>NC_081293.1:17525000-18775000 GCF_030435805.1 Mustela lutreola
AGAGCTTTGTGTAGTTTCTTCACATACAGGTTTTCCAGTCTATTGTTTTTTCCATTAAGATGTGAAAATTCAGATTCTTCACCTAAGCATGAGCCTATGTAAATACACAGAAGCAGATATCTGTCTTGCAGGAAAATAATGTTGAGTATCACTCATCTCAGGAATAATTTCATATATCAAAACTGCAATTGATATACTCATTTAGCATATATATCTGCTTCCATAAAAAAACAGGAGAAGGTTGGAGGGTAAGGGTTTCCTATATGTTCACCCTTTATGTTATAGATCATTACTACTTTTACTATAAGAGGATGTCACTAGATCATCTTAAATCAAAAGAGTTGGTGAAAACCACTGTCTACAAGCCTCTCATATAGCATTCACATCACCAATAGAAAGATGACATACCAATAAAAAAATTCTAGGAAAAAAATCAATGCAATTAATCTAAAATCAAAAATAATTCATGGTACTCTTTATAAGCAATTAGAGAGCTTTCAAGTTGCGACATGGGCTGTTCTTTTATGCTCTAACATAAAAATAACAAAACTCAACTTCCCTAAGTAAAACATATACCTGTTTTTTCTCTGAAAAAGAACACCAAAACATATTTGTTAAGTGTGGCTTAATTAAACAAAACAAAAACAAGACCAGAATCATTCAGCATCCCTCGCTGGTACAGGGATGCAATGATAAACATTGCTGTAAATATTTGCTGGGTCACAGAAAAGTCTGGAGCTGCATTACAAAACAGGCCAGCAACTCAGAAAAATGAGAACTCACTTGGGTGCTATTTCCTACAAAAAGAAAAGTGTTTTAACAATGAGGAGAGCTTTGGCTATTCTTAAGTATCTGTGTACACAAACTAGTAGAGTATTTATAACAAATGTGTGTTTCCCTAAAAACATGCTATCTTGTGTTGAACTTAAGAATTTTGGGTGAGGGGAAAGAGTCTATTTAAAAAGAATTTTCAGTAAATTGGAATGTCAGAAAAAAACCATTTTTAATCACACTGACTTCTTTGAAAAACCAATACAAATAAAACAAATCTGAGATTAGTCCATATAACACTTGAATGAAGTTTAAAGATATCCCTTCCTTTTTTTCCCCCTTTTTTGGCCTTTAAAATATGAATTTTATCCAGATGCCAAACAACAATGATCACTGTGATAAGCATGATTAGGGTTTGTTTTTTTTTTTAAAGATAGTTAGCCGAGAACATTTCTAGCCATATAATCAATACTTTTGCTATGTGTAAATTTTCCTGGAAAAAAAATGAACCCAAAGATCTTACTTCAGATTTAGAAACTCAATTTTATAGGAAAAAGCAGAATTAAAAAAAAAAAAAAAGCAAGCTAGGAAATACTCACCTCTTCACGTAATTTTATCAACTGCAACATGAATGCACAAAAAAAAAGATAAAAAGGAAAGAAATGGCAGGAAAGAAAGATCAGTTGTGTGACAGGATACAGAATTAACATTGACAATTTATCTGTTTACATGTTTAGCATTTAAAAATCACAGACAAACACATTAAAAGAACCTAAACATAGACTACATGCAGAGTTTTTTGAACGAATAAAGATCACTTTCTCACACTGTCACATTAAACAAAGAGAATAGTGTGAAATTCTCTTTTAAAGTACATCTAAGACACCATCATGAAATAAAGGGGAACGGCTTCATAGAAGTCTATATTATAAAGAAAGAAAACAAGTTTACTGTTCCTCTCTTCTAAGAATGTACCACTGAAGAGGTTTTGTATATACAAGTTTTCAGGATGTTTCTCTATTTTGAATCTTGACAACTGATTTCAGATTTTACCTGCAAATGAAAATGATTAATAGCTCATGCTTTTGTCCCAATAAATATTTTAAAAAATAATTGTTAATTAATATCATACATGGGCCCACTCTAGTAATAGGATTATATTTGGAGGTAGCATTATTTTAAAAAGGCATGCCAGGAGAGATTATATTTAGGACATAGTATCAAAATATTTCACTGTCCTTAGAAATACTGTGTGTTATCAGTTAATTTCTAGGATTTTTTTTGCTTAAGAGGCTCCTGCAATCACATGATGGGTTTTTTTTTTTTTGTTTTTAATTTTTGAAGTTTCTTCATTTTCTAATTTTCTTCATTTTGTAAACCGGGCCATCTCAAAGTCATGAGCTAGGAGCTCTCTTATTTCATTTGTAGTGTGGTCTGTTCTCACTGAACACTCCAAAAAAACACTCTTCTCTTGTTGATAAATTCCCTGTGATAATGTTTTAATTCTCCTCTGTAGAACATGTGTTTATTTGCCTTAAATATAACAGATAAAACAAGTTATTTAACTCTTCAGAAACTAGAAAATGGATAGAACCATATATCTGGCTCATTCTGTGTGTGTGTGTGTGTGTGTGTGCGCGCGCACACACACACACACTGGGTTTGTGTCTATGTTTCACAGTATTCTAAATCAAATATCATTGTGTAGTTGAGATGACTGCCATAGTTTCTGCAATGAATAGAAACTGAAACCTATGTTGGGAAAGACTATAAACCACGTTCGAGGTCTGAAATTTGCATCCTCAGCAATTCGGGGCTACAACTGATAATTTTTAAACATCCAAATATCTGTAACATCTGTTACAACACTTGACATATACAAGCCAATAAATTCAACTATTGCTTTGGGAGAAAACGTGCCATGAATTGCTCACTACGAGTCTCTCCTAAAGTATCATGTTTATTATAGCCCGGCTTTCTCAGTGCTTAATGCTGGTTTTGTCTCCGGTTCAGGGAAGGCAGTATGCATTCCAGCTTACTGTTATTTTATTTGTTACATGAAAAGTATTTCAAGTACAAAAGAATGAGAACTCAAAATTGTTGTGGATCGTCTATAGAAAGGGTACAGAATCTATTCCATAATGTCTCACAATGCATTTAGTGAAAACGAAACTTCTAATTTCGCCCTTTCAAAATACATAGGAAGTCGAAATTATTTTAATTCATATCCTCTCAGCAACACCCCAGTGCCTGTGAGTTTCATTCCGTTTCACGTGAAAGGTTACCATTCTTCCCAAGAAGTAAAATTTTAAACTGGAACACCTGGCTTATCACACCCAGGATCTTTCTCTTCGCTGTCCGAACATCACGGGAGAAAAAGGCAAACATTAATTCTCAGAAAGAGGCGATCTGGGAAATTGATCGCACAGCTATCTTTTCTTTCTGGGGGCACCATTCTTCAGTTGACTATGATACTTAAAGGGCCAAAGTTTAAAACTACTCCTCAGCAATGGAGACCATTTGGGGCATGCTACCCTGCCATAATCAATGAGTGTTTAAAAATGCTACCCATTTGTTTTTTCAATAGGTTCCAAACAAAAAACGTTCTATCTCGTTTGTGCCGCATGGCTGCATCCAAACCCTACGCGGGATTTGTAGCTAAGCTAGGTAATGGGAGGGATTTTAATCTTCACCCCCCCCCAACCCCGTTAGGCTCAGAGTTTTCATTCAAGTAAACAAAAGATGGTCTATTTTTGAAAATTAACAATGCTTTAGACTAGACGGAAAGTCGTGATTTCGTATTTTATTGAGTTACTAGCTCCATCGCAGGCGACTTGAAAATGTGCCACGCCACCATGTTGAGTTATGATAATCAACATCTTTTTTTGAAACAAAGATTTTTTTTTCCCCAATGCAGAATTTGATACAAGAGGTAATCTGTTCCTTTGTGGGCTGAAAAAATCTGGTTTACGCTGGTTTGAACCAGTGGAATCTCTTGTGGTTAAGCCTTCTGCTGTGGCTAGAATCAAAACTGCGCTGCGGCGCCCGTGAGGGTTCCTGCGCGCGCGCCTGTGTGTGCGCGGTGCGGCACGTGACCCCCAGAACCACCGATTTTTTTTTTAAAAGCTGATAACGCCACTGCCGTCTCTGTCCGCATACAGATAACGAATAAATGCTGAACTCTATTAAACGCCCTTTACACATTATCGTGGGTCGAACACACAATTTTCTGAACTTAGGATGACAGTCTATTTATTTTGCTATAAACCCTCAGCACGTAACGAACAGATTTGTGCCTGGTAATGATCTGCTCTGCCAGGGCTATATGAAATGATACCGACCTTCTTTAGATCTTGGGGAATTAAATTGACCGACTTCACCCCCTGGTCTGTAGCTGAAGTTTGACACACTTTATGCACAGCAAGCTCAAATCGGAACTTAAGAGAACGTCACGTTAAAAAAAATTAAGCAATCATATCTGCTAAATATTGCTTAGCCACAAAAATTTCGGCACGTTTAGGAATATCCTACTCCTTAGACATGTATTTGAACCTTCTACTTAGGATTTGCTAAAATTTCGTTTACTCACATTTATTCACCAATCAATATAATTTTGCATATGGAAACTGAGAGACCACTGGGGCTCAAAAGTAGAGTCTGGAACATTTTATGTGCCTCGTCATCATACTTCACTATGAAGGGGATTAGGGGACTTACCTCTACACGGTTTTCTTTTTTTTTTCCTTTCCTGAGAATGGTTTTCATGACACTAAATTAAGGCAACAAATATTAAAGTTTCCACTCTAAGTACAGAACTACTACATTTCAAAACCTCAGCTCTCTTAAAGAATTAAAATCTTGCCATATGTAATGGAAAACTTGGTACTTTAAAATAACAGGATGATAAGGCCTAAGACAATAGTCCTTGGAAAGCTGATGACCCAACAATACTCGAATGTACGAAGTAGGTAATTTTGTCCTTTCTTTGTAAATGAGGGATGAGCCATATTTGAGTGCGTGAAATGGATATGAATCAGAAGTGAATTTATACAAAGCAATTAATTTGGAATTAAATGAAATTGTGTACTGTATGGGGGACATTAAAGATGTACTTGAAAAATTCATAATTGCTGAAATCTTGACATTTCTAATCATGTCAGAAATGTTTATATAAGAGTAAATTAATATACTTTACAGTTAATTGGCAGATTATGTGTCTAACAGGTTTTAGATGCCTAAAAAAATGCATTATAAATGGCCAGATTGAGAAATAGTATCTATGGCATTCACATTTGTCTGAATCTCTACAAAGAAGCCACTATAGGGAGAATGTGTATGTTGCATCGAAAATAATGAGTCAGTAGTTATTTTACCTATTTTCAATCACTGCTGTAATTCTTTTTTTTCTTTTTCTATCTATAATTTTTAAAAATTGGGATATATCCCAATTTCAATGAAACATACATTTTTATTTCATTTTATCTCTAAGTTTTGTCTGTATATTAAAAATTTATCTTAAATATTACATGGCTACAAAGTTCTGAAAGTCAATTTATCAACAATTAACTTGAAGATAAACTTAGTTGTGGGCAGGAAATATTTTCTTATATAAATTATAGGTAATCCTACCCAGAAAAAGAACCCTATCTTCTCAGCCCCTGAGCTATAAAAATTAATATAAAGAGCCAACTTAAAATCTTTTCTTCCTTTAAAGAGAGAGCTTCTGTTTTGATTTCATAATCTGAATGAATACTGATGCAGAATAGAGTTATTCTCAAGTGACCATTCCTGACTAAGGGATGTGTTTTAGTTTGAGGGATTTAAATTCCTATATTATGATAAAAAGACCCAAAACAAAATTGTAATCGTTTCATTATGGAATAGAAATTTTGTTATAGTTGGCAACAAAATAGCCAAGAAGTTAAACGTTGCCTCTTTGAACTTTCAAACCTAATTCAAATTTTGGACTGAAAAGTTCACATAACTAGTAATCTAACAGTTACACTGTCTCATGACTATAATTTATCTTATTCTATTTATTGAAGTGACAGCTTCTTACAACTAAACTTCAGGTTCTCCAAGCACATTCAGAATTTGTAAGTTTGATTTATACAAGTCCAGAGGAAATCTCAGCATAATCACTTTAAAGTGACAGGAATATAATTTGAAAAATTCAGAAAATACGAACTCTATTTCTGCGGAATATTTTTCTTTAGGCATAAAAAAAGTCATATGTACACGAGGCAAATGTTTTAGGCACATAAAATGTCCATTAAGAGAAGTGAACATGCTTTAAAAAAAAAAAAAGGGATCCCTGTCAGAGTACTACAACATCTATTAGAATAAAGGAGTCTGAGTTAGACAGGAACACCCCTTCCTTTCTGTTTCCTCTATATTAAGCAGTAGTTTCAAATGAAGGAAAGATCTATAGCTTTCTAGAGAATTGACATGGGAACTATGCATTCACTTTTTTTGCAAAAAAGAGAATGCTCTTTTTAAAAAAGCTTTTTTTTTGCAGTAAAGATATGAAATAAAATTATGATTCATTCAGGAGATATGAACAATCTAAATCTCATTTAAAATAGGAAACAATATTTTTTTCTCTCATCCTCATGTTATTTAATCTATTATGAGTAAAACCCTTCATCCCACCACCCTTTTCTGTTTGATGTGCTCCTTAATTTTTTTCTCTTAGCCGTTCTCACATTTCAATCAGGGAAGCTGAAATCCCAGGTCAAATCCTAACATGTTTACATGTCTAAACTCCAGCTGATAACATCCAAATAGTGGATGAGGTGAGATCTTTCCAAAGACAAATACAGTCAGCTCAGTGATTCTGCTCCCCCTTCCTTTTTTTTGGGTGGATGAACGGGGGCCTTAATCACATAAGCAACATTCCATTTACAATATTAACATTAGAGTAGATAGTAATATAGTTCCAGCATATGTAGAGGTATAATCTATTTGAAAAGGTAAATACAATTATGCACGTTTTATAATGTGTATTAATATATTATGTTTTACTATCTTATTAAAATTTTGGTTTGCTCAATGAATGATTTATGTTCATTTTTATTTAGGCAGAGTAGACCCCTTTACAATACTTGCCAAAGGAATATTAATAAACACATTCAGGTCTGGCTTCTGAAGTTCCCATCATTTATTTTCTCTAAAAGTGTCAAAGAGAGTAAGTCACTAGGGTTGTTTAAGACACTTTAAAAGTCCTCTCTATGCTGAGGTTCTCAAAACATTTTTTTTAAGTTATATACATTATCTATAAGAATTCATGAAGTCCGCAGTATTAATTTGGATAAAGAAGTGGGACATTAATTAGACTCATGACAGTGCTGTGTGATCCAATGAGAACTGACAGCCAAGTTGTAAGGCCATTTTAAGAAGAAATTGTATCTTATTTTTTGCCTCTGCAGATCTTAAACTGGAGAAAGACTTTTCCTATTATTATTATTATTATTTGACAGAGGCAGGACCTCTATCTGAGTATCTAAGTTCCACATCGGTGCTCACAATTTGCATTTTGGTGAATGTATTTTAAGAAGCTCCACAATAGGAGACTGAGCTGCCCTGTTGAATTTTGAAAGCTTACTTTCATTTGTTTTGCTGCAAGTGTTGATTTAATTATACTGCATTATTATCAAAGCTGCATTATGTACTTTTTTATTCCTTTTACATGTGTTTGAGGTGAAGACCTTGGCTTTGTCTGCAAACAGTGTGTTTCAAGTTATTCCTTAAGTACTAAATAATAAAGAAAAGAGAAGAAAAGATTTTTTTAAAAGATAGCAGACAGTGATCACAAGGTAAAGGGTTAAATGTAAGATCTCCAAGAAACATTTTGAAGTTGATTAAGACTCCAGCTTTGCATTAAACAGTATCGCTTCCACATGAGTTGCGGCTAATACTGTTAAGGAGCAGCTTGAGAGCCCAGTGTGCCGGTGACCTCCTTCACCCTCCAGCCACCCACCGGGCCTTCCTGATTAGCATTCTACCTGGTTCTCTGAGGAATTCCCATCATCCCCTAGGAGCTCATTCCGTACTTCGTCACTGTAGGCAATCCGTGACCTTTTCTATAAAACAAAACAAAAAGGGAGAGAGCGAGATGAACGTTAGAAAGTAAAGGCTTCGGAGCATTACTGGTATCAAGGCTGATCATCTCAAACCTCGAGAGCCCCCTAATGGAAACCTATTTGCTAAGATCTGCAAACCAAAGTTGTGTAAAGTTCTTGAACTTGAGAAGTTTAATGTAAATTAGAAGTTTTCCACATGCCAGTAATGAAAGAAAAATTTTACATTGTGTAAGTACTCCATTAATATTCACAAGTGGATCAAAACTGGGATGTTAATCCATACGCAGTCATTCAAATAAGCCTACTACACTGATGGAAATACAGCGATATAAGCCATCTATCGGCAAAACTCACCAGACTGTAATTAAAACAAGTGTATATGGGGGTCTTTAAAACTGTGGCAGGAAGTGAACTTTATACTGTAGGTCTTTTAAATAAATCTCTAATTCAAGGATACTATTATAACTCCAACTGTACACTGGAATACCTCGACAATAGTTCATCTGTATTTCCTGAATTGTTGTGATGTTACTAGCCAGAAAGAGATAGAGCTTAAAAGTCCATCCCATTTCCAAACAATAACTTAAATGACCCCGAGCCCTCCTCAAATAATGGCCCAAGGAAAAGTAATATGTGTGTGTGTGTGTGTGTGTGTGTATGCATGTGTGTGTGTGAACAAATTAAATTTCCCAATCCCAATAAGTAAAGGCAAATGGACTGAGTCAACCGTTCTCAGTCTTGGTAAATAAAGACAAGTGGGCTATGAGTCCACATTTCACTCAATGAAATTTTGTTTTATAAGAAATCAACCTTGACCTGTAAAATCAGAGGGACATGTGTCTATACCCAATTTATGAATTATCTAAATGTACACACATCTGGAAAAGCTAAAAGGCTCTGAAAATTAGTTGGGAAGCTGGAGTGCCATCCTCAGATCCTCCTTCAGCATCACACTTTCAGATCCAAATGCAGATTTACAGGTTATTTTGCTGCCTTTTCGGCTTCTGAACTAAGCAAAAAAGAATCAATTTAAAAACGGCAGCTGGGAAATAGTAATCTTCTCTCATTTGCAGGCTACAGTTTAGGCTTTAAAATTTCGTACTTATTCAACTATGATCCGAAAAATTATTATAGTTTAAAAAGGACTATTCATAATCCCTGAGCAGAAGTCAACAAGATTTTTAATCAGATTTTTATACTAGTGAGTTATACTGCTTTGCAACATACATATCATGATATGTTAAATGTGAAATCATATTAGAATTTAAAAGGACCTTTAACAAGAAAACCCAATAGATTTTGAATCATGTTAAAGTTGCAGCCTTTCTCAATTGGGGTTCCTTATCTGAACCACAAAATGGAAAATTATTTTAATGACCATTTTCTTAATCTATCAAGGATGGTACATAAGATAGAGTTTAGTTCATTACATCGAATAGAAGCCTAAGGGCACTAGGGCTCAACTCTCTGGCAGAACCTAGTTGAAAAGGCTGACGGGAGTGTAAATAGAAATAAACGAAACTAGACATCCCTTTATCTTATTTATTTATTTATTTATTTATTTATTTATTCCAGAAAAACAAATCATTCTCATGGGATTTCTAAAGACCACTTTGGTTAAAATGAAATCAGAACCTGTACTCATTCTACCACACAAAATTTCCTCCCCATTTTACTACCCTCTGAATACACTCAGGAAAAAGATACAAAAACTGCAGGATGTTTCAGCAGAAACATGATGGCATCCCTTCTCTGCCCTGAGTCTCTATCCCAAGCCCCCTTCTCTACTGCAAGTGTATCTCCTGTACCTTAGCAAAGGCAGTAAGTCTATAAATAGATAAATAAAACCAACAATGTTGCAGAAGACAAAGTTGCAAAGTTAAGTCATTAGCCTCAGGTCATTAATGACATCTGTATCAGATGTCTTAACAAATCAGGAGTGAACCAACTCATCCAGTTGTGAACAAGCCAGACTTCTTACCACCACAGACAGCACGTATTAAGCCTGCTTCCCGTATTGTATTTGCTGAAGCTACTATTAATTATTCCTATAGACTTCATACAGAATTACTATACTGCGAGGTCAGTATACCTCACGGCCTTACACCACTATTTAGATCAAGCCAAACCTTTCTTTTACCCATTTGGAGATCCCCACTACAGTAGTTTCAAACTAGCTAAGCCAAAGTATTTTACAGCATTAAAGGAAATGAGAACCTTTAAACAGGCTGCGGTATCAGAGCTGCCTTTTTAATTATTCATTTCATCACTATGGGGGACTAAAACATTCCACAGTATGCAAGAATATCATATGGAGATTGTTTTTGTTTTCCCCCCTTTCACCAAAATATCAACAAATTGGCATAGATTGTTCAATTACATTATATTCTTATTTTGATTTACTAAACTTCAAAAGAAGAAGAAAATTACAATCATGTATCCCTAAATATCTAATCTTGTTTTGGTGAGAATCCATTGCTTTTGAAAACCAGCAATTAAGAGTATACATGCTTAGCAACAGAAGAGAACTAAGGATTTATCCACAGTTGAAGGGTGCTCCCTATAAATGTCAGTCTTTACTATTGGGATGGTAAAAACTGGTCACTTGGATGGCTTTCTGGATGTAATTAAGCAAATGATATGTTGAGTTTATAAAATGTTCTCTGATTAAACCTGTCTTAAAGAATAAAAAAAAAAAACCCTCATTTCAAATATCAGAGATAGTTCCTCTTGAAAATGATACAAATGATGCAGAAAATTGAACTCTTTACACTGGAGTATCATTTTACAATTTTAAAAAAATCGAGACTTTGTTTTATTAAGAGATATATTTAAATGCCTGACATTGGTATTTTCTCCTAATTTTTTTGTGGTTTGAAATTTTAAGTAAGCTGATTGTAATCAGCTATAATTTAGCCTGTAGGATCATCACCAAACTGACTGAATACCAAAAGAGGCAAATTCCTTTCAATGACAAACTGCTTATTTTATTGATAATTTCCCTCTAAAACATCAATAAATAATTTTACCTTTTGTGGAATTTTTAATAGCCTCACTCTCCATTACTAAGTGCTCTGTATATTTTAATTCAGATGACTCAAAGTTAATGAAGCTGAAACATCGACTATATCTTGATAAACTAAAATATTTTTACTTTATTATCAACTGTATAAAATCTGTACTTTAGCCAAATGCAAGCATGAGAATTTGAGCTGGAAATGTCACACACTCAGCTACAGTTTGAAGGAACCCAATTCATAATGCATTTTATAAATAGTTAATGACTTCTATACATAAGCTAACCAGGCAAATCAAGAAATTGTCAACATTTTTAGTCTTAGTTGTCAGTTACCACTGTCTACTGGTGCTTTCTATGTGGCTTCTGGAGAAGACAGAAGCTCTATGCAGTTTGTAATCTATTGCAATTTCAGGTCTGTACCATAAGGGTGGAAAGCTTCAACTGACAATATTTGCCAGACACACACACACACACACACACACACACACACACAGAGTTAACACACAAGAGCATTTCTCACTTTCAGTTGTGTGTTTGTGTAAAGCTTATTCCCTCTAACTTATACTAAACTTAGGTGGACTAGACACAGTTGGGCAGAAAAATCTGTAGACCATATATGAACTATAGAAAGAGTATGGCAAATTAACAAGTGACTGTTATCCCTAAAAAGTTAGACACACAAAGTTTCGATGGCTGTTTTAAACTGATGACAAAAGTGAGTCCTTCATTGAGAAAGTGAGGATTTCGGATTCCAAGCAGTTTTCACTATTATACAGATACTGATTGGCTCATTTTGCACACCGATTGGCTGATTTTCTTAAAGTCAAGTTCAAACAGATACACTTGCCCAGTTCTGTCTGGAAATTTGGCTTGAAACAATCTGTCTACTTGACCCAAGCCTTAATATTTCCCAACTGAACTGAATATGTTTCTGGAGAGGCACTGCTAGACTACAAACAAAATGAATTAACTTGCTGAAACTAATTAAGAACCGTGATTTGTGGTGCAGCCTTCTATACCATTCTACATGTGAAACAGGGTACACATAGCCAGAATGAGGATTCTACAACCCACCACTCGCATAAGCATAACAATGCAGTTGGTTTATTACTAAAGCATATATGAGAATTTAATTTCCACAGCGTGCACATGGCAAAGCAATTGCTTAAATTGCCTCACCTGGGAATTTAATACAATGTTATCATCAGACCAGCCACATTGTAAATAGATTTATAATGCTTTCCATGTGCTGCACTCTGTTGCATATGAATTAAGTAATGATCTGGTATTACAATAAAATCAGCTAGTTCCCACACCTGGCAGACAGGATATTTCACTAAATTAATACCCATACAGCTACATCACAAGGCAGGGGAGAGGAAACCATCTCTAAGGCATTTGACTTGAGCTTTACATGGGAGGCAAACACTCCATGGCTATGTAGAATGTCACTATGTTGAATGGGCTGCTCAAGACAATCTGTTTCTAACATCTGTATCACAGAATTAAGACTTTCTCATTTCCATTCAATTTTGGCCTAATTTTCTTCATTCAGTACTTTAATTACTAATCAGCAATCCACAACATTCACAAACACTAAGAAAGCCCTTTATTCTAATCTATGTGCTGCAGACAGCCAAATAATTGATACAAAGTGCAACATGGTTTTGGTAAGTAATGAAAGAACTGCTTGTCCTACTTCCTAATCAAATTGGTCTATAGAAGAAATGGTTAATAGATTTCTCCATAGGTCTAAAACAAATTACCCAGTCTGGCCAGACTTTTCCATTGCTTCTACCATGTCTTTCAATCTCCATATATTAAATAATGCCCAAAGTTACCAGGTGATTAGAAATTGTTATGTTTTTATAGCCAAAGAATTTAACACTTAGGGATATCTTACAGAATACCATGAAATTATATTTATTAGCTAGTCATATAATTGCTGGCATTCATTTCTCACTGAATTCTAGCTGGTTTGAATTAAATAATATCATACCTCTATAGTGCCCAGATGGCATTTTCTAAAATGCATCTATCTTTGGCACAAAGCATTCCATTTTTAAACTCGCTTCTATTTCCCCATGACCAATTTCAGCTTTTCAAACACACTCCACCCCTGACCCAGGACTTTAAAAAGCTCATCAATCCAGGACAGGAAACTTACATTTTGGAGGAAAAAAATAAAAAGGAAGTTATGAAATTTTGTTCATCACTGTGTTCTCTGTACCACATTAATTTCTAGCAAGAAAAAAAGAAAATTAAGATTAAAACACACCATGCTACATGATTTAGGTAAAGGCAACGTATAGTGTTAGGTAAATGTTAAATCCTTGGAAAGTAGTTAGGATAAAAAAAAGTGCAGGGCACTGAGCAAAAAGAACAGAGATAACATTTCAGTATGTGATCTTGGTCAAATTAAGTTTTCTGAGTATCACTTTCTTCAATATATAAAATAGCAACAATATTTATTTCTTGGGGCTGTTGTATGAATTTAAATATTATAAACAAATGGAAACCTATCATACATAATACTTTGGATGTGATAACCTTGCAAAAGACATTCAGCTAAATAACTTGGTAATATTGGAAAGGATGCAATAAAACCTGTACACATATATGGCTAAGAGTATAAATTAGTGTATCTTCTAGAAAATGATGTACCAATATATACCAAAAGCAATCTTAAAAAGTTCATATTATTTAACTCAGTAAATAATATGTCTACTACATTATTTTGCCCAATTTCTTATTCTGCGATGCTACCATTTTTGGATGACTTTCAGTAGGAAAAACTTTACTGCATTTCTTTAATGTTATCAGAGAAAGTAGGTTCCAGTCTGTTTCTTCTAAGTAATCATTCCACTAAACATGGCTTGCTCCTGCTCAAGGGACTGTTTAGAGTTAAAGGTCAACCTCATTCCTTGGAAAGTGCACATGCCACATGTCACCAATATTGTAACATTCATAAAGGGAAAGCACACTTTCTATCTATCATAAACTCATGGCCAATGGGCCATATGCAAGCCACCAGAGAGAAATACTAGGACGCCCTGCTGCTAGGCTACCAACAGTTGGAAAAGCAGGTTAACATGAGAACACTGAAAAGAATCCATTGTTCTTAGTATGTAATACCAGGAAAAGATATTTAAATTTTTTTGAAAGAAAATAATGTCTTTCTATCATAATCACTTTCATTTATTCTGCTTATACTTTCAAAACATTTTACGTGTTTGAAGTAGATATTTATGTTTTGGCTGCAAACAATGAGATAGATTATACCACACTTCCATTTTTAAAATTTTATCTATACTATCACATGTGACTATTTATATGCATATAATGAGGTTACACACACACACACACACAGGCTCATGCAAACCCATATGCAATCCATATGGAATAAGAAGTCTATTTGAGCTTCACAATGCTAGAATAGACCTTTATTTATACTAGGAACTCTGACCACATTGCTGCTACATCATTTAACCATTTGCAAAACAGAGAGCCCAGAAATCATGTTAACTGTACTTCTTCATTTCCTCTTCCAGCAATTCTAAACTTCAGCCTAAAATTTAAGTTTAGCATTAGTGTTTCAAAATGCAGTGTGAGTTAGTATTGTGGCCTCACTTGCTTGCAGGTACTTGTAGTTTATGACTTTCACATTGCTTTTGAACACAGTATGGCTGTGTCTTAAATTATGTTAGCTTGTCAATCAATAATTAAGTTACTTCATTCAGAAAATCAGCTCATAATAGAATGCCCAGATGTTGCTGTCAACATCTGGAACAGTGTTAAGTTTTCAGTCGACGAAATCTAATTCTTTGAAATCTTTCTGAATATAAAATAAAATAACTCTATAGATTATACTTGAAATAATCAAAATGTCAAAATGTTTATAGTTTTGTTTGACAATAATAACATATAGATACCCTATGTACTCCCACTGGAAAAATGATACTCTGATAGATGAATGCTATATAACAGATGCTTTATTTGTATTTTTAAAAGAACTACTGAAATAGAGTACACGAATTACATAATTAAGTTGTATGTAGGTATCCTCATGTAATCTGCCTAGCATCAGGAAGGAAAAGCACTCATTCATGGAAAATCTGTCCATAGCCATAATTTCATGTAATCTAGATATCCAAGAGCAAATGATCTCAATGATTCTGTAACTGACACCGAGCTATCTCAGAAAGAACAGAACGGACATAAGGCAATGTCTAGACCAGCCTTTCATATTTAGAGATGAAGAGTTCTAAGCCAGATGAGTGATCTCCCCAACGCCACACACTTGGGAAAGACTAGGCAGAAGAAGGATGGAATCCGTTTCCCAACATCAGTGCTCTATTTACTTAAACACGCCACCTTTCATTTTACCAAACTACCATGGCAGGCTGGGGCCATTCTACTGCTCCGTCCCCAGGGCAGGCTTAGCTGCACCATTCACCTGGTTCTAGAAATTTATCATCAACTATAAATTTGAATAGTCTACAGATTTTGTTTCTTGTCACTCTCTTCCAAAATAAACAAACAAGAAACAAGCCTTTACTTATACATTGTTGTCAACATCTGGAATCTTGACAATAATAAAATTGGAAGTTCAAGGGTGATGAATGCTTAAGGCAGAATGTTTTATATCATAGAATAAAACGTCTGATCTGAGGGTGAGTCACAACCACACTTATGGGTGTAACTTAGATATGTTTCAAGATTAATCTTCAAAGGCTCTGCCATAAAGCACCAATAATCTACCCACATGGCGGGAGAGAAGCCGCACTGGTTATTAAGATGGGTTAAGAACTGCCTTCTTGCCCATGGGATCTGGTGACTCCCTATATATTTACTCTACAATTTCAGATTGGAACCAGCCATCTAATGGGCAAACAATGTTTACAGTATTTTCCCCCCAATACTAGCTTTTGAACGCACATTGTGACAGATTCTTTATTATAGTATGTGCTGTGTTATAGTGAGGTTATAGAGATGCCTTTTAATAGTTTATGAATATAGCCAATAAAACTGTGATGCTTAGGCAGTAAAACTAAGTTCTTTGAGCCCGAATGCTCTATGGAAACATTCTGAAGATTACTTCCCCATCTGGGTGACCCCAAACTATAACGTATAATAACTATGAATATTCATACCTGATTCACAAATATGTTCTTCCTATAAGACTCTATCTTTGGCTGAAGACAATAAAATCCTGCCTACTCGGGGGCTTTGCTTCATCAGTTAAATGTTGTTTCTTTTATATCATCAGTGTATCACTTTCTACTGGTTCTTTCCTTGAAGGACATAAACATTCTCAACTATTCCAGCTTCATATACTTCAGCCTGTGCTATACTGCCCAGCCAATCCCCAACCCCTCTTTATCCTTCTCTTCCTGGCCAAGCTTCTTGAATGGGTATCCCAGGAACATTAACCTCACTTACTCATGCCCCTGCCACTTCTCAACTTAAAACAAACTTGATGCTTTCCTGTCATGCCACAGGACTCCTTAGGATCACCAGTATCTCCCTAGTTAACAAAATCATTGGGCCATGTTTTCTAAGTAAACTTTTGGAAGTTTTAGAATAGTTAAAGATTTACTAAAAAGTTACAAAGGTAGTAGAGTCCCCATGTAACCCACACTTAGGTTCCCCTATTAACACTTTACCTTAGTATGGTATACTTGTCATAGTTAATGAATCAACAGTCCATTATTACACATTATTATTAACTAAAGTACATACTTTTTTCCAGCTTTCCTTAATACTTAATGCTCTTTTTTTTTGTTCCAGATGCCATCCAAGATTCCATGTTACATTTACTAGTCATCTGTTCTTAGGCTCCTCTTGGCTATGATAATTTCTCAGACTGTCCTTATTTTTGATGATTTTGAAAGTTTTGAAGAAGACTGGTCAGGTGTTTTTGTAGAATGTCCTTCAACTGGGATCTGTCTGATGTTCTTCTACTGACTAGACTGCAGTAATATATTTTTTTGGAGGAAGACCAAAGAAGTAAAATGCCATTTTCATCAGATCATATCCAAGGTACATACTATCAACATGACCTATCACTACTGATGTTGACCTTGGTACGTAGCTTGAGGTAGTGCTCATCATGTTTCTCCACTGAAAAGTTACTCTTTTCCCCCTTCTGTATTGTACTTACTATGTGCAGCCCACATTTAAGAAGTGGCTAGTTATGCTCTATCTCTTCCAGGGAGGAGTATCTTCATAAGTCATTTGGCATTCTTCTACTCAAAAGAAGTCTACTCAATCATTATCCAATCATTTATTGATATCAGTATGGACTTAAGGATATTTATTCTACACTTTGACTTATAGTCTAATACTATATCATTAATTTTGTTGCTCAGAATGTACAACTTTGGCTTCAGTGGCCACCTTTCAGTCCTCTTCTCATTTGACCTCTTGATGGCATTTGACATCATTGCCCACTTTCTCCTTAGCAGTTACTGTGCCAGCCTCCTTAGGAATTCCTCCCATCCTCTGGTCTCTCCTTCTCAGTCTCCTCCATTATAACTTCTCTCTCAGTCTGACTGGGTCTTCCTCCTAGACCTCTTCTCCCTCATTTGAATGATCTTATTTTTACTCACTGTTCTAACTACCAACGAGAAGTTGACAAAGACATGTTTTTTTGCATATTATTCTTACAAATCTAATTCCTACTGGGTGCCTTAGAAAATCTGAAGGCATCTCAGGCTTAACACAGACATAGTGGGGCATTTTCTTTCTCTATTTATATGGCTCTTCCTTCTGTTTTCCCTAGTTGGATGTATTGTTTTACCATGCACAATCTCCCCAGATAAAAATCTAAAAATTATTTCCAAATCCAATACATCACCAAGAACTAGGGATTTTTTTTTTTTTCAGAATATCTACAACTGGGCCTCTTAGCCATATTTCCAGGATGTCTGTTACCTTATGAACTAGTCCCAATTCTTTTCCTATAACTGTTGCTACCACATATTTCATCCCTCTTTTTATATATGAATTATATTTGAGAGATACCTGTATGGTAAGCCTGACATGTTTTAAGGCAGAGGTTAGCCAAAAGGTACAAATTCTCAGTTCATCTTAGGAAGTAAAGGAGACCCCTTCAAACCAATCTCAGAATATCAAAGCCCCAAAGGAATCACTGTGTAAAGATACAACTTATTTCAGAATAGAGAAATAGAAATAGTTAAAATAGAAAGCAAACACATTTGACAAAAGCCAATATAGGTACACCCTGTTTTTGGAAGATACACATTATGCCCTCCACTTAAGGGCCTACATCAGTACCTGTTTTTGCTAATGGGAAATCTGAAGAGGATTTTTGCTTTTACAAAAAAAAGGTGAAAAGTGAAAATAACATTCCACATTTGTTTTTCAGTGAGCTATTGGGGAGAGAGCTCCCACCCTGAGTGGTGAAAGGGGCCCCCCTCAGGAACAGCACACAGCACCTCAGCATCAGGCTGCCAGAGTTCTGAACTAGGGCTGTGAGCATCTGTGTTTTATCTCCATTTATTTTGTGTATCGATTAGCGAGCTCTTCCTTAAGGTATCAGAAAAGCTTAAGACAGGTCGTTCTTTGGGTCTGGGGATGTTTAAAAAAAAAAAAATCTTTCCATATAACAATGATCGTTGTTTCTTTGCTTTATGTCATTTCGGCTTATGGATGGTTTCATAGGAACACTCCGCTTTCAGATAGCGGGGGAAAATGCTAAGCAACAAACCTCTCTCCAACTTTATAAGTCAATACCACATTTCCCTTTAATTTCAAATAGAGGCATATCTCATATGAGCTATTTTTTTTGTTCTCCTAAGTCAGATATTCCCATTTTTTTTATTATGTAGACGCTAAAAGACCACCATTTCAAACGAGATGATGTGCATGCATATTTCTTCTTTGTTTGTCTGATTTGTGTAGCTCAGGAATATGGATTACTTCTGTTATCTGCACGAAGAAGCTCTGCTACAAGCCTGGCATTCAGTTTGCTTTTATCTCTGAGACCCCAAATTGTACCGTTAGGCAACAGAGGGCACTTATCTAGATTGAACTGTCATACAAATAGATTTTTGTCAGCCATTCAATTTGTATTGGGGAACACGCCAACAAAAACAAAACCTGGCAATTTAAAACAACAAACCTATCCTCTCCTGACAGGAACAAATTGCTGTATTTCAAATGAGTAAGAATTACTAGAGATCGCATATCCTGCGTGTGGGTGCTATGGAAAGAAAAATATTCTCCAAACTAGTTCTGTCTAGTTTTTCTGGCAGTGGCCTAACATAAAGCAAACATGCAGTCTACATAATACTAATAAGCACACAAGGGGAAAAAAAAAACCCACTAACAGACAGAAATTACATGTTATCAGAGGACAATGAGGCTTTCTGATAAAATTCCAGGTCAAATTCAGTGGCTACATGAAGAAGGCAACATGGTGCTGCATTTTTACTTTGTTCTCTGAACTCTGGTCCTTCCAGGACTACAGGTGGTACCTCTGCCCACAAAATACTCAACTGGAGTAGTAAGACCATCATTCCCCCTGAGCCTAACTTGATTCTGGCTCTGTGTCTTCCACAGCCACTGAAAACTTTAGAGAAATGACTTTACCATAGTTACACCCCTTCCATACCTCAGGCTATTTTGAAAAATATTCAGTGTTCATCTATTCAAAGTTGGTTTTAACCTCAGACAGTAAAGATCTTGATAAATTAATCAGTAAAAACACAGTAATAAAATTTTCACAACTTGAAAATAATTTCAATCTGTCCATCAGTATGTTTAACTCTCCCCTATTATTTTTGTCTGATTTGAATCTCATTCTCTTTTTTATAGACTCCATCTTTATTCTGGACTTATGCAGCTACTCCTTCAGTGACATCCCAACTTAGACTTGAACATGAAAATTCAGCCCTGTGAATCCACATCAAGCTGAAATAGTAAATATACAAACTTAAAGGTCAAACACCATGTAATTTTGCTGAATAGAGAGATCTAACTAGTATGAGTATTCAAACACAAATATTTACATTTAAAAATGAGTTTTCTTTAACAAAAATTATGTCACAAGAAATTGGTACACAAAAATTCTGTAATATGTCACCTGAAGAAGCTGTAACATTATATTTTGTGGCAACAGGTATTGGGTGTAGATCTTCAGATTTTATTAAGGGACAATCTGAAATAATAATATACTCCAGACACAAGGCATGAAAAGGACCTCATGAATGGTAGTTAAAATAGATAACAAGACAAAAACACAGTGAAATATAATAGTTCAAGTTGCCTCTACATTTCAGTAAATAATAGAGCTATCTGAGAAAAAACATTTTTACCTTGAAGAAAGGTATAAAATTACATTATTTAAAAAATATCAACAGATGCATGATGAACGCAACTTATTTTCAAATGGTTCAGAAAACAGGCATATATGTAGAGAGTAAAACATCAGTAGAGAAAGCATGCACAGATGACAAAGCAAATGGAACAAAATGCTGACAAGTAAATCTAGTCAAAGAATATATGTATGGCATGCATGGGTGGCTTAGTCATTGAAGCGTCTGCCTTCGGCTCAGGTCATGATCCCAGGGTTCTGGGATCGAGTCCTACAGCGGGCTCCTGGCTCAGCGGGGAGTCTGCTTCTCCCTCTACCCTTCTCCCCTGCTTGTGATCACTGTCACTCTCTGTATCTTACTCAAATAAATAAATAAAATCTTAAAAAAGAAAGAATCTATGTATGTATGTTCTTTGTACTATTCTTCAAATTTCTCTGAAAGTTTGGGATTATTTCCAAATAAAAAGTTTAAAATGATTAAAAAGTGTAAAAAGATTAGTGGGGGAAGAAGGTAGAGGCTTTTGATAAGCTATTTTTCTACAATTAGTTAATGTCTGAGAAACAAAACCTTGATTAGATAATCATTATTGTTAATTAAAAATATGAGACCATTCCTCAAAATGGTCAAAATCAGAAACTGAAACTGTTAATTTTTACCATTTATGATGGGGTTTCCCATTTTTTCAGTAAAAATACATAACTTTATTTGCTGGGGGGTTTTTTAAAAGATTTTATTTATTTATTTATTTATTTATTTATTTATTTTTGGCACAGAGAGCAGAAAAGACTGTGAGAGAAAGCACAAGCAGGGGGAGCAGCAGAGGGAGAGGGAGAAGCTTCAAAGATAATGTGCTTCATTATCAGCACATTATTTAACAGTACGAGTTGAACTAACTATTATTTAAATCCCAGTTTTGCTATTTATTATCTGTGTGGCTGAAGAGAGGGTGTTTAACCTTTCCAAGTCTATGTCTGTACATCTGCTTAAGAAAAATAAATATACTTTGTTATAATAATTACATGGGACTTGCAATAAGAACACTGTTGCAGAAGTTAACAGGTTCCCCCTAAGTCACCATTTTCCCTCTCTTTCCCCTCTGGGGTGGGATGGGTAGGTGAGAAACAAGAACAAATATATTCTGAATTCTATGCTTGGCAAAACTAGAAACCAGATATTATTCATGGATCCCAAAATATGTGGGGAGCTGTCCAAAAGCAGATGAGATCATGCAGAGCTACTTGGTAGAGGGTGAGAAAACACATGAAGGTTAAGAGGTCTCAGCGATAGCTGAGCTCAACAGGCACCAGCCAAAATATACCTCTTCAAGGTGGGAGACTCAATCTGAAGCATAAAATCCATGTGCTCTGTTTGAAACAATGGATGTAGGGACAGGTGTTAAGTGGCCACTGGCAGAAGCTTTCCTAGACATAATTTGTCCAAAGAAGTAGAAGAGGCAGTGGTAAATAAAGAATAACACCGGACTTCAGTTCCTTATAGAAGGTTACAAGAGACCATTGCCTTCACCTTAACAAACAATGCAAGCTGGAGAAGCGACAAAATCATCATTTTTAAAACCTGAAAGAGAGATGATGGCACAAAGACACCCAAGTGGAACATTCCAGAAAATCCATGAGCATTCCATAATAAAGAAGAGGCCCATGGCTATTCTCATTCCTGGAGGAGCAGAATAAGCCTCTGCAGTTATAGGTAAAAAGAAACCGGCCAAACTTCTAACAAACCTTGAGAGTCTGCATCAGCGTTGGCGTAATACATTAGGATTTGAACAAACCTGAGCCACAGTGTGAGGTATGAAGTTTACTAACCAACTAAGGTACACTAACATACTTGGCTATTATAGGCTAAGGATGGGGCAAGATAGCTGATAGAAACCTATCTGAGGCATTCCACCATTTCAGCCACCGAAGGATGAAGTGGGAGAGGTGAACAGTAGAGCTGAGAGAAAATGCTCTGAGGGATTCTGGGTCTTCAAAGAGTGTAATCCCACTAATTTCCTAAGGCTTAGCTTTGGTGGAGCAGAGAGAAATCTCCAAAGGTATAGAAAGCCAAGATCAGGACTGGAGAGCAAAGACAACTCCCCAGAGGCTCAAAAAGTTAGCAATGGGGATGTAAATCAGAGAAAGAATCCCACAAATCAAAAGGATGGTGGCTTGGTTGAAAAGCAGAATGAAATCTCTGGAAACTCACCAGAGCTCAAAGCTCAGGCTCTGCTGAAAGCAAAACCTAACTACAGCCTCAAAATGTGAACTAAACTGAAGTTACAAAAAAAAGGAGCCCACACACAGCCCAATTATAGGTCAGACTGACTCAGCTACTCCTCCATAGAAGCCTGAAAGAAATGGGAGTGTTTGTGTTTGTTTTGTGTGTTCTATTTTTTGATAAAATCTTCCTTACTTTGCTCTCTATTCCTCTTTCATGTAAAATATCCAGCACACAATCAAAAATTACAAGACACATGAAAAAACAAGAAAATGTGACCCATGGTCACACACTCAGAGATGATCCTTGTATTTGAATTATCACACAGGGATTTTAAAATAACTATGATAAAAATACTAAGGGATATGGTAGAAAAGATGGACAACACACATTGCAGAAATGGGGATTTTCAGTAGAGAAAGAGAGACTATAAAAATAAACCAAATATAGAGAAATGATATCACAAAGAATGTGGTATCAAAATGTAAATAAAATGAGATTAAAATCACTTAAGAGCACACTGGAAACAGCAAAGAAAAGGACCCATAAACCTAAAAGGAGATCAATGAAAAGTATCCAAACCAAAACACAAAGATACAAAGAAAAAAGATACAAAGAAAAAAGCAAAGCAAGGCATATAAGAACTGTGGAATGATATTAAATGACCTAACATATTTATAATTGGGAGTCAAAAAAGGAAAATAGAGAGAATGGGGCAGAAGAAATATTTAAATAAATAATGACTGAAAACTTTATAAAACTGATGAAAGAGATCACCCCATAGGTCCAGCAAGCTCAATGATTCACCGGCAAGTTCACAGCTGCTGCAAAGAAACCACACCTAGGTACAACATAATTAAACTGTCTGATGAAGCACAAAGATACATAGCAAATCTTAAAAGCAGCCAGAGGGTAAGGGAACATTCGTCACAGATAGAGAGCAAAAATGGCATAAATTATAGAAGACCTTCTCACCAGTAACAATGGAGGCCAGAGGATAATAAAATTATATCTTTACAGTGTAGAAAGGTTGGAAAATAAACCTGTCAGACAGTCAATGTCCAGTGAAAATATTATTTAAAGCTGATGATGAAATAAAGGCCTTTCTCCCTCCACATAGATAAAAGCAGAAAGAATTCATCACCAGCAGAACTGTCCAACTGGATGCTAAAATGAATTCTTCGACCAAATGGAAATTGTGAGTTGCATGAGGGAAGAAAAGAGCTCCAACAAGTAAATATCTGAGTGGATATAAAAGGCTTTTTCTAAGTATATGTCGTAAGGCTCATGGCATTTATAGAAGTAAAATGTAAAACAACAAGGGAACAAAAAAGGGTGGGACGGATTTCTACTATGGAAGGTCTTAACATTGTCCATGAAGTAAAATGAGATTGTTTGAAAGCAGAGTGTAGTAACTTAAAGATACATACTGCACTCTCTTACGGGAACCACTTAAAAATACCACAGAGGTATTCTTAAAAATTTAATGTAGGAGATAGAATGTAATATTAGAAAGTGTGATTTATTCTAAAGAAGGCAAGAAGTAAGGAGCAAAAGAACAAAGAATAAGCACAGTATATATATACACAGTCATATATGTAAAATACATGTCATATACATGTCAAGTATACCTCAGTAAAGCTGTTTTTCCATCACAGGAAAAAACAAAGTGAGCACTAATACTATTATTACTTAACATTTTACTGAAAATACTAGCAAACATAATTAGACAGTTAGAATTAAAGCAAAAACTACCACTACTGAGAAATGATGTAATTATACATCTCAGAAACTCAAGAGACTTAACTGAAATTGCAAACTACAAGTGAATATAACAAGAGAGCAAGCTGAAATAGTAAAATACAGAAAACAATTCATATATACAAATGACAACCAGTTAGAAGATGTAATGGAAGAAAGACTCCCATTTAAGGTAAAAACATAAAAGATAAAACAACCAGGAATAATTTTACCTTAATTGATTTATAATCCTGAGGTGAAAAGGCCTTTCTAACTATGATTCTAAAGACAGAACCATAGAAGATAGATTATTTGGGGGTGCCAGGGTGGCTCAGTGGGTTAGGGCTTCTGCCTTTGGCTCAGATCATGATCCTAGGGTCCTGGGATGGGCGGTGAGCTTCCCCCATCACCCACCCACCGCCTGCCTCTCTGCATACTTGTATCTCTATCTGTCAGATAGATAAATAAAATCTATAAAAAAAAAAAGATAGATGATTTTGACCATATAAAAGTTAAGTATTTTTGAATGGCAAAATATAGAACAGTGAGAGAATAAATTTAGTGTTCAATTTAACAAAGTTTAAAGACAAACTACAAACTGAAAAAAAAAAAAAAAAACAAATTATATTTTGAACAAGGGCTAAACTTCAAGACATACCAGTTAATACCTTGTAGACATTGTGGGTTTGGTTCCAGACCACCACAGTAAAGCCAACATTGCAATATAAAGCGATTAAAATTAATTTTTTGGTTTTCCAGTGTATATAAAAGTTATGTTTATATTGTACTGTAGTCTAGTAAGTGTGCAGTAGCCTTGTGTCTAGAAAAAAATGTACATACCTTAATTTAAAGATATTGCTAAAAAACGCTAACCATCGTCTGAGCTTTCAGCAAGTCATAATCATTGATCATAGATCATCATAAAAAATAATAATAGTGAAAGGGTTGAAATATTCAGATAGCATTGAGAATTACCAAAATGTGCCATAGAGCCAAAAAGTGAGCAAATTCTGTTAGAAAAATGGCATCAACAGAGTTACCACAAACTTTCAATTTGTAAAAAACACAGTTATCTGTGAAGCACCATAAAATGAGGCATGGTTGTACAAAGGATTCTTAGACATTAATATGAAAAAGAGCAACAATCAGCAGTCCCCTAACCCCCCCAAAACTCACAAAGGGTAAAAACAGTTCCTGAAAGGGGCACCTGGGTGGCTCAGTCATTAAGCGGCTGCCTTCAGCTCCGGTCATGATCCCAGGATCCTGGGATCGAGGCCCACATCGAGCCCACTTCAGGCTGCCTGCTTGGCAGGAAGCCTGCTTCTCCTTCTCCCACTCCCCCTGCTTATATCCCTCTCTCGCTGTGTCTCCCTATGCCAAATAAATAGATAAAATCTTTTAAAATAAAAAACAGTTCCTAAAAACATTCCATCTCACTCATGAGAAAAGTTTAATGAAAACTACATTAAGCTACCCCTTTATTTCTATCCATTTGACCAAAATCCAGAAGTCTGATACTTCATGTTGTAAGTGAAAATTCATTTTGTGAGTAACTGTTGTCTCGTGCATGGCCATGGCAAGTGTCAACGGGGATATGCCCCACCGAGGACGAGTGTGGAAGGGCGATCAATATTACAAATGCACACACTCTTAGAAGAAGTTCTATTTTTTTCTTTGCATGAAAAATGACAAAGTTCAATGTCATTCAGTGCAGCACTACATGCAATATCAAAAACCGTCTACCGGGGGCACCTGGGTGGCTCAGTGGGTTAAGCCGCTGCCTTCGGCTCAGGTCATGATCTCAGGGTCCTGGGATCGAGTCCCGCATCGGGCTCTTTGCTCAGCAGGAAGCCTGCTTCCCTCTCTCTCTCTCTGCCTGCCTCTCTGACTACTTGTGATTTCTCTCTGTCAAATAAATAAATAAAAAATCTTAAAAAAAAAAAAACCGTCTACCAATAGGATTGGTTGAATAAATCTGGTACATTCATACAATGGAACACTCTTCAGTATATATATAGAATGCGTGACTTTTTTACATACTGCTCTCCAAGATCAATTGAACAGTGAAGAAAGCAAGGTTCAAAATAGTACGTACAGCTTATGTTGTCTTGTTATTTAAAGGGGGGGAGGGAGAAGAATGTACATTTTGTATTTGCTTGTATATACGTAAAGAAAAGCTGAAAAGATATACAAAGAATTAGTAACAGCAGTTACCTAGGTTAGGGATTTGGGGAAGAGTGGAGTGGGGAACTGAGAAGGGCAAGAGAAGTGGGAGGGAGAATTTTTCCTGTATAAATGATGATCATCTTTAATCAGTACCATAATCTCCAGTATCTACTGGGGAAAAGTTTTCCAATAATGCAACAAAAACCTTCAGGTTATATTTTTAGGACTTTTTGGCAATTGTTAATGAATACTTTGAAGGATAGTTTAAATAATGGGGACATTTTAGGCATGAGATTAAGAAAAATTAAAAAAAATTTAAAAATAAAAGAAGAACTGTACCGTGGAAAAGTTTCCCAAGGGAAAAAAGCAGGAATCAACTGAGTCAAGTGGCTTGGGCAGAATGCTGAACAGTGTGCCACAGGGTGCAATCGCACTTTGGCCCCTGTACCAAGGGATAAGTAATCCAGAAAATGTTACCATTCATAATCTCTGCAGATCCAGCACATCAGACTCTTGTGAATGGGTAAAATAAGAAATGGTAACTAAAAACCCAATCCATAACAATATAAATGCACTATTTCACATGGATCACAAGAAATAAGACTTTCAAAACCAATCAATTAAGTGATAAAAGATTATGTCTACCAAACAGGCCAGAAGATATTAAACTTTATTATATTATATTTGTAATATTATATTATATAAACAATATTATATTATTATAATGTAACTATATTATTATATATTAAACATTAATATAAGGACTGTTCTCTTCAAGTCTCCCTCCAAGCCACGATTCTGTTAGTGGAAGAAAACTTGGAAAATTTATTTAAAGAAAGCATTTGATCAATATCAAAAATTTTAATTTTAGGTTTCACGAATTACAATATTATCACCTTATCAAATGGGAATCCTCTCCCTTCTCAGGAAAAGCAACAAGCAACACAAAAATTTGTTTGCTTTCTTGTAGGGATAAGAGAAAGCCAAGGCAATTTAAATTAAAAGCATACTTCAAACTTCCATAAAAACTCTGTTTTGTTTGTTCCTAAGGAACCAAGTTGTAAAAACATGAAAATTAGTTGCTTGCAGGATACCAACACTAGAAATAGAATAATGGGAAAGAAATCAAGTTAGCTGTGTTATAAGAAACAAAATAAGTAGGTTTAATTCTAAGCTACCAATAAAAAAAGCACATAGACTTAAATTAGAGTTTATACTTTCTTGAAAAGGTCAAGATCTCCCTATTCCTGAGCAAGTTGTAGACATGTGGTTCCAGGGACTAGAGCCAATGTTAATAAAACAAGATCATGCTATTGATCACAAGCAGGAGTTGGGAAGAAAATGAAGACAGTTATATACAAGTCAAGAAAAATAACTAAAAATACACAATCTGATGATAATAGGTCAGCAGTCATGTTCACAGAAATTTAACACATGTAAAAATCATATGCAGGCATCCTTCTAATACCCCACATTTATCACATCACATTGATTAACCATTCAGTTCCATTTGATCTATGGAACATTTCTCTCTCTCTCTCTCTCTCTCTCTCTCTCTCTCTTTTTTTTTTTTTTGGTAAAGATAATTGAGTTGGGAGGCCACAGATATCCACAGATATAACTACAGATACTAATCCCTAATTTATCCATGACAGGTAAAAAAGAAGTATACTAGATTAAAAAAAAAGAGTAAGGATTCTAGTATATTTTGCTACTTAACTACAACAATGGCTAATCACATTATGCTTATTTGTAAAATAGCAAAGAGGATATAGAATTGTAGAAGTTGGAAGACCTAAGATCATAGAAACTGGAGTAAATATCTACTTTAAAGGTTCCCACATACAACTATGCTCAATACTACTGTAAACTCATGCAATATCTCTTTAAGAAAGCTATATTTTCCTTAAGACATTATTTTGGAAAACAAGATGCTACTAGTCCCCAACTTAAAAAAAAAAAATCTTATTATTTAATATATAAGTAAATTTTTGGTATAAAAGTTCTAGATCTTGGGGGAAAAGATGAATAGCTATTCCCCCCAAAAAAGTTTTTGTTTTCAAATAGGAATTAAATCATGGAATTTTTGAAAAATGTGACTATTAATACTCTTTAAAAAGTATGTTAAAATATTGATCAGGAGTGAAAAGAATTTTAGAAGTAATATTTATTACTTCTTTCATTTTCTCTCTCTTTTTTTGTAAATGACTTTTAAAAACTATAATCTAGAATTTGCTTTAAGAGAGAATAGAAAGATGGAAAATTCTTAAAATAGTTTAACATAGAAGACCAGAAATATTTGAATTAACTATAAACTAGACTATGTCATGATGACATAAAATAAGGACTGCTACTAGTTTTTTTTAGAAAAAAATTTCGATTAATAAAGCCACAAAGTTTTACTGAGAATCTCATGCTCAAAAAAGATAGCGAATCTGAATAAAACTATAGGCATGGAATTCTGCACCATTCACCAATTTGTCCATTCATTTCTGCATTTGTTTAGCATTTTTTAACAGGACTACATGCCAGGTATTATATTTTTAATAAAGCAGATTCCTGGTGTGAACTCCTCAGTGAGGTAGGCATTAAGACAAATAACGTTAATAAGTATAAACTTATAAACTTGGACTATAACATTGAGGTTTGTATTAGTACGATAGAAGGCAGGAAGGAACTAGCCCGGTTTGATCAGGTCAAGAATGGTTTTACAAAGGTGATGTGTGACCTGGGGTTTACATGAGTAGTTTATCAAATGGAAAAGAAGAAAGGATAACCATTGCAAAACAAAGAAATAGAATATGTACCATAATTAAAGCCTAAAACATGACGCATGACACCATAGAATGGGGTACTTTGACAAGTCTGGACGAAGAGTGAAAGGGGAAGAACTGTCAGAAAAAACAGAGGAAGGGATCATCCTAAGAGGCCCTGACAATGTTAATCAAGAATTCAAAGCTGAACAGCTCACAGGCTTTTCCTCTAAGATCAGAAAAAAGGCAAGGGTGTCTACTCTCACCACTTTAACTCAACATAGAACTGGAAGTCCTAGCCAGAGTAGTTAGGTTAAGAAAAAGAAATAAAAGCAATCCAAACTGCAAAGGAAGAAGTAAAATTGTCTCTGTGTACAGACAACATGATGTTATAAATATAAAATTCTAAAAGCTCCATGAAAAAAAAAAAAACCTTCTGGAACTAATAATTCAGTAAAGGTGCAGGATATAAAACCAACATACAGGAATCAGTTGTGTTTCTATCCACTAACAAACTACCTAAACAGGAAGTTAGGAAAAGAACCCCATTTATAATAGCACCCAAAATAATAAAATAAATAAATAAATAAAATAATAAAATCCTGCAAAATCCTGAAAATTATAAAACACTGATGAAAGGAATTAAAGAAGACACAAATGGAGAGGCATCCCATGTTCATAGATTGAAAACAAATAGTGTTTTTTTCTTTTGAGAGAGTAAGAGAGAGGACACCTGCACACACGCTGAGTCCGGGAGCAGGGAGGGACAGAAGGAGAAGGAAAGAAAGAATCTTAAGTAGATTTCATACACAGCACAGAGCCCAAGCGAAATTCAGTCTCAACGACCCTGAGATTATGACCTGAGCTAAAATCAAGAGCCGAACAATTAACTGAGCCACCCAAGCACCCCAAGAATTAATATAGTTTGTTTATTTTGTTTGATCTGCTATATTTTTATTTTTAAATTATTTTTTATGTATTTTTTTTGTATTTTTGTATTTTGGGTTTTTTTTTTTTGTATTTTTTATGTATGTTAGTACATCCTTAGTTTCTGATGTAGTGTTCTATGATTCATTGTTTGCATATAACACCCAGTGCTCCATGCAATACGTGCCCTCCTTAATACCCATCACTGAGCTAACCCATCCCCACACCCCCAACCCCACTAAAACCCTCGGTTTGTTTCTCAGAGTCCATAGTCTCTCATGATTCAACTCTCCCTCTGATCTGATCCCTTCATTTTTCCCTTTTTTCTCCTAATGTCCTCCATGCTATTCCTTACGTTCCACAAATCAGTGAAACAATGATTGTTTTTCTCTGTTTTTCTCAGTTGTCTTTCTCTGCTTGACTTATTTCACTTAGCACAATCCCCTCCAGTTCCACCCATGCTGATGCAAATGGTGGGTATTCATCCTTTCTGATGGCTGAGTAATATTCCATTGTATATGCAGACCATATCTTCTTTATCCACTGATCTGGTGAAGGGCATCTCAGCTCCTTCCAGTTTGGCTATTGTGGACATTGCTGCTATAAACATTGGGGTACATATGGCCCTTCTTTTCACTACATCTGTACCTTTGGGGTAAATACCCAGTAGTACAACTGTTGGGTCATAGGGTCGCTCTATTTTTAATTTTTTGAGGAACCTCCATACTGTTTTCCAAAGTGGCCGCACCAACTTGCATTCCTACCCATTGTAAGAGGGTTCTCCTTTCTCTACAATCTCTCCAACATTTGTTGCTTCTTGCCTTAAATTAATATATTTTAAATGTCTCTACTACCCTAAGTCATCTACAGATCTAATGCAATTCCTATTAAAATCCTACTAAATGGCTTTTGCATGGAGGTGGGAAAGACTGGCCTATAGGAATGATTACCAAAACCCACAAAAGAGACCTGGGCCTTGGGCTCCCCGAGAAAAAGAAGAAGGTGATCAAAGAACCAGAGACTCAATATTCAGTTTTAAACAGTGACAATTATTTCACTGAGGTCTGTCCCACAAGAGCCACATCCCCCTCAAAGAGTGTGGTCCTAGGGCAGGTATCTGAAATGCCTCTAGTGAAGAAAAAGAAGGGCCACAGCACCCTCTGTGAGCAGTACTTAGAACCTGATACCACGGTATGTGCTAAACAGAGAGAGAAGCTGCCCAGCCCCTGGAAGCAGCTTCTTAGTTCATTTTGAGTTCCAAGGTGGGGAGGAGAAATAGAAGATGAAGTCCTTATGGCCTCTGACAATGTGCCCTGGCTTGAGAGAAGACCTTCCTGGACCCCAGACAGGGAGAGAGGGTGACCAGAGTTGGCAAGAAGGAGAAAAAGGCCCAGGAGGCTGCAGCCTTCTCAGCCAGGAACCCTTGGTTCTGTGAGTCTGGGGATGCTCTGTAGGGTGCTTGGTGGGGAACGATGGTGAGGAGCAGGCAGCCTCAGGGCAGAAATGGAAGCAGAGAAGCCCCAGGGAATACACTGTGAAGATGAAGAAGAAAAAGGTGTCACCAGAGGGGAGACACTCCCTAGGGTACCTTGAGCTCTCTAAGTCAGTAGAGAGGAAAAGAAGAAGCCAGTCAAAGTTGAGGCTCCAGAATCCTTCCCAATAGGACACAACCCCAAGTCCCTGGCAAAGAAGAAAACAAAGTCCAAGGAAAAGGCCGAGTAGCCAGGCACTGCAAAGCTGGCTCTGGAGAGGAATAAAAAAAAAGAGGAAAGAGCAGAAGTAGCAGGAAAACCAGGAGAAGAGCAGCCTGACACAGACGTAGAGATGGTGCTGGAAATGAAAGGCCATACACATGGGCGCACAGACACCAGGCGATGTGAAAGGCCTTGCAAGAAGCGACTGAGTGTGAGGCAGGCATGACAGAAGTTTTGGAAGGAGGGGAGGGGACAAGAACACAGTTTGGCCAGTGAGATACACCTGGGTTTGAAAATGTGCAACAAAAACTGACATTTCTCAAACTTATGGGTAGTTTTAGAAATGGGGCCCCTTCATTAACCTGATTGGAAGGCCCAACATGGCTCTCAACAAGGCGGCGGGCGGCCACCCCCCTGCCACAGAATCTGCAGCCGGACTATGACCAGGCCACGAGCCAGCAGTATGATGGGGACACTGGCCTTGGCTTCTTCTCCACAACCTCAGACAAAATCTTTTGTATCAACAGGAGTGCTTTCAAGTCAATCAAGTTTGAATATTAAACTCTACTGTCTTATCCTTCAAAACAGCCAAAATTGCTTTTATTATTCAGTTATGCAGATGGAAGCTATCGGACACTTGTCTCAAATTAATCCTCTGCAGAGATTAAGGAAAACCATGCCCATGTGCTTGGACGTACTGGGGTCAGGGAAGCTCATGTGTCAGAAGCCAGAGAACACGTGAGTGGCTAATACCTATTTGCTGTGTTAAGCATTCCATCCCTGTTTGAAGACATCAGCATACATAAATAACTAAATTTGTTGAGTACCTAGTATATGCTAGGTACATACTAATGTGTTTCCCTTGCGTTAATGTATTTAATCTTAATAATTATGAAACAGATGCTATTACTACCCTTAGCTTACCAATGAGGAAACGGAGGTTCAGGGATGAAGTAATAAAATTGCCCGGGTTCACCCAAGAAAAATCCTAATGGCACTTTTTACAGAAATAGAGTAAAACAATCCTACAATTCATGTGGAATTGTGAAGGACCACAAATAGCCAAATCAATCTTGAGAAAAAATTAAAGTGGAGACATCACATTTCTTGGTTTCTAAATATATATATAAAAAGCTACAGTAAACAAAACAGTATGATGCTGACAAAAAGATAGACATATTGACGAATGGAATATAACAGAAAGCCTCGAATAGATCCACACACATATGGTCAACCGATCTTTGACAAGGGTGTCAAGAATACACAACGGGGAAAGCACAGTCTCTTTAACAAATGATGCTGAGGAAATGGATATTCCACAAGCAAAATAATAACATTGATCCCTTATTATACACCATACACAAAACCAACTCAAAATGGATTAAAGACTAAATATAAGATCGGAAATCACAAAACACACATAAAAAAGAAAACGCAGGGGGAAATCTCCATGAAATTGATCCTGGCAATGATTTTAGATATTAACAAAGGAAATAATCAACAGAGTGAAAAGGTGACCTGTGGAATGGGAGAAAATATTTGCAAGTCATATATCTGAAAAAGGATTAATCTCCAAAATGTATAAGGAACTCCAAAAGCTCAATAAAAAAAAATAATAACCTTATTTAAAAATGTGCTGAGTGTGAATAAACATTACTCCAAAGAAGACATACACATAGGCTATGCGAAATGTTGCTCAATGTCACAGGTCATCAGAAAAATGTAAATTACAACTACCATGAGATATCATATCTCATATCTGTCAAAATGGCTATTATTAAAAAAAAAAAAACAAGGGCACCTGGGTGGCTTAGTTGGTTGAGTGACTGACTGCCTTCGGCTCAGGTCGTGATCCTGGAGTCCCAAATCAAGTCCCGCATCAGTCTCCCTGCTCAGTGGGGAGTCTGCTTCTCTCTCTGACCCTTCACCTTCTCATGCTTTCTCTCTTTCTCTCAAATAAATAAATAAAATCTTTAAAAACAAAAATACAAAATATAAGTGTTGGAGAGGATATGGAGAAACTGGAACCCTTACATACTATTTGTGGGAATGCAAAAATGTACAGCCACTATGGAAAATAGGACAGAGATTTCTTGAAAAAACTGGAACTAGAACTACCGTATGGTTCAGCAATCCCAATTTTGGGTATTTATTCACAATAACTGAATTCAGGAAGATGGAAGAGGTATTAGCATTCCCATATTCACTGCAGCCCTATTCACAATAGCCAAGATGTAGAAACAACCTAATGCCTATCAGCAGATGAATGGATAAAGAAAATATGGTACATACATGCAGTGAAATACTAGTCAGCCTTAAAAGAGAAGGAAATTCTGTCCTATGAGACAACATGGATGAATCTTGAGGACGCTAAGCCAAGTGAGATCAACCAGTCATAGAAAGACAAATACTGTGCGTTTCCCCTTATATGAGCTATCTAAACTAGTCAAGCAAGAATCAAAGAGTGGTATAGTGGTTGCCAGGGACAGGAGAGAGGAAAGATGGAGAGTTCCTAATCAACTGGCATAAAGTTTCAGTTAAACAAGATGAAGTTTTAGAGACCAGTTGGTATGACACTGTATCTATAGTGAACATAATATTGATACACTTAGAAATTTGGTAAGAGGATAATCTCAGGTTAAGTGTTCATATTACAATAAAATAAAATAATTTTAGAAAAAGGTTATGAGGGGGACACAAAAAAATGTGTCTATTCAGACTACCCAAAGGAATATCTACCAGTTGAAGCAACACTGTCCTTCTGAATATATGATACCTCTAGGAAGTCACATCAAGAAAAAAGTGATGGTCGAAATCCTAATTGTAAACAGAGGTCTACTCAACCTTTATTTAAATTTAGCCCCATATGAATAAGCTAAAACACAGTCAATCACTGGGATGAATATATCCCATAAGAATCAGCTATTCTGTTCTCTCTAGTTTAAATACATTTGTAAAGTATAGGTATCAAAAAGTGTCACCAAAGAAGCTGGTAAGGAAGAAAGGGAGGGAGGGAGAGAGAGAGAGAGGAAGAGAGAGAGAGAGAAGTAGCAGCAAGAAAGGAAGGAAGAAAAGAAGGTGAGAAAGAGAGAGTGTGGAAAAGAAGACACACACACACACACACACACACACACACACACACAAATCAGAAGTTTGATCTAATCAGATTTACATTTTTAGAGAGTTTCCTCTACACTCAAGTGGAAAATAGTCCAGAGAAGGACTAGAGTAAAGGCAGAAATTTCAGGCTTGATCTTAAAAGTTAAGAGAGAGACCATGTGGTCCTCAATGAATAGAAGAGTGAGGACGGAGGGGAGAGAGAGAGACTGTTGAGGTGGAATCCATGGGACTTAGTGACAATTAGCTGTGAAGTCAAGGCCAAGAAACAAGTATGAAGTGTCTCCCATGGTTCTCATGTAGGTAAATGAGTAGATGGTATACTAACCAGCATAACCAATATACGCATTAGCCAGTAAAATGAAGGCAGGAAGAGAAACAGATTTTGGAGGAAAGATAATAAGTTTAATGAGTTCAGGTTGGAACATTGTATCTGAACATCTGTAAAAAAGGAACACATGCAATAGATAATTGAAAAAAAATGGTACAGTGTGCGATGTTGAAAATATGGGCTAGAGACATGATTTTGAAGTCATCAGTGCATAGGCATTAGTAGAAGCCATGGGTATATATAAAATTAACAGAGAGAACAGAGGGATGACAAGTCAAGACAACAGTGATCTGAAACCCCCCAAATTAAGGGGAGCACAGGAAAAGAAAATCCAGTGAAGAAGATAGGAAGAAACCAAGCAAGCATGGTATCAAAGAAATTAGTTTCAAGAAAATGGGAGTAAGGGTGCCTGGGTAGCTCAGTCAGCTAAGCATCTGACTTTGGCTCGGGTCATAATTTCAGGGTCCTGGGATGGAGCACTTTTTCTCACTCTCCCTCTGCCCCTCTTTCTCCTTGTGCTCACTCTCTCTCAAATAAATAAATAAAATCCTTAAAAATAAAAAAGATGGCAGTGAATCAAATGCTATGTAGAAGGAATACAAGTATGATAAAAAAGAAAGGGACCTCAGAAACAGGGGTCACATGTGACTTTAGCAAAAAATTTTCAGAGATATATCTATCATAGATGGAAGCAATACAATATAAAAAAAAACGCACCCCAAATTTTCCTTATACATATTTTTAAAATCAATATCTCCTTTTCTCTAAATGTTGGAATATTTACACAGTATAAGAGACAAGATAAAACCACCTGCCCCAAAAGTTGGTTATTTCTTCATTTACTTTAAATTTTTCCTGACATCTAGCAGATGAATGATTGATTGTACCACCATGTCCATCCCATTCTCTTTGGACAAAACTCTACTGGATAACATTTTAGTCCCTGTGGTGAAAAATAGAATAATTCAGATAGGGACGCTTAGGAAAGAAGACATTTGTTAAAGTGACAGGCTACCTGAATAGAACACCTACCACTTGAAGCAACAGCATTCCTAAGAAAATTGTTCATCTGAATATCTAATAACCCTTGGAAGTCACATGAGAGAACGAAGTGCTAGTCAAAACTCCAACTGCAAACAGAGGTCTACTCAATCTTTATTTGACTTGACCTGATGTGAATAAACGCAAAAGATAGCCAATTGGGATGAATACATCCCACAAGCTTTATTTGTTCTTTTCTGTCTGATTTAAGTATATTTGTAAATTAGTCATTTTGCTCCCCTAGTAGCAGCACATTTTATTATTTTCTCTAAAAAGAGCATTTAATGAAAGTACTGCCTTCATTGGTGATGGTGGTAGTGGTGGTGCTGAGGTTATTTAATGAGTGCTTGGATCCTGCAGGTAAATCAAGAGGGAAAGTACCCATTTTCAAGCAAAATAAACCACCTCAAACAATCTTATAGAATAAAGTATCAGTATTATTTTTTTTAAAGATTTTATTTATTTATTTATTTGACAGAGAGAGAGAGAGAGATCACAAGTAGGCAGAGAGGCAGGCAGAGAGAGAGGAGGAAGCAGTCTCCCCGCCAAGCAGAGAGCCCGATGCAGGACTCGATCCCAGAGCCCTGAGATCATGACCCGAGTCGAAGGCCGAGGCTTAACCCACTGAGCCACACAGGCGCCTGAAAGTATCAGTATTATTAACATTCTATAAATCATCCAATAATAGCACTTCAGAATTATAAGGCTCTTTAAGAATAACCTAACCCCTTCCCCCTACAGATGACAAAAATGCAAATTATGGTCTAATGAAATAGAGCAGTTCTTTGGTAGTATAAATCCAGTTGCGCTGTTGACAAAGTTTTAGTTTCAGCTAAAACTCAAGTTCACTCTGAATGCCTGGACAGAGAGCATTTATACACAGTACATAATCCAGTGGAGGAAGGACGTACCAAGTAACACCAAATGTTCTGAACCATACTGGAAATTACTGATAATCAATTATATTATTTTATGATATTTAATATAAACAATGACTGAAAATGATGTCTGATTTCTTGGTTTAAGAACCACAAATTTTAGGAGAGGATAATCAAATATCTTTCATATTTTTTTATATATAAAAACTGGCACTATGGACACATGGATGGCTCAGTCCGTTAAGCATCTGCCTTGGGCTCAGGTCATGATCCCAGGACCCTGGAATCAAGTCCTGCATTTGGCTCTTTGCCAGAGGCTCTTTGGAGAGTCTGCTTCTCCCTGTGCCTGCCACTCTTCCTGCTTTGTATTTTCTCTGACAAATAAATAAATAAAATCTTTAAAAAAAAAAATCATAACTGGCACTAGTTTTATGTGAGACTCTATATTAGCAATAAACTCTAACCTACTTACATATTCATCTAGACTTATTTTCCAGAGCTAGAAAATACAACTGGTGAACTACTGTGAAATCAATAATTAAACAGTACTACTACACTGGGCAAACACGTGACTTGTGGGTTTACAACTGAGCAAAGTTTCGTGCCAGAGAAATTATTTTTCTTGGGGATTTTGGCCTAATCTAGATTATGCTTTACTCTGGAATTGAGTAAATGTTATTTTAAAACACACCTAATTTAAAAAAAATAGTAACTAAAACATCTATTTTAAAAAAATAGTAGCTAATATATTTTTTGAGCTTATTAGGTATCAAACATTATCCTAACAGCTGTGTGTGTGTCTGTGTGTGTGTGTGTGTGTGAATTCACTCTTCACAACAATCCCGAGGTAGACACTATTGTTATTCCCACTTTGCAGATATGAAAACTGAGACAGAGATTAAATAAGTAAATAGTTCAAGTTCCAACAGTTAGTAAGTGTCAGTAAGAACATAAAACCAGGCAAAGCATCTAAGGTAAATCACTTTCTATAATGAATCCAATCACATTTACTCAAATGTTTTCTTTCTTCGACTACCCCCTTCCTCCATTGTTGAAGAAGGAATAGCCAACATGTTTTGTGTTGTGGTGGGATTTTCTTGTTTTTGTTTTTTAATTTTTAAAGCCACTTTTTTTTTTTAATAAACATATATTTTTATCCCCAGGGGTACAGGTCTGTGAATCGCCAGGTTTACATACTTCACAGCACTCACCATAGCATATACCCTCCCCCATGTCCATAATCCCACCCCCCTTCTCCCAACCCCCCTCCCCCCAGCAACCCTCAGTTTGTTTTGTGAGATTAAGAGTCACCTATGGTTTGTCTCCCTCCCAATCCCATCTCGTTTCATTTATTCTTCTCCTACCCCTTAACCCCCCATGTTGCATCTCCACTTCCTCATATCAGGGAGATCATATGATAGTTGTCTTTCTCCGCTTGACTTATTTCTCTAAGCATGATACCTTCTAGTTCCATCCACGTCGTTGCAAATTAAAGTCACTTGTTTTAAGCATTGGTCCAACTGGCAGCTGCATGGGTTGGAAAAAAGGAATATAAATAATTTCTAAAAAATTTTATATGGTTATGACCATATAAATGGTCTGCCCAAACATTCGTAATAACTTAGGTTCTTAGCTGAAACAGTTCTTTGGTAGAGGCACAGCCAAGATCATATGGACCAGAAAATTGTACTGTCCATTTTAGCAGAACACAACCTCATTATCATGATCATTTAAAAACTTAAAATTAGTAGCTAATAAATATCTGTTTAAGTGAAATGAACAGTGAATTTGTTTAAGAGAGCAACAAATTTACTTTAATGATCTTCATACACAAACATTTCAATGATCATGGTTGAGAGTGACCAAGTCAGGATTTAAAGGGATTTATGGAATCTTAGTTCCTGCTACTCAAGCTACAAGTTCTTTCAAGGTCAACAGTGACTGTCATGCTGACAATCTAGTGGGCACTCTTTTATGTCTCCTTTTACTCAACTTCTCAACAGTATTCAATTTGGTTGAAATGTGCTCATTCTTTAAATAGTCTTCTGTAGAAATGATCTGGCTTCACTTCTATCTCACCAGCTGAGCTTTTTTTTTTTTTTTTTTTTTTCTAATTCAATTCAAATCATTCTCTATTTGAGCTCTAAATGCTATAATTCCTGTGAGCTTGGTCAAGAACCCTCTTCCTTCACTCTCTTCTCCCTTAAGTATTTTCATTTATTTCTAAAGCTTAAATATTATCTAATGCTGATGTCAAAATAGATCTAACTCAATTTCTCCTCTGAAATCAAACTTGGTATTTCCAAGTGACTATTTAATTTCCCCACTGGGATGTCTCATAGGTATTTCAAGTTTAAAACATCTGAGAATGAATTATTGATTCTCAAAACCATTCCCCCACTAAACAAACAAACAAACAAACAAACAAGAAATGACTTATCCTACACTAGTCTTCCCCAACTCAGTAGGTAGTGTCACCCACTGAAAGACCTAATTATTAAAGCTAGAAACTTGGGAGTTTATCTTTGATTCCTTCTTGAGAAATATTCCTAGTATTCCTAGATTAAACAAATTGAGGAATCTCTCTGTGAAAGAGACAGAGGAAGCAAGTGAAGCAAAATATTTAGTTACTAAATTTAAAAAGAGGAAAACGGGATTACGGTACTCTTCTTTCAACTCTTCTCTATACTTGAAAACTTTCAAAACAAAGAGTTTAGAAAAAAAATTTTTATTAAGGTACAGAAAAAAAGGCTTTGATAAATTATTCTCTTCAACGAGACTGACCACTGGCAGATGGCCCATTATTGAGCTAATATTCTTTTTTTTTTTTTAAAGAGAGAGAAAGAGGGAGAAAAAGGCAGGGAGAGGGAGAGAAGAAAAACTCAAGCAGACCCCACACTAGTGCAGAGCCTGACATGGAGCTCGATCCCACAACCCTGAGATCATGACCTGAGCCAAAATCAAGAGTCAGAGGCCAAACTGAGTAACCAAGGCACCCCAATGAGCTAATATTCTTAAAGCAAAAGCACTGTGGCAGAAAACTTAGGCCTCTTCACTGAATCTAGAAAGATCAGCTTGTGAATTTCATAGACCTTTTTTTTAAAAGATTTTATTTATTTATTTGACAGAGAGACATCACAAGTAGGCAGAGCAACAGAGCTGAGCAGAGAGCCTGGTGCGGGGCTCGATTCCAGGACCCTGAGATCATGACCTGAGCCGAAGGTAGAGGCTTAACCCACTGAGCCACCCAGGCACCCCTGAGTTTCATAGATCTTAAAAAATTATTGAGACCTTAAGAGCAATTGACTTAGTATTAGGAAAAAGAAACTAACCAAAAAAAAAAAAAAAAAACCCTCCAAAAAATAAAACAAAACAAAACTCTGATTCTTAGCTTCCCAAGCCTATTTTCCAAATTTTATTTTAGCCTAGCAATATTAGTATGGAAAATAAGGCAGAAAATGGCTAAAGTTTAAATTTTTCAAAAAACCTGTAAAGGAAAATTTCGAGCTTTAAATATTTATCTTAAAAAGAAAGAAAGAATCTTAAAAAGAAACCTGTTACTTCAGAAAGCTAGGAAGAGAAGAACAAATGATACATAAAGCAGAATAAAAGGGCAATAATGGCGATCAAAGCAGAAATCAATGAAATAGAACACAGATAACATAATGAAAACCAAGGAAGCCAAAGGCTGGTATTTTTTTTTTTAAGAGATCTAAAAAATTGATAAACTTTTATCCTGGCTAAGAAAAAAGAAAACATAAAATTACCAAAATCAAGGATGGAAGAGGAGACATTGTCATCGACGCTACAAAAATTAAAAGAATTATAAGGGAATATTATGAAGAACTTAATGCCAACAAATTAGGAAATTTAGATGAAGTGGACAAATTGTTAGAAAGACATAAATTATAAAAACTGATTCAAAAAGAAAGAAATAGAATAGACCTATAACAAGTAAAGAAATTAAATTAGTAAAAGGATCTTTCAACAAAGAAAAACCTAGCTCTATAGACTTTACTAATGAATTCTATCAAACATGTAAAGAAATAAACAACCTACACAAAGACAGTTACAAACAGAGGTGAAAACAGTTCTCAGTCTATGAGACCAGTACCACAAGGATGCCAAAGCCAGGTAAAGATAAAAGAAAAGGTAGACCAATATCCCTCATAAAGATAGATATAAAAATCCTTAACACAGTATGAGTTGCCAAATCTGGCAATGCATTAAAAGTACAATATGACAAAGTATAACTTATCCCAAGAATATAAGACTGGTTTAACATGTAAAAATCAATTAAGGTAATATACATCATAGGAATATAATAAAGGACAAAAACAATACAATTATCTCAGTAGACAAAGAAATAGCATTTGACAAAATCCAATACTCATTTATAATACAGACTGAAAGCAAACAAGGAATTAAAGGAAAATTTCTCTACCTGATGAAGGATATTTATAGAGCAGCTAGCTATAGCTAGTATCAATCTAATGGTTAAAATCTTTTTTCCCCTAAAATTGGAACAAGACAAGAAAACCCATTCTCACTACTTCTACTCAACATTGTACTGGAGTTTTCAGCCAGTGCAAAAAGGTTAATCAATTAATTATATTAATTTAACTAATTAATTATATTAATTAATTGATTAATTATATTGGAAAGAAGTAAAACTGTCCTTATGCATAGATGACATGATCTTTAATGTAGAAAATCTGAAAAAATCTACAAAGAAAACTAATTATTAAGTGAGTTTAGCAAGGTTGCAGGAGACAAGATCAATATACAAAAATCAACTGAATTTCTATTACGAACAATGAACAAACTAAAAATAAAATTAAGAAAAAAATCCATTCATAACTTTAAAAAAATAAAATTTTTAAAAATAAGTTTCAGTAAATAAATGTAAGACCTGAACTGAAAACTGTTAAAACATTGCTGATAAATTAAAGAGTATACAAATAAAAAGATGAGAAGACTCAATATTGCTTAGATAACAACGTCCCCATTCTGATCTATATTGAATCTATTTAATGAATCCCTATCAAATCTCAACAGACTTTTTCATAGAAATTCACAAGTTGACTCCTAAAGTTGTATAGAAATGCCAAGAACCGAGATTTTTTTTAAAAGAACAAAGTTGGAGGGGGCGCCTGGGTGGCTCAGTGGGTTAAAGCCTCTGCCTTCGGCTCAGGTCATGATCCCAGGGTCCTGGGATCAAGCCCTGCATTGGGCTCTCTGCTCTGCAGAGAGCCTGCTTCCTCCTCTCTCTCCCTGCCTGCCTCTCTGCCTACTTGTGATCTCTGTCTGTCAAAATAAATTTAAAAAATCTTAAAAAAAAAAAAAAGAACAAAGGTGGAGGATTTATACTATATGATTTCAAAACTTCCTATAAAGCTACAGTAATCAAAACACTGTGGTACTGGTATATAGATCACTGAAACAGAATCGAGCCTCCAAATATAAGGCCTTACATTATGGTCATCTGAGTTTCTACGAAAGTGCTGAGGGAATTCAATGAGGTAAAGATAAGTCTTTTCAACAAATGATGCCAGAATAATTGTATATACATACAAACAAAAAATAACTGAGATACTTTACCTCTTACCATACCAACAAAAAAGTCAAAATAGTCATAAACCTAAATATAATAGTTAAAAATATAGAACATCTAGAAGAAAATCTTTGTATACTTGGGTTGGGCAAAGATTTGTGAGATACAATACCAAAAGCACAATCCATTCAAAAAGTTAGTCAGTGGAACTTTATCAGAATTTAAAACTTTTGTACTTCAAAAGGCATCATTAAGAAAATGAAAAGGCAAGCCACAGTGGGAGAAAATATTTGCAAAACCATATATCTGATAAAGCACTTGCATCTAGAATACACAAAAAACTCAATCATAAGAAGACAAGCAACCTAATAAAAAATGGGTAAGAGATTTGAAAATACATTTCATTAAAGATATATAAATGTCTAATATGCAAAGACATACTTAACATTGTCAGTTATTACAGAAATGCAAATTAAAATACAATGAGATGTTTTTACATATTCCCTAGATGCCTTCGATCAAGAATATCAACTGCTGACCAAAATGTGGAGATTCTGAAACCCTCAAACATTGCTGGTGGGAATATAAAATGGTAAAATCGCTTCAGAAACAGTGTGGCAGTTTCTTGAAACATATATATTTACCATAAGATCCAGCAATTCCACTTCTTCATAGCTTTCCAAGAAAAATGAAAATATGTGTCCACAAAGACTTGTATGTGGATTTTCACAGCAATGGAGTCAGAATAGTAGAAATGGCAATCAATCCAATGTCCATCTACTGGTAAATGGATAAATAAAATGTGTGACATATTCGTACACTAGAATATTACTCAGTAACAAAACAAACTACTGATAATACTAGAATACAGATGAACTTCAAAAATACTATGATTAAAAAAAAGCTCTATAGAGAGAAAACAGATCAGTGGTTGCATGGGTTTGGGAATTGGAATGAGGCCTGACTACAAATGGGCATGAGGGAACCTCTAGGAAGTGTTACGAAACTGGACTGCGGTAATGGTTGCACAACTATATAAATATCCTAAAAAGCACTGAATTGTATCCTTACAATGAAAAATTGTATAATATGCAAATTATACCTCAATAAATCTGTTTTTAAACAAGAAGCTAGACTGTAAGGACATAAACTTTTAACGAAGAAAGAAACCTAAAATCATATAAAAAAAGGTAGAACTGATGAACTGGAAATTGCCGACTGCATGGAATTTCTGAGATTATAGAAGATTCTTTAAAAGGTCAAAGTCTCCTCCTTCATTTATTTGATTTTTTGTTGTTGCTATTATTGTGGTCAGTGTCCACACTCTGTTATGTATCGCATCTCTATCTTCAATGGAAGAAACACAATCTATCAGTCCCTTAGTTTATTATATATTGAGTGCCAATATTTTGGACCTGATCTAATGATCCTATATACTCCTATTACCAAGAAAGTGGGGTAAAGGGAAGGTCGAGATTATATAAGCTTTCTTGATGGCGGGGAACCTATGGAATAAGACAACAGCTGTATTTAAGAGCTTATGTCCAGGGTAGCAGTTCTTAACCTTGAATGAACATTGAAATCACTTGGGGAGCTTTAAAAATCCCTGTGCCCTGGCTGCACTGAGACCAAGGGGATCCAGGTAGCAGTATTTTCTAAAGCTCCCCAGCTGTGTGCAGCCAAACTTGAGAACCACTAGACAGTGGAGGAGGTAGACGCTTAAGAACCTTTATGTTTGTGACCGACTGTCTTCTGGGAATGTGGTCTGAAACAGTTGCATTGCAGCATCTACAGCTGCTATCCAATATGGTAGCCACGAGCCATGTGTGATTACTGAGCACCTGAAATATGGATAGTCAGAACTGAAATATACTGTTTATGTAAAATATGCACTGGATTTTGAAGACTTAGTAAAAAACAGAAGGTAAAAATCTCATTAATAATTTTAAACATGTATTGCATACTAAAATAATATTTTATCTGAATCTACTGGGTTAAATAAAATATATTACTAAAATTAATTTTACCTCTTTTCTATTTTAAGTGATTACTAGGAAATTTGAAGTTACACATGTGGCTGCAATAATATTTTTATTGGACAGTGCTGGTATTCATTCTTAAAAAGCATCATAAAATCTCAGAGATGGAAATGACCTTTGAAATCACCCAATTCAGTTCCTTCATTTTACAGCTAAGGAAACTGAGACCCAGAGAAAGTGACTGGCCCTACAACACACAGCTAAAAAGTGACATAGCAGAGATTAGTCAGGTCCCCTGACTCCTGCTGTCTATGGCTATTTTCATCACACTTCCTCAAGGATTGTTAAAACAAAAGTGCTCTATCATCTCCTCCCAAAAATAGAATGTTAATTTAATCAACTGGTACTGAAATATGTACTTTTTACAGAGCACCTTTTTTCCATCTAGGATGTTCTATGTAAGTCTCGTGCCTACAACATCTCCTGACTTTGGTGCCATACATCCAATGAACTACTCTTGGTGTCATAAAATAAACCAAGAAAAATATAAAAAGATCAAATCTCACATTCTACTTTATACTAGGAAAGGTTACATGTCAAAGGGCACTTGCAGAAATATCACAAAAATAAACTTAAGGGAAAGAAATTGGTAGGGGAGGGCAGACAGGGGGGTTGAAACACAATGAAAATAATACTTTGTGTTCCTATTTTAAGTGCCTTTCTCAATGCTATATGCATAGCAGCTAGAGGCAAGCTGGAAAGCCGCCAGGTCCTGGCTGCCAGCAAAAATTTTGTCACCTCCTTTGAACATCTGAAGTATGTTTACCCAATAGATTTCATTAAATTACACTTCCATTAGGAAGCATACAATGTTGATACTCATCTCAAAGATCAAAGGGATCGCTAAGAGGCATGTCATCCTGCTCCCCAGCTGATTGCTATTTCTGGGCCAATCAAGGAAAGGAGCCAGAACAATACTTAGTTAAAAAAAAAATTGTAGCATCTCCCTAAGGACTATAGACTAAGAATCTGTAGCCCCATTATCAAAATGAGCATATCATTAATGACAATACTCATACAGTGAGTTATTTTAATACAACTCCTACACAACAAACACGCTGGATTTGGGTCATTAGCTGAATTTGTAAAGCAGTATTTCTGAGGGCTGAAAAACTCTTCAGTAAAGACATAAAGTTTAGAAAATGGAGAAAGTCCCATTTACAAATACAAGAAAAAGATCCAGTTTTTATTAATTTCATTGTGATTCTAAGTAAACCAACAGGTAAGTCAGATTGGAGATGGTTAATTTAATTACTGATGGGCTGTAAGATTTTTTTCTCATCTCACTAATTTTTTTTGATGGGTGATTTAAAACACTCATAAAACAGCAGAAGTGCATTTTTTTTCAAAAATAAAACTATTCCATCTTGGAATCCAATGACTTATGATGAAAAGACTTACCTTCCAGGAGCAAGGAACACTCATTTTAAAGGATATAAGATTTGGCCATGGAAAATTAGGAAATAAAAACAAGTCATTTCAACTAGGAAATAGAAATATTTAATGTTGGGTGAATGGAAAGAGTTAAATATATATAATAGAGTTAAATATAATAGAGTTAAATATATATACATATTTAACTTAGTACCATATATATATATATATATATATATATATATATATATATATATATGGTACTGAGAAATAGCTATAAATCCCAAATCCTTTATTTGGTATTAGAAAAGGTAGTTCAGGAAAAGCTCAATGTTCTAAGTCTGATTTCAGGTAGTGGAAACTATTCTCTAGTAATTTTTCTGTGGCAAATCCAGTAATCTGCCCAAAATGGGATGAAAGAGGCAAGGTTCCGGCAAGTGTCCTTTCTACCAAACTCTTTCTACAAGCTCTGGTGGTAAAGATATGTCACCAATCTATAGCCACAACCCAGATTTCAGCTGTTCTCTTTCAATGTGCAGTCAACCTCTTGGTTGCCCATATTTGACACATAATATGAACTCTAATTATCTATCTTTTGCAATTAATCATCTGACAATTACATTTCCTGTACTTATAAGCATCCAGCTGGGAACTGAGTTTTATTCTGAGAGAAAAAAGAGGATTCAGGTTTCTAACAAATTACTTCTAATTAACCAGAACCTTTTTTAGTCATCACAATGTAAAGATGCCTACAGCTAGTGAAAGAATTTATTGTTTGCATTCTTAATGATACCTTAAATTTTCATTTAAATTTCCCCAAAAGGCAGTTCTGGAAATGATTGCACTAATGTTAGTTAAATAAACATTCTGTTTGGCAGTACACAAAGAATGGGGGAAAAGAAAGATAATTTCTAAGGAAAAGGAACTTGCAGCATGACCAGCAAGGGCACTCAACAAAATTAAATAAAGCAGAAATTCAAGGTGTCCACCTTCAAAGTGGAAGATACAAGGTATTTTCCAGTAAGTCCAGAAATTGGCAGAGCTGAGTCATACAAATAGTGGAGCTTGGAAGGGATCTAGGAATCATCTACTCCAGCGGCTCTCAAAGTGTGGTCCCAGGGGCCATTTTCAGCAACAACCCGGAACTCTTTAGAAATTCAAATCCCCAGATCCTTGTGGGACCTGACCAATGCCTTTGACTCAGAAGCACTATGGTGGGCACAGCAATCAGCCATCCAGGTGACTCTCACCCACTGGCTTAGTTTAGGAACTACTGATAGTCTAACCACTTCACTGAACAGATGAGGAAACCAAACGCTGACATTAGAGGCCAAAGTTTATACACAAGAATAAAATTAAAGAATGACATTGAAGAACTTACTATCATCTTTCTTTTTTATCCAAAAAAAAAAAAAAAAAAAATCTTTGTTAGTATCTAAGATATAATACTGTGGCCTAGCACCTAAGTTCTGGGACGAATAATCCTTGAGATCCAGGAGCTCTTTCCTTTCACAGTATACTTAGCTCTGGAGGTCCTGGGACCTAAAATACATAAACATTCCTAGAGTATTGGTTATAAGGTTCCCTACAACATAAAATTTCACAAATATTAAACTAATAAGAAATGAAGACCAGAGAGAGGAAGCCAGGGTCTTACTGGACTTTGAACCAAAAAACCAGATAGATGCAAGAACAGCATTTTGAAGATTGCGTTATATTGGAAAGAACACTGGATACAGAATCAAAGAATCTTGGTTTCTCCTTCTTGCTCAGCCAATCAGTCACCTTGGGCAAGCCACAGGGCATTCCTGGCTGAGAATATGGCTCCTCATCTCAAAACACCTCCTTCTGCAGGGCTTCTGGAAAGATAAAATGCAAACTGTCCTTAACAGAGCCTTTGGTACATAATGAGCACTTAATAAACACTAGCCTCTTCTTCTTCTTCTCTTTCAGTTTTCAGAGAATGCAGACAGAAACTGTATTCCCAGCTTTCTTGATTTGTGTCTGAGAGGCTCTATCTAGCTCCATTCTTAAAAAGCATAGTTCTTTCTAGACATCGACACGTTCTCCATTAGCCCTCAGCAATGTTCTCTCCATGCTGCTTACCAGATATCCAGAAAAGCACTGAAGCCCTCATGGGTTGTTTTTCAATATTTCAGAAAAATTAACAGTGATCATATACTTCATCAGTACAAGACTACACAATTAACTAAAACATCAAGTTTTTTTGTTTTGTTTTGTTGCTTTAGGCTGGAATATATGAACTCAGTTCTCTCATACTGATTTAACAAACCTTGGCTTCTCTCACATATTTAAAATTCTATCTCCCTAATTTTGTTAATAAAAAATAAGGAAATCAATGCTTCCTTAATAAGTGTTCTTAATTTGGTGTGCCTGGTGGTGAAAAGACCGGAAAACCTAATGGCTTTATTTCAAAGATTTACATGGGAATCACTTGGGACCAACTCAGGTCTGTGGGACCACAATCTCCCAGGGGGAGTCCTTGACTTGTGGCTGTTTTTTGTTTGTTTGTTTGTTTGTTTTGTTTTTAAATGCCACAAAGACTTTGTGCACTCCTGGCCCATAACTACTGCTAATCTGTACTACCTTTAATACGGAATAGAAAAGGAGGAGCCATAGCCCTGACTTCTAACTATGACTGTCAGCTGCCCAAATGGACCAGGATTTGGGGTTGGATAATGCACACTGTGAATTTAAAATTATGGGTACTAATTGGTGAGAAGAAAGGTCCTTCTACACTCATCAGTGAGAAAGGGATGTATTTTCAGAAAACTTCTCACAACTTAAGAAAGACGGGAAAAATAAACCCCGCGGAGTATTTTAATGCAAATACTGTTCCTTAGGGTATAAGGCTAGAGTTTGTGATCATTTGATTGCTTGGGATGTAAGTATTAAGATGTACTATTTTAAAGGAAAAACGTGATCTTTCTAGAAACCAATGGGCACAATTACACTATTAACTAACACGTTTGGGTCTGGTTCGGGTTGATATGGGATAGCAAAGTGCTACATTTAAACTGTGAGGAATGCAGGCATTTTCCCCACAGTCAGAAATGCTCCACACTGTCAAGTACGTTTCACCACGCAATCCAACTTGATTTCTTAACCATGTACTTCATCTATTCACTCACAAATATTTATTTAGAATTGAGATACTTTTACATGCATACATTAAGCATGATCACAGTTATTATTCTAAAATAGCATGTAATGTAGTTGGAGCGACAAGACTAATTGTACAAGGGCAAAAAGCAAACTGTAAGGAAGCATAAAGTTTAGGATCCAATGGCGCAGATGCTGGCAGAATGGTGAACGAAACAACCAGAACATGTTAGAGTTCCACTGGAAATAACTATTCTGACAACATCATAGTATTCCTTCAGTTGATTTATGATAACATTTTGACATGTGATGCAATAAATCAAATCACCATTCAAATGGTTCTTTGAACATTTCTTTGTATGATTAGCACCCTTTATTCCTCAGCAATCTACACAGGCAAAAAATTAAGGATTGGACCTATTACTCACTACCAAAATACTTCTACAGACTTAAGCTCAATTCTGAGGTGAAGGCCAATCTTTTAAGTTTAAACTACGTGGACAAAGCATTTTCTTCCCTTTGGATGAATTCATTACAGAAGATACGTGGAGTAGAGGAGATCGTGTCAGGTCAGAAAGACTGACTGGAGCACTGATTTTTGAGTCACATACTAAAGAAAACAGGAGGAGAGGATGGTGGACAAAACAGCACATAAAAAGGCAGTTAGGTGAGAGCAAGTGCATGAGCCGCACACAGAAACAGCTCGTACATTAATTTGATTATGGGAAGCAAACACAGGCAGTTTAAGCTTCTGAAATGACGGAGCTTAGGGATCAGGAGGATTAGGAGAGAAATGAATGCTAGTATGGGAAATCTGGAGTTGACCCAACTGGCAATGATATGACTTACAGGCTATTCAAAGAAGCAACATGGGAGAAACCCCACACCCCACCCCAACTCTATCGCAGTGCCTCTCAACCCAGATGTACAGCATTTATAAAATATAGAAGTTTACACAATCGCCCTTATTCTGAGGTCACTTTACTCCTTAAAAAAGTGATTTTATCTCTAATTGATATTTTACTGTTTTAACACACCCACACACAATGCCCTGAAGTCAGAAGAGATTTAATATGGTAAAATCAAGGATATGCTATAAACAGAAGAATGTGGAAATGCAGAAATGATGTGGCCTGGAGATTGGCCATGGAGTCCAGAAAAAAGGCCTATATGTAGGTAGGTTCAGAAACTCTGGTATCTGAGTCTTTAATCTGAACATCTTATTACAGGAAATATTATGGGCTAGCTGTATATTCTTTGCACCTATGACATCATTGCATGAAATGATTACGAAATCTAACTATCTTGGATTTAAAGTGTCTAAGATGCAGATTTCCAAAACTAGTTTTGGATAGCCTTTAAGCATAAGACTACTTTTTCAAAGACAGAAAGAGTAAACAAGAAAAGTATACTCTGCAAAAGGGCACACTACAATTAAGATTTTCTGACATGTCTTTTCCACATTTTCTAAAAATACATTTTCCAAAACATTTTTGTGATGCATTACTTCATAGTTAGGTGGGTAGAACAGTTGTTATTATTCTCATTTTACAAAGGAGTAAGGGAGGACTCTCAAAGGCTGGGGCGCCTGCGTGGTTCAATCATTAAGTGTCTGCCTTCGGCTCGGGTCATGATCCTAGAGTCCTGCATCGAACCCCACCACGGGCTCCCTGCTCAGTTGGAAGCCTGCTTCTTTCTCTCCCACTTCCCCTGCTTGTGTTCCCTCTCTTGCTGTGTCTCTGTCAAATAAATAAATAAATTCTTTAAACAAAACAAAACAAAACTCTCAAAGGCTAGTGGCAGCCAAGATAGGATTTAAATTCAGGCCTCCTAACTAGAAAATTCAGTGCTCTTTCCAGCCCACTCCACTGCTGTCCCATAAGAGCCTCTATAAGCCCAAAAAAATTTAAGTGCTACACGACACTCTCAACTGTTAAATCTTAGCACAGACATAAGTGTGGCCAAGCATAAGAAATGCTTTAATATAAAGTATGTATGGGGCAAGGAGGGGGATTCATAATGCTTTCCTCAGGCTCTCTTATTAACCCAAAATACTTTGTATTGGTGAATAGAAGGATGCTACGAAATGATTCAAGAGATAGGAAATGAACATGGACAGTAACATAAAGAATTAGAAAAATGAATACATCTTGCAGTTGCAATTGTTTCGGTAGGAGCACTACAGAGAAAAGCTCTCAAGAGTAAATCTTACGGCAGCAGCTGCTTTCGGCGGAACATGAAACAGGAGTGGGAATGGGCTAAAAAATAATAAAAACTTTGAAAAAAAGTTAAAAGATGCATGTAACTTAAAACTAACATCTTTTTCTACACCGAAAGGTTAAATTGTGAGGTTGACATTTGCATTTGTTACGTTGTCAACGGTTTCTGTCTATCGGCATGTGTGCAAACAATATCTAAAGATGTCATCTGCATATTCATACCAAAGGAGCTTATGAACAGGACCTGTCAGTATATTTTAACACCCTTCCAAAACGTCAGCTTTCATCAGATATGAACACAACATGTTTAATTTATTAGTTTGGTCTTAATATAAAAAGTTGACAATCATATGTCACTCTAACTATTGATAAGGTAAATACAGACTACAGGAAAATGTCAAAAAGTTATTGAAATGTTTGCTGAAATACTACATCACGTTGTATTTATCAGCTCTTCTCTGCCAATGAATATGTCATCTTTTCCTACATATGGCCATTTCTGGGAAGATGTATCCAATGGAGCATTTCAGAAACTTCATGCTTAAAGCATCTGAATTCTCAGACATGAGAAATGTAAAAGGAGTCGGAACACAGAAAACACATACAATAACACATGGCATTATTATTTTGCTCCACTAAAGTTAAACAAATCGTACTCAAAGAACGATTCATACAAGATGTAACTATTTGGTTAGAATACTTGTGTTCTATGTTCCAATCACTTACCATGGATGTTTAAAATTATAAATTCTTCAACTGAATTCACTAAACACTTACTGAACACCTACTATGTACTATATCTTTTTGAATACTTCAGAAAACATGACAAGTGGAAGACCCAGGCTCCTCTCCTGAAGATCTTACAATTTGGTTGGAGTGATAAAACATAAGTAAGTCAAAATCAATAAATCATTTCAGTACTGACATGGAACCAATGTGTAGGTTGGTACAGGTTATAAACACACCACCAAGGCAAAAATCGATCACGATGGGAAAGATGATTACAAAAGACTTCTCGAAAGAAGTGGATAAAGGGCTAGGGATAGCAGAAATGGAGGCTATGTCTATAGGAGACATATTTTACACTGAGCCAAAAGTTCCAATGCATGCCTATCATCTGAAATGGCATGTAGAATAATAGTTTTAAAGCAATTTGAAAACTTTCGCCAGTCTTGAAATGCCAGGCATTCCAATTTCCAAAGTTGTTCACTAACACGGTTCACGGACTGTAGGGAGCATGGAGCTTGCCCCCTGTGTATTTGAGTTAAAGAAGCAGAGACACAATGACTTGCCCAGTGGCACTTAGCTAGTTAGTATCAGAGCTGACACCCAAAGTCAGAACTCTAGACCCTTAATTCAGGGTATTTTCCACTGCATCACACTGCCTCTCTTGGTTAACAGCCTGCCTGAAATAAATGTACATTGGTTAGTGAACCAAGTATTCTTTAAACTTTATATGTTGGAACTCACAGAGACTGTAGTGACTCTTTAAAGATAAATGTCACAAAGCAGTTATGAGTCAGTAGCTTTAGAGTCAGACAGATTTGACTTCAAGTCCTGGATCCAAATGATGAGACCTTGGGAAAGTGTCTTGGCTCTTCGTAACCTCCTATATATGAATTAAAAACTAGCTGGAAAGAATATATGATACACAACACGACGTTCAGTTTGTTACAAGTCCTCTTTGTTACTTCTCTCTCCCTCTCCCTCCCCAGTCCTCATCAGTCATCCTTCCAGACTGAGGAGTTTTCAAACAGCAGTAATTTTGCCTCAAGATATTTTTTTTGCCTAGAGACAATTTTTTGATTGCCATGACTAGAGTGGGGTGGCCGTGATCTACTGGCATTTGGTGGGTAAAGGCCAGAGATGTTGCTAAACATCCTAGGAGGCACTGGACAGCTTCCCCTCATCCCCAGTAAAAAATATCCAGCTCCAAATTTTAATAGTACTGAGGTTAAGGATTTTTGTTCCAGAACAAAGAGAAAGACTACCCATTACTATTAGTTTTCCATTAGGAAAGAGATCATACTTTTTCTGCCTCCAAAGACAAGCATCCTAATTTACCAAAGTATCAAAATCAAGATAGAAACACATCAGATACCCAAACTGGTGTACAAAGAGTACAAAAACACAATTGCATTAATAGTCCTTGCTATATGGATTCTTCTATTTGCATGGGATAGATTTGCACACAGATCTGTATTTCCAGAGACATGGAAAGATTATTTCTTTAGAACCTCCTCGAGGGGGTAACAATTAGTTAAAAAGTTATAAATTCCTCAATCTTTATGAATCTCTCTCTTTTTCATCTAACTGGAGGACTAGAAAATTCTTTCGGCAAATCTGAACTTAATGACAACATCGGTTTGTACTTTGGAGATCTTTCTTAGTGCCACCTAGTTTCCAAAAAGACATTCCGAGCATCAGGATATAGCAAAAGCCGCAGATCTTTGCATGACTCCCAACAAACGGGCACCCCAGGCAGTTGCTGGCGGCGATCTCCCCCTTCTGGTGCCTACCTGGGAATCTCCCACCCTCTCCCTTACACTTCTATTCTCCCCGACTCCTATTGTCTCTTCTTTTTCTTTTCCTTGCTGTCTGTGCCTCTTGTCACTTGCCAGTGACAGTTGTTTAGCTCCAGTCATGACAGAACTCAAAGGACAAAATGCCTGGTTGCAGTGGCAAGGTTTCAGCAACGCTTTCTGCGAGCTAGGGAGGGGAGAGGTAGGAAGACAGTGTATTTTAATTTGTGCTCTCTAGGTGCTAGACCCACAGGAGGAGAAAAAAGATTTTGCAGAGGTAGTATTAGAGGAGCCCCCATTTCGAAATACGTTACCAAAGGCTCAAGAAATATAGCTGTTCATAATCTATTTGTTAATATTTAAAAAAAAAAACCAGAGTATTTCTAATTTTGCTGGGTTTAAATCATTCCTCTTTGGAGTGGAAAGTGAATTCTTAAAACAAAGCAGCTATTGTGAATGAATTTGGTCTTAGAGATTTCTCTCAGAAAATGCCACAAGATGGTATATTTTAAGTATGGGAGTGAGCCACAGTGCCATCTACGGCCATGTGAATTAGAAGGCAGGATTCAGCTACTTTGGCAATCTCTGAAGACTATGAAAATAGAAAGCCCTTCCGCTACAGAATGCCCTGACAAAAATCTTGCCCCAAATCTGTATTTTCAAGACACAGGGAAAGATTATTTCCTTAGAATCTACCTGAGGGGGTAATAATCAGCTAAAAAGACATAAATTTGTGAATCTTAGGACATAAACACTTTGAAATTACAACCTTTCATGAAGATAATCTGACTTGATTGATGACATTGATAATCTGACATGATTGATAAACCAAGGCTCATCAATCAATTTCCTATGTTTAAGAAAAAAACCTGAGAAAATAAGAATGATCTTACTTTAAGAAATAGAATAGGCTTTAAGATAATTTAAGACACAAAAGAGTATTTTTTCCTAATCAGAGTCTTTTTTTGATTACAGTTCAAAAATAGTTATAAGTTATTTCATAATAGAAAACTCTAAATACCGTTTGACATGATGATCATAAGATTTAAGTTGGTATCATAAGCTATGGGTTACATAAAATTAGACATTTTTCAACCCAGCCACAAAAGGAACTTCAATTTTCTCTCAAACAAGAGAAATCCTCTAGTAATTCTACTATCAAGTTGTAAGTTATTTTCCCCACACCAATGCACAGCTATCATCATTTGGAACCAAGTAGATTTTCTCTTTCTTTCTGTTCCAAATTCACTCGGCTTACTGCCAAGAGAAAATACAGACACGGGGGAGGCAAAGAGCAATTCTGTTAAGATCAATGAAGATGTTGGCCACAACAGAATCCTATTTATCCATCACATCCGTACTTCTTTTTCTGATTAGAGATTACTAGCAATTTCTTGACAATTCTTGTATAAAATTAAGTTACAATCAGTCTTCTAAGACTTCACAAGGAAAGGAAAAAATATATATGTATATATAGGTTTTCCTACTAAATCTAAAACAACACACACACACACATCCTTTATAACTACTTCATTCTTAAAAGGGGTTTTAATATGCCTATTTCCAAAGCAGTTAAAAGTGAATATTTACAGACAAAAAAAATTCACATGAAGATGTTCTATTGCCACTGGCTTAAGAGGTCAAAGGCACAGTCTATTTAGCAGTATGAAATTAAAGGCTGAGGGTTTTGTTTTGCTCTAAGCCAAGTGAAAATTTAAAATGCTCACTTTGCCACTTAGGGAGAAAAATTTTGCTATGCTGTGCTCTGGTTATGGCTGTATGCCTTGACTTCTCTGTTTTCCCCAAATAAAGTTTATCATAGCACATAACTTTAAACCTACAGGAAATTAATTTTTAAGCAATTTCTTAATTGATACAAAGGAAATGGAGGCCACTGTTACTGTTGGATACCAGAAAGTATCCGGATACTGTCGGATACTGTCGGATACTGTTGGATACTTAGAAAGCTTGTGTAAAGTAATACCATTAAAGATTTAAAAGAAAAAAATGAAAATAAGTTCAGAATGGCACTGCAACTCTCAGGAAGGAAGAGCTTCATCTTTCCAGATGCTTCACGTAATATAAAGCAACCACATTACCCAGCACGTGTAGTCTTTCAATGGCTCTGAACCACAACTGAGATAAAGGCTGAGCTCAGCTTCACCTGCAAGGCTTTGTGGGGCTCTCAAGCTTGTCAAATTCTGGTGCCCACGTCACCCTGTGCCAGTGAAATTATAAAGTCTGGGAATGGGTACTGGGCCTCAGGATTTTCTACAGTGCCCAGCGATTCAATGTGCAGCCAAGTTTGGAACTAAGGCACAAGCCCTATACTTTACATCTGAGGCGGCATCAGACACGCTCGGCCTCCCGTTCCTCCCTCCCGTCATACTGCCCTTCCCTATGCTTCCCTGTACTTCCAGCCTGAATCAACCCTGCTTCTCCTGTGTTCATTCTCATCCTTCAAGTCTCAGATTGGGTGTGACCTGCTCGTGGCACCTTCACTTCCAGGTCGGCTGTCCCTCTCTGAAAGCATGCCCTTTCACACACTACCCCATCAAAGCCTCTCCAATTTCACTTGCCACATTATTATAAAGACCGTGAGCTTCTTGAAAAATGTGTTTTACTCATCTTTGGACCACTTACTCAATGCTGGACACATAATAGATACTAAGCACATGTAAATTGTTTACAGTGATCTATACCAAAACAACAAATTGTTCAAAGCCACCAAAATTCAAACTAACTTTAATGAAGTGGGTAGAGAGAACATGAGCATGAAAGTTCTCTCCCTCAGCTTCCTCATTTGTTCTTTATTTTTTTTTTTTCCAACATTTATTTATGTAAGTCATCTCTATGCCCAACGTGGAGCTCAAACTCATATCCCCGGGATCAAGGGTCTCATGTTCTTCTGACTGAGCCACACAGCCCCCCCCCCCATTTGTCCTTTAGTTTGAAATTAATTCTAATATTATTTGTTTTGCTAGTGAGAATTTGATTTAAATCATTTTAGCTTCCACCATATACTTTCTAGGTGTGTACTATCTTGCATTATATATTTGGGTATATTCTAAACCAAATTCTCAGTATATGACACTGTTTGGAACTTTTAAATTATAAAGCTATCTGATTGTCTTTAGGTATGCTAAAGTCAATTCTTCATTGCTATTAATGACAATATTTAACAGGTAATATAGAATTTTCCCCCTTATCTTTCTCAATGCTGGTATGTATGTTAGACATAGCAGTCTAAAGACAGTGACTCCTGATAGTTTCTGGGAAATGTCCATTGTCAGAAATTAGGGACAGAATGGGAAGGAAATCCAAAGTATAAAATTTAACATATATTTTAACTCTAGATGAAAACTCAGCACAACCATTAACTCATATGATACATAATAAATGATATAAAATAACATATAGTACCATGATTCGTCTACCTTTAATTCTGAATCTCCTACCACAAGGCCAAAGAGAAACTGCTTTTATAGATTAACTTCTAAGATGTTTTTTTACAAAACAAAATGCAATAGAATATAAAAGCAAAGCAACTTAGAAGGTCATATCTGAGAATAAGATGGAAGACATCAAGTCTCTATCCTTTGTGTAGATGCCAGTGAGTCTACTGAACCACTGAAAGAGGGTTTACATTTTTAGGTTACTGAAGGAATCTTCTGGCTTTACCATACCTTCACCTCTGAACTCTTTAATTCTAGGATCACCACTTGTGCATAGCGAAGTCACTGACTTAAAATCCGTGCCATTCTCAAAGTCCTTGCACAGTTCTTATTTTATTTGACATTCCTATTTACCCATTAGGTAGGCAGAACCGATATGAGGATCTAAATTTGCAGATCCAGAAACTGTAGCACGGATGAATATGCCATGTCTGAGGTCTCAAGACTCCAGCTTCCGGGCTGTTCTCACAATTTCACACTTCCTCTACTGATGAAGTAGTCCATGACCAAATTTACTTTGCATACACTATTAGAAAAATATGGGGTGGACCATTTCTAACAAATGCCTAACAATATATACACGATTGTTTTGAAGTGTAAATAAAGCCATCAAATAGGGGCCCTGGATCAGACAGCATTTGAAATGAATAGCACAGAATCATGTTCTTAAAAAAAAAAAAAAAATGGAGAAAGAAAAATTTAAGCTTCGCTGAAACTAAATAGAATCTAATCTGTAAGATTCTAACTACGGAGATAGTTTTTTCCTATCTAAGCTTCACTTTAAAAAGCACATAATATGTCCACAAATAAGACAACCCTATTCTTACTTCACTTGAAATTTCTTTGTAGACTAGGTTTATATGAGAAGATCGAGATAAGAAAACAATGAAACAAAAAAGGTCAGTCATTCAACATGCAGAGATGCAATGTTCCATTACAAAAGTCAGAGTATCAGGTAACAAACTCAGAAGAGATTAGCAAAGGGGTCTCTTGTTTTAGAGGACAGAAAACATTTTTTGGGAACTCGTTTCATTTCTATAATCAGACATTTTACATGCCATGCAATGTAACTTTCCAAACAATAAAATCTGATACTCACTCCATTTTAAGAATGCATTAATCGAACAAATTCTTCATAACCAATAATAAAAATCTTCGTTTTCTGTTTTCTGTTGTTTTTTCAAATATTTATTTATTTATTTATGTGTTTTAGTTGGGCAGGAAGCAGGGCAGTGGCAGAGGGAGAAGAAGAGGGAGTCTCCATGAGACTCCACGCTGAGCTTGAAGTCTGTTGTGGGCCTCGATCCCAGAGATCATGACCTGAGCCAAAACCAAAAGTCAGATGCTCAGCCAACTGTACCACCCAGGTGCCCCCCCCCATTTCCATTTTCATAGTAGGTTTCTACGTCCCAGAGATAACTTGTTGTAAACCATACTCAACAGTACCAAATGGAGAATGAGAAAATCTGGCCCATTCCTTAGAATCTTTTGTGATGGAGACTGACCTATAACAAGTTTTTAAGAATTTGCAAAGACATGAGGGGCCTCAAGAACTAATCAGATGCAGTAAGGATAGAGTCCCATTTCTTGATGTTCCTGAATCTGACCACACTTAAGCATTTCAGAGGGATTTCTAGAAAAGCTTTTAATCTATGATCCTATGAACTTCTTCAAAGAAAAGCCAAAAGAGCAATTAGACTCCACATTTGCTATTTGCTTTTACTCTTAAATATGATCCTTCCATTTTGGGGAACTAAAACACACAAAGTTAAACAAAACAACCTAAGCAAAAAATGAGACCATCTCTACACGTGGTCTGTTTCCTGGTATGCTTTCAAGGACTTGGAGTCTAGAGAAAAAAGTCTCTGGCTGAAATCTCCTCTAGCCCCATTTCAACTTCTTGCCCAGGAAAGCTGAAAATAGTCGACCTGGCACCTGGCAAAGCTCTTCAACTACTATCCCACAGTTTAAAACCCTTCACCTGAGAGATCACTTGGGCTCGTCTTCCTCACCAGCAGCTCAATGCTCCTGAAAGCGATATTCTAAGTCAGCAGGGCCTAATCTGTTTTAAGCTTTGTTCTGAACCTCACAAATGTGGAACTAGATAAAAGACAATAACAAGGGCAAAGTAAAAAAGTAAAAAAGAAGCAAGTAAAAGTCAGAACCACCCTGTGTCATTCCTAGTTGTTAATTCACTTCAATGTAGCAAGGCACAAAATTGACACACCGTATTAGAGTATTTTTATAACCCTAGGGCTTAAGTAGGAAACCTCTAGTTCAGTCAGTGGTGTTACATAATGCGGTCGGTCGTTGAGTTTCAAGATCCCTAGAACATAAGCTTTAAGAGGGTGATCAACATGTGGGCAAGGGGCTTGTGTGGAGCCATGATCTCCAGGCTATGGTCTGCCGTGACGTTGAGGCTTTAGGCTGCTCCAGCATCATCACTACCAGAGCATCACTACTGTCCCACTTCACGGTTCGGCATCTACCAGGAGAGTGACTGGTGAGGACTTTGATAAAAAAGCATTTCATTTAAAAATCAATTAGCTACTTTTCTTTCCAAGGAAAGTATACCATACGTGAAAAATGAGAATGACTCAAAGGCAAAACCAAGTAAAAAGGCTTGTCTCTTAAACTACTTAGTACTTTTCCCAGAGAATTAAACAGGGGTTCCACAACTCTTGATAACACAGCCTGTGACCATATATTTACAGAATATCAGACTTTTTTTGACCATGGGACAGTTTATAAGCGACCAGTAAAAAGTTTACTATTTATGAGCAAACAATTTAACATTAAAACAGAGCTGGCTTTTTGACGATGGCAATTAGCTTCTTCATGTTCCAAACACCAAATAACATTTTCCCATTAATTTTTAAACCAATGTGGCTTTAACTTAAAATAAACTGTACATCAAAAGAATGGAAAATAAACAGCCAGGAACACAATTTGACGAATTGGATTTATTTAGTTTATTTATCTAAACAGGGACCATTGGATCTCTTTAATAGGCTGACAGTTGCACTGGGCTGGTTAATAAAACATTCAACAGTGTCTTCAGCCAATATAGAAATGCAAATCCCATCAGAAATATTTTATTCATGAGGCAGTAATTTCAGTTACTACCAATGCCTTAAAAAAAGAAAAGAAAAAAAGCCACTCTGCAAATAAACAGTGCCATCTAGTGACTAACAATGAAGCCAAATTCACCACAGGCATTTATGATTAACCTTTCAAAAATCTTACCTGTTTTTACCTTTCCTCTCTTTTTCGTAGGTGAGATCAGAGAAGCTAGGTAAACCAAGTAAACAGAAAAGTCGATAATAATTTAAGTCATTTAAGAAGGATTATCAGCAGAGACAACTACATTAAAACCAGCAAGCTTTCTATTCTTTTTGTTTTGAAGCAAGTTAGCACTGTAAAATATACACTCCATCTGCTTAGAAAATTCAAACTGCTAGAAATGCCATAATGTCATGACAAAAATTTGCTCCTTCTGCCAGAAAATGGCACTAAAATTTTAAATCCAATGGGTAAAACAAAATTTGTAAGTTTAGGTAGGAATAAATATTCCAATAAAACTGCAAGGTCCAATGAGAGATCTGACACCAATTAAATAACTTATACGCCCAGAACGTGTGAGTGTGTCACACAGATGGTTATGATTAACCTTTCAAAAATCTTACCTGTTTTTACCTTATACCTTTGTACTTTATACCTATATCGGTATACACTTCAACATGGTGAATGATTACAGGGGACGTGGAAGTTATTTTTGCAGGTGATTTATTTCTACAGGAGCTAAAGGCAATGGTCTTATGCGCAAAAGAGTCACAAAAAAAAAAAAAAAAAAAAAAGGAAGACAGTGTCGGAGCTTCCAAAGTGAAGAAAATCTACCAAGGCCAACTTAAAATTCAGTATGTAACACCAATGTTAAAATATTTAATATATACCACTGTTCTATTCAAGTATACATGGTGGCAGAAGGGTCAAGAACATGAACCTTTTACAGCACCTTGGAGTAGGAGACCACAGTCACACACACACACACACACACACACACACACACACAGATCAGCTCCCTTCTGGCTTCACTACGGCCAAAAGTCATTTTTGGATTCTTCCCTGTTGGGTGGGTCCATTTCCTGTGTCAGCCTCTGGAATTATTGTTGGCTCCATGAGTAGAAGATTTACCAGGGTCATTGCCTAGAATGAGAATCCTACAAACAAAGAAGGCCGCTTTCCTGATGATTTTTTTTCTTTTTAACAGTTTCATACAGCAGGGCCTTAGAACAACTGTCTTAAGGAAATAACTACAAACAAGGAAAATCGCGCATGTACACGTCAATGTAGTGTTACCTTCTCCCTTAAGGGCCAAGTCATATCAAGGAAACTAAGATAGTCTTCAGTTTGTGATTCAGAAATACTGAAAATGTAAAATGAGTTTGGTCTTAGACCAGATATGGAGAGCCATGAATACCTGCTTGCCTTGCCAATATTAATATATCTTCCATGGCAGAGTAGCTTAGAAAAAAAAATCTCAGTGGTGTCTAATTTTGGAGCTGTAAAATCTCCATAATGACAGGTAACAGTATCTTTCTCATATAACTGTGGATTAATTGAGTAATGTATTTAAAGTCTTTAGCCTTGGGTGGCCTATGATTTTATTTCTCATCACATTCAAACACAGAAAAAGTACAACAAAAATGATCCAATGAGTCACAATAAAAATGTAATTCCAGGGCTATTTTAATAGGAGCCAGAATATTGTTGAAACACTTTGACTTGGTAATCTGCCCTCTGAGAAATGACCCGATGAAATAATCCTGTTCTAATATGTTCATCAGAGCACAATAAACTACAGAGGGAGTAAATGGAAAATATATCACAATTCAACAAAAGATGAACTAGTACTGGTAGCTGAAATATTATGCACCCACTAAAATGATTCTGAATTTATAGAACTGAAAAATACCAATGTTAGAATCATGTATTATAAAAAGGTGGAAAAAACATGAGTTGAGAAACATCATTATTATGTAAAATAAAACAATAAATTATGCAAGGGAGAGGGGAAGAGAAGACTGGAAGAAAACAAATCAAAATGTAAAATATGGATCTTTTGGGGTAATAGGGATAAGGTTTTTTTCCTTCTTTCTGCTCTTCTTTATTTTCAGAATATTCTATAATAAGCAGATAATATTTTTACAGAGAATCAAAAAACAAATGTAATGTTTTAAAATGGTAAGCATATTTATTAAGTGCATATGGTGGAAGAAAATTTCTTTTCTAGAATGGTTCTGTCCACTTTGGCTGTCTTATTTCCTTCTACAATGTACTTGTGTTCCTGCAAGAAGGATAAACTGGTGCTGTAATTACAACATATTACCACTGACACTATCTAAATCTCTAAAACAGGATTTCATCATTTTCTACAGCTTCCATAGAAGAGAAGTGAAATATCCGAGGGAGTCATAAGAACAGAAAAGACAAAATGTAAACAGAAGCATCAAGTTCCTGACCTTTCAACAAAAATCAAAATTTAAAAGAGTTCAGCTTTCTCATTTGCATTTTAGTCTATCTTAGACATAAAAACAACAAAAACAAAGAAAAAACAGAATACAGCTACCAGCTTCACTCATAAACTCGGATACTCAAGTTGTCCATTCACCTGTTAAAAGAGAAGAGTGCAGGTAGTAGCAGTAAAAGCTTCAAGCTGTTCCACAACATCCTTTGAACCCTGACCTAAGGGACCAACTCCGATAGTCTGCAGGTAGTTGGGTTTCTAGGACCATTCAGCCTCACTGCTGAGACTGTCAATAGAAGTGCCATTCTCTGATGTAGACAGCTTTGCACTAGCAGCTGGTCTAACAATCACATCACATAGTCTGCCAAACAGGCAAAGGACAGCATTCGGGCACCAATGACCTGGGATAGAAGTGAACTTGAGACGGGGGCTAAAAAGCTCTACTTCTAACATTCATTACAATCAATTCCTCCACCCCCAATACTGTATGTGTGTGTCCGTCTTAAAGGAAGTTCAGCTTTGTTGCAAGAAAAAAGAATATGCAACTACACAAATAAACCACAAGATGGCGCCAGAACCACAGTACAATATCAGAGACGTGAAAGGCATTCAACATACCATGCCCTTACATGACTTTTGGAACCTTACCCTGGGACATCATGTACTTGTTCCTTCTTTTTCTTCTTAGGAGACTTGGTCAAACATTTTATACAGTGTTAGGATTTTTGTTTGTACAAGTTTAGGGTTTTTTTTTTGTTTGATTGATTTTATTTTCTTAAGAAATAAACAATAATCTTAAACTTGAAAAATTCTTTACTATGTATCACCCCCTTTTGGTTGGTTCATTTTCCTGGACTCCCTGACATGACACTTCTCTGACCCTACACCAACATTAAAGAAAGAAATTACCAGAACAATTTAAATATATGAATTCTGATTAAAAAATGTTTTCAAATACATAAAGAGGACATTAAATCAATTTTTATGGAAACGTGAAGCTGGAGATGGGGGATTGGCAAGGATCATGGAGAAAACATAAGAAAGTGGCCATGACTCTGATTCTGGCCCTGACTCTAAACAACACTGTGACTTTAAGGGAAGTCATTTGGTCTTCCTGGTCCTCCAATTCCTCATCTAAAAAAAGATGACTGGATTCTAACTTCTCTGGACCTAATGTTCCTAACTTACACTAGGACCATAAGAAGCTAAAGATGAACAACAGGAGGCTATTGTAGGCCAAATCCCCAGGACCATGGAGTCAGGCAAGTGAACATAATCATCAGGAACAGCAACAGTATAAAAAGGGAACAGAGTGACGACCATCGCCTTCCCTTAACTGCCCACAATCACGAATACAAACTATAACCTGAATTTTAAAATCTTTAAAGTAGTTATTTACTCAGTTACAAATTAAAATCTATGATATGAGTCACTGTAAACAGTAGACAATTATTTTTAAATTTCCAATTATCTGCTCAATAGTAATAAGCATTAAAAGTACACTCAACTTTTATGCCAGTCATGACAGAGTAATTGGTACAAGACTAACCCCCCACTCTAAACAACTATAAAGATGGACGAAATGTATGGAACAATTCTTTTCCAAAATTGGACGATAGGCAGAAGTGCAATCCTTTGGAGAAGAGAAGCACTTGAAGTGAGCCTTAACAATTGCTATGGTTATCAGCCTGTAGGTACTTTCTAGAAGACAGCATGTGGAGAGAAAGCCCAAAAGGAGCAGAGTGTGTCACTGAGCTTAAGAGGCAGACACTGGAATTTGGGATTGAGATGGGGAGAATTTAGCTCCTTCCTTAGAGAAGAGAGTTACACAGAAAAGGTGTTCCAGAAATCTACAAACGGGTCTCCTTCGGTTACGGCCAAAAATGAATTTGCATATGCAGACGGCAAGATCCCACAGGGTCTTGCAGAGAACAGGTATGGGGGGCTGTGGATGGCATGGAGATTCTGGAGGTCACCCAAAGCAGGGAGAATTCTGACCAAACTTAAGTTTGAGCAGTCACTGAATGTGCCAGTCATTCAAGTGGAAGCCAAGAAATGCCGCACCCCAAAAGCAGGTCTACTCTAGACACATCCTTAAAAACTTTAACAGTAAGCCTTGAGAGGATTGATCTGATCTGTTAGTAAGTTACTTGCTTGTCCAAATAAAGCTCAGCATTCCCTAAGGGGCACCTGGCTGGCTCGTCAGTAGAACATGTGACCACTGATCTCAGGTTGTAAGTTCAAGCCCCATGCTGGGCACAGAGCTTACTTAACAAAAGAAAAAGAAAAAAATTCTCCAAAACATGCATTAACAGCAGAGATGGTATCAAGCCATGGAGGCAAACACCGGCACTTGAGAAGACGAAGAATTTTAGATATTTCAAAGACACGGGGTCCTCCAAAGGCTCATAGTATATACAGATATAGTCTATCTGTAGCATTAAAATCTCATGGGGGTGGAATGAAGAAGGGGCAATTAGAAAAAGAAAGTCTAAAAAGGTTCCTTAGGGGGATGATAATGAAGAAAAGGTTGAGATACATCACTCTAAAGGAAACCAACAAAATCTAGGCTTTTAGCAATGTATGATCCACAATACCAAGCATATGATAATAAAGTTCCTAGACATATGAAGAAGCAATGGAACAGAACAGAAAGTCTACAAGCTGACCTGGATTTTATTCAGCAGGCAATGAGCAGTCCACAGGATTTTGTGGAACAATGTGACAAACTCAGATCAGTGTGTTAGAAAGAGAATTCGAGACTGGTGCAGAGGGTGGTTTAGAGCAGGAGAAGAACAGAATGAGGAAAGGCTACTACAAACATCGAGATGGAAAAACACGAGAGCTTCCAGTAGTGGAGATGAAAGTGGGAGAGATCTGCCAATTCTGTGATCAACCGAGGTGCAACTGATGGCGAGGAAGAGATTAAAGATAACTCAGAAATGACTAGAACTTGTCAAATTTAAGTGTGTGTGCTTAAGGGATTCTGGAGTAAAGCAAGTAGTAAAAATTATGAATCTAGAACTACAGAGGTCTGGGTTAGCAATACAGGTTGGTATAGACACAGTCACTGAAGCCACAGGAGTAGATGATGCCACACGGGGTAAGACAGTGGGAGTAAGTGGAGAAGCCTGAAGAACCCAGTGTCTATGCAACAGGCAGAGGAGGGGGAGGGGCCAAGACAAGAAAACAAGGAGATGAGGAGAGTCAAAGAAAGAGTACTGGGCTGACCTCTGCCCATCCTCATTCGTACAAATCCGTCAAAGTCCCAATGTCACAAGGGAAAGAGCACAACTCCTTCATTTGCAATAACGTTGCAAATGAGACACGAAGGACCACCTGTGCTATTTTTCTTGGGGTTCGGGGGTTCTGGGTATATCACCATAAGAAAGTTTACAAATATCTTTAAGGAGATAACCTTCATTGCTTTAAACATTAAAGAATTAAATATAAAAAGAAAATATGAACCAAAAGGGAATTATGTACCTATTTTCTATACTCTGTTCCAATACCTTGGGTGGTGTCCTACGGAAATGGGGAGGAAGCAACCAAGGAAGCGCCAGAGGACCACTCACTTCTCAAAGGCCCCCAGTGGCTTCTCATCAATCCAGAGAAAAAGCCAAAGTCTTCACTATGTCTACGATGCCCTTGTGGATCCCCCTCTGCAAACACAGGCGCCTCTTCTGCTTTCACTCACGCTGCAGAGGACACCCACGATCACTCACCCATTTACCCTCTTTATTTTCATTTATAGCACTCATCGCTCTCTGAAATTATGATATAGATGTATTTATTTCTTGTTTTAGCCACTAGAATCTAAATTCCATGAGAACAAGAACTGTATTTTAACCCCAGCTTTTTCCAAGCACGCAGGGCAGTGTCTTATACACTGTCAGGTTTGACAATGATGTGTTGAATGGCATCCAGAGTCAACCTGAACTTCTTGGTTCTGTCACGTGTAAAATGGGGAGAGAGATCCACATCTACTCTGTCTACTCCTCGTACAATGAAACGAAGTAGTGTACGCTAAAGCACTTCATAAACTCTAAGTCACTGTACCATGGACGGTGGGGGGGGAGTGGTAAAGGAAGCTTGCTGACGCAGAAGAAAGTTGTGCTAACAATTACCCATATAAACACGTGAATTTTTAATGATAGCCTGGAGAATAGATGTTCGGATCACAGCTACTGGTTCCATTTTTCTTTAGAACAACAACAACAAAAAACGCCTGAGAAATACTTACCCAAGCACACACTATCCAAATACCTAAAGAACTCTACCCAGATTATATTCTTCAGGAGATAAAAACACTAAAGGTTGAGCGAGCTGACTTATAAGCAACAGAAACAATTTAATCTCTGAAAAAAATTTTAAGATGAAAACTAAATTCAGTGATATGAGGTGAATCGTGTCTATCTCACTTCATATGTTGAGGTGCTAAGTTTTAGTACCTCGGAAAGGGACTGCATCTGGAGAAGAGTTAACCGAGTTACAACAAGGTCAGGAGGGTGGGCTCTAATCCAGCGTGATGGGTGTCCTTATAAGAAGAAGAAATCAGGACACAGACACAGACAGAGGGAAGCCCACGGGAAGACTCAGGGAGAAGACGGCCATCTCTAAGCCAAGGAGAGAGGGCTTAGAAGAAACCAACCCTGCTGACGCCTTGATCTCAGACTCTCAGCCTCCAGAACTGCGAGAAAATAAATTTCTGTTGTTTAAACCATTCAGTCTGTGGTACTTACAAACTAATATAATTTATTATTTTAGAAACCAAGAGAGAAATCTTTGTAGTTTCATAAAGATGAGGTTAGCAAACTAAAATAATCCTCATAAATATTTCACTTTACTTTCATCATTTATATTGAAACATTAATTTTAATTAGAATTGTCTAAGTATAAATTTGAGTTGTCAAATTCTCAAATCAATTTAAATTTTCTCATTAGATCCCATATTCTCCCTAAGAGTACCCACCTTTCGCAAAGCAATTACAGAAGGTTTTATCTAGCACAGAGCATAGGAGCTAGGCAGTTATACTTCTTTTCTGAATGTCGGCGCATTATGGATTCCAATTATTTTTTTTTAAGAATTTATTTATTTGACAGAGAGTAAGAGAAGGAGAGAGAACACAAGCATGGGGAGCAGCAGAGGGAGAGGGGGAAGCAGGCTCCCTGCTGAGCAGGGAGCCCGATGCGGGACTCGATCCCAGGACCCTGAGATCACGACCTGAGCTGAAGGCAGAAGCTTAACCCAATGAACCACCTAGGCGTCCCCCAATTTTTTTAAAATTAATAAAAACACAATTTAAAAGGCAACTGCATCAGAGTCACTGACATAGCCTATCTCAACTTCTTAGGCAATATCTACCAAAATATAAAATAAACATGCCTAACTGCAAATCACCCTATCTCCAGATTCTAGGGGTATTTCTACTGGGTCTGGTACCGCTATAGTCTAGAAGTAAAACACTTTAGGCAAGAACAGAGGCAGAAATACTCTTATCACTTCTTGATTTTCTTTATGAATTTGGACCCCCGGGTCAGCAATGAAGTCGATTCACATACCAAGACAGGACTTCTCTGCCGTTTACTGGTAAAGCTCAGTTCTTTCTTCATCTGTATCTTTTTTTTTTAAGATTTTATTTATTTATTTAGCAGACAGAGATCACAAGTAGGCAGAGAGGCAGGCAGAGAGAGAGGAGGAAGCAGGCTCCCTGCTAAGGAGAGAGCCCCATGTGGAACTCGATCCCAGGACTCTGGGATCATGGACCTGAGCCGAAGGCAGAGGCTTTAACCCACTGAGCTACACAGGAACCCCATCTTTTTTGTTTTTAAGTAGTAAAATACACATAATTTAAGACTTGCCGTCTGAACCATTCTTAAGTGCACAGTTCCATGGTGTTAAATGTATTCACCTATTAAGCAGCCATTCTTTAGAACCTTTCATCTTGCAAAACTGAAACTCTGTACCCATTAAACAATAACGGCCCATTTCCCCCTCTCTCCAGTCCCTGGCAACCACCATTCTACTTTCTGTCTCTTATCTTTGACTACTCTAGGAACATAACATAAACAGAATCATATACTATTTGCCTTTCATGATTGGCTTATTTCACTTAGCATAATGTTCTCAAGCATGTCATGTCATGTCATAGCATAGGATACATTAGAATTTCCAACATTTTTAAGGCTGAATAATATCTCATTATACCACGTTTTGTGGTGGACACCTGGGTCGCTTCTACCTTTTGGTGTCGTGAATAATGCTGCAATGAACATGGGTGTACAAATATAAAAACTCTGCTTTCAATTCTTTTGGAAATATACTCAGCAGTGGAATTGCCCAGCTCTAGCTTCCATACTGCTATTACTTTCTAATTCCTAACTATTTCAACACTCTATATTTAAATATGCGTTCTTAAGTTTGCTCTTAAGTGGGTAGAGCTGAAAGTCGGACATATAGGGGGAGAACACTTAATACTCTCATGGGGCAACCGGTATAAAGAATCACTTGTATCAATTATTAAGTGAATTCCTTCTGTCCTTGTGTGGGAGGAAGGTAACATATTCCTTCAAGACTCTAATACAGTCTATGGCGCCTACCCCAGGAGAAGAGTGCTCATAGAAATGGACGTCCAAAAATACCTATATAATTTCAGGACATTCATGCGCCCCTGAAGTCCATCTATGAACACTGCACCCGAAAGGCTGCAGATTAAGAAAGGCCCAAAATTGGGTTCCAGAATTTTCCTAAATGCTAAGTATAAATACACACTGTCAAAACCCAGACGTCGTCGTGCTTCAGATCCATCTGTGAGTCAGGAATCCAACACACCTCATATTCCACCATTAGGTAGCTCTTTGGGTATTTTTAGATCCCCCCACAAGTCACAGACCATGGAAGCTGTGCTATCTCCCGCACCGGCTCCTGGAGACGATGCTCATCGGGCTCACTAAGGCGTGTGGCGGAAACGACAGAAAACACAGGTGAAGACAGAGAAAGAGCGGTAAATATGACAGAGGGGGAGTCTGACTCACAAAATCTGTTTCAAGTTTGCCCATTTCTTGCTTGTAGCTTCGCATCCTGTTGCTGTACATTCCTCGACTCTGGGGTGGTATCTCTCGGACTTCCAGATCCATCTGTTCAAGCTGGCAGGGCGAGAGGAAAACGTGACTTCAACCATATGCTTATGCTTTATTTGGCCAGACATTTAGAGCTGAAAGGATTTAATCCCAATTTCTCCTTTTACACCTGAGGAGCCAGTCTGAGAGCGCTCACTGCCCAAGATCAAGTGACACTGGGACTGCTTTGGGACTTAACTTTTCTTTGCGTCAACAAATGAAGTTGTTGCTGACTGCTTGCTAGTGCCACACAGAGTGCCAAAGCACTCACTCTGTCAAGAATGTTTGATTGTTCGTTTGCTTGTTTTAGATTTTATTTATTTATTTGACAGACGGAGATCACAAGTAGGCAGAGAGGCAGGCAGAGAGAGAGGGGAAAGCAGGCTCCCTGCTGAGCAGAGAGCCCGATGCGGGGCTCGATCCCAGGACCCTGAGATCATGACCTGAGCCGAAGGCAGAGGCTTAACCCACTGAGCCACCCCGATGCCCTATTTTTTTTTTTTAACATACGCATTAATCCAAATGTCCTCAATAATAACAACCTTAATCACGTTGGTGTGTCCTATCATTCAGTCCAACCTCACCTGGACTGGTCTTCTGACCCTAAACCACCAGGATTATGGGAACATAAAACAAACCATTACTTCCACCCAAAATTTATAAAATGTCAGCCCAGCCTTAGTCATTGGTGAAAATTCTTCTGGAAACTCTTTTCTGATTAGGAAAATCTTGTGCCAACCAATACGTGGTCTGACCCTCCAGTGTAACTCCTATTCCTTTGTAACCATGTCGATATGGCACTGAGTGGATACAGTCATCTACTAAATTACACAAAGCTCACTGAGATCTCAGCCACATACTTTCCAAGAATCTGGCATTAATAACACTTTGGATACCACACATGCGCATTTAATGAGAGGCAAAACAGAAACAGTGTGACGAGTAAGAACACAGACTTTTGAGTCAGACGCCTGCGTCCACATCGGGCTCCATTACTTATTAGATGGGCAGCCTCGGATGGGTTTATTAAGTCTTCTGGGCTTTACTTTTCTCCTTTCTAAAAATAGTATGTCTTTTGTAGGACAGCTGTAGAGATTATATGGTGTAATTCCAATAATGTGCTTACAACAGTGTCTCTTGCTTGGTAATCGCTAGATTAATGTTAATAGCAGAGATGATTACTGATGACACAGAGGTAATACAGCAGGTATAGACACAAGGTATCAGAGATAGCTTATTTACACCTGGCATTAAAAAATAAAAACCACCACCAACAGCAAATTGGCTCAGACCATGTCAAATAAACTCGTACCCCAAAATGCGCTATTATATTTTACCTCTTAATGAGTTCTTTCCATGACTACTATAAGCTTATCACTAATAAAACTACTTGTCCAGCATTAGAGACGGAGTAACGATACTAGCTCTCAGATAAACCAGAAAACCATGTTTTAATTCACGGACCTTAATTTTTTCTGAGAGAGAGAGAGAGTTTTCATTAGCCTTGATTTAAGCAGTGACCACTTAAATTCTTGCCATGTCTCAACATAAATGTGAAGCACCAATAAGTTAAATTGTCACTGAGCAAAGGCAATTCTTAAAATACTTATTTGGGGGCACCTGGGTGGCTCAATCAATTGGGCATCTGCCTTCAGTTCAGGTCATGATCCTGGGGTCCTGAGATAGAGCCCCAAGTCAGGCTCCCTACTCAGTGAGGAGTCTGCTTCTCCCTCTCCCACTCTCGCTCCCCCTGCTTGTGCTCCCTTTCTCTCTCTCTCTCTCTAATGAATAAAGAAAAACCTTTTTAAAACTTAAAAAAAAAAAAAAACAACACTTCTCTGAAATCATCATGAAGTACCTAGTTCTAATAAGGTCAACAGGATCATCCAAATAACTGCTTAAGGGCATGTAACTGAAAATCCAAGTGCTAACTACACTTCTGTTTAAGACATTTTACAAAGACACTGAAAGCAAAATTAACAGTAGGTGAGTAAGAAAAAAAAAAAAGGAAACACAACAACAAGCATTTCCAATGAAACCAGAAATAAGGCTAACATGAACTTGTCGTCCCAACGTTCAGCCAGCCAACAACACCATGTGGGGGACATGATAATCACAAGATGAACAGGGTCCGAGAGATTAATACAAGCCAGTTGCTCAGCAGAAACACAAGTAATCCTAATAAGTGAGATCAAAAAGAAGTTTTTCTGCCAGGGTCCTCATCCAAAGGAGAGGAGGTAATATAATGAATGAACAGTGTCCTTAACAAGGATTTCTTTGGAACTCAGTAAATCAGCTGTCTGATCATCTTAAACAAACAGAAACACCTATCTTAGATAGAACTCTTGGGGTTGGTCATGACTGAGAATGACTACAAACTCTATGAGGAGATGACTATGTATACTTCTTGGTATAGTAATATCTTGGTTATTAGGAAACCACCTTTCTAACAATCAGTACCTGGATGGCTCGACAAACCAAAACACAGATTTTGAGGCAGAAGAACTGCTCCTGGGAACTCAACAACAATAGAAGGGGTCAACTCGGAGGCAAACAACTGAGCAGTTGCACTGTACTATCGATGGGAGAAGGGCTGTCCTGATCAGCAGCTACACTATGCAGGAGGTCAGTCTTTTTGCGTGAAGGCCAGAAACCATGAGAGAAATAGTTGAATATATAAAGAAAACAAAGTAAGGATAAAAGTATTTGCAAAAAGGGAGAAATGTCAAAAGAGAGGCAAACATTCGAAGCCAGAGAGCCCAGTGACAGCACAGGGGGTGGGAAGCGAGTCTTCTGGGGCATGGAGAGTGTCCACCATTCTGACAGCTACAGGAGAGCCAGAGGAGACAGGGCAGTGCAGTGCAGCTTGCTACCTCAGCCCTCCAAGTCGCAGAACAAAGGTCTGCTGTGTCTCAGGGAACGACAGCCACCTACTTCTACAGAACCCCTAAAAGGGCAGCCCCTTGCGTATGGGCCTGTCCGCAAAAGTCATTCAGTCAGTCAAATAAGCTTGGAAATACTCCACACTTTAGCTGCCTCCTACCGTCCCTTCTTGGAGATTCATAATGCCTCTTAGCCTCCGTCAGGGTCCAAGAAGATTCTATAGAAAAACAACTGAGAAAGATGCCAACCTCCAATCCTATCTCAGCTAGCTAATTTCCCAAACATACTTAAACTGGTAGCAGCCATTACCAGAAACACACTTGGGGAACTGTTCTAAAGTACATCAGTAAGTACGTTCTGAAGGAACCCCAAGTAGCGCCCTTCAGCATTTAGGAAAGCGACACACTCATTTGGGAACACAATGCAGTAACAGGTAGAGTCGTCCTTGTGATACCTGGCTTTAAAACCAAAACCTGGGACACAATACCTTTTAATACTTTTTGTTTAATACTTTTTTGTTCCTTGATTTGCAAGTTTATTTTTATCAAGAAATAGTGGATGTGCTGGAGTTCTGGGCTCAGCATATTTAAATACAAGCCCATACTCTGCCACTTGCTTGGTGTGGCATCTCAAAGTCACTTCATCTTCCTAGGCCTCAGTTTCCCCATCTGCAAAATGGGGACAAGCATGGCATAGAGAATCACTCCTCCGTGGGTGTCTCACGCTTCCACATGTCTTGCTGGGCATGCCAAGAATGTGAGGCCCTCACCACTCCTTTCTCAAGCCGTTTCTCAAGAGTTATATTTACAAAGAGCAGCCCTTGGGGAGGAAATACTGTGTCCCTCTGGGACAAACAGCAGCCTCGCTCACAGACTGCTACAAAGCAGGGCATTTCCCAGGCTCCAGGTTCCCTTCCTGTAAGGTGTTCCACTGAGTGTGGGGACTTTTCCAGGCCAACCTGCAGCACTCTGTGGGAGCTGGGGCTCAGGGACCTGAGGCAGCGTGCTGAAATTCTGACAGCACCTTTTGCTGTAATAAAACTCTCTCTGACCTAGGAATCTCCTGTCTTCTGCCCGCATCCGTGAAATTGTGGCAAGCTCACCTTCTACAAAGCAAATAGGGGAACATCCTCAGATCCTTAACATTTCTTGATGAATAGCATTTGTCTCACAGGGCTTGTGCGAAAATCAAATATTATAAAGCAAGTTATATGATTAATCCAGTGTCTGGTACTCAGTATGCCTTTAATAAACATGAGCTATTTCTAGCTATTATGAAAAGTATTATGAAGGAATCAAAATTAAAGGTGGAATTAAAAAGAGAATCACTTTAATTAAGAAGCATAAAATCCCAAGAAACTATTAAATTCTCTTCAATTTAAAAACTGATGAGGTCCAAATTTTAAAATGCTAATCAGAAAAGTGTCACCTTTCCACATAGTATAAAACAGGTTAGAGGAAGGTATCAGCAGAAAAGACTCTGGTTGTATGTTAAAATACATGACCATGTCTGTACCTACCAGTTCTTTTGCTTCTTCGAGCTGTTTCTCCACATTTGCAACCATCTGCTTCTTCTCATCTGAAACAAACAATAAATACCAAGGAATTGCTAGGAATACAAGTAATTTAATATATGAAAACTTCTATGTTTACATGCCTTTTCCTTTCCAGTCAGAGTAGACAATTACCACACCAGGCAGATGACCAGATCATTCTTTGGTGGGTAAGGAACCATTTTTAAGTCACTGAGTCTAGGCTACATGGAAATATATAATCCTATGGATTTTACATAATTATGAAAAGATGCTATTACATTTCTAAGAGAAAACAAAAATTAGTTTGTCCTTTAGAAGAAACTGCGTCAACAATAGCAAACCATTCCTTGTTGCACGAGAAGTCTTCAGAGTCAAGTCATGACTTTAATAAACTGGGAGAAACTGACTTATGAATACAATTTAAAAGTCACATGGGGTAGATGGGTGATGGGTAAAGGAGTGCCCTCATAGAGATGAGCACCAACTGCTGTGTGTAAGTAATGAATCACTAAATTCTACACATGAAACGAACATTACACTATATGTTAACTAGAATATAAATTAAAATTTGGGGGGGAAATTCACATACCAAAATAATTCCTAAAACGGGGCATGATCTTATAACCCTTTAAAAGACTGTACTTTCATTAAGAACTGGGTATAATGAAAGAAATATTTGAAGTCAGGACTACTAATTCTAAACCCAAAGTCACTACCTACTTTGCTGGTTGGTTGTGGGATCCTGGATAAAAAAGTGTTTGTTTGTTTTTTTTCTGAGACCCCGTTAGTACTCTCTAAAATGGAAGTTTAAAATAGCTAATTCTTTTTAGCTCACAAAGCTGATGCAAGTAAAAGTACTTTTAAAATTATGAAGTGCTAAGTCTCTGAATGTAGCTTATTCAAACTCTACAACCATTCAGTTATCACCCAACTGTAGCTCTCCTTCCTGGGACAGGTTTATGTCCTAGCGGGTATTTTCAGAAAATGTCTCACTCTCATTCCAAAACAATCAGTCCATTTACTCAGGGACTATGCGTCAGTCTTGTGCTAAGCAAATCCACTGAACATTTATAGTTTTGTGTCTAGCATCCTTCTTTTCTCAGGCAGTATCCCACTCTTTTGAGGCTCGCTCCTTCACCAAGCAGGTCGATGGGAGATGTTATCTCCTTCTATGCTGCTGCGCCTTTGGTCACAGTGACTCAGCAAAACACGGGCTCCTCACCCTAGCTGGACCGACCCCAGTGGATCAATCCCTCTTGCCACATTGGTCTGGCGGGTGGAAGTGGAGTCAGCATACAACTCAAGTAGACCATTCAGAGTTCTAGAGCAACAGCAAAGTCTTTTCCCCTTTTTTGGTAGAGTTATATGACAACGTAAATCTAGAAGCTGTTGGTATCCATTGTTCTAGCTTCAAGGATTTCCACTTTGCAGTGGTTAAGAATGAAGTCAATACTGAAAAAGAAACAAAGCTGAGGAGAAGGTAGTAGGTAGGTAGGTAGGTAGGTAAGCAGGTAGGTAGGTAGATTTCGTTAATTAATTTCTGGTTCCAGATAACTTTGAAACAGGTTTTGCTTGACTTTATCATGATTTGTTTTCTTCAACTAACAGATTTCTTTATTTAAAGTTAGGTTTCAGAGTGCCTGGGTGGCGGTTAGTTAAGCATCTGACTCTTGGTTCTGGCTCAGGTCATGATCTCAGGATCTTGAAATCGAGCCCCGAATTGCATTCTGCACTCAGCGTGGAGTCTGCTTAAGACTCTCTCTCCCTCTCCCTCTGCCCCTCCACACGGCATGCATTCTGTCTCTCTCTCTCTCTGAAATAAATAAATAAATCTTTAAAATTCGGTTTCTGTGAACCTAATGATAACTAACTAATACAACAAACTAGAGAGGTCATGAAGCTTGAAATGGGTACAACATTTAGCAGCTGACTAACTCTTCAGAAGGATAGTCAACACTAAGTGGGGAATCTTTAGTAGAAGTTATTATTTTGCTAGAATCCTAATTAGGTTCTGCCACCCCCAACCCCTTCCCTTTGATTCCCCCCAAACTGGGGGAGGGCAGGAGCTGTCACATAAGGTGTTTTGTGCATGCTCCAAATAAGAAAAATGCACACTTGAAATTAAAATTCAGTTTGACTTTTGTCTTTGAAAAGTTAGGCCAGATTAAAAATCTAGTATATGACCCCAAATTTATTTGCTCCTGCAACACATCATCTGTCTGACATCTCCACAAGTTACAGGAGAAGCACGCTATTTTTATGCCGGAGCAGAATATGAAATAAAACAAGCCCATCTTGGACCAGCGTGAGATTATGAATTTACATAGCTGAAGGAACATCTTGTTTTCTTTAAGGTGTTCAGTTGTTGGGAAAGTCCATGCTGGACCTTTAGGACTAAGAAGCACCAGTCTTTCTCATCAACAAAACAAAACAAAGGAAGAAGCCATCCTTGTCCAGTACTCCCGTTTGCTACTAATTTCTCTCTCCTCTATCCACAGTCACATTTCCCTTCTTCATCTCTCCATTTCCTCCTGGAAATCTCGCTCTCACTCCCACCCGTCCACTGAAATGACCCTAAGTCTGATGACCTTCCCTCTGCCCAAACAAACGGACATTCTCCGGTCCTACTTCTACTTAATCTTGTGGCATCTGACATTCTGCTCCTCCCATCCTATCACTTTTTTATCTCCTGGCTTCCAGCACACTCTGATTTTCTGATCCTCCTACACACCCTTCTGTCTCAGTGTCCTCTGCCAGCATCCTTTCCTCCGTTTATCCTTCAACTTATCGGCATTCCCAGGAGTTCAATCCTTGTTTTTCTTCTGATTATGCTCGATGTTCCTGGACAATTTCACCCACTCTCATTTTAAACTCTCATATCATACATTTATGATCCCAAATCTTTATCTCTAATGCTAATATATTTCCAGGACCAAAAACCTTTAACCCCAAGGCCTATGCCCACCTCCACTGTGACTGCCTGCCAAACTGTCATTCAAAACTCACTTCAGAAATCATCACCTCTTTGAAGCCCTTCCTAAACCGACAAAAGAGTTAGCTGCTCTCTCTTAGGGAAAACACCTACAACCCTTACCTAATTCCAGCAATTTATCTCCTACACTTACAGGTCTGATTTATTTTCTAGGTTGGAGGCTTTAATCATGTCTTAATTATCTTTACAGTCCTAAAATCTAGCACTGAGATGGTCATATGATCAGTTCTTGAAAACTGGCAGTTAATTGAATAATGTAGGAGTGTGCAAACATTTACAAAAATAGCTTTCCCTGTCTTCATACCTGCTCCTCTCCACCACTTAAGCTTCCTAAAATGTGGCTTTGATTGCATCACTTAAGCCTAGAGGTCAAGGTCTTTCACATTCCAGATCCAAGCAACCTTTCCAACTTTGTTTCCAACTACTAGCTCTCCAGTGTACATGTTACATGCTACCCAGACTATTCATTATTACCCAAATCTCATTCTTTCCCTCTTTTTTTTTTCCTGCTCTAACCTTTTGTTTAAGCTACCACTCAGTGTTCTTTGGTTGACTACAACAGAACTGACTAACCTAAGCCAAAAAAGGAATTTATTAGAAAGATAGCTGTTAGAGGGAGAATCATGAGAATAAAATGGAGTGGCTCATAGAGTCAATGATAAAAATGAGTCCCCAGGCTCAGAAAGGAGTACCTCGGGGTACCAAGAGAGCAGAACTCACTGACAGTTTCTGCAAAAGGAGAGTCTAGAGCGGTAGTGGCATGCTTTCCTCTTGGTTCACTCTGTACACAATTCGAATTCCAGGAAACATTCTCGTATGCACTCAACAGGTAATATGTTCACCTGTTGACCTGTAAAGGGCATGGTGGCCTATTGGTTCCACCAAGACTGGGTCTAGGTATTTCCTCAATGGAAAGTTGAGGTGCTGCTATCAGAAAATAGAATAGAGGATTCTGGAAAGTCAAAAACAAGAAACCAACTGCACCCACTTATTGCAACCTCTCTTAATATACCTTTCCCCCCATTTTTGTGCAAAATCCCACCTCTCCTTGAGGTGATTTCCTGGGACAGATCTTAATCCCCTCTGAATTCCCAGGCCTCTGGATTCTGTTCTAGTGACTCTGGTGGCCACAAGAAAGTGCTTTCTGTAATTTCCCTCCTCCCCTTCATTTCCAGCTCCTTGGGAGCAGGGACCACTCTTGCCAGATCTTTGTCCTAACTCTGAATTTAGCCCTCTCCAACTAAATTCCTCACATGTTTAAGAGAATGAAAAGGTGATGATTTAGGAGGAAAGCATGAATGAGGAAGAAAGGAAGGAAAGAAAGACTGAATGAGATGACCTTGGAAATATTTACCAACATTAAGTTTTTGTCAGACTTCTAGCATTACTCCTACATAATTCCCAAGACAGTTTCGAGCTTTTCACACCAAATGCCATCACCTTTACAAGTGGCACTGTTCTAGGATTCAGAATCTCATGACTAACCACTATCATTGTTTTCACAGGGTTATGTTTTGAACATTACTGCAGTCAATCCTCCAAATGGTCCTTTGGAGATACTAGTTACTATCCCATTCTCAGGGAAGTATGTAAACTCAGAGTGATAAAATAATTTCTCCAAAGTTAAACAGTTAATAAATTACAGAGTTGGAATTTTAAAAAGGTCTATTGTCCCGAACTGAGCTCTTAACCTCCAATGTACTACATAAAATATACTATATAAACAAATTTCATCACTTTTTTTCTTTTTTTGCATATAGGATTGATGAATGCTGGTATATACATAAGTCTTCGCATAGTATGATCTTTTCTTGGTCACTCAAAATTAACGGAAGTGCTTGATGCATGTTTTTTTTAGTATTGAAAGAAGTGCTCAGTCTTGCACTCCCTCATAAAGTAGTGTATATGTCAGTGCTAACTTAAATTCAGTAACTGGCACCTGTCTTCGTACATTGTAGCTCTTTTTGGATAAAATAGCAGCAGAAACTATGTATTGGGAAATGTACAGTGAAACCACTAATAGAGGAAATTTTTATATTGGAGTACTTAAAAATGGACATATTACTAATACTACACTATGTAGCACATTAGAGAATGGTCAAAATAGAAACAAAGCCATTCTAGAATGATCCATGTAATTATGGATTAGGGTTGGAGACAGCAATATGAACTCATGTTTAGCTCACTATAGATGGCTACACATATAAATACTGATATGTATATATACAAGATTTACTTGTACACATATGTACTTCCTTGTCTTCCAGCTCAGAAGGACTAGAAGCAATAATACCCCAGTAGCAATAAGTACCCAGCATCCAGATCTTGGTTTTGTTTTTCTTTTCTTTCTTTCTTTCTTTCTTTCTTTCTTAAGAGAGAGAGTATGGGGGAGGGGTAGAGAGAGAGGGAGAGAAAGAATCCCAAGAACCCATGCTAAGCATGGAGCCTGACATAGGGCTCGATTTCATGACTTGAGACTCAATCAAGAGTCGGACGCTTATCCCACAAAGCCACCCAGATACCCCTAAGTCTTGGTTTCTAACACCACCTCTCAATAAATGGAAGCGGGACTCACTGTAGAAATGGCTGAATCTGGGACTGGTATGGGAAAAACACAAGCTGATACTAGAGTATTTTATAATACCAGAAAGCAAGAAAGTGCTAAAAAGGAAAAAGAAACAAAACAAGAAAAACAAAAAACAAACCTGCAATGATAGGCGTCTACCAAAAGGACATAGAAGCCAGGTAAAGGGCTTCCAAAGGTCAAAGATGGAACAATTTGAGCAACAAAATAAAGTAGTATTGGAACACAATAAAAATGAATGAAATAAATATCATAAACCCATGTATATAACTGACTAAGTAAATGGAGAAGAATAGTCAAAATCTCTCCTGTAGGGGATCCCAAATGATTTACATAAATGTTAAGCCTTCAAGGAGGTGGAATGTGATGCCCCAGGCCTGAAGCGTGGACTGTGCATAGGACTGCCTTCCAAAGAGTATGGAAAAGAAGCAAGAGAGTAACTTTACAGTGGAGAAACCTGACAAACCCAGACAGGTGATCAAAGTTAGCATCAGTAGTGATAAGTTACAGTATTCTTGATATAATGTGATAAAAACAGTGTGTTATTTCTGTGATCTTCTTCCCCCAAACCTAGAACTCCAGTCTAATCATGAGAAAAGTATCAGGCAAATCCCAGTTGAAGAATATTCTCTCAAATATCCTACAAGTACTCCTCCTAAACTGAAGTCTAAGAAAAGCCTGAGAAAACTGTTACAGCTAAGAGGAACATAAGGAGCCCTGACTGCTAAATGTTTTCCAGTATCCTGGACTGGATCCTAGAATAGTGAAATGATATTAGGTAAAACAAAAAGATAAAGAAAACAAAACGTGAGGAAATCTGAACAAAGTATGGACTTCATTTAATTATAACGTATCGGTCTGGGCTCACTGACTGCAACACCAAATGTATCATATTAATACATGATGTTAACAATAGAGGAAACTGGGCATGGGGTATAGAGGCGTTCTCTTTATTTGTGATTTTTCTACAAATCTAAACCTGTTCTGAAATTAAAAGTTATTTTTAAAAAACCAATGAAGCCATTACTCAGCATAACTACATTGATAAAGGGAGACTGGTCCACCTGGGATTAGAGTTTGGGTATGGGATTAAAGTATGCCAATCCAATTTACTGTGCACCTAAATTCCTGAATTAGGACTGGAACCATCTCTTCAACTCTAACTCTCCAGAACAACAAAAATATAATGCATGCAAGTCACATAGGAAATTTTAAATTTTTTAGTCTCCACATTTCAGAGTAAAAAGGAACAAGTAAATATAGTTTTAAGATATGTATATATTTAATTTTAATAATATTTAGTCCAATACATCCAAAATATTATTATTTCACTCTGTAGCCATATTCCAAGCACTCAGTAGAAACATGTGGACATTACAGCTCCTGAGCCACATACTAAGCAAACCACAATATTCATAAGTAAAAGCATAAGTAAAGCATAAGTAAAAGCTTTTCTGAATTCTATCTACAACCACTACAACTACAAAGGCCAAGAGAGAATCACCGAACATTTACAGCTTCTATTTACAGCTACCCCTAGATGGTCTTCAAAAGCCTCCAAGGATTGACATATGTAATAAGAGAGACTTGAGCATTTTCTTTTAGCAAAAACATCTGTCTGGTCCCACCACTTTCACTTCTCTCCCTGCCTCCCTCCTTGATATCCTGAGCTCAAAGCCCAATTTCATTTCATATCCAAAAAGCTCAGATCACTCATATACTCTCAAATGTAGGCATCAGCAAGAGAGATCCACCTAACTCTAGTCTAGGCAGAAAAGGAAGAAAGAACTGAGGTCCAAGTTTCCTGTAAGAATTCAATTAATATCACAAAGTCTAAGAAGCTGGGTCCTAAGTAACCCTACCAGCTGTTGCCTCCAGCAGTAGCAACACTTTTAATAGCTAATTTATCATGCACATTCTCTGGGAAGAAAATTGTGCTAGGGTGTTCCAGGCTTTCTTTCATTTGATGTTTTTACAATATTGTAAGGTTGAAGCAATTACATCCTCTCCCCAACTTAAAGATGGAGGAAGCAGGTTTAGAGAGGCCAAGCAACTTGCCCAAGACTGCACATCTAGTAAGTAGCAAAGCAGAGATTCTAATCAGATCCAATGCCATATGTGAATCTTACAGTGGTAGGATCCACAGAAGACCATTTCTCTCTCTGTAAATGAAGTAAGCAAATAATTGCAGAAGAACATTTTATTTACGATTCTTGAGAATGCCTGCCTGATGTAATGGAGCTTCTGCAGAGCATCTCCCACCTGGGGTTCTTCACCAAAGCAAAAAGAACTTCGCAATTAGTATTAGCTATGGTTTTCACACTTCCGTTTTCTTGACTTCACCACAGAACTCTAATCATTAAAATTAAATTTCAAATAGTGTCATAAAACTGCTACCTAAGAAGGGACTGATGTGTTTCATCAGTCCAAGTACTAAAATTAGTTAAATTCAAACATTTCAGTCTAAGAGCAAAGTCTTTTTATTGTTTAAAACATATCACAGAGTAATCAAATTTCTCCTTTAAAATGAGGTTGTAAAATACTCAATCTTTTTCATTCTCCCTGGAGGTAACACTTTAATACATTGTACATGCACAGCAGAGATTGAAGTTCATTATAATCAATCCAACTCACTCTACTTCAATTTAAATAAATCAGTAAGCTCCGGGAATGAACTGCTCTGGCTGCAAAGTTTGCTCCAATTTTAAACTTCTCAAATTAAGTAAAGCATAGTTCATCTCCTCTAGGTCAACCACTAATGATGTCCAGAGAGATTATAATTACTTTCAATCATACTTTTCTTTCTTTTTTGGTGATACATATTAACTTGTTAGTTCATAGACATATACCTGAAATTTATAACTACATGGATATATTTTTTCATCCTTTTCTATTTATCAATTAGAAACAGATTATAAAGGAAGCAAGCATAAGTAACTATTAAGAGGGAAACTACTACATTTTTAAAAATAACTATCATTCGATTAGTCAGGTCAGTAAGCATTTTTCCAGTGCCCACTATACAATATTCTTTCAATTTCGGTGAAGCTGCTATGTTTGGTCCTTACATTAGACTACATGCAAAGCCAGTCAAGGTTTTATTTTTAAGGCATGTAAATCAAAGGTTTCCTTCTATATGGCAAGAATTATTACATTGAAACATAAAGACAAGGAAAAAAAATCAATTGTAACAAGATCTATTTTCTTGGAAACAGCTTTTACAACTCTGCACCCATGGATGACTTTGTTACTTTATATAAAACACCTGCCCAATACAAAAATCTATTAGCCCAAACAGAAAATGCTTCTCTGTTAAAACTGTTACAATTAAAAATAAACAAAAAGCCAACTGAAATCACTAGTCCTGATACTCTGAGCCTCAACTCAAAAGAAGTCGTCTCCAGCAACAAGGAAAACAAAAATCAAGATGGCCTTGGGCAGTGGAGAAAAGCAGAACGGAAGAGAAGAGACGAGGTGATGCATCATGAAGTGATGAGGCCATCAGCCACCTTCTCCGAGGCAGCAGAGCTCGGTGGTATATGCTACCTTGGTTCTGTCCTCTTGTTCCCTCACTTGGGCTCATAAACCTCTTTAAGACATCATTCACCTCACCAGAACTAACTGGGACTTCAGGAGATGAGTGGGGTGTAAGTTCAGAGATCCTGGTTTCAAGCAAATGACCCTATTAATAGAAAATAGGTGGGGGAGAGGGAAAGAGAAACAAGGAAATAAAGGAAGAAAATTATTTATAAACACACAAGTTTGGGGAAAGTAGTGAAAGGCAACGAGGAACGACAATTTCGGTCCTGCAGAAATTATTGCTGGCATCGCGGACTGACTAACAAGATGGGAAATAGGAAGCAGCCCACCAGCTCACAGATCACTGAGCATCCTCTTTTCTATGCACTATACCCCAGAGCCAGGTAGAGCCAAGTCCAGACGATGGTTCGATTTCCCTAACAAAACTAAGCTAAAAGTAATAATCTTTTTTTTTAATTTTTTATTTTTTATAAACATATATTTTTATCCCCAGGGGTACAGGTCTGTGAATCACCAGGTTTACACACTTCACAGCACTCACCAAAGCACATACCCTCCCCAATGTCCATAATCCCACCCCCTTCTCCCAACCCCCCTCCCCCCAGCAACCCTCAGTTTGTTTTGTGAGATTAAGAGTCTCTTATGGTTTGTCTCCCTCCCAATCCCATCTTGTTTCATTGATTCTTCTTCTACCCACTTAAGCCCCCATGTTGCATCACCACTTCCTCATATCAGGGAGATCATATGATAGTTGTCTTTCTCTGCTTGACTAAAAGTAATAATCTTATCTGCAACTAACCACTCAAATCTGTACTTAAAGATAAATCCTAAAACAATGTCTCACATACAAAAAAAAATTACCAAATATCATATTCATATTCATCTGTTCATTAACTTAAAAACATTCTTCTGAGCCCTAAGTAAATGCCAAGGAAATCAAACAAAGCTCCCACCTTCATAGTTGACAGTTAAGCATGGAAAGTAAGATATGCTAAAACACTAAAACTGAGCACCTGGGTGGCTCAGTCGGTTAAGTGTTTGCCTTTGGCTCAGGTCATGATCTCGGGGTTTTGTGATGGAGCCTCCAGAGGACAAGGGAGTGCCTGCTGAGGGGGAGGGTCTGCTTTTCCCTCTCCCTCTCGCTGCTCCCTCTACCACTGCCCGTGCTCTCTCTCTCTCCCACTCACTCTCTCAAATAAATTATTAAAAAAAAAAAAATAAAACAAAGAAACCAAACCAAAAACACCTCTAGATGGGATACGTGGAATTTTAAAAGTGATAAAAATCATCCTGTACCAAGTGTCACATAAAATTAGGTTACAGTCTCCCAAGAAGGATGAAAAATAAGATCAGGGGTTGGGGGTTATGAAAAATACTAGTAATTATAGCAGCTAACACCAAAAAAAGGGCTTTCCATATGTTAAATCATTTAATCTCCACAACCCCAGGAGAGATGTATCGTTCTCCATTTTACCAAGAAGTAAAGTTGAGAGCGATTTAAGAAACTTTCGTAAGTTCCACAACTTTTAAGTGGCAAAGCTGGGATCTGAATCCTGGTACCGTGGCTCTTAACCCTATTTTGCCGCATATAGTAGTATTATTACTAACAAAACAACCGGTTGCTGTATATTGCAGATCCATGATTTGGGTACGTTCATTCACTCTTTGAATATCCACTTCTCTATTTTACAAATGAGACAAAACAAAACAAAAACTAGGAGTCCGAGAAACGTCCCCAAGGTTGCAGAAGTTAACACAGCGGTGAAGTCCGGATTCCAGCCCAGAAGCTCAGCGCAGGCTCCTCTCCTGGCACTCCACAACCCAGCCTGGACTGTGCTTTCCCCCTCAGCCAAGTCCAGCTCCATCACTCCGGGGGGAACCCTGCCCCACCTCGTTCCTCAGAGACGTTCCACCGCCCGCGAGCCTCAGCGCCCTCAGGGCCACCCCCGCCCGGCCGGGTCAGGACTCTCACCAGGCGGGAGACGGGGGACCCTCGCAATCTTGCTGGTGATCTCTGCCGTGAGCACCGCGAAGTCCTGCTCGTAGCCTTCGAAGTCGGATGACATGGCGGCTCGGGAAAGGTCGGCCCGGGCCGGAGCCCAGGTCGTGGCAAGAGCCACGCGGGACCGACGAACACCGTGTAGGGACCCTGGGAGGGGGCCTAGAGAGCAGAGTGGAGAACCGGGGACAGCTCCCAGCCCGGCCGCTTCCTGGTTGTTCGTCGCAATCTCAGTCCTCCGGAAATGGGCCTGGATGCGTTTTTTATTGTCCGCTCGGGCTTCAAGATTTTTTTAAAAATCTCGAAAAGAAAAGCACTTCTATTAGGGCCCTGAAAAGCTTCCTAAAACCTGCGGGTTTTCGGGGATCACGGAAAGCATTTTTTGCCACTCCACGTTCTGAAAAGCGGCTCTGGTTCCCCCAAGCTAAGGCTCCCAGGAACGTGCTTCCCCGGGGAAGTGTGATGTGGGGAACCTCCCGGAAGTGGCTGTCGCAGAGACGCTGCCGCGGGCGGGAGGTGGAGAGCAGCGGCGAGAGAGCGGGCGGGGAGACAGACCGGTGGCGGCAGGTTCTGCACTCCACCCTCTTCCAGCCAGGATTTGCTTTCTGCTTGCGCGGGCCTGAGGTCCCCATGACGGCGTTATCCGAAGAGGAGAAAACCTGTTCCGGGTGAGCCCAGGCCGCCCCGGAAATGCGATGGCTGAGGAGCGGGCACTCAGGACCGGTCTGAGGTGGGAGCCAAGGCAAGGGATTTAACTGTGATTTGGGCGGTCTTCGCCCCACCCGAATGAGCCCAGAATCTCCAGAATGTTGAAACCGACCACGCTTGCCGGGATGTTTCTCCTCTGAGGGAGGATTTCTAAGCGCTCTGCTCCATGACCCGGGCGGGAAACTGAGGCACGGGGCAGCAGCATCTGTTGCGTGAAAGTCCTTATTCCCCTTTATCTGGGATCGTCCCTGGACTCGCTGCAGCCCAGTGAGAAATCAGTCCTTCCACAGATCTTCCGGCGCTCGGCGTCCTGCCTTCCCCGGCCCTCGCTGCGGAGGCATTTCCTCCTTTTTTTTTTTCCCCTCAGATATTTTCATTCCTGTTCATCCCCCCGTGTTCCTCGAGTCGTGACTGCACACACACACCTCTGCCCCCCCCCCCCGTCCCCTGCTTCCACTCCCTCGGCTCTCTACCTTCGGCCCCAATAGATCCTGCAGTTGGTGTTTGGGAGCAATCGCGGGCAAAAGGTCTTAGCCCGAGTCGGGCTCTTAACTAGACGAACGGCGATTCGGTAAAAGGCAGTTTGGAATTCCGCAGAAGGAGGTGGATGACTTGGTTCCTGGTCTGGGGTCAGCTGTTAGTGGTCAGCTTGGTGTAAGCCCCCGCTCCAAGCCAGTTTCTTTTCTATGAAGAAGGGAGCGGAATTCAGTCACCCCTCGCGCCTGCTCCAGCTCTGAACCTCTTGGTCTCCCCAAACCGTTCACTAAAGGTTGGACAGTCCCAGTTCCCCGACAAGTTGAAAACAAAGGAGTAAAAAGCAACTCTTTCCGAATCCTGTATTCAGTTCAGACGCCATTCAGCCTGGAGTCCTGTTTGGGATAAGCCCTGTTTGGGGATAAAATACTTCTCTTCAGCATCGGAGAAGGCGCTCATCCCATAGAAGTGCACTTGTGAGATGCTTTTGTTTAGGTGGTTATTGGAGGTCAATGTATATAATAAAATTTTTTACTGAGCTTTCTCATTTTGTTTTCTTTAGATTGGGTTTCAAGCCAAGACACTGGATTCTCCTAGTTGAGACAAAGAGCTCTGAGTGTGTTACAGTGAAAATGGCATAATCTGCACTAACCTCCCACCGCTTAAAGGCATGACAGTTAAGGAACCCACATGGACTGGTGGCACATGGAAATGTGTGCACAGAAAAAGGAAATCTATAATTTTTTAAAAGTAGGAAGGCATTCTTCCTCACCAGAATGGGTACATTCTGCTCGGTTATCAAGTTTGAAAATCTCCAAGAATTAAAGAGACTGTGTCATTGGGGTCCCATTATAGCCCTTGGTGTTATAGCAATATGTTCTACGATGGCCATGATTGACTCTGTGTTGTGGTATTGGCCTTTACATACAACTGGAGGAAGCGTGAACTTCATCATGTTGATTAATTGGACGGTCATGATTCTTTATAATTACTTCAATGCCATGTTTATTGGTCCTGGCTTTGTTCCTTTGGGGTGGAAACCGGTAAGAAAAAGATCTAAGATAAGAAACTCTAACAATAATCATATATTTAGTTTATGGCTTATCTGCTAACCAATAATATCAGACACAGCCTACTTTTTGCCTTAGTAGAGTCTAAGCAAATTATTCTAATTATCATTTAGAGCTCAAAGAATTTATTTTTTATTTTTATTTTTTTTTAAGATTTATTTATTTGACAGACAGAGATCACAAGTAGGCAGAGAGGCAGGCGGACAGAGAGAGAGGAGGAAGCAGGCTCTCCACTAAGAAGAGAGCCTGATGCGGAGCTCGATCCCGGGACCCTGGGATCATGACCCGAGCTGAAGGCAGAGGCTTTAACCCACTGAGCCACCCAGGCATATCTGTTTGAAAATACTCATCTAAATTAGTATTTCCCAAAAATTAAAAAAAAAAAAAATTAGTATTTCCCAGAGAAATTTTATGGAATACTGTCCCGCATTAAAAGAAAAAAGAGGAATGAAGGGGGCTGGGGAGTCTATAAAAATTGCTGGCTTAAATCATAAAGTTTTAAAGTCAATGTTAAAATCGTCACATTAGGAAGTACAGTACAAATCAATTTGTGACTTTTTAAAAGTTGTGGAAAGTTTATGCTTGTGATTTTCCATATTGCTTGCTGAGGGACACCACCTGATAGCTTGTTAGAAATGCAGAATCTTGGGCTCCACTCGAGACCTAGGAATCAGAATCAGCATTCAACAAAATCCCCAGATGATTCTTAAGTATGTTAATGTTGGAGAAACACTAATGTAGTATACTATTTAAAGTGGGTACAGAGATGAGTAAGACAACTTTGTATCCTGAAAAACCTTATAGTTGAGAGAAACCAAGGGACTTGTGTAAGTAACTAAATTATAGGGAAGAATGGGGTGAGTACTGTTGAAGTTTAGAAGGACCTGATCTTTTTCAGCTGGGGACCTGAGGGAGGAGTGGAAATTTCCACAGATGGGAAAGAAGACATTCCAGGTTGGTTGGTGGTGGAAGCATATAGTCAGAAATAACAGCTTATGTTGTGCCAATAAAGCGGAAACTAAGGCAGATTGTGGAAGGCCTTAAATGTATGAGAAATTGTTAGGCCATAGGGAGGTAGTAGAGGTTTGTCAAGCCAAGCTCTGACCTAATCAGGGTTGCGTTATAGGAATATTATTCTGAAAATAGTTTGGATTAGAAAGAGATACAGGAAAGTAGTCAGAAGTAACTAAAATGGTGCAAAAGAGATCTCAAAAGTGTCAGCTCTGATGTTTGAATCCTCACTCCAGAGTTCCTGCCACACGGTCAGCTACCTTTTTCCTGAACTCCTCCCATTCTAATAAGAGTTTGGAAAAGTAGAATCAGCTACGATCAGTGGTGGTGGGTTTGGGTAGAGCAGGGGGAAGAGAAATTAAAAATGAGTTCTGGGTAATTGGAAGAGCAATGTGGCTGTTAACCAGAAACTCATTATTTAAAAATATTTCAGCTCAAATAAAAGGACTGGAAATGCAAGTTAGGATTCTGTCCTTACCCAACCCCTCACAGAAGAAAAATCAAACCATACCAAAGCATTTATTCATAAGACTTGACATGTTATTACTTAGGATCAGATAACTGATGAATTTTTTTTATATTTTGCTACCAAGGAAAATTCTCAGGATAGCATGTACCTCCAGTATTGTAAAGTCTGCCAAGCATACAAGGCGCCACGGTCACATCACTGCAGAAAGTGTAACAGGTACTGTCTTTGCTCCTCTTTGGGGACTGATCAGCTTGGTTACTGGTCTTACGTTTTTCTTTCTGCCACATCAGTCTCAGTTTTAGTCTCTATATGGTGGCTTCTTTGTAAAAACCATTGTCAAAACACTTGTGTCCATATCTCCATTTTATTAAGTTACCAATTTGATAATAAACATTCTTCACTCCTTTTTGTTATAAGTGAAAAGATTTTTTTTATTTGCTTTTTGGAAAAATATACATTTAATTTTGCTTCTTGTCCTGCCAAGAGTAAAAAGTTATACCTTCAAGTTGTTTCCATAGATCAGGATTAATTGTGCTTGTCTGCTGTCGTCTTGACTAGCTTTAGAATTGTTCTGAGTCTAAATTATAAGGGACACCTGCCCTTTCCATCATTTGGGTCGACTAACATTTACACGTTATGCAGATCTAATAAATGAACTCAGGTGTGTATTATCGCTAGTGTTCAATATAAAAAACTTAATGGGAAGAAAATGAAATCACTATAAGAATACAAAATAAACTAGAACTTTTTTACATACACAGCTCTTACACTGATTTATTAATAAGAAATTTGTGATGAGAATGTTGAGGTTTAGGAAAACCATTTGTGGCAAATATATAGTTTGGTATGAGGCCAGGAAATATTCTTCTAGCAACAAGGAAAGGAAGCTCAGTAAGACTTTGCTTGTTATACCACATCTTATATTCCATAGTTAGCTTCATAGCTCAGAGAATCCACATCTAAAGGACGAGAACAGGAAGGAAGTTACAAGGTCTTCTCGGTCCCATCAACCCTGGCAGAGATTTAGAAGTGATTTTGTTGAATCTCTGTTGTACTCTACCTCAGTCACTGCATTTCAGAGCTAGAGATTAAAATAAATCTTTTTTTTAAAGATTTTATTTATTTATTTGACAGACAGAGATCACAAGTAGGCAGAGAGGCAGGCAGAGAGAGGAGGAAGCAGGCTCCCTGCTGAGCAGAGAGCCCGATGTGGGGCTCCAGCCCAGAACCCTGGGATCATGACCTGAGCCGAAGGCAGAGACTTTAACCCACTGAGCCACCCAGGCGCCCCTAAGCTTTTTTCTTTATAATGAACCTCTCTGTGGGCCTCCTGACATCTTAAAACAAACTCACTTGTAGCAGACCTTGTTTCCTCAGAAGCTGTTACAAACCCTGACTTCTCTTGTGTTGTTTAGAATTTAAAAGAAGTCACTGTTCAGAGTTGTTTAAAAACTCATAAAGACTTTTCTTTCTGTTCCATGGAGTATAATTCCTCTGTGAGTCAGGCTTGCTGGTTTCCTGTTTACTTGATCTTTTGAAGACCAAAGTTGTTTAAAGTAGACAGGATTTTTTGCCTCATGTTTTATGTAAATTTTTCTTGTTAGATGTGTGATGAAGATGGACCATCACTGTCCTTGGATCAACAATTGTTGTGGTTACCAAAACCATGCTTCGTTCACACTGTTTCTCCTTTTAGCACCACTGGGTTGTATTCATGCTGCCTTCATTTTTGTTATGACTATGTATACACAGCTTTATAATCGGGTAAGTGACAGTGTTTGTTATAAAATCATTTATGCCAAATTAAATGGTAGTTATAGTTATTTAAGGAGCCCCTTTTGGAATGATGATGTTCATGATTTAGGTTGGGAAACAGAACTTTGCTTTACATATATATGAATTTCTTTAAAAAAAAAAAAAGCTATTAAAATTTAATTTTTTTCTTAAGCTTTTTTTATTCATTTGAGAGAGAGAGCATGAGCGGGAGGGAGAGGGAGAAGCAGACTCCCTGCTGAGCAGGAAGCCTAACACAGGACTGGATCTCAGAACCCTGCAATCATGACCTGAACTGAAGGCAGCCACTTAACTGACTAAGCCACCCAGGTACCCAAACACTTAGTTTTTTAGATGAGGAAAAATTATTTTGTTTTGGAAACGTACCTTACTAGCTGTAGTTGAAGTTGATAATATTATTACTGTATGTATAATTTATTCGATTTCACACTTTGTAGCTGTGGTGAGAATAATGAGAAAAAAGGAACAAGAAGAAAAAGCCCTAGTATTTTCTATTTCCATCTAATTCATTTTGCAAGTTTCAGTTCTTCTGTTCATTTCTAATTCCAGTGCCATGGAAGGTAGCTCATGGAGCAGGCACATGTCCTAAAATATCCTCCAGAAGATTAGGTTGACTGATGGGCAAGTAGAAAACTTCAGGGGCACAGATTCAATCCCTAAAGAAGCCTGGTGGGTAAATGCTACAAGGACTGTAGCACCTGGAGAACGTAGGCCCTTCATCGGTGGGACAATCCGTATCAACCTCAACCAGTTTCTGATGTCTGGACACCTAGTCCAGTGATACTAGATCTTCTAGTTTTTCAGGAAAAAATCAGAAAATCTGGACTTCAAAAAAGTTAAAGTTAAACCAGAAGTTTAACGTCTCCTGATTTTTAAATGTTAGCACCTGGGTGACTATTTGAAAACATTTTGCAGACCAGGTGGTAAGCATCTACAGGGCATGTTTCGCTGCATTTTGCCAGTTTTTACACCTCTGATTGTGGCACATGAGGGAAGAAACAACTAAATTCTAGGCTGTCTTTTTTTTTTTTTTTTTTTTTTTTTTTTTTTTTTTTTTTTTTTTTTGCTGCGGAAGATTCCTGTAAATATTGAAAAGCAAGGAGAAGATGGGTGACACAATTATAACTTAGATTGATGACTAGTGTTGTTCATGCATATTAATGTTAGTCGGTATACCTTATGCTTTCTGAGGAAATAATTAAAAACAAACAAACAAAAAAGGTAACATTCGAAAATAACTAAGAATGATATTCTGCGTATCAGTATGAGTTCAAGCCCCAGTATCAATTAGAAACACATTAGAAATTCATTTTCTTTTAGCCACAGCTTCAGGTTATCATTTGTTGATCTTTTTTTGATCAAGTTGTTTTAAGTGTCCCAGTACAATCTGACCATTTATAACAACTGAACATTTCAAGTGTGTGTTGTTGTTCGTAGCTCTCCTTTGGTTGGAACACAGTCAAGATTGATATGAGTGCAGCCCGGAGAGATCCTCTTCCAATTATTCCATTTGGATTAGCAGCATTTGCGGCTACTTTGTTTGCCTTGGGATTAGCTTTAGGAACAACCATAGCTGTTGGGATGTTGTTTTTTATCCAGGTAAGTTTCTTGTTTACCTCTAGCAAAAAGTTGTTCACTTACTGGGGCTGCTTGTGATGAGAAAGAGCTGAAGACCGCATTCAGGTATGCAGTATGAAATGGAAGTTACTGTTACCTGTACCATCGAGGTAGCTAATCTCTGTACTAGCCAGATGATTTTGAAGTGACTACCTAAATCTCCAGGTAATTGATTGAATTTTTAAAGTGTTATCTTAGAGTTATATATCACTTTATAGTTGAGAAAGCCTTTATCACATTATGGTCTCTCTTGATCTTTACATCAACCCCCAGAAAGAGTTGAAGAGGAATATTTTCCCCTTCCTTACAGATGAGTAATTGAATCACGGAAAGGTGAAGTGACTTAACTCAAGATAATCCACTTATGTATTCAGTAAACATAATTATTAATGCTGTTTTATAATAGCATGTATTTAATCATCATCATCATAATAAAGCCAATGTTTATTCAGCACTTATTATGTGCAAGACACCGTTTTAGGGACATCACATGTAGTAGTTCATTTAATTCCAATAACAACCCTATGGTACGGTGCTATTTAATGGCTACTCTGGTGAATTAGTGTGCTAATTTCGGAGGCTGCAATAATGAAAAAAGTCCTGCTCTTAGGGAAGTCACAATTAGTAGTAAACAGTTAACTAATACTGGCTCATGCGAATATCACAGATTTATGTACAAAGTGCTGTGAGAGCACAGGGGAGAAGGATGTGGCCCATGACAAAACAGTTATGAACCATTCCGTTCACTTAGTTAACTTACTCACTAGTCGAAGGCCCGCTGTGGGCCAGGTTCTGTTGTGCTCAGCCATAGGAATATGGTGAGGACTTCTTTCCCATATGTGTCTTTACCCTGCCCCACTGTTTCTGTGGACACAGCTGGACTAAAAGGAAACGCAGACCTCTCATAGAATCAGAAATGCTGGCCTGAGGGCTCTGGTGCATCACTCAACCCTTTCAAACTTGTAGTTTTGAAATATCTTGGTTTTGGTTATACTTTATGTTTTCTATTAGCCTGGGGTCAAATTCTTTGAAAAAATTCCCCCACTGCCTCTGATTAAGAATCATATTAGAAATAGACTAAAACCCTGTGGTGTAAAAGCCCAGATAAGTGGATTGAGTCATAGCTAGGAAAATTGATTAATAGAATCAAGACTGAATATATTTGGTTTTTAAAGCAAGCGGAATATCTAGGTTGACTGAGTCACTTCGTTGTAGTAAATAAATTAATCATAAACTTAAGGTTAATTAAAGATAGTGATAAGCGATTTTAGTAGCAAAATGCACAAATACTGATTAAGTGATTAAGTGGATCAATGTTTTATTAATAGTGTGGAAGCCTTGTTCAGAAGTTAGTACTTAAAACCTGAAGCTTTATTAAGCTAGTAGATTCAGATTTGATTATGGATGATGACCATTATCATTTTGTGGAGAGGCTTTGTAGCACAGTGCTGAAGAGCAAGGACTTTAGAGTCAGATAGACCACACCCTGAGTATGTCACTTAACCTTTGTTATCCTGATCTCTTCATCAGTGGAATGCACCAATAAAAACTATCTCATAGGGTTACTACAAAGATGATAATCTTAAATGAACTGAAGTTTCATCATAAAATTTTACTGTGTATCATTTAATTTTCAGATGAAAATAATTCTCAGAAACAAAACTTCTATTGAATCATGGATTGAAGAAAAGGTAAATTTTAATAATTGTTTCCTCAATCTCAATAAAGATTAGCTCAGAAAAAAATAAAAAAAAATAAAGATTAGTTCATAGGCCAGATTAACTAATAAATGCCTGGAAGTGAAAACTTCACTATCAGATGGCTTTCTTCAGTCATTTGAGTGCCACATAAAAGAAGAATATAAAAAAGAAACATTTTGATTCATTCTTGGTTTAATGTAACTCCCACAGAAATATGCTTCTCATTCACCCTGAGTTGCTGAAGAAGCCCAAGCCATCCATTAAATCATTTGGCCATTCTTCCTCAGATTAGGGGTTAAGGCAGACCATTCAGAAAGGAACATCTCTCCCACCAAGATGCCATCAAGTTTTTTTCAGTGCTTTAGGACTAACAAACCTTCATAAGCCATAGGACTTAGAGCATAGCTTGTTACAGACCTCCCAACCCTTAATACATACTTCATTCTGTCTGTTGCGATTCTGTTGTAAAGTCCATCTGACCACTCTGCTCCCCGCTTACAGCTTCTCAGAGCCTCACCATCACTGTAGCAGGGACTATAAACCCACATACCTGCGGGGGCCAGGCGGATCACTTAGGTGACAGGAGCCAGCCTGTGATACTAGAGCTGCCTAACAGATGAAGCTGATTGTTACCATGGGGGGGGGGGGGTACTCACTCAGTAATCTGAAATCATCTAATTGTTTTTCTAGAAGAGTAAGAGATCTGGATTTCTGTGACATCTCTTTGTTTTTAGATATTAGGAAGCAGTTCACATTAAAAACAAAAAGCCTTGTGGGCCAAATAAAACATAACAATAGGACATATTTAGCCCCCTGGCAGCCAGTCTATAGCTTGAAGTTATAGGACTAGTTTCTTAAACTTTTTGGTTTCAGAACCCTTTTACATTCTCAAAATTGTTAAGGACACTAAAGAGCTTTCTTAATTTGTGTAGTAGTTATCAATGATTGTCATATTTCCTGAGAAAAATTTTGAAGCTTTATAATTTCATTTAAAAATAATATACCCATTATATGTTAATAAAAATAGCATATTTTAAAAAATTATTATATTTTTCAAAGTAAAAAATAGAAGAGTGGCATTGTTTTGTATTTTTACAAATCTCTTTAATATCTGACTTAACAGAAGACAGTTGGATTCTCACTTCTCCTGCATTCACTCTGTTGCGATATGTTGCTTTGATTGAAGTATATGAAGAAAATCCAGCTTCACACAGATAAGTAGGTAGAAAAGGAAAGAGTATTTGAATAGGCTTTTTAGTTGACAGTGGATATTCTTTGGTACTACATGAGAACTTCACAGGTGATAGCCTTGAAAGGTTAGTTGTATGTGAGAGGTAAAGCTCTATCAGTAAACGTTTTGTACTCTTGTACATTTCAGTCCATCAGTACATCTTGCTCTTTGAATGGACCTTTTACCCATACATGATTTTATAACATCAGGTATTGGTCATTTGGAAAATACAGTTTTATAGAGTAATGCACATTTTCCAAATGCTGATACATTGATTCATATCATTACCAATTTTCTGGGGGAAGGGCCTTTATTTTGGAAAGCAATCAGGCTCATCGCGGTGGATACAAATTTTCCAAAGTTCTAATTTTCACTTGAAAGCCTTAATTTTTTCACTGACAATAGATAGTTGTTTACATTGAAGTAACAGCTTGACTTTGTTAATTTTTGAGAAAATTTCTGCCAAATATTGAAGTTTCAGTAACCTTAGTTTGTTTCATTACTCATTCTTTCAAGTAAAATTGCATTAAATGAAAAAAGTTGGCTATACAGCTTTTATTAGTTCACAACACAAACAGATGTTTTCCTTGAGATAAATGCTTTGGTGTGCTTTATGTGTCCTCCCCATTTTGTCACATGAGAGGTCATCTACTTGAGAGTTGAGATTTAATGAAAATAATTATTTTTATTGCATCATCGAGAACATTCTTATGTAAAACTTTTGTTCGATTTTTTTTTAAATCATGAGTATGTAATGGTGAAGAATATAATCTCTATTTGCACAGTTTGGTGCCACTATCATGATTCCTGCTAAAGGTACTAGCAATTTTACCCACTACTGCAAATATCAACACAATGAAAAAGACAAATAACATGTTAATATTAAGATGAAAGTTGTTTGATTTTGTTGAACCATAAGAGAAGATCTTGGGGACTGGGAGAGGTGTGCCAGGCATGCTTTGAGAACCACTGATATACATACGGGGTTAAGTCCGAGCTCCTTAGCATTTTCTACCTCTTCCCACCCCATCTCACTCTTGATACCAACTAAAATCAAAAACTCCCAATTTTATACATCATATGCTTCTCTATCTTTTCACATGTCATTCGCTCCACCCAGAACACTCTTCCTCCTTGTTGCTGATTTCTTCTGCCTCAAGACCTAGTTTAGGTGTCATTTCTTCCAAAGAACCTTCCTTGACTCTCCCTAGATTAGCTAAGTGGGCTTTATTTTTTTTCTTTCTTTTTTATTTTTTTTTCTTTGCCTTTCCCATAGCACCTGTTACACATCTCTGTTGCCTCTTTCTTACTTTCTCTCTCTCTCTCTTTTTAAATTTTATTTATTTATTTATTTATTTATTTATTTATTTATTTTGAGAGAAAGGGAGAGAGCATGAGCGGGGGGGAAGGACAGAGAGGGAGAGAGAGAATCTTAAGCAGGCTCCACACTCAGTGCAGAACTTGATGTGGGACTGAATCTTAGTAGCCGGAGATCATGACCTAAGCTAAAATCAAGAGCCGGATGCTTAACCGACTGAGCCAAAAGGGACCACACCTCTGTTACCTTCTAACACAGTATTGATAGAATACCCCAACTTCACTGAGTGCTTCTCTTAGGCAGAGACCAGGCCTCAGTCTTTTTGTAAGCTACTCATCCTTACCACTGTTTCTTTGTTAATGGCTTAAATCTCTGTTCTTTGAGACTCTTAACCATTTTGAAGATTCTGAGACTTTTGTTTATAGAAAGGGAAAATAAATTATCCTTTACTGTTTGTGTGGGAATTTGCAGTTTAGTAGATTCATACATATACATATAGCTTGACAATTATTTTAATTGAATTAACATCAATATTATTTTCTAAGCAATAGAAAACTTTCTAAGCAAGAAAACTTTCCCTAAAATATTGTCCCCGATAATAAAGTATTTCAAGGTGTCATTTCTAGTTAATAATGTAATGTATCATCATTAGATTAATAATTTTTTTCTGATGACGAAGGCTCTTCATAAAGTACCGTGCTAAACCTAAAAGTTATTTTAAAACTGGCACTCTGTTGCTGACTAAAAAATATAAATAAGTGGTTAACTTTATAGAAAATTTATTGAAATTTATCAGGCACTAAAATTGATACAAATTTAAAAAACAAAAAAAGTTGATACAAACTCAGCTGGGTTTGTATACTTATTATAAGAATAAATTATGCATCTTTATACCACTAGGTGTCAGTGGAACTTAAGAAATTCTAAGTCAGTTTATCTCCTTAAGTTCAAGTTAACAATTCAAGTGCCTAGAATATAATTTATACAACCTGAATATTTATGTATATGTATAAAGTACACCTATAAATGCATATATACATAAGTATATATATATATACGTGTATAATGGTATAAAAAACTGAAAGAGGATCAACACATTTCTGCTAGTTTTTTGAGAAAATAATTTTCAGAAAATGATGACTCCCCTGGAACCCATTTTTCTGGCTGCTTCACAGGTGTTGTTGCTACCCACGATACAACTGCCGCTATCTGGAGCACCCCTGAAACAGTTCTTTCATCCTGAATAAACTCTTGCTTTCTCTTAAATCTTTTTATCACCATCCCTTCCTTACACCTATATTCTTTTGTTTTGCTGAGCAAAGAGCATTAAGGATATGTTATATGTGGAAAAAAGCTAATAACTCATTTATTTATTTAGATTTTATTTATTTGAAAGAGAAAGAGCACGAGCAGGGAGAGGGGCAGTGGAAGGAGAAGCAGACTCCTGGCTGAGCAGGAAGCCCGACATCACGCTTCCATCCCAAGATCCTGAGGCCATGACCTGAGCCCCAAAAGCAGATGCTTAACCAACTAAGCCACCCAGGCACTTACTAACTCTTTTAATAAGGATTTTTGAATGTGTGTTCCTGAATAAGCCCAGTCAGACATTTCCTGAATGATCTCATATGAGGTCGGTGTTATATAGCAAGTTCCTCTTATATTATGATAAGTTTGTCTGTCTCTTCTGTGTAACATGACCACAGGGAGGAAGCATTCTTAGGAGTGACACAAATTTGAGGAATAAATGTATGTTACTGTCAATACTATCAATAGGACAGTATTTAGAGCCATTGGAGGCAGAGGCATCTGCTATCTTCTTTGTTACCCACAGGCTAAAGATCGAATTCAGTATTACCAACTGGATGAAGTCTTTGTTTTTCCCTATGATATGGGAAGTCGGTGGAAGAACTTTAAGCAGGTATTCACGTGGTCAGGGGTCCCGGAGGGAGATGGACTAGCGTGGCCAGTGAGAAAAGACTGTCACCCGTACAGCTTAACAGTAAGTATTTCTGTGCAAATAGGCTTTCCTTTCTATCTAACCCTTGTCTCCTTAAGTGCCCCTTAACTCAGATGACATTTTATAGTAAGATAAGTCATATGGCTTTTTTCAGTTTGGCAAAAATAAATCTAAGTTAAAAATCCCAAGGCACTCCTTCTGTCCTCTCTCTCTTTTAATTTAAATCTCTCTTTAATCCTCCATACATGGGACATAAAGTCCTGATCCCCTTACTTAGTTACAGAATCCAGCCTAAAGCTGCCTCCAACTACTTCCTAATGGAAACCACCCTTTCCAACCGGCGTGGTTTCCTCAGTGAACCCCTTGTGTGTTCCTGCCACCTAACTCTGTCCATGCTGTTTTTTCTCTCCTGTGACCTCTTCTGTATTAGAAATTATCAAGGCCAGTTCCAGTTCCACCTCATCTTGATTTGGCACTTAACCGTATGCAACTCTGTGGTACCCATGAGGTCTCACTTTTATTTAATTCTTTTATCTTATATCTTTAACAAGATTCTAATACAGAGACCACGAGTTATCTTGATTTCCCTTACTATATCTAATATAGTACCATTTAATAAATTGTTGCTGAATAAGTGAGGAAAAGTATATCATAATGATGACTTTCATTGGAGACTTGCGGATGAATTTTGCAGTCTTGTCTACCTTGTCTCTGAAGAATCCGTGAATCTCTGTCATCATCACTTTCAGGACTAGCCTAGAAGTCCCATGAGGGCAGTGAGTACATCTCCCTGATCCCTGGGCCATAGCAAATGCTCAGTGAGTATACACAGATGAAGACAGAGACTATGGAGAAGAAAGCCTCATGCCAGCTCCTGCTCTGTCAGAGAGCCCACTTTCCACTTTTCTGAACAAAACAAAACAAAAACATGGGGCCTTTGAATTGTCAGCACTGTGAAATGCTGGAAAATTGGGAGTTTGTTGTAACATTTGTTCTTTTTATATCTCCAAACAGATTGAACAGTTGAAACAAAAAGCAGATAAAAGAGTCAGAAGTGTAAGTAAAAATTTTGCAATGATACTAGTTTCTTTTTCCTTTTGTCAGGCTCTACCCTTCTGTATAGTTTTCAGAATTGCCTCTGAGTAGAAGCTAACTGTTGGCTTTTATGAAATAATGTTTCTTACTACAATTGTTGAAATTTGATACAGTTCACTTTTGTTTTCTTTTAAGTAGTTTGGAGGTTTGGAGGGAATGTAGTCAATTTATATTGCCAACAGAAATCCTCATTATAGCTCTTTAGTATGAAACCCATCCTTACACTTATGCTGTACAATTTGATGACCGCTAGCCACATGTGGCTATTTAAATTTAAAGTAACTAAAATAAAATAAAAAATTGAGCTTCTTGGTTGTACTGGCCATATTAGAAGTGCTTAGTACCTGTGTGTGTCTAGGGCCTACCCATTGGTTACCACAACTATAGAACATTTCCTTCACTGCAGAAAGTTCTACTGGACAGTACTGATCTAAAATTTAATTCGTAGCGATGTGCTTGAAATGCAGGCTAAGAAAAGCCTAGAGAACTAGAAATGTCAGTTGCCTCTTATAAAGGATCTGGGAGGTAAAGACTTGTCACCTGATAACTTTGGGTCTGCCTTTAACAGTTTAAATTCAAATTTACAGAAATTCAGAGGTAAACATTACATTGTTTTTCTGATTACTGATGCCAGGTACGGTATAGAGTAATAGAAGATTACAGTGGTGCCTGCTGTCCTTTGAATAAAGGAATCAAAACCTTCTTCACGAGCCCCTGCACTGAAGAGCCTCGAATAAGGCTACAGAAAGGGGAATTCATTTTAGCCACAAGAGGGTTACGGTGAGTGAGAGAAAGTACTGACTTTCTTCTTTAAATTAGCATCTAGCCTAAAAAAATTAATTTTAATCTTTTAAATATTTCAGATACTGGTTGTATGGAGATAAAATTCTTGATGATGCCTCTGTAGAAGGTATGGAAATGGCAACAAATGTTTAATAGACCAGCTGCTAGTAATAATTCCAAATTGTGCGAGAACAACTGTTACAATCAGTGTCATGTGCATTAGGACATAACCATCAAGCATAAGACATAAGACACACCATCAAGCAACAGAAAAAGGCTTCTTAGATTATTTCTCCATAGCACTTCTATTTATCAGGTCTTTTTAGGGGCAGCTAATATCGGAGGTCATCATGATCTGTGTGACAGGCACTTGTAGAAGTGCTTCACTTGTGGTGAAGCCCCCACAGCCCTCATGTACATTTCACTGGTGAGGAAACCAAAATGCAGAGACTGAGCACCTTGCCCAAGACCGCACTAAAAACAGGTAGAGCCAGGTGTCCAGCCCAAGCAGTCCGGCTTTACAGCCTATACACCAGACCCTTTTGCCCTACACTCTCTCTGTGAATGCATATTCCTATGAATTTATTACAGAAATTAACAGATTGAAATTTTCTGTGTCTTTAATTTTTTTTCTTTTCTTTAAGTTTTAGAACTGTTCCTTTGTAAAGTAAAGGTTAATTCTGGATGCCTTTAGATTCACCCAATATGACTGCTTAGGCAACCTTGACACAGAAATTTACATGTTAGGAAGAAACCTAAGAAGGAAATTCATAGAAGCTACAGGGAGGTGGTTCCCTGGAACAGGTGAAGTATGAGAGTGCCCAGAACACCACGATCACACATATGTAAGTGAACACCCACGATCACACATATGTAAGTGAACACCGTATCAAGGAATCCTGCCCATGTTCCCCCGCCCCCCCCATGCTCCACTTAGGGCTTGTCCTGAACCACATTTGCACCTTTCCCAGCTAATACCATTTGGGAAATACTGGTTTTCTGACTTGACAGACAGCTTTTAAACATATACATATTTTTTTTTCTCAAATTAAGCTTATAAAAGCTGGTAAAGGAGGAAAAAAGTAAAACAGAACTAAAAGCTTACTGATTTAAAGTAGTGGGACTTATTTGGCTCAGCAAGATCACTAAATCTATTCACATCAATTTCATTTTCTCCATCAGGTGTTTCACGAATCAGAGGCTGGTTCCCTAGAAACTGTGTGGAGAAATGTCCCTGTGATGCTGAAACAGATCAAGCCCCAGAGGGCGAGAAGAAAAATAGATAGCCACTGCTGAAGTAAAATTACTCTTTAAGTCCTCTCCATTACTTGAAAATTGTACATATTACTAAAGAATTATGCAATGAGCCTACTCTGGTTAAGGTGTTCTTTTCCTCAAAGGTGCCCTAGTGCCATAATCTAAATATTTTTATTACCATTTTGAAATGAAGAAGCCATTCTGCATATGCCTTTGAATTCCTGCCCCTCTGTCACTTCTTTCTCTCCACAAAAGGAAAAACACTTCACCCAAGTAAGTCAATTGCATTTTCTCTAGGATTTTTTTTATGCGCTGCACACTATGGACCTCACCTGCAGATATAGTTCCCCCTTTGCCAGGAGCATCTGCATGTGATGCTTTTATTCTGTTTCCCTCTCAGTTATTTCTTATGTAATATTCTAGATACTGTAGAAAACATACATCAGATTCAATATAAGCTTAAATTTTATTACCTGTCTTTTAATAATGCAGATTTTGTCAAATCAAATAAAGATCAATGGCTGTTCTGTATAAATCTAATTTTTTACTATCCTCTTTCTTTTGGCTGACTAAAAAGCTTTGTCATAGTTCTTTGTGGAAAAACTCCTCTACTACCTTGTGAGAAATTGGCATCTTTAATCCCGAGTCTTAAGATACTCAGTAAATGAACTAGTGGTATGAGATCACAGTATTCTGGGAAACTTTCAGCGAGCTCCAACTGCCTCAACTATACACTTGAGTCTCTCAAATCTTGAAGTTCATGCGAATGGTAGGATCTAAGCTGATGGATTGGATGCTTAACGTTGGGCTTGTCTAGGCACAAGTAGAATTACAGAAGTCGTCTGCTCCCATTCTAATTCTTCCTAAGGCAGGGAACTTGAGCTTTTGGGGGTTGTAACAGTTAACATTAAGGGAAGGACACTTGGAGATTTAGCAGTGAATGAAACAGGACTCTGTTCTAGTGATAGGTGGGGGGTAGACAGACAAGCAAAATACACATTGTGAAGAGAGCAGGTAAGATGGTCTGATGGACGTGACCTTTGACAGTTGAAGGGACAAGTTGTTTACCTCTGAGAGTAGCCAGCTGTGTCTTAAACAGAGGAAACAGCCAGAACAACAGGCTGGAATGTGCCTGGCATGTTTGAGGAACAGTAAGGAAGCCAGTGTGGTTTAGTTGGAATGAGGGAGGGAGAGAGCAGGAGAGGTCAAGGAGGTAATAGGAGCTAGACCACCAAGGGACCCCGTAGGTTAATTCTTGTCTTCCCTTTGTTGCAGATACTCAAGAATAGGCATCTCTTAAGCTTTTCTGGGCTCATGGTCTAGAAAGACCATCCATGAACATTCTCCTTACCTCCAGTTAGAGGTCAGAGAGGAACACTGTCGAAGACAGCACAACACAGATGGTAAAGGAGGAAACAGTGAGTCGTGTGCTTGGTTGGAGTTTGGGCTCAGCTGGTATTTGTTTGTTATTCACAGCTGTGGGAGAAGAGGGCCTGGTCCTCTCAGTATTGCCTTTAGTAGCCACCGATCTAGGTTGCAGATTAGAATCACCTAGGGATTTTTAAAAGTAAAAATCCCAATTCCCAGGCCATAGCCCAGATCATTTCAGTCAGAATCCCTAGGGTGACACTCAGTCATTATTAGGATCTCTTTAAACCCCTCAGGTAATTCTAGTTTACAGCCCAGTTTGAGAGCCCCTAGCTTGCTTGATAAATGGTCCTTGATTGTGATTCTTATCATGGTCCGTGAGGAAACACACACCACAGTGTACATGTTTGCAGTAGTTTATTTTAAAGACTTTACAAGTGGAAGCAATGTGTTGTCTGAGGGTAAGGTATAACAGGAACTGGAGTCCAGTGGAGAAAAGATCAGTCAGGTTCTTCCCAGAAGATAAGCCTGTTGTGGAGGGTCCATGCATGCCCATAGGTCTTTGTTCCTAGTTCAGGAACAAAGTGCCCGGTTCATTTACTTGAAAAGTGCACTTGACATGAGTTTAAACTCCTTCCCCCATAGCTTCCAGTTCAGCAGCAAACTGTAAGGAAAAGATTTAGTCATCAGTTACTACTGTAGATAACATTTTGTGAATTTTGGACATGTTCTAGGCCCCATTTTTTTAATTCTCCCAAGTCAGAAACTAGGGAGTTTAGGAAATGTTCAGTATGATCAAACTTTCCTTCTGTAGACAGACATTAGCGTACACAGAAGCACATAGAAGAAATGAGTCCCAAAAGTGTGACTGATATTAGTGATATTTCAAATTTCAGTGGTTTTGAGGAATAGTTTAAATTATGAATTTTAAACAGCTTTTTATTTTTGAAATTATTTATTTGCGAGAGAGACGGCGAGAGAGGAAACACAAGCGGGGGGGAAGAAGGAGCAGGCTTTCCGCTGAGCAGTGAGCCCGATGTCGGGCTCAATACCAAAAGCCCAGAATCACAACCTGAGCCGAAGGCAGCCACTTAATGACTGAGCCACCCAGGCACCCCTAAACAGGTTCTTAAAACTTAATGATCTCTTAATTTGAACATTGGAAGGCCTAAGTCCTGGGACTGTCAGCAAGATGGGTTTACTGTAAAACAAGAAGGAAGAAGTCACTTGGGCTCTTGAACTGGTGGTCATTTACAAAGCTTAGAGGTTGTAAAGAAGGGACAGAATAACAATTGGACCCTGAAGAAAGGCATGTTGATACAAGACCAAAACCCCGGGGCGCCTGGGTGGCTCAGTGGATTAAGCCGCTGCCCTCGGCTCAGGTCATGATCTCAGTGTCCTGCGATCGAGCCCGGCATAGGGCCCTCTGCTCGGCAGGGAGCCTGCTTCCCCCTCTGTCTCTGCCTGCCTCTCTGCCTATTTGTGATATCTCTCTCTGTCAAATAAAATAAATAAAATCTTAAAAATAAATAAATAAATAAATAAAGACCAAAACCCCAAGTGTCAGCAATATTTAAGAGGGGAAAGACAAAATGTATTTAGTTCAGGGCTAAGCTGTTACATTATAATTCAATATTTTTTAGAAAGCGGTCAACTATGGTTTTTGTTAATTTAATAGGCAAAAATAACAGACAAGAGGAAAGACAGAAAATGAACATAGGATTAGTTTTTAATCCATATTCTACAAGGCAGGCTACCTCTAAGCCCGCTCCAGCTCTAAGTACCTTAATCTATTCCTGGATGTTCTCATACAGGCTGTTGATTTGGTTTCGAAAGTACTTGGAAAGCTCTGCCCGCTTTGCTTTCAGTGTTGGTGTTAAGAGTCCATTTTCAATGGAAAATGGCTCTGGATGTAGAAAGACAGTTTTGACCTAGAAGAGAAGACACACACACACACACACACACACACACACACACACACACATTTATTAGTGATTCAGACTTTTCTGCAGAGCCTCTTGCGTGCTATGTAAAGAACTTGAGAAAAGAGGGGTTGATGCAGTGGGAGGGTAAAGACAACAGTAACACAGGCCCATTCCCACAAACTGATAATTTGGGAAAGAACTGAGAAGGGGAAATGGATAATAAACAGCAAATAAGGATTGTACAAGGAACTATAAAAGGTCACTGCCATTCGTTCTTAGTGGGCTAATGGTACAAAACTTCAAATCCATCCCTTGGAAGTTACATTGAAACCTCTATAAATCTAAACATTAGAACTTTCTACTATGACATAAGAGACCAGGATTATATCAGCAGTACATACCTGTTCAAAGGATTTAAGGCCACCATCTCTCCCAATTTTCTGCAAGTCTTCTAAAATGGCTTCCTTTACAACCTAAGAATATAAAACACAGCTTAAAGCATGGCTGGTTTGAAAAAGAGACCAAATGAAAGGCTAAATGTGAACCAACTCAAAATACCTACAAAAGCTCATCAGGATAGAAGGATATATATAGGTTTATGTATGTACAAGCACATTTCATGCTTACTGTTGCTCAAGAAGCTAATGAGAAGGAAAGGCAAATCTAAATGTTACCAGGGATTTCCTCTGGATGGTATTTTTTGATTCTCTATTCTCCAATTTTCCCCCCATAATGAACATACTATAAAAAGAATAGAAGGGGGGTTTTGTTTGTTTGTTTTTAACTTCTTATCCCATCCTATCCTCCAATCTAATAAAACCCATCAATCTGTTTCAGCTACGTCCACCTATCCCAAGCACAGGAAGAGTCTCTTCTTCCAAAAAGGAAGGCATCATTGGTGCCTGAGTTGGAGCGGCCTGTGCTCTGCCACCATGGGCCCCAGGGGATGCATCGAGCTTTCCTAAGGGAGACTTACTTGGTTTTGGCACAGTTCTTCAAGGGAGCCTTTAACCCCAAGTTTGGCCACAAATGAGGGCAGCACTTCTGGGTCAGGAATCACCACTCCCACTAAGGACGACTGTAGAAAGGAAACAAGGCCACGTGAGAGGTAGGATAGGGGTTCCCGCACTGGATGAAGACAGGATTCCAGCTTGATAATAGGTACTTCCCCAAGATCTCATTTCAACATACTATACTACACCCTCCTCTCACCGTGTATTTCAAACCCTCATGGAATTCTGATCCCATTTTCCTACTCAGTATCTTTTTACAAAAATGTTTTATTCAGGGGTGCCTGGGTGGCTCAGTGGGTTAAAGGCTCTGCCTTCAGCTCAGGTCATGGTCCCAGGGTCCTGGGATCGAGCCCTACATCGGGCTCTCTGCTCAGCAGGGAGCCTGCTTCCTCCTCGCTCTGCCTGCCTTTCTGCCTACCTGTGATCTCTGTCTGTCAAAGAAATAAATGAAATCTTTAAAAGAAAAGTTTTATTCAAATTTGATTATGCAAAAAAAAAAAAATTGTATTCAACATCAAGCCTAAAGCATCTATGGCCTGTCTTTTGCCAATCCCCACCCACTCCCCAAAAGTTAAGGTTAAGCACAGTATGTATAAAATAGTTCCTTGTACCGCAGGAACTCCCACTGTAGTGGGAACTAAGTGTGACATGGGGCCCTTTGTTACTGAATGACTACTCTTTAGAGTAACCATTAGAACAATTCTATTGATTTGTTCACAGACTCCCTCACACTTAAATGATTTTTTTTTTTACATATATATTGCCTTGAGGGTTGGAGTATGACTTCACTTATTTGGTATTACAAGAACAAATATTCTCATCTGAAACCCAACTATCCAGATTTCCTGTAGCTATTGGAGCCAGTACGGCCCGTATCTGAAAATGGCTATCGTTAAAACAGCGTATTACCCGTAAGCTATCCCCATGCACAAAAATTTGCAACACTGGTCTACTCCTGATGTAGATATTTTCTATCTTCTCAGGAGCAATGTATTCTCCTTGGGCCAGCTTGAAGATGTTCTTTTTACGGTCAATGATCTTCAGAGTTCCATTCTATAGGAAAGAGAACAGCATCAGTGTTTGAGCCCTCTGGGGGATGTCAGTGGATAGAGCGGCAAAGTCACAGGTATTTTCTTTCTGTAAACGTGATCTCTCTAGAGACTTTTGAGCAAACTTTTCATTTTTCTTTGTTGGCTTTGGGGAAAGGGAAGGGAGAGGCTTCCAGCAAGAACTTGTCTATACTGTTTTGTCCTCTGTGGAGAGCTTCAGAAAGCATCTCCAGGACCTGCTGAAGCTGTGTAAGTGGTTGTCTCATCTAATGAAGAAACTTCGCAGCTCTGAATTTCCAATAACTTAATTTCCAATTATTCCATTTCCAGAACTCTCGGGAATAGGGAAAGAGTTCTATTTACTAAGATTTCTGGATTAGTTGGATCTCCCGGTCCTTGACTCCCTTTCGTGTATGGCTCCTGTTAGACCCTGAGCAGGCTGAAAGAGCTTCACTGTCCTAATGCTAACGAAGCATGTCAATGACTGTGCTCGGTAGGGCTGAAGGAGGGCCGGGGAAGGCTCTGACCAGCCACCAGAGGTCATTTGCAGCTTCATTTTTCTGAGCCAATTGGTCTGAGGAGCTTAGGTTCTTAGGAATTTGTACTGTAGAATTGGGACAAGTAGCAAATACAATCCACGTGATCACACCCTAAGTAGGACAACAGACTGAACCAACCATTGAACCATAAAGAAGGCTGACTTCAGGAATTAGCTTTCAGTTCAGCCTAATGGACATTATCTGGAAATGGCTGATAAGGCACGGGGCTCTGTCACTCTAGTGTTGGGGCGTACTTGAAATTACATTCTTGGTCCATGGAATAGCTGGGACTAGAACACGGATCCCCCACCCAGGTTCTTCAGTGGTATTGTTCTCCGCTTTATAGTCTGAGGATGCCACAAGTCAGGCAGGACACAGACCTAATCCTTCCAGCTGCCTCCGCTGACGAATCTACTCGCATCTCTGCATATTATAAACAGATAGTTTTCTTCATTCCCCGACAACAGAGGCTTCCAGAAATTCTGAAGAAGCACCCACCGGTAGCCAACGGCCAATGTCTCCTGTGTGAAGCCAGCCGTCCTCATCCAGGGCTTCCTTGGTTTTCTCAGGATCCTTCAGGTATCCTTTGAACACATTGCTGCCCTTGATGCAGATCTGCCCAGAAGACAGCACAGGGTGGAACCAGTGGCAAAAGTTGGGACTCCCAGCAGAGGCACTGACCAAACACCTGCTCCCACCTTAAGCCATTGGATGATTCCCACTACAGTGGGAACACCACCCGATTTTAGTCCTTGTTGTAGGCGCTAGCAAAGTGAGGCGTACAGATGTTCAGTTCCTTGTTAAAGATCTCGAGTCAAACCCACATCTGCTCACAGTTGTGTGCTCTTTCTGACATAAAGGTCTCTACTCTGATTGTCTGGGCGTGACTGCAGAGCACAACCTACGCACCTCTCCTTCGTTGTTCACTGAAAAGTAGTTCATGTCAGGTACATCTTGCAGCTTCACGTGATTGCAAGGCAGGGGGACTCCAACATGCCCTAGAACACACCACATTAATTCAGCTGGGAAGCCATGAACCGGTGATAGTTCTGGGCACATTTCTGAGATATTTATGGATTGACTCTAAAAGAGAAAGGCTGAAAAGTTACCTGGTGCCTGATATCAAAGAGATTACATAGGCAGTAATCTCTTCGATATCAGCCACAGCAACTTCTTTCAAGATATGTCTCCAAAGGCAAAGGAAACAAAAGCGAAAACAAACTTTTGGGACTTCATCAAAATCAAAAGCTTCTGCACAGTAAAGGAAACAGTCAAGAAAACAAAGAGGCAACCCACGGAATGGGAGAAGATATTTGCAAATGATAGTACAGACAAAAGGTTGATATCCAGGATCTATAATGAACTCCTCAAACTCAACACACACGAAACAGGCAAACATATCAAAAAATGGGCAGAAGATATGAACAGACACTTCTCCAATCAAGACATACAAATGGCTATCAGACACATAAAAAAATTTTCATCATCACTAGCCCTCAGGGAGATTCAAATTAAAACCACATTGAGATAACACCTTACACCAGTTTGAATGGCAAAAATTAACAAAACAGGAAACAACATGTGTTGGAGAGGATGTGGAGAAAGGGGAACCCTCTTATACTCTTGGTGGGAATGCAAGTTGGTGCAGCCTCTTTGGAGAACAATGTGGAGATTCCTCAAGAAATTAAAAATAGAACTTCCCTATGACCCTGCAATTGCACTCCTGGGTATTTACCCCAAAGATACAGATGTTGTGAAAAGAAGGACCATCTGTACCCCAAGTGTTCATAGCAGCAATGGCCACGGTCGCCAAACTATGGAAAGAACCAAGATGCCCTTCAACGGATGAATGGATAATGAGGATGTGGTCCATATACACTATGGAGTATTATGCCTCCATCAGAAAGGACGAATACCCAACTTTTGTAGCAACATGGATGGGACTGGAAGAGATTATGCTGTGAAATAAGTCAAGCAGAGAGAGTCAATTATTATATGGTCTCACTTATTTGTGGAGCATAACAAATAGCATGGAGGACAAGGGGTGTTAGAGAGGAGAAGGGAGTTGGGGGAAATTGGAAGGGGAGGTGAACCATGAAAGACTATGGACTCCGAAAAACAATCTGAGGGGTTTGAAGTGGCGGGGGGTGGGGAGGTTGGGGTATTGGGTGATGGATATTATGGAGGGCACGGATTGCATGGAGCACTGGGTGTGGTGAAAAAATAATGAATATTGTTTTTCTGAAAATTAATTAATTTATTAAAAAAAAAAAGTTACCTGGTGCCCATGCTGGATAGCCAAGATAGAAACCTCTGGACTGAAACTTGAGTTTGCCGAGTGCCACATTTGGCCAGAGCACAGGTTCTCTAACCTAAGCCCTAGTTCAGGTGGAACCTTTCTCCCAACCACCGCATCTCCCACCCAGTAGGCGGAGAACCTACCTGAAGTCCAGTCACCTGGTGATGTAAATGTACAGCCAGCTGTGCATTCTGTTTGACCATATGCTTCGAACACCTGGGAAACAAAAGAAGGGTCTGAGACTTACTTAAGACAAAGCATGAAATGGCAATGCCCTACAGCAAGACAGGAGGAAAGCAAGTTCTCTCAGGATTGGAAGATGCTTGGTGTCCTAATACCCTCAGGTATTAATACCTAATACCACGCCTCAGCTCCGAAATTGTTAGTGGGGATGCACCCAAAAACCAAAAGGCTCCAGAAATAGACCAAGATATTAATACTTCTACTGTATTTCAGGAGAGGTAGCATTTCAAGTTGACAGGAAAATGTGAGTTATGAAGTGAAGTGACACCCGGGGACAATGGTTCTTGAACCTGAGCAGTGGAGCCCTTCTGAAGGAATTGAAAACAGACAGCAGTGTTTCAGTTTTTTGGGGTTTTGTTTATTGGTGTGTTATGTTGTTGCTTTTTGAAAGAAATAGCTCCAGCTGTGATACAGAACAGTGACTGGCAAGCTTTTACTCTACAGGACCAGGGAGTAAATATTTTCAGTGCTGTGAGCCTCTGGGCTCTGTCTGGACTACTTTGCCAATGGAGAACAAAAGCAGCTGTAGACATCATGTAAATGAAAGGGCAAGGCTCCATTCCACCAAAATTTCGCTTCTGAAAAGAGGCAACGGGTCAGATTTGGCCTGTGCTGCAGTTTGCCAAACCCTGGTATAGAGGATAACCTTGACCAGAGAGAGGCTGGTGGGGCAAACCAGGGCCCCAGTTACTGCAGTGTGGGTGGGGTCATGCTAGGCAGACTCTGTAGTGATGGAGAAGGGGTATTTCTGATGGCAACCGGACCTACCGATCCATGGGTTTTAGGGGCCGAGGGAAATGAAAGTATTAAAAACGGCCAAGAGGATGGTAATTTGAAAGCATAGAAGAGCTCTGGCCTTGGCATCAATTCAGAATCTTTTTTGATGGGGGTCCTACCCAAGGGGATATGGTGTGGACAAGGACCTGTTTTTCTTATGCTGTGCATGTTGGTCGAATGGATGAACTAGTTAGCTATTTGGGGGGAAAAAGAGAATGTCCACGCCCAAGCACTTGTACGCAATTCGAGATGAAATAGAGAATTAGAAAAGAGTAAAACCATTTGAGTATCCGAAAATATGAAGGACAGCAGTCTTGTGGAATACTGGAGTCAGAGAGTCCTGTCTAAGCAATTCAAAACCACAAGTAAAAAAGTTCAATCAGTTTGATGACATAAACATTTGAAACTGGTATATAGCAATTTTGCTGTAAGAAAGTAATAGAGTAACTCATGGAAGAAATACAAGTGCCAATAAGTGATAAAAAGGTGTTCGGTGTTAATAAAAGAAACAAAAATGCACTGAGATTTTTCATGCATCTAGTTGGTTCAGATTTAAATAACTGAGAAAGCCTGACATTGGCAAGAATGTAGGGAAATAAGGTCTCATGCATTATTTGCAGGAATGTATAAAACAAGACCTTTCTGGAGCGAAGTGTGATAATCTACATTAACATACAAAGCAAACCCATATATTGTGACTATTTTGGAAGACAGTATCCTTATCATCTCACTGATTATAATAGTGAAAAAAATAGTGGCTTAAGTGTCCATCAGTAGGAGATGAGTCACTCAGGTATATCCAATAAACTACCTCAAAACAACTAAAATGATGTAGATCTTTATTTGACCCGGACCAATGTGGATGGGACATAGTTTAATAAGTATTTTAGAACTGATGCCAGTTTATATAAAAGTTTCTATACAGAGATGCATAAAGAGGAGGATTATTTTTGCTGATTTTGAGATTTTTGGGGGGTAACTTTCTCCATGGTATTTTTCAGTCACGTTTTCATTTTTTAAAGAGTGAGCTCTATTTGTGCAAAAGGGAAATAAGCTATCTTCAAAGGAGGTGCTTGTCTTACCGGACATCCCAGTGCCGCCCGGAGGAACGTCAAGACTGGAGAAGAGATGGGGGCAGCTCCAGTGACCATGAAATTAACCCTCCCGCCCAGGTTGGCCTGTTGAGTAGAAAAAAAAAAAAAAAAAAAAAAGGCTCTGAAACCTATTCCTTGGCTTCAATTTCCTCCATTGCTAAATGGGTAGAGCATCGACCCAGTATCAGAATTAAACTAGGTAATTTACAAAGCACTTAGAACAGGGCGGGCCTTGAGGAAGAGCACTTAACATGTTGGCTGCCCTTACCCCTATCACCCATAGCTGAGACTCAACCTGCAGTTTCTAAATATTTCCTCAGATAATTTATATTCTTAGGCCCTTTGCATTACATATAATGTCAAAAGATCACCTAAGAGAAAAAGAGTATATGTTAGAACTTAACAATTTTTTTTTTTTTTTTTTTTTTTTTTTTTTTTTTTTTTTGCTTTTTGACCAATTTCCTTTAATGACAAAGTTGTCCAAGTATGATAAGCTAGCAGAAAGCCCAGATATTTGCCTGGCTCTGTCCAAGACCCCGCCAACCTACCTGGATCTTTGCAAAGATGATCTTGTCCCATAAACTGTCACGCCTGATGATCCCCTTTTTCACTTCACTGAATTTAGAGGAAATAGCCAAGTTCAATAAGAACTTCTTCAAGGGTGTCTTGGCTTCATTTTGTACCTGCAAGATGATAGCTCCTCTTAGTTCAAAACCTATTGGAGATGCTCACCAAAGCCATTCATCAGTGAGCAAGAGATAGTGCCTTCTTGCTTCATAATGAAGTGACTTTCATTCATGAACTGGGTTGCTAAATAATGATAATTCCAGGGAATTATGGCCACACTAAGACATAAGTAAACTGAGTATATATGTACAGAGTTCTAGCTCCTGCAGATTTCTTGTCCTTGGCAAACAATCTTGACAACTTTGAGCATGTCCTCAGAATGTTCTCAATATCTGCCTACGAAAATCATTTGGATAGATGAGAAACAGCTCAATGGGCAATACCTTTTGGGCTTTCAATAGATCAAAGAAAGACCTAGGAATCTGATTTTTTTTTTTTAAACAAGCATGACATCCCCCCACATCCCCATACCTCTGAAGCTTATATACATTAAATTTGAAGAAACACCAGTTTTCTATCTGATTAAAGGTCCTCTAGCCACACTATATGAAACCCAACGGACTTTTCTATTTATTTCTTCACTTTGGGCTTAGTTCTGACACTATTTTACAAGCTCACATTATTTCTCTAGACTCCCTTGCCTCACTGACTCTAATCTATCAAACATACACCTGCCAAGGGAGAGCTTCAAGTACAACTCGAAATCCCCCTTACTTCCAAAATTAAATCCTGAACCCTATATTCTGGCCTTCAGGACTCCATCCTACTGGAAGTCAGATTCAAGGAAACCAAGGTTCTTTTCCTGCACAAAATTGGAAGAGAACTCTCCAGCCATCTTCCTTATCGATACTTCCATTTCTGAGCCTGTAGCCAATAGAGCTGTTCAACTGCCAACAGTGCTCTAGGCATCTATGCATGCCTATACCATCGTTTTACTAATGTCTCATCAGCTCTAAGATCTACACTCAAATGTGCCAGAATCCTGTCATCCCTGATACCTCTTTCAACCTTAAGAGATATATCTTCATTATTCACAAGATAATCTCCTCCTAATAAGTCACTGACAAAAGCTGGAATTTGGAGACTCACACTAATAAAGTCCTCCATTTTTAAAATAAGTAACAAAAGTAAACTCTGTGTTAAGTATCACCATATCATTAAAAAACTATTGGAAGTAAAAACGTGCAGGGGTGGGGGGTGGCATGGGTGGCACAGTCGGTTAAGTGTTTGATTTCAGCTCAGGTCATGATCCTGGGGTCCTGGGATTGAGACTCGCATCAGGCTCCCTGCTCAGTGGGGAGTCTGCTTCTCCCTCTGCCTCTGCTCCTCTCCCTGCTTGTGCTCGCTTTCTCAAATAAATAAATCAAATCTTAAAAAAGAAATTAAGTGATCTTTATTTATAAAGAAAAAAAAAGTAGAAGTGTCTGAGGCACCAGAGTGGTTAGGTCAGTTAAGTATCTGACTCTTGGTTTTGGCTCAGGTCATGACTTCAGGGTCATGAGATCAAGCGCTGCATTGGGCTCCACACTTGGCCTGGAGTCTGCTTAAGATTCTCTCCTCCTCTGCTCCTGCTAATGTGCTCTCTCTCTCACAAATAAATAAATAAATCTTTTTTTTTTTTTTGAAGTAAAAATATCTAACAACATGAACATAAACCATAATAATCAGCAAATAATTCCATAGCATGCTGAGAGCCGTTAGGATTGTTAACAATTCTTCTAAAAACAGCACTTTTAATGTCCTGGGGTCATCTGTGTTCTAGAAGGCTGCCTGCCCCATCCCTGGAGCCCCAGGATAGTATCTAAGAATCACCAGTGTGAAGGGGAGAGCTAGAGTCTCTGCTTTGGAGTCCAAAGCCTGTGAAGAGTGCCATGTGGCCATTATTTGCTCGGGGCTCCCAGGCCTGTGCAATTATGAAGTGATCAAGCATCTGGTTCAGAGCCTGGAGTCTATTACTATCTTGCCTGGGCTCATAGCCCAGTTCCAAGGACTCCTTGGGAAGATTAAACAATCCAAGACTTGGGTGAGAGACATTAAAGATAACGGGGGGGGGGGGGGGTGGCACCTAGGTGGCTCAGTGGGTTAAAGCCTCTGCCTTCTGCTCAGGTCATGATCCCAGGGTCCTGGGATCGAGCCCCTCATGGGGCTCTCTGCGCGGCAGGGAGCCTGCTTCCCTTCCTCTCTCTCTGCCTGCCTCTCTGCCTACTTGTAGTCTCTGTCTGTCAAATAAATAAATAAAATCTTAAAAAAAGAAAAAAAGATAACCTGGGGACATGTTATATCACAAAGCAGGGAAGCTGTAAGAAACTACTGGGGTTAGGTCAACAGCTTGATGGGGCTCCCAGCTTCCACAGTGGGCCAATTTGGACATCAGGAAGAACGAAGTGCATTAAGTGTACAACTATGCAAATCACGAGTTCATAATATTATAAAGCAAAAAATCTGGGTCATTTCCGAAGACCACTGAGGCACCAGTTCATTATTCTGAAGACTGATAAGTAAAGGGAAAGAATATTTGATGTCGTTATGGAAAAATCTCAGCTAAGGAACACAAGGGAAGCAACTGAATTAATCGAATTAGAAAAATCACTACGTTGTAAACTCTTTAAAGAAAAACAGAGCAGGGATCAATGGCAAGGAACGACTTTGTGACAATAGGATTGTGGCCCAACCCCTCATTGGATAGACTCTGGTTAAGCTTTTTGTTTGTTTGTTTGTTTGTTTAACCTCTGAGGCTCAGTCTCCTCAGCTGTAATTTGGAAATGGTAAGTCTAGATGTGATTTCCTGTGATTTTATGAGGTTTGGATAATGGAATGCATTTGAAATGTTGACTGCGGGACCCGTGCCTCAGCAGGAAGCTCCGTAGCAACAGGTGTTAACAAATGAGAGTGACAACTCCTTAGTAAGTCAGCTTAAATTTGAGGGGCTCCCCAAGTCTCTGAATTGAGCTCTTTCTCCAGATCTGGTCTACGTTATCCTATCCAGATGAAGGGGTTTCATTTATTAGGGTGTTTCACAGTCGCCTATGTGGCCATAGGCGGGTGCTTGTAGGCAGGAGAAAGTGAACGTGGAAAAAAATGTCTTAGCAACACAGAGTCCCTGACAGCTCAGTCAGACCTCAGCCACAGACATGTCCTTCACCTCACGGCCAGCCCAGCAGAAGCGAGGTTAGTACCTTATCATAGATTCTGTTGAGTAGTCGAGGCACGACGGGAAACACTGTGGGCTTCAGAGTTTTCATGTCATCAGGCAGCAACCGGATATCTCCTTGGAAGAAACCAACTCTGGCACCACAGGAGTACACAACAGCCTAAAAGCAAAACCAGAGATCGGGGCTCAGAGCCAAAGGCCCCCTTTGGGTAGGGACTGTCTTAGACAGAATCGGGGAACCAAGGTGACAGCCATGGACACTGTCCACTGTATAGCCCCCTCCCCACACGTTTCAGATACCCAGAATTCTGCGAGCCTGCCCCCAGGACAGGTTGGAAACTCTTTGCTGCTGAGGTGGCAGCAGAGGTGAGACAGACCGTGAGACTGAGGGCCCACCCTGTTCCACCCAGAGCTCTGAGGGACAGTCTGAGACACTGTCCTTTGTCAGAGACTGTTCATTCACTCCATAGCACTAAGGAAAACACTGCCACTTAGGCCAGAACATGCTTATAGCTGCAAGACATTCTCAGTTTCAGAGACATTAAAACGTGAAAAAGTATCCTTATTAAAATTGATATTGTATTAATCAGATGTCAATACCTCAGCCCAAGGAGATGAACTGTTCATTTTGGCACTTCACCCATCAACAGATAAGCTGGCTGAAGAGGGATTTATGCAGGAAGCAGAGAGGGGATTTTCTGTCCAACCAAACGGGTTTTGGGAAGCCAGCACTGCTTTCAGTTCTCGAATCCACCCCAGAATTGCCTGAAAAGCCTGCAGTCCGCTCACAGAAAGGCAGCTCTCTGGCACACACACACGCTGAACATCTCACTGGATCAAATGCTCTTTCTCTGCCCTTCCAGGAGCTAACTTTCCTCTTGCTAACCTGAGATTTTTTTTTTTTTTTTTTAAGATTTATTTGACAGGGAGAGACAGCGAGAGGGGGAACACTAGTAGGGGGAATGTGAGAGGGAGAAGCAGACTCCTTGCTGAGCAGGGAGCCTGATGCAGGGCTCCATCCCAGGACTCTGGGATCATGACCTAAGCCGAAGGCAGGCGCTTAACAACAGAGCCACGCAGGCGCCCTGGTCTAACCCAAGATTAAAAAAAAAAAAAAATTCTAACCAACACAAAATGTAAAAGAGCAACTAATGTTTCCTCTCCCAGCTCAGAGTCAAGAGCAGATAGTCAGCTCCTGGCTTGGACTTCAGGACTCACAGGCACACTGTGTGAAGGCAGAAGCGACCATCAGCCCCACTGGACAGACCCAGACCCTGCTAGAAAGGCTTCGCAGCAAGTGAGGAGTAAGGCCGGGCTCAGGGCTCAGCTGCACCTGCTCCCTCCCTGTACGTTCCCATCAGAGAAAGGACTGGAAACGCTGTGTAGCTGCCTTTGGAAAAAACACAGAACTAGCAAGTCAGGACTGTCTTTTCACATATCTGCTGGGAATACAGGACACTCACCTGTACAACCCTCTCAAACATATGAGCCAAGGGGAGGTAGGATATGGTCACATCATCAGGGGTGGGCTTGAAAACATGCTATCGTTCAGAACAAGAAGGAGACATTAGGTTAATGCCAGCTTTCTCTTCCAAAGGAGATTTAAAACAAGCTATTATTAGTTATAGTTAATAATTTATAATACTGTATTGTATATCTGAAAATTGTTAACTAGATCTTAATAGTTCTCAAGAAAAAAAACTAACTGCGTGTGGTGATGGATGTTAGATTTATTGTGGGGACCATTTTGTAACATATATACGTATATACATACACACACACACATAAATCATTATGTTGTACATCTGGAATTAACACAATGTTATATCAATTATATCTCAATAAAATTTTTTTCTTTGATTTTAAAGAACACTCCTTCCTAGGACTGTCACACACAGTTGTACAGGTAGTACACTGTATAAGTCTGAGAGGTTGTCCCTTAATTTCACTGAGTGTAGAGATGTGCAGTCCTAAAAGACCAAGGCTTGAAAATGCACAGACCTCTGGACCAAAATGCACCATTATTTGTCCACATTCAGGCCTGTAACATGATTTTTGTTTGTTTCTGGTTTGTTTTGTTTGTCTCTGCCTCCTCTGCCATCAAGATTAAAATCTTAAGACAGATTTACATTTTAATGAGGATCTCTTTTTCAATGGACCACTGACCTCCATACACTTGAGGAAAGAAGAAACATTTGAAACAATATTTTGATGGGTCAACATGGCTCCTTTAGGGTCACCTATAGGAAACAGGACATGGAGAGAAAAAACCTTTAAATAACTAATAGGCAGCCTTTGGCTATGAAAGAAGTTGCATTCACTTGGTTCTGTTCCAGAGAGCCAAGAGCTTCTCCTGTCACTGTGTCCTCTTATGAACGGTATGGGACACCATCTATGAACAATTAATGCACCCAGAGACACCACCACTGACAATACTGTTAGCCTTCTACTACCACAGAGGGTACAGTCACAATTTCAGATTGTAACAGTCAAAAGCAAAAATCCAAGTAACCCCACCTTGTGCTGTTTTTATATTTAGGACTTCAGACCTAACTTTATTACTTAACACATTACAAACTGGCTCAGTGGACAGGAGAATATGACTATAGGTCATCATGGGCCATATCAAAAGCTATTAGGAGTTCTAATAGGATAAGTCACTGTAGGGGTGGGGGAAGACACATGCTGATCTGCGTGGAACTCTCTCTGGGTCACCTTGATTGAGCAAAACTATTCTGACGATGTCAAGTTGAGAGAGTGGCGGTTGGGGAAGAAAGTTGACTTTGTGATGCCATCTGAAAGGCTCCTGAAATCCATAGCATGGAAACCCTTCCCAGTGTGTTCAATGAAATGTATTTGCTTATACCTGTTTTTCCACTGGGGCATACATATTCAAAAGCTTCGGGGTATAAGACCCTAAGGATAGTCCTCATTATAGGGAATATTTACCAGCCCACCCATGCTCAGTGACTCAAGCCATGTTTTTGGCCAACCAGGGGCCTCTGGGATAGCTTCATGCACACTGACCTGTGGTCCCACTAGTGAAGCAGATGATACTCAGGTCTTCTGGTTTAGGCGGCTAGAGGGGGAAGCACAAGAGATTAACCTACCAAGAACTTTGGGAATTGAACTTTTGGGCAAGACTCAAATTTGAACAGAAGAAAACTTACCACAGGTTTTCTGAAGTTCTCTTTGCCTAGATTCTACATGAACAGAAAGCCAAGAAAGGAAGTCTAGTTAGTTAAGATGGGACTAATGACAAATACAACCCTCTCTTTCTCTTTTCCATGCAAACACGCCCCTTTTCTGTGAGAGTAGAACCAAAATTGTAACCCAAATCAGGCCCAGAAGCCAACATTCAGGCACAGTGAAAGGCCCAGGGATAGAGCATAGCGTTTCTCTAGGACTCCAGCCTCCAGAGGGCAGATTCCAGATGTCCAAATTTCCCATTCTACTCTTGAGGTCCAGTCATCTAGGACCATTACTAAACCTTTTTGAGTAACAGGAATCCTTGACATTCAGGGCTTACTACATCGCAGGCACTGTTCCGAACACTTTCTATAGATTAACTCAGGCAACTCTTTACAATCGCTCTGTGAGGTGGGAACTATGTCAGCCTCATCTTACAGAGGGGAGAAGGGAGATGCGAAGAATCTTACTAAGATCACCCAACTCATGGATGTGGCGCTGGAATGTGAATCCTGCCATTGGACTCCAGGACCCCTATATTTAGCTACCACTGAACTCCGTATTGATAAGTCCTCTACTTAGAAGTCTGTGCCTACTAGCCACAGACCATTCTCCTCTGACACAGTCCCTGAGTTGTTCAAGGGAAATTCTCCCCAAAGCCTCACAGCAGGAGTCTCATGGACTCCTCCCCTTCCACTGCTGGCTGACAGCAGCCTGTGCTCTCCTGTCGATATCCTCCTCATCGTGCCTGGTGGCAGAGCAGGCTTCGAGCTATTAGTTCAATTTAAGGCACATACCTCAGCATCAAACAGGGATAAGAGCTCAATTCCACTTTTCTCTGCTCTTTGCTTCATGTCATCCTCAAAGGGATCCATGAGAATGATCACTTTCAGACCCGGGGTGAGGCCCTTCTCCACATTCTCTATCAGCATCGATGCCTTTTGGGGCGTATCACAGATCACTGTAGTGATATCAGCTGAAAGCAGAAACAGAGCCGGAGGTCACCTTCCTGCTCTGCCCGGTACCTGATTGCTTTGCAAGGAGGAAGACGTTTCTGAAAATTTCAAAGCTAGTGGGTACCCGGATGAGATTACATCTGCAAATCAGATTTAGAGTGCATAAAACCTGAAGCATTCCATCAATAATAAATGAGCATAATGGAAACAGAAGCACATAATTTTCATGCAAGTTGCCCAGACAGTTTACAGTTTCTAGAGTCACAAAACTTCTGCTTAAGAATACAGACAACAAACATGGATCCCTCAGGTGTGGTTCTGTCAGTGTGTTTTATTTTGGGGAGGGGAGTAGGGAATAGAAGGGAAAAGAAGGGACAAATGGCATTTTAGCAGATAAACAGTTTATGATTCTACATGTTAGCATTACATGTTAGTTGCATACACAACGTGCAATTGTGTCTATAGTCCAAACGGGTCTAGTCACTTAACTACCTAGTTCTGGGACAGAAAGTTAGATCTTAGATATGTGAATGGGTTGTTAGTGAGCCACTGAACTTGTACTTACTTCTCAAATAATGATAATTTTTTCTACAAATGGATGTACCATTGGTACATGCTGACTAACTGTACTGACTTGGATTTACAACGATAGGAAATGAAATCAGTGGTTTCATAGTGATTTAGTCAATTAAGTGACTTAGTGACTCACTCTATGACCTTTTATCCAGAAGGGCCAACGTAAGTAGTCTTATCTCTAAACTCTATTGTTACACTCTGCCACCTGGAACATTTCCTTGAACCTTCTATGTAGAAGCCAACACCTGCTTGGGCTCTTTGTAATTTCCTTGTAAATTATATCCTCCGTATTACAGAACAGGAAAAGCTTCCCCAAATTCTGGCCATAGCATTCCAAGTTGGCTAACAAAAGCAGATATTGAGGAATTACTCAGCATTAAGATAGGATCAAGTTATAATTTAATAGCAAACTCTTACCCCTGTTGACAATGTATACGATGGCTTCTGCTCCCAAGGTATCATACAGAGGAACGGCTACCATGGAGTACGTGTAGCAAGCCAACTCAGAGATGATCCACTATATGGAAAAAAGCTGAAGTAAGAACTAGAGAACACTTTGAAGAGGAAGAGTATGAAAATAAATAAAAAATAAATTTAAAAAAAAGAAAAGGAAGAGTATTACTTCAGTCATTCAGCCAATCAATGCTTATTTGATGCCTTTGTGTTAAAATAAATCACCTGGGGGCCCTACAGACTTCCAATGCTAATGCTATAAAGTTAAAGAAGAGATAAGCTAGCACAGACAACTACAATACAAGAGGACCAAAATACAGAGGTAGAGTATGGTAAGCTCCATTGATAAAGGGTACAGAAATCACTGGTTTTAAGGGATATATATATATTTTTAGGTGGGAGGTAGGAGGGGGTAGCCCAGGGAGAGGTAATTCCAAGCAGACTTCCCACTGAGCGTGGAGTCTGACGTGGGACTTGATCTCAAGACCCTGAGATCATGGACTGAGCTGAAACCAAGAGTTGGATGCTCAGTTGACCAAGCCTCCCAGGTGCCCCAGTTTTAAGGAGCTTTAAGGAGGGAGAAATCACTTTAGGGTTGGGGTAAAGGCCATCTGGAACTGCTTTGGGGAAAGTGATGGAAATTGGGCAGGGTTTTGAAAAACTGGTAAGATTTAGTTATGGAGCTGGAATCAGGGCAGGCATTCAGGGAAGAAGGAAGTGGATGTGCAAAGATAAGATAGCACAATATCTCTGTGTGTACATCAAACAGCATGAAGAACAATACGAAATGAATTAGAAAGGTGGGTCAGAATCTGCTAATGGTGGGCTTTGAACACCAGTCTAGGTGCTATGTACTGAATTGTGTCCCCCCCCCAACCCTAAATTCATGTTGAAACCCTAACCCCCATTGGGACTGCGTTTGGAGATAGAGGCTTTAAAGAGGTAATTAAGGCTAAATAAGGTCATAAGGGTAGGGTCCTGAGCCCATATGACTGGTGTCCTTGTAAGAAGAGGAAAAGGTACTGGGGATGACAGAGGGAGGACCGTGTGAGGACTGACTTTGAAGGCGGCCACCTGCAAGCCAAGAACAGAGCCCTCAGTAGAAACCAAACCTGCTGACACCTTGATCTTGGACTTCCAGGCTCCAGAGCCATGAGAAAGGAAATTTCTATTGTCTAAGCTCCTCCTGTCTGCGGTATTTTGTTATGACAGCCCAAGCCATCGAATATACGTGGCTGGGCACTAAGTTCCTAAATAAAGACTCAAGGACATCTCTTCTTATTGAGGCTGATTGAGAGTGTCACCAAGGTGGATTATGTAGAATCACCTCAACATGCAGCCAGTGCCCTCCCAGGGTTTTGGTTAAGCAGCCGGCTCTAGGGAGCATAGGACATCCAACCATTCTGCAGCAGAAAAAGGCTTTCTCTGAGGATATTGGTCTAAGACTTAACTAAAGCTTAATTCCAATCATCTTAACATCTACCATCTGCTTTCAATCACTGAGGAAATATGGGTACAGTCTCTCTCGGTAGCACTGGGTACCTTATTTGACAAGTTCAAGTATAACATGCAAGTTCCAATTCTAATAAAATACCTCCCCCTTTCTACAATGTCCCCAAGCTCTTACTTGCCAGCCCCACATAGCTTCCTTATATTCTTCATACAACAAAGAGATGGACTTAAAGTGAATCATCATGAGCTACTAAATAAGAGAAATCCAGGTACTAACTTAGATCCCTAGGCATTCAACCAGGAATTAAGGGAGCACTGAACTGTAACTCTTTACTGGGGGGGGAACAAGTTTTATAGAATAAGAGAGCTTTAAAAAATTTTGGTAAATCATCAGCAAGTGTCAGAGTGCTGGTTTGGGGCCAGGTTTTAAGTCTTTAGTTTCTGAAGTTAACTTGAGCATGGTTACCTCTGGCCTATTTTGAGCAAAGATGCCAATAAATTGGTCTTGTGATGGCTTATGTCCTTTATGCAAGAGACAGGAACCCAGGTACTCTGCACGATCAGACACCTACAAGAGAGATGGGGAGCAGAGGGAGGGGACAAGACCCCAAAGAGAGAAAATTAGCTAGAATGCCACATTAACAAAAGAGTCTACCCCAAAACAATGGGCAAGACTTACCTGCTTGTAGGATAGCCATCTGTAGGGCTGGTTTGGTTTTCTATATCCCAAGCAAGGCCCATTGTCTAAAAACATGACATTTAAAGAAAATCAGCACCACCTGCAAATCCTTTGGATCATAGAAGGTAAAAGAGGATTAGGGAGAGATAAGACACAAAGGAGGAGAAATCCAGTAAGGACATGAGCTTCTGTGTCAAGGAAAGTCAAAGGCAGTAAGTACTCAAAGTTCTCAAAGGCAGAGACAGTCTTACAAACTACATCTGAAACATTTAGGAAATGTATTGAAACATTCAGCATGGTTTGGTTTGGTGTTGGAATATGTGACCTCTGTGGTAACAGGCATTTGGAGAAAATGTTCACATGATGTGAACAAGTAAAAGCCCATAAGTAAACACAAACAGCCCACCTCTATCAGACAGTCTTGGATTGAGCTTCCTTATCATAAAAGAAATGCTCACAAAAATATAGAAAAAAAAACAAAATATGAACTGTCAATGATTTCACCACCTATAACACTGATACTGATTTTCAAAGTTCCTTTGTATAGGTTTACAGGGTTATTTTCAATCCACAGATATGTTTTGGATCCTACTTCCATCCCCCATCTGATGTGAAAATTCCTGTTATTATTTCTTCTTTGCAGAGATTTCAGTGGACTTTTATGGCCAACTGAGGAAGGGCTCTGTGGCAGTGACTTTTTCTCATGGGGGGGGGTGTTTGGGTCATTTCCAAGTTTGACACCTGAAATAATGCTCTGATAAATATTTCCAAATTGCTAATGTCAAATTCAGAACATTTCGTAGAATAGAGTCTCTGAAATGAAACAACGTGGTTGGTGTGTGTGTGTTGGGGGAGATCTCGGGGGTTGTGGTGGACAAACAGCTCATGTTTTTGATCCCCTGAACCACATTGCTTAGCAGAGAAGTTGTAGGAAAGGATTTTTCTCCCACCAGTGACACACCAAGTTGTAGACCCCCAATAGTATCTTTTCCATATCCTTCTGGTTTGCTAGGTTTAAAAAGTTAGCACTTTAACAGCTCTTAAAGTGCGACCTTGTGCTTTGTTTCATTTACTCTCTCAAATCATCTGTTAATGTACTTTTCCCATTTCTATGAGAACGTCTCCTGAGATACCAAGGCTCATAGGAACTACAGGAACACATACACACCTGCACGCACACAGGTACACACTTGTCCGTACACACGTACATCTGCCTTCAATATCTTTACAATTGTGTTGTACACTTGACCGTAGAAGAATGAAACGTCTGAAGAGCTCAAGAACTCTGCTTACTAGAATAACCAGTCCTGTCAGCCATGCGAGCCATGGCACAGTGCTGTTGGGTGAGAAAGCCACGCTAACTAACCAAGACGTCCTGACATCTAAGCCAGAGGGAGAGAGAGTTACTGAGAGAAAAGTAGAAGGTGGGAAATTTTACCTAGAGGTTCTAGTCAGATTGCTGAGAGGCACTCAGTTCTTGCCAAAAGGAAGTGGTCAGAGACAGAGTGACTAAGAATTCAGAGACAAAGCAGTGACCCTGCAATCTAAGTGACAGAAGGAAAGGGAAAGAAACCTGGAAAGACAGAACCGTTCTGATGAAAGAGATATTTAAGGAACGAACAAGGAGCCTGTCCACAGGAAACATGAGGACTTTTTCTCTCCACTAGAAGAGCTGCACGACAGCTCAAGATGTAAGGGCTCATGCTATTGCTTTCCCAGAGGCAAGGCAAGTCCCAGTCCTGAGGTGTTCACAGCCACCACATCCCAGAGAATGTGCCTCAGACAGTCTACTGTCTTAATATTCCATATCCCATATTCCATGTTCTCTGTGCACATTACCTAACTATTGTTATCCCTAAAGTATGAAGCATCATGGAGGACTGGGGCAGTGTCTTCAAGCTCACCCAGTAAGAAATGGCAGCAAATGTGGGAAAACCATACGTCACTTCCCTAATGATGAAAATTCTAGCAGAGACCCATGGCCAAGGAGTACGTCAAATAATTGGCCCTTAGGGCACCAACTGAAGTCTCATTAAACTCTGGCCCCAATCAACTTCAGCCTATTTAGCTAAAGTCCCGACCAGGCAACAGCTTAGCCTTTGATTCACATATTCAACCCAGACATCCATCTGTTCTAATGGTAGGGTCATCTACAAAGACCCCACCAGTTAACTTCTTGGCCAAGTTGCCGCCCTCAGCTGGGCAGAGTTGAAACTGTGGCATGCAGAACCCCTGAGAAGCTTTGTTCAAGATTCAGATTCTTAGGTCTTCCTGTGTGGAAATCTGGTCCTCTGCAACAAGGTGGTGCTAGGGGAGCTGTATTTGAGCAGATTCTCAATATAGACCATCTACTGGATAGGAATTAGAAGTGTAGGTCAGGGCAGGGGCGACTGGGTGGCTCAGTTAGTTAAGCATCTGACTCTTGATTTTGGCTCAGGTCATGATCTCAGCATCTTGAGATCAAGCCCTACATCAGGCTCCACACTCAGCCTGAATTCTGGAGAGTCTCTGTCTCCCTCTCCCTCTGCCCCACCGCCTCTGTCACCCTCTCTGAAAGAGAGAAAAAAAGACAGACAGAAAGAAAGAGTGTATGTTAAAGCTGATGTATTCATCTCCACTTGGGACCAGACATCATGTTTCTATTTCTCATAACTGCTTAAAGGAGAAGCCATTTTAACTTTATCTGTTACGTTTTGATTCAGTATTGAAGAAGATATTCTAAATAAAGGATCTTATATGCCACATAACATGTGGATTGTTTCTAAATGGATTGTTTCTAGTTATAGTAACGACACAAGAAAGAAAACTCAATGAAGGAAATTTTGAAAAATAGAAAATTCCAAAGGCAAGTTTGTTATATTAGCCATATAGTGTCTTAGGTTGCCGAACAGGAAAGAAACTAATGGATGGTTTGGGTATTGCTTGTAATTTGTATGGAAGTCTAAATAAGCACTGATTTAGAGTCAGAAATACCAAGTATGGTCCCACTTGGAGCCTTCATATAGAAGTTTTCTTTACAATAAACCTTTCTTTGTCTGGAGGAACAAATACTTTTATAAAACACTTCAGAGCTGACTGAAAATAGAACAATCTAGTTAGATAGATTTCAATATCAACTACAACATTTTCTAGTTCTGTTGCCTTTGGAATGTTCCTGAACCTCTGAGTGTCTGTTTCCTCATTTTTTAAAAGTAGAGGCAATAACAGCTAATCCTTAAGGTTTAGGGGAGGCTAAGCAGCTGGGATGTGTGTAGTGCTTGATGCATTGGTACTTGACAGGAGTTGGCTGGTAAATATCGTCAGAGTGAAAAGCAGAAGGCAACAAGGGAGAAATCACACAAGCAAAAGCACCTGGGTGGCTGAGTTTGTTAAGCATCTGCCCTCAGCTCAGGTCATGATCCCAGGGTCCTAGGATGGAGTCCTACATCAGGTTCCTTGCTCTGCAGGGAGCCTGCTTCTCCCTCTCCCTCTGCCCCTCCCCCCTGGCTCATGCTCTCTCTCACTTACTCTCAAATAAGTAAATAAAATCTTTTTTAAAAAGTCACACAGGCAAACCTATGTTTGGACAGAATATATATGTGTGTATACACACACACACACACACACATACATACATAGATATAGATATATAAAGAAGGTACAGGGAGAAGTATAAGCTGGTTGATTTTGAAAGGAAACTAGCGCACCTCACGTTGTGTTCAGTAATACAGGTATAAGTATTGAGCCTTGATAAGTTCCAAATGAACTTTCCAAAGTCCACATAGTCACCTTTCTAAGGAAGTCCAAAACATCATTGCTTTCTGCGGTCCTAAAGAGTATGGGCATGGACCAGCATTAGTGTCAAGGACAAGGTAAGAAGTCAGGAGCCCTGAGTGCTAATTCTGGCTTGGATTCTACATCTATAAATGTAAGGAACTGCATTTATATTAAGCCCCGTTTCTGAACAAATATAAGGTACCAGTGAGTTAATCAAAACACCTTCCTCCACATTATTATCAGATCTTTACCAATGTGACAGGGAAGTCTTCCTTGTATTAAGGGACAGATCCAGAGGGGCAAAGTGATTTTGCACCAGGTCACACACCTGGAAATGGAAGAGCTGGGTTTCTATTGCAAGTCTGTTCTACACTGTTTCCGACACCCGTGCTGATACTCTGCTACATCCCCTACCTTTCATACATCAGCCTTCAGACTACCACTGGGGTTTAAGAAGTGAGACAGGAGAGAAGTGTAAGCTATGAGATCCCCACCTCCGTCTTCTTGCAGTCGAAGTTAGACTGCCAGGCTTACCAGACACAGCAAGTCCTCTTTGGAAAACTTCATACATTGTCTTGACATCTGAGTAGTAGTAAGATAGTGGTTCATTGCTCTTCTGGCTAGCGGCCTTCCGTGCCCCACCCTAGGATACAAGACCAAGTTGAGGCCAAGCCTGACTCTCTTCCACCCTTTCCAAACCCTTATATTGAATTGAAGAGATCATAAATCCTGAACATTGAGCTCTTTATTATTCAATTAATTTTTAAATCCCCAAATTGTAGTATCCTTACATTGTAGAAACCCAGTGACTGTCACAGTTATGTTTTTGGCAATCTCCCCCAACCCCTAGAGGCAAACATACATACACATGTGGAGAGAGGAGAGATAATAGTATGGTTTTACGTTGTAAAGATCATACCCAGTTTAAACATCTACCAAGCACATACTATGTGCCAACACAGTGCAACAAATACTATAGACACAAAGTGAGTTATGACCAAATCTTTGTCCATCAACATCTCATGAGTGAGAGACTTTGGAATGGAGGTGGGGTGAAAAGGACAAACACACAACTAAAATATTGTGATGTACATGCTGTAATGAAGGCGTACATTCTGGGAGCTGGTCATGCTACCCATTCTGTATTAAGTACAAAGGTGGCAAAGAAATAATACTTCATGGGGACTTAGAAGATAACTAAGCATTTACCAGAAAGTTATGGTTTGGTAGAGGGGAGGGAAAGAAGAACAATTCAGAATGAAGGAGCAACCTGAATAAAGACACAGAGACGAAAAGACACATTGCAGAGTCTGGTGGGTGGCCTCTGACAGTCCTGTAGAGAGCAGGGTATCAGAGGAAGAGGCAGTAGTTACAGATGTGCCTAGATAAATCAGCTGGAACTACAGGATCGGGCCCTGATGAGGATCCTGGGGAAGCAAGATGAGCTACAACATGGTCTAACCCTCGTGCAAGTTAGTCTAGAGAGAACTAGGCATCCGTGAAATAAATATTCAAAAATGTAACTTACTACTGAGATCCTTATCTAAAGAAGGACAGGGTAACATAACACAGTGAGAGCTTCGTCTAGCGCATCAGGGAAGATTTCTATATGTCACATTAAGTCAAGGTGTCAACAATGGAGTTCCCTATCTAGTAAAGGAAGATAGCGTCTTACTGTTTGTTTACGTAGATGGGCTGAGGAAGAAAGAAGGAAAGATGATTCAGACTCAATGAGAAGAGATGCATTTAACTGAGATAGAGCAGGAGGGGAAATAGGAAAGGTGTGTGTGTGTGTGTGTGTGTGTGTGTGTGTAAGACATCCAATAAAGAGACTTGTTGAGCTTGAGTGCCACTGAGATAGTCTGGTACTGGAGAGAGATCAGAACTAGAAATTCAGATTTGGGTGCTGTAACATTTTAGGTACAATTCTAAGCCATGAGAGAGGAGGGATTTTTTTCAGCTCGGAGGAGTTCACAGGGATTGGCAGACTATCATCTAGGGCCAGAGCTTCCTTGTCACCTGCTTTTACAAATAAAGATTTATCAGAACACAGTGTGCTCATTCATTTATGTATTGTCTGCTGCTTTCAACAGCATGGAACATACTGTCTTCATGTTACAACAATAGAGTTGAGTAGTTGCAAGAGAGTCCACATGGTCTGCAAAACCTGAATAATTCACTGTCTGGTCAGCACAGGTTTGCCAAACCCTGCCTCAGGGAATTGAGAAAGTGAGAATGAAACTCTAGATGAGGGGAGAAAAGAAGCTGAGTGACAAAGACCACTTTGGAATTAGGAAGAAACCTCATTGAAAGATAGTTTGAAAGGAGTTTTAAGAGAAGAATTCTCAAGTCAAGTAAGAAGGCTGAAGGAGAAATCATTGAAATTCAAAGTTAGGTCATGAGTGACCCAGAGGAGTTTGGGGGGATGGTCAGAGTAAAGGTCAGATCTCAGTGGGCTGAAGTTCAGGAAAGGAAATCAACAGGTTACTCTTAAAGAAAAAAGGAAGATTGAAAGGAGGTGGTACTGAAGGAGCAGGATCAACGCAAAGGAAGAGGCCAACCAAAACCATGAAAACCACCTCCCAAAAAAGTGTTGGTGGTGGAGAGTGGATACAACTTGGAGTAAGATTCCGGGGTAGAGGAAGGAACTTCCTGAAAAGATCAGAAGAGGTGAGCCTTATAAAGGAACAGAAATGCTCTCTTCTCTGCAAAGGACTGGACATGAAAGATGATAAAAGAACGTTCTGGAAGCTTTCCCTTTGCTTGAAGTTGTAGGAAGCTGATTTCCTGAAAGTCAGGGAATTGAGGGGGAAAATACCACTTCAACTTCCACCAGTTTTAAGACTGGATATTAACTCAAAGCCAGAATTTAACTCAAGGAAATAACTTCTTTATCCTCCTCAGATATTGGGTATTTTAATGAAAACGTTCTCCTACCCCCAAAGCACTGGCTCTATCATCTAGATCATGGGTCAGCAAAATTTCTCTGTAAAGGGCTAGACAGGAAAAACTTCGGGCTCTGTGGAACACACATAAACTGCTTTTCTTTTTTTTTTTTTTTTTTTTTAATGTATCTTTATAAAAATGTGAAAACCATTCTTCGCTGGCTAGTTGCTCATAAAAAGGTGGATTTTGCCCATGGGCTATAGTTTACCAACCTTGATCTTGATTATTGGCTTCATAAAACCTACCTGTGCTTTCATTTTTATTACAAAGCAAAGTACGCCAGTAACTGAAGTCCTAATTCGTAGATCTTCTGGTGATTGCTAACCTAAATGGCTTACTTTCTCACCCTAGATCCCTTCCTCTTCCCAAGTTATCCCAAGGTCTTGAATTACACTTTGTGCTTGAGCAAACTCAAAAGAAGATTGGCAAGTTACCTCAATTCCCACTGACTGGTTGTTCAAATCCACAAGAGGCAAGACTGGCTGAGGTCTACTGACCAGCCACAGGAAGATGGCAACTCCGAAGGTGAGAATGCAGACCAGTGCCGGGGTTGGAAGTGGGGAAAACAAGAAGTTAAAGATAAAAAGCATCTTTGTGGATAGCAGCAGGAAGTTCAAGCCTTAAAAAAAAAAAAAAAAAAAAAAAAGAGGAAAGAAAGTTAGAGGAAATGGCTGAAATTTTTACTCGATAGCTGTGTTTATAAAGGGGACCCCCCCCCACACACACACAGACACATACACAGACCTCTAACCCTCCAAGAAAACAGGGCTGGCCTTCTCTAGCAAAAGAATTTCTATTACTGTTTGCTTTAGCAATGTTGGAAATCATAGAATGCATTCTCTACTCCTGTGACTTGACTGACCTCCCACAAGGACAAAGGAAGGATCAAAGGAAACAAGTTAATCGTTTGCTCAACAATTTTATGAAATGACTGCCCTTCTGGGGCACGTGGGTGGTTCCGTCATCAAGCGTCTACCTTTGGCTCAGGTCATGATCCCAAGGTCCTGGGATCATGTCCTAGGTCAGACTCTTTTCTCAGGGGGAAGCCTGCTTCTCCCTCTCCCACTCACCTTACTCGTGTTCTCTCTCTGTCTCTCTTTCTCTGTCAAATAAACAAAATCTTACAAAAAGAGAGAGAGAGAAGAAATTACTGCCCTTTTATTTTTGGCCCATGGGGCCTAGAAGAAACCCTTCTGGATCCAGGCTAAGCTGGTAGTCAGATCTAGGCTAAGCTAGGCACTCTAGAGACCCTCCCCTGCCCAGGCCAACTGAGCATCAGGAAGGACTGTTCCGCCTGGATTTCTCTAGTATAAAGCAGAAAAGGGAACATCTGTAGAGGTGACTCAACAGAGTTTAAAAATCAAGTGTTCTGCATGAAGGACATTTCCTGCTGCTCATATGTGCCTTGCTCATTGCTTTCTTTTTTGAAGCACTGGGAGAGTCTCAGTGAGGAACATCCTGTCAGCTTGCTTTGTTTGTCCAATGTCATCTCCTCCAGAGAAACCATTTTTACTGGAGGCAACGTTGGCCAGGTTCACAGGAAGAGTATTGGAGAATGGACCTGACCCATGGTAGCAAGTGAACATTGAAGGTATAGGCCAGGAAGAGAGGTCAAGGAACTGACACCACAAAGGTTTTCCCCAACGCAGATTTTCTTGTAGTTTCCAGCAAAGTTCAGCTTCAAACTGCTCTAGTAGCAGGAACTAGTATCCGGGCAGGTCCTAGGAACTTCCTCTGGCGGAGGCCATCTCTTCCAACTCTTGCTCCAAACTGCTTTCAGAGTGGGCTGTGTGCATGGATCATGGAATTTAAATCCAACCAATGTCACGAAGTAGAATTTTAGAGATGAGAAAAATTGAAGCTCCCAGGGGTAATGCAACTTGTCCGTTTTCCCACTGTTGCTTCCCCCACTGAAAGCTACAAAAATCACAGCTCCTCTTTCCTCACGAGGCTAGCTACAGAGTTCAAGGAGACTGAACCTGTCTGGAACCTTATAGATAACAGCAAAGGAAATTCAGAAGTTGTGTTTTTCAAAGTTCATCACAGTGCCCTATAGAAAAATATCTCAGAGAGGAGGCCAAACATTCCTACTTAAAACCTAGAGAGCAAAGCATGCCTGATAAAGAGCTTGATAAGAACAAGATCATAGCTGCCTGAGAACTTTGGGGCAACTGCCATTAGCCGGCATCTCGAACTTTCTCCATGAAGACACCTACTTCCCTCTACCCTAACAAAGGCTAGTTGGGGGACCTGGGAAATGTGTGTGGGAACTGGAACGGGTCTGTCAGTCATCTTAGCATTCTTCCGCTCCGTGACAGGTTATTACCTGAACTTGGAGCCGTCCCTTTCCATTTTATGGAGGAAAGCTGAACTTCCACAGACTGGGATGACTGTCCCCCACTCCTTGGTTTCTTCCACATTGTGTTTAGGAGAAGAAAAAGAAGACACAACAAAAACAAAAGCGAGGCCCCATAAGGGCTAGGTTACCTAATAATAGGAGCTACTGTGACCACCTGCCAGGATTCTGAACTGGGAATTTTGGAATCCAGCCTCACCTGGATTAGTGTGGTGAAGTGGCACGTCCAGGAGACAGAATGTGTTCAAGAGCCAGCCGTGTAGGACTTTGTTGTTCGCCAGGTGGGGAACAGGGCGGCCCCAGGGGAAATTGTGAAATTGAGAGTGGGTAGCAGGCGCTCAAAGGAGGAGAAAGCTGCTTGGTACTGCCCACCCTACACACCCAGCCCTTTCCCTCCGCCTGGCAGTATCTTCTGATCTGGGAGTCTCTCCTCTGTCCTAATCACACCTTCAAATTAAGAGATTCTTACCTTCACTACCCTTCTGGTCTGTGGGAACAAATTGTCACACTAAGGACTTTTGCTGTCTTCTTGCAGATTTACATTTTAATAAAGGACTTTGTGGGTGCCTGGGTGGCTCAATGGGTTAAGCCTCTGCCTTTGGCTCAGGTCATGATCTCAGGGTCCTGCGATCAAGCCTCACATCATGCTCTCTGCTCAGCAGGAAGCCTGCTTCCCTTCCTCTCTCTCTGCCTGCCTCTCTGCCTGCTTCTCTGTCTGTCTGTCAGATAAATAAATCTGTCAATAAATAAATAAAATAAATAAATAAATGAAATATCTTTCAAATAAATAAATAATAATAAAAAATAAGGGACTTTGCAAACAATGTCTTCCAAAGAAGGTCTCAAGGTGAAACTGGTGTTTGAGGGGGGCGGTAAGGAGGAGAGGGGTTGAGGAGCCCAGCAGGGAGCAGGAAGGGAAGGGAAGCCGGGGAGAGAACCCATGACCAGTCTAAAGGCAGCACCTGCTATCACCCCCACTGACTGTTACCGCTCGGTAATGGGAGCCCAGGATCACCAGACCATCAGATTTTTTTCTTCCTGGAAAATCTAGAACACTGAATTTTTGTGAAACCTCAGTTTTAACTATTGGCTCAGTTAGTAAGTCTGGTATGAGACAGACAGAAAGACATCCGGCTTACTCTGGACCATGGTCTGTCAGTTCTTGTGCCCTCCCTTTTAGACCTGTTACAGTACACTACCCACAAGAGTGATGAGAGGGTCTACTCTGTAACAGACAAGGGAGATACTTACAAATGTCAGGTGGGCAGTTTCAGGAGAATGAAATACCTTGCTTACACTGGCAAGGGGATTTTATTAGCAGAAGACTCTGAAGGATGTGTCTACTTGACAACTAAAATAGCAATTTGCAATGGCAAATTAAGTAGTCAGTTCAAATACGATCATGTACAGAATTTCAGATGGTTCCTTTCTGCTTCCCCATATTTTTTTTTAATTGAGGTGAAATCCACAGAGGTAGAATTAACCATTTTTATTTTTATTTTTATTTTTATTTTTTTTTTAAATTTTATTTATTTATTTGACAGAGAGAAATCACAAGTAGATGGAGAGGCAGGCAGAGAGAGAGAGAAAGAGGGAAGCAGGCTCCCTGCTGAGCAGAGAGCCCGATGTGGGACTCGATCCCAGGACCCTGAGATCATGACCTGAGCCGAAGGCAGTGGCTTAACCCACTGAGCCACCCAGGCGCCCCTAGAATTAACCATTTTTAAAATGTACAATTCCGTAGCATTTAGTACATTCATGATGTTGTACAACCATTGCCTCTAGTTAGGTCCCAAACAGTTTCATCCCCAAAAGGAAACCAAGTACCAATTAAGTAATTACTCTCTCCTCCCTGCAGCCTCTGGCAACCATGAGCTTTGTTTCTATCTGAATAATTTCTGACAAATTCTTAATATTTCATATACATGGAATCATGCAATATGTGACTTTCTGGGTCTGACTTTTCTCACTAAGCATAACATTTTCAAGGTTTATCCATGTTATAGCATATGTCAGTGCTTCATTTCTTAGGGCTGAGTGAACATTCCTCTGTGTGGAAAGACATTTTACTGATTTGTTCATTGACTGATAGATATTGGGGGTGTTTTCCCCTTTTGGCTATGGTGACCAGTGCAATGAACATTTGTGTGCAGATTTTGTTCTGAATACCTATTATCAGTTCTTTAAGGTAAATATATAGGTATGGAATTACTGGGTCACATGGTAATTTTACATTCAACCTTTTGAAGAACCACCAAACTGTTTTCCACAGCGATTGTACCTTTTTACATTCCCAAGAAAAACACAGAGGATTCTGGCTTCTTAGTACCCCACATCAAAACGTGCTATTTTCTGGGGTTTTGCTACTATTATTACTAGCAATAGCTATCCTAGTAAGTATGAAATGGCATCTTGCTGTGGTTTTGATTTGTATTTCCCTAATGACTAATGATGTCAAGCAACTTTTCATGGGCTTGTTGATCATTTTTATTTCTTCTGTGAAGAAAGGCCTGTTACAGCCCTTTGCTCATGTTTAAGTTGGGAGGTTTGTCTTTTGGTCTCTTTATATATTCTGAATACTAGTCCCTTATCAGATACATAATCTGCAAATATTTTCTCCCATTCTATAGTGATTTTTTTTACTATCTTGATAGGCTTTTTAACACATACATATATTTTGAACCTTTTGATGCAAGAGTCAGAAAGGGTTTGCAACCAGGCATCAGGTCACTCTCTCACTGCTCAGTTGGGAGAAGTTGAGGGCCCAAGAGTTGGTACAACCTTTGGGCTCCACCACGACTGGATTTAGGAAGCTCTGGTTAGCATTCTAAACTCTAGACTCTATTAACACTTCTGGATGCACTCAAGTAAATGAGAAGAAAAGCCACCATCTCTTTTGTCACGTGTCTTATGAACCTCAGCTACAGTTCTGGTTTGGGCATTTCACAGAGCCTCCAGCAAACAACTGATGTGGTGGCTTTTCCTCCTCCCGCCATGTTGTTATTTGGGAAAGAATGGGGTAGGGGAAAGTGCAATGGTGGTAAAGCTGTGTTACACTGTACATGGGAGCTCCTGTTCCAGGTCATCTAAGGATGGCTGTACAGGCCACACTGCACATTACGATGGCCCCAGGTGGAAAACCTCCTCTGCTTTTGAATATGATGATAGAGACATGCCATAGCCCCTATACACCAGGATGTCCCTTTGTCCCAGTCCTTCCCGTGGAAGGATGCAGTCAGTCATCTCCTAGGCCCCAACACATTTAATTCCAAAGCTGGCTGAAGGATACCTTCTGCCTTAACCCCTGCTTGCCGGCTCCCAGGACCAGCCTCAGTGTCTAGGTTTGGATCACTCCATATTCAGCTCTGAGGATCTGGGCCACCATTTCTTCAGTAAGTCTCATTTTCTTTGAATGAAGTCCTTACATGGACCCTTCTACTACTCTAGTTTTTGGTCAACTATGTTTATTGCTCTGAAGCTTTCAGGCTATCCCTTTAGCCTGCAAAAAATGCTTGTCTTGTAGTCACTTTCCTTAGAAAGATTTTATTTCTCCTACATGTATTCAGCTCTCTAACCATAAGTCAATTCCCTTTGAGCCTCTGTGTTTGCTCTTCCCTTTGTCTGAAACTCTGTTCCCAGATCTGAAATGGTTGTGTGTTACAGGTTGGGTCTCAACTGAAATGTCACTTCTTCAGAGACTCTCTCGGATCACCTTATTTGATATGGCCCTTTCCACTCCAATCACTATCACAGAATCTTCTTTTCTCTTGTCCACGACACTGTTCGCTCTCTGAAATACACCAGCTCCCTTATCATCTGTTGCCTCTACTGAACCGATGTTCTAATCAGAACAGGGATTTTGTTTTGTTCACCTGTGTCTCCAATGCCTACACCATGCCAGGCACATAGTTTGCTTTCAATCAGCAATTGTTGAAGAAAAATTACCAGTTTTCTGATTCAGAATTGTCTGTCTTAAATACTCTGTTCATCTCTTAGTTATTCCCTTAGTAAAGCTCCCATTCCTAAGCTCCCAAACCTTATATCATCCAAAGTCACTCTAGCCAATCTTGAGATGGGCACTCCCAAATTGATATTTACCACAGCACTGGGTTAGGGAAGGAAGAGGGTGAAAAGGATGTATTTCTAACACAGATCAAGGACTACTCAGGAGGAGTATAATCCTCTGAGCTTGAAAGAAAATACAGGATCAATCTTATCGAATGAAGCCATTTACAATAGTGAGCGGGAAATCCAGCCTAGAAATAAATAATTATGGTTAGTTACCCTAGGCTTCTGGAATTCAAAGAACCATAAGGCAAATTATCTTCATTTTTAGGCCTGAAGCATTCATTGTTTTCTGTGCAAAAATGAGATATAAATTTCATTTATGAGCTTTCGGAGGGAAAACAATCTACCTTCTAGTTATCCTAATTTGGATTTAATTGGTTTCTTTGTTCCCTTGCATGTATGGGCTCAGTCTGTGGTGATAGAGAGCTCATTAAAAGAGAGATCAGAGTCCCCAGGTTCTTATACTCAGCTGGCTAACACATTCTTCTGTACCGAATGATGTACTTTCTCTTAGAGACTAGGTTTCAAGGCTTCATAACTCATAATGACTCCAAAGGGGCCTGTGTGTGATTTAGAAGGCTGTATATGAAAGTCTGGCCTTCTTAATTGGGTCCTAAGTCACCAACCCAGCCCCCTAAATTCCTGCTGCCCTCAACTTAGGAAGCCTCCATTTCAGATCTTAACCACATCACCAATATCTCTAGAAAAATTCCAAAGTAGGGGCGCCTGGGTGGCTCAGTGGGTTAGGCCGCTGCCTTCGGCTCAGGTCATGATCCCAGCGTCCTGGGATCGAGCCCCGCATTGGGCTCTCTGCTCGGCGGGGAGCCTGCTTCCTCCTCTCTCTCTGCCTGCCTCTCCGTCTACTTGTGATTTCTGTCTGTCAAATAAATAAATAAAATCTTTAAAAAAAAAAAAATTCCAAAGTAATGGGAAAAGATCCAAAGAACATTACAAACTGGCAGCCTTATGAAAATAGCCTTTTCCTTAATGAGTGCAACAAACATGAAACAGATAGACCTTCCATTGTAAGACCCTTCACCCAATTTCCTCAGACCCTGGGACTAAGGACTTTTGACTTTTTCTTGCACCAGTTTACTCTTCTGCATCAATATAGTTTCCTTCTATTAAGAAATAAAAGATAACATAATTTGAAATGATTATCCATTTCACAAAGCTTTAACAGGGAAAACCTGGATATGGAAAAGCATTGACTCCTAAAAAAAAAAAAAAAAAAAAGGCAAGTCTTAACTCCTCATGCCATTTAAAATGATGCAGCCACTCTGGAAAACAGTATAGAAGTTTCTTAAAAAGTTGAAGATAGAGCAACCCTATGACCCAGGAATTGAACTACTGGGTATTTACCCTAAAGATACAAATGTAGTTATCTGAAGGGGCATGTGCACCCAAATGTTCATAGCAGCAATGTCTACAGTAGCCAAACTATGGAAAGTACCTAGAAAGTACCTTGTCCATCAACATGGACAAGGAAGGTGTGGTATACATATGCAATGGAATACTATGCAGCCATCAAAAAACCAAAATCTTGTTATTTGCAGTGATGTGGTTGGAACTAGAGGGTATTATGCTGAGTGAAATAAGCCAATCAGAGAAAGATGATTATCATATGATCTCTCTGATATGAGGAATTTGAGAGGCAGGGCAGGGGTGGGGGGAAGGGAAGGAAAAAATGAAACAAGATGGGACTGGGGAGGGAGACAAACCATAAGAGACTCTTAATCTCAGGAAATAAACTGAGGTTTGGTGGGGTTCAAGGGGGAGGGATAGGGTGGTTGGGTGATAGACACTGGGGAGAGTATGTGCTATGGTGAGTGCTGTAAATTGTGTAAGACTGATGATTCACAGACTTGTACCCTTGAAGCAAAAATACATTATGTGTTAATAAAAAATAAATAAAATAAAATAAAATAATTCAAAGTTCAAAAGGGTCAGCAGTTAGTTCTATCCAAAATAAAATATGTTGTCATATTTCCAATTTAAAAAAAACAGCTGAGAGGGAAATCCTAAAAACCCTCTAAGGAAAGAAGAGGCAATTAGAAGCCATGAAATAACCAGTAAGGTGACTAGCTAACAAATCAGTAGCCACAAAGTCAATAGCTTTCCTTGATTTCATGCAAATAACTAATTCAAAAATAATGGGGGAAATGCCATTCACAGTAGCATATTAATAAATGTGTAGAGTTGTTTTAAAAAGTTCAGATCTAAGGGACATAATAAGCTTTGAAAATTGCAAATCATGCTCCAAATAGTCAAGGGGACCCCATATTCCTAAATATACCCAAACATTTAATACAACTTTAATAAGACCAAAGGGAATGATTTAGGATTTAAAAAGTTAATTCTAAGGTTCACCCAGAAAAACAAAGCTCATTATAAAGAGTCAGAAAATTTTTGAAAAATAATAGGAATTGGAGGACAGAGTTAAACATTACCAAATTTGCTTCCATAGAGCTAGAGAAGTTTTCCATTGGTTGTGATAGACAAAACTATGTAACAAAATAAACCTGAAACTCCCAGTGGATATATTATCATATACTAGATTGCATTTCCAATAAGGACAGATTTTTTTTTTTCACTTAAATAAAAGTGTCAAGACAACTGGCTAGCCATTCAGAGAGAAGACATAAAGCCGATTACTACCGTCTTATTCCTACAATAAAAATAAGTTCGGGATGGATCAAAGACTTAAATATAAAACAAGGACAACCCTAAGAGTATTTGGGGAAATTTTTTTTATAATCCTGACGTGAGGAAGATTCAAGACAGGCACAAAACCTAGGAGCAATAAATGGAAACCCTGGCAAGTTTGAACCATAAAATTTTTAAAAAAATATTTGCCCTGCAGGAAAAATACCAAAGATAAACTGGGGCAAGTATCAAATCCTTTGCCTGTCTAAAGAGCTCATTTCCTCAATAAGGAAAACTCCGAAGTCAATGAAAACCAAAACACAACACAATAAAAAAAAACCCAAAGGTCATGACTAGAGCATTCACAGCGAAAACAGATTGTGGCTGGAGACGCTCTCGGTGGTGACTGGAAGGACAAGAGGAGGCAGAGGGAAGCTACACTCCTCCCCCCATTTCTTTCTTGAGTGCCTTTCAAGGGCTGCTCTGGCATATGGAGGTGGCCCTTGGAGCCCCACAGCAGGATTTCAGCCTGTGTCAAAGTCCCATTCCCTCATCTTTGCGAGTAGTTTTAAAAGTTGCAAATTTAAAGAAAAGGTCTTCTCCCCACCCAATGAGAAAATCGTGTAAAATGCACTCTTAATCAGGGAAACGTAAATTTGGTGCAGCCCATTAGACATGCGCCCATTGCCTTCTACCACTATTTAAAATGTGTGCCCTTTGGCCTAATGACCTTTGAGTAACTTTTCCTGTAGAAAAACATCAGTTCAGGGGTGCCTGGGTGGCTCAGTCAGTTAAGCAGCTGCCTTCACCTTAGGTCATGGTCCCAGGGTCCTGGGATCGAGCCCTGCATCGGGCTCCCTGCTCAGTGGAGAGAGCCTGAGTCTCTCTCTCCCTCTGCCTGCTGCCCTGCCTATTTGTGCTCTCTCTCTCTCTGTCAAATAAAAAAATAAATAAATACATCTTAAAAAACAAAAATCAAAACAAACAAACAAAAAAATCAGTGAATATTTTAGTATTCAGTAAAATACATCCCAAATGGCTGTGTAAGATATTGGTTCAGGGTGGGGCTCTGAGTCAGAGTACTTGGGTTCATACCCTGTGTGATCAGCTTCTTTGTGACCTGGGTTAGATAACCTCTATGTGGTTTCTTGTTTGCAGACTAACAATAATAATATCTTCCTCAGGACTAAATGAGTTAATGTGCCTGTAAAGTACTTAGAAGAGCGCCTGGTGTATAGGCCCAGACAATTGGTCTTACGTTCATCGTCATTACCTCTATAGGATTGCTTATAATGCCGGAGACCAGGAAAGCCTCCCTTGGTAGACTAGCCATAAATTATAGCATGTCTACATGGTAGCACTCTTGGCAGGCAGTAAGAATAAAGCAGACCTGCTTTATTCTTATCAGTGTGTACCGATGTGGAAAGAGCTCTATGATAAATCGCCAAATAGAAAGAAAACAAAAAAACCACTTGGACAAATGTGTATGTTTTTGTATTTCTGGAAGTATATTCCTCATAGGAAAAGACAGATGGAAGAGGAGAAATCATTAATGGATTTTCTAGAAAGTTTTGAATATTCAATAATTCACCCAAAGATATTTAAGGGCTTGACTGTATATTGGCATCATTCCAGGTGCTGGGGATCTCCCAATGAAACCCACCCCCCCTTGGGTGTTTGTATTTTATTGGCGAGTTTGATAACAAATCTGAACAATTATGAGCTTATATAGTATACGGAAATTTAAAAAAATAGAATCAGGAAAGAGGATTGTGGCTAGCAGGGGGATAAGGTTTCAAGTAGGTCTCATTGAGAAGATAACTTAAGAGTATACACGGTTTAATCTGAAATATGCATGCTTCAAAAAAAAATGAACATAAAAACCAACTCCAAATCACCCTACCTCTGACCGAGGCAGCTGACTTAGAAAGTTTCGTCACCTTGGTTGGCAGCATTTCGTGTGAATGCACCCAAGAACACAGCCTCAGCTCCATTTCTGCAAGTGCAGCCTTCCCACCACCAAAGCCACACTCAACACATGTGGCCTTTTCAAGTGCTCACATTGTGTGCAATGCTTTCAGCCACAGAGCAAGCTGGTTTGGACAGCAGCTCTGGCGGTAGGTTTTCATTCATTTCTTCAGCAGTTAAAGAGCTAGAGCAAAGGTAAATGTTGGCTCACCGGGGCAAACAGGGCCTCAAAGGTCATCTTTCGACACTTACTGCAAGGAACCGAGAAGAGAGGCTGTCATAAGAGGGCACCCTAGGTGCTCAGACAGGCCACTGCCTATAATAGCCTTCTCCAGCAAAGCAGTGTTAAGCTACTGGGCACAGCACCATCTCTGTCCATCTGGGGACTGGCACCCAGGACACTCTGTGGTATACACACTAGGCAATGTCCCCAGGCAGATCAGAAAGGACCCCTTTATCTCCACAGGATCATGCAGGACAGGGCAGGAAGATGGCATTACCGAAGGAGATCTCTTAAAACCCAGAGGGTTCCATGAGTGCTTAATAAAACAAGAAAGCATTCTCAAGATCACACATCTTGCTCTCCCAGCCCAACTGCTAGGCCATACCCCAAAACTCCAATTTGTAAGGCAGCTGGCAGGGAAACGGGAAAGGGCTAGGCTTGAAACAGGATTCCTGGCCCGCAGGCAAGCATACCATAAAACATGAGGTCTTTGGTGCATACGCATCAGTAAGATCTTTGTTGCTGAACCCCATGGGGAAATCTCCAGGAACCGGAGTTCAGGAGGGCTGTATAAATCAGAGCAGGATCAGTTCTATCCTTGGGTTTGGGAAGCTTCCTGTGACTCCATGGACACCTTGGCCATGGGGGTTCCCAGGCAGAGGCTGCCTCTTAGCCTTCAAATTCTACTGCACCCAACATGGTGCCTGAGGTACAGTGGGAAATCCATTGGGTGCCAGTGAGTCACTTTCCCTGTTCATTCACCAGTGGCACAAGCTCAGAGAAGGGAAGTGGAGAGAGGTATCTGTTGAAGGAAACAGGCTGCGGAATTCAGTCTAGTGGTGACATGATGTGCTCCTATCCACAGGGGGGGCATAGGTGGCTGACCCCTCCACAGAAATGCCACTGCCAGAAGCTTCGTGCCCTGGCATGGGCAACACTATATAGCTCGACCTGAATGAGCTCAAGGGCCACCGATTCTGCAAGCATTAGCAATATACTACGTACCAGGCTCATATACCACACTCAGACTTCATAGTCTACTAAAGAGCTAAAGCCAATTCCCCAGCTAGTAAACAAATGCACCATGTCATATACCCCAGACTTGGGAGCATCTGGTGGACCGGAGAAGTATGTGTGACAAGAGATATATTGACTCTCTGTACTTTATTTATAATTTTACATATTTTAATAAGGCAAACAAAGGTCTTAGACCATCTGTGTGCCCAGCATTCTGCCATGTACAGAGGGACAAACACTTAGAAGATATTCCTCTTGTTCTCTGGGGACTTATGGGTCTGTTGAACACTGAGAACAATTCTAGAAGGATTCAGCAAGTGGGGCTAGCTAATAAATCTGAAGGAGGGAGAGCCTAGAGTCGACTGGAGTAGATGAAGGGGGCTGTATGGAACACTAGACTCTCAAGGATGTGTGGGTTGTGATCCTGACTTTATTGCCAACAGTTTCATTTCCAAGGTCAGTTAAGGAGGGTGACCCCACCAATTAAACCAATGGCTGTTAAGTCTCCAACTCTGATTCTAACCAGAGTCTCTGTCACCAAACCTTCTTTTTCAACTGTTGCCTGCAACTCTCCATCCTTTTTTTTTTTTTTTTTTTTTTTAATGGAGAGACAAGTTACCACAGTAGGCCAGATAAACTTAAGTGGAAGGTGCGGGGGAGGGCAACCACGAGATATGGGGGGAGAGGTAGAGTGTGGCTTGAGTCACTAACATGAGACAATCATCCTATTTGGGAAAGGGAAACAGTGAAGGGCTGTTTCTGATGGAGGTTGAGAATCCATCTCTGGTTGAAAGGGTGTGGGGGAGGAAAAGCCTCCAAGAAGGCTGGGGGAGACAGTACCCAGGGCTGGTGGAGACACTCTTTGATGGAAGTCATTTCAGCTCACCAAAACCAGCAAGGCTTGTGGTGCCAGGCCTTGCAGTTGAGCTAAGTGGTATTTAAGAAAAAACCCTTATTACATCAAATATGGAAAGCCTCTTAACTCAGTTTGTGAAGATAGCATAGGACAGCTGAGCCACCCATAGCCTGGTGGCTGGCAGTGACAAATCCCACCAGATCTCAGATCGACACAGTCCCCCTGGATCTACCATGGGGCTTCCAGAAAACCACAGCCCAGCAGCCCTACTCTAAGGAAAACTTTGACTCAGGAAGCACCCCAAAGGTTTCCCAAGCTTGTTGCTGAGGGAGTAGATGATGGGACAAGTGGGGTCAGGAGAATCAGTCCCAGAAGTCCACTGGACTTGATAAGAGAGCTTGTAAAGAGATAGTGTGGACAAAGTGCTAGGCCCCTGTCACCCACGCAGGCTAAAAGCCCTGATGTGCAATGTTGTGAGAGAAGCCTTCCTGCTTCGGCTACTGCAGAGTCAGCCCTCCTGCCACCTGGTCTGCCAGTGGTCAGGGGTCACTGGAGTCAAAGTGCAAACAATTAGCTTTATTGCCAACGGTCTCATTTCCAGCAGCCAACTTTCAAGGCCATTGCCTGTTCTGGCGCTGGAACAATGTTCCACCACTCATGTGGCGCAGGGAATAGTTACATAATGTCACTGAGCGCCCATTTCCCTCAACTGTACACAAGAAGAGACAGGTGACAGTTCCTACTTAAAAGGAATGCTGTACACTCTCCCCTCGAGTGCACTGCTGGGTACATGGGATGTCCTCGGGAAGACTGGTTCCCTCCGCCCCCACTTTCCCCAGTATCTGACTCCTTGTTAAGTATCAGATGTTTCATCCTGAGGCTTCCTGAAAGAGAAGTGATGATCATGACCTTCATTCTGTAACTGCCCTCCAGCTTACAAGCAAAGGTCTTAACAACTTCTCATTTCTATTTAAACAGAGGATGTCTTGTTGGAGAGGGCACCGCGTAGCCCTTAATTCTGACCCAGCTCTCTCCTCCAACCCTAGCCCACCCCTGTATCCTGTCCTGCAGGGACTCACAAACTTGCACCTCATAGGGCAGACTGACCCACGGAGACCCCAAGATCAGCTACCAGCTCCCCCGAAGAGGGACAAAACCATGACCTGGTCTCAGCTGTACAAGGCTGCTTGACTTTCCAAACTCCAAGACTCATGGATTTATTCAAAAGACATGAATTAAGAGCTTAAGACATGTCAGGCCCTAGGTTTCCAGGGGAAGAGTGAGTGAGAGAGTCCTCTTTTGACTCAGATGCCTGGTTGCCCTGGGGAGAGAAAGCCCTTCATGCATTTACAGCAGAGTGGGACAAGAACAATGCTGGCTGACTCGGGGCTGCTGGGGACAGGTCATCATGCCTGAAAATCACCTCGGGTTGCACACCCAGTGAGGGTCAGTGCACCTGCTGGCCAACAATAGGAGACCGGCGGGAGCACAACCCTCATTCCTGGTTTCTCACTGGCTGCCGGGTCCTGGCCCAAGATCACCTGCCTGGAGGTAGGAAGATTTTGCCCCCGCAGGTGCGATTCATATAACATCATTTAAAGTGAACAATTCCGTGGCATTTAGTATATTCACACTGTTGTGCAACCACCACTTCTGTCTAGTCCCCAAACACTTCAGTCACCCCCAAAGGAAAGCCTGTGCCCATTAAGCACTCACTCTGCATTCCTCTCCCGACCCTGGCACCACCCGTCTGCTTGCTTTCTCTAAGGATTTGAAATGGGAGGGTTCTTAAAAAAGAGGTTTCTTCCGGTTTCTAGTTCTTTCGTCAAGGCACGAAACTAGACTCACCTGGATATTTTTTTCTTTTCTTTTTTCTTTTTTTAGGATTTATTTATTTATTTGTATGTGTGTCAGTGAGAGAGAGAGAGAGCACAAGCTGGGGGAGGGGAAGGGGGGGAGCAGACTGGACGCAGGGCTCCAGCCCACAACCTTGAGATCATGACCTGAGCTGAAACAAGAGCGGGACCCTCAGGTGACCGAGCCACCCAGGCACCTCTAGACTCATCTGGAATGGAGACAAATTTGCCTCCGTCACCACAGAAGCCAAAGTTCAAATCCCAGTTTCAACCTTTTCAGAGCATGTCCAGTTTCTTTACGGCTAAGACTCAGTTTCCCCATCTGTGAAACAACGAACCCGCTTTGCAGGACTGTTTAGAAGATTCAAAGATAAACTCAACCCCCCAACCCCCACCTCCAAAAAAGTCCTAGCACTGCCCCACAGAAAATAGTGAATGAATGTAAGGGGTCATATTTGCAGCTCTAGAAAAATGTCCCCATCTGTAAGTACTAATACGAAAGTGAACTCAGTATCTTCCCAGGTCCCCACGTAGGAAAATCTTTGTCCAAATACGATTTTCTAGGAAATCTGAAGAAAGACTAACTCCTCACAGGAGTGGATGCAGCCTGGTTTCCAGTAGCACATGGACTACACCTTGGATCTCTGTCTGACCTTGGAAAGGTCCTTCGCTTCTCTGAGCCTCCTCAGCTGTTAACATGGTGAAACCATCCACATCATAAGCTTGTCTTAAGGAAATGTTAAGAGCAGCTCTTAGGAGCTGGTGCTGACCATGGCTCCATCTTCCATCTTTTCTTTCCTTCTCGGACCCGAGCCTCCCTATAGAATCTGTGGCCCCCACTGTGTGTTTAGCACTTAAGCATTCGATGATACTCTGATGCTCTAGTCAGTGCTTTTGCCCTCGAGGAGTTAGAATATAGCCTGGGGGAGAAGACTACTTTAGGTCAGGACCTAGAGAAATACCTGGCGGAAACATTCTGTTTGGACTGGAGTGTGTGTGTGTGTGTGTGTGTGTGTGTGTGTGTGTGTTTAAATTAACTTGGAATGTGTTTACCTGGGGGTACACCTACCTTGCATTTTGCTAGAACCCCCACCTTGCACCTTATTGCATATCATCTATTTAACTCTTTAATCTGCCTGTTTTATAAGCATTTGTGGCCTTTGTTTTTTGTTCTCTTCATGGTGCCAAGCACACAAATGATGCCTACAAGAATTTTTACCCTGCCTCTTCCAAGACTATTCTGTGTTCATCTCAAATACTTATCCATTGGAGGGGACCCCGACAGAGTTACTCTCATGCTGGAATAGAAAGGGAGGGGTCAAGTGAAATCAATTATTCCATTAATTTTTTTTTTTTTTTACTAAATCAATCTTTTTCAAAATTAAATGTCACTACTTTTAAGACTCTGTGGCTGATGGAAAGGACGAGTCACCTACATGTTAGAGCTCCAGATCCAATCTGCCTTTTCAAACCACGCAGCAGATTAATACCTACCCAAGGTAATAAGCCCCAACCAGGGAGGTCCTTCCTCCAGCTCACTCTTTGAGGGTCCTTGAAGTCCGTCTGAGATTCAACTTGTGGCTCTACCCATGAAACAGAGCTAAGTTCATCCAGAAACTGTCTATCCTCCACTCATTCATTACCTCTCTCCATAGAAGGAGCCAATGTTCACAATGAAAATTGAAGAGGTCTCTCGTGTAGTCTTCCTCCCCCAAGAGAGGCAGGAGAAGGAAAAAAATCCAATCCACCCCCCCCCCACTTCTTCCTTCCCTTTGTGCCTTCTGGTAAAGAAGGTTTAAAGGTGTCCCTTAGAGATCTGAGAGAAAGAGAGGGAGAGAGACACAGAGAGAGAGAGAGGGAGCACTGACACGTGCCAGGGACCCGGCAGGCTCTAGATGGGCTGAAGCTGGGGGTGAGGGTGCCCCTTCAGCCTCTGCCCCATGCTCACCAGACCCCTTGCTAAATACCCCCCGCCCCCGACATTCCCCTTACCCTGTGAGAGGGGTGCATTTCTCAGAGCTTCCTCCGAACGGAGTTTCCTGGCTCCGGGTTCTTCCTGGCACAGAATCTCTGGCCCTCTTCCCTCAGCCCCGGTTCCTCCAGGGACCGGCTGACTTCAGAGCATCCCGGCAGGCAGGTGGTCACGGCTCCGAGTGTCCCCCACAGTGCCCTGCCTGAGCTGTCCCGAGTCAGGCCATGGCCGGGCTTTCTAACGTGCTCAGGGACCTCACTTCCTGGTTTTTCTCTCACAACTGAAAGTGGAAGCTGTTCTGGCCAGGAGGAGAACAGCCGCCCAGGCTGCCCTGGCTCCTTTTCAAAGCCTTAACCCCTAGCCCTAGGGCTGAAACAAGAGCCTGCCGGGAGCCCACAATCACCTTTTGCCTCCAGGGTCTGACTACCGTGAAACCAAGACAGAGCAAGCAAACAAACTGCAGGAGCCCCAAGCAGAGGGCCTGTGCCAGGAAGGGGACACCACCCCCCCTCTCGACTCCCAGGGCAGGGAGTTCAGCCCTCGCATCCCTCCCGATGCTGGGGCACCTGGCACGGGGTCACCCTCCTCCAACCCCTGTGCCTCCCCACCCCCACCTGCCTCTGTCCCCAGGCACTTCCAATAAAGTCAACAAAACAAGCAAGTCAGGAAACACCAGACACAGACCCAGAGGCTGTGTTCTTTTCCTCTGACCTATAAGCTCATCCCTCTCATACCTTAAAACATAAACCACAAATCTAGTCTGCTGCCTCTCTCACCTCCCCAAATTAAAAACTGGGACCTTCTGAAAGGAAGGCGACAAGCATGTACACCATGCCCTGTCTGATTGGTCCCGTGTCTTGCAGCTTCTGGAAAACCCACTGTACCCGCGTGAGCCGGTAACAGAAAAAGGCAAATCGCTTCTTAGTGTTATTGTGAAAATTGTTCTGAATGTGTAGACCCCCTGGAAGTGTCCTGGAGATTCGTCTGCAGGAGATCAGGACCTGCAGGAGTCTCACTGGACTTGCCTAAGGCTGGGACCACAGAAGGGCACGAGAGCTTCCTAAATTTGGAGGCCGAAATCATGAGTTCTCTTGCTCCCACCTGCCCCCACAACCAACACCCCAGAATGAAGCAACTTTCTCCAGCCTTAGTCACTTCAAAAAGGCTTATGTTAAGTCCTGGCCCTTTAGCAGAGCTAGGTTAGGACTCGTACTCTCTACAGGTAGGAAGTCCTAAACACCTCCAAACTAGAGGGGAAAAAAAAAGCCAGGGTGAGCTATGTTGCAATCTCAGAGATGGCAGCTGATCCCTTGGCCTCACAGGAGCCCACTTTAGACATGGAAGAGAGACCAAGTGTGGGAAGAGGTGGTTAGCCCACCTTGCCAATCTATATCTCCTGGGTCATCTCACAGCTGGAGGAACCTTGGCTTTGTTTAGTTTCAGGAGCTCATTCCTTTAAGAAGCAGCTCCCTCCAGCCAGAGCGGACTAGGTGTCAAGTTTCAGCTATTCTAACACCCAGAGTGCTGGCTTCTTTTACCAGCTAAATGAAGAGCTTGGAGTGAGAGGAACTTTTCTGTTTGTTTGTTTGTTTTTTTTTTCCTGTCTTCCTTCAGGACTGGATGCCCAAGTTCAGAAGTACCTCGGTCATTTAAAAAGTCCAGCTGGAGTCGCATTCCTTTTCTATCCTAGGTGCACATAAGTGACACTCCCAAGATTTCAGGAGATAATGGAAGATTTTGGAAACAGACGAGAATTCCGCATCAGGCGGCAGCAGCCTAGAGGGACAGACTGATGGGACTCTAATCTCAGCCATATCGCCTCCTAGGTAGGTAGCCCTGGGCGTGCTGTGAACAGCCCCAAAGCCCCTTATTCACCTGTGATAAGGGAACAATACCACCTGCCTCACAGAAGGTGGCAGGTAGATGAGGAAACGCAGATCACACAGTCACACACCTAATATAGACTCCAGCACTCAAGACAGTGTCCACTAAGGGTTCTCTTCCCCTAGTCCCTTCCAAATGCGATTTGCTGCCATCAGCAGCTGGCAGATAGCCTTTGTAACCATTCTGACAGATAAAGTTTTGAATGAAAGATGTAGACAGGCAGCTTGGTTCGGTCTCTAACCCTTAGTTAAGGCTTTTAACTCTGTGTTAGTTTCCATTTAGTGAAATTAACAACTTTCTCTCCCAGACCTACCCCCTGCCAGCTTTCACATTTCCAACCACTTTACAACTGGTTTCTCCTTTGCCTCCACGCAGGTCAGCGGAGGTTACTACTTAACCAAGGGTAATCTCTCGTTGGAAAAGAGCCCTTAGACGGAGAAGAGACCTGCGTCTCACCTTCCCACTCCCCATCCTTAGCTGTCCCATAAATGTATAAACTTTAGAGTAGGGAGCATTACTGCAGCTTACCTTGTAAGAATACACTCACTTGCCGCGTCCAGATAATGCCCCCTCACGGCTGGTTGTACCGGTTCATTCAGACACCTCTGCCCCTTCCACAGCTCCTGCAACAAGGCCACATCTGAAGCCAATGCGTCCTGTCCCAAGAGTGACCCACAAGCTTCCCTGGAACCTTTGAACCTATTGCGATAGAAGTTCAAAGGTAGAAGTTACCTGTTCAAACACATTGGAGTAACCTCCAACAGCGACAAGCACAGAATTTGGTAAAAGGTTAAAACCGAGATCGTTATGCAAGGGTTGAGGAGGAAGAAGAAGAAAGACAGTCCTCTGCCCCGAAAGCTGATGTTTAACAAGCAAAACCTTTATAAAGCCCATGAGTTGAGGTTGAGAAGGACATGGGAAGGCACTTTGATTGATTCAAACTATAACTTTAAGAATTGGATAAGCAGAGGTCTGCATTTCAAGACCAGACTCCGGCTAGAAGGGGCCAGTGGCCCCTGCATAATTAGAACATTTCCAAGACAACGAAATAAGGTGAATCATTCTAACATCTAGACTGAGGGACAAGCCTACCTGGGCTGTATTTAGAATGCAGAATCTCGGGAAGAATTCACCTCCCACAGTTTAGCAAGGCGCTTGAAGAAGCACATTGCTAGTATATCAGGGTTCCACCTCTGCTCTCGCTTTCCATTTTTTTAAAAAGGTATTATTATTATTATTTTTATTTTAGAGAGAGAAAGTGAGTGGGAGGAGGAGCTGAGGAAGGGGGAAAGAATCTCCAACTGATTCCATGCTGAGCGCAGATCTGAACGCGGGGTTCCAGCTCATGACCCCGAGATCACGACCTGAGCAAAAACTGAGAGTCAGACGCTTAGCCAACTGAGCCATCCAGGTGTCCCTCACTCTTTGCATGCTGAGGTCACTAGTCACCATTTCTGGTTCTAAAATCTTCAAGACTGCAGGGCACCACTACTCAAAAGAAAGTTTTGAGTTTCTGTGTTATAGGTGAGGGCCAAGGCCCTTCAGGTGAAGGAAATCACCCAGAATTATACAACTAGTTCGTTATGAAAGCGACACCTGATCTTGGCCCCACACAGTCACCCCAGTGCCTTTGCCTGGCTAGGATTCTGCTTCATTGACCCGTGTTCATTTAACCACCAGCAGACTTCAGACACTCGACCGCTTTCTGGATCCTGGGCTGCCAGAAATAGGAGGTCATACTGCACTGGGTTTCTTCAACTGTATTCAGTCAGTCAACCAATGACATCAAAGTCAGAAGCCAATATCTCATCTTGCAGACTCCTGTGTGAAGGAGGGGTTGTCAGTTGGCCAGATTCTCATCCGGGTCTGAGGTGCATTAACCCTTTAAAGTCATTTCATGGCACACAGCCCTAGTCCAGCCTCAGCACCTGAAGAAAGAGGGCTTTGTGAGTGGTAACCGAAGAACATGTTCCATGAGAACCGGGGACGCCAGCTGGACTCATCTGGCTGGACCCCTGCCCAGCTGTGTTCATTAGCAACCTACTAATGCCAGACCTGGTAGAGGAAGACGCTCCAAACCAGGAGTTTGTAGACTTTAGCGAACAACACGGGCCCCTGGAGAGCTTATTACAATACCAACTTATGGGCTGGTGCCCGAGCTTAGGATTCCCTAGGCCTGGGTGAGGGCCTGAGAATATGAATTTCTAACAATTCCAGGTGACAGACACGCTGCTGGTCTGGGAAACCCACTAGGAGCAACGCTGTACCAAGTCACCCCTGGCCTCTCGCGAGCCCCACTATTGGAACGCCACAAGGGACTGTGGGTAGCCCCACAGTGCATTTCTACAGCTTCTCCCAGTTTAGAAGACGTTTCCACTATTATCTAACAAACCTGTGAGGTATATGTGGGGACAGCACCTTCAGCACCCAAACCTTGGGTATCTGTTGGGGCCTGAGACAAGAACATCTTTTGGCCCTCGAAGTAGACCTGCCAGATGGTTATGATTTGTGGTATGGGGAACACTTCCTTAGGCAGGATTTTAGCCAGTTTTGACTGCTAATTCAAGTCTTTAGAAGTAGGGCAATGTGACGGAAGGAGAAAGAGCAGAGCCCTGGGGCTATAGGCGGAGTCTACTCAGGTTAACAGGACTACAGGCGGAGCCTACTCAGGTTAACATATTCACGGTGGCTTGGAGAGGATGGGTGCGAGACGCCCCACCCTAGAAGGGCTGTATGGCAGGACAGACATCGTGATGGCACGTGGACACAAATAAGTCTGCAGGGGACTGACCTTTAGCTTCCCACATGGCAGAGCTGACTTTGAAGTTTACCCTTCTACTGAAATATGAAAAGGAAAGGGCAAAGTTCCTTAAACTCTTAACAAGCGTGCCTTAATTGGCCATTCCAATTATCAGGATTCCAAACCCACCCTTCCCTTGGTTATCTGACATTTCAAAAGCCTTATGGCACTCAAAGTACACCTTTTCAGGTAGCAAGCTATGGTTCTCATGGCAGCTCCTTTCTGAAGGCCTTCAAGGGGGTCAGGAACATTACTGAGCATGTCCCACATGACGGCGCTGTTCTGAGAGCTTCGTCTGCAGTATCTCATTTAATCTCACCACGCGGAAGTTATTATTCCGCAGAAGAAAGTCTAAGAGAGGCCAATTAACTTGCCCAAGGCATGGGGCTTATAGCTGGTGGAGTCTCAGAGTCAGATTTTGAGTTGAAGGACCTTTGAGCCCAGTGCTTACGTGTGTACCTGGGAGTACAATCCATTCTACGAACCCCTTGCCAGCATGCATATATATACATATATACGTATACATACATATATGTATATGTACACGTATATATGTATGTATACGTATATATGTATGTATACGTGTGTATGTATACGTGCATATGTATGTATATATATGTATGTATACATATACGCATGTATACATACATATATACACACACATACATATACATTCATGTATATATGCATTTATCTTGGGATCTTTCACTGGCCTCTCAAAGAAAATGAAGAATTGTTGTCTTAGAGGAAGCAGGACCCAATGCCAGCCATAAGCGTCTGATGCCAAGGGTGGAATGACAGCTACTTTTCCTCCTCATAAGGGCTTTCCATTTGCCTCGATATCCTTCCTGCCGCTGAGATCATTTCCCACACGGAGCCTCACTTCACTCATCTAGAAGGGGCCACCGCACCCTAGATCCAGCTGTGTGACCCTCAGGGGGTCTGCTCGGTGGTGTGCTGTGCTGCGAGTGCCCACGGCTCCATGCTGGGCCCCGCTGTCCATCCTGCCCCACAGGACGTCACCACACGCCTGCAGGAAGCTGGCCCCCAGCTCCGGGCTAGAGCAGCTCACTTTTCCTTAGCTTGGGTCGTGGACAGTCACGGCTTGGGGCACCCAGGCTCTTGAGGCCACTTGGTCATTCTTTGTGGGAAGGAAGTGTTACTCAAGTACGAGCACTTGGGGAACCATAAAAGTGTTTGTACAGATTTGCAATACGAAGTTTTCCTTCTCTCCTGATATGCCAGCTTCCTCGTGCCCCCGCTCCCATACACACACAGCAACTGCCTAGTAGACTTAGATCAGAGCGGTAAGCCACAGCACACGGATGGGCCACGACGTACTGACCCTCAGCCTTCGCCGTGGCTGGGTCCCAAGCTTGTGACCAGCCTCGATGTGGGCATTGGTGGGTACACCTGCTCTCAGGTGTCTCATGACGTCTCATGACGTCAGCAAGGCTGTCACACAGTGACACAGACAACTTGCTTCTTTGTCAGCAAGTGGTTTCCTAGAGTGTTTAAGAATCAGATGGAAGGTGGAAAGATCCCTGACAGAGGTGTCGGCTCTAAATTCCCAGAGCCCTCAACAACCCCATAAATATCATCACTATTTCCCAGCAGGTTAGACAGGGCGTTCAGAGAGAAGCTTAAGGTCTGTGCTGCCTGCTTCTCTCACCAGGAGCGGCGTACGGCTCCTGAGCACTGGAAGGGGGGATAAGTCCACATTTAGATGTGTGCAAAACACACACCAAAGTCTGGAGACTTAGCATGAAGAAAACTGTGTCACACCTCCATTTTTTTAGCATACTGATCACACGGTGAAGTGATAAAATCCAGCATACGCTAGATAAGTAATTCTCCTTGCTTCTTTTCCTCTTACAACGAAGTCTGCTGAGGATTTTTAAGCTACGTGTTTCACTTGCATTGTATCTTTCTCAGGCAACACCGATTTAGACCAAAGGTCCTCGGCCTTAATACCTTTAGAATAGAAACACAAGTGGTGTCTCCCAGTGGCAGCCACGAACATGTCACAGCGGCTCCGGAGGAACTTGAAGACAGCAAGGTCTTTTACCTGAACCTCTCCTTTCTGTAGCCCCCATTCGACAGAGGTCATGACCTTGACTGAGGCAACAGTCCCGTATTACAAACCTGCTGTCACTCCCTGGCTGGTTCCACGCCAGGCACCACCCTCTGTGTCCTGCGTCCCTCTGTTGCTTCATCTAATCCTCACGTGAGCTCATTAGGGTATTTAAAAATAAGGAAACCTGTGGCTTAGACAATCCCTGACGTGTCCAAGGCAGTTTAAATCTCCTTCGAGACCAGTGGTCCCAGCCATCTTCCTGCACGACCTCCTCCAGGACAGCGAGTCAGGAACCACACACAGTCCTCACTGCTCAGGAATCAACACAATGGGGGCGTCAATTCCTTGGGGGGAGGGGGAGAAGGTAGGTCAACACCTCCTCCCTCACGGAGCCTTTAAGGATATAGTCCTCTGACCTGCAGTCTTGGCCCCCTGGGCTCACAGCACAGAGAGCATAGCCCTGAGTGCCTGGCTAAAGAGTTATTTGGGAACTTTTCACACGAGGAGTGGAGCGGAAATACCAGGAAGTGGGAGGGGTTCTGGTCTCTCCTGACAAGAAGCTGAAGAGGGTGGAGGAGGCAGAAGGGACATCCTGCCTGGCTTTCGATAGCTACAGGCTGGAGAGGAGCTGCTCAGACGACAAGCCTAGGGCCACACAGGCCCCTGATCGGATGGAGAAGCAGATCATGCTTATGGGTTCAAAGTGTACCCTCGCCAGAGAAAGATATATTAAGTCAAGGACACTTTGTTTGCTCAGTGTTTGAGACACTGTAGCCATGAGGGTGTTCTTGGAAAACATAGAACATTATTGGGTGCCTGGGTGGCTCAGTGGGTTAAGCTTCTGCCTTCAGCTCAGGTCATGATCCCAGGGTCCTGGGATCGAGCCCCGCATCGGGCTCTCTGCTCAGCAGGGAGCCAGCTTCTCCCTCTCTCTGGTTGCCTCTCTGCCTACTTGTGATATTTCTCTCTCTCGGTCAAATAATAAATAAAATATTAAAAAAAAAAAAAAAAAAAAGAAAACGTAGAACATTCTTGAAATTGGCTTGGGAAGTAAACCTCACTGTTACTCATCTAGTATCTTTGATTAGTGGGCAGACAGCTGCCCCTCCCCACCCTCCACTTTCTGGATGTTTTTGTTCTTGCTAAGACTTTGTAGGGGGTTGGGAGTGGTAATCTGGAAGACAGGGTCAAAGACCACAAAATAAATATTCAAATCAGAAATACGGGGGTTCAGGCTCAACCAACCTGCTAGATTTGAGCTTATACGCAGCGCCAGAAGAAAACTTCAAAGTATGGTGAAGGATCCCTACACGGTGAGAGGCCCCATTCAGGGGGCAACGACTCATTCCTGGTGGAAACAGGTGTGAGAAAGAACACGTCAAAGCCAGCGGGGAGGAGTTTTTACCCTCCCAGGATAAATATCAGGTGCTGAAGAACATAAAAGGTCATGTCGCCGTGAAAGGAGATTGTTGGCCCCTCACGTAAACATTTTCAGAAACGAGCATCGTGTCATCGTCAGGAAGCCAAGGCCAGTGCCCCCTCCTTGGCTTCTAGGACTGGCGTCTGCATGATCACCTAAAGGAGTGGCTTTTGGATCCAAGGAACTTGCTTTGCTTCCGCTCTAGGAAACAGTCTCCCCCCTTTATACAAGTTCAACCTTTACTCCACTGTCCTGTGACTCTTCAAACATTTACTATCTTTTTGACTATGTATTCGCTGACAGCATCACCACCCTTTGCAAGAGTGGAGAACACAGCAGGAAGTTTGCAGTGGACACCTGGACAGGTACTAGCTGACTTTTACTTGCTCATACTTGGGAGGGCTAGTACGAGGTGTGCTAGATCTTCAGGGACGCTCCCTTGGCAAACCTGTAAGCAGACCTGAAAGGAACATGCTACCATCTCCCAGCATGGGATACTTGGTTAATTATAAGTCTACCAGAGCCCTAGGGTTTTAGAACAAGGAACAGGAAAGGTCAAAGGGCTCTTCCCCCGGCATTTTTCCACTTTGTCAGTAAGAAAACAGAGGCTCAAATCCAGTCTTATTTACTTGGCAAAACCTGAGGTTGGTTGATGCCTTTTCCCAAAACACCCAAGGAGATGTGAGAGAGCTTGTGAGGACAGGGGGAGGGTTGCCTCTCCCGCTCCGTCTTTCCGTCAGGGGGATTATGGGCTCATCTTGTACTTCCACGCCTTTATCTGCTTCTGGACAAGTTCAAATTCACACATTCCAAACCTTTACCTTTTCTCTAAACATGAGTAAGGCACAGATTTACAAGCTGAAGGGAGGCAGCTGGGGTGGAGGGAGCAGGAGGAAAGGGAAGGCAGCTAGAGAGAAGCCAGAGATCCCACTAAAACTCTCCCACCCTGGATCAGCTCATCCTATCTGATCGTGGATGTTGAGCAGCTGGCTTGTCTGGTTTACGGCACAGGCTGGCCAGGATTGAGGAAACCATAAACCAGGCAGAAAGAACCCTCCCTCCATAATAATCTCTTCAGAAAGCAGAGATGGGCTAAAGTTGCTGGCTCCATTTTGGCTCTGGTCATGATCTCAGGGTCATGAGATCAGAGCCCCGTGTTGAGTCTGAGCACTACCCCCACTGACATAAGAAACCAAACTCTGCACCTCTGCTGGGCGTGCAGCCACGTGGCCTCCCCCATCAACCACTCCGGCTCCTAGAAGGGAGGAGGCCTGGAGAAGCAGAGTGCGGAACAGTGTGGCCCCTCTCAGCGACCACAGTCCCTTCAGAAACTCCCCCACCCCCACCCCAAGCTGCTTTTAACCTCAGGATTTTCCACTCCAGCCAATCAAGCACTTCACACAAAGTAGGTGGGTCTGTAACTATGGCAACTGTTTTCCTGGTGGTGATCATGCACCTCTGATGCTCTCCCCTTCTGAAGGCCATGGAGAATGGAAGGGACTGAGCTCAACAGGGAATACCTAGAGCCCACGGAGGGAAGCCAGGTGCCTAAGTGGTGTGAGGACCCAGACCGCTGTGAGGTTCTCCTGATCTGAGAATTCAGACAGCAGGAGTGAAAGCCCGTACTTTTACTCCACAAATGCAAGTCTATAGAGTGTACTATTATTTAAAACTTTCACTTTTCTTCTTCGTTGCAGACATTAGGACAAAACACATGAAAATTAAATAAGGAGAAGAAACCACCCAATATGATTTCTATCATTCAGAGAGAACAACTTGGAGTGGTTTGGTGTATGTGATCTTTGCTATGTTGCCTGTGTGCCTTTTTAAGAAATAAAAATGGAATACTGTACATGTCTCTTAAAAAAAATAACTATGTATTTATTTGAGAGAGAGACAGAGAGAGTGGGGCTGGGGGACGGGGGACAGAGGGAGAAGAGAATCTTAACTCTGTGCTTAGTGCAGAGCCCAACACGGGGCTCTGATCTCATGACCCTGAGATCATGACCAGAGCCAAAATTGAGTCAGATGCTTGGCTGACTGCGCCACCCAGGGACACCTGCACATGTCGTTTTTACAGTGTGCTTCCTTACTTAAAACATGGTGACTGTTTTTCCAAGTCAATAAATGTACATTTAAAATATCATTTTGAATGACTGTGTCATCCTCAATCGTATGGATTCATGCCAGGTTATTTATCCGGGCCCCTTCTGTTGGACAGAAAGTTTGTGTTTAATTTTTTTAATTAAGATTTTAATTCTAACTCCAGCATAGTTACCATAGAGGGTTATGTTCGTTTCAGGTATACAGTTTGTGTCTGATTTTTGACTGTAGTTAAATTTTATCATATGATCTTTATTCAGGTCAAATATCCCAAATTGGAATTTCTCAGTCAAAAATGTGTATATTCTAAGACTTGGATGCATATGGAAAAACTGCTATCAATTAACATTCCTATCAGCAGTGTATGTCTGTTGATTAAACAAACTCTCACCAACACCGAATCTCACTGTTATCTTCTTCTAATTTTGACCATATCAACGTGTAAGCACATTACAAAGAGTACTGGGGCACCTGGGTGGCTCACTTGGTTAAGTGGCTGCTCTTGGCTTAGGTCATGGTCTCATGGTCCTGGGATTGCAAATCTCGTTGGGGGTGGAGGGGGGGGGGTCCCTGCTCAGTGGGGAGTCTGTTTCTACCTCTCCTTCTCCCTCTGCCCCTTCCTCTGCTTGTGCTCTCTCTGTCTCTCAAATAAGTAAATAAAATCTTTTAAAAAATATAAGAATACAAAAATTACTCAAAATATAAATATATTAAAAAATATAAGAATACAAAAATTACTTTAAAAATTACTTTAAAGGCCCAACAGTGTGCTGGATCTGAGGATACAAGGAGGGACCCACACACTCACCTTAGCCTCAGAGTTTCTCAGAGAAAGACTATCTGTAAATGTAAAGAATCTAAAATTATCTAGAGTAGGGGTGTAAGTTTTAAGAAGTTTGTGTGGGAGGGGGAGAGGGGATGCAGAGCATGTAATAAGACATTGTTTCTAGAATCCTTGCTTTGACATTATGACCGGTTCAATGACATCGCCATCAAGGATGCTCCTATATTGAGTTCCTGCTAAATGGGAAGCAGCTTGCTAAGGAATTACATAATCTCACAATATCTTTACAACATCCTTCTGAGAGGGCTGTTGTCATGTCATTTTGAAATTGAGGAAATTAGGGCAGAGATGTAACTGACTTATTCAGGGCCACATATATCTGGTAACCATCTGAGTCAAAAAGGTCCATGGAACCCTAACTATGGTTAGAGCATGGGAGTCTAGACTCAGATGATTTGCCAGTTTGACCCTGAGCTGTCCTAGTAGAGGAGAAAGAGAATCTGTAGCTGGGTGAAGAACCAGTTTTGAGGAGTTTGGTTTGGAGAAAAGCTAACCCCTCTAGTCCACAGGTTTGGAAACAGCCCTATGAGGTTGGCAAGACCTAAGACTCAGTAATCCCATGGCAGGGAGGGAAGCTTGCTACTGAAGGAACATAACCAGAGGATGGGTAGTCATTGGTTACCCCCCCCCCCACTTCAAACTGTCTCAAAGTTTTTTAAGCCTTAGTGTACATAGGGATACATGAGGGCCTGTTAAATGCAGATTTCCAGGGTCAACTCAAGACAACCCTCTGGTTCAGAGGGTCTGCAGTGGGGCCCTTGAACCTATCCATCTGGTCATCAGGAGACACTGATGTAGGTGGTCCTTAGATCAAGCCCTGAGAACCATAGCAAGTCTACTAATCCTGAGGTGACTAGGAGATGCCAGCTCCTTCCCTGCCAGTGGAATATGGAAGAAAGCCCATGGTAGGAGGAAACTGAATCTTTTCTACTGATGAGCAATTGCCCAGCTGGTGGCTAGGCCGTCTCACCTGGGGATAGCGATGGCTTTCTAAGGGGCCTGCTATCCTATATTACTTCATGGGAAGTAATAGTTCATATGTAAACGATTACCTATGTAATACTTCATATGTAATTAATCAACAGAGAACTGATGATGTTGATATCATCAACATCATCAGTCATCACTATCATCATCGTTACCCCCACGGTCGTCTAATGTGTATGAAATAGTTCTTCGCCCAGCCACTGTCAGGCACTGGGTTGCTTTCAATCCTCACCACGTCATTTGGGTGAAGGTCCCTTTACACTTTTACCCCCATTTTAGGGATCAGGAAATGAAGGCATAGAGAGGGGAAGTAATATGTCACAGGTCACACAATTTGTGGTGGAGTTAGAACTCCAGCCCAGGCCATCTGCTTACATTTGAGTGGTTCTCTTGATTTTTCCCTTACTAGTGAGGAGAGATTTGGGTGTTAGGAGGATGGGGGGGTGGGGCTGTGACCTTCCCAGGACCATGAAGTTTGTCAGTGGTGTCACTTGGATCCATTTCCAGGGTTTTGCTGACTCCCTGCCCCAGCCTCTTTCTCCAAGATTGCAGCTTCTAGAGGTGTTAGGACAGACTCTGAAAAGGGAAGGTTTTGATTAACCAATGGCATTGAACATAAAGCAAGCTGTGGTTCTCAGGGAACTCTGCACTACCATTTAAGCTCCAGCCATGAGTGGTCAGGAGGCTGAACATCTGAGTTCGGCAGTGATACAGGTGTTAGATGCCATCCATGGCTCCCTGGTTAGGAGCTGAAGCTTCACTCAGGTCTGGGCTCTGTTTGGGGATGGAAGGTCATGCTCTCTACCCAACACTAGCTCTGACACTCTTCACCAGTATACTGGTGACGTGGCTTGAGGCTGCCAACCTCACTGTGGGCTTCCAGGCCCCCTGGAACATCTCCCGTTCATTCAGTGTGCAAAGGCTGGGTGCAGCCCTCTAGACTGCCATGGACAAGATTAACCTAGTGACAGTGGACCTCAGAAACTTCAGCTGGAAACTCACTTACACCAACTCAACTTGCAGCATTAAGGAGTCTGTTGCTATTCTCACCAATCAGGTCCAGAGACAACAGATTTCTGCCCTGTTTGGACCAGCATGTCCAGTAGCAACAGAAGTAGAGGATAGCCTTCTAAAAACTTTGGCTGTTTGTCTTTAGAAGGGATGGTTTTAAAGGTGATGGGATACACTTGAAGAATCTCTTGGCAGGGATGACATTATTATAGATAATAACTCTGTAGGGTTTGGGTACCATTTCTTTGATATGTAATTAGACCATGTAATTAGAATGGTTAACATTCTCTTGAAAGTAAGTTTGTCAAATCAGTACTCGTTAGGCAGAGGTTCGCTAACAAACTTGTCGATTATTCGGACATGGTGCTGTTGTGTATAGACTCGTACCATTCCCTCCAATGTTGTCAGCCACAGGGCTCAGGAAAATTAAGTAGAAAAATGAATGTTCTGTTTCAAGCAGAAAAACATCATTTGTTTGTGTAGGTTTCCCTTTCGTGTGTGTAGTAAACTATTCAGTGACGTTAACGGTCAGTGGGAAAGAGTGAAGTATGACAGATTGCAATAAGCTGGGACAAGCAGAGAAGACAAACAAATGACTTGTTTCTGTTTAGTAAATGGGATTAGCTTTGTGGAAGTCTTTGGTATCTTGCACTCAGAGAGGTGTGGATGCAAAGGCAGACTAGGAAGGAGCATCTTAGCCCTTACTCTCAAAAATACTGCAGAACCATCATGAGTGGCGGGTGTCAGATGAAGTTCACGTTTGAACTTGGATCTTGGTCTCTTCTGAAATTTTTCTTTTGATACATTTCCAGCTGTCCAGAGCTTGCCCATTCTTCAAAGTCAAGTTCAAATGCCCTGGAATCTTTGTTCACTTCTCCACCCGCACCCTTCATACCCCTAATTCCCCAATCAGAAGGAACTTCTTAACCCCTATAAGTCTATAGCCTATGAATATTGAAAGGTATATTTAACTCTGAAACTATTTGTTTGTATCTTAGTTCCTCTAATAATTGATCATAAGCCCCTTTAAGAGCAAGGTCTCCAAAGTTGGTTGTAAATAATGGGCTCCTGATGAAAAGTATTGAAAAGTGAATAAGGAATGAATCAGTCAATAAATGCTTCTTGTGGTTATTCTTGTCCTTTGAGGTATTGCATCCTCAAGATGGATCCAAGACACTGTCATCAATATCCCAAAAGAGAGGGTCCAGTATGACCCATAGACTTACGGAAGCCAAAGATTATACAGATACCTTATCATGGGGTTTGAGTGTAGCATAAACTGAATTATGGAAAGACATCCTTTTGGTTCCTTTCAAGGTTATTGGCTTGCTGGGCTTAGAGTGGAATATCCCTGTGTTTGACCTTGTTAAACTGCAAAACTGGAGGACAACTACTTATATGACACCTGTGTGACACTTGTGCCACCCAGGCACAAAATTGGTGATGTGTTCTAGAGAAGGCTCTGGTATCTGGGATGGAAACATATTTGAATGTTGGAGGTCACTCTGGGACTTCCTCCTGGGATGGAGTGGATGAACTGGAAGGTTGTAGAGAATGGACTCAAATCCCAGTTCATTGTCCCTGTCAGTGTGAAATATACCAACAATGACTGAGCCTTCCTTCAAGAGACTCTTAGAGGCTGTCCCTGGCTACCAGAAGTAAGTAGGAAAGAGTCTTCTGTTGCTTATGTTTAGAGAGACAAATGAGCAAAGCAGATTATTTGAGAAAAACAACAACAAAGAACTCTTCATCTTTCTATGGATGTAAGAAGCAGAAAGAAACAGGGTGTAAAATTAATGATGTATAAAAGCATCACCAACAACAAAGTCATTTTTTTTTTTCAAATCTAAAGGGAAATCGCGGATGTTATAGTGTTATGAGGCACAGAGAAGGTTCTGGAAGCATCTTCCAGGTGAGCTGGCTCCTTCGTTTGGGTTATTGTTTAGAGAATGGGCTCTGGAGATAGACAGCCCTGGGTTTGAAAGCAGCCTCTGACACTTTCTAGCGGTGTGCTCTTGAGCAAGTGCATTAACCTGTCTCTGCCTCAGGTACCTTCCCTGTGGAATGGAGACAGTCATAACATTGACATAACATATGACATCCACCTCATAGAATGGTGAGGATTAACTGAAGTCATGCCTGTAGAGCGCCAAACAACATAACGGGTCGGCGTAAGAGAGCAATCACTCTTACTGGGATACTTAAGAGGCTCTCCTTTCTAGCATGCATCAGTAACATGATTAGTAACTCCTTTCTGTACTTCAAATAAATTAAGCCCTTTACAGTCTTCATGGCCTTGGGACTTGGGGACTTGCTGATCCCTTGGCCTGGAGTGCTACCTGCCATTCCACAAGCCCCGCCCCCAGCACTCTTCCTGTGGCGAGCTCCCTCTTAGGCTTCCAGACTCAGCCCAGAGCCCACCTTGTCCGAGGGGCCTTTTCTGACTGCCTGATGGGGAGAAGCACCTCCCCACCCCCGAACACACATTAGTATCAGAGCATCCTTCCCCCTCACTAACTAGAATCTTACATGCTCTCTTTAATGTGTTTGCGTGTATGTTGTGTGACTGTCGGCTTCCCGAGGGCACGGGTCTTCTCTCTGGCCAGGCGCTGTATCCTGTGCTTAGTGCCATGCCTGACACACAATTGGGACCCAAATAAGCAGGCTCTCATTTACCGCATTTAGAAAACAAGTCACTGCTTCATTTGGGTGTCCTCAAAATGCATGCTGATGTGTTTTGAGGGGAGAAAAGCATGATGGCCTCTTCCTCCTCCCCACCCCCACCCAGACTCAGAAGGTCTGAACGCTCCTGATTCTGAGTCATCGGTGAACCCCTCCTAACTGCCCAGTGGCTGATGAGCCACAAGCCAGACCTGTTGCTCTGAGTGAGTTAAATGAAGAAACTGAGCACAAAAGCGGGAAACCAATTTTGCTGGCTCACACTGTGAGAGAGACCCATGGTGAGGATTTGGGGGTGCAGGGCCAAAGCTGCCTGTCTGGGGGTACCTGGGTGGCCCAGTGGGTTAAAGCCTCTGCCTTCAGCTCAGGTCATGATCCCAGGGTCCTTGGGATCGAGCCCTGCGTCAGGATCTCTGCTCAGTGGGAAGCCTGCTTCCTTCTCTCTCTCTGCCTGCCTCTCTGACTGCTTGTGATCTCTGTCTGTCAAATAAATAAATAAAATCTTAAAAAAGAAAAAAAAAAAGCTGCCTGTCTGTGGGCTGCGGACGTGTCTCAGGAAGTGTCCACGCTGGGGATAGGTTAAGCATCCCAATTTCCTCAAGCATGCTCAAGGAAAGAGAAAGTACACATCTCATTTGCTCACTGAGAGCGGCTTTAGGCCACACTTTAAAAAGCGCGCGCGTGTGTGTGTGTGTGTATGTGTGTGAGCACGAGCATGTGTGATGGACTGATTTTGTTTTCTCTTCTCAGTTATCATCCTAACCTGAAGCTCAGAGGATGCAAAACTTTTTCTGCTGGCTGCGGAGAACCTGGGACCCAGGGCAGGAGAATCTGTCTCCATTATTTTGCGGTGGTCGGAGGTGGGTGCTGGTAAGCTCGCTGGGACCCCCACAGTAAGAAGTAACAAGTCGGGGTGCCTGAGTGGCTCGGTCAGTGGAGAGTATGACTCTTAGTTTTGGCTCAGGTCATGACTTGGGGTCATGGGATCGAGTCCCACACAGGGCTCTGTGCTCAGTGGGAAGTCTGCCTGAGACTCTCTCTCTCCCTCTGCCCCTCCCCCGCTTGCTATGTGTCAGGTGTATTAGCTCACTGAGTACTCATTACTACTCTTTGAGCCAGGTAACCCATGTCCTCGTTTTATGATTGGGACACTGAAATGGAGCAGAAAGAACTTACCCAGAGTTCTTCTGCACCGTGGGTGAGAGGTCTCTGTTGGAGCCCCAGCAAAGGCCTGGAGAGACCAGCATACTGGTCCCATACTGGTCTTAGGTGGTTTGGTTTATGTGGTGATGATCGGGATGGCTAAGTGTACCATGTCCTTCCTCTAAGTTCCTCTATGTGCATGTACTCCGTGTCCTGTTGCGCTCAGTACCCCAAGAGCCCCGTGAAGCAGATATGCCAGCCCTGATTTGCACCATCGTGGCTCTCATTTCTGACAGGCTTGGAAGGTAGATGTTATTACGTTTCCAGACAAAGAACCCAGGGCTCAGATAACTGAAATACCTCACGCAAGAGCTTGGAGCTCCCAGGGGGCATAGCTGCTGCTCCAGACTGGGTCTTTTGGACCCTGGGACTGCGCCCTTTGCCCCAGGAACTCTGCCTTATGGAGTGTCGACTGGGTACCAGACCCCACCGTGAGCGCCTGATATATGGAAACCCATTTCAGCTCACACCACCCCATGGGGAGACACTTCTTATTGTCCTCATTTTAAAGATGAGGAAACTGAGTCCCTGAGGGCTGAAATGACTTGCCCAGGGCTGAAATGACTTGCCCAAGGTCACACGACTAGGAGCAGGGAGAGCTGGTATTCAAACCCGAGCAGGCTGGCCCCAGCGTCATCCCACTCGCAGGCTTCTAAAAAACACCGAGCACTTTTAGCTATGGACACGCTGTATTTTTTTTTTTTTTACAGGAGTTTTACCCTTCTTAAAGTAAACTTGGTTTGTTTTACTTTATTTATTTTTTTTAAGATTTATTTATTTGGGAGAGAGAGAGCACGAGTGAGGAGAGGAGCAGCAGGAGAGACTCTTTAAGCAGATTCCCCACTGAGCGCGGCTTCATCCCACCACCCATGAGATGGTGACCTGGGCTGAAACCAAGAGTCTGATGCTTCACGCGAACTGAGCCACCCAGGTGCGCCATGAAGTAAGCTTGTTTTCTATAATCATGAGCCGAAATAGAGCAAGAGGGAGTAAAGAAAAATATATAACAATGGTCTGGAATTCTTTTATCTTTTTATCAAGAAGTATTTCTCTGGACAGCAATTGGAATTCTAAGCAAATGGCAGACTTCCCAGAACATTCCCCCTGCCTCCCCGTGTTACTGCTGGCTGCTCCTTTCTCTTCACTTGTATCACTTCTGCCTGCGGCCACAGGAAGAGAGGCTGGGACGGGTCCTAGTACTGGCGGGGAAGCCTTCAGCCCCCTTGTTGCTTTCTCCCCAAGCCTTCCTGATCACAGTCCCACTGAATTGCAGTGGCAGAAGCTTATAGAAATAAAAATATACCACACAACGTCCATGCAATTGAACTCACCCAGCTTTAAAAAAAGAAAATTCTATATACAAATAAATATAAATTTAAATATATAAATATTCATATTTATATTTATATATTTATATTTAAAATATAAATATAAATATAAATTCTATTTATATTCTATAAAATATCCCCAATATAGGCGTAGGTGGGGAAAAAATATCCAGGGCAGAACAGCATTTTAGTACGATGCTATTTATGTAAAATGTACATGCATGCACGCCCACACTCCTTTGTACAGGTCTAGAATGGTTGGATACATCTCGGAACAGACAGAAGGGGGCCGTAGGGAAATTGGGGAAGGCCGGCTGTACCTCACGTATGCATACATAGAGCGAGTGGACATTAATTTCATAATAGTAATAATACAGATAATAACGATCCTAGCAAACCACGGAAGCCACAAGCAGAAAATTGAGAATCAACAGCCCTCAATTTTTCAAGTTTTTGTCACCCATTGCTAGAATGTAAACTTTCTGCATCATAGCTGCTTGACACCCCAGCTAAGCCTTTATTTATTATTCTTTCTGGGCTTCCCTCCCACTGCTTATGGGCTGGCTCGAAAATATGGACCTGGGGTGGGGGCAGGTCTTCCAGAGCCATTGTTTTTCCGAGGATTATGATGAAGAGTTTCAAATTTAACATCATTTTTAGGCAGTTCCATGGAATGGGGGTGTTTCCTACAAATGGCGACATTGATTTCATTGTGTTTTAAGACAGCTTTTGGAAGGAAGTGTTGGCAAATAAGGTGACACACTTCACCCGCGGTCTACGAGTCAGTGTTTCTCATAGCCCCGGACTCCTATGGAGAAAGCCCCGGAGATGAAGGCTTCTGGAAACAAGTCTACCGAAGGGTGAGGGGCCGCCCTCCTTCAGCTCCATCTCCACGGAGGAGTAGGTCGGGTGTGGGGCTTTCCTGCATGGGCCCCCTGCCCCCTTCTTGGAGGATATTTGTGTTTGGCTCTGATAGTCTCCCTCTATTTCCCCTCAACAGCCCTAACACACACACACACACACACACACACACACACACACACACACACACCTACATACATATGCAACACACTCATGCACTTTCTCATCTTCCAAAGTCTACAATAAATAATAGTCTGATGCTGTCTTGTAAAATCTGCACCCCAGCATTGCAAGGAAGGACCGAAGTTGCTAGGTGAAGTGTCAGTGACCTTTGGAGTTAGAGACCTGGGCTCCCATCCCAGTTCTGTTATTTACTAACTGTGGGCCTTGAGGGGGAATTGTTTAACCTCCGTGTACATCTGTTTCTTTACCTGAAAAATGAGACTCCTGAGAACATCTGCCTCTGAGCTGTGGTTTTGAGTATCTAGTAACCCAGTGCACGGAAGTAGCGGAAGAGATAGCATTGAGCTCGGACCACGCCAGTTCCCTTTCGCCAGTTCCCTTTCTTGGCAGGAGGCCAGAATCAGGCCCCAGAATGGAGGGATCAGAGATGTGGCACTAGGACAGGTCAAGGCCAGCAGATGGTCGGGCACAGGGGGAAGAGAGGAGAGAAACCATCAGCCCGTGGTGATTCCTGCCTGTAGGGGATGATGGGACACAGGGGTTCCCATAGAGAATTCTTTCTTTTAAGGTTTTATTTATTTACTTGACACAGAGAGAGAGCACAGGCAGGGGGAGCAGAAGGCAGAGGGAGAAGCAGGCTCCCCACTGAGCAAGGAGCCCAATGTGGGACTTGATCCCAGGACTCTTGAGATCATGACCTGAGCCAAAGGCAGATAATTAACCGACTGAGCCACCCAGGCACCCCTCCCACAGAAAACTTTTTACAGAGACACCATTGCCAGACCTGGAGCTACTCCCAGCGTGTGACTGAGCTGACTTGGAACATGACGTCAGGTCACTGATGACAAGGGTTCCGTTATGACCAAGGTGGCCCATTGTGGGTCCTTCTACCAGAAGGTCATTACTTTCTACCAGAAGGTAAGCGGGTACTGGGAAAGACAGTTATCTGCATTTACATGGTGCTACAGGAAGGGACCTAGAAGGGGAGAGTGGTCTGGGGGGTCCTGCTGTTAGCCCGGGTTGGGATCCAGCTTCTGGAACCCACCCACAACAAGGTTGTCTGGAGCTCTCTGAACTCATGAAGATCAACTTTGGGCCTTTAAAATAATCTTGACCTTGACACTAGGTGTCGCTCAACCACTTCCAGTTCCAGTTAAGAACATAGCAACCTTATCCTCCCCACCCCACCTGCCCCCAGCACCAAGTGCACCTCCAGTGGGACCTGGGCCTCCTCTCATGCAGCCAGGCAGGTCCCACTGGCCTGTGACCTCAGGGAGAGGCCCTGGCCTAGGGGTGATGGGACACAGTCCCCCCTGCAGTGTTGAGTCCCCAGCCAGCCAAACTTACTCCCAGGCACCCTGGTTCCCAAACCAAGAGCTTTGTGGATACCAAGACCTGCCTGCTGTCCTGGGTTCCTGAGCCCAGGAATCCCTAGAAAAATCCATTTTTTTCTCTCAGCTCTTAATCAATGAGAAAACTGAAAGGAAACTTAAAACTGAATTGAATTTCTACTTGCCCCCACCATCACCACCCCTAATCCAGATTTGATTTGACACTTTTTCCCTCCCTACTCTCATGGAATTTTAATGTGCCAAAGTAATTTAGCCCAGGAAATGCAATAACCATGGAAAATAGATCCTCAGCGTGGTAGGAATGGTCATTCTCCACGTGGAGGGAGATGTTTTGGTCTGTGAAATGGAAAGGTGCTCCGTAACAAGATTTGTCTCTATTAGACCTGGGAGAAAATGCCAGCAGCACCAAAGGGTTGGGACATTGTTTTTAAATCAAAAGTGACCAAATTTAAATCAAAAGCTTAAGTCAGCTCTTTTACCCAACAGAAAGATATTGCCCTTCGATGAATTAGATTATCTGCAGGTGAATTTGAAGAGTCTAGGTGAGGTGCAGAAATTGGACAGGGCACCCAATGTTTCGATTAAGAGACCAAGGTCAGCCTGTTGCAAATTTATTTTAAAGACATGCATGTATAAGTTGTTGCTCCTATGCCTAAGGTAGAGACAGAATAAATCAAGTGGGCCCTGCCTTTTAAATTTTTTTTTTAAGACCCATGAGGAATTTCTCCATGCTTTGTTGGCCCCGTGACTCCCTCCCTGAACACAGACCCCACTGCAGATTTTATAATGAGCCTGTGATCCCACACCTGCTTCTACAGGTCAGCGCAGGTTCTCAGAGAAGGGGGCTCTCCATAGGAGGGTGTCTCAATGGCAGTGGCATTATTGACATTTTGGGCAGGCTGCTTTTTGTGTGGGGACGCGTCCTGTGCACTGTACAATGCTTAGCAGTGGTCGGGGCCCCCACCCCATACACGCCAGAAGCACCCTCTATTTGCAGCAAACCCCCTACATCTCCAACATCACCTGCCTCCCCTGTAGAGAACCATGGCTCTAGAGAAACCTGGCTCTAGAGGGATGTGAGTCTCAGGGATTTTGTTTCTAAGGTGTTAGAGAGAGTCTGAACAAGGGAGTGTGGTCCTGTGGTTCAGAGACCAGCCCTGAAGTTAGACAGATCGTAGCTAAGAACGACTCTAAGGAGAACACACAGTAAAGGTTCAGTAGAAGTGGTAGTCATCACCGTTGTCTACAATGGAAGTTTCTATACAATGGTGGGAGGGGAGTGTAGTTGCCACGGGAATCGGAGGGGAGGCCAGAAAAGAAACCTTGGAAGAGACAAGTCTCAGTGGACCCAGTTTATCCTAGTGGGGGCCCCTGCCTTTAAGGCATCTGCTTGGCAGGACCAGCCCGGACCCCGGATGTGCTCAGTGTGGTTCTCCAGCAGACTGTAGTAATGATAGGTCTCTGTCCCCCACGTGGGACTGCTGTGACCCTCCTGATTACTGTCTTGAGAATGGTGATCAAAGGTCTGATTTTAAGGATGCGGAGTGGAAAATTGCAAAAGCAAAATAAAGGCATTTGGTGGCAGATCAATTATAATGATGTCACCATTCTGGCCCAGAACAAGGTGAGGCCACACCTGACCCAGATATCTATTTCCTGCTCACTGCTAGTGATCTGTGGAAGGGACCTCATCTAGGAGTTTCTGAAAGCTGAGGGCAACTTTTTTTTATAAAGTGGGTGCTTAACAGAGTCTTGAGCCCCACATTTTGCTTCTGGGTCCCAGACTTCTTCCTTGATGAATATCTTTGGGGGGATATAATTTCTGGGCTTCAGTTTCTCAATACTTAAGAATGATCAGTTGGCCTTGAAGGTTCCCTTCAGTCCTCTTACCCTGTGGGCATAAGAACCCATACATCCTGTTCAAACACTAAAGCTGTCTCCTGGGCAGCATATAGATATTTTCAAAACCACATTAACTCCTTTGATCTACTGATGATGAAGACAGTTAGGATTCATTTACTCAACACACACACATGAGACAGGGACTGAAGGCCAAAGAGTGGGGGTGTAGCAACATGTCCCAAATGATGTCTTCTGAGGGAGGCAAGTGGTCCAAGAGGCGTTTGTCTACATGGAGAGATGAAAGCCCCACAAATGGGAATAAAGTTCTCAGCATCATGAAGGCTTCAGAAAGGAGGTGATATTTGGGAAGAGTGGTTTGCTAGTGGTGAGCAGGAGAGAAGTAACACAGGGTTTCCCAGGTGTGGGGTACTCGAGGCTGAGAGGTTTGGCACACATTTAATAAACATAACATTATTTGATAAGTATATAACATTTACATAATTTCAAAAAATACCACTATGACCATCTCTTATGACTTAGCATATTTTCTCTTGGAATTCTGAAGTGTCTTTTCTTTCTTTCCTTTTTTCTTTTTCTCTTTGTTATTCATAGTCACCAGTGCAATCTTTGCAAGTGTATACTAATCACTCTGGAGCACGTATTGCCCTGTGGAAAATGTTAGTGAGAAATGATCTTTAGAGTAGAAAGATAGACTTGGGTTTCTGTAGTTTAAGAAGAGCGCCTTGTTCCTGGGAGGAGGGAGTAGAAAGGGGGTCAATTTTACCTTCATCTCAATTTATTAAAAACCTGCAAGTGCAATGAATTTTATTTTAAAAGATCAGTGAGTTTAGAATTTCAGATAGTACTTGCCCAGGGGCACATGCTACTCAAGGTAGTAAGAGAATACAAGAATCTATGTACTAGAACAGATGTATGACTCTTAAATGGTTTAAAGCAAAAGAAAAGGTTCTCGAACCTTGTTGCTTGTTAAGAAACAAACGGCACTGAAAGTAGACAAAGTATACAGGTTTGTTCTAACAGACATTTAGGTTGGCTGTAAAGATGAGGAGTACATTATGGGTCAAAATCAGACTTTGCTGTGTTATGTATATGTCATTCCTGTTATATTGGTTTTATTTTCAAAACTGTCCTTTGTGGTAGTCATTTCTTCTTATTGGTATCCTTACATACACTAGTCATTCAATAAGTGAGTTAGGACTTTCCAAAAAAAGCTGACTTGGAGGTACCAAAGTCAAGGAGGCTCCAACATGGGAAGACCAGATCGGGATTCATTAGCAAGTCATTTTCAAAATGTCCCTGGGGATCCTGGGGCTCGCTGGTCTGGTCAGGGGGTGAACGACAGAGGGAGGGTGAAGGTGTGATGGAGAAGAGTCCTGAGCCTCCTCCTTTCTTCTTCAACCAAAACAGCTCTGCTCTGTCCCACCTGGTGTCTGCATTAGGGTTCCAGGTAAGAGTATCCCTGAAAAACAGGGTTCCTCTGTGTTAAACACATTCTCTAGGTGTTGGGGAGGCACTGGGAGTATGAAATAGAGGGGTCACGTGCTTAGATGCTCATAGAAAGAGGACTCTGGCCTCAGGTGACACAAGTGACACATCCTGATAAATGCCAGAGCCAGTATTTGGGCAGCACTGGCTTGAGCTCAGTGCCTGAGTCACGGCACTGTCTGGAGGTAGTGTGGACACAAGAGGGACATGTCACAGAGAAGCACTCACACTTTGGGTCAGAGGATCAGGATCCAAGCCCTGACTCTCCTAGTTATTAACGGTGTGACCTTGGCACTCATTTTCCTCACCTCTAAAATGCACCATCTCTTCAGGACTTGGTCATGGTGCTGAGAACAATGCTTCCTGTCTTACAACCATCCCAGAGAGGCAGACCTGTGTCAAGATGCGACAACAGTCATTCGTCTGGTGTGATGATTTCTGGGGATGCCAGTTCTTTTGTCAAGAGCCATCAGGGGGATGAGCTCTTTTATGCTCCAGTAGGACTTTGCCAGGTACTCCTGAGGGCACAGTGGCTGCCTGTAGGTCAGAGCATGTGTCTCTGTCCCATTCTTCGCATGTCCTTTCTGTTAGGCAGGATATTGGGACTAGGGGAACACTCCAGATAAAAGCCAGGGTAGTCCTGTTGCTCTAGACTAGTGCTTCTCAACCTTGAACTTCTAAAAAAGCCATAACGGTCTAGGGTGTGGGGGAGAGGCTGAGAAAGACAGGCAGGGGTTCTGCTGCAGGCTTCAGCAACTGCCAGTCCACATACCACAGCAACACCATTATCCATCCGATTCCTCAGCTTGGAAGTACCAAGGATGCAGTAATCCAAGCTCTAGGACATCAGTGTCCAATAAGGTAGCCGTTTGCCACACCAGGCTAAATAAATATAAATAAACTAAAATGATATAAAATTTAAAGTTAGTTTCCCAGCACCTTCATGTTTCATAGTCTTCACTTCTTTAGAAGTTCAAGTCCCCTCGGTGAAAAATATGATAGGAAAGAAAACCCGTGTATTTATTCTCCAAAATGGAAGTCCTGGAGAGTAGGGAACAAAAGCTCCAAGCAAGGAGAGACTTGTTCTTTGCCCTAAGCTGGATTTAGCAAAGATTGGAGCCAAAGCTTTCCTTATGCAACTGCACTTATCTTTCCAAATGTTTACTTGGGTTTTCCAACTACAAAAAACCATCTTGGTTATCATCACCCATCAAACCCTAAGGACCTTTATTCATACAAATCTGTATTTTTTGGAAGATTTTATTTCTTGATAGAGCAGAGAGAGAGAGAGAGAGAGAGAGAGAGCGCATGCATGCACAATGGGAAGTAGCAGAAGGAGAGGGAGAAACAGACATCCTGCTGAACAGGGAACCCAATGAAGGGCTCAATCCCAGGACCCTGGGATCATGACTGGAGCCAAAGGCAGATGCTTAACCAACTGAGCCACCCAGGTGCCCCACAAAACTGTATATTATGGTCAAGTAACCATTTAGAGATGGCAACCAACAATGCATAGCATATCTGTATTGGTGAAGCCTCCTGAAATGTTTGCCCTCATCCCCCTCCAGTGCCGTCACTGGGCTCCCCACCTCTGTTGCCTGTACAATAGTGTCCAAACTCTTCAACACAGGCTCAAGGCTCTCTACTGCCTAGTCCCAAGCTACTTTCAGAACAATTGTTTTTCTTGGCTTAAACCCTGTGCTCATCCAATGGGTCTTGGTGCTTATGCCATGTGTCTTTTACCCTCAGACAATGCCATGCCTGGTGTCCCTACACCACTCCATCTGGAACCTTCTTGCCCTTCGGGGTTCAGCTTAAGCTTTACCTCTTCCAAGGATCCTCTCCTCCATCCCACAGAGGTCCCTGCCTCCATGCAAGCCCCATCACATTCCTGAGTCTTTTGCAATTAACCCAATACTAAAAGTGGCAGGTCTTGGCTGACATTTAAATCATGCCAAGGCTTACCCATCTCTCATATCCAGATGCTCTGTCCTCTTCTACACCGATTTTTCCAGGTGGGCCTATGATTTGTGGTGAGTGATGGACTCTCTAAAAGCAAACTTGATAGATGATGACAGACAAAAGGACAGGCAAGTGACTGAAACCTTCACAGGTGCCCAGCTTCGAGTTAGCAGTGTTACATATTTTAACTGACTGAACCCCCATAAGAACAGTATAAGTAAGTTTTATTTTTAGTCTCCGTGGTACAGATGAGGAAATGGAAGCTTGGAGAAGCAAAATCCCTTGTCCAAGCTTATGTAGGCAGTAAAGAGTAGAAATGGGCTTGAACTAGGTTTTGGATTCCAGACTTACACTTAAGACCTCAGCTCACTATTCCTCTTAAAGAAAATGAGACATTACTGTATAACAGAAGGAGAGCAGTCTTCAAGTCAGATGTTCAGCTTCTGGCTGTACTACCTACAAATGTGTGACCTTGGACAAGTCACTTAACCTCAGTGATCTCATCTGGAAACAGGCTAATCACAACCCCCTCCTCCCCCCGCCGGCAGGACATGTTGTCTGTTAAATGAGATCTCAGGGGTTGATCAACTAGCTGAGAGCCCCTCTTCGAGTCAGATGTTCAACTTCTGGCTGTACTACCTACAAATGTGTGACCTTGGACAAGTCACTTAACCTCAGTGATCTCATCTGGAAACAGGCTAATCACAACCCCCCCCCCCCGCCCCCGCAGGACTGTGTTGTCTGTTAAATGAGATCTCAGGGGTTGATCAACTAGCTGAGAGCCCGCGTGAAGCACAGCAGTGCCCTAGGGCTGATGTGGAAAGTGAGGAGCTTGGTGGTGTTCCCTTTCGTAGATGTTTCTTGCCAGTTTTCCTGCTTCCCTTCCTAGTCTTTTCTGAGTGGAGCTTTTTTTCTGGATCATCCTAGATTAAGAACATCCCACTTTGTCTCTGGTTCCAGGGAAACCATGTGGCTGTCTGCTGTGTTGGTGACCAAGCAAAAGCCCAGGTCAGGAAGCCATCTGTGCTGCAGGAAATCCGGCTGGTGAGGCCCCTCCCCTTGGAAGAGAGAAAGCAGTGTCGGTCTCTGGCTCTCTGCTGCCCACTCCTGGTTCCCATCTGGGAATGCTGCCATCCAAAGGATCAATGACGGGAAGCTGCTTCCCTTTCCTTGGCCCACTATCCCTATCCCCTGACAGCCCAGACATTAGGCTTCAGATCCTTTAGCCTGGCCCAGGCACCTGAAATCTGGGACCCCTTCTAGCCTTGCTCTTTCTCCTTAATTCTATCTCCTTAATTCACCTCCCTTGGACCTAGTCCTTGGATGGAGTCAGATTCATGGGGTCTGGTTTCTTGCTCGAGATCTGTGAGCCAGCATGGCCTCCACACACTGGCATTTATATCCAAGAACATTTGAAAGCAGGGCCAGTTCTGTTTACTGTGATGTGGTTTTAGGTTAGACTTTGATCATTCCTCTGGTTTATTTGTTAGAGGCACACTGCTTGGATAAACCTCCCAGGTCCGCCACTAATAAGCTCTATGATCTTCAACACAATATTTTACTGTTTGAGCCTCAGTTTCTTTATCTGTAAAATGGGAGCAGTCATAGTTCTCTTCTCACTTTTCTCTGTGTGAGAATTAGCTGCAAGTATGCCAAGTGCGGAATGAGTTCCTAGAACAGAAGACATACTGTAATCATCAGGAACTACTGTTATTTTCAGGTATATGAATTAAGCCATGAAAGCATTGTCCCCTTCTATGGTATCTTCACAGAACCACCCAACATCTGCATTGTCGTCCAGTATGGCAAGAAAGGGAGTCTTAAGGTAAGCAAACTAGTACAGCTTATATCAGCTTTGATTAACAGCAGATAATAAAGAAACTTATCAATGTTTTGCCCTTCATCCAAGAACGGTTCCTCTCCAGTCTAATTCCAAGATATGAATTACCTTGTTGGGCCGCCTGCAGCGGCAATGATTAGCAGTGGAATTGCTAATAGTCTGGTTTCCTTTGCTCTGGGTGGAAATTATCTGAGCCTGTCATCAGCTCTCAAGACCTTAGAGCCACTTCCCAGTTATGTTTCTGGGCTTATCCTACCAATGGTATGTGACCATCGGCTATACGTTAGGAACAAGGAAGTATTTAAAAGACTCCAGACTGGGTGACTTTCTCAACATTGAATCAACTTATATCTCCTGGGAAATTTCCAGTACTGGCTGTAGAGTACTCTGCCTTGGGTGGTAGTAGTTCTGGTCAAAGTCTTCCAGCGTATCAGAATCAAATCCATTCAACACACGAAGCTCCCTGGGCTTCCAGTGGAGCCGCTGGTGATAATTTGAATAACTGTTTTTTGAGGATGTTTTGAGAAACTCAGATAATGATATGGAATGGATATTCAAACTCTCCTTTGCATATGACATAGTCAATGTAAGTATCATTTAAACTTATTTAAAGAACAACTACCACTGTTTTTGAGTTGTTATGTGTCTTGAGTTAAACTGAACCAAAGACTTCATAATCTTTGTAACTGATTACAATTTTTTACATTGACTTTATTACAAAATTATACAAAATACAATTTTTATTACTAGAAAAGACTTTGTAATACTTTGTAGTCGTTCCTGAAAATTCTGATCTTCTGCAGATCTCAAACAAAATGATCCCACTTCTCATTTTTTAAAAAGTTTTATTTAGTTACTTGACAGAGAGAGAGAGAGAGAGAGTGCACAAGCTGGTGGAGTAGCAGGCAGAGGTAAAGGGAAGAAGCAGGCTCCCTCCTGAGTAAGGAGCCTGACATAGGGTTCAATCCCAGCACCCTGGGATTTTGACCTGAGCCAAAGGCAGTTGCTTAACCAACGGAGTCATCCAGGTGCCCCAAAATGATTCCACTTCTAAAATTCACTGCTTTAATCAGATTTTCCAACCTTTTCTCCCTCCCTGATCTCAGTAATTAGTGAGAACTGGGCCACCATTGTTGGTTAGTATTTCAGTAAGACTTCACTGAGCATCTCTTAAGGGTTTGCCTTACTCTGGGCATTTGCATAGGAAGACAAAGACTTTCTTTTATCTCTGAATGGATTAAAATCTAGCTACAGGGAAAAAAAGGTCAGGAAATACACATGTAAAATTAAGTGGTGGGATCGTTAAAAATTAGGAAGATCTGATCCGACATCTTCTCCCACCCTGGGCTGCTCCTTCCTTCCCTTCACTGACTTTCCCATCCTTCCCCACCACGCCCAGGGAAGCACTTTAGACTCTGGAGATCAGTCTCCTGCCACTGATATCATCCATCTATCTATCTATCAATCATTTATCGGCTCTGGAGAGAAAACTAGTAAGATCTCCCCAGGTAAGGTAGGGATAGCTAACAGATATAGCTTTTTCTGTTGGCATTTGATTTTCAAGAGGTATTAACCCCAAAGTTTCTCTGAAGAAATTCTAGGGTGGGTGAGAATGGCACTCTGAAAGGGAAGTCTCCCTGGTGGTCTTCAGTCACCTCAGGTCACTGAGTCTATCCCCCGCCTCATGCCAGGGGAGCTGAAGATCACCTGACGCCTTGCTTTAGAAGGATTGGTGTCTTCTGAAATAGAGTATGTACATAATGGGATGGTGTAAGGAAGTCAGAGTGAGTTAGGTCAAGGCACATTTAGGCCCTTTAAGGCATTTCTCTGCCAGCATTCCTTCAAAGGGGACTAAGAATAACAAAAGTTCACTACAGCTTCTCACGTCTTCCCCATTGGTGACTTTGACATGAACCCAAGCACTGGCCATGCTCTGCGGGTCAGATTGCGCTTCTGGCCATCCCATAACAATCATAAAAACAGTTCCTCTCTGTTGGACCAGAACATTCTCTATACCAGGTACCAGAGAGATTCTGAGATGCCACAGACTTTTCAAGTGAACAAATGGATGTTGATTGAGCACCTCATTTGGCTCAGACCCAATTCTGGCATGGAGGGCACAGAGGAATAGGCTCATTATCCTGTCCCTACAGAGTTCAACCCAGTGGAGCCAGCCTGGGAAGGAGCTTTGGAGATTATAATATTCTTCTTGAGTGAGGGATGGACCTTCACTTCTTCATAAAAGAAGTCATGATGGGTTAAGAGGAGGAAGGCAGTTATCATAGAAATTGTCTTGGGGTTTGAACCCTGGCTCTCCACTACTGGCCAGGTGATCTTACCTACCCTAGCCTCAGTTTCCCTGTGTATCATCTAAAGATGACAGCAGTGCCCACCCAATATAGTTGTTGGGAGAAGTAAGTATGTTTAGCACCATGCCCTCCTATAACAGGCGCCAGGAAATAAATGTTCATTGTTAGTAGGAGCGGTAGTATTACTATTATCAGAGATAACTTCATTACTAGAACTAACTAGTAATAAAAACATGTATATTTAAAAAGTTTCATTCCCATGGGGCTCCTGGGTGGCTCAGTCCAGTTAAGTGTCCGACTTGATTTCGGCTCAGGTCATGATCTCAGGGTGATGGGATTGAGCCCCACCTTGGGCTCCCGGTTGGATGTGAAGAGTCTGCTTGAGATTCTCTCCCTCCTTCCTTTGCTCCCCAGCCCACTCACTCACGTTCTCTCTCTCTCAAATAAATAAATAAATCTTAAAAAAGAAATTTAATTCCTCCAACGATTCTCTGAGGTAAGCCAGCCCTATCCAAACAATACCAGCTGCATGGGACTATTGGCCAGAGGCAATGTGGGGAGCTTAAAGTGAAGTGTGCTTGAGTGTAAAATTCACACCAGATCCAAAGACTCAGAAAAACAAACAAACAACCCCCCCAAAAAAAACCCAGAATGTAAAATATCTCATAATTTTTATGTCAAAATAAGATTTTCTAAATATATTGGGTTAAACAAAATATATTATTAAAGTTAATTTTACCTCTTTACCTGAAAAATTGAAAATTATACCTGTCCTTCTCTTGGACATTGCTCTTAATAGCTAACAATAAACTCCATCTTTCTTTCTTTCTTTTTTTTTAAAGAGAGGTGAGGAGGGACAGAGAGAGAGGGAGAAAGAGAATCTTAAAGCAGGCTCCACGCCCAGCAGGACTGGATCTCACAACCCTGATATCGTGTCCTATTTGGTCTGTGACAATATACATGAAATCATACATTTCCACCAAGACAGGAAAAGAAAGCAAACCCTGAAGAGATGTGTGCCATCTCTAGGTGGGGACTACATTCCTAGGCTTTCGAGCATCCCTCAACATCTTCTTTATGTTCTAATGGAGTGAACTCTGCTAATAAACCTGGATATAAGGGTAATCAGTGATGACCGAACAAAATGTCTCTTGCCTGGGGTGGGCTTGGCACTAGCAGGGGCAGAGGAGTGGAGAGCTTCAGGGACAGCCCTGGTGCGTGGGGAGGTCTCCATAAAATGAGAGGGAATTCCGGATTGGATATAGGTCTCCCCAGATTTCGAGCCCAGACCTTGGCTCAGCCAGGCCTCTCCAGGTTTGTGTGAGTGGATTGCAGTTTCTAAAATGTAATTTAACTGTATCATCTCAAAAAACAAAAATTGCATTTTGGGGTGGGAGCAGGAGTAGTGTGTCCACAGTCCTGCTTTTGGCCTTAGCCTGCACTTCCAGTATTGACTTGGGGCTTTTGCTAAAGCAGGACGGTGATTCAGACCAAGATCCCTGCTGGAGCAGAGTGAGTCCCCAAGTCCCCAGCAGAGTGATCACGAGGCCCAGGGCACCCTCCTTGGGGGCAGAGTCCATTCAGGGCCTCCTCGTATTCCTCCTCGCTGGAACACTGAGTGCCGTCACTGCCTCCTGCTACCACAACCGTGGGTGACCTCACCCCCCTCCTCAGCTGGGCTTGGGAGACATTCAAACCTGGCTGTTCCCGTACCAGGTGTCAGGAGAATGGGTGTGTTTGATCTGCCCTCCTCCTCCCGTACAATCAATCATGAGGGCACCGGAAACAGGAAAATCTAATGATTTAGGAGCGGCTGTTTTGAAGGCAACCCAACCTGGGTTTATCTTCTAGCTCTGCCCTCGCTATCGGGGAGCAATTTAAAACTGTGAGTTTAATCAATGGAAAACAGAGAATGAGAATATTAACCTACCTTCCGGAAAGACAGAATGTGATCTTATGTATAAAGAAAGCAAAGTGCATAGTACCAAGTACGCAAAGAAAGCTTTGTTGTGATTTATTTGCTTATCAGGGATCCAGACCACCCTTGTGAATTTTCACGGACCCTTGTGGCTTCAATGCAATGCTCAGAGTCATCTCTCATCTTGGACCTTCAGAGCTTTCTTCCGTCAGCCACCGGGCATTTGGCATTTGTGCAACTGGTCAAGGGCGGGGATGTGGGAATGGGACTGCGGCCATCCCAGTCCTGCTCCACCCCAGGCCAGCCCTGTGGCCTGGCACAGGTGAAATTTTTTGTTTCTCCCTTTCTTTAGTTCCTTATTTGTAAGAGGAGGTTAGCGATAATACCACCTGTGTCATCTACAGGGTCGCTGGGGGACTTACACGAGTTGGTTCAAATAACGAACTTCGGTCGATACCACATAAGGCTAGCACTATAAACTTAAACCAGAAAAAGATCCAGTAAGACCCTTGAGAGTGATATGGTCAGGTTTGCTCTTGTCCAGAACCTCTGGGGTGAGGTGGGTGTGAGGAGGGGCCTGGGCTTCCCAGGCTGATGCAGGTAAAACGGCTCCACGACAGCTCCATACCTGCAGCATCCTGAGGCTGCTGCCTTTCTGCCAGCTCCCATGCTAGGTAGTTGGCAAATGGCTCAGAGATTTGGATCAAGATATGGGGAGGCTTTATGTCTGTACTTTAAATCCAAGAAGCTGGAAATATTGAGTATACCTTATGGAAGGTCTTATGGTGACACCATCAAGGAAGGTAAGAAAATAAAGACCCCAGGATCACCCACAGGGGGGACCCCCTGTGTCCCTGCGCTACTGTGGTTACTTCTGAGATGCAGTCTGCCTTGTCCCCTTAGCCTTTGTTCCACTGCTGCTAGCCTGCCCTGGGAGATCTCAGAGAAATACCAGTATCCGTCCGTCTAATCCTGCTTCAAATGTGACGGCTCTCCTTTTCGAATTTATCTCTTCTCTGTCTTCCTGCCATCATTGTTTCCTTCCTCATTCTAGGTCTTTCTGCAAGCCCTTCCCTGCCTATGGAAAGAGCTGTATGCTCTGCCCTCCTCTCCCTGCCAAATGAGGCCGCGCTCTGCCTTGGCGACTCACCCTGAGCTGGGTCTTCCCTCTGGCACTCTTTTCCCCTTTCTGATCCTTCTCTTGATTTGGGCTTCTTAGCAGCAGTTGGTGGCATGTACCTCATGTGATCTGTAACTAATACAGGCTCTTGTGTTTAGGTCTAAGCATTGGCTTTTTCTTTCTAAGCTCACCAGGGGACTTTAATGGGCAGCCAAGGTGCGGACCAATAAAGGAGGGCAGGTGTTCTCAAGCTGTGGGCACACGGATCTCCTAGATCAGGTTAAAATACACAGTCTGATTAAGTACATCTGGGCAGGGCCCAAGACTCTGCATTTCTGCCAAGCTCCCAGGAGATGCTGGTGCTGCTGGTCCCCGGGCCATCTTTCAAGTAGTGGGGATCTAGGCCCATCTTAGAGATGGTCAAAGAGGGGCCCAGTGGGATGGAGTGCCTTGCTTGAAGAGACTGAGTGGTCAAAAGAAGATGTGAATGCATGCCCTCGGAGTTTAGTGTTCTTCCTAGGCCTTTTCATAAGTATTTGTCAGAGAGAGGGGAAGAGAGCGAGCACAGGCAGACAGAATGGCAGGCAGAGGCAGAGGGAGAAGCAGGCTCCCTGCCAAGCAAGGAGCCCCATAAGTAATGGTACTTTATTATTACATTATAACAATAGATATAAACCCTTAAGAACACAGTGGATGAAATGCGAATTTTTCAACATCCTTCATTTTAGTGCCTTTCTCTTGCAAAGTGCTCAAACAGGACCCTTAAGTGCATATAACAGAATGTAATAATCTATTATTATAGGATCATTATATGTAGGTAGGAATAGAATATAATATAGAATATAGAATATAATTTGGAACATGTAGGTAATAAGAGAATTGTCTTAATTATATGGTGTTGTTTCCATATTGTTGGTGTCCCTTATCATATTTATTCATGTTTTTCATGACAATTTATGGTGGGGATGGGCTTCGTGTCACGCACCATGTCACATGTCTCATGAATATTATGCCATGAACCTGCCACGGCCATCTTGGGAGGTAGGGATTATTGTCACCTCCATTTTGTTGAGAAAAGTGAGGCTTACAGGGCAGAGTAACTTATTCTCTGTTAAGTGTTAGAGCTGGGGTTTCAATTAAGGAGACTGACCACTCAGTCAGACTCTATTGTATTTAGCTTATTATTATTATTAGCTTATTTGTTTTAGGCTGGCCTTGCCTTGTGGCTTCACACCAGGGGCCCAGAACTAGTCTTCCCCTACTTTAGGGTACCCCTACCCAGGTTGGCTCATGGGCAAGGGGCTATGTTAGTGGCTCTAGGACCAAATGAACTTAGAGATGGGCATGTCCCCCTCCCCTGAGTCTGTGTTTCTGTCCATCTGTTTCTGTCCATCTATTTCTTCCAGCAGGGGCCAGTGTTACCTACTCTAAAGCCTTTGCTTATTTTCACCCTTCTAGGGCATGCTGTTCTTCCATGGGAGCCCCCTGGGGTCCCAGGGCAACCAGAAGCTTTCCACCTGCCTGGTGGACAGCTGGATGCAGGTGAAGATCATGGGTTTGGGGCGGGACCTACAGAACATCCATTGAGGGACCGACAAAGCAATTGGTAACCACTGGGAGATCTTGCACCCACTACTACTAGCACAGTGACCACAGGGCCCTTGACCACAACCTCTGCTTTCTGAAGCTCACTGGCTCAGGGACCCGCCCGGGACCTGCCTCTGGAGCTGACCATGTGTGGCTGTTCTAGCCACCCGAGGGTGGGAGAGAAAAATAACCTCCAGGGCAGTGAGTCTGTGGTGTGACGTCCGAGGTAGGAGGCTGGGTCTCATCCTGGCCAAGCTGGGCAGCCGGAAGCAAATCACTGCCCTTCTCTTCAGGCCTCGGTGTCCCACCGCGTCTTCATCCCGCCTCCTCAGAGGGCATCATCGGCAGGCACCCTAAACATGATCAGCTCCAGTGTCTCTTGGGAAGCTTGAAAAAATACACGTAGGTGGCCAGGTCCCATCCTAGATCAACTGAACCAGAATATCTGAAGATGGAATCTGGGCCTGGGCATCCACGTGTTTTTTGTTTTTTGTTTTTTTTTGAAGATTTTATTTATTTATTTGACAGAGATCACAAGTAGGCAGAGAGGCAGGCAGAGAGAGAGGGGGAAGCAGGCTCCCTGCTGAGCAGGGAGCCCAATGTGGGGCTCGATCCCAGGACTCTGGGATCATGACCTGAGCCGAAGGCAGAGGCTTTAACCCACTGAGCCACCCAGGCCCTCTTCCCCGCCCTGCGTGGTTTTTTAAAAAGCTCTCTAATGATTCTCGCGCACATCTCAGGACGAGACCTTCTGCCTGGAGCCCAAACCTCCCATCCCCTTTTGCACATGCGCAAACAGAGGCTCGGTTACCTGAGCCTACTCCTCCACCATAAACTGAGCACCCTTGAGTCTCACCTCCCGCGCGTGTCCGGGGCCCTGACCACCCCTCCCTGGAGCAGCACCTTGCCAGCAGCCTGGCTGTGTGCACGTGGGGAGTTTCTGTCATATGGGACAGCATGATGCCTTACAGAAAAAGACAAAGGGGGAAATTCTCTACACCTGCTAGTGGCCACTCTATTCCCCATCTCCATATATATACACACACATATATGGGTGCATGTGCCTGTATACACCACACACACACACACACACACACACATATATATACATACATACATATACATTTATTGATTGTAACCTACAGTGAAATAAACCTATAAAACTCACAGCAAACAGTAAATGTAGATTATACAAAATATCTGGAACACAGAGATCTTTAAAAACAGAATGCAGGTTGGTGGTTGCCCGGGGTCAGGGGTTAGAGGAGGGAGACGCTGTTTGTTGGAACAAGATTTTACTTTGAGGTCATGGACATGTTTTGGGACTTCTTTGGGTCGTTGATTGTTTAATTCTGCAAAGGTACTACATGCCACTGAATTGTTTGCTTTCATGGTTAATTTTATGTTCTATGAATTGTACTTTAATAAATTAGTTTTTAAAATGTAGACAAGACAGAAAGGGGGAAGAAAAGGGAAGAGCCCTTCTAACCACACAGGCAGGTGTTGGGCACAGAAAAGATGTTAGTGCACGACCCTGATTTCTCTGTAGGCACATACCCACAGACTCTGATTTGCTCTTTAAGTCGGGCAACACTACAGCACATTTCTCAGGGACTGGCTCCCTTCAATTCTTCCGTGCTTCCCTGAGAAAGAGAGGTGGCTTTCGCCTTTCTGCCTGCCCCTTTCCCACTGCATGCTTCCCTCACCAAAACTACTGCTTTGCAGAGCTCTCTACTGGACAGTCCCCGAGCTGTTGGGGCTCCCAGAGGCGCCGTGGTCGGGTATCCCAAAGGGAGATGTTTACAGCTTTGCCTTCCTGATGATGGAGCTGATCCAACCTCCAGGACCACGGGCCTTTTGATGGCCTCGACAAGGTACCAGATGGTAAAGCTCAGAGTCTCTTTGTCAAGCGTTGGTCATGTGGGCTAGCTTTCAAATGTTTGCTTTTTAATTCAATGTTTATTAATTTAGGATTTATCTCATTGTTTTTCTTTTTTAAAGTTTATGTTCTTTTCTAAATTAAAAATCTAGTTACAGTTTGCCTATAAGAATAATCCAGGAACTCGGGATTACACACTTTATTCTATGATAGCAGCCAGGGCGATCCTGTTGGAAAGTGACTTTGGTCATGTCACTTCTGTTCACAGTGTCCTCCCCGGGCTTCCTATTTAGGGAATGAAAGCTAAGCCCTACCAGTGGTCTGCAAGATCACTAAAGCCCTCTCACCTGACCTTTGGGGCCTTCTTTATTAGTGTCCTGTGGCTACCATAATAAGTTAACCACAAACCTGCTAGAATTCAGTGACAGAAGTTTATTTACTTACAGTTCTAGAAGGCAGAAGTTCAAAATTAAGGTTCAGCAGGGCCGTGTTCTCCCTAGAAGCTTTAGGGAAGATTTATTCTTTGCCTTGTTTAGCATTTGGTGGCTGCCCGGGACTTCAAGGGCTTGTGGCCAAATCACTCCAATCTCTGCCCTCACCTTAACATTGCTTCCTCTTCTGTAGACCTCTCTTCCTTCAGTATCTTCTAAAGACACTTGTCATTGAATTAGAGCTTACCTGGAAATCTGAAATGATCCCCTCAACCCAAGATGCTTAAGTTTATCTGCAAAGAACTTTTCTTTAAATAAGGTCACATTCATAGGTTCTGGGGACTAACACATGGGCAAATCTTGTTGGGTACCACCATTCAGCTCTGTATACCTTCCTAATTCCATCCCTCATGGTTTGCTCCTTTCAGTCATGCTGGTCACCTCTTTGTGCCTCCCTCATGCCAGACACATTCCTACCCCAGGGCCTTTGCACACACTGTCACTTCTGCTTGGGCATCTCTCATCTCATATTTGTATATAAAAATTGGTTTTATTCTTTCTTAAGGACTACACAATTTTTCATTGTGAGGCTATGCCATGTATTATTGATGGATACACCTTCTGGTTGTTTTTATTTCTTGTTATTATAGTTGCTGCAGTGAGCATCCTTGTATCTTTGTGGACATAAAATTGAAGAGATAAATGTATTTTAAGCGTATTTAATTTTTTTGATAAATGCTGCCTAACTGTCTTTATAGGATTTATTCAAGCTTATTTTTTACTGAGTTGTTTCTTTTTTTTTTTTTAAAGATTTTATTTATTCATTTGACAGATAGAGATCACAAGTAGGCAGAGAGGCAGGCAGAGAGAGAGGAAGGGAAACAGACTCCCTGCTGAGCAGAGAGCCCAATGTGGGGCTCCATCCGAGGATCCTGGGATCATGACCTGAACTGAAGGCAGAGGCTTTAACCCACTGAGCCACCCAGGCACCCCCTAAGTTTTTCTTAACACACATCCTATCATGGAATTAAGGGCAGAAGTGGTGGGAGATAAAGCAAAATTTGATCCAGATTGATTTAAAAAAAAAAAAAGCATAGTGGGCGTAACCTCCAGCGCTGTTATTTTCTACTTTGACCGTGCACTAGAACTTCCCAAGGAACTTTAAAAACTGCTACTGCCTGGGTTTTAGCCAAGGAGACTCTAATGTCCTATACCATGATCTGGGCATCAGGGTTTGTGGGTGATTCCCACGTGCAGCCCAACCTGAGAGCCGCGATCTCAGAGCGAGCCCAGGGAGGTGTGCGTGTGTCAGTTTCTGAAGTTTCTCCTTTGATTTTTTTTTTAAATCCCTTTGCTTACAATTACTAGCCCTTTCCCAGGGGTCAGCCTCAAGTCTCATCTCTAGATCATCATGCATTCCCTGGAGACCTTTTTTCAAGTCGGGAGCCTTTCTGAATATAAGTAGTTGCTTTAAAAGCAGATTCCTGGGGCACCTGGGTGGCTCAGTCAATTAAGCGTCTGCCTTCAGCTCAGGTATGATCCCAGATCCTGGAATCGAGGCCCACATCGGGCTCTCTGCTCAGTGGAGAGTCTTCCTATCCCTTTCTCTCTGCCCCTCCCTGCCAGCTCAGGCTCTCTCCTGCTTGCAATCTCTCTCAAATAAATAAATAAATAAAATCTTTAAAAAATAAAGGTGGATTCCAGTTTCTAATCTATGGTCAGGAGAAATAGAGGGGAGACTCATTCAAAGAGGTTCATCCCAAATCCAAGTGCAACTGACCTTGGAACCGAGCAGCTACATAGGTCTTCCCAGACGGAGCCCAGGAAGGAGCCCATCTACATTCGCCAAGCTCACCTACCACGGGATTGCACCAACTTTGGTGGAGGTAAGGGGGAGGAGGGAACAGTGGAGGTGGGGAGACTGTATACAGTTGGTATGTTTGCCCTTCACTGTAGTCCTATGCCCACAGGGTTAAATAAGAGCTGGCCATATGGGACTATGTATACACAGGCCTGCAACCAGGAAAAGTACAAGGTACACCTAATTTATGGACAAACACAATTCTTCTATTAACTTCTCGTATTTCCCTGCAAACAGTCCTGGTGCTGGGAACTGGCTAGATATCGATTCTCTGCACACACTAGACCAGTGCTTTTCAAATTTTAGTGGGCATTTGGATTACCTGCAGGGCTTGTTAAAACACAGACTCACCGGGTCCCACGCTCAGGGTCTCTGACTTAGTGGATCCGGGGTGAGGGCCAAGAATTTACATTTTTTTTTAATTTTAAAAGATTTTATTTACTTATTTGACAGACAGAGATCACAAGCAGGCAGAGAGGCAGCAGAGAGAGAGGAGGAAGCAGGCTCCCTGCTGAGCAGAGAGCCCCATGCGGGACTCGATCCCAGGACCCTGGGATCATGACCTGAGCCAAAGGCAGAGGCTTTAACCCATTGAGCCACCCAGGCGCCCCCAAGAATTTACATTTTTATCATGTTCCCAGAGGATGTTGAAGTCCCACAGTCTGAGAAGCCCCGGCCTAGTGTGACGCTGGACCAGCAGCAACAGCATCCCCTCGGGTACTTGTTAGAAATGCAGATTTTCAGGCCCAACCCCAGGCTTTCAGAATTGGAAATTGGGGGGTAGGCCCAGAAACTGTGTTTTATCAAGCTCCCCATCCCCCTTCCCAATACACCGAAGAAGAACAGAATGGCCGCACATTACCAGCTCCGGAACATGTGTAATCCGAGCGGCAGAACCACAATTTGAATTTGAACCCGTGGGTCAAAGTTTTATGTCATTGTATCGATTCTTTCATGGCAGTTCTCAGAGCTGAATACAGAAAAGCAGAAGATGCAGCAATGATGATTCTCCGATCACCTCCTTGAAACCACTGTGGTCCCACGTCTCAGGTGATACTTCATTTGGGACATGAAACACAATTAGCCATAGTATATCCTTTGTTAAAATGTACTTTCTTTCAGATTATTTTGGTGCATTAAAAATGCACTTAAACACGACTATGTACCCTGACAAAAACAAGAGAGTATTTTACACAGTTTTAGAACTTGTATTATTATTATGAAGTAAAGGCCATACTCTGTTCAGATTTCCTTGGGCTTTTTTGTTTATGTTTGTTTGTTTGTTTGTTTAAGAGGAGAAGGAAGGGCAGAGGGAGAAGGAGAGAGAGAATCTCAAGCAGGCTCTAATCCAGCACGGAGCCCGACACAGGGCACGATCTCACAACCCTGAGATCATGACCTGAACCAAAATCAAGAGCTGGATGCTTAACCAACTGAGCCACATAGGTGCTCCCCAGTGTCCTTAGTCTTTAACCTGGTGTCTTTCCTACCCCAGCTTCCCATCCAGGACACCGCAGTGCATTTGGCCATCATGTCTACTCCGTGTTCCTCAGGACTATTTCTCGGAGGCTGTCCTTAATTTTCAGACATTGTGCTTTTGAGGAGCACTGGCTGGGTATTCTGTATGATGTTTCCCATTTGTCTGATTATTTTTTCCCTCATGACTAGACTGGGCTTCTGCTTCTTGGGAGGAAGCCCACAGAGGTCAATTGTCATGTTCGTCTCATCATATCAAGGATACACAAACCCTGGTTCTTCTTACTGGAGAATTATATTGGAAACCAAGACCTAGATGCTGGGTGTGTTCATGGCTGCTCGGGTGCTGTTGCCTCTAGGCCCTCCCTGTGGCATGTGTGTACAATACCCTCCGTGTACACACCTTTCCACATCCATATCTACCTAGCTGTGTCTATATAAACTAAACATGACTTCATACTGACATTTCCAACATCATTGCCACATGGTTCATTTATTCTAGTCTCCCTATCACTTATCCAAACCTCCCTTTCCAACCGTGAGACCCTGCTCCCACCATCTGCCATCCATTTATTACTTATCCAATCCCAGAGTATGTGTGTGGTGCTGTCAGAGTCCTTATTCTGTCCCCTCATGAGATGCAATCCTGCCAACTAGAAGATAGGGATTGTGAACGGGTCCTGTGTTTAGACGTAAGGGTCTCACGTCATTCTTTGGTCATGGTCTGCATCTCCCCTGGGATTGTCCAATAGCCTAATAGATATTGTTAAGAATTTGTGTCCTTTGAGGTTTACTCTCTATGCTATAAAGTTCGATGGATTTTGGCAAATACACAGTAACATGTATCCACTTCTACAGTATTATGGAACATAGTCTGATTACCCGAAACAAACTCCGTGCCTCACCTGTTCAACGCTTTCTCCTCCCCAAACTAGTGGCAGCCTTTCATCTGTTTTCTGTCTCTATAATTTTGCCTTTTCTGGGATGTCATATAAACCGAACCCTCCATCGTGTAGCCTTTTCAGACTACGTTTTTATACTTAGTAATATGCACTTAAGATTCGTTCATGTTGGGCACCTGGGTGGCTCAGTTGGTGAAATATCTGCCTTTGGATCATGTCCTGATCCCAGGGTCTTGGGATCAAGTCCCCCATCAGGCTCCCTGCTCAGTGGGGAGTCTGTTTCTCCCTCTGCTCTCCCCACATTCAGGATATCTCTCTCATGCTCTCTCTCTCTTAAATAAAAAATAAAATAAATAAAAAAGATTCATTTATATTGTTACACCCATTGTATTTTTATACCAAAACATGTATACATTGTTCTCAAATTATTATTTCCTTTACAAAACTTGGATAAGCAGAGTGTTTAATAAATGTCAGTAGAAGTCAAGGCCGAAGTGAAAGAAAGTAAGTTTACAAAGTTGGGCCTGGAGGCAGGACGTGGTAACATCTATTATTTGCTAAAATAACTTTTATGTGACATTGCATATGGAATACAAATTGCATAACGTGCACCCCAAATTCTTATAGACTCCTGAAGTCACATAGACGTATATATGCTTTACTTCAATAAAAGTTCTATTAGAAAAAAAAAACCTAATCTAAAAACAGATTCATTAAAAGGTGCTTATATGTTTTACAGTAGGGTTCTGCATTTTCCAGGAGGTTCCGAAGTATTTCTCATAAAATATTCAGATTTCTCTGACATTCCTATCTATTCAATTTATTTAAAACTCAATTTACAAATTGAAGAGCACATATGTGTAACGTGTCCTTAATGGCACACAGTTTTCAGTCATTTGGCCGTCTCCACCCCACGTGAGTTTCAGAAATCATCAGCCGCATCAAAGACCCCACGTCAGTTCCACTTCGACCTCCCCTGTTGGAGGAGAAGGGGAACCAGAAGACTGTGGTCACGGTGAGGGAGTGTGGGGATGATCTCCAGAGAAAAGGCTCACTTTCTCTTCCGTCAAGAAAATTTTACGAGAAGCCAGTTCCAAAGGGTGAGTGAGATACAGCACATTTTCTCCTAATCATGTAACCATTAGAATTTAGAAACTCTGTGGCTGTGATGGCTCCCGTGTGGCTCAGTCCATTCATTCGTCCATTCCTCCACTCATTCATTCATTCACTCACTCCTTCATTCATTCATCATCTACCCACTAGACGACTGCCACGTGCAAGACACTGTGTTACACGCTGGCTAAGTAGAGTGAAAAATTCTCCCTTTGTTTCACAAGTGATACAAAATGTATCAGACGTCCGCTCTTCACTGCCCTCCTTTGTTCATTCCAGAAACTACTAGTCAGTCAAGGCACTCTTCCCTGGGAAGTTCTGACATGGCCCCAGAATGTTTTCCGAATCAACATTCCAAGGGTCAGGACTCATCCATTGGGGTCGGACGATGGGATAAAAAACTATTCACCGACCTTAGAGTAAGGGATTAAATTATTCACGCTGCCCAAGCAACTTTGTCAATAGTCGCTTCCTTCACGTTAGGATGATAGTGTCTTCTTTTGGCACATTGAGCACCTGCGGGCACGGCCACGCTAGAAGCAGCTGGAGTTGATAGAAGGGCCCTGGGCTGGAAGTCTGGCACCTGCTCCTAACTTGGCCATTCTGTTGTGCATTCTTAACACAACAGTCCAGAATTCTGCATTTTCCACATCAAAATTGTTCTAAATGATACGTCTCAGGTCAATCATGACTTTTACTCAGAAAATCTGCTCTCTTATGTTAAGGTAAGTCTACCTCCTATATGAGCCTCAGTCTTCTCATCTGAAAAATGGGGAATTTAAACAATTTTTCTGAAGACACTTCTAAACCGAGAGCCTATGGGATCTAGAAGTGCCCCTTACATCTTTATCTGAAAGAAAACCACTGGTGTTGTTCAGAAAAAAAGAACAACAACACAACAACAACAACAACCCAAAAACCTGTCCTGAAATCTACGTTTTCGACTGACCATGATGGCGACCTGGAGGATGTTGGGAAGTGGGGGAGGGTACTGTTTACTAAATGCTTGCTGAGTGCCAGATGTAGCTTTAGACACCGCGTGACCATTCTCTCCCTGGACCCTCAGAACAGCCCTGGGAAGTATGTGTTATTATCCTCATTTTCCAGATGAAGAAACTGAGGCTCAGGGAGATGAAGGGGGCAGGTCGAGGTCACAGAACTGGTCGAAGGCAGCCTCTGTCCTGCCGTGTGGCCTCATTGCCATGGTCATTTCACTTCTGTCTATGGGCAGCCCTGAAGTAGGGAACCTGAAGGGCAAGACATGTTTTCTTTTCTCAGGATGTAAGGCTGGAAGTTGTGCTCCATTCTGGCCCTAAAGTTCTTGGGAAAAGATGTTCATGTGGGGGTGGTTTTAAAGCCACGTGAACATCCTAGACCGTGTGGTGAGCCAGCTGGAGGTGTGTGTCCAACATCTGGAGGCTGTGGTGGAAGAGAGGACCAACCAGCTGATGGCAGAGAAGAGGAAGGTGGATAGGCTTCTGTCCTCAAGGCTGCCTAGGTATCCCAGCACGGGGTGGGGACGGAGCTTTACAAAGGACCCAGGAAAAAATAGCGTCACTATCTAAGAGGCGCCACATAGAGAGAATATTTATTTTGCTCCTTTAATAAGAGGAAGTCAGGTTCTTCTGAAATGGGTGAAGCATTTTGCAGGCAATCTGGTACACCCAAATTATAAAAGGGGATAGACCCTTCAAAGGACTAGAGAATGTCTTACGGAAAAGATGATGGCTGCAGCAACAGCAGAGCGACCACTAGATGGCGCTCTGCCCGCACGAGTTTGGTTCATTGCTGGCGCCCCAGTATTTTGGATTGTACTCCAAAACCTTTCTTTGCGCAATGCAATATGCGCCCATGACTTCAGATTAAAAACTCGCTTCATTTTTGGCTGTAATCGCATCTGTACTCTCTCTAAACACTTGGCAGGAGCATCTGCTGTTAAAATTTCTTGTGTGTCTTGACAAAGAAGCAGAATCGGGATTTGAAGGTATTGGTATAAGATTGGTGGACTAGGGCAAAAATATTGGTTTGTGGATTGGCGGCTGCTTCTTTTTCCTCCCGCATTTGCAGATTGACTCTTTACCATCAAACTCTATAGCCAACAGGGGAAAATGAGATGCCCTCCGGGAGAAAATCCTTATGGTAAAGGCATTCCTGTAACCTACTCTGCCCTCCTCCAATTTATACCCACCAAGGAAAGTATCTCTTTGGAGAAAATGCAGGTGGAGAAATGGGAGTCAGAAGAATCCCTTTAGGTGATGGAATTTTTGTTCACCAAAAACCTAATCCACTGAAGCCAGAGGGTCTATAAGCATGACTCTGCCAGGGTCTGTAGGAGGCGAGATGAGTAAGAGAGTCTGTTCAAAGCCAGTCCCTATTCTCTGGTTTCAGCTTTGTTGGAGAACAGTGCACAGCTGGAAGGTCTGTGGAACCGGAACATTTTGAATCCATGACAATCTTTTTCTCTGACATTGCTGGATTCACAGATCTGAGTTCTCTCGGGTCCCCTTGCAAGTTGTGATGCTCCTTAATGACCTGCACAATTTATTTGATGACATCATTAAAACATATGATGTGTGTGAGGTGAGACACTTGGCTCCTGGACTATGAGGGGACATGCTCTCCTTGTCGCTGACTCTGGGGCTGGAGTGAGGGTGGACGCCGCCCTCGCTGTCAGCCAGGGAAGGCTCTATTTCAGGCTGGCATTCTATCCCGGTGCATGGCAGAAACTCAATATTTTATTCTTGTTTGTTTTCTTGGGAAAGGGCTTAATTAATCACAGATGTATGCGCTTGTCAAGAATCACTAGTTGCTCCTTGTTTCCTTCCATTATTTTATCTCGTAGTAAACACATTTCTAAAGAGGCATTGGCCTTCTACTGACTAATTCCTCCAGCTCGCTCCTGATGTTTTCTTCGTATTCAGAGAGGCTCACATTTACTGTCCTTTAAAGGTTGTCTTTGGACCCTATGTGAGTCTCACTTCCGTTCCTGTGATCCTAAGCAGTGTGGTTGAAGATGGGCCCCCAAGGGTAGCTATCAGACTTGTGTCTAAAATGAGAAACAATGGTCTGCCTCGTACCACTCAGGGATGTATGAATATGGTTACCCAGAGTTAAAAAAAAAAAAAAAAAAAAGATTGTTCAGGGGAGGATAGCAAAAATGAATAATTTGGATTCATTCAATGATGGATGCTTTGGGTGTTTTCTGAGTTTTCTGATGGGGCCGGATCCCGAGGGCAGGTGCCCAAGCTCATGCATGCCTGGGGCAACCACAGGTTTCCAGCTCTGACCTTGGTTGCAGGGCTCTGCCTGTGGCCCTGGGTCCAGGGAGATTTGGGGGAGAGTGTGGTCAGGTCCACAAGGACATATCCTTAATGATTATCCCCCAGTGTTCCCCACAGATATGCCTCTGTTCAAGGGTGAAAGCAAAGATGGTGAGGATACTCACAAAGGTAGGTCACACGTACCCCCAAATGGAAGCTATTCTGCTCAGAAGGGCATCCTCTGGGATTTCCTCTTGGTGTTATCTTCCCTGTTATGTTTTGCATGAGTTAATACTAAATCAGAGTCAGTGTCTAAAGGGTGTATGTACCCGTGATGGGGACAGGTAGCCTAGAAGCAATCAGACTTGTATATGGGTTGATTTTGTAAAATTTGGGGGTGACCAGTAGACAGAGGTGCTTTTCCTGCCTGGCTAAAGCCAGAAATTCCACCTTTACTGCATCATCTTTGGATTCTGCTAAAATGCATGTGTATCTGGAAAGAGTTGTACCTTTCAAGTTTACACTAGTCATTTATTCTCTATTGGGAATGCAGAATCTGAAAGGTAATTTTATAGGGATTTATCAGGGGAGAGAAGAGGACAAATCAGGCAGATAAATGCATTTGTACATAAGTAGAAGCATACGTTGTGTCTAATGCATACCTATGTATAAAGGTATCTAAGAGCTCTTGTATGGGGTGAAGCTCTCGTATGTACCTTCAGGTTGGGTAAGATGAAGTCCTCTTGATGGATACATGCGATTCTTCAAGATTTACCCCATTTGTGCATTGCTTCCTGCTTAACTGGTTTTGAACTTGAATAGAGGAAATACAGTCCCCACCGCTCTCAGAGTTCAGAGGAGGAAACAGTGAATGTGTGCATGAGGGCTTGGGGAAGGAAGGCTTTCTGGAAGAAGCAGGACAAGGGCAGAAACTCCCGGAAATGTGGGGACATGGAAGGAGTGGAAGTCAGGGGGTGTGGCTCTTCAAAGTTGGGGGCCTCAGAGCAATGCCACTTTGTTGCTTTATTTTCAGGTGGAAATCACTGGAGATGCATACATAGTGGCCAGCGGACTTCCCACTTGCGATGGAATCCATCACGTGCATGAGATTGCCACGATGTCCTTGCACTTCCTCAGCACCATCGTCTACTTTGCGATTGGGCACATGCCTGAGGAGCAGCTCAGGCTCCGGACTGGCATCCACACAGTAGACAGCCCTTGGCCTTAGGACCCATGGATAGCAGCAGGTGGTTCTGGATTCAAGTCCTAGGTATGAGGTTTTTAGGACCCTGAAGTTGAATGGTAAACATTAAAGGGAAACAAAATGTTGAATTGTCTCTGTAAATGTGTTTCCAGCTAGCCAGATTACTTGGGAACAGAGAAGACACGCAGAGACTCCAAGGTGTTGAACCAAAAGTTAGGAGGAGACCAAGAAGCAGGACAGTTAAATGGGGCTGTTATTTCCTGTGACTCTTTGATCTGGTCTGTTTTGGGTCAAACTCATGGGCACGTGACCTGTGCGGAAGCAACCATCACTTGGTTTAATGCTCTTCTTAGTTTAAGTATTAATGTATTTTTTTTAAAATTATTAATATAATTATCACTATAATATTTTACAATATTAATAATAATTGCTAATTTTCTTAATTTCTTAATAAGTTTGGAATGAAGAGTTCCTTATTTTCATTTTAGACCAGGCCCTGTAAGCTATGTAGCTAGACCTGCTCCTACCTGTCCTCCGAGGCTTGACTAAAATAAAACCTGGCCCATAATCAGAATTAATTACTCCCACATTTGTGCCACAATTGCTTTGCTCACATCTCTAGTGCATGAATAACATCATCATTAATTTCTGTCTTAGCTTGGTTGTTATAACAAAATACTGTAGACTGGGTGGCTTAAACAACAGACGTTTATTTTCTCACAGTTCCGGAGGCAGGAAAGTCTGAGATCAGGGTTTCATTGTGGTCGGTTCCCATGAGAACCCTCTTCCTATCTCACCAAAGGCTGGCTGCCTTCTTTTCGTCACCTAGCGAAGAAAGAGTTCTGGTGTCTCCTTTTGGTATATGGGCACTAATCCCATCATGAGGGCCCTATCCCCAGGACCTCATCTAAACCTAAGTATCTTTGCAAAGGCCCTGCTTGCTAATACTGTCATCTTGAGAGTTCGGGCTTTTGCAAGTGAATGAGTGGGGCTTACTATCGTTCAGCTTATCGTTATTGATTATGTTGTTTTCCACCCAACCCAAGGATTCTGTCGGTTGCCTCTTTGTAAATGCAAAGAAGTGCTGCCAACCTCTGCCTGAAGAGGGCGCTTCAATATTTGTTGAATTGCATTCACGGACCTCGTGTGCTGGCGCAGGCCAGCCCTTGGGAAATGCAGATGGCCTGTGCCCTTCTGCTCTCCTTCTTGCAGGGTCCTGTGGGGCCGGTGTGGCGGGTATCCCCATGCCCAGGTACCATCTGTTCCGAGACACCGTGAACAGGGCCTCCAGAATGGAAAGCAGCGATCTGCGTGGGTATCATTGACCGTACTTTGCAAACACAATTGTCACTGCCCCCTCGCCCTCGGGCGTTTCACCGGAGGGTGTTTTAGCAGAGCCATTTTCATTTTGTCTACTGTTTTCCATTTGGAGGATAAGATCATTCTCCACTTCAGACAACATTGATCACAAAATTTGTAGACAGGGTTTTGCCCCGTGCCTTCTGTGTAAATACACACGACTTCTTCTTTCCAGGATTTTCAATTCTAAACAGTCAGGTACACCTAATAAGGTGATTAAAAGGGAAAGCAGGAGTCAGCAAGCTTTTTCTGTTCAGGGCCAGACAGTGAATATTTTGGGCTTCATGAGCCATAGTCTCTGCTACTTAACTACTGTTTTAGTGTGAAAGCAGCCATTTATAATATATGAGTGATAAGTGTGGCCATGTTCCAATAAAACTTTATTTGTGAGCACCAGCAGTGGGCTGGATTTGACTGGTGGGTGGTAATTTGCCCATTCCGGATGCAGAGTATAGTTTTGGTGATGTGGAATTAATCTGTGGACAGGAACTCCAGGGAATATCATATTCTAGTGCTTTACAGTAATTTTATTGTATTAACTGTTGCTAGACTATATATGCTATTTATTGGCTGAGATCTTTATCAGCTAGAAAAAAATTACTTAGGGGATTTAAGTTTTAGAATTTCTATATTTTCCACAATATATAAAAACATACAAAAATACTTTTTTTTTCTCTTGGGGCGCCTGGATGGCTCACTGGGTTATAGCCTCTGCCTTCAGCTTAGGTCATGATCCCAGGGTCCTGGGATCAAGCCCCTCATTGGGCTCTCTGCTCTGCAGGGAGCCTGCTTCCCCCTCTCTCTCTCTCTCTCTGCCTGCCTCTCTGCCCGCTTGTGATCTCTGTCAAGTAAATAAACAAAAAATCTTAAAAAAAAAATTCTTTTTTCTCCTGATTACTTCATTGTTTGAGTTAATCAGCCAAGCCTCAAACATGGATTGCAACTTCTCTTTTAACTTGTGAATCAAGATTTTTAAGGGTAAGTCTTGAAAATGGGACTGCTGATGGAGGTTCCAAGCCTGTTTCTGGAGGCAATGCTGGTTGTGACCCACGTTTTCAGTGATATGTCCCAGCTCTGGGACCATCCCAGGAAGCCCAAGGAGCCCAGTGGACCTCTATCCACAGGGAGTACCAGCTTGCATACGGAGTTAGTTCTGTCTAGTGTTTCTAAACTGAACATATTAAAGTTTCAGCAATATCGGTAGCATTTGAAGAATATCTGGATGGTTAGGGGGTCTCAGAGAGGTGTGTCTTTGGTTAACTTTAATGAGAGATGCTGGTAGCTCAAGAGTTTGAGCAGCGGAGGCTTCCCTCTCCACAGCAGCCCCTGCCCACTGGCCCCCAAGTCACAACCAAGTCAGTAACTAGGCAAGAACTGGTTTATGGCAGCTCTCCACCTTGAGGGTACCTCTCTTCTCCTAGCTGTAACTACTTAAACACCTCAGTCTAGTCTTTCACAAGGCAACAGCAAGCACAAGGCTAGTAATTATAATGCCCATATTTCCTCTACGGAGTAACTTCTCCTGGGTCTAAAGTGCCAGGGAGAGGAGATAGAGGCCCACTGGCTTGGGGGCATGAGGACCTCATCTCAATTCATCTAAATTTCTTTTCCTTTTCTCTCTGCCTTCTTCTCCATCTAGCCCATCTGAAACACACCATGATGCATTCTCATCATTTTGATAGCCATCGGCCTTTGGTGGGGCAGGGGAATGGATGTTCTCAAGAACATCTTGGAGATGGTCACAGAGGAAGTGGTGAGTGGTTTCTATGATGTTAGGTGTTTCGGTGGGTATGGGGATTCATGGAAAGAAGTGAAAGAGAAGGGAATGGCATCAACTCCCCAGGGTGCTTAGCCTGGCCCTCGAGTACTATATCTCATCAACAGACTTCAGGTGAGGGAAAGATTTTTCTAGAAGCCATCAGTATAGACCTAGCTTTGAATTTTACTGGCTGTCTGATTTTGGGGCCTGTTTTTTTTTTTTCACTAGTAAAATGGGAATGGTGATGATATTACCTTCAAAGGGTAGATGGGGGGATTAAATGTGAACATGTATATGAGGTGCTTCACCGGGTGCCCTACTGATCCGAAGAGCTCATAGATTTTATTATTATTTTTGAAAGATTGCCTTTTAGCAAAATTCAGCCTTGATGGGCTCTCACTCCTGAGGCCAGGGCTAACTAGTCTTTGAAGCTTATCAGCAAAGCCCAAGGAAATCAACATTTCATCTGTAATGAGGCCTTTCCTTCCCTGAGGCTTCTCCTGCTTACTTGCGCCTTGGCCAAGAACAACATTTTCAGTCAACAAGCAAGGGAGACCCAGTTGTCTGTTCAGAGGGCACACTCCCTTCAGGGGCAGCCTTTCCTCCTCTGTGACTTCCCTTTGCCTCCCACAGGGCAAAGGAAAACCAACAACCTTCTGGTTGAATCACTCTTCCAATCCCTGAATTTACTGAGGAAAAAGCTAAAGTCCTGGAGAGCTTCTGAGGTGTTTTCTTTTTTCTTTTTTTTTTTTTTTTCAAATTTTTTTTTTTTTTTAAGATTTTATTTATTTGTCAGAGAGAGAGAGGGAGAGCGAGCAAGCACAGGCAGAGACAGAGGGAGAGAAGCAGGCTCCCCGCTGAGCAAGGAGCCCGATGTGGGACTCGATCCCAGGACGCTGGAATCATGACCTGAGCCGAAGGCAGCTGCTTAACCAACTGAGCCACCCAGGCGTCCCTGAGGTGTTTTCTTTAAAGGTGCTTGTGGGGTCCCATGAAAATCTGAGGACCGTTGGGTTAGACACATTAAATATGCCATTCGGGGGATGTAGATCTGGGGTACTGAGTTAATCTACCAGTAGGGAGAGCTATCTAGAAGGCCTCCTCTTCCTGCCCCAGAGCTCTGTGGAGTTGGGATGAGCAAATAGGGTGAACTCATTTCTGGGGGACCAGGGCTAGGCTGTTGCTCCCAGACCTGCCAGTGAACTTGCCTAGCTGCCAGATATTTCCGGCCCATTAGCTTGTGAATTTGTGGTGAACCCAATTTCATTCTGGGAGAGAGAAAAGCTGGAGAACAAAAGCTGGGGCTGCTGGGCAACCCCCTGCCGCCCCCCCCCCCACCCCCGTCTGCTTTACCCAGGTCCTGCTCCCTAACCTTTAGTTATCAGAAGGCATCTCAGGAATGTTTATAAAGCGCTATGGAAGGTGTGAACAGTCCGCGTGGTCCAACAGGATCAGGCCGTTCCTGATCAGGTAGACCGGTTGGGGCAGCCAGTCTCTGCAAGGCTGGGTCCTGAGCTCTGACTTCCTGTGAGCGCTGCAGTTTCCAAAAGGAAATGTTTCACTCTCGATTTGTTGCTTAATTTCTTTCCTATCCAAAGCAGAGGAACAAAGATAGGCTTTGCTTTCAATCAAGTTTAAGTGGAATATTTCATTGATATATGAAGGGCTTAATTTTTTCCAGCCTCCAGCAGATGAAGAGGAACCCATCCATTCTGCTATGAACATCTCCCCCTTCACACAGAGAATAGGGTGCCGCCATGTCAATCAGTGGTTCTTGTAGCAGACTGACTAAACCACTAAACCACTAATGCACTTTGCACTATTTTTTTTTAATCCCTTGCAACTCCTTACATCCCGATTATCTTCCCGATCATCTTCCTCGTGGCGGCTCCTGAATATGGGAGAGCAGCTTGGACGATGTATGGTGTTTGAGACCCTTTCCTGGTGAATTTCCCAAGACTGAAGGAGTGAAAACCAATGAGATCAGGGATGTTTTCTTTTTCTTTTTTTTTTACTTGACCTGTGACCTGCCTTTGTAGAAATATTTTTGAACTCTGTAGAGGAAAATAATTTTGGTGAGTTGAGAGCCTTTAATATCCAATCTTACGAAAGGTTTGGTGGAATCCTTGCCTTTCTTCAGGAAAAGGGCCACTAAATAGGGGGCTGAGGGGTGTGCTGTCCAGACAGCCCCGTCTCCACGGAGCTACTGTGTGTTTCCACTCGCAGCAGTTTTGTTCTGCCCAGAGGTTGCCCAACTGAACTCAAGGACTTTCACAGACTCCGTTTTCTGTTGACATGATTCCATTTTTATTGCGGTAGTTCTCTGCTCCCCCCATAGGCCTTTAGCCTCAAGGCTTGACAGCGTTAGTCAAAAGAAGGCATTTACCTGAGAGGGACAGGGGAGCTTCTGCTGCCACCTCAGCATGGAGACAATCGGACAACACTTAATTTTTTATACTTCAGAACTTCTTCTCTTGTTTGGGAGTAGAGTGCCTGGATTCCAAACACTTTGTTCTCCCATGGAAGGGAACAGAACAACTTCTGCTCTGAGGCCTTTCAGAGAGATAGACCATACCCTATCCATCCACCTAACCACCCATCCATCCCTCCATCCGTATGACAGTTCATTAATTCAAAGAGCAATTACTGAGCACGTACGCTGAGCCAGGTACCACACCAGGGAAATGAGAATATGAAACGTTCCCTGTTGGTTAGTTCTCAGATTAGTTGAAGAGAAGTAGCAAACCAATAGTACTGCCATATGTTAAGGGCTTATAGAGGTGTACACAAAAGTATGGAGGTAACAAAGCAGTCCAACGTTGTTGCATCTAAAAGGCATTAGACAATGGTACGCGGATGTAGGGACGGGGTGGGATATAGTGATTGTCTATTATCATCTGTGCATCAGTATGGAGTGTGTGTGTTCCCTTTCAGCTCTAGCTCACATGCTTCTAGAAGTTAGATAATAAAGACTTTGTTACTTCTGCCTTCTTCATTGGACATAATAAACACTTGGCATCAATACACACATAAACTCATAAAACATACCCACATTTGTGCATACACGTCCATTCACATGTGAATAATATATACATGTATATGTATCTACATGCATATACACACAGAGAAATCTCTGTCTCTAAATACATATCTATTGATTGATAGATCAATAGGTAGAGACTTAGATGGGTATTTATACTCAGGAAACATGCATGTCTGTATATTTTTTTCTTTATATTACTCAAGTTTTAAGAGAGGGAGTCTTTAAGGATCATAAGCAGGAATTTGATAAGATTAACTTCCTAAAATCTATGTCTGGTGTTTTTTTCTATGTCAGCCAAGGATACCTAAGGGACTTATCCACTCTTCCTTGTTCTCCAAACATGTTTTATGTGTAAGACTCATGAGAAATTATAACATAGATTATTTTGAGTGTTTTCTCTTAATTCCTTGATAGAGAAATTAGAAGATGTGAAGAGGCTTTAGCTCACCTGAGGTTGAAACACATTTGATTGCTGGTGGCTGGTGTTAGGGTGTTAGAGATAGGGAGATCATACGGATGGCATTGTCTCCTTGTGTCAGAAAGCGAATGCTGGAAGTCTTGGAAAGTAAATGTCGGGTAGAATGATGGAAGGTCTGTAGTACGTGTGTGAGTTGAAGAAGTTCTAGCCATAGGAACCCGTGGGAGGGTAGAGGAATTGGCTCTTAATATGATAGAGTAGCACCGTAAGCTGTAATCACAGGTTATCTATTTTAAGGTATTTTATTTATCCTAAAGCACCAATTGAAGATACAAGAGCATTAAACAATATGATAAAATAAAGCAAAACTAATACAACATTGTTTTACTTGGATGGCCAAAGATTTGATCATGGCTCTAAGTAGGCTATTTAAGAGTTTTTGACTAGAACCAATAAAATGTCTTCTGCCCTTCCTTGTTATAAAAATTCTGAATTTATAAAAAGAAGAAATCCCAAACCGGCTGAAGCTCCAGCTTTGAGAACAGTTTAGACGCCGCTGAGTCATTTGAATCTAGTCTGTTGCTAAACAAACGTGTACTCCATGTTTCCAGAAATTTGGGAACTAGCTGGATTTCTGAGTTCCTCAGCACAGTTCTAAAAGACTCACCCAACTACACATCTCAAAACCTCTCAAATATATTAGCCACAGAGAGACACACTGATGGGTTTTCAAAGTAAAAGCCCACTCATTAAGTCTGTACAGGACTAAGAAAAAAAGTGAGAGCTCTGGCTTTTCCTGTCCCATTCTAGCTCTGGTGTTGACAGTGCATTCTTGGGACTTGCCCAGGGGTCTATGAGGGTTGGCTCTTCAGGTTTTTTTTTTTTTTTTTGGTTGTTGTTGGCCCTGTAAATCATTAACATCCATGCATTCTTAATCCCTGGGCTGGGGCTGGCCTCAGGGTGTGGTGCCCTGTGATGCCACTGGCCATTTTTGCAGTTGTGTTTCTGATTTTTTTTGGTAGGTTCCATTCTAAGTCATAAGTCATAAGTCAAGGAGACAAAAACAGAGAGATACATGCTTGACTGTTAAAGACTACATGAGGTCAGACCATTCTGCACAGATGAAGATTTCTTAGATCAAATAGAAAAAAAAAAATTGCGAGAGCATTGCGCACCACAAGATGTAGAGTAGGATTGGGTTGACAAATTTCAGAGGACCTGTCACAGATGTCACTCCAGTGTCCTGTGCCAGCAGTGGTTTCATTTAGGCAATGCCACATCATGATGTCAAATTTCTGTTAATGTGGGTTTTATTCTTCTTAGTCCTATTTAATTGTTCATTTTCTTTTGATTTTTGAAATTTCTATCAGCTCTAAAAACAAGTTAATATCTATATGATGTTTACACTTATTTAAGAAACACTATACTAAAAACAAATTGGGTTAGCCCTGGTGGCCTCTCAAGAGTTGTTTTCCTTTCTAACACTCAGATTTGAGTATTATATTCCAGTCTGATTCCTGCATTATCATTTGAAAGATCAGAACCCCCCCTGCCTGGTGGCTCAGCCCTGGTTCTTAAATAAGCATCGCAGGGCATCAATGACAAAGGCCCCACTTGGCAAAGTTGGCTATTCCTGTTCATTCTGTACTTAGCACTGACTTTGCGGTTATACATTCTCCTCAATGCTCAGCTGCACTTGGTTGGGTGTGCAAGACTTTTAAAATTAGAATCGCTTTCAAATGAGTCCTCTGCAGCCCTGCCTTGAGCTTGGGGGAAAAGAGACTTCTCCACCAGCCGCAGGAGAGGAACTGCAGGATCTCGGAGCCGCGGGAAGTCCCAGGAGGAAGTGGGGCACCAAAGGCAATCACTGAAATTCACAAAAATCTCTGGAACACGTAATTGGCAAAGCTTCCCAACAGTATGCTCTTCTGTAGGTTCTTGCTGGTGGCACGATAAAAGTTCATCACGGACACAGGAGGTGATGTTGGGTGGAGGAGATGCTGCTGGCTGCCTGGTGATTTCCTACAACACGACGCAAATCCCCAGCATGACGATGAGGTGATAGAGGACATCTGTGAATCAGACAGGAGAGCAGACAGAAACACTTGACGTGGAGCAAGGACAAGGCAACAAAGGGTTAACTGGACACAAGAGTCAACCAGAAGCATTACGTGGGTTTCCATAAAACTGCACATTTTATATAAAATCCATTTATCTTTTGGGGTTTCTGCCCCTCGGTTTTGTCAGTTCCTTGCCCTCTTCCTCGTCTAAATATGGGCAACACAGTGATGGCACGTTTTACCTTAAGGCTTTCACTACGGGACTTCTTTAGAAATGAAGATCTGGGATTAGAGTCTTAAAAAGTTGGTTTACGTGATTTCCTGTAACTGTGAGAGCGAAGTCTACATCTCTGAGTTTATTAATAAATAGAACTGTCTTACCCCATCTCCTCCCATAGTTTGTTCTCCTCATCACTTGGTAAGGTCTTGGGTCTTAGCTGAAATGTTTCTTCTTGTGAGAGGCTTCCCTGGCCACTATGTAAATCATTCCTCTACCCCCACTCCAACAGTTTCACTACAGGGAAGGGCAGAGGCCTTGACTATCTCCCTCTGTAGGAGCTCCAGTGCCTAGAAGAGTAATGATGGCTGTTCTTACTGATATTTGCTGTATGCAGGGCATTCTTTGGTGCCCTTGGTTGTAACATTTAATCCATAGAGCAGGCATGTATGATAGGAGCCATTATTCGCCCAATTTCTTAGAGGAGACTGGGGAGTAGAAGGGTGAGTTCATTGCCCAAGGTCATTTAGTGAATGAGGGGCAGAGTCATAGCAAGGACTCCGAGAAATTTGTTGAAAAAAAATGTTATCACTGAAAATCACATTCTCTTAATGCAGGAACCCAAGCAAAGCCCCCTGGTGATGTTTTTTGCTGAGAGGTGGGACCCAATTCTGCTTCGTCCAATCTGTCTCCAGATGCACCCTTCCTGCAGAGCTCAAGGACTGGCTGGAGAGACATCAGTCTACCTCTAACCCCTTCTGTCCCACTCAGGTGTGCTTTAAAGAGCAGCTTTCAATTCCTCAAGGTTTTGCTGGGGCCAAAGCTAAGCTTCTTTTAAAACACACATGTACCTTTCAAAGGCATTGCCCCATGACCCTTTGGGGAGGTGCCTCTTTTCCTTACCTGAGAAGCTATAGAGACGGAAGGATCCCCTGCCTGTAAAGAGTAAAGAGAGAGAAAGCTGAAGGTTTAAGGAAAGATCGAGGAAGGAGCCTCAGGTCTGTGTTTCCAAAATACAGACCTGACCACGTGCTCTCCCAATTAAACCAATAGCCCCCCATTGACTTTAAGACAAAGTTTATAGCAGGGTTCACCAAAGCTTCTTTGAAAGAAGAAGAAAACCATTTTCTCCTTGGTTTTCTAAGGCAGGGGTTTGTACACTTTCTGGAAGGGGCCAGATAATAAGTATTTCCGCTGTGGGCCCTATGGCCCCTAGTGGAACTACTTGACGCTGTCTCCATAGGGTGAAAACATCCGGAGACAGCACCTTGTATGAACACGCGTGGCTGTGTTCCAATAAAACTTTATAGAAAACTGAAATTTGATTTCATATCATTTTTATGATATACCATAAAATATGAACTATTATTCTTTTGATTTTTTTTTCCACCACATAAGAAGGTAAAAATTGTTCTTAGTTAGTAAAAATTGTGTAGCTACTAAAGGCCCCAGCCTTCTTCCCGCAGGCCCTGCACACCCTTCATGTCATACCATTCTGGTCACACTGCAAGATTACTGACGCAAGTCTTCCCTAGGCCCTGGACTAGGGTGAATCCCCTTGCCGTGAACTCCCGTAGCGCCCTACGACCTGCGCCCCCACTGATCGTCCCCTCCCTTGCCCTTGGCATTTAGCAGCTCTCTCCTTGCTAGGTGATGAGTTCTTGAAGACAAGGGCCATGTGGTCTCCTTTAATTCTGAAGCCCAGGGTCCAGCCCAGCCCAGGGCCAGCACTGGATGCTCTATGGAGTTTTGTTGACTTGCACTGCACATTCCCAGTACATTTTGTTGTCCGCTATTACAGTTGGCTGCCTGCTCTGCCGGGAAGCTCAGCACTTCCTAATTCCTTGGGGGCACTGGAATTTAGGCTGCAGACAGAGAGTTTCAGGGTAGTGAACAAACCTCAACTTCTTGGTTTGGCCTGAGCTATGGCTTCCCCCTCGCCCGCTCCCTCCTCATCAGGTGGGAAACCTTGAGTCGCAGGTGAAGAAGGTAGTGTCTACAAGCACAACTGGTTTGGCAATTCAGTTAAAATGCTCCGACCTGCTGTGCCTGTAAACGCAGCCCCGCAGGAACTCAGGCTTTCGGAAAACAGAGAAGCTTACTACGGAGGGAGAGCTCCACCACCAGGACGCCCCCTGTCTGGTCCCGGAGGAGACGCTTCCTCTTGTCACAGGTCTGAAGAACCCCCGCCGTGGGGGAGGGGCGGGGATGGGGGGAAGAGTGGGGGAGGGGCACGAGAAATGCACACAGGAGAGAAAAGAGAGGAAAGCGAGAGGTTAAAAAAAAGAAGTCGCACACTTGATAGAGTCAAAATTCCCCAGTCAACAGATCTTGGTTACCTTACTTGTCTCTTTCTATTTATTTGTGTATTATCCAGAGCTCTGGCTTGATTCCCTCTCTAACTTGGGAGAAGGACAAAGCTTTACTCTAGGAACTCTTTACACTGGAAGAAATCCTGGGGGCGGGGTGGGGTGGGGTGAGGTGGAGAGAGGTTGGATGTGGGAGGGATTGGCCCGGTTTCTTCTGATAAAAAGTGAGGCTTTTGCCTGCCCTTAGTCTCCTGACAGTGGTTTGAGAAGCGGACACTTGCGAAGTGTGCTCTGGCTCATTTTCTTTTCTCTTTAAAATGTAGGGCCGCTAATTATCCCTTCATCACCTGTAAGATATCTCTGTCTGCTCCCTCCCCCTTTTTTCGTGCTTCTGTGTGACCATTTTCTGGCTAAAACAAATGAGTAGAAAGAGAGATTATAATCGTTATCTTTTTGGGGGGTTGGTTACCACAGGCTACGTGAGCAGGTGTCCTCTTGAGAAACACCGCGTTCCTGCTCTCTGGGGGTCTCTAACCCAGACAGATCAGAGCAGGCAGCCATTCGTGATTTATCACTGTTCCATGAAGGCAGTGGTTCTCAAGCCTGAGCGTGCCTCAGAATCACCTGGAGGGGCTGTTACAGCACAGATTTCTGGGCCCACCCAGCATTTCTGAATCAGGCGGTCTGGGGGGCCTGAGAATTTGCATCCCTAACAAGTATCCAGGTGATGCTGAAGCTGTTGGGGACCACGCTGTGGCACCACTGTCCTAAGGACCGGGTTCACGCCTGGCTGTCGTGGAAACCTGTCTCCCACCTGGGATTCGCTCTGCATGTCCATGGATGAATTCTGTAGCAGCTTCTCGGTGTTGGGGGGTGCAGAGGGGAAGCTGGCCCCTGGCCTGGGCTGCACTGAACTTGGCTGTGAACCTGGGGCCCTGCTGCCCAGCGCTTCCTCTCAGAAAGTTCAGCAGTAACGGGTGTTGGGAATTTCTGTGGCATCTCTCTGGCTCGTTTCAAGTCACAGGGATGGACCCTTAAGCTGGCTGGGCAAGAGCTAAAAGTATCCATCTTTTGACTCCATCCAGTACCTATTGCTACTACCGCCATTTTGAATTTTCCTTGTGCTTTTAAACTTTTCAAAGCATTTCCATGCCTGTTACTGTTCTCATTTTACCTAATAGGGCTCTCTGCAAAGAGAAGGGCCACGGTGACTTATCACATCACCACTGTCTTTAGAGATGAGGAAACCAGGCTCCAGAGAGTAAGCGACATGTGCCAGACCCTGTAGCTTGTTGGTGGCAGGAAGAACAGGCCCCGAATGTCTGCCCCTACACCCAGTGACCTTTCTTCCAGAATGCCCTCAGCGCACATGTACACTGGTCTGGTTACGATTCCAAGCTAAAAATACATCTTCTCAAATACCACCCCCCACCCCCACCTCGGGTCACATTCTCATTCTGGAGAGAGGAGGCTCACCACTGGGCAGGAAAGCTTCTCGCTGTCACAGATGAATGTCTCACAGTGTAACCAAACCTTGGAGAGTTTGGGGATGTTCTGGAACCGGAAAGCGTTGAATTGGAAGGTGGCCCTGTGATCTTTCCCATTCTCGTGTACGAGGACAGTTTCATCGGTGGGGCAGCTGGAGCAGATAGGGCAGGGAGGAGGGAGAATTACTTCGTGAACTGTAGCAAAATCTGAGGTAGATTGGCAGACAACAGCAACACGGCCCTGGGCTTCTATACAGCACGTTATCCTTACAAAGCACTTTGACTGGCAGCACCTTGCTTATCTTCAGGATATGAGGTCAAGTTGAGGAGCTGTGGGGTGGTGTGCTGGTTCTCATTCTATAGACACGGCACAGTGGGGTGGTGGGGGAGACTCAGGAGAAGCGGCACACTCCGTAAATCACCACACCTCTATCTCAAAGAAAGGAAATTCCTGAGAGACAAGTCATCTGAAGCACAGGGACAGGGACTGACTCCCAGTATAGACACTGGTGCTGAGAACAGCACTTCCCAGAGTACCACCATAGCCACCTGAGCCAAGTCCTACCTTCCGCCCTTCTCTGTGTATATTGTGAGGGCTTACTGCTGGGAAATTTGAATTTACGTTGTGCTATTTAAATTCTATATTGTATAGTTACCTTTGTAAAAATTTGGTCATGTTTTTAATATAGGCACAGGAAAAAAAAATGATCAGAGGGATACCATCTAAACGTTAATACTGGCTACTATGGAGTGGTGGAATTATGGACGGTTTCTGCTTTCTTCTTATATCTTTATATATTTTCCGAATTCTCTATGAGAATGTAGCATTTGGAAAATTCCAAAGTCCCAAAGGTAATAACTTAGGATGTTATAATGTTTTTCATTTACCAAACACACGCTCATTCCCTACCAAAGTTGCAGACATTCAGCGAGGTGTTGGGAGCAGACATGAATGTACAGCAAGGCCCACATATACTTTGGGGAGTATTGTCTGCAGGTGGCAAGGATCAGCAGATTCTGTCCTTCGTGGAAGAAAGTCTATGGGTCCAAAAGCTTAAGACCGGGGACAGCACCACAGAGGACCCCCAAATTAATGTTCCTCCAAGAGTGTTTCTCTGACTCCATTGTCAATCCAACCCAGTATACACACACCAGAGAGCCACCCCCACTATATGAGAGCCCTTGAGATGTGCCCTCCTCCACACACCCATCAGAACCAGACATCAGGGGGGCAGATTAGAGGTAGGACTGAAGGAATGTCAACTCCATGAGTTAGTGACTAAAATGAGAAGTGAACGGTATACCTTATTCTGGACCAAAGGTCAGAAGCCTGGCCATGGTTGTGGTGACCTCTGAGCAATGACAGAGCTGGAGGCATTTTCCGAGTTGTGAAACAAGACCTTGGAGGCTCATTTGGTGAATAAACCTGAGAGCCTTGTATGAACTCAGGACCTGAGTCCTTAAAATAGCTCCTTGCAGCTGGAGTGTCCAAGGCATGGTGTCAGCCAATGGAAAGCAATGTAAACGGAGCTTTGTTGGGGGCGGGAGGAGGCAAGTCCTGGGTGGGCTTATTAGATGTCTTGGCTCTGCTGCCTCTTGGCACTGGCTGTGGCACTTGCCCCTCTGTGACAGACAACTTGGGATGGTGGAATACCCAAGGGAGACTCTTACAACATCATCACAGGAGCCTTCTTCCTGACATAAGATCAAAATTCCTAATAATACATCTCTTCTAACCCCTCTGTATGCTCTTGGAAACTGGATTTTCCTCCAAAAGGGCCCAGTGTGAACCCAAAGCATCTGGGAGATTAAGGGAGTGGACTATCTCATTCCTCTCTTTTCACTGGTTTTTGTGCAAGTATCTCCAACCTCAAGGGGCCATTTTAGCTAGGCAGAATATGAAACTAGATGAGGACTTCTTTAATTTGGCTCTGCTTCAACATAGGTTCTTAGGGTTTGCCCAGGAACCCTTTGATGGGGTAGGTCAGCTGTGTGCCTGCATGTGTAACAGATACCCTAGGAAATTCCTATATGCACTAGAGTCTGGGGACTGCCTCTGTAGACTACCACAAAGCCACAAGCGTTCCTTTGTCTACCATCTTACACATCTGCCAGTTGGAAGCAGCAGTACCAGAGCAATTTGCAGGGAGAGGTTTCCATGGTATGGCAGAGCCTTTGTCCTATGTAGCCATTGTCTGAGAGCTTCCCAGAGCCTGATCATAATTTCAGGTCCCGATAGGTCACGAATTTATTTCACAATCTCCCCGAAGTCATTTGATTGCACCATTGTCAAGAGAACCTAAAGGAATCCTTCTGTGATAGGTATGACGTCCAAATGAAGCTACCATCTCTGCAGGAAGCTTTGCTGGGTTACTTAGATGTGGTTCTGCTGGCCTGTCCCTACCGACATCTCTCAGGAAATAATGCTGCCTGAGTTGAGTCCCAAATCGTCCATCCCCTGACTAGCTCTAGACTTTGGGCAAGTTTCTAAGCCTGTTTACACCTCAGATTTCTACTACTAAAGTACTACCTACTTTCTAGGGGTTTGATGAAATTAGTATTTGTAAGGCACTGACCTAGAACACGCTGGTATGTTGTAAGTGCTGTTAAGTGTTTGCTAAGTAAAAATAAATAGTTAAAGGTCCAAGGTGGCTCTGCCTTTGTTATCTAATCATTTTTGTCCCCAGCCCCAATGTTTACTTAGCTCTGAAGGCTTCTGGTGGCAGCACGGGCACACCGGTCCATTTGGGTTTGGGGAATGGTCTCTTTTGCATTTACTGTTCATTGTGTGTCTGATGCCCATATCTCTAATCTAGCTCAACCTGTCCTCTCTTTTCCAAAAGTACAGTTCTAGGTGTTTTCCAGAAAACTGTCCTCTCAAGCTCAACATGTCATCCCTGAACTCAAGGAGACTCCAAACCCTTATCCAGAATCTTCTTCCCTAATGCCCAACACCAAACAGTTCCTCACCTCTACAACCCATAACTGTGATGGCACATATTTCTCAGGCTCCTTGCCCGTCCTTCTCTCCACCCCATATCTGATTGGTTGTTAAATTTTGATCACCTCTCCGTCCCTTGGATGACCTTCCCATTCACTTGGCTACACCTCAGTTCAGGCCATGGCCTCTAATCTGGTCTTTCCACGCGCCACACCCCCCCCCCCCCGCCCCCGCCATGCACTGCTTCTAATCCATGCCATGGATGACTTCCAGAATTGTCTTTCTATTATAGAATCCCAATACTTTTGTCCTCTACTCAGAAATTTTAAGAACTCCCCATTATTCCACTATCTACTGAATCAGTAACAAAAAACAGTGATATTAAGATGACTGGATACTGACTAGGTACTACATGCTTAGCTTTTTATACAGACTGTCTGATTTAGGTCTTAACCAGGGTTCTGGTGTCAGATTAATTGGGTTTGAACTCACTTCCCCACAAATACACACACTAAGTAAGTGACATTACTTAACCACCCCCCCGTGCCTCAGTTTCCTCACCTCAAAAATAGGGATGGTAGTCATAATGGCTGCCTCTTGTAAGGCAAAAGAGTTAATAAATGGTGAAGCTCTCAGAAGAGTACCTGGTTACCAGAAAGCTCTGTATAAATATTTGCTGGTATCACTGCTCAGTCCGGAGGCACAGAGGGTGTCACAGATGTGACCCTGAGGCTTCACCTCTTCTTCCCAAGCCATCCCAAGCCAAAGGGTCCCCAGACCTACCCCACTTCTCAGCACTGTGCTCTGGAGGGTGATACTTACCCCTTGTTGATTAGCTGCCATTGAAGGGGGTACATAAAATCGGCTGATGGGGTGGCCCAACAGCTGTTCAAAACCACTTTAAACCTGGAAATGCAATAAAATGCATCACCTTGAGCCAGAAAGTTGTATGCCTAGAAACATCTGGTAATTAAAAAGTCTCTTGGCTGATCTTTTTTTCTCTTCTTTGGCTTTAAAAATATAAACAGGGAGGAAACATACTTACCTGACACTCAACCCTTTGGCTTCTACTCCTGCAAACAGATCTGAACCGATTTCGGATGTCTCCAAGACAAAAGGGGCTTCCTTCTTCGTAGAGAACTTGGCATTCTTTGGGAGGAAATTGACACTGGACATTACAACCTCTCAGACTGAGCAGCTGGGTGTGATAGGAGCAGATGGTCTGGGGTGGGGTGGGGGTGGGGACACATCCAAGGGCACAGGTATATGCGAGACCACAGAGAGACCCTCAGGGACTAGAGAAGCTGTACTTCCTAGGATGCTGGTGCATCTTGGAAGGGATGAGGGTATCCTATCTCTGGATTTGCTGGTCACAATGAGACACATACTGTATGTCCCATCTCTGCAGCCAGGAGCAAGATTTGGCTTATAGAAAAAAGCAGAATCCAAGAATGCTAAATCACTGGGCTTTACTTAATCACTCATGGGGATAGGGATAAAACATAGACAACCCCGCTTAGCTCTTGCTCACTTCCACTGTTTGCCTGAGCAGATTCCAGCCTGGGTCAGAGAGTGTATGATCTCATTCCAGTACAATTACCAACAAAGGCAACAGCAATAACTAACTGATCACCTACTGTGTGTTAGGCACCACTCAGACTATATTGGGATAGTCTCTGTGTCAGGATATCCAGTATTTGGAGATATATCTGGGAACAAAGCAAAGATCTCTGTCTCTAACCACCTGACATTCCAGCAAGGGATGCAGACCATAGACAGTAGACAAGTGAATTATACAATATGTTGCAAGAGAATACAGTACATGACATAGAAAAACTGTAACAGGGGCACCTGGGTGGCTCAGTGGGTTAAGCCGCTGCCTTTGCCTCAGGTCATGATCTCAGAGTCCTGGGATCGAGCCCCACATCAGGCTGTTTGCTCAGCGGGGAGCCTGCTTCTCTCTCTCTCCCTCTCTCTGTCTGCCTCTCTGCCTACTTGTGATCTCTCTGTGTCAAATAAATAAATAAAATCGTTTTTTAAAAAAAGGAAAATAAAAACTAACAAATGTAGAGGAGGGGAGGGTAAATTGGAAGTGTAAGGAAGGCAAGCTGCAAGTTTAAATACAGTTGTAGTTAAGGAGCTCTCATCAAGGTTGTGACATTTGAGCCAAGACTTGAAGGAAGCAAGGAAGCCTGTGTTTCCAGGCTAAGTACTGATACAAAGAAATGCTTCTGTAGTGCCTGTAGTGCACACAGGCATCTGGGGAAGAATGTTCCAGCTAAGACAAAAGCCCCAGGTGACAGTGTAGTTAGCAGGACAGCAAGGAGGCCAATATGCTGAAGCTTGAGTGAGCAGAGGGGGTTGGGGAAAGGTAGGAAGTGAGGGGGGGTAGGCGGTGAAGTGGGAGAGGCTATGGGAATGGATCCAGAAGACTGTGGTCGCCTCTCTAAGTGCCAAGGGAGTATGGCCCTGATTGAAACACAGGAGCAACAGCCATTGATCCCTGGTGCGGTGTGTGCGGTCTTCACTTGGTATCTTCATCAGGCAGTTCTGGGGGAGTTATTATAATATAGTAGTATGTCCAGTGGACCTGCCCAAGGAGGCTGATTTTTCCATTCATTGTCTTAGTTTCACTCAACTTTAGTAACAACATTTCACTACTCTCTGATTTGAGCCTCCAGAGACAACAGCATCAAGACAGAAGGACAAGGTCGCTGGGCTAATCCTAGCTCCCACCACCAACTTACAGGCAAGTCAGACGTTTGGGTCTCAGTTCCCCATCTGCAAAATGGAAGTAATCTTTGCCTTCACCAACCTTGCAGAGATGTTTTTATGATGGTGATTTTACGTAATAGAAGCACAAAGCTTAAACCAGGATGCTAGTTAAAAGATTGAGATTCTTGGACTTAGAGATTTGCAGAACCACAATGAGTAAACAGAGTCAGCAAGGAAATCTAGTTGCGATGGACTTTAGCCCCTGACCATCTAATTTAGGGCATTTGCTGAGAGGCCTCAGAATCACCTTCTAGTGGCTCTTATATTTTTTCCTGATTGTGGGTCCAGCTAGGGCTCCCTAAGTCAGTCACTCAGAAGTCAGTTCTTTTCTTCCTGTCGGCCGACCTCTGTACCCCTTAAATGGTTGCAATAATTAAACAATAATGTTCTTAATCATCAGTGATTTACTAGCTTACCATACTGTGAAAGTTGCAGATTTACAATGGTTGTTACTGTTTATGATTACTTTCTGAGACTTGTCGTATTTCCCAAGACTGTTAACAAATGTGGGACCTAACCTGGGGACCACAGTGCAGTCCCCCAACCTAGCCACAGGTGCTTCTCCCAGCCCCATCTCCCAGGAATCAGCCCATGGGGTAGCAGAATATTGGAATAATGCTTCTACGTGTGATTCTCTTACAAAGTGGAGAGGAGAATCTGTTAATTCTCCTCTGAAATTCCATTTCTGAAACAAACACTTTTAATGGTCGGTTTCTCCACTTGTCACCTTATAGCTAAGGCAATCCTCTTCTCAGCATGATCTCCTCCTACTTTCTTTATAACATTGTTAGGGGCCTATTTCCAGATATCTTTATCCTATAATACCTGTATCATTTGTTTTGGCATTACTGGAAACATAGAAACACCACATAAACTACACATTTGTGGAACAGGAGGGAAGAACACCTTGAAAAATCAAGCCTTCCAGTCCCTTTACTTGATGGAAAGACTGAATCACAATGGTCCATTGACATGGATAGGATGAGTACATCTGTTTTAACAGCGGTTCATGTGGGCAAGATCTGGGAGCTGTTGTTGCTTATAAGCGCAATGTGAGATAGAAATGAAAGAGAGCAGCACAAAGCTAATATAATTCTGGAACATGTTCCTAGAGTCTTTCAAAACTAAGAAGATCACCCCTGACCCACTGTGCCCTGCAGATGTCTGACAGGGTCTAGAATATAACATTTCAGGTCTGGGCTTTGCTTTGAAGTGGGGCAGTGGCCAACTGGATAGTCCCCAGAGAGGAGGGAATAGGATGATGGAACACCAGTGGTGGGAGATGTTGGGGAAGATAAGCTCGAGAAAGTTGAAGGCCCATCAGCAACATCATGACTCAGTATTATTTCAGAAGACAGAACAATGACTAATGGGCTATGGTTCAGGATATCAGATTTCATATGCTGATTGAAAATGGGAAAGGTCAACTTGCCCTTGTCCTTGGGAAAGGTAGGGAGCCCACTCTTTAGCAATCTTGCAGAAGAGCTTTGGACATTGGGTGGAAGGTCAAGGTTGATCACCTCTGAAGATTGTTCTGACTTTGGAAGCCTATGAATTTGGACTCTATTGCTTGCATTTTTTCTATCCCAAGTCTTTCCCCGGGTCTCTGTCTAACTAAGAAGAATGGTCAATACTATTTTGATTGCATAGAAGTCAACCCAATCCCACACTGACATTGATGGTGTAAAGGTAACAACACTATTATGGTAGCTGCTGGTGCCAGGAACTCTCAGAGTTTTCACTTTATATGGGGCCAAAGGCTGTGACCATGAGTTTGGCGACTTTGCAGGCACATACCTTGTACCAGGTAGTATGGTAAATGCTTCATAAAAATAATTTTACTTAATCCTCATAATAAACATATGGGATAAGTGCTATTATTATTTTTATTTAACAAATTAATAGATGAAGGCCCCAAGGGGTTAACTAACTTACCACGATCACACAACTAGTAAATGGCAAAACTAGACCTTAAACCAGTGGGCCAACGGCAGACTATTTTCTTAAGCTAGTCCACTGCTAGTCCACTTCTGCAAGCTGACTACCTTCCTTTATTTTGGATTAGGGGCCAAAATAAAGTCAATTCCCGACTTCTTGCCAGGAATATCAACTATGGGCTGTTGGCAGGACTGAGTGGGAGCTGGTAGAGGGAGAAAAGAGGAAGCACGTTGAGTAGAACTGGTGGTTTTGGAGCCCAACACTCGGAGCTCTTGGAATCCTAAGCAATTAGCTGTGCATTGATTTCTTTGTCCCATCGAGGGCACAGCTCTGTCTCTGGTAATTTGATGGAAATGTATGCAGGGGGCAGCTGTTGCTTCAGAGACACACAAGAATGCTCTCAGAGCGGAAGAAGGGAGGAGAAGAAAAATACCAGCCGCGCGGGTCAGGCCTAGGAAACCAAGCCCATGGTAGGAATATTAATCAGTACAAAAGTTTCTGTTGCAACATCAGACCCCCTCTTTGTTGAGACCTGTTTGTCCTGTAAGGGTCTTGATGGGCCCCAGGGGACGCCTTAGCCTCATTTCTAGAACAGCTCAAGAAAGTGTCCTGGTAAGTCTGTCTCTCCAGCCCAGAGGATGATCTGGGAGGTGATGAGGCTACACCTCTTTTTGTTTGTTTGTCTTCTTAAAAAAGAACAGATTCCTTCCAGTGCTAAGATGTGATATATATTTCTGAAACTTAGCCCAACATGGCAGATGGTGGGTGATGATTTTTGAGAACCCTCATGCCTCTCTATTGCCAGTTGTCATAAAATCTTCATAGGATCGTATCTATGATTTTATCTGGTTAAGATAACAATCGTGCATATCTGGACAGGGGCTCGTAGTAAAGACTGGCCATTGCCGTGATGTCCCCTGAGACTGTTGTTGATGAGTGAGTCCATTTTTCTCTCTGGACAACCTTCAGCAGTTATGATGTTGTCATCTTTTAATCCCCCTGCTGGTCCATACTACATTTACCCTCCTGATTATAGGCCCAGGAGTTCTAAGGGATTCCTTTTCTCTGGAATTAACCACTAGCCATGTGTGGTCAGGGTCCAACCTAGGTTCTTTGGGACCTTAACTCTTCTATAACTTACAGTCCTTAAAAAAAAAAAAGAATCAAAATTTTGAATATGAAATTAAACACAGAGCCTTGAATGAGGCCAGTGCAAAAGAGGGATCATGAAACCCAAGCTCCATCCCCTTCATAGGAAGTAAGGCTCAGAGAGCAGTGCTAAGAGATCCGTATGTTAGACTGGGCACTGCTCCACACTATCTGTAGGGTCATGGGCACACCATTTCCTCCTTCTGTGCTGTAGATCCTTGACTGCAAAATGGACCTGGTGACTCTGGGATTCCTTCTAGAGGATTTCTCACCTTCCGAGTTCACCTGGATTGGTAGCTTCTAGGCAGCAGGGAAAGCAAGTTCAAAGAGTTCAAGGCCAGTTGAATTCTAGGTAATAGAGTCCTTTCTTTTGTGAAATGAATGCGTTGGGCACGATGGCTTCTAAGGATATCTCCCAGTTCTAACATTCTTTGTAAAAGTTTCTATTTCTGCCTGCATCTTCCTCTAGCCAGCTGGAGTGTCACTGTAAGTATGCTTCTTCGTTGGAACCTGCAGGTTTAAAAAACCTAACACCCCTCTAGACAGGAGGGCAGCTGGACTAATGGCTGTGGCTTATTTAGTTTTATTTTGAGAGACCAAATGGTGCCTTCAACTTCAATGACGCTTTAACAGGAGCTAGATTCTAATACCACTCTCTGGAGCGGGTTGCAATGGAAACTAAGACGGTTTAAGAGTTAGACACTGGCTGTCTTACTGCCTCTTGACTTCTAATGACTCAGAGGATTGCCCTTGCCTCAGTTTTATCATAAGATGGGAACATGCACTTTCTATCTCTGTGGCCCTTTTATGGCTCCTCTACCCAGTCTATGACTCAACCTTCCTGTGGCATCTATTCTTTGAAGAGGTTTAAAACTAGACCAAAGCTTATGTCTTAATTTGAATTCAAGAATGGGGCTCTGCAGAGAGCTTAGGGAAGAGCAAACCCCAAGGAAGCCTCCCGTCATCTCCTGAAAAGACCACAGGACACTAATGAGATCCTGGAGACCACTTACAGTATAGAAGTTGAGAGACAACTGGCTTTCAAATGTGCCCATGCTCCCATTCTTCACGTGAACAGTGGCCACTCTGAAAAGGGGAGAGAATTTTGCATAAGGACTGAAACATGCCTGATTGACAGGGACTGCAGAACACACACAAGGCAGCCAACCCTCCACTCTCAGAGCAACTTACCTTTGGTCAAAGGCAGCCTGGTTCACCAAGTAGGTGGAGTGATAGGTGCAGGAGAAGGAGTAGTTCACGGGCTGATTCTTTACAATCACTGTGCTGTCATTGGAAACGATGTGGCTATAGAAGTGGTAGATGGGGGGCTTGTACTGGAGAGAGGAAGAAGGCAGTTAGGGTGGCCCTGGACCCCATGATGAGAAGGAGGGTCCCGGGAAAAGTGACCAAAGATGGTCAGACCTATGGGGAGATGTCAATGGTGAGCTGTGAATTTCCACAAAGAGTTCTTGAGTATGTTTGACTAAGATTGTTTAAAATAATATGGGTTGAATGTTGCACACTTACAAGAGATCTGTATTGGGCTTCTACCAAAAAAGAACAGGCTAAAGAATCTCTGTTTCCCAGCATCAACTTTTTATCCACTTCCCCCATCCAAATAATCTTACATGACTACCTTCACCCATCTCCCATGTATAGAACATGTCATTATTTGTTCTTTCTCTCTCCCAATAATGAACACTACTTCTGTGGCTTTTTCCTCTGGCTTGTTGAACTCCTAGATCACAGAATATTGGAGTTGTAAGGGATCTTGAACATCTATGGGATTGGTGACCTGCCTAGGACCACGCGGATGATTTCTAGTTCACTCTTCCAGGATACTCAAAGACATGCTGTTTCTATGAATCATGTCCATAACTCTCTAAATCACTGAGTCCTCATGGGGCCTTTAGGAAGAGAAGGTGGCCTTGGGACTGTCTCCTGTCATTTTCTGAGACCTCACGTCTTCTGTAATCAAGGTAGTAGGAATGCTAAAGGTCAGCAGTGGAGAAGACTCCCTTTGTGACTATACCTCTACTGGTCCTGTGGTCCCCAACTTTGACTTAATTGGAAGGTCTCTGACGTCTCCTCTGACCTATAAGGATATTCGGCAAGAGGTTGCATGTGGTTCCTTCTAATTCTGATTATCTGTCTCAGGTACTTCACAAGACTCAATTATAAATTATATTATACTTTGGTTACTCCTGTAAAGTACATTTCCAACTACTTCAAAGTCTTGAGCCAAGGATGTCCCACCATCCAACCCGGAAGGATGGTAGCTTGTGAGCACACGCTTAGAACTCAGAGCAAGGTAGAGGTGGGAAATGTGTATTGTTCTACTCACCAAAGGTGGCTTAGTTCACTCAGGCAACAAATTAGGAGAATAAAATTCGAATCCAAAGAGTCACTTAAACGAGGCAGAGAAGAAGAATTTAAATAACACTAACATTCCAGGAAATAAGAGTCAGGATTGGCTCTTAAAAGGAAATTGGTGAATTCTGAATCCTTTTAAGGGTGGGCAGCAGACATCTTATTTTGGGGCCCCAATTGCATGATCCTAACAACTCTTCATTGTGTGGCTTAGACTTACCTCGGACTGGGTTCCACAATAAGACTTGTTTTTAGGTGACAAATCCGGGATCACAAATTGATAGTAACCCCCTTCATGGACCCCGTTGTAACACAGCCCCCCGAGGGCCAGCTGATGTACTTCCCAGCCATAGGGACACTCGGGGATTTTGGTGATGATGGTTTTGGGATAACAAAACACAAGAATGACATCTAGGAAAAGGATACACATGGTTTGAAATCAGGTATGGTAATCATATTAATATTCATAAAGGACAGTGGGTTCTAGCCACACCTGAACATGCAAAGCAGTTGGATAAAAACACTTTCCTTTCTATTCTTCATGAACCGTGATGACTGTTCTACCCAAACCCCAGTCACTGAAGTTTTCTAGTTTTTGCTACATCTTGTGATATCTACATGATACTTACTATGTACTCAAAATTGGTCCACTTTTCAGCTTTAATCTATTTTAAGGAATATATCTGTTAAACCAGATTGAATGGATTAGAAATACAGATAAATTTGGGGACATCTGGGTGGCTCAGTGGGTTAAAGCCTCTGCCTTCGGCTCAGGTCATGGTCTCAGGGTCCTGGAATCGAGCCCCTTCATCAGGCTCTCTGCACAGCAGGTAGCCTGCTTCCCCCTCTCTCTCTGCCTGACTCCCTGCCTCCTTGTGATCTCTGTCTGTCAAATAAATAAAATCTTAAAAAGAAAAGAAATATAGATAAATTTAGAAATAGATACAAATTTCTGTGCTTATGGAAGTGAGCAAATAATTTAAATTTTTTTAAATGTCCATTTCATGCACAGAACATAGATTCAATAAGTCAAAAACGAAATAGATTATGTATTTATTAAATTGTTGTAATGTATTGTTTATTTGTTAAAAATAAATATTTTCATATCTATTTATGTATCTATCCATTCAACTATCTAGGATTTTATAATTTTAGAAGTCTCAAGTTTCTCCAATGCACTATTATTTCCCACGGGAAAAGTCTGGTTGGCACTGCGTGCTTAACTGCATCTACTTGGTTAGGGTACTGATACTGCATTTTGATAGCAAGAGAAGCACAGAGCTTTGCAAAGAGAGTCTTCTGGAAACTTCCCTTTAGGGAAAGATGGGCTAGCCCCAGGGCATACCTGCTTTATTTGGAGTGCAAGATCTCGCAGAGGCTTCCACAAAGACAGCCAACAGGACAAAGGCCCTCATCACCATCGCTTCTCAGAACTTGCTCTTTGCCAGTTGGCCTTGAAACCAAGCTGGCCAAATCTTCACAGTCCTGCCGGAGAGCCCGAGCCTGGGTCATTCTAGGTCAGAAACAGGAGCGAAAAGTTAAAAATCTAGGATGAAAACAAAGCAGCACACCATAATCTTGGGGGAAATTTTCAAGGGAGATCCATAATTCTGTTCCTTGTCCGCGCTGAGAGGCAAAAAGTGGTGTTCCTACCACTGGGAACGTCAGTGACACAGGCCATTGCTCATGTTTCTGACTGTTTCATTCTCTCCGGATTGTAGAGGCTGCCTTCCCAGATGCTCCCTAAATCTCCGGCCTCAGTCCTAGCTCGACTTTATATCAGCTGAGGGTGTAAAAGAAACCAGCTCCAGATAAATCACAATGGACATGCATTGCCCACTGTGGGAGGAAATAAAGGGAAACCTGGCGTAGTAATCCGATGGGACGCTCAGGTTCAGCCACTTGAATCTAGTTCCTCTTACTTCACAGAGTTGGAAAAACCATTTTGTTTTGTTTTGTTTTGTTTTGTTTTTAACTGCTTCAAACAGGATTGGAATAAGAAGCTGAATTTTTCCCCCCCTTACAAAAAATAACTTTGATTGGAGGCCAACTAATTTCTGCACAGTTCTAGAGGACGATTTTCCTTTTTTATGTCTTGGTTTCTTGGCTTTAATTCTTGCATTCTTAGTTTTTTATGGAGGCTATCTAAACTTTAAATGAAAGAAGACCCAAGTTGGACAGTGTTACAATTGCTACTCAAACAAAAAATAGGTTGTTTGTATTAATGCAAACATGTTAAGGGATCCCCCCCCAACCCCGCCAACACATATTTTTTTAGTAAACCCTGAACTAGAATGTCATCCTGGCATTTCTTTAAAACATCATCCCGAACCCAACTTTATATTTTAGATCTCCCGACTTTTGAAGCTTTGTTAGTCCCCCAGAGCAGTGATATTGCAAGAAGGAACTTAGAAAGGTAATCTTATGATTCAGTCCTCAGTCACCAAACAAGATCTCCCTAAAAACAACAGATAAAACTGAGAAGTTCCCGAATATATTACCTGAGGGTTTTTTGTTTTTAATCACCCAGAAATTTAAGAATGAAGAATCAGTGTTTGTTTTAATTTTTGTTTTTGGAGGAAACAGACTCTTTTATCAATCAATGGAAGACACTGTGTAAAACCCTTCGAGAGCCATTGTAAAGAGTACTGGAAAATGCCCTCCTTTTTGGCAAGGCTTTATAATGTAGCTGAGAAACTAAGTCACCAATACACAGTGATTCAGAGTTAGAATACTGGGTTAAAGCATTGTTTTGCTACTTACTACATTTCCTTAGTTTTAAGATACCCATTCCTCCTTCTGAGCTCACATAATTTAGTGTTGTGGAAACACGGGGATGTGTTTATTAGCAGTGCGCACACCTAACATGGTAGCAATTCCTTGTTTCCTAAAAATCTAATGGTAAGTTGCTGGTATGTCTTACAATGATGGTGTCAAAAAACCGAGGAAGTAACCCTGTGGCAAGTCCTTAAAAATTTCCATGACTCAGTTTCCTTCTCTCTAAATGGAGGCATAACCCTGGGCTTATCTTACAGAGTAGAATAGCAATGAAATGCAGGCTCTTACAAGCTACGAAGTAGTCAATAAATAACAGAGTACATGAAAAGACAGCCAACAGTTTTATGTAAGTGTGTATGTCCTTGAGTTTTTTCCCCCCTCACAGAGAAGGACCATGTGTTTCCTCATAGATTCATTTAACAGGAGATATATCTATATTGTATAAAGTGATATTGCAAGAAGGAACTTATGTACGTATTTTCTGGATAAAGACATGCATATTGTACAACAGACATGCATGTATAATGGACACGCATGTATTTTATGGATAAAGACTAAATGGACTGAAGAAGGGAGGGCATAGAACACATTAATTTTTTTTATATAGACACTTGGATCAAATTCTGTGTGGCTTGTATATACCGATCTTCACAATTCATTATAGGCATTACTTTCTGAGCACAAAAAAGGCACTTGACTCTAACAAGTATGTGTGAATTCTCTGAGTTTCTCTTTCCTAGGGCTTAGCACGAACTCTGTGTTTCTTCCTTTGTCCTTTTTCTTAAACATCTATTGAGCTCCAATAGTATACTGTGCACTGGGAAGACACGGGCAAGTCAGTGGTGTCAAGGAACTGGGGCGGGGGTGGGGAAGGCACAGAGTGATGGATTATGGGAAAGAGAGGAGGGGAAAGGGAAAAATTAAGATGCTTGACAAAGGAATGAAAAAGAAAGCGAGGTCACAGAGGGCCAAAGCAGCCAAGCCTCTAGAGAATGGCCCTCTGATTTGACATAATGATTGTTCATCACTGATAACCACTATTGTTATTTTCTATAGGTTGGGATTCTTGTTTCTATTCCAAGATTTTTTTTTAAAGGAATTGCATTTTTTATTAATTATTTTTATTGATATATAATGTATTATTAGCCCCAGAGGTACAGGTCTGTGAATCACCAGGTTTACATACTTCACAGCACTCACCATAGCACATACCCTCCCCAATGTCCATAACCCAACCACCCGCTCCCTACCCCCCACCCCACAGCAACCCTCAGTTTGTTTTGTAAGAATAAGAGTCTTTTATGGTTTGTATCCCTCCCAATCCCATCTTGTTTCATTTTTTCCTTCCCTATCCCCCAAGCCCCCCATTCTGCCTCTCAAATTCCTCATATCAGGGAGATCATATGATAATTATCTTTCTCTGATTGACTTATTTCACTCAGCATAATACCCTCTAGTTCCATCCACATCGTTGCAAATGGCAAGATTTCATTTCTTTTGATGGCTGCATGGTATTCCATTGTATGTATGTGTGTGTGTGTGTGTGTGTGTGTGTGTGTGTGTATGCCATATCTTCTTTATCTGTTAATCTGTTGATGGACATCTAGGTTCTTTCCATGGTTTGGCTATTGTCCAAGAAGATTCTTTTCACACATCTTTAGGTATGGACTTCTTTTCAACCAACTTTGGCCCAAGCAGGTCAACAGGATCATCTAGTCTCTGACCTGGAAGGACAGAGTTCCCTCAAGGAAAGTGAAGCAGTGGAAATTAAAACCTTTCTTGTCTTGCAGTGGAAATGTCTGATAAACACCTACAAGATGCTGTGAGGAAGTGTAGGGTCAGTTTGGGCAGACAGACCCTGCTGTTGGCCTGAGATCAGAAGCCCACCCCTAGCACTTACTAGCTGTGGGTTCTTGGGCAAATTACTTAGCTTCCATGAGCCTTAATTTCCTCTTATCTTAAAAGGATATGATGGCATCTATGACATAGTGTTAGAGTATTAAATAAGATATAAACTGTTTTGTAAAGACACAGTTTATTTTCCTCTATAAGGGTCAGGGCATCAGGGAAGACTTGTTTTATGCTTCGTTCTACTTGGGAAATCCAAAGAGGAGAGTGTGTTAAGAGTGGGTCATCACTGGCTAGTGTATATATTATTGCCATCAAGGATGAATTATGTCATAAATAGCAAAGAGCACAGGTTCTGAATCAGAGACTGTTCCTGTCACATTTCCGGCTGTGTGATCTTGTCAAATAACGTGATCTCTCCAAGCCTTCAGTTTCTAAAGCTGTAGAACGGGGCTCCCTATCCCCAGTGGCTGTTGTGAGAGCCTAATGAAATGATACATGTAAATTGCTTAGCACAAGGCCTGGTACGCAGTAAGTGCTCAGTAAAGATTTACTGCCATTAAGTTTATTCACCTGAGATTGGTATCCTCAGGCTGAGAACGTGTCAGAAGTGTTCCCGTATGAACTCTGGGCATTTTCTAATGGGAATAACTCTCTCTTTAGAAGCCCACTTTCACAAAGAGCAGGTGCTTTTGATTTCCAGAAAAGCCTGATAATGATAAGATCTCGCCTACAGTTTCTTGGATGTGGGGGCCTACCTAACAATCAGGGATATGATACTCCTTTCAAGGGCAAGTTGAATGAAGTTGGGGAAGCGGAGTCAACTTTTGTGGCAGGCTGCTCCCTAGATGTTGAATTTGCATAAGAAACAGAACAGGACACAATGTACTTGGGCAGAACAGTATTTGATACTTGTTCTGATAAAAGGTAGGAGGCTCCTATTTTTTCATGGTCATTACCCACTGTTCTGCTACCCCACCCCATCCCCTCTCTGCTTTTTCCAACACCCTTTTCCCTTCTGGAGAGGACGCTGGCCACAGAGGGATGCCACTGGGGGATGGATCCTAAAGCAAAGTCTCCCACTGAGACTCATTGCTATTTCTCTATCAAACACACGAACAAAACTGATGGGAAGATTTGAACACTTCCAGGATTTTTAAAAGAATCCAGTAAAGGGGGGTTTAGGGCAGACTCATCTGAAAGGTGAGCTTGTTTCTCCTTTGTCTTTCTTTTGCGAATTGCCAGGCAATAGAACTCTATTTGAAGGTCTTGCATGAGTTGTGAAAGCTGACCCAGACATCGAAGGATTGCCATTTGCAAAATTCCAATCAACATTTTCATTCGTCACTCAGAAATCATATAGGTGATGAATCACGATGATAAATAAACCAGGAAACCCTTACTAGGATAACAGATGGGACTTTAGAAATAAAGCTAATAAGCATGCGTGAAAGTTTAAAAGGCTACTTTATTAACTTATTTTTTTTAAAGCACACTGTTTTGAGTTCATTAAATGTTGGCTTTGTTCAATAGACTCCATTGTTTCCTTTAAGCCCTGAATCAAGCCTTCTTCTACTTTGTGGGAGACTCTTTTGCCAAATTGCAAATGAGGGGGTGTTCCCATGCAGGCTTCAATGGCTTACTCCTTGGGAATTAATAGTTCTCTGGAGAAAGTGGTGTTCGCCTCAGAGAAAATACACTTCATAAAGGAGAATTGAGAAGTGAGAAAACCATCTGTGCTTGATGGTGCATCAGAAATTCAGAGCAAGAAGCTCGGCCCCTCCCCTCCCTCCCCAGACCCGGCAGCCACCAGCTTCAGGCAACCAGATTACCCCAGGCAGAAGGAGAGCTTTAGGTCTGGCTAATCTCTAAGCAAGGGGGTGGCGGGAAATAAAGCCTGACTTTTTTCTCAGAAGAGTAGGACCCATTGGGCCCTCCCTGGCCTGTCTCTCCACCACCCTCCTCACCTCCAAGACTAAAGAATAAAAAACAGTTCCTCTTCAGATGAAGATTAGGGATCTCATTGCTGGTCGAAAACATTCAAGATGAGTGATTTTTTCCGTTCTTAAAACTTCCCAAGGTATCATTCTTTTATTCCTTCATTCATTTACGCATTCATTCATTCATTCACCAAATATGTAATGAATGTCTGTTAGGTACCAGGTAGTAGTCAAATACAAGGACATAAATATGTACACAGATGGTCCTTGACATGGCAGTGGTTTGGCTTAAGATATTTTTTGACTTCATGATGGTGCGAACGTGATGAGTTCAGGATAAACCATACTTCAAATTTGAGTTTGGATTTTTTTTCCCTGGGCTAGCAATGCACAGTACAACACTCTTTTGTGATGCCAGGCAGCCCCCTCATAAGCTGAGTAAGATCTGTGGATCTTCTACTTGCGGCAAATGTAAAGAAATTGAGCAAGGACACAAATAGGTTATAAAGAGTAGCAGGACAGAGAAGACGCATCTAATTTCAACGATCTGGTCAAGACAGGGCCTCAAGAATGACAGAGCTGGGGTGTGTGTTGATGGGATTTGTTCACAGGGGCACACGTGTGTGTGTCAGTGTCTATGTAAGGACAGGATATTCTAGGCAGAGGGTATGCATGTAAGGAGATTCCGATTTGGAAAATATTGGCTGAAGTTGTCCTTTGAGAGGAAGAAGCCAAAGAACTTTCAAACTGCCCTCAAGCGCAGAAGGGTATTACTCCGTATTTCTTCGTGAAGTCAGTTATATCTTGGCTAGTTAGTTAGCCAAAAGAGACCTGGTAGACTCCTTCTGAAGTCCTGAAAATGCGCATCTCTGGTTTGCTGGCACGAATTCTCAATACCTCCTTCTGCTTCCTGCCACTCGTAGGCACGCTTGTTGAAGTGTTTCTGAGGACAGGGCCATTTCCATATCGCCTCAAAGGGGTTTCTGTGTAACTGAGGTGCCTGCAGCTGTCAAGGTTGCCCCCATGCTCTGAGAACCAAATTGCTTCCTGGGGCTAGGGAGGCAGTGTTTTCCAAATCTTTCAGCTTTGGAAAAAAAAAAAAAATCTTGCAACTCTGTTGGCACTCCCCTGGCAAAATGTACGCTCTGCGCTGTGGCTCACAGAGCTCATGTACAAATTCTGAGTATTCCTATTTTTCTGTTTTTCTGACCCAGCACAGGCAGGTCTTATCTATTTATTAAACTGGTAGGATGCTGTGTGACATTTTAAAGTCTGCTTTGCCTCTCAGTGCATACATTGTGCGTTTCTGAACCTGGAGAGTGACAATACCTGTGTTAAACATTTGGGGAAGACTGGAAATTTAGGAACGTATAAATTTGTTTCTATTATCCATATGAAGTAGACACCCCAATTGATTTTAAAGACTCAAGGGTGATAGTTTTTGAGTAGAGAAAGTTATAAATCATGACAATATTTTCATCATAACATCTATAATTCATTGTTTGGTTGAAGGAATTTAGAGCAGGAAGTTTATGTTGTAAACTTTTTTTTTTACATGGTAATGATTAAAATAGAAAACCCTTTCATGGGACTGATTTGTCTTTTTGATTTTTAAAGTGAAGTTTTTTGCTTGTATGGCCGGGGGAAATGGTAATTAAAATGGATAGATTGATCGCTAGCTACAAGGAGCAAGGCAAAATGCTGGGGCAATAGACCTGCATAATTAGATGTTACTTACCAGCCATTTTCTTAGAGCCATAAACCCAGGGCTGTGATGGACCCAAGGGGGGTAGAACACTAAAACTTCTGAATCTGGAGGTCTTTTCTTTCTTGAGCCAAGGGTTCTGGGGATGGTAAGTAGGTGTTAGGTGATTTTAGAAGGTTGCAGATGGCTGAAGGCCATTGCATGGAAAGCAGGACCAAACCACCTTGGACATCATTGACAAAAGACATGAACAATGAAGAAATATTGGGTATAAGCTGAAGTGTTCTATAGGCCACGGGGGTAGAAACTGGATGATGAGGAGTTTCTTGTTGATGTTTCTAAATGTTGGTGAATGAATGGACTCTCCATGATCTAGACAATCGTAATCATTCTTGAAAGACAAGCTCAAATCTACATGCTGTGACGATGTCTCAGATCTCGCTACCTCTGGGGACTTTGAACTGTTTGAATTTCTACTGTCTGCATCATGTTTATAGCATCTAGTATGTGCTGCAATGTATCTGCTTTGTCTCCTGAAATTGAGAACTTGTAGGTCTCTGTATTGACTATAACACCAAAAAATGTCATACTGATTGTTTGCTGAGGGATTGGTTATATGGCCAATTCTGTATAAGAATAGAATAGAGGGGCACCTGGGTGGCTCAGTGGGTTAAGCCTCTGCCTTCGGCTCCGGTCATGATCTCAGGGTCCTGGGATTGAGCCCTGCATCGGGCTCTCTGCTCAGTGGAGAGCCTGCTTCCTCCTCTCTCTCTCTCTCTGCCTGCCTCTCTGCCTACTTGTGATCTCCATCTGTCAAATAAATAAATAAAATCTTAAAAAAAAAAAAAAGAATAGAATAGAAGTAGAAGTTTCTTTCTCACTCATGTGATGTTTCAAACACCAGTCGGTGATAGTCTTCCTGTGATTATCCAGGGAAATGAGCTTGGCTCTGTTCCCCTCAAAATCCTGAGGGGTCTCTGTACTGAGCAAGGAGACAGAGAGGAGTATGGAGGGTCTCTGACGGGGAACCGGAAAGCACTAGGCCTGAAAGTGACACACAACATTCCTACTCACAGTTCACTGGCTAAAACTCAGTCATGTGGCAGCGTTTAGCTTCAGCCGTGCACCCAGAGAGAAGAAAAAATGGGTTTTGGTGAACAGATAGCAATCAGATATGGGTAGCTACCTTTAGGGAGATTGGGTGCCTATCTATCATCTATCAAGGGTGGGTTTTATTATTCCCATTTTACAGATAAGAACACTGAAATGGGAACATCAGATCATTTGCTGGGGAGAGGGCTGGTGCTTGAATGTAACCCACGATTGTCTCTTTCTAAAGCCACCACATTGTATTTGCATATTAACCTGATTTCTTACGCTACTCCGTTATTTTCTCTTTCCCCTGTCACTGTTCTTATTCCAGCCTCATAACACCCAAACTCAACTGCTATGATAGCCTCAAGCTGTGTTTCCATATGTCAGTCAACCAGGCAAATGATTGATAGATCAGTCTTCTTAAAGGACAGTTCCAAACTTACCAAGTCACAGCCTGAAAATCTTTCATAAATGCTCAGTAAATATATGTTAATTCCCTAGTGAATGGAAGGCAAAAACCATGACCTGGACTCACCGCCCCAGATTAGGGAATTCTTTTTTTTTTTTTTTTTTTAAGATTTTATTTATTTACTTAACAGACAGAGATCACAAGTAGGCAGAGAGGCAGGCAGAGAGAGAGGAGGAAGCAGGCTCCCTGCTGAGCAGAGGGCCTGATGCGGGGCTCGATCCCAGGACCCTGGGATCATGACCTGAGCTGAAGGCAGAGGCTTTAACCCACTGAGCCACCCAGGCACCCCCCTCCAGATTAGGGAATTCTATGGAAACAATCTGAGAGCAGACCCTGGGTCCCTGAGAGTCCTAACATTCTATGGGTAAGCCGTGCTCAGATACACTGATTCTGGGTTGTTAAACAATGACTTCTATGGGAGCCAGGGTGGCTCAGTTGGTTGAGCTTCTGCCTTTGGCTTGGGTCATGATCTAGGGGTCCTGGGATCGTTGGCATTGTGGGGCTCCCAGCTCAGAGGGGAGTCTGCTTCTCCCTCTCCCGTTGCTCCTCACCCTGCTTGTATGCTCTCTTGCTCTTGCTTGCTCTCTCAAATAAATTCATAATGTATAAATATATAATAATATAATATATTATAATACATAATAAATTTATATAAATATATTTATTATATTATTAATAGTTATATGGAAGAATGATTTCTTTCCTGACCTTGTTCTAGGAAGGATTAGGTATCTTATTCCCTGAAAATCTTTAGGTTTAACTACACAGGCCCCTGTCCTCAGCAGAAGAGAGAGAAGAAACTGCCATTGGCTCTGCCACACAGCTCCTGTGTCCACTCCTGGGCACACAGTCAGTGACTATCCACCTCTCCTCTGACTGGCCAGGGAAAGGGTCACAGAAAGCTCCTGAGCCCCTGCAGGGCTCTGTTGAATTAATCCTGTGATTCATCTGGAAAAACTAGTTTATGCACAATGGCAATAGCAGATTTCCTCTAAAGAAGGGATTTAAGGTAGCATTCTCATTGAAAAGATGGGATGTCTCAGTGATTAAGGGTACCTTACACAAGACAAACTCTCAACTGTTCCCATTAAAGACTGATATGGTTGATGTGAATTATAGGGAGAAGGAGGTCCCCCAACCCCCTCTACCACCAGGACCGTACTGCCGCCAGGGGAAGCTTCGTGCGTCTGCTGAGGGTCTCTGTCTTTCTTCACTGCCCAGTGCTCCCACCTCCGTGTCCTCCAGCAACATTGCTAGGCTGGGCCTGTCGATCCCAGCTCCATTAGGAGCGCCCACCAATGGCCATCTCCTGGGCCCTGGCCCACTAGAAGAATCACAGACTGTGTGATGCTTACTTGGATGGCAACTGTGTGGGGAAAAGCATCAAATAAACACAAACAGAAAGGGGCTGGTTCTTCCTTTAGTGCCCTCCACTGCTGAGACTGGAAGAGCAAATCCTACAGAAATAATGGGGATAGGGTTCAGTGTAAAGACCTGACCCACATTGGAGGGGCCAGGGCCCAAGCCCAGGTGGCAGGCTCCTGCCTTGGTGCGGGCTAGGTGGGCAGAAGAACTTGGGGTCCTGGACCAGACATGTCAATGGCTCAGAGCTAGCAGAGACGCTATTGACTGGCCAGAAGAGTAAATGTTGGCACATTGCTACTGTATCTTCTTCTCATACCCAAGGCCCACCGTCCATCTCTTGCTGAGTTCCTTTCTAGATCACTGGTCAATCACAAGAGAGGATCTTCTTGGTCAGTTAGTACCTTATTGGCAGAGCTCTTTGATCAGGCGAGCTATCTCCATGGCTGCTGCCCAGCCTACAGAGGGACCAACCCTGGTCCAATCAGTTGAGATTCAAGTTCAAGTTGGTTGAAGTACAGTGATTGGGTTTAAGAAAAATTTGGCCTCTCTCTGCTTCAGAGTGGAGTTGTAAGTGGGTGGCCCTTAGACTATAATGTCCTCCTACATCGACAGTGAGAAAGATAAGCTGTGTGTCTTGGAGTAAGTTACTTAACCTCTCTCTCCCCTGACTGTCCTCATTTTGAAGAAGGTGGTAATGCCAATACCTGCCTCCCAGGATTGTTGTGAGACTAAATGCGATAAGGCAGATAGGGTACTTGGCACCCAGTAAGGGCTCAATAACTAGTACCTGTTGCCATCACCTTAATACCATTTCTCAAAGTCCCAGGAGGGCAGTTTTATCTGGCTCTTTCTTCGACGGGGTTCAGTTCCCTTCATGTAAAGGATGTTTTTCATCTGAGCCCTTTGGGCTGCTGCTGGATAGACTGAGGGACTCATGTGTGTGCGGGGCTGGGGACCCACCTTTTCAACTGCTAGCCATGCCTTCAAGAGTCTGGGAGCTTCAAGGTTCCAGGCGCTTCTTACTCTCAATGAAGTTTTTCTGAAACCAACTTTGCTTTTCAATCACATCCTACGGAACCATTCATCCATGGACTGTCTTATCAGCCCATGTCTGCTCATGCGCTGGGAAATGAGGTCAAAGCCGAGGACCATGCAGGGTCAGAGCTTATTGGAGAAATTTAGGTCAACCCCCTACCGTCTTCCACCTGCCGGATTGGGACACGGGTGCGGTGTCGTTCTGGTTTCATTCCCATTTGCTTTTATCCTCATCGTCCATCTTTACAGAGGCCATTGGTTTAGTGATTCTATGCTCACTGGACATTTGCTCTGTTTGACAATGCACCGTCAAAGTGACCCAGTGAGCCAACAGGTGGGTCCAAACAAAGATGCAGGGACCCTCCACTTTCCAAAGTTTGCGTTCTGCCACTTCACTTTTGCAAGAGATCGACATGAGTACTTGTCCTCAATGACCACAAGAAATCCAAGGAGAATTTTGGCTTCTACAAAAAAAAAAAAAAAAAAAAAGCCAAAAAAGCAAGAATAGCCTGCAGCCTTTGCAGCGAGCAGTTACAGAGGCAGGGCGTGTCCCCAGCAGGGAGGGCAGCCCTGCCAGCCTCCTTCCCCCAGAACGCCACTCAGCATCTCAGCAAGAAGCCTCCCGAGCTCTGAACTGTGTCGTTGAGCACCCGGGCCTCATCTCCATTTATTTCGTGCATCCGTTAGCAAGATGAGTCCTAAGGTATCAGAGAAGCCTAAGAGAGATGATTTTGTGGGTCTGGGAGGGCTCGAAAATTTTCTCACGTAAATTAATAGTAATGCTTTCTTTGCCTTATGCTTTTTCAGCTTATTACAGCTTTCAAAGGAATGCTCTGTTTTCAGATAGTGGGGGAACCTGTGCTGATATTCCAGGACCATCCAGAATGCACACACAGCTTGAGATCTTTATGGGAGAATTTAGTGCAGTGATTCTCCATCCACCCCCCCCCTTTTTTTGGAAAAAAACAAAGAGTAGCCCAGTATGTTGAATTTGAGCAATTTGGAAACAACATAGTCAGGCCTGCAATTTTGTTCAAGTATTGCAATTGCTGGGTAATTCTGCTGGCTTTGTGCCCCGACCTTTGTGCCCTATGACCTTTCCTGGTTATCTCAGGCCATTTACACTGCTTTAGTTTCTGGTTTGAAACCAGCTCTGCTCTCTTACAGATGGATTAAAAAGCTATGGAAATCAATCCTTCCCAGTGGACTTAAAAGATGGTTAGATTTGATAGGAAATACATTTACAGCTCCGAGCACCCTCCAAGATGGCCACGGCACAATGCAGCCTTCCTCGGGGAGCAGAAGCTTGGGCTTGGGAAGCACTTCGATCCCCTTACCCTAACCCTTGCCCCCATTCTGCTTCTGCCCTTAACTCCCTGTGGAACCTTGGGCAAATGTCTCCACTTCTTTGGCCATTCATTTCCACCAAGCTCCTTAAAAGGTTCTGGTGAAGATCAGAGGAGAGATAGTCAAAAAGGTTTTGAGAATTAGAAGTTGTATATTGAAGTCAATACTCAAAGGTCACATGCAAAGTCCTACTAGAAACAGCCATGTCTAACAGCGAGGCTGGTCTGGTGACTGCCGGTGCTTTTAGGTGGAGGAAAGGCTGCCAGTCAGACCGCTGAGCTGACTACAGCTTATTGGCTGTGCAGGACCTTGTGTGGCGGTCCTGAGCCTGGGGCTTGCAGGACCGGGGGAGGCTGAGACATTTCTGCAGCCTCTACCAGCCTCTTCCTGTCATTTCCCCTACCTCATCTTCCTTTTTCAATTTTTTTTTTTTTTTTAACTAGAGAAGTAATTCTTGCTCATTGCAAATTACCTAGAAACTTTAAAAAATATGAAAGAAACAGAGAAAAATGCATAAATCTATCCCCCGGAGGCAAGCCCTGTTAAGATGGCGACTTATTTCCTTTCTTTCATTGTTGTTGTTACTGTTTTTTGAACTGTGCATTTTAAAAACATCATTGGGAGCCTAGGGTTTAGGACATTTTGGTATTTTGCCCACCTCTGTTTCTGATGGCAGCACAGGAGAACCTCGATGATCTCTAGGGGTGGATCTCGGGAACTTCATGAATCTCCCTATTTGCTAACACTGGTGTACAATATCCTTTCCCCAATAAGAGTTCTCTTCCCATTTCCCCTCCGGCTGACTCTCTGTTCAGGGTTACTTCCACAACCTTGCAGAACTAGGACATCTATGATACCAACTGCATTGCACGGTGGCCTGTGGCTGGCCTCCATCGCTAACTCTGGAACCGGGTCCCATAACCCATTTGTCTACTCCTTGAAACTCTTTCTGCTCACGCGAGCAGAACAAGGGACTCCGTGTCTTGGACTTTCAGGATCACGTGTGAATAGTTCAAACCTCAAATATTCAGCTGTGGCTTCCAAGGGCTTCCTCCTCCCTCCCTGCACCACTGCGTCTGAAGAAGGGCCGTTCAGGATGCTCTTTCTCATCCATCTTCCCTGACCTCCCAGCTGGAGTCTGGAGACTTGGAGCCTTGGAGAATCACCTCACTTAGCCTCATCGCCATGCAGGGAGGGGCGACCTACACCACAAATCTTTTATTTTCCAGCTGGTGAAAGGGATGGCGGTGGGGATAAAGCAACATGACTGCAAGCTGCCCCCCCCGCCCCCCCCGCCCCCCGAATCTCTCATCTGGGCCCAGGAGAGGTTTCCTATCAAATGGCCACTGGAAAAATGCAAATGTCGACCTCTCCCCTCCGCACTTGAGCTTATCCTGCATGGAATCAGAATGCTCTCCTCCACATAACTCAAGCCCATGACTTCACGCCAGGGCCTCCTTTTGTGAACAAACTGAAACCATTATCCGACCCCGCAAGCCCTGTTTTTCTGCACTGGGGATTTCAAGGGAGCTGATAACGCCATCCTCCGTGGAGCCAGCCTCATTGTCGCAGGCCTTTCGGAACCCATATTGAGTAACTTTGAGGTGGCCCATGAGAGGCGGCTCACACATCACAAGGGAGAGAATGACAAGAAAGTGGCTTCAGGAGAAAAGAATAAAACCAAGCAGTGAGTTGTGAAGCTGATTTGGGCACAGGTTTCAGCTGTCCCAGTACCACAAAAGGGCTGCAGCCCTCCACCGCGCTTCCTTTGATGGCGGCCCGCTGCTTTCATCAAAGGGAGGGAGATGGCGCCACACTTCAGAAGAGATTCTAGGGAGGCCGGGGTTTTGTAAAATCTTTCTGCAGACAAGTGTCAGTCACTTTTTTGCTCATGTGCGTTTCGCGGCTCCTTATGATTTCCAGGATAAAATCAAATCCCCAGGGATCAATACTTGGATTGGTCCCTCGATGATCTCCTTTAATTTGTGCTTCCAGGTTTTATACCTTTTTCTCCACCCTATTTCATAGATTCTCGGTGGTCTCTCCATCGTGTTCCATTGATTAACAAGTCCCATCTTTGGCTCAATCATTTCTACTCTGCTGGTAATGGCTCCTTACCTCTGTCTACACTTTCTTTTTCGGTCATTTCTCACTACTTACTTAACAATTAACTATTTTTTTAAAAAAGAATTATTATTTATTGATTTGAGAGAGAGAGAGAAAGAAAGAGTGAGTGGGCAGAGGGGCAGAGGAAGAGAATCTTCAAGCAGACTCCCTGCCCATCGTGGGGCTTGATCCCACAACCCATGAGAATATGCCTGAGCTGAGACCCAGAGTTGGATGCTTAACCGACTGAGCCCTGCCCCCCCCCCCAACCCCTGCCCCTGACACAAAACTATTTACAAAGGAGGATTTCCTTAGACTAGAGGTTAGAAAGAGGCCACCGGCTGGTTCAACCAGGGGACAATGTGACTTGTTTGGCCTGCAAAGTGTTTTATGAATTTGAGGCAGCACTTAAAAATTGGGAGATTTCACATAACCTTGGATGTTCATCTTTAATTTAATCTGAAGAATAACATGCTCTGGCAATACTGTGCCACATTTCTGCACGCTGGTAGTGCTGGTCGCAGACTAGGTCCTGCATGCGGCTGACAGGTCACAAGCTCTCTAGCTGTCATGGTCCCTACATTCCTGGACAGTTTCTATATGTGTTTCCACTTGCTTCTGCTTCTCCTGTTCATATATCAACTGGACTCTGTGGGCCTTTGTGTTCGCAACTCCTACCTTAAGTAAAACAACAATAATTTTAAAATAATAAGTAATGAAAGCACACACAGGGAGTCTTCTAAAGCATGGTTAAGACAAATTAAAGTGCTGCCGAGAACACATCATTGCAGAGTGGGAGGGGCTATCTGGGTTGTGACCTTCTGGGGAAAGCTGAAATCTCCCCATCCTGGTTGGTCTCATCAGCACTTATGTGGGCAGGCAGGGAGCCACAGGGCAAGGGCCGCGGAAGGCAGAGAAGACTCAAGGGTGGTACCCAGCTTTTCACTCTGAAATTAGGAAAATGGAGTTTCCATTGACCGATGGGGGAAAGACTGTGAGAAAAATAGATTGCAAGGAAAATTCAGAGCTTGATTTTGAGCCTGTTAGATTTGATGTCCCCATTAGACATCTTTCATGAGTTGAACTGTGTTCCCCCAAAAGATCTATTCATGTGCTAACCCCCAGTACTTCAGAATGTAACCTTATTTGGAAATAAGATGTAATTAGTTAAGATAAGGTCATAGGGGTGTGGTGTGAAACCTTAAGCCAGTCTGACTGGGATCCTTACACTAGAAAAAGACAAAACACACAGGGAGATGATGGCCATGTGAAGACAGAGGCAGAGATGGGAGTGCTGCCTCGATAAACCCAGGAGCTAGAAGGATCACCAGCAGAGACTCAAAGAGGCACGAAAGGATGCTTCCTTATAGGTTTCAGAGGGGACATGACCTTATTGACCCCTTGATTTTGGATTTCGAGCCTTCAGAATTATAAGCAAATAAAATTCTGCTGTGCTTAGCCACGCCACTGGTGATACTTTGTTATGGCAGCTCTAGGAAGCAAATAACACCACCAATTGCAACTGTTGACCACGCGGTAGGATATGCCGATCTCGAACTCAGTTACATTATTTTAATCTTCACTGTAGCCCTGAATCTTTTATGACCATGTGGGTCAGTCAGGAGCTCTGAAGGAACATGAATAGTTTAGAGAGAGATGGTTCCCTTTAGGAGTATTTTCTCAGGTGTGGTTGGGATGTAGGAAAACTTCAGGGAACAGAAAAGGACACTGAGATGAGTAACTGTAGGGCTGAATAAAGAGAAAGTGCGAGGAAGGGAACTTGGAGACAACCTGGCAGAGGAGAGAAACACCCAGCTAAGAGGGGTGCTGGGGTGGGATGGAAGGGACAGGCCAAAGGGAGGAGTACGTATACCAACCTTCTCGTCTCACCAGTCCTCTGCTTGTCTCTCCATCGGAAAATCCCAGGGGAAGCCAGAGGATGAAGGAGCTCATTGAAATAGTTCACAGAGGTCACACACTTGGGGCAGAGAATAGGGTGGAAATAAAACTAGGAGGACAAAGAGATTTCCAGCTCATCCATTTAACACATATAGAAACTGAGCTCATGAGAGATGAAGTGATTTGCCCAATGTCACATGGCTAAAGGGTCAGCCTGAGTGGCTTCCAAGATTGGACTCAACCACTTCATAGTGGGGCATTCCCTGAAGGCTCACAGGTCTCCGGGACGCAGGGAATGTCTTTCTAACCATGGAAGCCAGACACTGAGAGAAGTTGGGGGAGGAGCGAGATCTTTGTCTGAGTCCATCTTAAAACTGATGTACTTATAAAGATGACAGAGGTTCTAGCCAGACTCCCTCTGTGGGACCACTACTGCAGGTAAGCCAAAACAGTCAAGATTTGCCCAGCCTGGGTTGAGAACTCATGGAGGGTCCGAGGTCCCACACTTTGTTGTAACACAGGAAAAGTTACTTCACTAAGAGAGGCATTGGGAATTAGTGGAAAGTGACTGTTATACCATTTCCTGGAGAGTAAGACATCAAGATGATGATCGAGGGCCTCTAGAAGGGAAGAAACTGGGCAAGGGGCTCCCTTGTCTTTCCATTGCTCTTGGCAAGTGCCGTCATGGTGTACAGGTTTCTTCTCTTGTGCCAGCTCTGACTGATTGCTAGTGGCTGTCTCGAAAGCTGTGTTGAGAAAGATTTTCAGATCAGTGCATCACCATTTGGATAAAATGCTGTGCTTGTTTAGTGATGCCTGCTATGAGCATTGAATTGGGAATAAGAAAATGCACGAGAGACATTTGCCTCTTCAGTTGGATGTATATGGTTGTCAACAAAGCATTTCATGATCTCTATGGAAACCATGACATTTTGGTATATGATGTTACTCTGTATTTTTTTGGAATTCTTTCTTTTTTGTTTTTCCTTAGGTTTTTGTTGTTTTCTTTTTAAGTGAAAATGCTCCTTGTTTTAGCTATGCTGAAAGGACTAAAGAGGGTCCTTTTTTTTTTTTTTTTTAAAGATTTTATTTATTTATTTGACAGAGATCCACAAGTAGGCAGAGAGGCAGGCAGAGAGAGAGAGGGAAGCAGGCTCCCCACCAAGCAGAGAGCCTGATGTGGGGCTCGATCCCAGGACCCTGAGATCATGACCTGAGCTGAAGGCAGAGGCTTTAACCCACTGAGCCACCCAGGAGCCCCAAGAGGGTCCTTTTTTGGCCCTCCTGGGCCTTGTGTTTGAAGGGGAAGATGGACCCTGGAGCTGGGGTGGGGCCGACGCAGGAACTGGAAACCTAGGTGAGGATCAGGATTCCTTTCTCACTTTCGCTCAAGCCAGGGGGCATCTGGTTTTCACTGCAGGGAGGGTGTTTTCTTCTTTTATGTCCCATCCAACGCGGGGGGGGGGGGGGGGGTCTCCTGCCTGCACTTCCCTCTGCTTCCTCTCCCCATCCCAACTTCATGGGAGTTCAAACCCAAAGGCTCCAGGGCTCAGTGTCTCAGCGTCAGCCCTGGCTGAGAGGCCTGGAGGATGCATCTCGCTTGTTCCCTTGTTCGCAGGCTGGAGGTATCTTAGGCTGTGACTTGGCTGAGTGTAACCAGCTAAGGGGTGTGACAGCCTTCAGAAGGTCTCAGGAACACATCTTCTCAGTCCTTCTCCCGGGCCACCTCACCAATGGTTTTGTCCACACGAAATCTTCCGAGAGCACCAGGGGAGGGGGCGTGGAGAGCAGAAGCAAGGGGCTGGGGGCGGGGCTCGCTGACTCTCACTTAACAGCATCTTTGGAGGACGAAGTTTTATGTACCCGCACCATGTCGGGGAACTTTCTCTCCCAACACAGGTAGGTTCAGAAGGAACGGGGTAGGGGATATGGGAAAGCCTGCTTACTTCAAAAGAGTCCCTCTAGCCTCTACCCAACATGTTCACAGTATGACCGGCGCAGCCCCACTAGCCTTGCTTCCTAATTTTTTTCTCTCTCTCTTTCTCTTTATCTTGGGAGCCTGGAATTTTTACCTGAGAGCCGTTGCTTAGCCATAATTCAAGCTATTTATTTTATTTTATTTTATTTTATTTATTATTTTTTTTAAGATTTTATTTATTTGACAGAGAGAAATCACAAGTAGATGGAGAGGCAGGCAGAGAGAGAGAGAGAGAGGGAAGCAGGCTCCCCGCTGAGCAGAGAGCCCGATGCGGGACTCGATCTCAGGACCCCGAGATCATGACCTGAGCCGAAGGCAGCGGCTTAACCCACTGAGCCACCCAGGCGCCCCCAAGCTATTTATTTTAAAGGGTTCCTTACCCTTCGAAAGATCTCAGAGTCCATGGTGCAGGTGTTCTACTCACAAGCAGTGGGGACAGCGCCGATGCAGGACGGCCTCCCGCTGATTCGAGTCCTTCCCTTGCGGGTCACTTGCCTCGTCTGTGCCATGGGAGAAGCGGGTCACTTGCCTCGTCTGTGCAATGGGAGAACAGGATTCCGTGATCCTGAGACCTCGTTTTCCTTCCTCTCCGTGTAGAATTAATTCTGAAGCCCCGCCCACTCAGGGCAACTAGGGGAAATCCGTGTACCTTCCGCAGCTGTAGGTCAGTGAGAAAATCATGTGCAGTCTCTCGAAAGGGAGAAATGTCACCGAAAGTCACCACGTGGCCCCAGTGGGTGGTGAATGTGAATGTTTGGGGACCGGGGGCGGATGTCTGAGATTTGAGCTGGGGGTCTGGGGAGGCGATTCCAAGCAAGGCTGTGGTCGGCGATGTAGAGACCCTAAGCCCGAAATACTTATGTCTCCCACTCTCTCCTCCTTGTTATTCAAAATATAAATACCACGTGGCAATAAATAAATAAATAAATAAACCAAGAATATGACGACACAGTTTTGAATTTTTAGTGCTCTTTTGGAAATACAAAATAACAAATTTAAAAACACTCACTCTGTCTCTGCGGGTGGTGGAGGGTGTGGGGGAGGCTTGTGCTTTCCTGAGGTCCTTGTCACAGCGCTGGCCTCGTCAACAGTCAGTGAGGAGCCACCTCCCTTGTCTGGTGTCCGCGTTTCACCTGGTGCAAGTCATGTTCCCTGGAGCAAGACTCAGGGGTCTCAGGCTCCTGAAAAACAGGAGTTTGGCAGGAATCTCTATAAAGATACTTCACAGAGTCGATGTTTGATTACTTTACAAATAGGGCAAACATTTGCCTGTCCATAAATCAGCCCTGTAGCAAACAGCAAGCAGAAACTATCAAACAACAAATGCAAAACACACCAAACAACTGTAGCGTTTTACATGGTAAACACGTTCTCTGCAAGCCCCAACTACCCATTCTGTTCGGGTTTGGTAGACTGAGGACAGCAAGTGTGGCGTTGTTTTTCGTTCTCTTTTTGTTGTTTTTTGTTTTTTGTTTGTGTTTTTTTCTCCTGCAAGTGGGAAGGAGGGGTGTGTGAGAACATATGGAACATTCCATTCTGGTATCATCTGGCTCCTGTCCTAATGTCATTAGAGGGATCTTGTAACAGAGCATTGTTCCAAGAGACGTTTTGTCGCTTTCTTCTGTCTTCCGAAAAGTCCTCTTTTACTCTCCAAAGGTGGTGGTAGAGAGGAAGGGTACTGAGGGACATGTTGACAGGTGTGGCTTGTTCCCTTGTCTCCCTTCAGCCAACCCCTCTCCCCTCTTTCTTGAGGCCAAAATGGAGAAGGGTCTGCGTTAGCTTCGGGCAGAAAAGCTCTTTTCAGAGGTGGGTGGGAGGCAGGCCATTTTCCAACTTCTGAAACAGACTCCTCTGTTGGAAGAAAACATGAGAAACTGGAAGCAAGAAAAATGGGATGTTTATCAGATTTGTAAAAGCAATAGGAGGTGGGCGTGGTGGAGAAGCTGAGGCCACCATCCAGTCTCCTCTGGCGTTAGAACCTCCTGCAATACCGGCTGCTTCTGCATTTCCAGGTAGGTTTGGGGTGATTGCCAGAAGCAGGGCATTGGTGAGTTGGTTCAGCAACAGGTGTGTGGTCCTCTGGGAGCCTCCACTGGATGCTGAGAATGACGTCTTATCATTTCTTACAGATGATACTGTTCTGAGGCACCGGGTCAAAACCCTGCCTGCCTAGGGTTTCCCTGGGATTGTGACTTTCTTTATTTCTCTTCTGAGTTAGAAATAAAACCAAATTAAAGCTTCTTTTTTTTTGAAATGCAGACTATCGCTGGGTAGTTCTAGAGACCTTCAAGAAGGCATAGGTCATGCTTGGTGCCTGCTGGTCCCCTAGCCACATGTCTCTGGCCAGGGGCTCCTTGCCCCACTGGGACCCTCTGCAAGGACTTCATCCTGGGGATCATACTGGTTAAGAGACTGCCTGGGTCTACATTCTGGCTGTATCTCTTACTAGCTCTGTGACTTTGGGTAAATTATTTATTTCTCTCTGCCTCTATATCCTATCTGTACAATGGGGATGATAGCAATATCCACCACATGGCATTATGGTGAGACTTAATAAAATAATCATTAGAAAGCATTTTTAACATGGTAAAAATTACCTATTTTTGCTACTATTTTAATATTTTAATAATAGTATTTTAACAATACTCTTCAGTAAATCATAAATGCCTAGATACATATATTTAAACATTTTCATAACTGTGCAGCTGAAAAATAGATATATTTCATCTAACCTACACAGATGGTCCCCAACTATGTTGCTTTCACTTACGATTTTTTGACTTTACAACACTGTAAAAAGTAAGATGCATGGAGTAGAGACTAAACCTTGAATTTTGAATTTTGATCTTTTCCCGGGTTAGTGATAGGCAGGATGCTACTCTCTTGTGACACTGGGCAGTGACAGCAGCCACAGATCCCAATCAGCCACGTGACCATGAGCGTAAGCAACCCACAGGCTTCCAGCCATTGTGTTCATTACTTCTAGTGCCGTCTGCAGTAAATTACATGAGACATTTAACACTTCTTTATAAAACAGAGTTTGAGATCAATGATTTTGCCCAACTGGAGGCTAACGTAAGTGTTCTGAGCACAGTCAGGGTAGGCGAGGCTAAGTTATGAGCTTGGGGAGGTCAGACGTATTAAATACATTTCAACTTATGACATTTTCAACTTACAATGGGTTTCTCAAGATGTGACCCCAATGTAATGGAGGAAACTCTATGTGTATTAAATATATATAACATATATATATATATATATATATATATATATATATATACAATGCAATGCAATGAAACTAATGGAAACCATAATTTTACAGAATAATTACAAGGAAATATGCTTATAATTCAATGTCTAGTGAAAAATTAGGTTGCAAAACATAGTTTGTGGTACAATTCCAAATTTAAATAACACAAACACACTTCTATAAAAAGCTATACAAAAATGCTAACAGTTATTCAATTATTATCTCTGGGAGAGCAGATATCATGAGATGAATGTTTTCGTGTTCTCAAAACTATGTTGAAATCGTAACCCCCACTGTGATGGTTTTAGGAGGTGAGGTCTTTGGGAGGAGATTAGGTCATGAAAGTAGAGCCCGCGTGAATGGGACTGGTGCCCAGAGAGCTCCCTTGCCCTTCCATTGTTGGTGATTCAGTAAGAAGACGGCCATCTGCAAACTGGGAAGCAGCTCATCGTCGAATTGTCATTGAATCTTCTGCCATCTTGCTCACGGACTTCCCAGGCTCTAGAACTGTTAGAAAAAAATTCTGTCATTGCAGCCCAAACTGAAGAAGACAGGGATTATGGGTAATTCTTACTTCCGGCTTATACTTTCCTGCAATTCCTAAATTTTATATAATAAAATGAATTGCTTTCAAAATGTAAGCAGTGCCCAGAAATGATAAGAATTTTGTTCTTCTTGAGGTTTAGTTGATTTGTGAGGTTTTTGTTTTTGTTTTTTTTACATGGGAAGCATTTATGGCTTTGGGGTTTCCTTTTGCACCCAGTACGAATGGCCGGCTCATTCCCCTTTAACATCGAGATGCCTTTAACATCATAGGGGGAACTGCCTCAGCCCCTGGCATGTCTACGAGTGCTTTTCCATCTGCGCACAAAATGGAAATGTTTCACCCGGGATCATGCAGCCCTGCAGCCTTAGTCCATTGGCTGTCCCTGGCTTGCTTGCTTTTGAAGCTAATTCTGTTCCAGGTGAACTCGAATTTTCTCCCCCAATTTTATATTTTAATTAATTTATTTGTTTTTGCCAGGCTGTGGCCATCTGAGGCAGGTCTGGAGCTGACAGAAATATACAACACGTGAGATTTGAGGGAGATCATCCTGTCTCAAGATTCTCAAACCCTTTTCCCTCACCGTAGAGGATGGGACTAGGTTGTGCCCCCTCCCCCATCTTCAAAATTCATAAAAGCCTTGTGACACCGTCGTATTTCTGTGTTTGTTTTAATAAAAGGGAAAATAAGTTTTCACATCACACTTGAAAAACTTAGCAAGAAAAAGAAAAATTAAATTAAAAGATAAATTGGGAGGAAAGTGTTCTCTCGGGAAGGTGAGCCAGGCCCCCTCTGTCTATGAGCATCTCCAGCTCTGCTGCATTCCTGCAAGGATACCAGTCCTTGAATTTGAGAAGCACGGATATTCCACCTAATACTGCAGCATGTAGAAAGCCTGGACAGGTGCTCCCTTCAGTTTTCCCTTGGTGGTTGCTAGAGAGATGAAAGCAGACCTTTCCTGTCCTTCAGAGAGAGGCAGTTGCAAACAAGTTTTTCTTGATGATATTAGCCAATTCTTATGTTGCAAATCTTTGATGCATTACTTGACTAACAGGGTTTCTTTCTTTTTTTCTTCATCTTAATAAAGATTTCTTCCCAAGGTAACTGGGAGCTGTACTGAAGGCAGGAAGTGAGGAGAGCCAGATAGGGCCTTCTAATACAGATCTAATCTGATCTTCTCTTCCTGATGACTATGAACTTGAGGTACAGAAGGGGAATTAGAAGGAGACCGACATTAACATTACCATGGGCTGAGCACAGGGCTACATAGCCCTTTCCACCTTGTTAATTCCCACAACCTTCTGAAGAAGGGGTATCCTCTCTATTTTTCGGTTGAAGAAATAGAGTCTCAGAGAAGTCATTAAACCTCCTAGAGTCACACAGCATAAGCAGAGTTAAGATTTGCTTTCCAATTGACTTGATCTCTTCACCTACACTGTGGTCCTTGACCTCAATATGCTTACAATTTGCCTGGAGATATGTCATAGGAGTTTGTAATACATTCGTCAGAGAGCTCACGTCTGGAAACAATTAACTTCTAAATTTAATTAGGAGGAATTACTGTTGCTTACTTGCTTATGTACTTTCTTGGGTGGAAATTAAAGGGGGCCATAAATGGAGGAGTGTAGGGGCAAGGAGGGATGGGGTTGTGTGGTGTTATAAAGAGTGTTCTGGAATATTCTGTTAATATATGCACAGTGTTTATGCGTTATTGCCGTATTTTACTTTTCCACACATTAAAAAACCCTTTGTTTTCTTATGGAAAAGTCAGCTGTCATTTGGTTGTGACAGAACACAGTTTAAGAACTGCCACAAAGCACCTTGCTTTCAGGGACTTGCGCAAGGCCACCCCGGCCGGTCAGAACAGCTTGAATCAGAATTTAGGTCCCTAAGTTTCCAGTCCAAAACTTGTGTAACACTGCTGCTTGTTAAGATTTGGCCTGTGAGTGTTGATTTAAGGGAAACTCTAACCGAGAGGAAGGTTTACCAGCCAGGAGGACTCCAAAGACTTTACCTAAGACCAGTGAAATAAATAGACCCAACCTTAAAGGTCTGCACCCAGAGTATTCCTTCTCCTTAGTTCATTAATCCATATAGCAAATAGTTGTTGAGCAAGTGCTTGGTCAACACTCGTTAGATGAGTATGAGTCAGAATTTCCTATGTACTTAGGGAATAGGTCTTCACCAATTGGAAGAAAGCATTGGGTCCTCGGGGCCCAGAAATGAAATCCTGAAAAATATTTACATACCTTTTAGGGGGTTACTGGACCTACTGAAGTCTGTCCACTGAGGTCATGGATCCCAGGTGAAGAGCCTTTGATCTAACTGTTTAACCTGGAGTCCGACAGTTTCTGTTCCCATGTCATTCAACTTAGTTGCTTACAACTTAACCTTGAATTTCACATCCCATTCCACTTAAGGATTGATAAGTATGCTCTGGTAACGAAGTAAAATGTGCTTTCATTACCATTTTCATGGCATCAAGAGGAAATTAATTTATTCTCAAGCTCTTATAAGGAAGGCTTGATGCCAGGTGTCATGGGAGACACAAAGACCTATCCCACACAGATTCTACCCTCAAGGTGTCTTTGTCCACTAGGAAGTATAGTCAGTGATACCAAAATATAGCCAAATAAAGCAATTTCAAGGTCCAATGGGTGGGACAGCTAATGAAGATCATGGGCGTTTAGAACAGGCAGGGCCCCTGGTGGGATCCGGAGGGGCTCAGGTGAGAGAGGGGAAGCTGAGGCCAAATTCCTGCTGTTGGTTCCTGTGACAGAGACTCGAATCAGGAGCCCATGCAGGGTAAGTGCTCAGATAATGCTGCCTATTCAATCTCACCCTGGGGGGCCAATATCCCATATTACTGGAAATAATTTTGTAGGGAGGAGGGACCTGGGTGGAAACCCTGGCTCCACACTCATGGCTTGGGTATCCTCCTAGGCCAGTTCCTTCATTACTCAGAACCCCATAGGGTTGGAAAAATTAGTGTAGGAAAGTGAGAGTCAGCAGGTTGGATGGAACTTCCTCAGCCAGGAGCTATTGAGAAGAATCTATCTGAGCCTGTTTGGGCACTGGCCTGTCTTCACTTGGTTCCCTGGAAGTTAGAGGATTCCTGGGATTTAGGGTAGGACCTGAGCAGTATCAGTTGAGTTGGAAGTGGTGGCCTCATACTTGGTGTGTTTTGAAGTCTGCTCATCTGGCACTCGAGATGGGTTAGGGAGTGGCCCGACTTAATTTGTTCAGGGCCAGAGCATCGAGGGGTCTAACACATAGGAACTGTTTGGCTCTAAATCTCTACTCACCTCCAACTTGCTGTGCGGCCTTGAATAACATTCCCAGCCTCTCTGAGCCTTTGGATTACCCACTGCAAAGATGGGACACCAACAAACGGGAAGATCAAGTAGTTTTCAAAAGTTGGGCTAAGGCTCCCTGCCATTACAAGTGAGAGGCTCTGGATGGAAAAGCCTTTATATTCAACTTGTCTGAGCCCTGAGACAGAAGTGAGGGACAGGTGCGCGTCTGGGATGTCAAGTTGTCTGGGAAGACATAGATGTCTTTTGGCAAAGTTTCAGGTATTGATGGCTTCCTGTGGATATTCTGGATCTAAATGCACAGCTCAGCTGAGCTTGTCAGTTTCCAGCTCTGTAGAAACATCTCCCCAGTAGGGGCATCTGGGAACTCAAGTGAGGAAGAGGACTCTCTCTTTGGCTCCCTTTTCTATCCCCTCTTCAGATCACCAGTTTTGAGCAATTGCATGTCCTATCTGCTTCCAAGCCACCCACCCATCTCCATTCTCCTGGATAGCACCCAAGTGCAGTCCTTCAGGTTCCTGCAACAGCCTCCTAGGCTTCCCCTAATCCTAAATTCTCCCAGCACCCTCCATGATAATCTTGCCTGCCCTTTATTTTTTATTTATTTATTTGACAGACAGAGATCACAAGTAGGCAGAGAGGCAGGCAAAGAGAGAGGGAGAAGCAGTCTCCCTGCTGAGCAGAGAGCCTGATGCGGGGCTCGATCCCAGGACCCAGAGATCATAACCTGAGCTGAAGGCGGAGACTTAACCCACTGAGCCACTCAGGTGCCCCTTGCCTGCCCTTTATAATTCTGTCCACCCAGAGTCACTTGCTCCATGCTGTGTGCCACCAGCCATTGTCTCCTGCTCTTCTTGTGGCCGGAAACACTCCGTTGGCAGATTCCCTTGGGTGACTCCCAACTGATCTTTAGGCCTCTCTATGTGGGAGGCATTTTTTCCTGCTGATTTCCTTGCCCTCGGTTTCTGCCATGGATTTGTCCTCCTGTGCTACCTCTGATTATCTAAAGGCATCTTCCTGGGATGCTAGTTTGGGGGTTTTGAGACCAAGGTTTGTGGGACAGAGAGGTTTGAGATGTTTGTAGTAGGAGGAGTGAGCGTGTGGGGGGTGGGAAAGCTCAGCCATCCTGGTACACCCCTTCCCTTCTCCTGGGTCAGGCCTATTCCTCCCCCATGGAAGCCTCTGACTGCTTCAGCCCCAGTGACCTTGCCTTCCCCAGACACCTTTGTATATAATCAGTGCCCCAACACTTAGCCCTGATTTCTTCCCTAATTGTGTTAGTTATTGTTTCTGGTTCTGGTCCTGGTCCTGGACTGGAAGCTCCCAGGAAATAAGAAGCTTTTCATCAAAACCTCTGTGTTCCTGTCCAGCAGGACTGGAACGTAATGGCTGATGGCTAGGTAGCTACTTACAACCCGTTGTTCTGACTTGCTGGTAGCCTGATGGTGGCCATCTGTCCCCTTCCCTATGGCTTCTGAGAAGCCCTGCTTCTACTGCTCCCATCCTCGGCAGCTGCCTCCCTATATCACACTTGAGCTTCTCACGGCTCCCTCCTGCCTGACATTCTGGTCTCCCCCCAGATGTCACCTCCTGCAAGACCCTTTCCTCATTACCCACTCTGTTCCTTGGTGACTCTCTAGAACCGCACTCTGCTTCATGTTCTCTAGATCATGTGTCCACTTTCTCGAAGTATCCAGTGATGTGTTTCCTTTTTTCTTATTTTCTGTCTACCCTCCCCCATGTCCCCCAGATACAAGCTCCCTGAAGGCCATGTTTAATCTGTCTTGTTCTCACTATCCCCTCGGGCAGACACTCTTGCCAAATGGATGGATGGATGAGCTAGTGAATGCCTAAGGAATGGGCTGTCTCTGAGGTTGATCCAGTAGGAGAACCCTTTTACCAGATGATTAATTTTTTTTTAAAGATTTTATTTATTTATTTGACAGAGAGAGACCACAAGTAGGCAGAGAGAGAGAGGAGGAAGCAGGCTCCCTGCTGAGCAAAGAGCCCGATGTGGGACTCGATCCCAGGACCCCGAGATCATGACCCAAGCCGAAGGCAGTGGCTTAACCCACTGAGCCACCCAGGTGCCCCAGATGATTAATTTTTGATCTCTGGGATTATGGCCTCTTGCTCTGCAAATTCAGGAGACTTCTAGATGACCTCTTGTTTTCTGGGAGAAAGCAGACTGGTTACTAGAAAGAAAAACAGCAACGCAACGGAGAGAGAATGACTACTGGGTTGCGGACCCGGTCATCTGACAGGCCGAGGACCGTCGGCCATCTTTCTGCTCCCAGCTTCTCCAGCCTCCTGGGAAGAACAGAGGCCATGAAAGGGCCCTTCCTGTGGCCATATTTGCTGGAAAACAATGAGGCACGTTTCCCAGCTGACTCACCAGGAAGGAACAAATACCCCTCTGTGGGTCTCTGAGCCTCACACTTGAGAATCCCCTGAAGAATGTTAAGGGGGTTTAATGTTTCTCAGCAGAAAGTGCTTTAGGAGAAGGGAATTAGGGACAGAGGGAGGCATTTTCCTGTATCCTTTTTGGACTTAACAAACAAGGCCTGTTCCTCAGGAGAATGTCTTGTTCTTTTTTTCTTTTTCTTTTTTTTTTTTGGCTGAAATTTTCATGCTCAAAGCCTATTGTTCGGTGTGTCAGCGTATGCCCAAGGGTGCCTCTCCTCCAGGCCAGGTGGAGAAACTCTTGCCCATGGTTGCTGTGTGTTCTGAAGAGTCCTTAATGGGATCCACTTGGAAAAGACCCCAAAACAGAAGGGAAAAAATGAAAACAATTTCTATTTCTGACATTCCGAGGCAACTCTCCAGGTTTTTGCTTCTCTCATGTGTATATATATTATGTTTTACTTGTATGTATTTATGAAAATTGGGACCAGATCTATACTATTTTTTCCTTTGATAGCATATCATAAGCAATCATCAAGTTTCTTTAAGAAAACTTTTTTGTTTCCTGATTGCAACATAATATACTTTTGTTACAGAAAACTCAAAAATAAAATGAAATTTTAAAAAAAAAAAAAAAAAAAACCAGCACATTGGGGTGCCTGAGTGGCTCAGTCGTTAAGTGTCTGCCTTTGGCTCAGGTCATGATCCCAGCATCCTGGGATCGAGCCCCACATCACGCTTCCAGGAAGCCTGCTTCTCCCTCTCCCCTTCCCTCTGCTTGTGTTCCCCCTCTCACTGTGTCTCTCTCTGTCAAATAAATAAATAAAATCTTTAAAAAAAAACACAGGAAATACATTTTTTAAAATCTATAATTTCATTATTTGGGGATAATTACTATAAAGTGTTTACCTAACTATTCTTTAAAAACATATTCTTAAAAACATAGTTGCTTTTAAAAGCCTACTCTAAAAAAGATGAAAATGGGGCTTTATTGTACATTCAGTGAGATCAGGGACATCGTCTATTATAATATGACTATTTAAAATCAAGGATAGTTCATACATTATAGGTTCCGTGAAACCTATTTAAATCACCTTCTCCCTGTGTCTCTCTACTATGAAGCCTCCTTGCAGCTAGGAGTGGCCATATGAGTTGTTCTGCTCAATGATATGAAGGCAGATACCCAAGGAAGGCTTCTCTTCCCAAATGAAAAATGATTAACTTAAAAAGAGAGGATTTGAAAAAAGAAGACTTTGCCATTTATACTTCCTTCTTTTTTTCTTCTTGGAAAGTGGATATGATGTTTGGGGCATGGCGGCCCTTTTGAAAACATGAGGATAGAATCCACAAAAGACAGTATAGCAAGGAAATAATAGAAACTGTTGATGATTTTCATGACAACTTCTCCAGCTCTGAGCCGTCTACCTTTGGAATTCTTACTTAGTGAGGAAATACACGCCCCACACTAGTCTAAACCACTATGTGTGAGTTTTCTGTTACGTGTAGCTGAATGCCTTTTTAACTGATTTGAGATGCATATGAAATCCAGCATTACTAATGTTTGTCCTTTATCTTTGCTCCATGTAAAATTACCAACTCTCGGGGCACCTGGGTGGTTCAGTGGGTTAAAGCCTCTGCCTTCGGCTCAGGTCATGATCCCAGAGTCCAGGGATCGAGCCCCACATCAGGCTCTCTGCTCAGCAGAAGTTTGCTTCTCCTCTCTCTCTGCCTAAAAAAAAAAATATATATTAAAAAAAAAAATTACCAACTCTCACATCAGAGCTTGGTGGGTCCGTTTTGATAATAATATGCCTAATCCAACCACGGACTTGTTTCAGGTGTTCGTTTCAGTGTGAGTTGATAACACTGGCTATTTTCACATTATCATTTTTTAAAAAGATTATATTTATTATTTTAGAGAGGGAGAGAAAGAAGATGAGGCAGGGAGAGGCAGAAGGAGGAGAGAATCTCAAGCAGATTCCACACTGAGCGTGGAGCCTGATATGGGGCTTGATCTCACAACCCAGAGATCATGACCTGAGCCAAAATCAAGAGCCACCAGACATTTAACTGACTGAGCCACGCAGGTGCCCCCTCGCTCCATCATTTTTATGTAGGTTTGTAACTTTGCTGTTCCCCAAACCTCTTCAGTGACCAACTCACATCCACAAGTCAAGGTCTGAACTCTCTATTTCAACATAGCTCTGTATATCAACATAACACAGTATTATGTGAGTGATAGATACTCAATAAATATAAAGGTTTTATTGTTTGATTTTAACTCTGATTTCTTGATTACAGAACATGTAAACAATTCTGAGACTATTGATTTAGACATCTTTATGGGACCCACAAACACAAAATGATGCTTCTTAAAATGCTAGGCAGAATAGTTAACACGATACTGTCATACTGCTTTGTTTATGGAGTATTTTCAGCTGCCCATCACTCTTCATTTGCTTATTGTTACCAACACCTTATCTCTGGCCAGTGGTAAGATCCCTTTTGAAAGAGAGGATGTATTTCAAAAGACTTGAAAATGATTAGTGAGAAGGCTTTGATACTGTTCCTATCATCTCATGATTGCAAAGGGAATGTGGTTAATTAGTTGCCCTATGCTTGGGGTACTCAGACCCTTGACGGGCTGGTGTTCTTGCCTGTTGGAGCAGGTGGAGCGTCAGCAGGGAGCCTCATGGCCGGGCAGACAAAGAGGGAAGAGAACAGTATGGTTGCCCAATGAGCCTTTGAAACAAATCGATTCAGACTGTTTGTGGTTCCAAATGCCCCTGGGTACTTGGCATGCAGTTCACCTTAGTATGCAATTGGTCAGTGGTTCTGGTGGGGGCAGGAACCTTGACCTCTGCTTGACCACTGCAACAGCAGATTGAGAACCAATTGCTTAATGAGTGTCTTCAGCTTGTCTTCATTTACCTGCTTCAGCCATGGGGACCCACACAATGAAGAAAAAGTCACTTGAGACCATAGCTTTGTTGGCTTCTCCCCAGTGGGAGGCCAGAGGGCCAGAAGCCAAGGCCTTGGTGAGTGCAGGAGTCTACTAGGCCTTGGCCTCACAGCCAATCCGATGAATCACTTGAGGAAGAGAAGAACCAGAACATCCAGTGGCTGAGCTTCAGGATGGAGAGGTGCCAGAGGAGAAGGTGGGGCAGGAGAGCGAGCTCTGGGTTCGTTGGAGAGAGTAGAGGAGAGAAATCACTGACCTCTTTTATTCTCCTTCATTCTCCAAACTCATTTTCCTTAAGAAGAAAACGTTCAGGTTTAATGGACCCTCCCTTATGCAAAGGTCACATTTATGAAAACACTGTTAGGTCATTTTTCTATAAGGAGACATTAGAAAAGGGTCCACAGGAAGTGAAGGAGGAAGACACTGTGTGGGTTAGAAAGGATAATAGATGTTTGCACATAAAGAGGTTTGGAGATTGTTTGGGCCACCACTTGCCTTTACTGATGTGAAAAAGTCGGGAGAAGAGTGGCATACCCAAGGTCACATGGTTCAGGGGGTAAGCTGGCTTCTTTTCACCAGCTCTGGTGATCTTGTCCTATATCCCCTCTGAGCCTCTTTTTTCATTTCCAATGGGAATGGCTGCCCACTCCCCTTCAGCCTCTGGGTCCTGACTTCTGTGCTCTGCAAGGCCCTTCTCAGTTCCTCTCCCGTCACCTGCCCATTGATGACCCTTTGCCCAGGGCCAGGCCCCATGGTTGCAGAAGAGCACGTAACACGAGACTGGGAGTGTGCTAGTGTACAGCAGGTTCAGCCTTCTCTCTTCTTCAGCATCCTCTTGCTCCTTGGGGAGAAAAAAAATACCAGGAAGCAACTGGAAACCCAATCTGGATGTTTTGTATGTATTAAACGATGTTGCAAACTGTTTGACGGCAAGGACTTTCATTAGTCTCTCCTGTAAATCGAGGGCCCTAGAGGACCTGGCACGCCATGGGTGCTCGTTATGAAATTCTTGGAAAAAATGAATGAATGTCTGTAAGAAGAATGGTGTGATTCTCAGAGTAGTTAGAGGAGGGTCCCAGAGAAGGTAGAGCCTAAGGCAGGCTCCAAAAACATGGCTACCAGTAATGCCTTTATTTATTTCTCAAATGTATTTACTGAATTATTTATCAGGCCAGGAATTCTTCTAGGTGGGGAGGAAGTTGCCACTGTTTACACAGAGGTCAGCGAAGGCTTCACTTATGAAGCGAGGAGTCTTATCTGTTCTATGAGCGATCGCAGCGCCAGGGGAGTCCTACTCAGGACCCTTCCGCCCCCAACCCATCGCTTCCTAGAACATTCTTTTTCCTTCACTTCTGCACATAGACATCCCAGTGTGAATCGGGCTGGCTGGCTGACAGCGCTGGGAAAGTGAAACAGTGGAGTGCAAATGTATGTCAGTGACACCTGGGCCAGGTGACTCAGTGTCCTGAAGCTTTGAAAGTCAGGCCCCGACTTTCCCTGGAGTCTCTTCCCCAAGAGCCAGTGGCCTCCAGATGGCTTATCCAACATGGGGCTCTCTTCCAGGATGAAGAAGTTGTGGACACATCTGTGCTTGCGTGCGGTGGGAATCTGGAGAGTGCCAGCACATTCTGCATTCTAGATTAGAAGCTGACATCTGTTCCAGGGCAACCTCTGCCTGGTCTGGGAGGGATCCCTGGGCACTACTCTGTCAGGCAGCTGTGAGGCTGGCAGCCACACAAGATCCCAATGGGATCTCTCCATCAGGGAGGTCTGAAACAGGCAAAGTCATCCTGAGGCATGTGCCCCAACCTGAGCTGGGGAATGTTCTGCTTAATGACGCAGAGGACTATTTGTGTTCTGTGGAAATGATTATGTTATTAATGAGTTTGGGGCTATAGTTTGGATATACATAAAGAGGTGATCCTGGAGGCTGGGGAAGTTGAGGTGACTACTGTACATGTGTCTTTCCTATGGAGAAGGTCCATGGCTGTCATCAGATTCCAAAAAGGGTAGCTGATCCCAAACGTGGAGTCCATCGTTCACTGTGTGTAAGGGAACTTGGCTTCTCAGGGGCAGGTGTCCAGATGGGCCCTGCTTTGAACGGACCCTTGCTGGGAGGGAATCTAAGAGAGCTTGCAACCCTGTTCCAGCATCTGTGTGGTAAGCAGGGGAAAGATCAAGACCTGTCTCCTGGCTCCAGCCCAGGGCCCGGGGAGCCCAACCTGTTTCCTGTCAGTGGAAAAAACAGCAGACTTTTATCTTTACAAACTAAGATGGTGAATTCCTACTTTCCATGAGATAGGAATAGGGCAATAGAAAATTCCAACCCAATCATTCCAGCTTTGGAAAATCATGATCATTTTGTATGTAATGATTTAACTTATTATTACTTAAATATTATCGTAAGTGGCTGTTTTTTAGCCCCATATAGGTGCATTTTGCAGTAGAGATGATGGTACATATTTTAAAACACTTCTATATGCATTGTCATTGAATCACTGGCCTCACTTTTCTCCTTTAGGAGTTGTGGGGACTGAACAAGTTCAGGAGGAATGATAGACATCACTTTATATACCAGCCCCACTTGATCTACAACCCTGTGTTGAGAAGGATTCTGAGGCCTCCAGTAAGCACTGTAGGAAGAGGCTTCCTGATTGGGACACTCTGTCAGGAATATAGGAAGAAGGTTGTTGGTACCCTGAACCTCACAATGTTTATTCTCTTTTCCAACCATAAGATTCCATGACTGTAGGGCAAGGGTCAGCAAATTACAGCCCTTGGACCCAAGGCAGTCCCCTGCAAGTTTTTCTTTAAATAAAGTTTTATTAAAACACAACCCCATTGCTTTTATTTTTTTAAATTATTTTTTATTTTTTAATTATTTTTTTCTCCATTTTAATTTTTTTAATTAATTAATTTATTTTCAGCATAGCAGTATTCATTACTTTTTCACCATACCCAGTGCTCCATGCAATCCGTGCCCTCTATAATACCCACCACCTGGTACCCCAACCTCCCACCCCCCCACCACTTCAAACCCCTCAGATTGTTTTTCAGAGTCCATAGTCTCCCATTGCTTTTACATTTTATCGTGGCAGCTTTTGTCTACATGGCTGTTGAGTAACTGTGACCGACACCGTAAGACCCATAAAGCCTAAAATATTTTCTATTTAGCTCTTTATAGAAAAAGGGTGTCAATTTTGTTTTAGGGCACTCAAGACATGTTTTTTAAATGTATACATCCAGGGAGGTAAGTGTTAACAATGATTGAGTGAGACAGTTCCATGGATACAAACAGCATTGGTTTAACGTTTCATGGAGCAGGCAGTCTCTGTTCCCATGGGGCCAGAGAATGGCACGATGGGATAAACGGATAGACTAAGGCATAAGGTATAAAGCAGAGACAAATAGAAAATGAATAAGGGACAAGAAAGTAAGTCTGAGCCCAGAGTTAATTCACACTTGGTTCAGGGGATATATTATGTTCATTTACAGGGAAATAAATATCACCTAAGATTGTGTTTGCCGAGGTGGCACCTTGGACAGGAATATCTCCATCCCGGGCCTAGAAATGTCTTTCAACCTCTGGAAGACTTATTAGCCTTATTAAGCAAACGAGGCAGCCCGAAGGAGAGGTCCTTGCTCAAGATCACATGCCATGTTCAGCCACCTCGTTCTCCCATGGCCCCCAGTTTGTCCCACTGCCACTCCCGGCTTCACAGAAGAGAACATCTTAGTCGAGGGCAGAATTCCCTTCATTGGTTCTAAGGTAAGAATTTCACACCACGTTTTTGAATGTAAACTGGTAGGCCAATGGATTTTTTTTTTTTTTTTTTCATGTGCAAGAAAGGGAGTGTGGAAGTCCCCAGCTGCGGGTGGAGTTCAGACACTTTGACTGTTCAACCGTTGGAGCATTTCTCCAAAAAGCAGGTGCTGAAACAGGAGTAGACATGCAGGGGATTTGTTAGGGGGAAACGCTTTTGGAGGATACAGAAGGAGGGAGCGGAAGTAGGTTGGCCTTGGATGGCGATGCTGGTCTGTGCCCTGTGAGGGGAGAGAGGGAAGGAAGGAAGAGCTTCAGACCACAGTGCAGTTCTGAGAACCTCACGGCTGGGCTGATGGGGCCATGTCGCAGGGGCAGAAAAGGACTGGCTCTAGTCTGCTGTCATACCCAGCCACGGACAGGCAGCAGCCTACTGAAATGCGGCCTCTGCTGATACGTGTCATGGATCCAAAATGGCAGCATCCAGAGGACATTCATCAGCTACACCCCTGCGGCAGGTTCTCTTGAAAGGGAAGCTGAGTGACACATCTCTGTGCTGGTATGACACGCATTGCTTGCCCGCACACCCTTGCCAAGTGCTGTTCCAGGCCTGGCAACTACTGGGATCTGAGGAACATTTTTCCCATGGCCAGGGAACTCATGGTCTAGCCAGGAAGAGTAATCTGCCCACCTGGACGAGGGAAAGTGCATTAAATCATGGAAAGATAATAAAGGAGAGCGACGGAACAGTCTGAGGTTGCCAGGAACAGTGTGTGGTGGTGGTTCAAAGAGGCATCCTTGGAGGAGAGCTTGGAATGTTCTCATTAGGCATGATGAGGATAGGCGTGTGTACTGGGTGTTCGGCCTCCGTTCAGCCCTGCCCGTGCCCACGTGTCTCCGCCGCCTACTCAACATTTATTGAGTATCCACCAAGTACCAGGCCCCGTGCCAGGGGCTGGGATTGTGTGGGTCCCTGGCCACAAACAAGCTGAGGACACTGAGGGGCCGTAGAGACACAGATGAGTCATTTAGAAACAACATCTACAGAAATACGTGTGGGTTTGTGTGGGACTCCTCATGACTGGAATCCTGCTGCTGTTTACAATGGGGCACCAACAGTGGGCAAATCCCGGTTTCTCTCCCTAGGATCCCTAGGGTGGTGTCTGGAGATCTGTGTGCTTAGTAAGTACCTGGAGACTTTTGATAAAAAGGTCCTCCAACAACGCTTTAATTACTCTAGGGAAGCAAGAAAGAGAAACCCACAAGCCACTTGGAGGATTGGCTCTTACAGTCTATTTAGAAACATTGGTCACTGTGAAAGTGGTAGTAAGTAAATGTATGTGAATGTGTATTTTGTCTACCTGATGGGGAAAACAAAGACAGCCCAATGGCTGAATTTATCTTGAAAATCTATGGGGACTTCTTGGCATGAGCTGTCACCCAATTTTAAAAAGTTTTGGGGATTTCACATTAAAGTTCATATTTCCATCCTCTCTTGAAGATAAAGAGATCTGACAACACAGCCTCCATTTCCCCATGCAATATTTGGCCAGAGATGGTAGATATTCTTAGATGGGATTATGTACACTCCATTTGACCTCGGTCCCCACCACTCCCTAGTAATTATGCCTAACTCATTTTTCTCATTTATATTACCTGTCTGGTGCTAAGATGCTTTTTGGATATATGAGATATTAGACCATCTCCCCAATTCAATTGACAATTGTGTGTATCTCTGTGTGTGTTCTGTCCTTAAGTAGTACAGATAGAGCCCAAATCAAAGAGGGTTTTTATTTGGCCATGACATAATCATCAATGGTATGTGTCATTAATTGGGCACTTGATTAATGGAAGTTTTACGGATCTCTGGGATGAAAGACCCTTCCCAGGACCAGCTACTCAGAAGATGGCTGCAGTAGGAAAATTTCCCTGGTCAAAGGAGTCATTTTCTCTACTGAAGAGCTGACATAAATAGAAAGACTGTCTATCAGCCAACTCTTTAAGGTCAAACTTTGACATAGCCTTGAGGAAATGAAAACTAAAGCTACCTGCACCCTTCTCTGAAGGCAACAGAACAGAGACAGCTAAAAGCAAGGAAGCACACACATGAATATGTGCCCAGATATGTCTTCCCACAGATATGTATGAATATGGATCTAGAGGCATATATGTTCTATGTCAACATATACACGGCTTTGGGAATGCTAGAAAAATCACTGAAGGGAAAATGGGAGTAAGTGACAGCTTGTAAGAGACAGAAAGGAAATGAATCTAAGAACTCTCTCTCTCTCTAAGATTTATTTATTTGGGGGAGAGAGAGGGAGAATGTACATGCTCGCGCTGGTCAGGGGAGGGACAGAGGGAGAGGATGTCAAGCAGACTCCCATGAAGCTCCCCATTTCAACATGGAGTTGGATCTCAGGACCCCCAAGATCACAACTGAATCTGAAACCAAGAGTCAGGCGCTCAACAGACTGAGCCACCCAGGTGGCCCCTAGGAACTCTCTTATGAGTGCTAATGTGAAATCACAGAAAGATCATTTGTGGGTTTTGGAGTCAGATGGCCTTAGGCTTAAGTCCCCACTTCACCACATATTAACTGTATGACCTCGAGCATTTTAGTTAACCTCTCTGAGCTCTACTATTTCATTCTCTGAAATGGGTGCACATATGGCTACCCTATAGGGTTTTCTAGGACCGGACCCATGGTAGGTGCCAATAGACACTGTTTCTTCTCACCAAGTTGAACTTGTTGATGGGTGCTTGCCTTGTTTTGCCTCCTGGTGCCCAGTACTCTCTGGCACTTTGAAGTGGGAGCAGATCTAAAATTACCCTTTCATGTTCTTTAAGTGGGTCTTGTAGACAGCTCAGAGATAGGAGGGACCTGGCACTAACTTGGGACTGTTTCATACTCTTAGAGAGTTTTCTTTTTAATTTTTTTTCTCTTAGAGAGTTTTCTAACCAACTCTTTTGGGCAGTGGTTTTCCTGGTGTGTACTATATTCTGCAAGTGATGGGTCCAAGCAAACCAAATGCAGTTTGCATGAACTTGGTGCAATGGGTCAAGAGCTAGGAGCCTTGAGAGAGCTGGCTGGTTCCAGACTTCCAGTACTTTCACACCCTTCTGTCCATCCCATGTTTCCTACTCCCAGGTGAGAAGCCCTTTGCAAGGAATCTCCACTTCAGAGTTGAGCTGTGGTCATGCCTATCACCTGTGCTCTCCTGGTCTGCCAGGCCTCCTTCTCCCCATGGGGATCCCGCTTTGCCCTCCTGCTTCCGGGAGGATCCCTCACGGGTGGTGTGCACCAGGTCTGTGCTCTTTGGTTGGGGCTGGACAGGTGATCAAAGCTGGGTGGATTCTGTAGCTCTGACCCCACTCTTGCTATCCCTGGTTCCTGTTTTTCCCATCCCATTCCACCGAACCTCTGTTTGCATTATTTATCAGACCTTAGGGGTTGGATGAAACGTTGCCGGCCACAGGACAAGCTGGGAACATGGTCAGCCTTTGAATAGGACTCTCCCCACAGTCTCTCTGTTATTTCCTGCTCTTCTTCTCTTCATAGTCATCTTTCCTCTCTATCTTCAGACTCGGGCATTCCTTACTCCCCTGCGAAGCATGGCATCTTCTTCCCTTGTCCCTCCCTTACGTGCAGTGCCTCCTCCAAGGTTACATGTTCTCCCACCTGAACTACTGGGACTTCAACGGCTCTCAGTTAAATGTTAACAAGAAAGTAAGCTGACTTACCCCGTGTCTGGGAGTCACATATTTGCCTTTCAATTGTCAATGTGTGGCTTACTAGGTCTGTGTCTTTAGAAACGAATGTGCACATTTTTAAAATGCGTACGATAACATCTATTTTGTTGGGCTAGCTGTCGTTTTCTTTATAAATAATAAGGAAGTTCTTTTTTATTTCTTTATCTTTTTTTGTCTCTTTGAACTGCACATCCTAGAAGCCAAGACTGAGTATGTATGAAAGATTAAAGATCTGTTTTGTGTGTGTGAAGAGCCCGAGTAGAAAAAACATAGGACTTAATTCTGGCTTCAAATTTTGGATGGATGACTTTTGGCAAGTTACTGAAACTTTCTAATTTTTTATGGTATCATCTTTAAAATGACAATAAAAATAATATCTCCCTCATGCTTAGGATTGTGGAGACAATTACATACAAGGGAATGGGTGATGGTGCTTCTATACAGTAAAAATCTATGCAAATATCAGAGTCAGCTACTGCTGGGGTACTCTAACTTGTGGCCCTTCGAAGGCTCTCTGACTTGCTCTCTGACCTGCTTTGATGCCTTCTTTCTCTTCTACTATGTGGTTGTTAATTTGTGGGTAAAGGGAAGTGGAGGCATGTATATGATTCTCCATAGCAGCACTATTGCTAACAGCAAAAACGTGGAAACCTTCCAAATGTCCATCAAGCAATGAATGGATAAACAAATCATGACATATTTTTGCAATGGAATATTATTTACCTAAAAAGGAATGGAATGAACCTTGAAAGCATTATGCTAAGTAGAAGTCAGTACAAAAGGCCACATAGTATATTATTCTATTTACATGAAACATTCAGGATAGGCAAATCCGTGGGAGACACCAAGTAAACCAGTGGCTGCCTAGAGCTGGTAGAGGTGGGCATGGGGGATGGTAGGCAGAATGACTGCTAATGGGGAGGCGTTTTCTTTCTGGGAGGATAAAATGTTTTAAAATTGACTCTGTTGCTGGCCACACAACTGTGCGATTACTCTAGAAGTTGTTGAATTAAATAATTTAAATGGGTGAATTGTACAGTATGCAAATTATATCTTAAGGAGGCTGTTATATATATATATTTTTTAAATGGGGTGCCTGGGTGGCTCAGTCGGCTAAGCACCTACCTTCAGCTCAGGTCATGATCCCAGGGGCCTGGGATCGAGCCCTGCATCAGGCTCCGGGCTCAGTGGGAGCCTGCTTCTCCCTCTCCCTCTGCCTGCCATTCTGCCTACTTGTGGACTCACTTGAGCTCTCTCTTAAATAAATAAAATCTAAATTAAAAAAAAAAAAATTGGAGATACAATCTTGCTTTTCCTCTTTTTTTCTCCATAGTTGGAGCCCTGCAGGGGGCCCACTGACTTGGGTCCACTTCCTGTTCATCACTGCTGGTTTCCCCCTGCCTGCTTTGGACGGGTCCAAACTCTCTGTAACAAGCTGCCTTGACTGGCCCCTTCCTTTGGTTTGACTGCACTGAAGACTAATATCAAACTCCTGCCTTCTGTGCTGTGAGTGTTTCGTGAGGTCAGGGGACTCAACCTGGTGATAAAGTAGATACTAAATCCATCTCTATTGCATAAAGTGTTGATGGAGAAGGTTGGGTGGAGGTAAGGGGAAGTGACTGCTAATGGGAAGGGTTTTCTTTCTGAGGTCCCTTGAAATGTCTTAAAATGGATTCTGCTGGTGCCTATGTGTTATTTGCATAACAAAGGAATACTGAAGTTCCTTCACAGAAGGGTTTCTTTACTATCCTTAGGGCATGTAGAAACTTACTGGGACCTGGAAGAGTTCTCCCACTGAATCCTTGGCAGCCGCTGAGCCGAGAAGGGGCTGAGGGACATGTTCAAAGTCAGAGGGCTACAAGGCTGCCTAGCGGCCAACACCCACCCTCCTCGTGATGCCTCTGTGACCCCACAGAGCACAGACAGCATGTGAGGGGAAAGTGGTGGGGAAGGATGAAGACTATGGAAGCTCTAAGTCACTGCCAAGGAAATGCATGCGGAGCATCTCCAACACGTGATAGCAAGTCCCTAGAGACTCCATGGCCTCTTCGGGGACACAGCCAACAAGCTGCTCCTCTGGTGCCAAATACACTTACCACCTCCCCCACCCCCACGGTGACCCAGCCCTGCTCAGCCCCACTCAGGCTTGGTTTCTTAGCAGCAGCGAGAACTCTCTTGGCCTTGGCAACATGGAAACATCCAGGCTGGGAGCTGAGCGCCCCACGTGATAGCTCAGGATACTCAGCTGCAGGGCTACCCCTCCCCCGCCCCCCCAGCCCCTCCTGTCCCCCCTCCCCCCCCGCCCCTCCCCCTTCTGCCAGGTCAGGCTCCTCCACCGAGAATGAGCCTCTGAGCTCCCTACTTAGAAAATCCCCACCAGGCAAAGCCAAGAAGACACCACTTACAGCATCATTAAATTATAACGAGCCCTGAAACTCACTCCAAAAGCCCGGGTCTGTTTGCCCTTGCGGTCTGAAAGAAGCAGGCGATTGGTTGGCCCTGTTCGGCCTGGAAAGCCTTATCTCAGGCTGGTTATTATTTGATTAAAGAGGCTTCCTCCTTCTCTGGTGTTTCAAAACTGTGCTGGGAGGGTTTGCTGCAGCCTGGGGACTTTTTCTGAGGTTACTCTCGAGCACTCAAAGTCCTTCGGCCTCCAGCAGTACAAACAGACAGCCAGACGCCGCCACACACGGGGGCTGTCTTCCGAAAAGTTTCCATCAGCTTTGCACATCAGCTGGTTGAACATAATTCTTCAAACACTACAGAGTCAAGGATACAGGTATTAAAGGTAATTTTTTTTGGCGGGGTGGGGGGGGTGCCTAATTTCCTAGGATGCCATGACACTCAAAATGGGGATACGGTTGGAGCTCTGGGGCTCAGAGTAGAAAGCAGGAGAGGTGGAGAAAGTGGAAAAAGGAAGTGCAAGAAAAAAACCTCAGAATCTTAGAATTCTACAGAAAGGCAAGGCCAAGGGGTGAGTTATTTGCAGCTGGAGAGAGCTGTGAGCGCGATCACCAGGTCTCATTGACATCCGAGCGCTTTTGCTCCCATGAAGCCCTTCCTGAGGTTTGTCCCCTTGGCATGCCCGTCATCCACTGGCTCAGAACTCCAAAGTCCTGACAGGGTTTTGGACGCTGTGTGAGCAATCCAGTTGCTTTAGCTTGAAACCTATCCGATCTGGTTTGCCAATGGGACGTGGCCCTCAGAGGGTCTACTTGGCGAGCCAGTCCTCATGATGCTGACCGCAGAGAGGGGCAGAGTGGGGCCGAGCCCCGCATTTATGAGAATTTCTTTCCCACCTTGCAAAGATCTCTGTGTGCTGTGCACGGCCTGTTCTCATCCACGCCATGCCCCCGCCTCAGTTGGGCGGGTAGGGGACAAGTCTGAGGACTTCCCCTGATACCCATGCAGGCTGGGCTCCGTGGGGTGGGGTGCCGGCAGGGGTTTAGAGACCTAGGACGCGGACAAGGACGGGAGCATCCTCTCTCCTGGTGAGGTTTGGCTGGAGCTGGCCAAGGAGGGGAGGAGACGATGCAAAACAAGAAAAACATTTTATTTTGCCATTAAATAGAAAAAAAAAAGGCTTTTAGGGTAAATTGGTATTAAAACTGGTTTTTCCCTCCACATGTTAGATGACTGCGTCCCCTCTCTCTAGTCCTGGCGGTTCTTTTAACTGCCGGAGGCTTCCATTCGGGATGTGTTAATTCTGAACTGGCTGGATCCAGGTTGTTTGTGCTTTGCTGGCTTCGACGGGATGGAATGTTGGCATCTCTTTGCCCCCAAAGCTTCTCCAGGAGGTGGAGAGCCCTTCTTCCTGCTGAGGACTCTGCCAACCCCCAGGAATTTTCTCTGCCCAGGCCCCTCACTGGATTTCCTGCCACTCTTCAGAGTAATGGTCAGAGGAGTTCATCAGAGTAAATCCTGCTTCCCTCTCAAAATTTTAAGGGAAATGACAAGAGGGGGGACAAGCTCAGAGCAGGGGGGCTGTACCTCTTGGACCTGATTTCTTTCCTGCTCCTTTGGGAACACCTCCGCCCTTTGCCATCGTCTGGATGGCGTGGGTCTTCCCCTCTCCCCTTCTCCCTCCCTGTCCCACCACATGGGGACTCGTTCTTCACACCCGTCATGGTGTTCTTATTTCATGCTCTCCTTTCCGCGTGGCACACTTTCCCCCCTCCCCTGCCCCTTGCTCTGGCCAGGTCAACACGTGAGTTGGGTCTTTGAGTAAAGGCTCTTCCTCTGGTACTAGGTTAGGGTTCCCTGCACTTTGCCTCACCGGCCCCCTAATCGCATTGTCTTATGATCGTTTGTGTTCCTCGTCCATGGCCTCCGCTACACCGGCAGCTCTGTGAAGCCAGGGGTTTTACACTTGTTGACTCAGTTCTCATAACACGCCTGTGGGGTGACTGTCAACCCATTTCACAGACGGGAGAGCTGGATTAAGAAACAAGTTCACCGGGTAAATGGTGGGCTTCAGAACCCGCGCTTCCACGCCTGTGCCGCATGCCAGTCTGGTTCTGAGTCTATGAGAAACAAATGCCTAGTGTCAGGGGAATGAGCAGAACACGAGGCAAGGCTCCCATCAGCTCCGCTGAACTGTTCCCTCCACTGAGAGGACAGCACAGGAACCACAGCGCAGGCTGTGGGCAAGGCTTTGAGGATGTGGGGGTAGGTGGGCACAGACCCTGACCAGGAGCTCTGTCCTCTCTGTCAGGATCGGCTTTCCCTGTCAGTCTCTTGCCTACCTTTGTAGCCACGTTTAACCCGTTCTGGGCTCCATCCTGGAGACTGAGAGGGACTCCAGATCAGGAATTTGGCCAGCCTTGAAGGGGGTTCTTCAGGAAACCATCATGGCCGGACGCTCGGAGTCCATCAGATGTTGTCCTGAGGGTTCTCCCTGCCAGATCTCATTCATGAGGGAGGGGGTCAGGATCATCCTGTGTCTTCGAGGAACAGACTAAGGCTGGGAGAACCAGCTTGCCCAAGCTGGTAAGTGCGAGAGCTGAAACTCAATTCTGGGTGTATCTGGCCTCAAAGCCGGTGCCCTTCCCACACACCAGGGGCTTTCACAAGCACTTAGCTTTGAACTCACTGGATCCCCTCTGAAATTCCCGTCAGGCAGATAGTCCTGCTCCACTGTCTGCCTTCCCAATTGCTGAGTGCGGATCCCCTCACTGTGGTGTGGTCCTCAGCATCGTCTTCCCTGCCTGGACCACGGTCAAACATGGGGCTTGACAAGACCAGGGACTGGTTTGGGGGCATCTGGTCCAAGAATATCACAGCCAAAAAAGCCTCAACCAATGTCCCCAGCCTAGGCGGATCTACAAAGTCTGAAAACCTTTGTTAGAAGAGTAGTAAAGCATTGGGAGTGCCATTTACTGCTGAATTTCGCTTTTTCCACTTGTTATTTGTGTTGTCTAAGTTCTAGTCTTCCTCACCTGGAAAATGGGTGTAATGTGTCTCTCTTGGAGTTACTTGGAGAGTAGAGATTCTGTGTTCATTGAATGTGGGTGTGTGCCTGCCAGCTGTGAGACACTGGGATACAGTAGAGAATCAGGCAGAAGCAGCTCCCTTCCCTTGTGGAAGATACAGTTGGATTGGGGGCAATAGGCATTAAAAAAAAATCACACAAATAATTAGGTCCCGTTGTGGTGAGAAAAAGAACAAAGGACCTCATTTAGATGGGGGTGGCGAGCTAGTCACGTAAGACTTCTCTGATGGATCAGTAGCATATGAGCACCTCTCATACCTCCAGAATGTAGTAGGTGCTCAGTATGTGTGGCCCTGGCCAACTTCCGGCAAGTCTCTGGGACTCAGAGGCTGTGAGTCTTAAGTGTGTGTGATGGGGGGTGGACTGAATGATTCCTCAGGCCGAGTGGCCCCTATCCAGTATTTAAAATTCCCTTGATCCACAGTAAGATAGAGTCAGATTAAAAGAAACTCTCTTAACTCCCTGTCCAGTGCTCTTCTACCTAGCCATCTCCTTGGATGGAGAGAGTCTGAGTCTAAACTCAAGGAGGCCAGGAGGAAGACTTGGTTGATTCTGTCTCCTGGAAGTCTCTTTCTCTAGCACCTCCTTCCACTCCCCAGCTACGACTCAACGTCCTTGCTCCCTGGGGGTCACTCCTTCTAGATAGAAATCCCTCAGCCCCTTCCCAGGGACAGAAAACAGGTTCTCTGTGTCTTTGCCCTCCAGGTTCCTACATGTCCAGCTTGGATGATTAAGCCTCCTGCGGCCATCCTCTCTGATGGTGAGATCACAACCACAGGCAGGCTGGGAGGGGGAGCTGTGAGTTGAGGATTTGGGGAGGGGCCCATCATCTTCCTTGGCTGCCCATGAGTGCTCCCAAGGCGGCCCCCTTCCCCCACCCACACAGCCTACCCCCAGGAGCACCATGTTCCTTTTGCATTGCACATAGTGTCATTTGTAAGCTCTCCGGCCAGGGTTTTAGTGACAGCCCTTGTGAGGAGCTGGTTAGCATTTTTTCCAGACAAAGCCAGAAACTGGGAGGTGATGGAAAGTCTAAGCTTGCCAAGCATGATGAGAGGAAATGATCAGTTTCAGGCTCCTGAAAGAATGTTCTTTAATTCTCTCCCACCTTCCCCTTGGAGGACCCTGTCCCCTTGTTCTCCAGGGGCATATCAACTTTCTATCTCCTCTTCCTTACCAGGGGCCATACTCTTGCCTTCAGCTGTCTGTTAGCCAATCCCTACCAACTGTATGCTGGTCATAATGCATAGTAGGACCTCCCAAGGACATCAGTGTTTTAGCCAGTGATGCCTAAGGGAGCAATAATGGCGGGAAGACAGGCTATAGGATTGATCCTTCAAAGCATACCACTGTCTTCAAATGAACTCAGGATTTGAAAACCTTTCTTTGGTGGTGGTGGGGTTGGTCAGAGAGGATTGGATGGATATTGAGAAAGGAACAAAAATGCTGTACAATAAATGATACATTACCCCAAGAGCATTTCCAAAGAGACTGAGTAGCAAGTTGTACCCTGAGGCAAATCCTCCCCAGTGGTCATAAAAGGAAAGTGGCAGCATATTTGCAATGGAAAGCACACCCTGCCCATTCAGTTCCCAGAACCTGCAGCCTTGCTGATCTCACCAAGGTGAAGCTGGGTTCTCTGGCCATGAGCAGCACTTCAGATGTATAATGGGGCTCCAAGCTGCCATGCTGAGCCAGTGGTAATGAAAATCCTCCATGACTCCTGAGCCCTCAAGCAGGAGCCCTCTCCCCTCCCCAGCTCCCCAGCTCCCCATACTCTCCTTGCCTCAATGTACTTGCTTCATGAGCTTTGCATTTGACCTCCAACCCGCCCTATGGGTCTGGCAGGAAGTTTAGCTGCGGCTGGCTCTGTGCATTGAGCTTTAACCTCTTGCCAGAAATCAAATCGGCTAAAAAAACAATAATAATAATAAATAACAAGAACAACAACAAAAAACAAGGACCCAAAATGAGTTTTCAAAGAAAGCAACATCATTTTTCCGTGACTACTTCTGCGGAGAGGAGTGGTTGCTGTGGAATTTAACCAGAGGGCTGCTTGGTAACAGCGCAGATGATGTTTGCTTTTTGTCAATTCCAAATTATAAGTGACTGTGGGGAACAGGGACCTGGGAAAATGGAAAGCCTTGGGACTGAAAGCTCTTCTCTGATTTGGCAATGGGAAAACCAGGGGGATCAAGCAGCAGGTGGGCAGGAGATTGGCTGCTCCACACCCAGACCCAGTCTGGCTCAGACAGTTCAGGGACACAAGAGAGGTGCTGAGCCTTCACTCTTCGGTCCCCTGGCATCTCCCCGGGGCGGTAGCAGTCCTAACCCCCATTGCACTCCCCTTGGGGCTCATTTTAATGATCTTGTGGGATGATGCCCAGGGTGAGCCTGCTGGGTAGGATGGAGGTGGGGCTCTCCATCCATTGCACCAGCCAGAAACAGCATGCATGGTTAGACGATAGAAAATGTGCCCTCTAATCGTCACATTGTCTAAGTTCACGAAGCAGCACTCTGTGTTCCTAGTGCTTTGCCATTGCTCCTTGGAATGCCCTTTTCCTACACCATCACCCCTTCCCCACAACTAATTAGCTCCGTGACTCAGGGTAACGAGGCACAACCCCTGCTCTCAAGGAACTCAAAGCCCAGTGGAAGAGATGGGTAATTAAACAAATAATTTAGGGTAGCATTACCACGTGGAGATTGCTATCATAGAGCAGAGAGGCTTATTCTAGGGGCAAGTTCTATCCCTGCAACCCTACCCCTCACCTCTTCTTGTCCTTGTCCTGCAATACCTTCCCTGTTCAATCTGGGTCTCAAACCTAATTCTTCTCCCAGCAACTCCAGTGGCTACTCGCAGTAGCCATATTCCAGACTGCAGACCAGTGCTGGTTTATGATGTTTTTCTAAGAACTAAGGACAAAGTAGCCAGTCTTTAATACAACTGTGTGTATTTCCTTGGAGGAACCTGCTTTCTTTCTGAGAGTCTATCCCTCCTGTTTGTTGAGATATTGAGACATTCTTTCTTATGAGATGATGATGTTTGTAGGTTATCAATTTATGTTGCATTTAATTTTCATAAAATTAGCATCCATTGTTTACTGCACAGTGAGAGTTCAAAGTCTGGGAAGCATTGCCCAACAAACTGCTTGTCATCAAGGTTAACACCTATGTCCAAACCCAAGTGGGAGCCCCTGGCATGTCTTTCTTCGTGTCTGATTTCTCAGTCTGTAGCCAACTGGCCAAGCTGATGTATTCAAATTCTACTCATTTCCCGGAGACACTTAGCTGGCCGTGGTGGCCAGATCCTAAAGTAGACACTCCTGTTTATTTGGCGTCACAGGCTGCTGTATGTTTAATGCCTTGAGTATCCAATTTCTGGGCCAAACTCATGAAAATCTAAAGGGGAATTATCCGTCTCAGAAAGCAATTGCAATGGAAATAAAAGCAATTCGTACTCAGTGTTATCAGGGTGTTTAATTTTTCATTGAAATCGCAAGATAAAAGTTGATCTTGTGTTAACCCAGATCTCCAGCTTCCACTGAGCTGCAGCTTAGAAACTGCTAGAAAAGATACAAGTACCCTGACCCAGAACAGCCTTTCAGGGTCATGGTCAGCCTTTCTATCTCATGAGGTTAGGAAATCTTGAGGTCGAATGGTCTTGTCTAGCTAAATGAAGTTCCATACTTCCTCTGGTTATCCCACCGTTGAAGATATGGTCCAGGGCATTGGAAGTCCCCACAAAAGCTTGATGGATAGAGGAAAATGCCCATCAGGCAAACCAAATCCCAATAACATATGTGGTAAAGTCCAAATTCTTGGGCCATGGTTGAATGTTTCTATATTAAAAGTTATTTAAGGGACACCGAGGTGGCACCAACCTTGGTTGGACACCACCTCTTGGTTTTGGCTCAGGTCATGACCTCAGGGTCCTGAGACTGAGCCTCGTGTTGGGCTCTGTGCTGAGCGTGGAGTCTGCTTGAGATTCTCTTTCCCTCTTCCTTTAGCCCTCCTGTTTGTGCACTCTCTCTCTCTCTCAAGTAAATAAATAGATCTTTAAAAAAAGATTATTTAATATAAGCAATTCATGCCGGGCTTAAATAATTTAGCTATAAGGAGGGTTTTCTTTTACCACTCTGCAATGTTGGTTTTGCTCTGCGATGGCCAATACAAAGGGAGACTCTCATGTTTGGACTGAGTCCTTCTTGAGGTCAAGGATGTGTCTTGTGCATGTTATTGGTGAACACGCTCTTCTCCTTCTGCCGCGGTCTCCTGGGACCTACCCCATCTCTTGGCAGGTAAGATGCCAAAAAATTATTGTTGGTGGAAACAATAATACAAATGACTCTTATCTTTTGGAAAGAATCAGTTTCTGGCAGTCTCTACCTTGACCTAATGTGACCACTTAATCACTCATATTTTTCACTTGCCTATTTAATTATTAGAAGAAAAAATTTTTTTGACTTGATAATTATGTTTTGGTTTGCAACCCTAAGAAGAGGAAAAAGAGGGAGCAAAACTGATGGGCAACTAAGGCCTCTAGTGAGCACTCTGCCCTCTCAGCCTTGGTCCCAAGTTTTCTGGAACCTTCCCCGGCTGCTTATTCAGGGTGTCATCCAGACTTGGGAGCAACAGGCTTGGTCCACTTACTTGTATTTGGTTTGCCTGGACTCTTTGGCCAACACAGTCCTTTCCACTGAACTCCTCCCACTTGTAACGGGCAGCCCTCTTGTTGGTCAGCAGCTTGAGGTCTGGCAAGAACAATGTAGAAGGCTTAAGGGTGTTTCTCATGATGGCTTTGCCATCAATCCATTGTGTGGTCCTGGGCAGGTCATCCTTCTCTCTGGGTCATGGTTTCCTCATCTGTAAAACACGTTGGATTAGATCAGAATTTCTCAGCTTGACCCTATTGACATTATGGGCCAGATCATTTTTGTTGTGGGGCTGGCTGTCCTCTGCATTGTAGGATGCTTAGCAGCATCCTCCAGTAGTACTCTTCCCCTCTTTTGTGATGACCGAAAGTATCTCTAGACATTTCCAAATGTCTTCCTGGGGGCAGAATTATCCCCAGTTGAGAACTATTGGATTAGATTGACCCAATTGGATTGGGTTTGAGAAACCACATTGAGTTGTTAATCTCTCCTGTTTTATTGAGCACCTACTGTATACTAGGCACTATATTTGGTTTTGTAGCTTAAATATTTTTTTACAGATATTCCATTGAGTAAGTGCCATCTACTTCACAAAAATCTGAGTAAGAGCTAGGCATTGAGATAGAATGAAAAAAGAGAATCTCTCTTTGGATTCTTACTAGCCTCATCTCTAAAACATCAACTTTACACACGGTTGTCAGGACCTAATGCTTAGTGTATATAAAGGACCTTAGATCATAGTAGACATCCAATAATTAAATTCATTCTCCTTTCTTACCCACCCCTTAGAGAATCAGATCTGCACAAAACATTAACTTTATCAGCCTTGCTCTGCCGTCTCTAGACATCTACCCTTCACCGACCACGTGCTGCCTTCCCTCTCCCCAGTCAGTCCAGTACTGATATGTCTTCTTTAAAAATCTCAAACTGGGGGGCACCTGGGTGGCTCAGTGGGTTAAAGCCTCTGCCTTCGGCTTAGGTCATGATCCCAGGGTCCTGGGATCGAGCCCTGCATTGGGCTCTCAGCCCTGCACTCGGCTTTCAGTTCAGAGGAGGGAGCCTGCTTCCTCCTCTCTCTCTCTGCCTGCTTCTCTGCCTACCAGTGATCTCTGTCTGTCAGATAAATAAATAAAATCTTAAAAAAAATCTCCAACTGTTTGTTTCAAGGAGAGCCCCCTCACTGCAGTCTCTTCTATCACCAGATTATTAACTTGGTCCATTTTTGAAGGAGTTGCCTCTCTCTAGGGAAGAAAAATAGTCTTCAGAGTCTGGAGAATCACCAAGATTTGCAGAGGCCATTGTTTCATGTTTGCTTTGCCTGATGACAATAAGGATCCAAGGAAGAGGGAGCTCCTGCTCTATGAATTATCAGCACTGCCTCTCTGGGGCCATTGGTTTGGCCATGGGTTTTAGCATGGGTTCTGAGTGTCTCGAGGGCAAAGACCATGCATTGTCTTCTGTGGGAGCTCCCGCACCATCTCCTCCAGGGAAAACATGTTGGTGTTTGGTAGCCTGACATGGCGAGAGGCATCATGGTGCGGTGATAAGGATTTCAGGGCAATGGAGTTGGAATCTGTATTTTCCTTTCCAGTCAGATCCTGACCAGGGGCTCTGGGGAACATGCAGACAGTGTAATTCTTGGGGAAAAAAAATGGTTCCTGCTCAAAGCCCAGCTCTGTCGCTTCCTCTCTGTTTCACCTTGGGACGTTTATGTTATTACTTGGAACCTCAGCTGTTGTATCTGAGAAGTCTGCAATCACAGGGGTCCCTTTTCACAGGGAGGTTGTGAGAATGAAATGCTAGAAGATGTGGACAGTATACGGTACAGTCCTGGTAAATATTAAGTGCTCAATAGAAATCCACTTTGATTGAAAATAGATATCATCTTAAATAGTAACTATAAACAATAATAACTAGGACAGGTATTAGACAACAAAAAGAGGGATTTGGATGGTTGAAAACGTAGATATGAGATTGACTTGTTCCATTGCTCATGAGAAAACAGGCTCAGAAGGGGAAGCGAAGGGAAGAGCGCCCAGGTTACTGGCAGAGCTGGGGGAGGTCTTGCATCTCTAGATTCTCCTTCACATGCTGGTTCTGCCACGCTGGGGCTGCTTTCCTGTGTTAAAGAAACGAAATACTCACTGACACCTGTAAACATGGTCAGGCAGACTCTTCAGGACTCCCCAGAGGCATGGGGACCATCACGATGGGGCTTTTTACAGTGGGTAGGACAGACTGGGCTTATCTCCAAATACAGCACTGGCAGGGAGGGGGGAGGGGTCAGCAGATGGAAAAGTACTAAGCGGCAACAGCAAGGGTAAGGGGGACTCTGACTCAACCGACCTAACCGGATTCTTCACCGAAGACAGGCCGGGGTGGTCAGGCAAGACCTGTAGGCTGCTGGAGGGTGCCGAGCCTGATCAGATAGGAAAGTCAGGGACCTGGTGAAACTGATGTAGCAGTGTTCTTGCTAACACTGGGTTTTACTAGAACGTGCACAGAGGGTCTTAGGAGAAGGTCCAGGAGACCACCTAAAGTTTGAATTTTTGTGGCCTGCCCAACTATTTAAAGCCCATGTTTGGAAAATTACATACAGATTGGGGAAAATGTGCCTGTTGGTTTAAGCACTATGTGCTGTTCCCGGAGGGAAACTTTTTTCTAGGTAAGAGAGAATGAATATTTGTCTAATGGGTTTGTGATGACCTAGGGTTGCCTGAGAGAAAAGCAGAGTGTGAGAGGAGGCTTAGCACCCCTAAAACTCCCCGGCCACACCAGCCTGTCCTTCTGTAGAGCCCACCACTACAGGAACTATGGCCTTTGTCCCTGCTTCTCCACCTTCTCAAAGGTCAGCCCTTTCCTCCCCGCCCAGGCCCAAGGCACTGGTGGGCTGATCTTTTCCTTTAATGGGGACATTCAGTCTCAAGAGCTGCTATGAATGACCATGATATAACTGAGCACAAATTGTGTTCCCCTTCCCAGTAAAGTACAAGAGATTGCCCTGGCCTGGCTCCGAGCTGTGATTCATAGCGTATCTTTCACCTCTTGCCAATAACTGTAAGCTTGCTTGAGAAGGAAAGACTGAAGGTTTTAGTCTCACTGTTGAAAGAGGAAGAATTTTAACAGAGGGGCTTTCTACACTTGGTCCTTCAATACTGACCATTTGGGGGCTTGCTTGCAGTGGGAGGTTATGTGGTTCTGTTCAGACACTGGCATCACGTCTAATTCATGTGATGCAAAATCAGGTATAACTACATGTGAATGGAACCTTGGTAAAAATGGAATAACTTAATTGAATTAGTTTGTACTGTACTCTTAAATGATGGTCATAGTTCAGTTAAGAGGTTGAATTAGTAGAGTCCGATTTCCTATCAGAACTCTATCTCTTACTCTATCTTTTTCTATGTAAGTTAAAACTTACCTGAAAATGGCCATCTTTCTTATCGAAAGAACTATCAGCGGCACAGAGCACATATTTTAATGTTTGCCTTTTATTCCCCTCCTCTTTTGTTTAACCCCCTTCTGGCATAGCGTATCATCAAATTATGAATTAAACGAGGGATCTGGGGGCACCTGGGTGGCTCAGTGGGTGAAAGCCTCTGCCTTCGGCTCAGGTCATGGTCCCAGAGTCCTGGGATCGAGCCCCGCATCAGGCTCTCTACTCAGCAGGGAGCCTGCTTCCCTTCCTCTCTCTCTGGCTGCCTCTCTGCCTACCTGTGATCTCTGTCTGTCAAATAAATAAATAAAATCTTAAAAAAAAAAAAAAAAAAAAGGAGGGATCTGGGCCAAATCCTGCCAACCATTTGTTTTGCAAATAAAGTTTTATTGGCACACAGCCACATCCCTTTGTTTATGTACTGTCTATATCTGTTCTCATGCTACTATGGGATTGTGAGTTGCATAGTTGTGACAGGGACCACATGGCCCCCAAAGCCTTAAGCATTTACTAGCTGGCCCTTTATAGAAAGAGTGTCTGATTCCTGATTTAGAGTATGAGTGTTGGAGTCAAACATGCCTAGGTTCAAATCAGGTCTTGGTTACTTGCTAGCTTGTAACAAGCTAGTTTTAACATTGGAAACACTGGCAGAACCTCTCCAAAACCTAATATGTACCATAGGGATAATTGATAAATACCTACCATGGAGGGGTGGTGTGAGAATTCAGTGAGAAAAGCATTTGTGTCTGGCACAGAGCAAATGTTATCCCTGAGCATTCGTTTGGCCCATAAATGTTTATCTAGTGGTTTCTGTGGGCTAAACTGGCGTTGGGGGGCAGGGGGAGGGGGAGGGCAGGGTAGGAGGGTGGGGTGGGGGGGCCTGGCCATGGCAGAGATTGACTTAGAAGGTCCGGGCTCTACTAGAGCTTACATTCTAATGGGGGAAGAGAGGTAACATAAAGAAAATGAATCACAGATTATTATCAGATAGTGATAAATGCTATAAACAAAATAAAATAGGATGGCACAGAAGAAAGTGACGAGGCAGGGAACACAAAGTTGCTAGCCAAGACAAGACCTGCACATAAGCATGAGTCAGCCATGTACAGATCCAGAAAAAGAATGCTCCTGATAGCAGGAACAAGTAAGGAATCCCTGAGCCAGGGATGATTCAGGATGGTTTAAGAAGAGGGATGGCCTTGGGGACCAGGGCTGTAGGGGAGAAGAGGATGGCGGAGGTCAGCAGGGGTAAGAGCATGCTGACACTTGTGGGCCTTGAGAAGATTTGAGAAGCAGAGGTGCAATCTGAGACCATAATGGAGCAGAAATGAGGTCCTTGGCCTCATTCTCTGACCTTTGTTGTAAATATATTATTCTTCCTCTTTGGTGTCTGGCATGGGACACTGTTAGAAACCGGAGACAGAAAGGGGTTAGGGAGTCCTCATCAAATGGGAAGCTTTTGGTTGTGGCAAGCCCATCCCACCACCCTGGCTGATCCCAGTCGCCCCACTTGGGCTCGTCTCCTTACAGTACCCCTGACTCACCCAAAGATCTATTGGCCGATGCCATTACCTCTTTGAAATTTTTCTTATCAGGAGGCTTTAATGCCTCTCCAGGCAGAGCACTTAAGGGGAAAACCAGTTAATGTAATCTTAAAACACTCTAAAAAATTTCCAGCAATATAAGACCACCAGATAATCATTTTGTCCCTAGGGTCACTCAGAATTCACAGCTCAGTTCCCATAATTAGCATTTCTTTTGTGTCTGAATCACTGAACAGGCGTGAAGAGCCCCAGTGATAATATTTTGCCTGCTGGGCGTTTTAAAGAGAGCAGAGCCATAGATACAATCAGTTACCCAAAATGCCTCTGGAGTTGCTGATAATAATAGCCATGTGGCGTTTCCCAGGTTCAAAGCTGTGCTGCAAACCTAGCTTCCTTAAATTAAAAATCTACCTTTAGTTTACCTACCTTTATTGGCTTTGGAAGACTCTTCCTCTTCATCCTTCTTCATCCTCTTCCTCATCACCAAAATCCTTTATTGGAAAGTACTTATCTGACTGATAGTAATTAGACTTCCTTTACAATGTACCAATACGTGTTTCTGTCTCATCTTGCCTTTAGACATTGTTCAAAGAACAAGAGTCCGAATGGGGCTGTCTTCCGACCCATGCTTTCAAACACTGATTCTTAATCTGGAATCCATGAATGACCTTGGGCAGGGCAGGGGGCATGGAGAGTGGGTGACGAACCTCCTGAAATCAAATGTGAACTTCTATATGTACCTTCCCCCCCCCCCCCGCCCCCCCGGGAGAGGGTCTAGAGTTTCATCAGATTCTCAAAGTGTTCCCCTGACTCTAAAAAGTGGAGTCTTTAAGACTTTAGTGACACAACCCCATAGCATAGTCACCGAAGGAAAACTCTGTGCAAATGTGTAAGTGGAAAAGGGAAGTTGTTGGGGTTGGAGCTGGGGAAGCCCGTGATTCTGAACTACCACACTGATTGATTATGAACCTAGATCCTATGAAGCCTCCCAGACTAGATATTTTCCCAGAAACTCTTAAGATAATTGCGAACATTATATATTGGCCACTATTCACCAGGTGCTGTCTAGCAGGATCTTCCATATTTTAACTTTTAGTCTTCACAGCCACCCTACAAAGCAGACACTATGACTAGTCTTGCTGTACAGATAAGGGAAATGAGGCACAGAGAGATTAAAACCATAGATTGAGTTTGCATTTAACATTCCAGGACCCTCCATAGTCCTGGATAATGTATCTTGTCAATCTGTAATTAATGTCTAGAGTAATTACTATTTCGGACATGTCTGAATGGTAGCCATGTTGTAATCTTCAAACACATGCCTAATTAATAATAGGATTCCTGTAGGGGCGTCCTCCAGTTTTGTGGATAAGAAGAGATTGCAGGTCATGTGCAGAGGAGAGCCAGCTGACTACTCTTATAATTAAAATTTGTCTAAGAGCGTCGCTGTGGTTTATAAAATGGGGTTACTGAGTATGTAGATAATTTTACTGTAACTATTATCACCATTCAAAAATTCCTGCCATGTACCTAAGGCATGCCATGACACTGTAGAGCTTAAAGCTAACTAAGCCTTCTCTCTGAGAGGTTACAATTTCCTTCATTCCAGGAGGGGATCAGTTTATGGGGCTTTCGATATAATTCATGATATATTTTTCAACAGTTAATGAGCAGGTGACCTAGAAGTTTAGGGACTATCCTCTAAAAACATCATTTATAATTAACCTAGAGAAAACCAACATTGTGGATATGAAGGTTTACTTAATCCCATCTATAACCTACAGTGGTTACTAGGAATTCTACAATTCATGGATGAATGCTAAATTTATGTATGTGTGCCAGTGATTTAGGTTGGAAACCTGGACCAAAACTGACAGCTTTTGGAAAAAGTAACTATAAAATAAGTTGATCAAGGGGAATACTGTTTTGCCATCTCCTAAGCAGAACTGGATGTACAAGAGGAATGCGGGAGGTGTACGTCACCCAGTGAAGGGTCAGCCTCAGTGACCTGTGCAATCAGCGGTATAACCAAGTGGGACTACAGGAGGGGATTGTACCCTGTGACTCAGGATTATGGAAAGCCTATCATACAATATCTTACTTTCATGTCAGAGATCATCCTTGTAATCCATCTCAAATATTCTATGGGATAATATGATGACAACCATCAGAAAAGATTTGGCAAAAATCACAGCCAGTTGTATTATTTTGCTTTTTCAGGTTTTGCTTTCTATCAGGTAATTTAGAAAATTGGAAACTGTTGATAACACTCTTTGGAAACCTTTTATTTTAGGAAATGTGTAAGTAAAAAGCTAAAGATGGTTATAAGGGGTACGTTCGGAACACCCAACATTTTCTAAAAGAAAATCTTGGAGCTTCTGTGTCCCCACAAGTAATAAAACTAGATGTCTTTTAAAAATATTCTAACTGGAGATTTAGTTAAACTTTGTGGATCTTCCTGATTAGATTTAATAAGTGAAGTTCTAGCTTACTTTTCTCTCATTAGAAAATGAATAATTTAAATGCAAAGTAGTTTTGCTTCTCCTTGTCCTCTTCATGAAAACTTTTTTCCTTTTTGACAAAAACTGATTCTAAGGAGGAAGTAGAAATAAGTCTCTCTCCAGCCATTTCTAACTTCCAAGTATTTTCAAATTCCTCCCTTCAAGTGTCCTGGGCACATACCTGTTTGCCTCTCAGCCTCTGCTTTGCCTTGTTCTCCATTGCGGATCCTTACCCATGGAAGACCACCCCCCTGGTGTGGCTGGTCACCACTGGAGACCTGGGCCCCTATTCACCCTGGTGTTTATGTTGTTCCCTCTCCTCTGACCCAGGAAGGGGGAGGATGGGTAATCTGCTTCCTATCTCTCTACCAAGCTTGAATACATGTTTCTCTAAGACCCATAGAGTCCTGAGCCCCTAAGACTCTTTGGTTCGTTATTGCTCCTGGAATATTTCTGTTCTCAAAGTTATACTTGTCCACAACTATTAATAGCTGTAATAGCCACTCACACTCTCCTTTATTAAATAAGTAATTACATCTTGTACTTAGACATTCAACGCACTGTTGGGTGCTAGGAAATTGAGAAGGGAATGGAATTTAAGAGGGACAGGCAGATGTTAAATGGCTAATTCTACAGCCAAGTCTTCAATTAAAATTGTGATAAGTCCCATGTGGGAGAAGCATCTGACAAGGGGTCTGACTTAGTCTGGGGGTCAGTGAGGGAGCTGGGAACTGAGCTGTGTTATGAGGCATGGATTGTAGAGAAAAGAGGGGCTTGTGGTGGGGACCACTGCCAGCAGACGAAGCCGTATGTGCAGGAGAAGGGCAGAGCCATCTTACTGAAGGACTGAAAACAAACCAGGGTGGCCCAAGTCAGAGACAAAGAGCAAGTGGGAGCAGAGGAGGGTGGGAAGATTAGCAGGCCAGGTCTGAGACTTTTCCTAAAAGTCTCTGTCGTAAAAGTCCTAAAAACTGCAACAACAGCAGAACGGATTTTAATCACTTGCAGTGGGGATCAGGCAAAGAAATGGGAGTGTTTGAAATGCTCAGTGTTGCATTTTCAAAGGTCCATTCTGGCTGCTGTGTGGGATGTCTGCATGGGAAGCAGACATGAGAAGCCTTGGTAGGAAGTTTTGTGTTTCCCAGGGAGGATGGTAATGGCCTGCATTAGGATAGTGCAGGTGGAGAGGAGGAAATGGGTGGTGGGTTGAAAGCTGTTTAGAAGGTTACATTGCTGGAAGTTGGTGTTGGATTGGATCTAGGAAGAAATTAAGAATGACTCCTGAGTTGCTGATCTGCTGAGAAAATAGGGAGTAAGAATGAAGGACGACCTTGAGTCAGCAAACGTTGCCAAGGAAAAAACACCCAGGTAGGGAGAAGGAAGTCCAGGAGAGCATGGGGTTGTGAAAGCCGAGGAAAGGCCTTGCCCCTTCCACTAGAACTTGAACTTGCTCAGCAAGTCATCAGGATCTGACAACCTGATGTCATGCAGATGGTAGTATAAAAGCAGAAGGGCTCTGGGTAAGTCTGGGCACTCACCATCTAGTCCACATGAGGATCCCTCTTCCAGAAGACAAGAGGCTTCATGTCCAGCTAACATCTCAACTCCATAAACCACCAAGACAATATCTTCCAGAAACCGAGGGCGATTTTCAGAGAGGTGACCTAAAGCAGTTTTTAGGAACAAAACTACAAGTTGTCTTCAGAAACACAACAAAAGCACAAAAAAGGCAAGCTTTTATGAGGTCATATAGGGTGGTCTGGCCTGTTAAAAGCTCCCAAATCTCTTCATTCCAGATTGGGGATTTTGGTTTATCCATCCCAACCAGAAGGTTCACTGAGATTGTTCTGATAATCATTAGAGTTATTTGTTAATGTTTGGGTATCTTGTTTCGGACACATGGTAGGATGACATTTTCTCACCTACTTGCTTCATACAGAGCTCCAGCTAATGAAATTGGAACTCAAGCCCTGTATGGATTAAGAGCCAGTGGGTGCTTTATACTCTCTGCTCTTGACCTCAGCACATAAAGAAGTATGTGTCAACATGGAGCCTCCCCAGTGACCTTCGTGAGCAGAGCTTCTATAATAACCTGCCCTTTACATGTAGCATACACAAGAAATAAACTTTGTTGTCTTAAGACTCTGAGACATTTGTTACTGTATCATAACTTAGTCCATTTTGACTGATACAGAGACACTTTTTTCCAGAACAAAGTAACCTTAAGAGTTCCTACGAGTTCCAAAGATTTTTAGGACAAATTCTTTGCCAGGGTTTAAACTCAAAGAATTAAGATCTCTCTTTTGTTTCCAAAGTCTCTGCAATAGGAGACCTACTGACAATGATAGTAATAGCTACTATTTAGTAAATCTTAACCATGCAGCAGGTGCTATGTTAATTATCTTGCATACATTATTCCATTTAATCTCAAAATAACCCAATAAGGAAGTGGACATGAGCAAATCCACTTTAAAAATGAGAGAACTGAGGCTCAGAGAGCTTAAATAACTTGCCCAGGGTTACGCAGCTGGTAAATGGCAGAACCAAGATTGGAATCCAGGGTGTCTGGCTCCAAAGTCCTTGAAGTATTCTCAGACATTCTGCTAGAAGGATTCAGAGTTGTTTTCCACTGATGTCCTCACTCACAGTTCAGTTCTAATGCCAACCCCATCTGAATATCTTTGTGGAGTGGGGTTTAACATAAAGATATGCTTTTCAGACCTGGGACTCGACTACCCTAACTGCTAGGCCCCCACCGAAGCTGGTTGAAAATGTTTGTTTTGTGTTTGTGCTCTAGAATCAGATAAATTTGAATTCAAATGGTGGTTCTACCAGGTCCTGGAGTCACTTAACCTCTCCGTATACCTCAGTTTCTCCATCTGAAAAATGTGGGTAATAATTGTTCCTGGCTCATGGGGCTGTGGGAAGGATGGGCCCCTTCTTTTTCTGTTTGCTCTTAGATCCATTCCCCTCCTTTCCTGCTCTATTTTATGTCCGGGAGGGGAGTGGTCCCTGCAAACTCATTCCTTAGGCTTCTATGCAGTTTGTTTCAGCCCGTAGGAGGGGCTTGCAGGTGGAGGGAGGCAGAAAGGGGGGAAGCCAGGGAGGGGGTCCCTCCCTTTTCAGGTGGCATCTCCAGCTGTGGCAGCCTTGTGGGTTGGGGGACCTAACCCTTTGGGGTCCTCCTAGGTAACCCCCCCCCCCCCCCTCCTTGGTCCTTGGTCCTAGATGTTGCTTAGGTGGCTCTGGCTCCTGGTTCTGTCAATATTTTACTTTGTTGCTCCAGCCCTAGGGTACTGATCTGTTGTTGCTAATCTCTGGGCTGCCTCAGGGTTCCCTTTTGTTCTTTCAGCTCTTCCAAGACCTTCCTAAGATGGATTCTGTGTGAAAATTACACTTTCAGTGGTCTGGCCTGGCTTGTTTTCCAGGTTGTGCCACGATTGATACAGAGGATTGCTTCAGATAATGCCTCCAAAGTACTTAAAATACTGCGTGGCACATTAGAAGTGCTCAACCAATGGTAGCTTACAAAGTGCGCCTGCTTTCCTCTTACCTAGATTCTCTGTGGCCTGTTGGCCCCAGGCAGGCCCTTGCCCACATCATAGCTCCTGAGTCACTGCCTTCTCCTTCCAGGTTGGCCAGGTCCCAGGACCTGGGCTTCTGTTTTGATTCATCCTCCTCTAATATTTATAGAGTAAAGGGCCTGTGAATTCCTCCATGACATTATTGACACGTCACAATGTTATGTTTAATTTTTGAGATTTCTTATGGGGTCTTGAAAATCCCGGCTTTACCTGGCCCCTCTGGCTTCCCAACACCTCCCTCTGCCACTTTCCTACTTATTCCCCCCCTGTCCACGCCGCTCACTTCTGTCTCCCAGCCCCATCCTCCCACAGGGTTTTGCCATGTGGACTTCCTGCTCGTTGGAAAGGTCTTCTGTGAGCTCCTGTCAGACATGGTCCTTCTCACACCACAGTCTTGGCTTGGCTGCTCCTTCCTTAGAGAGGCCCTCCCTGACCGCCTTCTCTAATGCTGGTTACCTCTGTTGTCCTCTGTGACAGAGGCTGTTTGGAACTTCACTGTACTTTTCCATAGCATGTCTCCCTCCTGACCTGCCAGAGGCCATCAGACTCTTAACACCACCGGGGCAGATCCGTGTGACATCCCCATATCGCCATCTTGTATCCTCAGGTGCTAAAAAGATGGGCCCCAAAGGGGCTCTCAGTCAGTATGTTAGGAAAGAATGGATATCAAAGTAAGTGCATGTCAAGGTCCATGGAAGTCCAATAGTGATCATTCTTGGGATTTGCCTCTTCTCCCTTATGGGCACCTGTGTTGTGCAGAACGCCTGTCAGCCAGTTTCCTTCGCCACTGTTGCTTGCCCAGGCCCTGCATGGTATGTGGGCCCCATTCCCTCCACAACACAATTGGCCACTGGGATCTTCACTGAGGCTCCCAAGACTCTAGCCTTCTGGTCCTCTGAGTCCTCCCATGGTCACCCTCCTTCTGCAGACTGACCACCTCCACTGGCCCTGCATGAGGCACTCTCGAGTGGAATCCAGAACCAGCTCCCTCAACGCTTAGCCCCTTCTCAGTGCTTGGGCCATGTGGGTCCCTGCCTGCTTCTCAGACAAGATCTTCTTGCACAACCCACAGGATTGTGTCTTCTTACACAACTCACAGGATTCCACAGGAAAAACAAAAGGCTCATTCAGGGTTTGTCTTCTTGGTGAACAACCTGATCAATAGTTTATCATTTTTTGACTTTCAGTAACAAAAAGGCAGATACTTGCAATCAGCCTCCCTTAAGGGCTTGGGGAATCTTGAGATTTGAACCCAAGAGTCTGGCTGGATGCCTTGGGAAAAGGGGAAAAAGTAACTTCCATTTCTTAACCATGAACTTAATAGTTGTAAAAAAAAAAAAAAAATCAACTTGCAAGCTAATTTCTTAATTACCCTGCTCCACTAGTTCTCTGATCCTATGCCTCAGATGCTCTCTGGAAATAGTGCCCTGCCCTGAGGCACAGCTGATGGCTGAAAGAAAGTCTGGAACTCTGCCTAGTTCCTGCAGGATTTCCTTCTTGGCTGTAGAGGTGTGGGGGGTTGAGTCCTGTCAGGTAGCCCATCCTGTAGGAGGTCCTGGCTGAGCAGCCAACCCCAGGACCCCTGGATCTTTAACCTGAGCCCAAAGCAGCTGCTTAACTGACTGAGCCACCCAGATGCCCTCTTTGAATACTTTAAAGATGCCACTTCCCTGATTTCCTGTTTGCAAATTTCTGATAAGAAATCTGTCCTCATTTTATCTTTGCTCCTTTGTATAGTGATTTTTTTTTCTCTATGATTTTAAGATTTTCAATTTACCACTGGTTTTAAGCAATTTAATTGTGATGTTCCTTGGTATAACTTTCTTTATAGTTGGGCTTCTTGGATTTGTGAGTTTATAGTTTTTATCAAATTTGGGAAGTTTTCAGCTACTATTTCTTCAACTATTTTTTTCTGTCTCCCCTGGCCCCTCCTCATTCCCATATTTCTCCTGTCCTTCAGGGACTCTAGTTATGTGTATGTTAAGCTCACTGATACTCTGTATATTCAGGCTTTTTATTCCTCTGTATTTCACTTTGGATAGTTTCTATTGCAGAGTTTTCAGGTTCTTTAACACCCCCCCCCCCCCCCCGCCGCCTTCTCCTTCCAGGTTGGCCAGGTCCCAGGACCTGGGCTTCTGTTTTGATTCATTATCCTCTAATCTTTATAGGGTAAAGGGCCTGTGAGACCCAGTAATGTTAATCCGCTATTAGTCCCACAGAAGTGTAGGGATGTGTGTGTTAAATATCTCAGACAATGTTTTTATGATTTCTAGGTATTTGCTTTGGGTCTTTTTAAAGATTTCCCATATCTCTATTTCTTTGGCCATATAGAATATAGTTACAATTTTTTTAAATGTCCTAGTTTACTAATTCTATAATTTCTGTGACTCTTTCAAGTTTGGATTGTTTTAAAAGGCCACCTCTGCATTTTGAGATGGACTTAGAAGTAAAAAGTTCAAGAAAAGGAATTCTTGTTTTTCTTCCTGCTCCTTTTTTTAAAGAAAAAAAGGTTTTTTTAGAGGTCTATTTATTTATTTATTTATTTGACAAACAGAGATCACAAGTAGGCAGAGAGGCAGGCAGAGAGCAGAGAGCCTGGTGTGGGGCTCAACCCCAGGACTCTGAGATCATGATCTGAGCTGAAGGCAGAGGCTTAACCCACTGAGCCACGCAGGAGCCCCAAAGAAAATTTTTATTTATTTATTTGAAAGACAGGGAGAGAGCATGAGTGGGGCAAACTACAAAGGGAGAGAGATAAGCAGATATCCCACTGAGCAGGGAACCTGATGTGATGAGGGGGATCAATCCCAGGACTCCAGGGTCATGACCTGAGCTGAAGGCAGATGCTTAACCAACTGAACCACCCAGGTGCCCCTCCTTTACCCTTTCAATTGATTGATTTTTCTCCTTATATGGACTATTTTTCCCTACGTGTTTTTTTGTTTTGTTTTGTTTTGTTTTTTGTTTTGTTTTGTATGCCTGATCATTTTTGATTGGATGCCAGAATTTTGTGAATTTTATCTTGTTGGGTGCTGGATATTTCTGATTTTCTATAATGCTGTTGTACTGGTTTGGGGACACTTTGTTCTTGGAAATGGTTTGATTCTTTTGGTTCTGGCTTTTAAGATTTCTTTGGTAGGACCAGAACAGTATTTACTCTATGATCATTTTTACCCCACTACTAAGACAAGACCTATTGAATCATGAATTATGAGGTTTCTGATCTGAGTGCCAAGATCGGGTCCTATTCCTGGTCCTATATAATCATTGGGTATCTTTCCACTCTGATTTGTGGGAACAGAACTATTCCTTGCGCTGTGCAAGCTTTGGTGATTGTTCTCGCCCTCTGTCTGGGTGGCTTTTCCCCTGGCCACGGGTGGCTTCCTCACACTCACACACTTAATCAGCTGAAGATGAACAAGGCCTTCTGTAGGTCTCCAGAGCTCCTTTCACTCTATAGTTCTCTTCTCTCCGGCACCCAACCCCCAGCTCCCACTGTTTTGCCTTTCCCAGTCTCCCAGTTCTATTTCCTCAACTCAGGTGTCTGTTTAGCTCTTCCTTGATTCTCTGCACTGCTTCCTGGCCACTCTCTCAGGCGGTAAGCAGAGGCAATCAGAGTGCTCACCTCATTCATCTGCTCTCCCTTATGCACCACTGTTGCATTTCTGCCTATTTATTTACTTTATTTACTTGTTTTAGTAAGAGAGTAAATTCAGTCAATGCTGTTCCATCTCGGCTGGCTAGACTGGATTACTATAAATGATCGTTATTCTGTTGATAAAACAGATTGCTGTGTCAACTGTTTCCAAAACAGTTCCCATTAGGTAACCTGAAACATCTTGCACAGCAATCCGCATCTCCTGCAAGTACAGTACATCCTTGTGCAATGTGTGTTACAGAAGAGTTGCCTACAAATAAGGTCTGTGTAAGATAATCTGATTTTTCCCTCTGCCTTCCATTTGCATTCCTGCAGTACTCTCTCTACATCATTTCTCATCACTTTTTCTTTAGCTGTGACTTCAAGCTCTGAGACTTTCCTTTGTCCCCCGCCCCCCCCCCCCCTTTTTTTTCTTTTTCGTTAAGGACCAGTAATCTATACACAAAATGTCATGATGTTGGGGGATTAGAATTCATTGCATTCTTGTCAACACAGTCTTTGAGTACTCAGTGCTTAACTCAGAGTTAAGGTCTGTGTGGGGTAGAATAGAGGCAGGCTTCAACTTCAAACCAGCTCAGTCTTTTTTTCCCCCCATATGAATAGCTACTTCTGCAGTTTTGGATTGTTTTAAAAGGCCACCTCTGCATTTTGAGATGGACTTAGATGTAGAAAGTTCAAGAAAAGGAATTCTTGTTTTCCTTCCTGCTCCTCAGTTTCAGCAATATTTATTGTTTATTACAACAGTGCTATTGTATTAGCTAAGAGACTGAGACAAGTCACTGACATTGATGATGAGTTCATAACGTTATGGAAGAATGACATACATTGATAAAGACCCAAGGTGTGGCACTGCAGTAAATCTGTGAGATTTCACAGAAGGGTGTGATTACTGAGGGCTGGAGAGATTAGGGTAGGTAGGCTTGGAGACCTAGTTCAGGAGGGAACTATGGAATTTAGGAAAACGTGGTGAGCACAATTAGGAGTATGGGAGCCCATGGTTTGACGAGGGACAACCAGAGAGGTTGGAGTAGGAGCTTCTACTGGAGAACAGTGGGGAAAGTAGAGGAGGTCTTATGTGCCAGGCTTGGGCATTTGGGCTGTGAGAGCTCTGGATGGTTTTCGATGGGAGGACATGGAAGCTATGTTTCCATGAGAGGGTTAGGGTTAATGTGTGCAGAGCTGATGAAGACTGGTGGCAGGGGTATAAGCATTTGTTTATGACTTAATCATCTTTGTATTCCCATGTGCTGGTTCAAACTTAATGCTTGTTGCTAAGGTGCATGTAAAAGGTGATCCTTTGCATTCCAAATTACTAATATTCTTGATAATCACTGGCCTTGTCAATGGCATGACGAGTATTGTGAAAGAACTTCGTGCCCCATGTAGAATTAAAGGTAGGCAAATTTGGACTCAGGCTCTTTCAAGCCTTGTTTCTCTTTGAACTCATTCTGTTCCAAGGCACTCAGTCATTGTTACAGAAATTACACAACAGGGTCGCTCCCAATCCCCACCTCCCCCAACCCTAACAATTTCGGCATATTCTTACAAATCTCCTATGACAGACCACACATGCACACGGGAACCAAAGAGCCCAAGCGAACTTTCCCAAAAGAGCCTGAGGCCGGGACAGACTTCCAGATGGGCAGAATCGACACAATGTAGCCCGAGGCGCGCGTGCACGAGCGCGCAGCGTGCGCGCGCACAACACCTGCACGTGACTCAGCACCGAGGCTGAGTAACCGATTAGGCACTCACTCTCCATTTTTGGCCCCACCGGGCCCTGGCGTGCACGGGTTCCACGCCGATCCGCACGCGGAGCTCGGGAGCGCCCCCTCGCCAGCCCCCCCCGCCACCATTCCGGCGCCCAGCCCGGGGCCGGCGGACTCGCCGAGGCTCCGCTCACTGGCGGGCGCCGGTTGCGTCATCGGGACGCGACATTGCAGCGGCACCGGTGGAGACTTGAAGTGCCGGCAGCTGCAGGGGCGGAAGCCGGAGCTGGCGGAGCTGCAGGTGCGGACCGCGAGGGCGAGAGCGGCTGCGGGACGCTGCTCGGGCCCAGAGCGCCGCGACAGGTGCGTCGTCGCCCTCTCCGCTGGACCCGGCGCCACGCCAGCAGGTTGTCCATCTCCCCGGAGCTGCAGGACTCCCCCTGAGAAATGGGCCCGGCTCGTGGGGATGGGGGTCGGGCTGCGGCATGGGTTCCCCTGGGCGGGACGGAGGTTCCTGTGGACTGAGTAGCGGACGCACCTGAAGGCATCGTGGGGGCATTGGCTTTCAGGCAGCTGGGGCTTGGGCTGGGGACAGTCCCATGACACTTAACAGTGACTGGCCTGAGCGCACGCCGTGTGCCAGACGCTGTGTTAGGCGCGTTATAGGCACTGTCCAGCCCTCCCAGCAACCCCAGGAGGTAAGATCTATCATAATATGCCCATGTTCCAGATGGGGAAACCAAGGCGTAGAAGTTAACCAACTTGTTCAAAGCACAGATGGTCAGCAGTGGGGGATTCGAACTTGTGGATGTTTGGCCCAAGAGCTGATCCCCATATCTCTGTTCCTTTAAAAGTTGGTTCCCACTCAGCTAATAGTCTGGCGCGTCCAGATTTCGTTTTAGTTCTCGACCTTGGATAAACGCTGTAGGGAGGGAGGAGCGAACCGTGACTTCCTATTGGCATCGGACTCTCCCTCCACTACTCCCATGGCTGGGGCCAGCAGCGACTTCTTTTTCTCAGGCAGCAATGGAGCTCCCCCTGTTGTAGCTACATTCTGCTTGTGAAACTGATAGCTGATTTATTTCATAATAGTGAAGAGCTTTCAGGCCAGGTGCATTGCTTTGCTATCGTCTCAACTGGCCTATTAGGTTAGGTTGATGTCATGTTAATTTGTTAAGGACGTACTCTATGGTTGTGCTGAGAATAGTAGTTACCGCAGCAAACCCATATGGGAAGTAACGCTGTTACCCCGGACGTGACCTTTCAGAGTTTTAAAGGAATAATTTAAGGCAGGGTGAGAAGTAGTCAAAAGCTAAAGCAATTTGAGAATTATGTTAGGGAGTTTTTGTATTTTAGGTTAATCTCTGCTTTCTTTAACAGATCACTGTTAATGAACATTTTCCATTAGGGTACGAAAAGCCTTATTGAAAATGATGAAAACTTTTAAATCAGATATTTCAAGACGGTATGGTTTTGATTTAGAACTTCGTACGTGTATTAAAAGTGCAAATATCATTGCACTTAAGGTATCACAAGAAATCTGAGAGTTTAATTCACTTTAAGTGGGAAACTCTAAAGGTCCCCTCTTTGACTTCACCATTTTTACACTGCATATTATGTATGACCAGGAATTCCCAGCACATAATTTTAAAAAATTATCTCTTTGTGCACATATATGTAACTTCTACTTAATTAAACACATACCTTCTTCCTCCCAGGAACCTCCCAGTTGTTAATGCAAATGAAATAATTCTTTGTCACCTACCTCAAATAAGCTGTTATTTACCCTTGCACGTTCGTGGCTATTTTGCTCAGGAAATATAAAGTTACACATTTTGATTTAAAAAAAAAATCAGAATGGTCTACCAGAGTTGCTGAGTTTAAATACATCAAAGTCTGCTTTTACACGTTGACTAAACATGGTACACATCCACCAGTAGTTCATTTGACATCCTGTGATGGATCAAAATAATGTTGAGGTCAGAATTTTGAGTTTTGGTCTTTACTCTCTGTATTAGTCATTAATTTAAATGGCGTATATTTTTTATAGCACATGATTTGGGAGTTACCTTTTGTGACATGGATGAATCTGCACTGACGCTCGGCACAATAGATGTTTCTTATCTGCCAAATTCATCAGAATACAGTGTTGGTCGATGTAAGCATGCAAATGAGGAATGGGTAAGTTTCATACAGGTTAGAAGCATTCAACCTAAAGATGTTTGTTTCAGTGTTGTTTATGAAGGTAGCTGGAAGCGACATGACATAATATCAAATAGAGGTTAATAGTTAAAGAGACTGCCTCCAGCTGTTAGAAGATATGTTTATGGAGCCTAATATTTAAACATTCTTAAGATTTTTTGTTAATTGGGAAGAAGAAATTGGGTGAGACATTTAAGCACAGTGATTGTGTTAAAAAGCAAAATACTTTGCAAAGAAAAAAGAACCTACTAGGAGTTGTTTTGGGTAGTGTACTTATAAAGATACTTTCTGTGTCTATTTTCTGTAATAAGTATGAATCTTGTAATGGAAATAAGGGTTTTTAAAAAATAAAAATAGGAAATTTAGTATGAAAATCAATTCAAAGGACTTGCATTTTGTATTTTTTTTTCTATTTTGACATAGTATGGCATGTTTAAAATATTTCTTGAACACTATCTACTTTATATAAAAAATGATGGGAAGTTTTGGGATTTTTTTTACTTATTTTTGAGAATGTTGTTTTCAGTGGGATATGAGCAACTGATGAGCAAGTTATTATACGCAGCTTAAAATATTTTACTTTGAATAAAAAACAAGGTAAATTTATATAACATTCCTTTAGCCTGACAACAGAGTTTAAAGTTTAAATCCTAGCTCAAATTCTGCTCCTCTGTTCTAAACATTTTGCTCATCGAGTTCATTAGCTGTTCATATCCCAAAGCTAAGGCTTTGTACTACTTTTGTGGGAGTCTGTGGTTGAAGAGGAACAAGATGAACTGTTAGCATATGGATCCAGGAGTCTGGTTTTATTCATCCTGCTGCTTTCACGGGCTTTTTAACCTTGCTCAACTGGTTTTGAATCTCTGAGTGTACAGTAGTCCTTGCTGGCTACTACTGTTCTTAGGTTCTCAATTTTTGCTTATGTTCCAAGTTTTGTTTCAAGTGTTGATGATGCAGGGGAGTAGTACCATGAAGGAAAATCTCTCTTGAGAAACTTATTACCAAACAAAACCTAAGTCTAGGTTTCTCTTATATCTGAAATATCTTGGTTTTCAAGATCAGGTGGACAAATACGGTCCTCTTGCCATTCAGGCACTTTTTTCCCCCATTAACATTTTTTAGGGTGAGTGTGGTTTCAGACCTACTGTCTTCAGATCTGCAACCTTAAAATGGAAAGAAAGCCTAATGAGCCGGAAAAGGCCATTTGTCGGAAGATGTTGTTATTCCTGTACTCCTCAGAGCTGGGTAAGAATGTTACTGCTTGTTGACCTTTAATACACAGAGTGAAATTCCAACTTTGTATGAATTTTATTGTTGGATAGTCTTAATGAACTTAATTCATTTTTAGAACTTCAGCCCATGTTTATAAACCAAATATTCCAAGTAGTGATGGTGACTCACTTTTTCTTTCCATTCATTGACTCAGTAAATAGTGGTCAACAGTTGGTGCTAAGTGATAATTTGGTTCTTTTTTAGTTTAGTTTGTTTTTTTTAAGATTTTATTTATTTGAGAGAGAGAACGGGAACACACTTGAAAGAGGGAGAGAGGACAAGGAGGGAGAAAGCAGGGGGAGAAGCAGACTCCCTGCTGAGCAGGGAGGCCAACAACACACTGGTTTGTTGTTGTTGTTGTTGTTGTTTTCAGTTAAGTATGTCTTCAGAAGAGCAGATCTTACTTTTAGATCAGTCTTCTTTTTTCATTTTTTATTTTTAAGTTCAATTAGCCAATACGTAGTGCATCATTTGTTTTTGGTGTGTGTGTGTGCAGTGATTCATTAGGTGCTTAACATCCAGTGCTCATCAATTGCATGACTTCCTTAATTATAAAGAGTTGGTGGGAACCTTCGTATAACTCCTAGATGTTGAACTATTTTTTTTCTTTTTAAAGATTTTATTTATTTATTTGACAGATCACAAGTAGGCAGAGAGGCAGGCAGAGAGAGAGGGGGGAGCGATTCCCCGCTGAGCAGAGAGCCCGAGGCGGAGCTCGTTCCCAGCGTCGATCTGGGATCATGACCTGAGCCAAAGGCAGAGGCTTTAACCCACTGAGCCACCCAGCTGCCCCTAGACGTTGAACTTTTGACTCATGGTTAAAATCCTAGTGAGATGAGCAAGAAATAGCAGGACAGAGTGAAGTTTTAAAGCTGTGACTTTGCCCCACTCTCCTTTTTCTAAGTTTCTGTTGGGATGGGTAGGGAGGGTGGGTGTCTATTGACTGTGATAGTGAGGGTGGCTTACTAAAATCTTAGGATGGGGGTGCCTGGGTGGCTCAGTCAGATAGGTATCTGACTCCTGATTTCTGCTCAGGTCATGATCTCAGGGTTATGAGATGGAGCTGTGCATGGAAGGGGCTCTGTGCTCGGCATGGAGTCTGTGGGGTGTGCTTGAGATTCTCTCTTACTCTCTTCTCCCCACTCAAACTAAATTAAATATTTTTAAAAGATAAAATAAGCAGTGCCTGGATGGCTGAGTCCGTTAAGCATCTGCCTTTTGCTCAGGTCATGATCTCAAGGTCCTGGAATCGAGTCCCATGTTGAATCTGCTTCTCCCTCTCCCTCTGCCCCTCCCCCCTGCTCGTACTTGCTCAAACACACACACGCTTTCTTTCTCTCTCTCTCAAATAAAATCTTTTAAAAGTAAAGTGTTAGGATGAAGATCTTAAATAGAACATGTATAGATTTGTTTGTATTTTGGTGAAATAAACACACGTCATGCAAAATCTTCCACATTACACTGTCGTATTTGAGAAGAGTCAGTTGGATGGAAGCCAAGCCTCTGCTGGTAATTTGCTAGGGGGACGAGTTAGCCGAGGAATGTAGACTCGAATTTGTCTGTGTTCTTGGGCAGTAGAGTTACCTTTTAAAAGGTATACCTGGATGTTAACGCTTTCTCTGGGATGGGCCAGTTATCAGGACAGAAATTCTGCCATTTGAGTGCCTTTCATTTACAGACATTACTTATGACCTGTGTGGATAGCTAACCATGCTGTGTGAATTTTCTACTCAGGGTCGGCTTGGCAGGAGGTAGAATTCTGAGTGCTATACAGGGATTCACTAACTTGGGAAAGATTTGTGTGGGACCCAAGCAATTTATGTTAAATATTCTGGTCTGCTCAAGAATGTCTAAATTATAAATATTGTTCCTTTTAAATCACAAGTGCTTTGTTGTGGGAATTTGGTAGAATTGAATGACCATGATATTTCTAGTCTAAGAATAAGGCCAGTTCAGATTAGTAGGCCAGTAGAGATACAATTTTTTTTTTAAAGATTTTATTTATTTGACACACGAGAGAGATCACAAGTAGGCGGGGGGGGGGGGGGGGACGCAGGCTCCCTGCCAAGCAGAGAGCCGGATGTGGGGCTCGATCCCAGGACCCTTAGATCATGACCAGAGCTGAAGGCAGAGGCTCAACCTACTGAGCCACTGAGGTGCCCCAGAAATACAAATTTAAATAAATGATCATGTGGCTTTTCTTTTTAGACTGGCATCTTATCTAATTCTAATTTCAAATGCTTAAAAGATCAAAATAATATCTTGACTTTAATGTGTTCTTTTTTTAAAAGAAGATTTATTTATTTTAGAGAGAGAGCACACATGCATACATGTGTGAGCATGGGGGAGGGGCAGAAGGAGAGGGAGAGAAAATCCCAAGCAGATTCTGTGCTGAGCACAGGGCCCAACGAGGCTTCATCCCAGGACACTGCGATCATGACCTGAGCCAAAACCAAGAGTATGAAGCTCAACCAACTGATCCATCCAGGCATCCTGACTCTAATGTGTTCTTAAATCAGGGGAGAGTATAGGAAATTATCTGGTGGTGGTAGTGGTGGCAGGGGTGTTTTAGGGTGGGCATAGAGGAGTTGTACAATAAATAATTGATTTTTTGTTTAAATACAGTACCTGATGGGGTTGAACTTGATCTTAAAGTTCTTTCATGACATGTTTATAATAATTTTAAACAGTGCTTTCCTAGTAATTTTTGGATATTTGCTACCCTTTCCCTTTCTCTAATATCCTGTTTCCTCATCTTTAAAGAGATTCCACATAAATATTTCTATATCTTCTGTTGAAGGTACATTATGTTTTCCCAGGATTTATTTGTGGAATGTTCACCTTTTGTCCACACTGATAAAACTACAGACTTTCTCTTTCCAGAAGAGCTATCTCTGAGTTATCCTTTACGGTTTCCTGTAAAGAGTGTGACCTTTAGCCATACATTTTCCAATTAAGTAAACAGTCGTTTTAGAGAAATAAAGACCATACTTTTTCAACCAAGATGTAAATTTGAATATTAAAACTGCCCTCAGCCTCAATTTTCCTGTCTGTAAAATGGGGATGATAATTACTGTCAGGATTATTGCCATATTAAGTAACCTAATGATAACCACATGGTACTTAGCATGCTATTTTTGCATTTGGAGAGCCATGAAAACTCCAGTATTCCCATCAATGATTTAATAAACTCTCAGTAGCTTCAGCTCTTTTGGGTTAGAGGTAGGGAATAAGTCAGGAAAGGGAGGCAAAATTTCTTTTGCAAGGTGGTAAGCCTTATTTCTGAATGTTTGACCTTCTTTGAAGACTAAAAAATACTTTTCAATAAAACATAATTTTTCTTCATCTCTTAGTTTATTTTTGAAGCAATCCTTAACGTTTTACTTAATAAAAATTATCCAGTAATGTGAGCAAATTTGCTTTGCAAGGTGGTAAGCCTTATTTGACCTTCTTTGAAGACTAAAAAATACTTTTCAATAAAACATAATTTTTCTTCATCTCTTAGTTTATTTTTGAAGCAATCCTTAACGTTTTACTTAATAAAAGTTATCCAGTAATGTGAGCTTTTCACCAGCCATCCGGTCACATACTCATGTCTACATTTATTTTGTTTCATGTAGGATAAATTTTTCAACTCCAGTATCCCATCTTTGGGTTTGCGGAATGTTATTTATATCAATGAAACTCACACAAGGTAAAAAGAAATTTCTTTTGTTTCTAATACATCACAAAAGAATAACTATAATAATCAATGGCTATACTCTAAGAGGAATTTCTTTATCTTTTTGAGAATTAATAGAACTGAGTTTCTGACACAAGAGGTGTTATCTAAAAACCAGAAGCAGCACAGCCCCCTGAGAGATCAGTTACTATTACTACTATGTAATTATATAGTAACTATTTCATGAAAGTGTAGATATCACTTATAGCTTTCTCTTTTTATTTGCATATTGATTTTATATCTGAAGTGTGCCAAAACGTGATAAAGATTTATCTGAGGAAAGGGTAAGTTCAAATGTCTTATGATCTATTATTATTATTTTATGCTTAAAAATTGAAATCAGCCTAATCTATGGAGTTTTAGAAGATGTGTCCCTGTAGTGAGTAAATGTGTTTTCATTTTATTAACTAGCTTAAGGCTTTCCTTAGAATTCTTCCAGACATCAGGCACTTGGGAATGGGCTGTTAGGCATCCCAGTGAGAGAAAAGAGGCTTTGTTTTATGTGAATCTAGGCTAAGGGATAAGGGATGGGGGAGGGGAGGTTATATGAATGTCTGTGAGGCAGGAGAGAATGACAGCCAAAAATACTGCCTGTTCGTATAATTAATTCTAAGAGTGAATGCCTGGAAAAGGTCAGCAGTAGGTTCAGGTGATGAGACATGCTTGAAATTTTGTGAAAATTGATCCAAGAAGTCAAATACTTAAATTTGAAGGCTTTCTGCTATTACTGATCATATTTTGGTGATGAGATCATAAGTGAGCCTGACAATACCTGCATATAACAGGGTTTTTTTTTTTTTTAATAGAACCAAAGTCAAAGGACTTATTTTTTCCTATTCCCATGCTACCCTTCTCTCTCTGTCTTAAATTTAAAGGAGAGAAGAGAAATTCTAGCCCCCTGATTTTTTCCCCCTTTTTGACTTAACCTAAGAAAAGGGATCTCATAGAGTCTCTTCTTGTTTATGTAAGTAGCCATTTTATGTATGAAGCCACAGGGTCCATTTGTTGTCCGTAGTTGAAGGCAGCTAGGAAAACAAAGCCTGCACTGTATGATCTAGGTGATCTGAAACCAGTCTGTGTGTCAAGCTGCCCTGTGTAGCTGAGCTGGCTACTTCACTTCTGTGTGTGTCAAATGAAGCAAAGCCTGGATACTTTGCTACACACGTACATAGCTTTCAATCCATTGCAAATGGATTTCATCGAGAGCTGGGACTTCACACATTCCAGTAACTATTGTGAAAGTGTTCACTCAAGGAAGAATTTAGAATTAAACATTTAACATAGTGTGTCAAGTTTGCAGATAATTGAGACAAGGGAAAGGAGGTAGAAAAAGAGAATGTCAGGAAAAGAGATGAAGGAACTAGTGATTCATCAATAGTTCTTCCCCCGGTTACTTTTCCTTAACTGGAGGCTTTTCAGAATTCATGAATTTATATTTGAAATCTGTCCATTTGAATGTCTTTATGGGTGAAATGATAATGAGGCATTATGTAATCATTATAAATGTTTTCAAATCATTGCATATGAAGGTTCATGACATTGTTATTCTGAGGTTTCTGTCCCCAAGCCCCCATATAAATAAAATAGTTATCAAAACCAATGGAGTAGGTCATATCCCTTAGATATGTCAAATGTTGGGGGGAGGAATGTAAGAACTTCTGGCTTCATAAGCCCAGTGTGCAAATGTTTAGCCCATGCTTTAGTTATCCTCTCACCTAACCAGCTTTGTCAGTTCAATGTGAGAGTCAGTGATGACCTTAGATTAAAAAAGAAAATTACCTTTAATAAAAAAAAAATTGGTCCTTCATTAGGAAAGACTTCTGAATGCTCTCTTTATAGTTCATAGCTCTAAGTTAATATAGCTTATGTATATAGCATTCAGCATACTTGCTTTTAAAAAAAGTATTAATAAAATAAGACATTTTTCTTTCTTTTGCTTTTATGTTTGGTTAATTATTTGGCAGAGTAACATCTTTCAAACATTTCAGTACACAGATTCCAAGTTTAAATTTTAGTTGAGAGTACATGAAAGGTACAAAGAATGCAATTATCTGCATAGATCATCCTGAACTACTAAGGAGAATTTGCTATAGAAGAACACCAAATTTCAGGAATAGATGAAACAAGGCTTTGCTTTTACAGCAGGGAAACTGCTGAACAAGTCAATTTGTTTTAGGTCTTCCTAGACTACTCTGCTAAATCTTTTTCACGTTGTAGGCACCGAGGATGGCTTGCAAGACGTCTTTCCTACGTGCTTTTTGTTCAAGAGCGAGATGTCCATAAAGGCATGTTTGCCACCAATGTGGCTGAAAATGTACTGAAAAGCACTAGGTAAGGGTGGGGATACTGTTATAAAGGGAAGAAGCAGGGATGGGGGGGCAGGAGAGGGAGTAGGGTAGGCACTGCCTTCCTTTGTTAACCTTTAGTTTCTCTGGGACTCTGTTTCAAGAGGATTCCCATTTCCAAATGTTAAATGTTAAACTTCAAAGGAAAGCAAGGAAAGGTAGGAGAACAGATGGTTTTGGGAAAAGCAATCTTGTTTTATGCATTAGCGATTGAATGGATTAGTCATATGTGAAGGTGAGTTGGAATTCAGAGATGCACATATTTCCAGTTCTCTGTTAAGTTTTCTGTAATATGAACGTTTGGGACATTATGTTTCCTGTCATGACAGCCAAAAGAGAAACATTTGATATTTCTGTCAAATAGTTATTGAGTACCTAGGCACAAATTCTTGTGCTAGGAAGTCCTTACTAGACATTTTAAGAGAATAAGATTCTGTCCTTGCTCGCAGATGAGCTTGCTTACAAGCAGGAGAGTATCCCACTTGAAGTCATGTGGAGTGGGGAAATAAATCATTCTCAAGTTTAGGCGTTAGGCTCTGGGAGTTGGCATGAAGATCAGTCTCTGATCTGCCTCATTAGTGTTGCCGTGGTAGATGTCTACCTGGATTTGGGGAGCCAGAGGCCGGAGTGGTTTGAAAGACTGCTTAGAAATGGAGGCCCTGTAGTGTGGTTGTTGAGGTCCGAACAGTGGTGGCATATAGTAGGTACTCAATAAATGTTTATTGAATGAATGAATAAGTAGTCGATAATGGAGATTTAATAATCTTTTCAATTACTTGTAAAAAATTCCTGTCCAGATTGAAATAAAGGTATTAAAAGAATAAGCCTAGGGTGCATCAGTGCCCAGTAGAATAGTCTGTTGTATTAATGACTTCGGGAGCTATGTAGGATTTTGCTGTGGGCTGTTCTAAAATCAGTAGCAACAGAGGGAGAAAACGTAATTATTTGAAACCCTTTGGGTTATAGTATATTCTATTTTCTAGGTAAAAACCTCCAACTATGTTTTATTCCATCCAGATGGTTTGACTAATAACTAGGATATTAAATGATTTAAGGAGGTTTAACCTCATGTGTTCTTCCCTAAGTCACATGGAAAATTTACACAACTGGATTAAATCTTACCTCTTACTTCACTGCTTATAGCTCTGTGTTGTTTTGTCTTGAGATGTGCCTTTCTTAAATTACAGGGTTGCTGTGGAAAAACACGTGTAAATATTTCTGCCCCTCTTTGATCCTTTCTAGAGAGGCTGACATATCATTCTATTAATAAAGTCACCGTAAATGAGTAATACAGTAAGTCTTAAAAGAAAAATCACACCTTACTTTGGCAGTGGATTTTGGTTAGATACCTCTGAGTTATATACCTAAAGGGGTAACTTCATTCTCTCCCCTCTGCCAGAGTATAAATTTGTATCTCCTGCAGAATATCTGAAACATTCAAATTCATGTAGCCTTTACCCAGTGAATTTGAGTTAAGTTCTTTTATTTTTTTTTCTTAAAGCTGCCTTCCAGATTCCTCAGGGATTCACTGATTTAGGAATATAGTGTCCTTAATCTTTATCAGGCAACCAAACAAAACATATCTAACTTGAGCTTATTTTCATGTTAATCACATATTAAGAAAACATTTCGTTTTGTGGTTTATAGCTATGATTTAGAAAATACTGAATGCAGAATGTAGCATAGAGCCAGTTACATTGTCTTTCTGTTTTCCAATCAGAGTACAAGAGGCAATTGCAGAAGTGGCTGCTGAACTAAACCCTGATGGTTCTGCTCAGCAGCAATCAAAAGCCATCAGTAAAGTGAGAAAGAAAGCCAAAAGGATCCTTCAAGAAATGGTTGCCACTGTCTCACCAACAATGATCAGGTATTCAAAGGCAAAGCAAAAAGCTTTCAGTGATAACCATCCTGTTTTGAGCAAACAGGGACTGAACCATTGGACTTCCCCAGCACAATGGTTTTGGTCCAAAGGAAGTTTGGACATATTCTGATGTTAACATTCCTTTTTATTTCTTTTTAAAATTTTTAAGAAGATTTTATTTATGAGAGAGGGAGAGAGAGATCATGAGAAGTGGGGAAGGGTAGAGGGAGAAGCAGACTCCCCGCTGAGCAGGGAGCCAGCCCAGTGTGGGACTTGATCCCATGCGGGACTGGATCCCATGCAGGACTCCATCCCAGAACCCTGAGCTGAAGGCAGACACTGAGCTGAAGCTGAAGGCAAACATTTAACCGACCGAGGCACCCGAGTGCCCCAAATTCCTTTTTATATTCCTGTTCAGCTTCTGTGGGAAGTAGCCCTATGGTAGGCGTTAAAGTGCCTTAATCTTTCTTAATTGATAGCAGCCATTGTATGACTGCTGATCTCTCTAGACGTGTGAGCTAGGCTTCACATATCCATATCTTAAACGGAGTGGTTTTATACTGCTTTCTGCTTGCCTAAATACTCGGTTGATGATGGTTGATGATGTACTTCTGAAGTCTGAAGTGTGCTGTTTGAGTGAAAGGTAAGATTTTAGTTTGTAATAAATAGGTAAATAGAAATGTAAGATTTTAATCTGTAATAAATACATGTATCTATAAGGATGCATGTAAAAGTCAGCTCTTTAATCCAATAGTTCAGGTACACAGACATACACACACACTAAGTTACTTATAAGCGCTCTTAGGTTGAAGGTTCAGAAACTTAAGTAGACAAAAGTCAGCTCTCTTTAAATGTATGTATGTACATTTAATTTCTTTTTCTTTTTCATTTTTTTTTTTTAACTTTTTAGATTGACGGGATGGGTGTTACTCAAGCTGTTCAACAGCTTCTTTTGGAATATTCAGATTCACAAAGGCCAACTGGAGATGGTTAAAGCTGCAACTGAGGCAAGAATTTGTGTGATCTGTCATTCTGTTGTTCCCACGTTTCTGGAGTGAATTTAGAGTTCTTTTGTATGGAAGTGTTCTCTTGTGCCCTGTGTGCACCCATCCTATTTGGAAGATTTCCCCCCTATGACAGGAGCACAGTAGCTGGGCATTTGGGGAAGGGTGAGTAAAGGAGGACCCAGCAGGAGTGTGCCGGATGCCTTTTGTAAGTTTACCTTGCAACAACTCTGAAATTAACCAGAACAGTTGTATTCACGAATGAAGAAGGAAAAGCACAGATAGGTTAAGCTTTCCCAGTCATGGCTAGTGAGTGACAGCCCAGGATTTCAAGCCAGACCAAGCTTGACTTTAAACCCTCTGCCCTTTTGATGTGATCAGGGCCATCCCTTAAAAGATACATTAAAACTACTTCAATTCTCGGTTCCCTAGCTCTTTTTTTTTCTCTTTATTGTGGTGGTGGTTGTTTTTAGTGAGGGCAGTATTAAATTGGAAGGAGTTCATATTACTGGAAAATGTTTTTAAAGAATGAGTCATTGATCAGCCAGTGTTTGAGAGATTCTAACCAAATAGGAAGTTGCAAAGTGTGATTGAAGTTCACATTTGAATTTTAAATTTGGCATTTTTTCTTTTACTAGATGAATTTGCCACTTATATTTCTACCAGTTCACAGATCACATATTGACTATCTCCTGCTGACTTTCATTCTCTTCTGCCATAACATCAAAGCACCGTACATTGCTTCAGGCAACAATCTTAACATTCCCATCTTCAGGTAAGGCCAGTTTATTTGGAAATTTAAGGTATGGAAAAGATTATATTTTGAATTTTTGGTGTTTTCATTATACATTTTGAAACATAGTAAAGATGACATTAGCTTTTTTTGTTTTCATTGTAAAAGTAATGTTCATTGTGAAAAATCTGAAAGGTACCAAAAGCATCAAGACTATCTCCATTATTTTTATATTTTATGAGGGTTACTTGGTGAACTGTGAATACCTCAACTTCGTGGGCAATATTTATCAAATGGCTAAAATGCAGTCAGAAAGATAAGATAGCAAATTACTGTGTCAGGTGTGGCAGTAGGGAAGGTGAGGGTTGGGTATGGGTCACTGTGGTGGCAAAGAGTAAGTAAGAACAACCATACTGTTAGCTCCAACCTAATAATTGAGTAGCACTAGAAACATGTCACCATTATAACATGACACAAAAAAAGTGTATTTCAGAGGTTTTCAGGAGAATGCAGTGCATTCCTTTCAGAGGAAATAGTAGGTAGAGAGGCCGAGAGATTCAAATGCATGGTATGGTCAGGAAACAGCAGATGATTCCGTAGGGTTAGAATGCAGGATGCAGTGGGAAGAGTCAGAGGCCAGAAGTGCTTATTGCATAGGGACTGAGAGCTGGATCAGAACAGTTTTTAAGCCAAGAGTTTAGAGTGTATCCCATCATTGAAAAATGGTCAGATTTGCATTTTGAAAAATCATTCTGCATTGGAGAGTGTTAGAGAAATTCTGACTCTATTATAGTAGCTGAGGCAAAAAGATAATGAAGGCTTAGATTAAAATCTGTAGTGATGCTCCTGGTGAGGAAGGCGTAGAGTGGGAAAGTGTTTAGTAAGTTGAGTTTATAAGACGAAACGCTAGTCCAGAGACGGGGGGATGCGGGAGGAAGGGAGCTGGGTAGATAGAGGGGCTGGTCACCAGCGGGGAGGGGGTGAGGCGTAGACTGAGGTGGTTGGGGACATCGAAGGTTCAAATTCCAAAGAACAGAGCAGCCGTGACATCAGCTCTGAGCAGTAGGGAGTGCGAGGAGGATGGATTTACAGTAACTGGAGGGCAGGTGGGCTGGAGGGGTGTGCACGTAAGGTCTTGCAAAGTGGCCATGATGACTTGTGTGTGCCGTGAAGTCTGAGCCTCAGCCTCATAGTCCAGGGAGCTCCTTCCTAACCCACTGGCTCAGAGCTCTTGTGGATACCTGGATTCACAGGGATGGCCGAAGGGAAGCCACTGGTTCATGTAGTTAGCTGATACTTACCCTGCTGTGCTTCAGGCGAGAGTGAAGAAGTTACATAGTCCTTGCCTTCAGCCAGTTCGTAATCTACTGGGGACTATAGACAAACAGCTATAATGCAATGCGATAACACCCCTATGGGGCAGACATGCTTCTCTAGGGACGGGAATAACTGTGTTTACTCTCCTGGGGGCCTCTTCCCAGTACTGGGGAAACTGGGAAGTTGCATAAGAAAGTCACCAGACAGTTGGTAGCAGGCATAGACTTAGAGCCAAGAGGACCGTTCGGGCTTTAGGGAGGTCTTGCCCCATAATATAATAGCTTGCCTTTCCTGTCATCAGAATGACTCCTGTACCCATTCCCTCCAGGTTCTCAGCTTACAATGCTTCTGGAGGGATCACTTTGAAATGGGTTTTAAAAATCGATAATTTCTCATAACCTGCCTCCCCTTCTCATGAGCTCTGTGCCAGTCGGTGCTTAGCTCATCCGTCCTTCAGACGCGACAGGTGATGACCTGGCCTGTTTGTTGGCAGCTGTCTTTTCAACCCACTTTTCAGTTTCTGTGGAAGGTTCATCTCATTCATTATGAACTTTTCTGTAGTTCTGCTCTCAGAGAGTGATAGAAGATACTGAAATTATATAGCAATATGATATTAATACCACTCTATGTGAAAAGCATAAGAGGAGGCTTTGAGTTTGGAAAGGTTGCCTTAACTATTATAAAGTTTCACCTCAATATCAAAACCCATCACTGTCATAGAAAGAACCATGGGATTGCAAAAAATCATTTTATCCCTGTGTACACACACATTGAAGCACATTTTTGTTTCATGTTTTGGGGAAATGGTTATGCTTGGTTTTGGTTGTTAAAATTATCCTTGTCTCAGGGACACTGTCTAAGGGTACGTTCTTGAGAAAATTTCCCCAAAGGACCTTTTGTAACATCATATTCAATTTGTAGTAAATGCAAAAGGCAGATTTCAGGATGTCTTATAATCAGTGTCCTGAGATCCTGGACAGTTTTAAAATTTAGCAGTATTTCATCATCCTCTTAAAATCTCTAACCCCACCTTTGCAGGGTGATATATTGTACAGACTTCTTTCAGTTTGGAACAGACATTAGTAGAGCTTCAGTGCATGAGGTGATGTTCTAAAGGCTGATGAATGTTGCAAATGATGGAAACATGTCAGTAACATGGAGAATGGAGAAATGGTGACATTTTCACTGTCAGCAACTCAAACAACACACGTGGTTTATATTCCTATGGCTTATGTTTTGAAGTTACTTGGAATTTGAGTATTCTTACATTTTTCTTTATTAATAAATGATGCATTCTTCAATTTATAGTACCTTGATCCATAAGCTTGGGGGGTTTTTCATACGACGGAGGCTGGATGAAACGCCAGATGGACGGAAGGACATTCTCTACAGAGCTTTGCTCCATGGGGTATGTACGGTCTTTCGTCATCCTTAAAGCCATTATAGTAGTTATGATAATAGAAAGAAAAACAGACTTGACTGAGATTTAAAAAAGAAATAAACCTTATTGTCTATGTAATTATTGTTTGGGTAGGAAGTTGATGATTATTTCCTTTATCACCAAAACATAGCATTGGAGTGGCTGGCTTGCTATTATTCACGTGGGTAAAATATTTTGTCAGTGGTGAAGTTAAAAGGTTTATGTTTAAGATTTAACTTTGCTGAGCTTATTCCAAGGAGGGAGGTCTTGCATTCCAGCTTATGCTAAGTTGGGCAGTCTCAAATTCATGGTTTACATTCTCCTTATACTCCAGCATATAGTTGAACTACTTCGACAGCAGCAGTTCTTGGAGATTTTTCTGGAAGGCACGCGTTCTAGGAGTGGAAAAACCTCCTGTGCTCGGGCAGGACTTTTGTCAGTCGTGGTAGATACTCTGTCTACTAATACCATCCCAGACATCTTGATAATACCTGTTGGAATCTCCTATGATCGTATTATTGAAGGTCACTACAATGGCGAACAGCTGGTAAGAGCACTACCTTCCCAAACATCTTCTCCACTTTCAAGTTGTTTTGCTTTTAGAATTTGCTTTTGGAATCAACGAGGCATTTTTTTGCTACAATATAAAGCGCTGTAGGAAGCATGGCAGAGTGGGTGTGGTGAGTAGCTTCTGTCTCTTGTGTCCATCTGATTGGTAGTGCTGATGTGGCGTTCTCCTGCGCATCTTCTGTATCCATTCATCTGTCGGTAGCTACGTGGGCTGCTTCCATACTTCGGCTGGTGTAAATAATGCTGCAGCAAACACGGGGTGCATGTAACCCTTTGAACTAGTGTTTTTGTATTTTGGAGGTAAATACCCAGTAGTGTGATTATGGGATTGTAGGGTAGTTGTGTTTAATTTTTTGAGGAACCTCTGTGCTGTGTTCCACATTGGCTGCACTAGTTTGCATTCCCACTAGCGGTGCAAGAGGGGTCCTTTTCCTCCCCATCTTTGAAAGACTTGTTTCTTGTGTTTTTGATGCTAGACATTCCGACAGGTGTGGTATCTCGTAGTAGTTTTGATTCGCATTTCCCTGATGACATGTCCGTGGGCATCTGTATGTCTTTTATGGAAAACTATCTATTCATGTCTTCTGCCCATTTTTTAAAAAGATTTATTTATTAATTTATTTGAGAGTGAGAAGATGCATGGAGGGGTTTGGGGAGGGAAAGAAGAAGGAGAATCTCAAGCCGACTCTGCACTGAACATGGACACTGATGTGGGGCTTGATCTTATGACCCCAAGATCATGACCTGATCCGAAACCAAGCGCCGGATGCCTAACTGACCGCAGCACCCAGGGACCCCTGCCCATTTTTAATTGGATTATTTGTTTCTTTGGGGTTGAGTTAAGTTCTTTATGCTTTACCTGCTAACACTTTATTCTTTTTGTTGTGTATGTAGTTTGCAGATATCTTCTCCCATGCAGTAGGTTGTCTTTTAGTTTGGTTGAATGTTTCCTTTGCTATGCAGAAACTTTTTATTTTTATGTAGACTTAATAGTTTATTTTTGCTTTTATTTCCCTTGTCTTGAGACATATCTAGAAAAATGTTGCTGTGTAGTGTCAGAGAAATTACTGCCTGTGCTCCTGTAAAGGACTTTTTATGGTTTCGGGTCTCATATTTAGGTCTTTAATCCATTTTAAGTTTATTTTTGTGTATGGTGTAAGAAAGTGGTACAGTTTAGTTCTTTTGCACATAGCTGTCCAGTTTTACCTTCACCATTTGTTGAAGAGAGTCTTTTAACCATCGCACATTCTTGCCTCCTTTGTTGAAGAGTAATTGACCAAATAATTGTGGGTTTATTTCTGACTTTCTGTTCCATTGATCTGGGATTCTGTTTTTGTGCCAGTATCATAGTTTGCAGTGATTTTTTGTGAATGGCATAAACTGTGTACTAAGTGAATTAATGTAAAGTGTTCTGGTTTTCATTGACCAAACTGCCTCTCCCAATAAGAAGATTACATCTTTTAACATTTTTGCACGCTAAACATTTTATGACAGTCAATGAATATTTTTCTCCTTTATTTAGCGTTTTTCTTTACACAAACCTCCAGCTTCCATTAAAAAAATAAATGGCCGGTGCCTGGGTGGCTCAGTCAGTTAAGCATCTGGGTCTTGGTTTTGGCTTGGGTCATGATCTCAAGGTGGTGAAATTGAGCCCTGCATCAGGCTCTGCACTGGCTGGGGAGGCCGCTGGAGATTCTGTCTCCCTTCCTCCGTGTGTCTTCCCCACACATGCCCTTTCTCAAATAAATAAATCAAATAAATCAATAAATAAATGAATTTTTTTTGGATAACAGAATACCTGTTAGCTGTATTTCTTACCATGCTATTCTTTCAAAATTGGAATTTAGGGAAAGCCTAAGAAGAATGAGAGCCTTTGGAGTGTAGCTAGAGGAGTTATCAGAATGTTACGAAAAAACTATGGCTGTGTCAGAGTGGATTTTGCACAACCATTTTCCTTAAAGGTGAGTATCTGTTGGAAGGAAGCGGTGTTAAAGCGTTGGCAAGCTCTGGTTGGAAGATGTGGGCTCTGTTCCTGCCTCTGCTGCCTCCTCTCCGTGTGACCTCGGTTTCTTCTCTGAAGACTATGTCAAGAATAGCATTTCCTAAATTTTCCTACCAAAGTATGCTTATTGACAGAGGATAGTATATGTCTGTCTTTGGGGGCGGCCAGGGTTAGCATTTGTTGCTGTCGTTTCTTTTTTAGTTGATGAGAGTTCTGCATATTGCTTTATGCTGTATGTCGGTATTTTATATTATATTTTAAAATTCCCTTTAGAGAAAATTGTGTAAAACCTACCCCTAAAATCTGGGTAAAATTGACCGTCTAGGATGATGTTCTCCTGAGTGGAATCCACATGCACACATTCAAAGGGAGAGTGCCATTCTTGTGCAGAAGCCTGGCGCTGGGGGTCCCCTGAGGTCCTGGTGGTTTTGAATTCCTAAGATTTTCAAATTTGTGAAGGAGAAGGATGAGCAAGGGAATCGGGAGCCTGTGATAAGGCGCAGACGTCCTACTTTTGCTTTCGTTCCATTCTTAGTTTTACTTCTAAGATCCTAACTGCCGTGCTGCATGCTTTCTGGTCTTCCATGCTTTCCACTTCGAGGAGCCTTGTCGTTTCTTTCCACTTCATCTTTTTCAAAACTACTGCACAACTTCTCTATATTGTTACGATTTGCTTTTGGATTGAGGTTCTTTTGAATATTATGTGACCCTCAGGTCGTCAGAGTTCCTTTGAAAATCATGGTTGTGTTGCTTATTACTATATTGGGAATGTCAGATAATTTTGTGTAGATGTGAGAAAAGTTAAGTGTTTTCCTTTAACTTTTAAATAATTTTGTTTAAGGGATGCCTGACTGTCTCAGTTGGTAGAGCACGTGGCTCTTGATATTGGGGTTGTGAGTTCAAGCTCCACGTTGCGTGTGGAGCCTGCTTAAAAAAGAAAAATTTAAAACTTAAAAGAATTTAAAAAATACACAATTTTGCTTAAGCATCATTGTCTCATCCTTTGTGTCATCCTCAGTCCTTAGATTTCATGCTTGCCCAGATGCCAGGAGTCGTCCTGCACTTCTGAAGGTAGTTTAGGATGTAGAAAGTACTCCTGCTCTGTAGCATGGCTCATTCTATAAAGCGCTCCCTTTTTACTGTTTGAAGATTGAATTACATTTAATATACGTAAGCAAAACAGGGAGAGTTAATGACTGTGTTGTGTTCCCCCTCCCCTCCGCCCTCCCCAGGAGTATTTAGAAAGCCAAAGTCAGAAACCTGTGTCTGCTCCGCTCTCTCTGGAGCAAGCCTTGTTACCAGCTATAATTCCTTTAAGGTAAGATCTGTGGAAATTTTTTATACTAACGACACTGTCAGATACCTGTTATTTCTGGCTTCGCAGAGAAAACTAGGTTAAGTTTACGAAGAGTGGGCTCCTTCTCATCTGCACTTCCTCACTTTGGGTAACTTTTCTCTTGGTCTGATAGAGGACAGTGGAGTGACAACATTTTCATATCAGTCTGGAGGTTTTTGATTATTTGCGTTATAACATCTTTTTGATTGTATGAATCAGGAGTTCTTATTCGATTTATGCTTTTGGTTGTTGGAACTAAATACTTTCTGGTAGTAGCTTAGGTTATGCATATTGTACGTAAGTGTAGCGTATAAAAACGTGTACGTTTCCCAGAATTCGAGTTAAATTGTAACTTAGAGAAGTTAAATATTAAGCCCCTCCCCTAATGTGTTCAGGTGTCAAATTTTTAGATATGTTTTAAAATGAGGTTTCTTGCTTCATGCAGTTTTTTTGGCTGGTGGCTTTTTGGATGTGATGTACCAATAGATTATTTGGTCCTAACTCAATAAAATCTTTTGGTCAGGAGAGTGTATTAAATATAATAATGCATATCATGGAGGAAAATAATGCATTGAAATAATCTATTTGCGGTTTACATTCGGAATATGTAGTAATTAGACATTTATACCTTAGTTCTAGATAGTTTGCTTCTAAAAGAGTGTGGTTGTAGAGTCTTTTTTCTGAAAAGAAAAAATCTTTTCAGACCCAGTGACGCTGCAGACAAAGATGCAGACACATCCACGAACGAGTCCAGAAATGTAACAGATGAACCCTTCCGAAGAAGACTGATTGCAAATCTGGCCGAGCACATCCTCTTCAGTGAGTACAATACCAAACCCTTTAGTTCTGCAGCCCGGATCCAGCGTGGTGCGGGGCACACGCCCTGGGATTGGAATCTGCTGGAGTTCGCTTCTGCTGCTTCTCCTCCTACTACGCAGGTGGCCATGGGAGGGTGTTAGAGGGTGATGCCGGCGGGGGTGGGGGTTTGAAGTAAGCAAGTGAAACATCACACATGATGCCTGAGAACTCATAGCCGCTCTTACACTTTTTAAAAAAATAGTCCTGTCAGAATGATTTATTGCCTCTGCTGTTCCTGAATTTGTTCCTTTGAACTAATGAGTAGTGTGGCATCTAGGTTTATAGTTGTGTGTCCATTTTCCTGCTGACCCCACGATTATTTTTATCCAGCACATATCGAGAGGCTGTTATGTATGTGTAAAGGGGGAAAGCTTCGTTTCAGTCGTGGGGACTACCCAGGGGAGACCTGGCCGTTCCGCCTGAGCTCACGCTCGTCTGGGTGGCGTAGCTGGGCACAGGGAATTCAAGCGGAAGTGAGCCAGAGCAGAGCAAGGTGCGCGAAGAATTAGCTTTCTCTGAGCCCCAAGTGCCAACACGTGTCCTGTTGTAGAATGTGCTTCACAATCGCGTGGCAGAGGCTGGCACCTTGGTGCACAGCCCAGGTGGGCTGTCCTTGCTGTCCCCTGTGCCTCGCTCCCAGGCTGGCCAAACTCTCCGCACCTGCTGGGGTCCCCATCGTGGGGACATCTCCCCTCCTCTGGCTCCTGCCCCTCCAGCTGCTCCTGCTCCCGCTTCACGGGAGGTCAGAGTGTTCTTTCTTAAAAGCACCTCTGTTTGTTTCTCTCTACCCAGGTAACAGGAATGTGGCTGTCTGGTCTCTAGAAAATTTTTTTTGTGGTTTTGGGATGCACTGTTTTCCATTTATAACACAAACATTCATTCATGTTTTTAAAAAATTATAAGAATTCTTTTTAATGGCTATGAATATGGTACTTGGTACTGTTTTTCATTTTTTTAAACCCTGGAGACAATACTCAATGTGAGTGAAATAGTCATGAATTCATTGTAATCTCAGAAAATTCACACGTGGTGTGTTTATTTCAGATTATTCCTTAGATGTTCTCGTATTTGATTTATATGATTATGATTTTCTACAAATTCCGAGTATTGGGTTATGGACTACAGTACTTCTCAAATGTGTTTCTGTCCTCCCCCTCCATCCCTCCCCCCGGTGAACGACACAGCATCTTCATCTTACCAGTGAGGAAGCTGCGGCATGGGGTTGAAGTCATTTCCCTCAAGTTATGAAATTAGGCCACGTAGAAATCAGATGTGAGCCCACATTTTCTGCCATCAGATCAGCTAGCCCTTCTCCCACTGTGCCTCTGTCCTCGGGTGACAGGGACTCTGTCCACAGGAGAGAGCAGTCGGAGTGAAGCCAGAGCCTGGAGCCAGGAGCGAGCCCAGGAACACAGAGCTGGGAGAAGTGGGAGACCCCGTAGAAATGCCAGAACAGGCTTCTGTGTTGGGTCTTGGTATTTCCAGGAAAGTGTCTGTTGGCCATTGAGTGACTAAATTCCACTGGCCTTTTTGGAAAGTGGAGCGTCTTAGGCTGGATACTGGTACACGACGCTGATGATCTCTGATGAGGATCTGTTGGCCAGAACGTGGGATACTGTTGTTGTTTCCCTTCCGTAAATTCTAGTTACAGGAAATGTGGCAGAAGTAGAGGTATTTATAGTTGTAAATACTCCCATTTCAGATTTAGGTACTTTTGGAGACTTTCCACTGTATTAAAAAAAGGGAACCTAAATTTCTGTGCTTGCCTTCTAGCTGCTAGCAAGTCCTGTGCCATTATGTCCACACACATCGTGGCCTGTCTGCTCCTCTACAGACACCGGCAGGTACGTCATTGTGTCCCTGCGGTCATGGGGGAGGTGTGCGAACGCCATGTCAGCCGGTCAGCTCCTTGGTCGCAAATGGACATGGTCCTGTCCTGGCTTCTGCTTTAGAGATAAGCAGTAAAGGAAGCCAGGTACCCTGCCCACGGGGGCTTACAGATCTGATGGAGGAATCTACATGAAAAAAACTCCAAGACTGCGTCACATAGACGACAGTAGGACATTCTTGGAGTCATACAGTTCACGTAAATAAGGCCTATTGCATTGATGTGCAGTGAGTGTTCTGACAGCTGATGACAGCTCTTGGATTTGTATTTCAGGCCATATGCCCTTCATGAACTTGACTAAGTACTGGGATTGAAAATACTGTATCTGTGCCATCCATAGTCATGTTCTCAATAACAAACATAGTGTCTACGCGTGTGTACACACGTATGTATACATATACATACATGTTACATATGCACACATATATTACATATATGCATAGGCACGATGTGAGTAGTTGTCAGATCAATATTTAAAATGAGGGAAATCAGCACACCTGGGTGGCTCAGTCAGTTAAGTGTCTGCTTTAGGCTCAGGTCGTGATCTCAGGGTCCTGGGGTCAAGCCCTACATCAGGCTCCTTGCTCAGCAGGAAGCCTACTTCTCCCTTTTCCTGCTTGTCCCATTTCTCTCTCTCTCTTCTCTCTCAAATAAAATCATTAAAAAATATATAAAATGAGGGGAATTACTGCTAAAACATAAACATTTCTAACTTTTAGATGGCTTCTTCTGCCCTGTGTAATCTGAGATGCTCCTGTCACATGTTGTGACCAAAGCATTCTTTGGACATGAATATCTTAACTTTCTGAGGACCAGCTTTTTCACCAGTTTTCTGACATCCTGTGCCCTAATACTCTGGCCTTTTTACTCTCTGTGCCAATAGCAGGCTGCTGGAAAGCCACGGCAGGAAATAAAATCCTCGGAATGGCCTCTTGGCCTCTTGGGAGGCAGGTTTTCCACTGTCATGAGACCATTTCTGTGTGTTTCTCCAGGGCATTGATCTCTCCACATTGGTGGAGGACTTCTTTGTGATAAAGGAGGAGGTCCTGGCGCGTGATTTTGACCTGGGCTTCTCCGGGAACTCAGAAGATGTCGTCATGCACGCCATACAGCTGCTGGGAAATTGTGTCACCATCACCCACACCAGCAGGAGCGATGAGTTTTTTATTACCCCCAGCACAACTGTCCCGTCGGTCTTTGAACTCAACTTCTACAGCAATGGCGTGCTCCACGTCTTCATCATGGAGGCCATCATAGGTACGGGCTGCCCTGCAGCAGCTTCACAGGAGGGAGAAGGGCCTAAAGCACATGGGAGCGTCTGTTGACTGCGATGATAGCCCCTCGTGGGAAGGGGATGTGTTGCTGTAGTTTTCGTTTTCAAATGCAAGTGTAATCTGCTGTATCGCTCTAGCTTATTTTTTATACTTACTCGTCAAGAGTGGGTACTGAATTACCGTTGGCCTAGTGTTACACTTAGTCCGAGGCGGGGAGGGAAGGTGTTTGGCCGTCAGGAGCTGGGAGTCTGAGCGAGACGACAAAGCGCTCATGGTAGTGAAGTGAGTGTAGGGGGTGAAGAGGGAGCAGGGGAGGCAGAGCGCGTGGGACCGAAGCCCCTGAGGAAGGGGTCAGAGGGAGCTGGGATCCCATGGAATCCTGACGATTGAATCCTGAAGGGATGTACTGACATTTTTCTCCAGTAAATGCAGATAATTCTCTTTGATGTATTCACGATCTATTAAGGTAATCCACGTTTTCTCAATCAGCTGAAGTTCTCTTGGAGGAAAGGCTGTGGGCTTCACTGATGTTTTTCTCTCCTTAGCCTGCAGCCTTTATGCCGTTCTGAATAAGAGGGGCTCAGCGGGGCCTGCGGGGCCATCCCCCAGCTTGATCAGCCAGGAGCAGCTGGTGCGGAAGGCCGCCAGCCTGTGCTACCTCCTCTCTAACGAAGGCACCATATCACTTGTAAGTGAAGGCTCCTTCACTTACGAAGGAGTGTGACCTCTTGTCTTTATCTTGAGAATTTCTACGAAATTTTCATGAAAACACAAGCCACCTGTGTTTTTCTCTCAGATAGCATTTGGTCTGTTACTGAGGCTGTACCTTCTACTCCTGAGTCTCAGTGACTCTCGGGCCAATATCTTGTTTGCTCTCTTTGTTTGCTGCTGGGGTCACTGCTCCAGTGAACCCTTCATGTGGTGGTGAGGCGCAACAGGACAGATTGCTCAACATTCGTCATGAGTCAAATCCAAAGTGACTGTACTCTTACTGTATGGAAGGCACTGGGTCAGAGGCCTGCAAATAGTTAACATGCCCAGAAGACAGGAGCCAGAAAACAGTCTTAAAAATCATCTGTCCAACTCCTTGTCACTTGACAAATGGGAAAACTAAGGCCCAGCAGGACCGATAAGTGTTTATTTGTACTGAAGCACTTTTAGACATTCGTAATGAGGCCTATGTATTAAGCAATAGATTCTTTTCCCTCAAAATCATCAACAAATAGTATTCATATTCTACTTAAAGTGTAATACTCTCTCCCACTTACCTGAATGTCTCCAGGGACATTTGTGCATAATTGTATTGTGAGGATGGCCCTCCACAGCATTCTTTGCATGTGGCATATTGTCGCCGTGCTGGGGAATCTGTTTTGCATGAGCCTTGGGGGGCAGGGCAGGATGGGGTGGGTGGATAGAGCTCCCAAGATTGACCTTGTCCTTTCCCTGGGTCATTTTTAAGTTATCTGAATATTTGTTTCCTCCTTCACCACCGCTACACACAGTGTTTATGGTGAGGCAGCATTTGCAGAGAAATTGTCTTGTGGAGGAAGAGAAGTCAGCGGCAGCAGGGCCCGGTGAGCGGTCCTTCTGAGGACTCCCGGCAGGGGGAGACTGAGCTCGGGGCGCCCGTGCAGGTGGAGCCACACTGGGTGCTCTGCCAGACACAGAATGTGGGCTCTTCTTGGGCATTGCCTTTGACCATGCATTCACCAAGAGGGTGGGAATCTTAGGACTTAACCAGTCGAACGAGGAAGCTGATATGGAAGCATTTGGCAGTTACCTTGTACAGCGTTTTCTGTCTATAAAAAGGTCTGTGATGGGGCGCCTGGGTGGCTCAGTCCATTAAGCACCTGCTTTTGGCTCAGGTCATGATCCCAGCGTCCTGGGATTGAGCCCTGTGTTGGGCTCCCTGCTCAGCAGGGGGGCCTGCTTCTCCCTCTGTCTCTGCCCCTCCCTGCACCCACTTGTGCTTTTTTTTCTCTCTCAAATAAATAAAATCTTAAAATAAGTAAGTAAATAAATAAAAGGTCAGGGACACTTATATTTAAATGCCCTTTCTTTCCAGCCCTGCCAGACATTTCACCAGATGTGCCATGAAACAGTAGGAAGGTTTATCCAGTACGGCATTCTCATCGTGGCGGAGGTAAGAGGACCGGCTTTCCTTCATTCGCCTTTATTCGCTTTGCTCTTCCTTATCTTTTCTACCAATTATTCTGACCAGTGTTACAACCGACTATTTTAGCCAATAATTACATTTGGTGCGTAGTCAAGTCCACATGAAGAGAAAAGAAAAGTAAGACTAGGGAGAGTAAACACCTCTGGGGATTATTGGCAGTATTCTGGTTACTCTTGTATAACTGGTATTGTCTAGAACATATCTTAACTGACACCTGAAAGTTTTCATTCCAGGAAATGTTTTACATATCCGTGTGCTTGTAGCTTACATACACACAGTTTTCTCTTTTGAGACTTTAATTTTTATTGATTTAGTGTAGTAAGAATGGCGTGGGAAAGTAGATCTCGGCTTAGAGAGTATCTTTATTTGCCCTGATGGCAGCTCCCCTCGCCACCCCTTCCATTCCTCCTTTCCTTCCCCACTGTCTCTCGAGTGACTCTGAGTTTGGAGGCAAAGGTGGGTTGATACCGTGAATGGCTAACAGAGAGCAGGGAGGCAGGGGGAGGGGCTGCTGGCCTGACGTCAGCCTCGCGAATGTTCGTGTGCCCACTCATGTTTATTTCCTATTCGCCATCTCTTTGGCACAGCAAGATGACCAGGAAGACATTAGTCCTGGTCTTGCCGAGCAGCAGTGGGACAAGAAGCTTCCCGAGCCTTTGTCTTGGAGAAGCGACGAAGAAGACGAAGACAGTGATTTTGGTGAGGAGCAGCGAGATTGCTACCTGAAGGTACTTCGGTGAAGGGCTCTGGTGGGCGTTGTAGGGAGGAGTTGAGTTTTTTGTTGTCCCTTAGTTGACAAGGTTCTTAGAAACTGAGCCTCTGCCGACTTCCTCACATTCCTGGCCCCCACGAACCGGCCGGGTTAATAATAAAGACACTCAAATGTTTGAGGTGAGTGAGTGCGCCCGTTGCTCAGCTTGGGTGCAGGTAATGGAATAGGACACAGAAGTGCGAATTCGGGAAGGGGAACCTCATGAGACACCCTTCCCGACCCTCCCAACCCTCTCCTCGCCGGCCCCGGGTGCAGACCTGTTGCCCACACCTACGCTCCCTCCCGAAGAGGCAGGACTGTTCAGTCCTCACTGAGCCCAGGCAGCAGCTGCGGGGGAAGGGGGTTAGAGCAGAAGGGGAAGGGGAGGGCTCCCTCCGTCCCTCGGCGGCCGCAGCCCATGGCTCTTTCCGAGTCCTGCTCAGTCTTGCCGGCCCTCCCCAGATGGCATATGTTGAGCCATTCGCCTTCAGTTAAAACAAATCTCATCACAGGAGAAACTTTAGATTTTTTAAAAGATGGATTGTCCTTGATTTGTCATTTTACAAGTTAATAATGACTCATTTTTTTCTGAATACCTTAAGTGGATTACTCTGTAACACCCCTGATTTGCACACACACACACACACACACACACGCACTCAGGAGGTGTCACTTCTGGAGAGTCCACCTGGCCTTTTTGGGTATGACCGGCTGTGAGTTGGGGCAGTAGCCTTGCTGCCGTCCCGCAGAGGGCCTGATCCGAGCGTGCCTGTTTTGGGTGGGGGCAGTGAGAGCCCCTCTGCCACCCGGCACACCCCACTGTGCCAGGAAGTGGGCCAAAGGCCAGGCGGGGTGACGGCAAGTGAGTTCTGGGGAAGACTGAGGTGACCTCAGTGGTCTTGCCACGTGTCTTCTTTCACACTCGAGTGAAACCTGGGAGGGTCCGGCCTGGGGACCCGCCGTGTTCAGTGATGACAATGTGTCATTCAAGTGTGCCAGTTTCTTCTGGGCAGCCGTTCAGTGACTGCAAACCTCAAGCGCTGTCGAAAACAGTGACTCCCATAAAGAACCCGTAGCACAGCCAGGGGCCTTTCCGGCAGAGGGTCCGTGGCCGCGGCGCCGTGGGCTGCGTGCGGAAGGTGCTGCGTCAGCAGGCTTGTTTCTCCTCTGTGACCTCGTGCCCCGGCCTTGCACCCCCAGGTGAGCCAGTCCAAGGAGCACCAGCAGTTCATCACCTTCTTGCAGAGGCTCCTCGGGCCCTTGCTGGAGGCCTACAGCTCCGCCGCCATCTTCATCCACAACTTCAGCGGGCCGGTCCCCGAGCCCGAGTACCTGCAGAGGCTGCACAAGTACCTGGTGGCCAGGACGGAAAGGCGCGTCGCCGTGTATGGTAGGCCTGTCCCCGCTCCGGCCCCTTGGAAGAGCTGAGCCTTTCTGGATGACAGGAATCTGCTTGTGTAGGCCACTGGGAAAAAGTGCAAAATTAGCCTGACCGCTAACTTCATAGGCTCCCGTGCTTGTCTGTTTCAGGATGTTCTAGAAATGGAATGATGCAGCTCTATACTCTTGGGTGTGGCTTTTTTCACTTAACATGATAAGTGGAGTCCTGCGTGTCCGTGCGTGTGCTTGTGTGTGTACTCCTGTTGCTTTAGAGTGTTCCCCCATATCACTGTTTACGGCATCCGACGTGTGACCCTCGTTAACGGCTGGGGGGTCGGGGTGCCTGCACTCAAGAGCCGCAGTGGCTGGTGCAGCCGTGAGCGTGCTTGAACACGCTCGCACGACCCTGTGCCCTCTGCGCTGGGCCGCGTGTAGGAGCAGCGGCCTGTGAGCGCCTGTGTGGGGCCCACGGGGGGCTCCTGGAAGGTGCCAATCTGTACCCCGGCAGCGGCATGTTTCCGGGGCTTCTTGTCCGGCTCGTGCTCGGTCGTGTCTGCGTGATGAGAGGTGCGACCGGGGTGGGAGCAGTGTCTCTGTGCAGTGACGGCTTAGCACTGAAGCTGCTTGGAATCAAGACATTTTAGGGCCAGAAGGGATCTCGAGATAATTTCTCTCTAGACATATCTCCATATCCACATAGGCCCCTATAGTTCTGGATTTCTCTCTAGATACTGTCGTAGCTCCCACAGCTAGCGAATGGGCACACCCGGCTGCAGGGCTTCTTCTCTGACCTCTAGTCTGTGCTCTCTCCGGCTCCGCTGACTAAGGCCTCCTCCTTGTCCACGCTGCTCTGCGCGGCCGGACAGAATTTCTGCCCACGGTCTTGTTCGCGCCCCTCAAAAGCCGTTCACGGCGGGCGTTGTAGGGTTTCTCCTTCTCTTCCTTTCTCGCATTTCCTCCCTCCTTCTCTCTCTCTTTTCTTCTTGCTCTTTTTGTCTTAAAAGATGACAGAATAAGTTTAAAGAAACAGCAGAGCCTTTGAGACCTCCCAGGTTGCCAGTGGTGGGGGCGCGCTGGACCCCAGTCTGCCGCCTGGCTCAGCCCCTCTCCAGGGCCTCCCGCACTTTCTCACTGTGGATGTTGGGGGTTTCGTGTTTGCCAGGCCTCAGCTTTTCACAGGGTCTCATCCTTTCTCCGCAGCTGAGAGTGCCACTTACTGCCTTGTGAAGAATGCTGTGAAAATGTTTAAGGATATCGGGGTGAGTTCCCACTGCTTATGGTAGGAAGGCACGTGTTAACTTCTCTTTCTGCTCAGACCTGGTCTGTTTTAGCCACCTGCATTTGGGGTGGGCCCTGAAAAAGCAGTTTCTGCTGGACCGATCGTGACCACATTTCTGGGGATTGGGAGGGGGACAGGCTTATAGAAAGTGGGACACACCAGTACAGATTTATTTGAATGTTCCAGAATTTTCCTGGTTTTCACCTTCATCCCCAAGCTGTTTACATATAACAAGTGGCAGTGCATTTCAACACGCTACTACAATTTTCGGCAGGGATGTTATGTCCTATGATTTTCAGTTACTCTGTTTCTACTGGTATTGCTGGAAGTTTCCTCTGGTGTACTGTACTCCATGTGTCATACGGGACAGGAGTTCCGTGGAGGTACTAATGGCCTTTGTAAGGAACTCTTTGTGACTTTATTCTAACACAGATTTTAAAGTATAGTATGCTGATTGGACTCTACCCAAAAGAAACCCATCACACCTGCATCCACAACCCTACTCATGAACCCCCACACGTCCATTTATTTAAAACCAGGATACAGTGTTATGTGCCTTGACTGCTTTTTGGGGCTAGAACAAAGGTCAGGGTTGGTGACAGAAATATCTTCTTATTTTGGTTTGTCTTTAATTTCAACTTTCTCTCTAGGTTTTTAAAGAGACCAAACAAAAGAGAGTGTCCATTTTAGAACTCAGCAGCACGTTTCTACCTCAGTGCAACCGGCAAAAACTCCTAGAGTACATTCTGAGTTTCGTGGTGCTGTAGGTTACTGCTGGCACCTCTGGCAAGTGGAGGGTATCAGATGAGTCCCTCACAGGCTCCAGCCTCTGGCTCGAGAGCTGAAGGTGCCGACGTGTGGGCAGGCCTGCCCTGTCCTGCTGTGACGTGCTGGAAGACAAGTGCCTTCCCTCCGCGGGGCTGTGCTTCCCCCCTACTCCGAGACGACACAGCAGCCTCCGTGGGATGCTCGGGGGCCCCCAGCCTCCACTTGCAACTCATCATCAATAGGTGACACAATGAAATCTCAAAAAATTATTTTGGAATTTATTAAAGATTTCCCTTTTAAGTATCACCGTTAAGGACTAAATTACTGTGATGGGCACAAAAATGTAGATTCATTCTAGAACTGAATCTTACATAGCATACTTAATACTGTCGGATAATTTGTCGTAATATTTTCTGATTAATGGTTAATGCTTCCTTTAAACATAATTGAGTCATCCATTCACTGGTTTTCTTTTTTCTTTTCTTTTTTTTTTTTTTTTCAGTTTTATCTTCATCAATAGTAGCTAATTTTAAAGGGGACACCTTTCATCCAAAGTGCTTTACAAATGAATGGGCTGATCTAGATCACACCCAGGTATCACTGTGCTGTCCTTTGCAGTCAGATTTAGAAAGTGTTTGACAAGCTACACGAATACACAATATTGGTTTAGGTCAGAAATAGAGTTAATGTGATCAGACAGTTCACATCAGGAGGTAGATTTGGCTGGCAGAATTCAAGGTAAACTTGGCCAGAACACTGACTTTGAACTTTTGCTCATATAAAAAAGTGCCATTGAGTTTTAAATGACCAGCAAGTATTTAGGAACGACACCTGTTTGATGTCCATACCCCTTCCCACCCCTCAGGTGGCACCTGCCTCTCCTGGATACAGCTGTTTCTTGGAGATTCTCCAACCAAACAGCAACTGTCCTAACTTGACTAGCCTGATAGACTGTGTGAGCGGAAAGTGCTGTGGCTAGAGGCTGCTGACCCAGGGCTCTCATGTACTGTGTATAGGTTGTGCACTACATCCAGTCCGCGTGACTGGTGCCCACTCAAGTTGTGTGGTACGCAACCTGTGCCATGTGTGTGGTAGCCCAATTGACTGCTCCGTGGTTGGAGGCAGTTACAGATTTTTAGCTGTGAGGAAAAACCATGTTTTTTAAAAAAATGTATATGGTTATATGCCTAAACCCTAATGCCACATGGTGGCAAATTATGATGAAAAATTGTCTGTGCATAATGGGTAGGTGCCTTCTTAGGAGCAGGGAGCATTACTGTTCATTGTGGTAACTATGGTGATTTCATAAAGATCATGTGATATTAAAACATTTTCTGACAGCTTACTGTTTCTTTTCTCCAATGGTATTATGGAATTAGGAATTTTTCCTGGTGAATATTGCATATAGTCTTTGAATTGGAAGTACTGAGAATTAAGTTTGTACTTTCATAAGCTTGGACTCAAAACACTAATAGCGCCTCAGGAGTATCCCCTGTGTGTTGGGAGAAGGAAGGGGACTGACCGGTACTTCACGTCGTATGAAAGATCTCGTCTGAAACTCCTAGCAATAATGCTGTGTTGGCGTGAGCTTTTTCTAGTCTTCTCAGATTCTGTGTTTAAAATCTGTTTGTTCTTTGTAGGAATTGATGTACCCTTAGCCATTGTCAGTGTTGTTGCGGCTCTGGTGTGGAGCAGGGTCCCCGCCTGGTAGTGCTCTGTTGTACTAACAGGGACGGAGGAACACTTCTTCTGTTGGCTGGAGCCGTGCATGTGGGGGACACCCAGGGAGACTTACTTATCCCCATGGTATTCTTTTTCTGGGCGGCAGTCACTGCACTAGTCTCTCTCATTCTCCCTCTAAATTATAGATCAAGGATTGCTCAAGCTCTCTCTGAGTTACCTGGGAAGTCAAGGCTGGGACTGATTTCAAGTGGACTCTGCTGCCCGGCCTGTGACTTCTGCTAAGGGCTGCTGTGCTAGCCTGAGCAGGGAACAATGGCTTCTCTGGCTTCATTTTTCCTTTCAGTTGGTTTGTTTCTAGAAATGTAATCAGATGCTTTGGAGATGCAATATATGATTTGCTAGCTCTCTCGCAACTTAACTCACTGTGAGAATAAATATGCATGCTTTTTGTAATTAACTGGTGCTTTGAAAACCTTTTTTAAGGAAGAAAAAATCTCAACCAAAGTTATGCTCATCCCGACAAGCTGACCCTGAGTTAATTTTAGCACAACTCATTCTTCAGTGCCTCATTACTGAAAAAAAAACATACATCATCACAGTAAGGCTTCCAGATAGCACTGTTTTGCTTAAAGATTTATTCTCACTGTTTTCCAAAAGCGAATGGCTTCCATGTAAGATTATACAAACTAGGTGCTTGTAAATAATTTATTACAGTTTACTCTACTGCATTTCTCTAAAACTGAAATGCATGCCCTCCAGGGGAAGACTGTGAGTAAAAAAAAAAAAAAATCCAATAATAAGCAATATGAATCTGCACGCTTTCCAACTGAGGATGTCCTAAGTGATTTCAGAAAAGAGGAAGGATTTTTTTGTTCCCTTAAATTTCAAGAAAAGCAAAGGGAAGGAACTTGTGTGAGACGTGTAGAACTAGTAGCACAGAACTAGTAACTCCTTAGTCTGCCTTCTCAGATCTGTTCAGTCTCTCGAAGTCATGAGGATAAGTAGAGAAAATACATCAGGGATTTCCATGAATGTAAACTTAGATTATGGAACTTCCAGGCACCTGAAGGGGAAAAGCATTTCCCATGGTTCTCCATGTAATCTGAGTGCTCTGTGAGATGTTCGTGGGTGTTTCGTGGATGTGTTGCTGGTAAAATAAATGTGTACGTGGATCCCCTTGTTTTAGAAGCTCACAGTGCGCTCTAGCATGGTGTGGGCTCAGGCTGTGCCCGGTCCCAGGCCTGTTTTTGCAGCATTTCCAAACTGTTGTGATGCCAGGACCTCTTTCCCCCTTGGTATCCCTATGAACCTCTCACTAGTATGCCATGGAAAACAATTTGGGAAACACTACGTTAGGTAGTTCTCTAAGGGGACAAACCAGTCAGTGCAGGATGCTAGGGAGGCAGAATTTGCATGCATTTTGTACAATCACCTGTTAGAGTTAGTTGGATGTATGTTCTCCCCCTGGAGATGATAAGCACAGAAAACTGTAATACAGGCGGTCAGGTCTCTTTCCGTTGATGGAGAGATCAGCCGTCCATGATCCTGGGTTTTTCCCTGAAAGTAATAAAGTTAACACAAGGATTAACTGGGGTAAATAATTAAGATTTTAATTCAGATCTAGAAGAAAATATTGCACAACTGAATGCAGATTTTTAACCACAGATAGTTCTAGTGTTTAGATATGATTAAGACCTATCATTGAAGTTTATAAGACTTAATTTGGATGTAATCTGTTTTTTAAAATGCTCTTTTTAGGAACTTGAGACTTGGCATCTGGTGTTCTAGTTTAATACAAACTAATGATTGCATTTGAAAGAATTTTGACTTTATTTCTAAACATCTAGAGCTCTGAAATGCCTTGATGGAAGGTGTTATTTTCCTGTTGTACAAAGAAATGTTAAATTGTTGTAAAAAGAATTACTATAAAGTACTGTGAAATAATACTGCGTGATTTTGTGAGCGAAACTTATTTGGAAACGTTGTTTGATTTTTATGCCTGTTAATGTATTGTAAGAAGCACAGAAGTGTAGTTTTGTTTTAATAAACCAAAAAATGAATATATTCTTGATGTCTTGCATTTGTAATTAAAAGTTCCCAACAAAATACATTAGATAAACAATTGTTCCTGTTTGATTTTACATAAAACTTCATTAAAACGCTTACAGGAGATAATCTTACATAAATGTATGAGCCTGCCATGCATGGTGTTATTACTGATCTGTAGCTCTCCAAATTTGATCAAGCATTTGCTCGACTTAGTCCATATTCTCATTACAGAGATATACTTTGAGTTTCTGTTAAGAGTCCTTTAAACTTGGTGCTTCTGTCATATTCTTATGTACTGAAGTGTTGGGTTATTTTCCACTGGTTCATAATAGTTGCTCAAAAATATTAGTTGACTTTTTTTTGACAAGTAAGGCAAGTATTTTCTTACAGCACTATTTTCTGTGGATCCTTCAAAAATCACTCAGTGCAGCCTTCTCAAGAGCATGCCCTCTGCCGTCCATGTCCTTTGGGTACATAACATGGCTGTGAACCTGACATTCAAGACCATCCATCTTCTCCACCAGACCCTCTGTCTGAACTTTGTACTCTCTCCTTCTGGTTTGCTCTGGAAGACGATTGCCAGGATTCCGTCCTTGCCCTTCGGTGCATTCATTTCTTTCTTTGCATTAGCAACTCCCTTGCTGTGGCCAAATGTGACCTTCCCTTTATCATATCCAATTCCACTTTTTACAACCACTCACTCTAAGTGGATGTTCATCTTGCAGGCTAATCTCTTAATGTTCAGTTCGGTGCCCACTCATTGTAGTCTTGTTGTGTTCCTTTTTTTTAACACCTTGCAGTCTGTCTCCTACACATATAGCTAGTAAAATTCTTATGTCCCTCCTTGACAAATACCAAGGGGTTTTTCTAATTGTTGCCCGTAGCACCTGCGATGTCCATACCGCAGCTTGGCCTCTCAGTGAGATGCTGCTTCCGTCCTTCTAGTTTCCTTGGCTCTCCGGTATTCTGTCTCCTTCAGGACTCCACCTTCTCCAGCTCTTTTTTTTGCCTCCCACTCTTTATCAGATGGTCCTGGTATTGTTGTTGGAGACTCTGAGTTAAAAAAGTCAATTCTGTCTGAAATCTGTTTTTTATATGAAAGTACCCAACTTTTACAACAAACAATGTGATCACGTACAATGGCTTGCTGGGCCGTTTCTGGCTTGTCAGTGGCCAGTTCATGCCTTCTGGCCTGGGAGAAAACAGCTATGAAAGCACCAGTTCTAGATGTCCCTTCCAGCAGTCAGAGCACAGTCCACTGTTGGGAGGTTGACCTTGTTCAGTTGAGGGAAGCAGGGATGAAGTCTCAAAGCAAAGCTTTGCTGATGACCCCTGGGTAATGTTTAACCAGGCAGGCAACGGGCATCCATGTCAACCTTTGATGTCTGGCTCATTGCTGTGGCCACATCAAGGAAAGGGTATGTCAAAACAAGCCAGGGGTGCCACTGTTGGTGGCCTTGGTGCTAGTGACAAAGCTACCTCTGGCAGGAAATGATGACAATAAGTGCACAAGCTCAATTTCCAGCCTTCTGGGAAAACGTCCTGCCACCTTCACATTACAGGTCAGTTGAAAATTAGAAGAGACCCCTGCAAACACCGGTTGAAATTCCTTAAGTCACCTAGCGAAGATAGAGAAATTAGTAGAAGTGACGTGCCTACGTTAGGCAAGAGCAGACGTGGGTTTCCCCTTGGTTCCTTTTGGTTTCTTTACCGGTGGGCTGATCCTATACCTAGACACCCATTTGCCTGCCATGGTCTCTTTGTAACTTTAATAATGCCCTTTTTGATTCTCAGGAGCATCTAGGTGTAGATAATAGAGTACATGGTCACCGTATCCAGTGGGCATGCACCTGCCGGTCAGTGACAAAAACCATCCTGCTAGAGTTGAGAAAGAAGCTACCTTTTGGGGATACCATTAGCTTTTTATAGAAGAGAGACATGGAAATTATTTACGTGATAAAAGATTTCACAACTTCATTGGAATGGGCAGCTTCACTGGGTGCCATTTCGATAATGATTTATTTCAGTCTACGTGCTTTCCGATAATGTCACCATCTCGAAAGAAGAAATAATCTGTGTCCTGCAGAACGACTTTGGTGTCTCTGTATTCTGGGAGGAGAAATTTACCTCCACCTTTGCTGCTCACTGGTTGAATCTCTCCAGTCTTTAGAGTCTGATCCAACAGCAATGACTGTTGCTTGCAATATTTTTCCTTGAGATTTTTCTGGAAGCATAATATGTCCTTTGGTTACATTTGGTTTCAGCTATACTCCTTTAGGGAAGGAGCTTTCTAACTGCCTGTCCTGCCAGGACTTTGGCCACTGTAGTTCATCCTCTACTACACTGGTTTGTTTGTTTTTTTTTTTTTTTAAACATACTCAGGGATTTACCACCTGAGAACTTTAACCATCTTCGAATTTACTTTTAAGGAAATGTTTATAAACATCTAGCTTCTGCTTCTTGATCCAATCTGAGCACTTAACGGGGAGATGGCAGGGAAAGAGTCTAGACAGTCTCCAAGTAACCTCTCGGTTTCCCACAATCCCACTAAGCCCATCTCCCGTAGTACTTCTGGAGCATTTGAGGCCAAATGAATATGCTTTGTTATTTCTCTATGGTTCAAATAGCAAAATATCACTGCTTCTATTTGTATGATTCTAGGCATGCATGGTGGGGCAGAGAGCTACCTGTCTCCCTTCACTTAATAAGGAAAAACCAGAACAACGTGGGACCCATGACAAGGATGTCAGGGAGGGGTTGAATATGTCCTCTCTCTACTGGTCAGTGGTTCTCAAGAAGGATCTCCAGACAAATAGCATTAGCACCACTTGTTGGAAAAACAAATACTTCAGGCCCCACCCCAAGTGCCCAGCAATCTGTTTTAACCAACCCTCAGGGACTCAATAGAGTTTGAGAACCCCTGTTCTAGTTATACTGCCTTGGCAAAAATTGGAGTTCCACATTGTACTCAGGAAGTGAAAACGAGGCACGAAGGTGAGTTGATAAGTACCCTGTCCAAAGCGGCTTCTTCTCAGGAAAGTATGAAAGCCCCAAGTGAACTTGATAGCACTGGGCTAAGGGATAATGGCCTTGGACCCTCTGTGCCTGTCGGGGTGCACCTGTATTGGGCCATGGTACTACTGAGCCTTGTCATTGCTCAGCCATCTCTGTAGGTAAGGGCAGGCGTACCCTCAGCCTCGTGTGACTTGTCATCTGGATGGTTCTCAGCACTCAGTTTATCAAAAGGAAGGCTTGCCTAAGTTTTGTTCTGTGTATGAATTTTATATGCCCTTCCAATCCTTTTTTTAAAAAAATGTTTAGTAAAGGGGCGCCTGGGTGGCTCAGTGGGTTAAGCCTCTGCCTTCAGCTCAGGTCATGATCTCAGGGTCCTGGGATCAAGCCCCGCATCGGGCTCTCTGCTCAGCAGGGAGCCTGCTTCCCCCTCTCTCTGCCTGCCTTTCTGCCTGCTTGTGATCTCTCTCTCTGTCAAATAAATAAATAAAATCTTAAAAAAAAATGTTTAGTGAAAAGTCTTATACATTGTTTTCCTGGAGCCAGTTAACGTTCTTCTAGTTTCACATGATCATGTAATTTCCCACGTTCTACGCTAAATGCAGGAATTATCTGGACATCACGGCTTGGGAGTTTGCTCATGTTGTTTGCTGGTTTGCATCCCGTTGGGCTGGTAGTCCGATGATGATGCTTCTGTTCCAGGTTCTTTCCTCCACTTCCTGTGTGAGCACGGGCAATTTCCTCCTCTGTAAAACCTGGGGGCTGAATGCTGGTGACTCCTCATTTCCCTTTCAGAGCTAAACTTTAAGGAAATAGAGAAAAGCCAATTCCGTCCAGTTGCAACATTTCAAATTTAGAAAACACTTCCACATTCATCCCACCTTATTTCTTCTTCAAGAACGCATTGCGGGGTGCCTGGGTGGCTCAGTCAGGTAAATGCGTGCCTTCGGCTCTGGTCATGATCCAAGGGTCCTGGGATCGAACCCCGCATTGGACTGTCTGCTCAGAGGGGAGTCTGCTTTACCTCGTCCCTTTGCCCCAACCCCCTGCTCCTGCTCTTATTTTTCTCTCTCTCAAATAAGTAAATGAATAAAATCTTAAAAAAAAAGAAAAAAAGAAAAAAAAAGAAGAATGCATTGTGAGGATGTCCCTTACAAAGAGGGACTCGCTGGGAGGATTTTGCAGACGCCCTCTTCGACCGTGGTGCTCACACAGAGTTGAGCAGGAGCAGACCCTCCCGGGTTGAGGATGGCTCAAACTGGCTGCCATTTGTTGTGCATCTTTTATGGCACAGAGCCAAAACTCAGCAGGGATTGCTATAGCCGTTGGATGACGTCATGGAGAGAACGTGACCTCCCATTGACCCGCAGGCTGGACCAGGGCGATGGGAAGCTCCTTACCCCTCCCCTGTACATTTCACTTGGAATGTACATTTCACTCAAGATTCCTACCCTAGTGGCCACTAGGCTATCTCAAGGAGGTAGCACTGAGAGTTCAGATCATCTAGAGGGCTTCCGTGACAGAACCCAGGGAAGGGCTCTCTGTGAACTTACAAGATTCCGGTGTGGAGATACAGTCTTGCCGCCGCCCAGGACAAGCCTGGTAGGTGAGTTCCCTTGCTTGCTTCAGTTTGCTGCCTACCCATCCGGAGTGGTCGGCCTCTCTCTGGAGTCTCTTTGCCCTTGGTGTCCAAGGGCCAGTTCGTGAAGCTTCTTGGGATAGTATCTTTAGTATCTCGTGGGACAAACACCATGCACATCACTTGGTGGTGGTCCTCCAGACCCTCAGAGGAAACCGAAGTGAGCAATTAGGCAAGGTCACATTGCTAGCAGGCTGTGACCCTCAGCACTGTGTTTTAGAAAGGCTCAAGGGCGGCACTCAGCCTCCCTGAGGGGTCCACATCTGGAAGAGAGAAGGAATAACACGGACAGAATCTGCAGGGGGCATCGTATGGGAGGTCTTTTGAGCGCCAGGCAGGCTTTGTTTGGGCTCACGTCGAGGTCTTCCTCTGTGTTCCCTGGGTTGGAAAAGTCACGGTCTCTCAGGTGGAGGGAAGATGTGAGATTCTACCCTGTCCTCCCCCAGGGCAGCCTGTAGTCCTGGCTCCTCCGTCTGGGGTCCGGAGATCTCTCCTCCCCTACAAAGCACTGAATAAGTCACTTCTAATCTGCATTCCGGGGACAGTGATGGTACAGGGTAATGCTCTAAGGCTGGAAACTGCCAAGTCATCTTTTTATGGAAAGTTTATTTCTATCTCTGGATTCTGAAGTTTTGCAGAATCTGCTTTGTAGGAGCCTTCCAGCCTCATTAACTTTTCCCCACTGAAGTTCCCGCTCATGGTAGGCACAAAGCAGGCGAATTAATTTGGAAAGAATGTTTCAGACGGGCAGTGGAACACAGCCATTGTTTTTGATCAGCTCGAAACTTAATTTTTATTGGCAACAGCCTTCCACTGAGGTCATTCCTGATGAAAATTCGTTGTGCTCTCTAATCTGTTGTACCAGGAGCATCGGTGTAAATGGCGTGTCCATGGTTGCTGTTCTCATTCAATTTTATTAGCAATAAAATCTTGCCAGTCCCCAGGAAACAGTTTCACATAAATAAAGGTGAAATGTACAAGTTGAAAGAGTACTTGTCAGAAAGGGCATTCCGATCTCACGACACTGGAAGGAACCAAAATGTGGCAGACACTGAATTTCTGTAGACATCGGTTTCTCTAGCAGAGATGTGACCCTCAGATGCACAAAGACAGAGGCACCAGGAACCAGTCAAATTTCCTGAAAAGATGTGAGAAAATCAGCTTTAAAAATTAGAATATAATTTGAAAGGAGGAGATGATTTGCTATGTGTAAAGTAGCGCCCTGGCAAAGTCTTCAGTGATATAAAGTTCAGCTAATCTATAAATTGGAGTTAGTAACTGTTTCTATCAATCTGGGCAAACACTTGATGTCTCTCACTTGTAAATTACAGCAGAGTCAGAGTCCTATGCCTATCATGGGGAACCAAGATGCGCCAGCGGGCAATGCTTTGCAAGTATAATTCATTCTCTCAGTGTCAGGGAACTGGGTCTTCTGGAGGCAGAGTTCTTGCAGGAGATTCTGTAGGACTCTGTCTATACCCTCTCAACCATCTGGGGGTCACCCAAGGACCCAAGGACGTTCTGGCCCCTCTTGTCTGCCTGGATCTCCCCGCTGAGGGCAGTCTCTGACTGGGAAGCATGAGGGGCCCACAGGGCAGGCCAGAAGTGCTGGGATATTAGCATCCTAAGAGTGACCCTCAGCCAAGGAGGGGGTGGGAGCCAGAAGATACATAGTTGGCTTTTTGACCCCTCATTGGGACAATTCAGAGGATCCCCAGTGGAATTAAGCTCCACAGGCCATGGCAGTGACCCACTCGTTAGAGTTTTTTTCTTGGCTTTCCCTCTTCCTTGTCTCCCTTTCCGTGTCACTTATTGGGGCTTCCTGGCATCAGCTCAGACATAAATGACTTGTAGACAATTCTCGTCTCAGAAGCTGCTTTTAGTGGAACCCAAACCAAGACAGTCATCCTGACTATTCGTTGGCTAGACGCTGAGTTACAAAATGATGTTAAGGGTGTTTCTAAAGCCTGCTGCTACGTTGGACTTACCAATGCACTGTCGTGCCTGCTAGCAGAGCAGTTAGAGAGAGGGGGAGAGAACCTGACACTTCTAATTCCCAATTTGCCATCCATGTTCAGAGTTGGTGATGAGGAAGGATCTATGAGGGTTGTCCTTGCTTCTTTTGCTGGTTGCCCGTGCAGAAGATCAACACGGGGCTTGGAGAGATTAGAATTCAGGTGGTAAATGTTCCGGGAGTCTTATTGCTATTGGTTGCCAACACTGACAGAGATTAACAGGCGGGAGGGATAGGATACAAAGTATAAAGTGAGCAGCTCCCCGCCTCCTTGGAGACACAGGACTTTTCCCAAGAAAAGTTACCTGGAGGCAAATACAGGACCTGCTGTGGGCGATCTGGGGCGGAGAGGTGACTGCGGGGGGTGCATGGCCGTCTGTCTTCAGCTGGGTCTGGAAGAGTGAGAATCAGGCGGCGGGAACAGGAATCCTTGCACGATCCTTAAGTAAATTTCTCAGAACCATTAAGTTGCGCATGGGTCACCTGTGGGCTTCATTCAGACCGCAGACTTGCCTCCTTTGGTGACTTCGGCCCAAGAAATGGAGTCGATGTGCGAGCTATCAAAAGATTTCTAAGTTCTAAAATCCTAGCTTTTCTTAAGATTGCTAGAAGATCTGGCAGCACTGGGTCTGTATTCTCCCCGGAACAATGGCTTCAGATGAGGCCCGTGGCTTCTGGTTTGCTGCAGTTCCTTCCCCTTCCCCCTCCCCCCACCTGATTGTTTCCTGTTCCTGAAGCCAAGGGTCAAGAGGTCACTGAATCACCACGCTTGCAGATTTTCCATTTTTTCCCCTGAATACTGAGCAATGTCTCTAAATGCATGCGTTTACTTAAAATGACAAAAAAGAAAGCCATCTGAGTGTGCAGATGGGAAATGTATTTTCTTCAAGGGAGAATAAAATGGTACATATTGAGCATGAACTAATTGCTGGTGGCTGAGCTAACAGCTTTCCAGGCACAGCCAGCCAGCCGCTCCCCATTTTACAGATGAAGACGTGGAGGCGGAACATCTCAGGGAAAGGCCCCAAGCTTCTTTAAGGTTCCAGCACCAGCCAGCCTGGTGCTGGAACCTTTGCTCTTTCCACCAAGCCCCAGGGCTTCCTTGACCTTGAGCTTCTCCTCCAGTGCTCGAATGTCATGATCTGGGTGTGGTAAGTCCCCACAGTCGCCACATGTAGGGGGAGGGTGGATGGGTTAGGGGTGAGGGTTGTGGGAGGGAGAGCCCGGAGACGCACCGGAAATACGGACGTACGGTCACCCCCATGACTTGAAGCCCGCCTCCCAGGACCCACAAGTCTGTTTCAGGACTTACACCAGCCCGAGCCCCCCCCCCCCCCCCCCCCCCCCGCCCCAGCCCCAGGACAGGGACAGAGAGGGGTTTCAGGAGGGGAAGTGAGGGCTGGTGTTGAGGGTGCAGGATGGACAAATCCCAAGTCTGGATAAGGAAATGCAGGCCATGAACAGGAAATCACGGGTGACTCCGTGTTCACCACTTTCTTCAGGTACAGAGCCCTGAACCACCAACCTACTTTTGAACACGCAGGGCCCCACGCAGGAGTCTGGGGGCTTCTGGGTAAACTGTCTTCTGGACATGACTGCTGCTGACGTGTCCGTAGCTCTGTGATTCCATCAGTGTCTGGAATCTGCCCAGGCTCCCAGGCTTCGAGTCCCAGCTCCCTCCTGACCAGCCCAGAGACCTTTCAGCTGTTTCTTGATTACCTGCCTCCACCCATAGGGGATACAATGAAATAACGAATGTTCAGGAAGCATTTAGTACCAAGCCTGGCGCATAGGAAATGCTTTATAAATGTTTAGCTCTGTCCAGGGTCTGTCCCTTTCCAGATGGCTCAGAAACTTTCCCCAGGACCTTCTGCTTTTTCTCCTTCCAATTGCCCACTCTCCCTTAGCCAGAGATCTCTGGAACACTCCGGCAAAACCTACGGCAGCCACATGACAGGGGCAGTGTGCTTCCCTAGCCTCCCCAGCCTTCCTGAGTCTATGAAGTCTCAGACGCTGGTTTGCCTGGGTCTGTTCCCACCTACAGGGATGCAGGGTGTGGCCACGTGGCGCATTCCAGCTCTTTCCACTAGGTGGTGCTAGCATTTCACCGAGGGCTCCGGGACCCAGGGCTGAAAAGAAGGCCCGCCGGCTCCCAGATCCTGGGACTAGAATGTGGGCTTCCCTGGGTGCGCTTTGAGAAGCTCCTCCGGCTCCTTAGCAAGGGCAGCCACAGATGAGACCTCAGGTTGGATCTTCTAAGTGGAGGAAAGGGGAAGGAGGAGACAGGACTGGGAAGGGGTGGGGTAGAAAGGGCAGGGGTAGGTGTGGTTCCCGTAGTCCTAGGTCCCCTGTCTGCTGTCCCCAGTGGAAGAAGGGTGGCAGCGGGTGAGGCCCGCGGGAGCCCTGTCATCTCCGCCTTGGGCTTCTGTCTGGGGTTGTGTCTCTGCCCATTCCCTATGTTAACTCAGCCTCTGGCCACTCTGTCACTCTCTCCGGTACCCTTGCCCCCTGTCCCCTCTGCCTCGCTGTCCACCTTCCAGAAGCCTTTCCTCTCCTCTGCTAATACCTTCCAGAACCCTCCAAGACCACGTCCTCTCTCCTTGTTCTCACTGCTCACTAGAGTCAAGCCCGGAACCACTCGAGCTTTCCTTAGACCCGGCCCTCCTCTGCAGCTTTGTCCCCACTTCCGCACGTTCCAATCTTATCTTCTCCCCCTTGGGTCACCTGAAAGTGACTGCTCCTTCTTCTGAACCCTTGTTCCATTTCTCCTGTGACCCTGGACACCTTCATCCATTCCACTGAGCCGCTCCTATGTGCAGCAAGGGACTGGACAGCGGTGAACCACACTGACTTCCCTCCCTCGGGGAGCTTTCATTCCAGGTGCTGAGCTCCGTCCGTCTCGGAGGAGTGAGCGGGCGAGTAAATAAAGCAGAGACGAGGAAGTGTGCCATGAACGAAGCTAACGGGGTCCTGTGAGAGAGAGCGCACCTGTGGGATGTGGCCTGGGGGAGTCTGCTCTCAGCAAGCTGACAGTTAAGCCGGGAGCCTAAAGGCTGACAAAGAGCCATCTTTGCAAGGGGGCTCTGGAGTGGGGCTGCTCCTGTCCGGGACACAGCATGAGTGGGACCCTGGGGCTAGGATGGGAAGGTACTGGGCCGTAGAGAAGCTGGGAGAAGGCTGGAACCCAGCACCAGAGCACAGAGTAGGCACCTCGCGAAGGGAAATCAGCAAGGCTTAAGCCCGCCCTCTAAACGTACCGTTGCTGCTTGGTGTGCGGTGGCCTGCGGGGAAGGGGAAGAAAGGAAACCACAATGCACAGAAGATGATGGCGTCCAGGACCGGGTGGGGAGGAGCTGGGGAAGTGGGCCCATTGGGGTATGCTCTGGAGATCGACGGGTGGCTCTTCCCTATCACAAAGGGATGGGGTCTCGTGTCAAGCGGACCGCTTGGGTTGGGGTGGAGGGGTCATTGCCTCCTAGGGTACTGGCAGGGACGGGTTCTGAGGCCATTGTCTGAGATGCCAAGGGTGAGATGATGGAGCATCGAGCTCTGGGGTGGGCGCAGGAGGGGCTCAGTGACCTGGACAGTTGATTTGACATTTGAGTCATAGCCTCAGAACTTCCAGAGGGCAAGGGATGGTGGTGGCCTTCCTTGGGCAAAATGAGCATCAGGATTTGATACTGTTGCGGGTCCAGGTGCCAACAGGGCTGGAGCAGGGTCCCCTCGGCTGCCTGCCACGGGCCCTGTGAGGAGCCCTCGCTGGGGCCGCAGACAGGGAGGGGCCAGGCTGAGCGGTCCCTTTTCCCCCTTTGCCCTGTGCCCACGGGGTTCTAGGCCCCTGGCTCTCATTGCTCTTGCTTAAGCACTGAGCTCCAGATCCCTCGTATTTTCCTTTTGGTGGCGGCGCCTGCGTGCTTCTAAACCTGTGGAAAGTGGAGTGCTTTAGAGTTCCGTAGTCCAGATGGCCTTGCAGAAGGGGACCGTGGGCGCCTCCCACGCCGCCCAGAAACACATCCCGGATGCCTGAATCAGATCCGAACTTCACTGCTAACAAAAATTCTGCTGGCTGTGAACTGCCTTCCTCCCGAGAAGGCTGCCCGAGGAGGCCTCGTTTACAGTGTAAATTTTGCACCTTACTAAAGCTGAGATCCACAGAGCAAGCTGGGGGTGGGTGGTGGGAGCGAGGTAGTGGCGCTATTCGTCTGGGATCTGCGATTCGATGGCAAACGCTGAGGAGGGACCGAGGGAGGGACTGGAAGCCGACAGGCCAGTGTCCTGCGCTGCGCGAATTTTGCTCTGGCCCTGCCCCTCTGGGAACGCGAGCCGCCCTCCCACCGCAGGGCCGAAGCTCCAGAAGCTAGAGAGCCCCGCGGTCTGGGAGGGCCGTGTGCACTCCCGCCGCTAGAGGGCGCCGGCACCCTACAGTGCGGCCGGGAGTGGAAGAGCCGCACAGAGCGGCTCCGGATGCACGTACTATAAGGGCTTGAACTGCGGTCTGGCATCCCCTGCACCCCCCTCCCCCACCCCCCACCCCCCACCCCTGGCAGTTCCAGCTCCGGGGCTCACGTGTGGCTGCTGCTTCCTTGGGTCTTTCGCCAAGCATCTCTGGCCCCGCTATTGGCCACGTGAGCCGTAGAGTGGGGACCTCCCGCCAGAGCCCCCACCCCGGTGGTGAACATTAGAAGGGCTCCCCGAAATGGCTCCCGTGAGTGTAGTCGGGTCTGCCTATCCAGGATCCTGTGGGTGCCTCTGGCCTCCCTACAGGGTGAATTTCCTGGGGGAGCCCCTGTCTTTGGCCCCTGTTCCCCTCTGCCCGTCAGGCCTAGCTAGGTGCACTCAGTAGGAGCTCATCAGATGCACTAGACCCGGGTGTCTCCTGGAGGCAGGCTCCGGAGCATTGCAGGCTGGGGTGGTGGCAAGGCCTTGGCAGACAATGAGTGGGCGGGAAGGTGGTGTGGCCCCAGTTCAGCTGGTCCTGCAGGGGGAGGCTCAGAAGCCAGAAGGGCTGGGGACCCCAAGCGAGGGAGGAGGGCCCAGCAGGGAGGAGGGGGTGGAGGGACCCCAGCACCTAGAGGAGGAAGAGGAGCAGGAGGAGGCAGCGGAGGGCAGTAAGCTGTTCTGGGAAGTACGGAGGATTCAGACAGGCAGGGAGGATCTACGCCACCAGAAGTTTTGGCCAGTGGCCACCCTGGCTTGCCTCTGTCCGAGAACCGACCCATGGAGTCGGCTCTGCTTCCCACTTCCAAAGCTGTTTCCTCCAGGCTGCTCTGGGCCAGTGAAACAAGCAGGGGGATGTTTCCCTTATTCTGCCCTGGACTTTAACCGTGGGGCCAGCTCTCTGGAGGACACAGGGAGAGCCACCATCCCCGGCTGCTAGGGCCTGTGTGCCCTATGGGGTCCTCAGAGGTCCTGACAGCTACGGCTCAGGCATCATGCTTCAACTGGTGTGGCTTTCACCACCAGCACCTCTGAACGTGGGCAACCTTGGGGTGGGTCTGCTTCAAGGTCTCGGATCCCCCGCCTCACCATGTGGGCTGTGGGTGCCCTGGGAAGGCTGCATTTTCTTCTTCCAGAGGACATAGCTTCTGTCCCGACAGCTGGAGGACGATGCTTATGGGCTAACCTCCAGCCACCGTTTCTCAGGTCTGACGATAAAACCTCACTGTGTATAGGGCTTGTCTGAAATGTTAATATATATGATTTTTCAGTGTCGTTGGCAGAGGGTCATCATCATAAAGAGAGCCTTAGCGATGGACATTGTCCAGAGCCTGTGGACTCACGCAGAGTCTGTGTGGAACACGAGGGAGTCCAATGAATGGAAGGCCCGTGGGTAGGAGGTAGCAGCCATGCTTCTGAAGGCCAGGCTGGTTAGAGGAGGTGCTGTGCCTATGCAGCCCCAGCAGACACCAGGAGGTAGTGGGCCACGGCCAGCTTTCTATTCATTTCTGCACTGCAGTATGATAGTAAGTGTGACTATTTGGGAGGAGAGGCTCAGAGAGGTTTAGATTCTTGCCCAGGGCCACACAGCAAAGCAGAGACAGAGCAAGGCTCGGGACACAGATTCCTCCCTTTAGATCTTCAGAGTTCTTTCGTCAAAGTAGTTATCCACTTGGTCCAATCATCTTCACTGCATGCTTACTGCGTGCTAGGTGCCGAGGACAGCTTGGGGTCTGATGGGAGATGCTGACAAGGTGACAGGCTAGGACCACATAAGGATGATGGGTACACAAGGTGACAAGCCCAGGCAGGACATCAGCGTGGCTCAGAGGAGGAACGCACCTTGGCTGAGTTGGGTAGCAAGCAGGACTTCCTAGAGGAAGTAAAAAGTAGTTAAGCTTTGATGGAAGAGAATCCAATAATGTGATACCTCATTGAGAATGTCCCAGCAGAAACAGAGTAAACACTAACGAAAGGACAGGTAAGTAGCCGAAGTCACTGACATCTTGGAGCTCTCACTAGACTGTAGTCTCTGGGAGCAGGAATCTGTAGCCCAAGGTGACTGGCTCTGGGGGAATGGGGAGTGGCCAGGGACCTCCGGCTGGTTGGTGGTGGGGCTGAGATTCTGCTGGTCTGAGGCCTCTTGCTTTCCTTTGTAAAAAAAATTCCTGCTCATCATGGGAAATTTCAAACATGTGCGACAGTGGAGAGACGAGTGTGACAAAGCCGTACGCTTGCATCAGCCGGCTTCAACAATCGCCAACTTCGGGCCAATTGTGTTTTGTCTGTTTCCTCCCTGCTCCCCCACCTCCGGATTTTTTCAGAGCAAATCCCTGACATCGGATCATTTTATCTGTAAATATTTCAGCAGGACGCTCTAAAGGATAGTGAAACTTTAAAAAAACATAATCGCAATAGCATGATCACACCTAAAAACAGCAGTCATTCTAGTCGGTGTTCAACGTTCAATTGCTAAAAAAAAATTTTTTTTTAACAGTTGGTTTGTTCAAGTCAGGATCCCAGCAAGAGCCACACGTTGCAAGCAGTTAGGTCTTTCAAGCTTCTCTGGAGCTGTATTTTTTCCCTCTCCTGTCCCTCTGCCTTGCAGGGTATTTGTCAAGACAGCTGGTGGTTTCCCACACCTGCCGTTGGCATCCTCAAGGTCCTGGGTGACCTGTTCCTCTGTCCCCTGTACTTCCTGTAATCTGCAAGTCTGGAACTTGGATCTGGAGCCTGGATCCCATTCAGGTGCAGTTTTGGTATCTCTGGCATTCTTAAAGCCCAAAAGCAAAAGGCCACCTGCTGAGCACCGTGCGCGTGTGTGTGCGTGTGTGTGTGCGTGTGTGTGCGTGTTGGCCGGTGTGTCCACATATGTGTGCATGTGCCTGTGGGCTACTTTCTGCCCTCTTTGGTCACTTCCCGGCAGCCACTGCTTTCCACTGTTCATAGAACTCCTCTCAAGGTTGTAAAACTCCTTCAAGATTACTTGCCAAACAAAGAGAAGGCCAGGAAACCGTACAAGTATCTTGTTTCTTGAAGTCAGTTCCTGCGATGCTGCCACATGAAAGAAAGCCTTCGTCAGCGCGTACAGCATTCTTTGCGACGTCTGCATGTGAGTTTCCTCCTGCGGCCTCCCTCCACGGCTCATCTTTTGACCCAGGGTCCTGAGGATCCAGACTTCTCCCCTGCTCCCTCCCATCATTCTGTGCCAGCTCTTTGCCAAAGCTGAGAAGTCAGATGTGAACCTCTGGTTCTGGCCCTAGGGTCCTGGGGGCTGAAGTGACAGCAGTCCCCCTGAGTGCCCTGGAAACAGGAGAAGGGCCGACAGAAGATCGGGGAGCACAGGGCTGCTCTCTGCCTCTCCCGATGAATGGGGAACCCCACGCAAGCCAGTGACAGAGCATGAAGGGGACCGCCGCGCGTGGAGAAAGAGGCCTCGAGCTCGCCTTCTGGGCTTCCTGTTCTGGCTGCAGACCTGTGTGCTCTGTGAGCCATTCCCCGACCCGCGGGATCGGGGAAGAAATACCCGTGGGGAGGACAGTGGCATTTCAGACCCTCACAGTGTGTCTGGGTCCACGACGCAACCACTGGGAGGCATCCTTGATCCCTCTCTTTGGTCCCTAACATCCCTTCTGTGGCCAACGGTGCCGACTCCGCTTCCCACACAGATTTAGAATTTGTCCCCGCGTGTCCATCTCCGCTAGCCCAGCCCCCACCCGCCATCCCCTCCCCACGGCTCCTCCCACCCTTGCTTACCCTCCTCCTCACCCTAACCCAGCCCTTACCTCCAGCTGGAGTCATAGTTTTCGAAACATAAATCCTAACCAACCCATCCCCTGCCTAAAAATCCTATGGTAGGTGGACTGGTTTCCCCAAAACTCATGTCCACGCAGGACTCAGAATGCGACCTTATTTGGAAGTAGATCCTCCTGGATGAAGTTGGGCCGCAAGCCCAGCGACTGGTGTCCTTCTAAGCAGAGGAGAGGACGGGGAGAAGTAGGTCCTGTGAGGCCAGGCCGATTGGAGTGATGCCCACCAGCATCTGGAAACCGCCCGGCATCTGGAAACCCGGCATCTGGAGGAAGGCCCAGATGGCTGGTAGCTTCTAGAAGCTGGGAGAAAGCATGGAAGGATTCTTCCCTAGAGACTTCAGAGGGAGCATGGCCCTGCCAGCACCTCCAGTTTGGATTGTGCCCTCCAGAACTGTGAGAGAATGAATGTGCATTGGTGGGACTTTGTGATGTCAGCCCCAGAAAATGACACAGACCCTTAATAAATGCCATTTGAAATTGTACTCAGAATCAGGTGGCCCATCGTGCTCTGGCCACGCCCCCTGTTCCACCTGTCCTGCTGACCGCCCCACAGGCTCTCCTCCCAAGGCCAGTTCCCAGGGCGGCCCCCGCAGCGGGTGCTGACCAGCGTCAGACCCGTCCGGGTCCCTCTGTCACCCCGTTGTAACTTCCTTCATGGCACCTATTCCGGATTGTCATCTGAAGTAGGCTGTGATCTTGTCCGCTTGCCGGCTCGGCGGCAGGCTTGTCCTTTTGTCCTGTGTCCCCTGGCTCCTCAGACTGGGTCTGGCACACAGTAGGTGCTTTCTTCAACATTTGCTGAATAAACGAGCCCAACCTACGCACGTGGCAATGTTTCACAGGGTGAGGCGGGGCAGGAGGGGAGGTTGGAAACGACCCAATCCATGGTCCCCGCGTAGGGCACGCTGATGAAGGTAGGTCAGGGTCAGCAGCTCTGTTTCACTGCGGCCTCGGGGTGCCACGTGCTCACCACTATGAGCTGGATTCCTCGGCTCTGCCCGCCTGGGAGTCATACCCGGCATCTGAGCAGGAAGGGCCTCCCGGGCTCTCTGTGCTGTGATGTTTGGGTCCCAGACAGAGGGCAGGGGATCCTGATTTACACGAGCCACAGACCTTTGGGGCAGCGGCTGTGCTGAATGATATCACCCGACAGGAGATTTACGGCCCCGGCAAGATGCTAGAGCCTCCAGGAGTGGCTGCTCCAACTCCGGGTTTACAGATGGGCCCGCAGAGCCTGTGACTTGCTCAGGGTCAGACTCGGGCATCCTCCCCTGGGGTGGGGCTGGGCTGGAATCTGGGGGTCCCCTCGGACTCTTCTGGACTCCCCAAGGACATTCCTCAGGAAAGCAGTCAGAGCCAAGCAGATAACATTCTCCGTGTCCACACCCCCCCATGCTTGAGGGGGAGGCCTGGCTTTTACTTAAAGATACTAAAGGTGACAGTTCGATTTTATTTAAAAGTTAAGCTTTTGAAAACCTCCCCGTTTTCCCACCGACAGAGCCAGTGCGGAGAGGTTGGTGCTGTCCTCCTCCCGCCCCCGCTGTCCTTCTGGTTCTTTGGTGTCAGGGAACCTGAGCCTGACAGGGGTGGACGGGAGCTGAGGGGCAGGCACAGAAGAGGCCTGCGAGCTCCTTCACCTGTCCTGATTACTCATGCGACTGCCCGCTGCATCCAAGTGGGACCTAAAGCCCTGGCTTTGTGCCGGGCCCGCGGCCCAGCCTCGTGAGGGCGATGGATGCAAGGGACAGCCAGCGACGGCTGCAGAACCGGCAGCTCGGATACCCCTTTCTGTGATTCGCGCCACCACCTGCCTGGGCGCCGAGAGCCCGCCCAGGCCCCCCTGCTCAGGTCGGAACCCTCTTCATCATCCTTGACTCTGAGCTCCCTGGCCCAGGCCATCCAGCGGCAAGCGCTGTGGACTTGATGTCTACGGTGTGTCTCCAGCCCCCCTTTGCTCTCTACCACCATGGTCACCGCCGCAGCACAGCACCGCCTGGCCGCCGAGCTCCCCTTTCCCCGGGGCCCTGCTGCCACTCCAGGCTCTGCCAGAGCTCCCGCTTCCCACGCGGCTGGTGCGAGGGGCCATGCTTGTAAGAGGGCACACACTCCAGTCATGGAAACTCGCTGCTTAAATCTGCCCATGGCTTTCTGCAGCACTTGGAGTAAAGTTCTGACTCCTTGGACTGCCCACAGGGAAGGTCTGCCCATGCAGGGACCCCCGCCGGGGCTGACAACCCCTTGAGCACCCCACCGGCACTGCCTTCTCGGCTCCCAGCCCACCCTGGCCCTGGGGTTCCCTCTGCTGGGAGGTTCTCTCCTCTTGCTTTCTGGGGCTGGCTTCTGCCCACTCTCCCAGCCTTAGCCGACCTGTTACCTTCTTAGGGACGCACCCTCTGCCTCTTTACTCTGCACGCCTTGTGCCCAGGGGTCACCAGCCTGCGTGGGCTCATTTCATAATGAGGCTTTACTGGAACATAGTCATACCTGTTCCATTGCCTTTGGGTTAGAGAGACAGAGCCAAGAGATTGAGACACAGGCCGGAAGGTCCGCAAAACAGAAAATAGGTACCATCTGGCCCTTTTTAGAAAACAAAAACAAAAACAAAAACAAAAGCCAACTTGTTGACTCCTGTTCTAGCTCAGACTTTTGCTTGCTTTTTTATTGTCTTTTTTCACATACAAGACTCAATTTTTGTTTTGGCCTTTCTTCCCATAAAAATGTGAATTCCTTGAGCGTAGGGCATTTATGAGAGGGATGGCACCTGTACACCCAGTCTGAGTGTGGGGATGGGCATATATACCCGGCATTCAATTATTGACCAAAACAAAAAAGAACTACAATGTTATCCAATATTTTTTAGGACTAATCAAGTAATTAACTATTGATCAGATTAGTATTTTTGGATTATGTTGAGCCTACTTGCTCTAAACACACGTACATACCCCCTGGGTGGGACAGATGAATGTTGAGTGTGTATGAATGTCACTGTAGCTCAGTTGTCACAGCTGAGCACGGACTCTTCTGTTTCTCTCCCAACCTGATTGGCCTCCCAGATAATCTTTGAGAATGAATTGTTTATAAAGGGTAAAAAAAAAAAAAAATGAGGAAAACATTTCCCTTGCCAGGAGCAAACAGGATGGACAATGGAGAATGGGTTGGTTTCTGCAAGAGGGAAACTGAGCCCAGGACCATGTTCTGGATACCTTGATGCCATGAACTTGTTACACAAATGGCCTCCTTTTCTTTAGAAGAAGGTGGATTATAAAGTATAGCTAACCAAGTAGGAGAGCTGGTTTTCCCTCTGGGCCATAGTGTCTTTATCTGGAAAATGGTTTCTGAAGCGTACAGATTACTGTTTAATTTCCTGGGGCTCTTAGGTGAGAGTCAGAGTCCCTGTGTGTGACCAGGTTATTCTGACTCGTAGTCAGACCCACTGGATTAAAAAGGGTGTGGATTTTCTCCCATATCTCCTATCATTATTATTATTTTTTAAGATTTTATTTATTTGAGAGAGAGAGAAAGCACTAGTGGGGAGGAGGGGCAGAGGGAGAGGGACAAGCAGATTCCCCGTTGACCTGGGAGCTGGACTGGGACTCGATCTCAGGACTCATAGAATCATATCATATTAACTGATTGTTATTTCTTTTTCCTTCTTGTCTTTTCCTTCTGTCCATCAGTGGGAGTCCCGTCTTTCTCCATAGGCCTCCCTGTGAGAGCAGAAAGAAGGGAAAACTCTCTCTTCCTGGTTTTTGAATTTCAAAAGCCTAGAAAGGATTCATATCAGAGGAAATAAGACATGTGAGATTAAGACCTTCTTCCCGTCCCTGCCTCTGATCAGAAAAAGACTCTCAGGCTGCACGCAGGGAGGCAGCTTGATGGGGATGAAGGTAAGGAGTAGACTTGGAAAGATCCCACGAGGGCTTGGCTTTCCGCTCCCCAGGCCGAGCCCTGGGGAAGGAGCCACCTTGGCCGAGATACCTGAGGGCAGAAGAGACTTGAGTCTGTCATCCGCAGACGCAGCAGGACCTCAGGGGAAAAACTGTATCCTAATGAGTCTTGATGAAGAACTCCCTGATTGCCTCAGTTTATCCCCAACCTAAAATGAAAAAGTAACAGATTATTCCAGAAGGGTCATGAGGCCGGCAGGGGCCTCAGGGGCGGGAATGGGGATGAGAGTAGAGACCTACAAGAACAGAAGACATCCAGACCCTCCCCCCACCACCCCACAATATTCCATGGGCCTTCTGGAAACTTGCATATGACTTCACGGCAAAAGGCGGGTGGACTGGCATTAGCTGGGGTTATTCCACTGCCCTAATCAAACAAAAATGAATAGTTTCACTCCCGGCTGATACAAATTTGAGGTTGGGATCGAAAATGGGGACAAAATGGCATATGGGGTTATAAACCCATGAGAAGCTTGGCTTGGAATAAAAATGCAGAGAGGGAGCAGGGGAGAGAGGCAGGGAGAGAAATTGCAAAATCAGTCCCCCAGCCGCCAGCAGCCCAGCTGGTAGGCAGCAGATGGGAAGGCGATGATGTGCAGATCAGGTGGTGTTAACAAGGCTGAGAGCAACCATGAGAAGCCACCTGCAGCCAGCTTTGCGGAAAATCTGGCTCCCGAGCAAGGGGCTTTGAGTAATCCATCTCGGGAACCACTGAGCCATGAACTTGTTAAGTGGTATCCGCTGGAGGTCTGATCATCTTACACTCAGCTGTAAGCGGTCATGGAATCTCTGGCCCCGGAAACCCAGATGGTGCCAACGGCGCTGGTGGTCGCACGGTCCTGTTGCAGCGAGCACGCACTGCAGCAGATGCCTGGGTTGGCAGCTCCCGGGTCAGCCGAATGCATGATGCTGGCACTCCCAAGAGCTCTGGAGAGGTGCGTCTGCTCGCTGGACGAATGCCGCTTGCCTCCTGCCCATGTCTGCTCTCCGCGGACCAGCCTCTGCCTCTCTGCTCCCGTGGAGCCTGGTGCTTCTGCTTGCTTCCCTCTGGAAGGGCCAGGCCGGTCCTGATGAGCACTGTAAGCAGAAGGGATGGAGGGCAGAGCAGAGTGGATGCCAGAACTCTGGGCTCACATGAACTTGGACCTGGGTCTGGCTCCGTCCCGATTGGTGGACTCTGGGCAAGCAACTCAAAGCCCTTTAAACCTCATTTTCTTCCCTTATCAAAGAGGGTACCTACCTGATGGGCTAGATACAGGGATAAAATGGAAGTCATGTGAACAGAGTACTTAGGTCAGTACCTGCTACCTAGTACCTACCCAGTAAGGATAACTGGAAAACCACCACTAGCGACAGCCATGCAGGGCTTGCGCCACCCGAGACACAGGAACAGCCCCTGGGACACTGGCACAGCTGAGTCCCCACAGCAGAGCGGCCAGGGCTCACTTTCCTTGTGGGACCGTCACACTCCTCAGTGACCTTGCCTCTTTTCCCCACTCCTTCTGGAATGTGCTCACCTTCCTCCTCCCAGGACAGGCCTTGCGAGAGTCCCAGCTGCACGCGACGGCGGGAGCGAACTCTTCCCAGGCAGAATTGCATTAGGGGGCTTCGTTTCCTGCAACTCTGCCCCTCAGAGATCGCCTGTTTCCAATTACCGCACCTACCCCTAATTAGATGAGGACACACTAAAAAACTGGCTTTTGGGTGCACCACTGGCACTGGACTGGCTTCAAAGCTGTCAGCCTCATTAAGAATAATTAACATTTTGGGGATGAACTTTTGACCAGGCACTCGTCAAACGCCCATTCCTCAGGAGCTCCCTTCCCTGGATAGGCGATGTGTGTGCGGGGAAGGGACTGCCCTTGAAATCGGAGTTCAAGTCCTTGGTTGTGCTTGAAAACTCAGTTCCTCTCTCAGGGACGCGGTTTCCTCATCCGTAACGTGAGAGGGTTAGACCGGATGACCTCTGGGGGAAAACTGCTTTCTTGAGCTTCAACACTTACAGGAAAGACACCACCAAGATTCAGAGTAAGGAGCTCAGAGTGGCTGTGGCTGACCAGTGCCCTTTGGTTTTTTAAAATTACTTCTTTGGGAATCAGCTTTGGTGAGTGGTGATGCTCTGGGACCCTTTAGGAGGCAAAGGTTAGGAAATGACCTTGGGTGGACATAGTTTTCATGAGAATAACTTTTTATTCCAAGAATGCTCTGGATGGGATGAATCATGTCTCAGTAGTTCTTGACCTTGGCTTTTCATTAGAGTCATCTCAAAATTTCGATGCCCAGACCACACCTTAGAACAATTACAACAGAGTCTCTGGGAGTGGGATGGCGCCTCTGTCCTTTGTAGAAACTGCCTGTGTGATTTCACTGTGTGTTTGAGGTTGAGAGTCACGGGGCAACAACAGGCTATCTTCAACTTTCATGCGGACCTGAATCACTGGGGGTTTTGCTAAAATGCAGATTTGGATTCAGTAGGGTCGCAGTAGGACCTGGAGTCTAACAAGCTCCCAGGTGAGAAGTGCTGTTGGTTTTAGGACCATAGTCCAAAGACTTGGGAGGCTTGGAGGCCTGACTCTGCTGCCAGAAACTGTGAGTTCCTGAGAAGCCAAGGTTGCAGGCAGCCGTCTGGCAAACTTCTCACCCCACCCATCAGCAGAATGAGACTGGAGAGTGTGGGTGCCCTCATCAGGCTAATAATTTGTCGGTTCTTCAAACGGAGAGCCTTTAAATATTTGTTCAACATTTTTTTTTTTTTAAAATTGGGGATAGCATTGGTATTGATAAGGGTTTTTAAAAATTGTGTCTTGAATATTCCGTCTGCCCCCAGGAGTGTGGGCCATTTCTTACTTTTAGAGCTGGATGGCATCTAATGCTTCTTTTTGTGCTTTGGAAACGCTCCATGGTGCATCTCACTAGGGGCAACCCTTCTGCTGTTCTTGGAAACTGGCGAAGCAGCCCGAGGAAGACTGGGGCCTTAGCTTGGAAAATTGGATAATTGGAGGCTTCAGCCTGAGACTTCAACTCAAGCAAGGTTGTTGTCTCAAAGACGCAGTTGGAGCTGCCTAATGAGAGTGAGTGTACCCAGATCTGGTGTGGTGGTGATAGCCATGGTGACCCGTTTTCTGCAGTAGGAACAGTTGTTGCAACCCCCCTGACTGGGGTTTGCCCTGGGCTGGGATACTGGCCATCCAGGGTCACTTGGTTCCAGGTATCCCAGTGCTCTGGTGAGCTACTCCATACCCTTTCGATAAATGTATTTTCTGCTTAAATCACCTTGCTTTCTATTGTGTGGACTCAGATTCCTGACTGATACGGAGGGTTGTTGCTGGATTAAATGAGACAATCCATGCAGAGAGCTAACGGTTCTACCCAATACCTAGGAAACAACCAGTGAGTGTTAGTCATGTTGATGGAGAAGAAAAAGAAGCAGAGGGTCTGGGGGAGGAGGAGGAGAAAACAGGCAGAGAAAGCCGAGAGGGACAATATGGAGGGGACTTGCTCTCATCAGAGTGGTCAGGAAGACCCCTCCGAGAACATGCCATAGAAATTCAGACCTAAACAAAGAAAAGACAGCCCTTGGGCAAAATTAAGACACATGTGATTTGTCTTGGGGGTGCAGTGTCCACCTTCTTGAATGGGTTCGCCTTGTACAGGCTCAAATGCTCACTCCGTTCATCTGTCCGGCTGTGGAAGTCTTCTCAGAAGACAGTCCTATTTGTCACTATGAGATAGGCTCTGCTTTGCCGACCCATTATCCCTGAATCTCAGAGACTTAACACACTCGATGGGAGTCTAACAGCTCTGCGGGACAGCCTCTCTCCTGTGGTAACTCAGCGATTCTGGCTGCTTTGATCTCATGGTGCCATCAGCTCTTCATAAGGCTCCTTGGTCACCATGACAAGAGATAAGAGGTGAAGCGTCAAACACCAGCTCTTGTCTGTCCTATGCAGGCTGCCAGCCAGGACTGCCCATACAGCCTCACTTAGACTGAGGGGGCTGGGAGCACGGGGAGTGTCGGAGAGCACACGCAGTCCTCCCAAAGCTCTCATCAAATGCAGCAGAGTTTCTTTGCTTAGGAGAAACTAGTGTTAAAGGCCAATGCATTATACTTGTTGCTAGATCTTAATTAAACCTCACCATGACCATGTGAGACTAAAAACTGGTATCATCTCCACTATCACAGAAGAAACAGAGGCTTGGAGAGTGTAATACTGGGGCTTGTGGTGGTGAATATTAAAGATCCAGGTCCAGTTGGGATAGGCAGATAGAGAGGAATTTATTTCTGTCAGTAGAGATTCTAAGGCTTCAGGCACAGCTGGATCTAGGGTCTTCATGATGTCATCAGCACTCAGGTATTCTCTTGGCTGTGGTTTTTGCCATGTTGGTGGGCTTTCTTGGTGTGGCGGCCCCAGCAGCTTCACATGGGTGCCTTCTCAGTTTCAGATATAGTTTCAAAAACAGGAGCAGGGGAGATTTTCCTTCTCAGAGGTTCCAACTTGGAATCCCAGGGTTGAGTGTCTTTGGTGTAACCACGGTCAATGGGCCATGCTCATTCGACTGCTGTGGCTAAAGGGATGGTCTGTGCTCCTGAACTTCTGGGCTATGTGTCCACCTCTAGAGCCAGGGACAGAGTAGTTCACTACCATCAGCCGCAAGGAAAATCATGGCTCTGTTACCCGGAGAAGAAATTTGGTGCTGTACAGGGAAACCAAGAAACCAAGAAAGGAGGCATCTAATTCAGTGAATTTCAATCCTGTGCACGAGTTTTTATAGCTGTTCAGTGGCAGCCAAAATTTGCACGAAGGCCCATGGTCCTTCCAGTTGCTCTAGCGCTGTGTGACTGCCGTAGGACCTCCTGGGCTCATAGGCAACCAGGGGGAGCATGGTCCCACCAGCGGCACGAGACTTTTTCCTGCTGATCTGTCTATGCCACCTTTATAGGGTGCCCACATGGAGTGAAATGTGCTTTCTGCTTGATTGGGGGAACACACATCAGTCCAAATTTTCCCTTCCCTGGGAATGACTGCAGGGTAATCCTGGCTCTAGACATGGCATGCAAGGAAGGCCATGGATGTGGGTATTCTTGGGGCCCTGAGATGTACAGCATGTCAGTGTCTCCTGCCCGCGCCTGGGACTTGAAAGTCCATGACTCGCCTGAAGTCCAGACTGGGATCAGGAAGGCTGCTCGAGGCAGGGAGGAATGAACAGAAACAGAGAGAGGTCCTCCATCCCCCTACACGCCCCCGCAACCTGACAGCACCGTATCTGACTTTGAGTCCCGCGGCTCTGTCCACAGGTATGTGGGTGCACCTGTGCCCTCCCCATGCAGGCTCCTCTCCTATCTTCCCAGATTTAAAAATCTCTTGAGGGGAGGGGCTGTGGTTTCTATTTCCAGCAAGCTACGGGTGGCTTCAGAGATGCCGTTTCTGAAAGCTCCCTGAGCCAATAGGCTGGAGGAGGAAAAAAGCAGGTGTTGGGCCCTGTCTGTGCTGTCACTCCCAGGACGGCGTGGGTGTGAAAGTGTCTCTGTCTTTCTGTGTGTGTGTGTGTGTGTGTGTGTGTGTGTATGTATGTGTGTCTCTGTGTGCATGTGTGTGTCTGTGTTCTATATATGTCAGATTCTCATGTGTATGTTTGTGTATGTGTGCACTCAAGTGTGGGTGATTCTTTGTGGGGGGCTCTTCTGTGCCCTGCAGGATAGTGAGGGACCATGCCCCTGTAGGATGGTAAGGTAAGGGACCCCCAGATCCCACTTCACACGGTCAAAAATGTCTCCAGACATGATCAGTGTCTCCTGGAGTAAAATGGCCCTTGCGTGAACAGCTGCTGTAGGCACTGTTTCCACGGGGCACCTGCGGTCACACACCCTGATCAGTACAAGACATTGTTAGAAGACAGGGAGTCACATCACCACCGAGGCCAAGACGCCTCTCCATGAAGCACCCCCCACCCATGTGGTGGTGAGGGGGGTCTTTTGATCCTGGCAGTAGCCTGAGAGAGAGGCACGTCTTCTCTGGGGCCCTCCTTGAGGGTGGGGGCCCGCCACAGCGGCGCCTAACTCACACCCCCGTGGGGCAGGGAGGTCCACCGCCTTCCCCTGGCTCCCGAGAGGCTGCCTGGGCATCTCGAGCAGGAGGATCCCCCCAGCTTCTCTGTCATGTTGGAAAGTCCACGTCCCAATAATGAATATGCATCAAGCACCGGCTTTATGCCATGATAATTTTTGACTTTCCTGGAAACCTCGTGATGTGGCTTCTGTTATTATCCCTACGAAACGACTGAGAAAAGTGTGTGTTACATCAGGTTCCGAATGGTTGAGGTGGGATTTAGACACGGATAGTGTGAGTCCAGAGTCCGCATTGTGAACCACCGGGCTGCGTATATACGCATGTCTCTCCCCATTTCCTGAAAAACACACCCCAGTCCTGCCCCAATGCCGGGGAAACACGATTTGAGGTGAAAACAAGTTACATTAAGCTTTAAGCATCAGGGGGTGCTTTGTGAACAAATTTCAGTAAATGTTACCAGATACTATTTTTTTTTTAAGATTATTTATTTATTTATTTGACAGACAGAGATCACTAGTAGGCAGAGAGGCAGGCAGAGAGAGAGGAGGAAGCAGGCTCCCTGCTGAACAGAGAGCCCGATGTGGGGCTCAATCCCCAAGGATTGAGTTCTTGGGGCTCAATCCCCAAGGACCCTGGGATAATGACCTGAGCTGAAGGCAGAAGCTTTAACCCACTGAGCCACCCAGGTGCCCCACCAGATACTTTTTGAGCTAAGCCTCCAGATGGTTGACCAGCATTTTGCTCCCTGGGAAGAAGCCTAGGCGTGAAGTACCCTCCGGGATGTGTGGCCAGGCACTTTCTTTGTCCATGTTCCTGCCTGTTTGAAAAGTTGTGGAGTGCTGGGGAGGGCAGAGGGGCGGTGGGCGAGGAGGGGGTGAAGCTGAGGGCCAGAGGATACAGAGTAGGGCTTAGACATGGATCCACCTCACCACTGGGAGGTTTCGGGCAAAGTTCTTTGTGAATTTTTACAAATGTCATCAGCAAGCCCCCTGAGATAACAGGAGCTTTGGGTTGGAAGGTGCTGGAAGGATTGCCACTGGACCTGGCTTTATTCCCTGAAGATGAGCAAGTAGGGGTAAAGCAAAGGCATCCTTTAGATTGGTTTTGCTTCTGCTAATGAACACATGGCTAGAGTAGTTAAAAACCTGTTAGTTTAGATGTGGATTGGGAATAGAGAAAAGCAAGAAGTAGAGCAGGAGGTCAGTGTACCTGCAGAGCACCTGTGAGCTGGGGACGCCTGGAGATGCTGCCGAACTCTGGTCCGCGGGTCAAGGTCATTGTCTGGTAGTGAAGATATTGGGTAGATCGTGTTACAGGAGCAGGATGGTGAGTCGAGTGGATCCTGTGCTAAGGTGGGACAGGTTGAAAATTATCACGAGAGAGGAAAGAGGCATCCGTCAGTAAGGACAGGTCAGTGGAGAAGACAGTTGGCATGTTTAGTGGAACCTGAAAAGGATTTGCCGTATCTGTACATGAGGAGAGTGTGGTCAAGGCACAAGCAGGTGTGTTCGGGTAGTAGCCCCCACCCCCACCCCCAGGCTGAAGCAGGTCCATGCACCTAGGATGGTGGTTGAGGAAAAAAAATTCTAAGTCATGTGCCTTTTGGGACTTTGGTTCTCAAGTAACAGAAACTCAATTTAAGCTAATTTAAGCAAAACTCACAACAAAGCAGAAAACGAGTGAAGTGTGTGTGTGTGTGTGTGTGTGTGTGTGTGTATGTGTGTGTAGCGGAAGGTCATTAACCTAACGGAAATGACCTAAAGGTCATTTAACCTAATGGAAAGTTCTGGAGGCAATTCATTTTTGGCACAGAGTATCAAGAAACTCAAAGGATATCTATCAACAGTGCTCTGTTTCTCTTTATCTTTTGACGATACTTACCTCTGTTGGCCGCTCCCTTACCTTCTAGTCCTTGGAGTGAGAAGTCTTCCCTTTCTCATTGGTCCAAGTTGATGTTCTGATTTTAGTCTTAGTGGCCAGTCCTGGGTTCTGGGCTTCCTTCAGTTGGGGGTTTTAGACCAGGCCCACTGAAACTGCATGGCCTGGAAGTAAGGGAGGGGCCTCGCTGGAAGTAGGGGTGTGGGGGGGGAATCATGGTCTCTGGATGGATGCAGATGTACAACTTTCATTCCACATGGAACACTGAGCCACAGACACAAGCTTGCTTGTCATGTGGGGGTCACACAAAATATTCCTGCCCCCAGTTTCCTATCTGTTCAATGGTGAGCTTTGCTGGCGATCTGATTTCAGTGACAGTCACATCCTAACTGGTGATTTTTGATTAAAAAAAAAAAAAACCCCAACAGTCAACTCCAGGGGTTAATTGAGAAATACCCCCATGAAGTCAGAGAGATGAACATAAAATATCACTTTCTTTCTTTTTTAATGTCTAAGCTTCTCAAAGTGAGACCAGGTCTTCGCATGTCTTCTACACCTTCCATCACCCGACCCGGTGGCTCCTTGATTTCCGGTGCTACAAGATGCCTCCCGCAAACCTCAGGCCGAGAGCCCTGGCTTGGCCTCTGCCTCATGCTTTGTGGTGCTTCCTTCCCTGCAGTGAGGCTACCAGCGAGAGAAGGGGAAGGAGGGGCGCTCACTACCGTTTCATATAAGAGTTTCCGGCTGCAAGGCTCAGGGCAGTCTTCCCACTCTGGGGTTTACATCCTTGGACTCACTTCTTATGGTCCAGTCATTGCTCCAAAGCCCCCTTAGGATCAGAGCAAAGTCCTACAGAGGCTTTGTGCCAGCCCCTCTCAAAGTCCAACCAGATCATACCATGAGGCAAGTCAATGAGACCATGTGCTGCTCGGCCTCAAATTCTCATTTTTTTAAAAATCAGGATATGACATTTTTCCTTGTGAGATCATCCACACAAGGGCATGGCTAGAGCAGCAGGGCTGGTGCCCACTTAGCCAAGCCTCAGCAGGAGCCTCCCTGCTCGCTGAAACTTGAATGGGTCCCTTGATTCTCTTCTCTCTGGAAGCCCAAGAACATAATTTTCCATCCACAGTTCAGCTTGACTACATTTTCCAGCGTCTCCCCTGGAACCAGTACTGGTGTTTTCAGGTTCTATTGATATTATGGGGACTTTATAGGTTCCTTGGTTTTGTAGTCTTCTTTACGTCCTCAAAAGACAGTTTTTATTTTGATGTACGAGGGAAAAAAAGTCTGAATCACATTCTGGAATTTTAAGCTTCAAAAAGCCATGGACATCGTTAGCCATGCGGGGAATATAAATCAGGACCCAGAAGCCACTTACTAATCCCTGGAATGGAAAAGATGGACAGTAGTATCAAGTGGGGTCAGGACGTAGAGAAGGTGGAACCCTCAAACACTTCTAGTGGGAATTTAGAACAGCACAATGATCCGGAAAATAGTACTGTTCTTCCTTGAAAGGTAAAACATAGGGTTACCATGTGGCTGAGCAATTCTGCTCTGAGATATGTCTATTTCAGAGAAATAAAGATACATATATTTGTATGTGATTGTTCATAGCAACTTTATTCATACTGGGAAAAAATGGAAACAGCCCAAATATCTATCAACTAGAAATGGATAAGCGAAATGTGAATGAACCTTAAAAACATTATGCTGGGGTGCCTGGGTGGCTCAATGGGTTAGAGCCTCTGTCTTTGGCTCTGGTCATGATCCTGGGATCGAGCCCTGCATTGGGCTCTCTGCTCGGCGGGGAGCCTGCTTCCTCCTCTCGCTCTCTGCCTGCCTCTCTGCCTACTTGTGATCTCTATCTGTCAAGTAAATAAATCTAAAAAAAAAAAAAACCCATTATGCTAAGTGAGAAAAGCTTGTCACAAAAGACTATATATGGTATAATTTCCTTCCTGTGGAGTTTCTTTGTAGGGTGATGAAATGTTCTGGTATTAGATGGTGGCTGTGGCTGTACAACTCAGTGAATATACCAAAAACCATTGACTTGTCCATTTTAAATTTAAAATTAAATAAATATTTATATTATATATAATTTATATATTTATATTTATTTACAAATACAAATATCCATTTATTTATATAATATAAATACATAAATTTAATATATTTATATTTTATATATAAACATATTTAAAAAATATAAATGTAAATGTACTTAAATTTAATATACAAATATATTTATATTATTTATATATAAATACATATAAATATAAATATGTTTGTGTATATATATATGTTTGTCTATCTATCTATCTGTCTGTCTATCCAGAGAGAGATTCTCTGATAGGAGTACAAAGTAGCAAAAGAAAATATTCAGTGGTAAAGTTACTTCATAAGTAAAAATGGTAGAATGTCCTCCCCGCCCCCACCCCGGCCAAGTAATCACTTCTGATCATGTGTTAGGTCGCTAATTCCTTATGCTAATTCATGGCGATCCTTGTTAGTGAGCAGAAAGATGGAAACTTCTCAATTTCAAGGACAACTATGTAAATCTTAACTTTGATGGGGTCGCTGCACGAACCCATGTCTGCTGTGGGACGTGGGCGAGGCCCTCTGATTGCGGAGTCCTGGGGAAGCCCCATCGCAGCTCCAAGTCCAGTTTCTCGCTCACTTAAGAATGGAAAACGTTATATTTATAAGAGCAAGTGCAGCGTGTTTTGTGGATCTCAGGTCTCCCCTAGTGTGGTGACTTAGAGCGGCTCTGTTCCCCCCACGCTGGGCTGTCTGTGCATGTAGCGTCTGGGCCAGGCATAGAGGCTGGTCGGTCCAGGGACACCGGGGGCGTTTCTTTTCAACAGAGGCAGAATCCATGTCCTGAGCTGAGCCAGAGGTCGACGTGGGGCCGCGGCGGGCTGTAAGCCGCTCCGTGTCGGACGCGGGGTCCCGGCCAGCTGGCATCCTGGGGACCCAGCACGGCAGCTGACACAGAGCAGGCGTTTCATAGTATCTTCTCGACCGCGGCATGCTACCTGGGGTACCGTGGGCAGCGCAGACCCGGGCCCTTACGGGAATAGTAAGGGGCATACTGACCAAGTAGTCCCGGACAGATGCGGTTATCAACCGCGAGGCAGCTTGAGGGGAGGCACGCAGGGGCATGCAGAAGGACTGATGACCCAGGGGCCACCCGACACCCCTGTGAGCCTCGCCTCTGGCTCGCTTTCCGTCTCTCTCGGCGGACGTGTTCCGGCAGAGGAGAAAGGAGTTCACTCCAGCTGTCATCGGGGCTCAGACGGTCAGGACTAATTTGCTCAAAGGAAAACTGTGTAGGCCAGCCCGCCCGCCTCCTGGTTGAAGAGGGCAGAGCGCGCGGACAGAGCCTCCCTGGGAACCGGCTTGCCGGATGACATCCGTATCCGGGGCCACCAATCAGGAGCGAACACCTCCGGGAAGCCGGACAGCCAGGGTACCGGCGAGGAGGAGGCTCTGTGCTGCCCTCGTGTGGTGGAAGTGGAGAGCGCTCCTCTGCGTCTCTTCTGTGGTTACCGTTCAGAGCACCGTCTACACCCGCCCATCAGAGACCTCAGGGCGTCCTTCTCTGTTGCTTATGACCTTTATGGTTCTGAGATGTGCTTGCTGGAAGGAGTTCTTGATGTTACATCTATCAGCCTATTGGATATGGCTCTACTTAGAAGACCCGTAGAACCCTGGTATTTAAAATATCTGAAAATGAACTTATTGCCTCTCTCCTATACTCTCTGAGCTGGTAAACTGCATCATTCAGTCCCTTCATCTCCCTCTGCCCAGGACTAAGCAATCACAAACCTATTCGCCACGTGTCTATGTATTTTACTAAATTTATCCTCTCTTTCCCCTCTCCAATGATGTTATGTCAGTGACTAAGTTGCTTGTTCAGGAAACATATAGGCTTATTATTATTATTATTATTATTATTTATTTGTCAGAGAGAGAGAGGGAGAACACAAGCAGGCAGAGCAGCTGGTAGAGGCAGAGAGAGAAGCAGGCTCCCTGCTGAGCAAGGAGCCTGATGCGGGACTTTATCCCAGGATTCTGGGATCATGACCTGAGCCAATGGCAGCGGCTTAACCAACTGAGCCACCCAGGTGTCCCATAGGCTTGTTATTTTATTCAGAGGTTATTGTTTGATTTGGTGTTTGTTGGGGTCATTGTTCTTGTCCAGAGCAAAAGCTTTCCTGAATATAAGGGACATCGTCCTATTTGGTTGGACATAGGCCCCTTCTAGGAACATTACCAGTTCTTTGCTTCATTTAGCTGTAAATAAAATATAAACAAAACGACCCCACCATCTATTCATCTTCTGATGGAGTTGTAAATTTAATCAGAAAAAGACAAAAGACTTCATTGTCTGGAAATAATGGTGTGTACCTTCTGTAAACGCCATCTGCCTCTATCTTTGAGTTCGGAGGAATGCGTTTTAGAGGTAAATCAAACAGTGCCAATGCACATCTTGCAGAAATCCATGATTAAATGAAGTTTTCCTGATCAGTGCTTTAGGTCACAATTCGCCACATAAATCCCAAATGCTTTGTGTACCACTCACTATTAATCAATTGATTGGTTCAAAAAAAAATTATAGAGAAGAAATTCTTAAGAAATATTCAATGTTTTTTTTCTTGCCTGGAGAAAATTCTGTTACTCAGTTTGTGACATTGTAATCTATAATCCTAACAGTGATTTGACCCTTTTTCATTCTCAAGTGTATGTCATCTGAACGGAAAAGATGGGCAGTGCAGTTCATTTCGCTAGAGGTGTTTGGCCTCTGAGAGGCTATATAGATCACTGGTTTACTAAAGACTTCCTGCTGTTTTGATTTTACAAACAGTTGGAATTAAAGAATAAGAATCAGTCCTTCTTTTGGAGAAAATATTTCAAGTTTCTTAGTGTCTCCATTGCCAGGGTCTTATCCGTTGCTCTGTTTGTTTCCATTACTCTTAAATATCTGGGGTTGTAGAATCATAAAATGTTAGCTCAGCATACTACTTTGAGATCACCCTCAAATAGAAGCTTCTGGAAAGATTCACAGTCTCCTTTTATCTTCCATGTACGAAGTTGGAGATTCTTGGGCCTGATTTTTGTCCTTGCTCCACCTTTCCTCACTAAGCAATACCAAAGGGATTATCGGTCACCTTTCACTCATTCTGCTGGCGGCCTTGACAAGGAACAAAGGTCATGAATTCTACTGAGAATTCTACTCTAGTTCCCAGGTGTCGCTAGTAAATAGCGCCCCCTGTGTGGTAAACCAAAGTAAATGAATTATCTGCTGACACAAAGTTGATGGCAGGGAATTAGTTTGGTTTTATTGAATGATCTGTCTTGTTTGGCATAAGAAGTTGTTTTGAAATTCTTCCCACTTTCCAGTCTTTTTTAGTGTAAAATGTGTAGGTTTTGATGAGGGTGGTGCTTAGTCCAGTTGATAAAATATGATGTGCCAATGAACGTGCTCACGTTCATTCATGTGTAAGCACCTATTTTGGTCCATAATGGGGTGAGTCAGCAGAAGACCATGCCCTTTATCTGGGAGTCCTATGTTAAGTAATTTCGCATTAACTTCCTAAATTATATGTAACTCCAGGCAACATTGAAACTGCAAACTTCAGAAACGAACCCTATTCCTGTTCTGCTTGAAATTACTTGAAAAGCTAGCATCTCTCCACAGGACCAGAGTCTGCTGTTTGGTTCAATTTTTCTTTTTCCTTCTTCTACTATTGCTTTGCTATGTCATGTAAATCTGATTTCTGCCTTAGCATTTCCATCCACTAATTACTGCAGATCCTTGGCTTTTGCAGATTTCCAAACTCATGGGATTGACTGTCCTCTAGAGGTCCTGAATTATTTGTAGTTTTACAGAAGTAAGAATTAGAATTGTATCTGGCATAGGCTGGTAAGCTAGAGAGAGATCCTTTGCTAATAAATACACTCGACTGACCCCAAACCTTGGTGTGGGGTCATTCCTCCATCGTGGAAGGTTCCAGCTGCCTCTGGGTAGCTTAGTCTTTAATCATCCTACATTAGAGATTTATGGACTAAAATTACATACAGGTATATGTGGATTTGCAGTTTGTGACGGTTTAGGAAACTGTTTCTCAAGCATTTAAATAATTGCTGGTTCCTGGGAAACATCCCTAGAAATTCTGATTCATCGTTCCGAGGTAGGGCCTGAAGATGTGTATTTTTTTTAGAAGATTTTATTTATTTATTTGACACAGAGAGAGATCACAAGTAGGCAGACAGGAAAGCTGCTGGGGTGGGGGGGGGCAGGAAGCAGGCTCCCTGCTGAGCAGAGAGTCTGATGTGGGGCTCGATCCCAGGATCCTGAGATCATGACCTAAGTCAAAGGCAGAGGCTTAACCCACTGAGCCATCCAGGCACCCCTGAAGATGTGTATTTTTAAAAAGCTCCCCAGGCAAGTCTCATGTGCAAACCCAATGGACTAGGAGATACTTTGATCCTTCACAAACCTCAAGCTCTAGCTTAAAAGAATGGTTTCCCACTGCCATCAAGGGAAAGACCCAACGTCGTCAGTGTCTCCTAAACCGACATTTGTTGGGAACCGCCCTCTAGTTCTTCCCCCAGCCTCTTCTGGTGCCACTCCCATCTTCTTTGTACATCTCTCAGCCTCTGGTATGGACCCTAGTCTTCCCTTCCATGGCTTTCAGTTGCACTCTTGCCTTTGCTGGAAAGCTCTTTTCACCTCCCCTGCCCTAGTGAACTCCTATGCACCCCGTGCAGGTCTCAGCCTTGCTGCATTTCCCAGTGAAGCCCCTACTGACTCGTTTTCCCCACCACTGCTCACTCCCTCTCTTCCTTATAGCACTTACAGCTGTGATTGGGGTGATTCTTTGCCTCCTGCCCATCTCCCCAACAATGCCGTGAGCTCCACGAGGGCAGGACCATGTCTTCTTGGCTCTAGGTCCCTCTTCCCAGCATGATGCTTGTACAGAGTTGGAGTGTAGGACATCACTGAGTGATGAATAGAAGGTTGGCAGCGTCCTTCATCTGTCCCATTGACTGTTCCACCATCAAGATGGAAGTGGATTCATTCATTTAGAACTAAACAAAATCCATTAATTGCTGATTCAGTACTGTTCTGAACATTGTTTTTAGCCACGGGTTCCCAGTCTGGGCACTCTTGACATTTTGGGTTGGATGATTTGTTGTGGGGGCTGTCCTGTGCATGGAGGACTTTGAGCAACAGGCCTGACCTCTACCCACTCGATAACCTTCCCTGAGTTGTGCCAAACATGAATGTCCACCGACATGACAGATGTCCCCTAGGGTCCAAAATCAACTTTCGCCATTCTAGGCAGAGAGACCAGAGCCACAAGTTACCATGACTCCCTATGGTGGTAGACCTCAGCGCATTATCTGCTGTTCCCTGAACTTCTGGGGAAGGAGGAACTTGGTCATTGCTCAAGTTCATCATGTACTAATAACTGAAAAAAAAAAAAAAAAAAAAGAAAGAAAGAGAAAAGAAAAAAAAAGTTTGAAAATATTGAGTCCTACTGGAGGGCTTTCTTCTAAGTGGCCCTGACGATTCTGGCTTTACGGTAAAGAAAAATATGGATGATGGGAACAGATAATGACTCATTCTTGGGGCCACCTAGGTCCTTGTGACGAAGTCTGGGGCAGCAGAATGTGTGTGAGGGAGGTGCGTCCCTCACAGTCCTTTGCAGACACGATCCTTGCTTCTCTTTTTGACAATGTCTGGTCCCTCCAAGCTTTTCTGCTTAACTGATTTCCAAACTTGGCTAATCACCAAAATGAGAGGAGAGCCTTCTAGAAGTCGACACGCCTACCCCTCTTTGATGGAACTTCGGGGTCAGGACAGCAATCTGAACCTGTGAGGGGCTCCTTTGGTGGTGCTGATGGCCCTCTGCTCTTGGAAGATGCCTCCCCGGGGCCCCAGGAGCTGCATCTGAGCCTCGCAGCTAACCCCGCTGGCTTACGTGCGTATCGGGGAGTCGAGCTCTAGGCTGAAGAGTCAGCATTTGGGGTGTATGTGTGGGGGGCTCCCTGAAGGCTGTGGCATGGGCCAGCCTTCTGTAAAAAGGCACGGTGGAAGGGCACGAGGGGTGGGTCCATGTAACCAGGAGCCCATGGCCTGCCTGAAACAGGGAAGGGCTGAAGGGAATATTTAGGTCAGGAACAGTGTCCATAGCACCAGAGAACTCAAATCCTTTATGACTGAGACCCATGTGGCTGCCAACAGGGGCTCTCCTCTTCAGTCTTCCTCCCTCCTTCCCTTTTTCTCTCTCAGTGAAATAAAGCTTCCAGCACTTTCTTAATATTTTTATTGAGGGGAAAGAGAAAGATGATCTAAGTGTTTTGCTACAGGCAAAATCTCCCTCTATTTTGAAAACTTTGAGAAGCCTGGGAACTGCTCACCAGAGAGCGTTCTGCTGGGACTGGACCCCTCTGGGCAGTGATACCGGGCCTGGGGGCGAGTGCAGGGGCTCTTGGGTGTTCTCACTTTATCCAGAAATTTCCATATGGTTCAAGAGGGGGGAGGGCAGGGTGGAGGCGAGAGTTGGTGTTCTCAGTGAGCAGTTGGGTTTATGCAGTAGGGATTTCTTTACACCTTCCAAGTGGCACTTACAGACTGTGTAACAAGTTCAATCTGTAAGAATCTATTTAAAAGATGTCGACACACGCGTCCAAAAACCAAAGCAAACCAAACCCCAACCGTATTCTCTCAGGGAAGAAGTTAGTCATGTTTCTTATTGCAATTTGGAGGAATGGGCTTTGGGTTCCAGGACATGAGTACAAGGCTAATATAGTTGTTTGGAAGTAATTTGAAGAGAAATGAAGTGTGCTTGTCCTGGGAGTTCAAGGACATCAAACAGTCTTTATATGATAGAGTTTTGGGTGAAAGCTCTCTTGGAAATTACAGTCTGGGTCCTGAGCTGTCCATCCAGGGACTGGGTCCTTCCTCGCGGGTGGACTCCCAGATCTCCAAGGGGAAAGCAGCTCTTCTAAAAAGTCTTTGCCGTTAGGAGTCCTTTCTTGCAATTCTATGTAAGTGGGCACTTTATTTCTTGGCATTTTATTTTACCGCAGCTCATAATCCCAGGACGTGGTTTGTCATATTGTTGGTGTTCGAGGTCTCCCCATGACCGTGTTTTGTTAGGCAGAACTGAGACAGGCTTCAAAACAATTTACATATTACCCCCTTCTGTTAGCTTCACTTTTGGGGATGGCTGACAAAGGTGTAAATTATTGCTTATTGATGTGGCATTGAACATATGTTTGTATAATGAGTGAGAAGTTTAACTTGGAAGGAAAATACTCTCGGAGCTCAAACCAGAACCACAGAATCTGGATATCTGGGAGTGTGAGCAGCTCCTTGATTATGTGGTGGTTCGAGTTCAAGGTCCAAGTCCACACCGCCTGGCCTCCAATCCAGTCCCAGCACTTCTAGCTGCGGTAGATTAATGGCTTCCCCACATCCATACCCTCCGCCGTGTGTCGTGGGTCCTCCCACCAAGATGTAGAGTCTATTTCCCATCCCAGGAATCTGGGCCAGGCTGTGACCTGCTCCAGGCAACAGAACGCAGGGAAAATGATATTGTGCCAACTTCAAGGCTCAGCCTGAAGAGTCCTTACACATGTATGTTCCATGTTGGATGGTGGTAGTCCTGGCAAATCTGGCTCTCTCGGCTTCAACAGACACAAACATAGACAGGACCCAGTTAGGCACACCCGGTGGCTCCGTTGTTTAAGTCGCTGCCTTTGGCTCAGGTCATGGCTCCAGGGTCCTGGGATTGAGTCCTGTGTTAGGCTCCCAGTTCTGCTTCGCCCTCCCCTCTGCTCTCATGCTCTCTTTCTCTCTCTCTCAAATAAATAAATATAATCTTAAAAAATCTATTAAAAGAGAAAAAGAAAGGACCTGGTCAGACCCGACCTGGATAGCTGCCCAGGCGGGGTTAAGTGCGAGCGGTGGGCTCTGATGGCACAAAAAAGCCAGGTGAGCAGCAGGAAGTGAAGGACACAGAGAGCCCCAGAGGCCACGGACATTGAACGGAGGGCCGCTCCTGACCCCTGTTTCCCAAGGCCCCTGCTACCAGTCACAACTAATCTCCTTCCAAGATGCAGCCCAGTTTTTCCTCCGTGAGGAGACGTACTTCTGGAGAGATGAGCCCGTGTTACCTGCTTTATAGATTATTATTTTCCAATTATGGAACAGCCTGTTTGCACACCAGGCCTTATGTTTGTTTGCTGCTTACAGGACATCAAAGATCAGAAAGATGTAGTTCCTATCCTTGGGAAGGTTAAACTCCCTTGGGAGGTCTGTCACTCTGACTGAATGTTAGAATCGTCTGAGAGCTTACACAAAGCCGTGTCTGGGCTCCACCACAGCCGGATTAAGCCAGAACCTCAGGGCGTGGAATGGGGGCATTGCAATGTTTCAAATGTGCCCCATCCTGTTCTGCTCAGCAGCTGGAGTTGACAGTAGCCGGCTTGAAAGGCAGGTGGTTTTAACATATCAAATGATAAAAAGGAGTGGTTGCAGAGTTGGTTAATTTATGGAACCCATGTTATTTTCTCATTTCTTCTCTGTTGTCTTCACCAGGCTGACTTTTGCCTTAGCTTTGTGGTTGCAAAATGGCAGCCATGGTGCCATGCATTTCATACATCTCCCTCATTGCGTCTTGAGACAAAAGGGATGGCTTACACAAACACGCGCGCGCACACACACCCACACACACATCTATTGTCTATTTTTCTATCTACCTACCTACCTATTTATGAGTGAATAAAGCCTTTCTCAGAATTTCTGGACATTTCCCTTATAACTCCTGGTCCAGAATATTGTCGCATGCCCAAGCCTAAATCAATCTCTGGCAAGGCAAATAAAACCATTGTAATCTGCTGAGATCAATTGATGACTCACCCTCCTGGGGCTGGAGAGGTAGCCTCTTACTCTGAGCCTGTGGTAAGGTGAAGAGTGAACCACAAACCATGTTGGGACTTTGCCAGGATGGAATGAGGGAGTAGGAGTGGCTGGTGGATAGTATCTGGCAGGATAGGATGGGCTGTCCTATGGGGACAGCTCAACCCCGGCATCCCAGTGCCTTAGGACAACAAACATTGACTTCACAGTGGTAAAGTCTGGCACTGGTTAGGGGGAGCTCCCCATGTGGTGACTTGGATCTATGCTCCCTTGTTCCTCCATCTTGGGTGGCCCCCATCTCACCAAGGTTGCTACCACAACAAAAAGAGTACTAGCAGAGGCCATTTATTTGAACTCCCTCGACCTGGAAGTGATACTCTATGCTTCTGCACCCGGAAATGATACACTGTGCTTCTGCTCTTTGTCTATTGACCAGAAGTGCTCAGTGGGCCCTGACCGGTTCTAAAGGAGTCTGGGAGTTGTTGGGGGAACACATGGGAAATTTCATGAGCACAAACTGTCTTTGCCGGAGCTGGCAAGTAAGCCAGAAGTAGAGGCAGGAAATGTAAGCTGAGTTCGGAGGCAAAAGGGTGTTGGGTCAAGCATGCATGTTGGTTACACATCCAGCTTGGTTTCTCATCTTATTGGACTCCCATCATCTCTCCTACACAATTGCCACTTGCATGGGTGCCTCAGTGAGGTTTTTCCTTATTGCTTTAAAAGAAATTTGTAAAGAGGTTCTGGGTATCTCAGAGGCAGGAGATACACAAATATTTGGTGTCATTACCATGGTGTTTGAAGCTCCAGTCATAACTCAGCTGTGTGTCTGCATCCACGTGGCAAAAGGTGATAATACCTACACTTAGAAAGAAAAATGTTGCTCTTTAGCCTGGGTTGGCTTCCTCATGTCTTGGTTCAGTAACCCCATAGACCCCTTTCTCAACACAATGGGTCATTTTCCCCTAAGTCCTTGAATTATTTTTTCAGAGATCCACTACCCTAATTCATCTGCTTTTCTAGGAAAAGGTGGGTCATGTTTGTTTATGATATAAACATCTCATCATTAAAAGAGACTATAAACTTTCCTAGAGCAAAAAAGACAACTTATCATCTTCATAGTACCTAGTATGGTCCTGCGTATACAAGATGAGCTCTGCAAATCTAACTTAGTAGGAAATAGATGGACTGTCTTATTTTAGGGTGGGAATGTGCTCAATTCCTAGAGGATTTTTGGTAATATAAAAAAAAGTCCACTTTATTTTTTCAGCATGTGGATTATCTGGATTTCTGGTCTCTTTTAGGCAAAGTATTTATCTCAGGATGGCTTCTTTCTGCGAGGCTGACATCACACCATAGCAGTTTACAGATGCTCAGAAAATGCTAAGTATTTTATTTTATTTTTATTTATTTATTTATTTATTTATTTGACAGACAGAGATCACAGGTAGGCAGAGAGAGAGGAAGGAAAGCAGGCCCCCCGCCGAGCAGAGAGCCTGATGCAGGGCTCGATCCCAGGACCCTGGGATCATGACCCGAGCTGAAAGCAGAGGCTTTAACCCACTGAGCCACCCAGGTGCCCCAAAATGCTAAGTATTTTAAAACAATGTTGCAACATTTAGCTGAAGGTCAAGGATCTGGCAACATCAACCATTAAAACATAGCTAAGACCTGGGAAGTGAACAATCTTCTATCTCCGGAGCAGATAGAAGGTGTAAGACAACTCTGGCGTTCAATTTCCTCACAGCAGAGTTCCTTAGATTCTTACTCATGGTCCAGTGATTACTGTTGTACCTGAAGTTCTGAAAGAAATAATCAGCTGGTTTCCTAAATGTGATAGTGGAAGTCAATACAGGCCTGGTTAAAGAAGTCCTGATTTCCATGTAGTGGAAAATAGTCTTTTATAGTAATATAGCTCTATCTTGATTAGCACAGAATTATGTCCACTATCTACTGAGGAGGAGCAAGGCAGTTAACAGAACAGCAGGTAAAGTTGTCCTTTGACTAAAGCGATCGTAGGTGTGTATTGGACACTTACTATAGTGGTGAATTATGAAGATCTGGCCCCTCCCCTGGGCAGCTTACAATTGTGGGAGAAAAAGAAGAGTCAATAGTGATTTCATTATTACAGGGTAAACAATACTGTGATTGGTGCTATGACAGCACAAGGGAGAGCCAACTACCCCAGCCTTGGGGAGTCAGGGAGGCCTTCCTGGAGGAAATTACATCCTATAATTCCTAAATTATCGTGTGTTATGTTGCAGTGTACTTACTGTATTTTATTGCACGACATCACATCATCCATAACATCATGAATTCACCATTGTAATGAGGGGCACCTTGGTGGCTTAGTCGGTGAGGTGTTCAACTCTTGGTTTCAGCTCAGGTCATGATGGCAGGGTTGTGGGATCAAATCCCACACCTGGCTCTGAGCTCAGTAGGGAGTCTGCTTGAGAATCTCTCTCTTCCTCTCCCTTTGCGCCTTTCCCTGCCTGTGTGCAAGTTAGGCCCATGGAAGGAGGTGAAAGGTAGGGGTTTAGAGGGACGAGAAAATTCTTTCAGATGAAGGGACTGTTTGTGGATGGTCTTGAGAGAGGCCTGATTGGAGGATGTGAGCCTGTTTTGCAGTTTTAAAAATGGTAAACTAGTACTTTTGAGTGTTGAAATTTTAAGTTTTATTTACTTCTTTATGCATCCTTTATGTTTTTTTGAATATGCATAATGAGCACATTTTATTTTCCAACGGGAAAAGTGCTATAAATTTATTTTTGTTTTGAAAAGTTAAAAAAAAAACATTTTTGTTATTTGGACCATCTATCAGGTGGCTCAGGGCTTGTGTTCTGTGAATGGCATGTAAATCTTCCTGAGGCACTGTGAATTGAATATAATGAGGAAATTATTAAATTATCCATGGCTTTATTTAGATTACCAGGGAAAGATGATTCTCTGCCTCGTGTGTTATTTTGAATTGTCCATAAGAATCCTCCATTTTAATATCAAGAAGAACCCTGGGGAGGACTGCTTGCCTGGATTCATCTTGCCTTTTCCCTTTTGTGAAAATACAAGATATAAATTGTTCTTCAAAGACCTTTTTTCCTCCCTTGGTGCAAGCAGATGAGTTCTAGAGGTTCATGGGGGAGTTTCTGGGTCCTGAGCCCTTAAGGGACAAGTGTTACTGAAAATCCCTTTCACGTCTCCCCAACAGTGGGACAGATCCAGGCCCTCGGTCCCTGAAGACCCACCAGGCTGGTCGCGTCCTACCAGAATAAAGGTGAGGTGGGGAGTCAGGTGAGCTGGGGACATGGACGGAAAGTGCCTTTGTGTGGCCTGTTGCGTGGGAAGCCATTTTGGATGCAGCCGAAAGAACCAGAGAAGAAGAAGAATGTTCTCTGGAGACTGTGGGATCTGCACATTATGTTTGAGCCCCATTCACCTGCATTGACTTCTCCTGTCTTCTTGCTCTGCCATCTGTTCTACCATCCACGGAACATGAGCAGATCCAATATGGTATGACTGAGTGTCAGTATTGGGGAATGATGAGGTGCTCTGGGAGGCTCTGGGAGGGGAAACCTAAGCCAAATCAGTGTGGTCAGGGAAGGTTCCTTCCTGGGGGAGCGGAGGGCCAGGAGGAGATGTGAAGCTGAATAAGGGTGAGCCAGGTAAAGAGGCCTGGAGAAAGGCTGGTGAGGGTAGATTCAAGGAACTGCAGGTGGCTGGCTAGGATCCAGCCTGTGCCACAGAGAGAGGGTGCTAAGCAGAAAACCAGTGAGATGAGAAGAGGTCAGCTCACGAAGCAGCTTTTATACTCTGTTCAAAAATTTGGATTCTTCCTAAGGCCAGTGGGGAATTGGAAAGAGCACAGCCCAATTGGGGATTCAGAATTCCCATTCTGATTCCAGGAGGACAGCAGACCAGAAGAGGCAGGGGCTCCTGACTGGGAGTGATCATGCGGCCTGACCCTAGAGGTGAAGGTTCCAGTCATTCAAAAAAAAAAAAAAAAGGACAAAGCCAACCTTCATTTGTTTTTTCCTTTCTCCCAAGGAATTGCAATTAGTTCAAATAAAACTGGGTTTATTTTTCCAGAGGGTGTGGTGATGGTTGAGCAGCCCTAGTGCTCGGGATGGTGGTGGATGCAGGATCATTGAGACAGTTTCATGCAAAGAAGAACAGGCAGGAAACAGCTCTGAGGTCCCATCACCCTGCTCCCCAGCCAGTGGTTCCTCTGGGGCTGACAGTGACTGCAGGGGCCCTGGGATCCACTGATGCCTCCGGCATCACCCCTAAGCTGAGTAAATACCTGTTTAGTACACAGATCCTCATCTTCAGATTTGTGTGATAAGTACCATACAAGTTCAATTATAAGTGTAATACATTCAGAGTCATTTCCTTTGTGGCTGTTTTCGATCTGACAAAGCTCAAAGCATGATGACCTTCAGATGGGGTTCTGAGAAGTATTTTGTCATTAACAACATCCTCATCAGTAAAGGCTGCGAAGCCCTGTTGCCCAGGGAGGGATGGACACCATCTCCACCCCCATGGATCTCCTGGCCCTGACTGATCACTTGCTCCAGATTTGGGTCCAACCCCAGTAGATGGTTGTGAGTGACTGCCATGAAGGACAGGAACACGGCGGGTGGGTTTAACCAAGGTTCAAACAACTTAATTCATTTTGGTTCTTCCTGCCTCTCCTTTTCTTGTTTAAGTATTGCAGTTTCCACTCCTTGCAGACTGTGGTCCTTACGGGTAGCATCTGGTGACTTTACCTAACTAGGTCTTCAGCTAGAATGGCAGACAGGCGGATACAATTTCACAGCAAGCCCTGAAAATCTCCTGATTTGATTTGATGATGATATTAACAACCGTAACTAACACAAAAACACTGAATAACAAGAAGCTTGACATTTATGGATCCTTTGAACATGAACCTTGGCCAACCCCCGCCGGTCTCTCCTGGAGGGGTTGAGCGTGCAGATTAAGTGCAGACGGAGCTGCCCGGGTTCCGGGAAGCAAGGCAAGTGGGGGGGGGGGTAGAAAGCAAACACAGCTCTGTCTCGGAGCCAAACTGCAGGACTTTGCACACCCCCCAAGGCTGTGCTTCTCCGTAGTAGCTGACTGTTAGATTCAGTTTGGGAATTTTGAAAATAGAGATGCCCAGGCCACAGGGAAGCCAAACCCAATCAGAATCTCTGGAGTGGGGACTGAACATCTGAGTTTTTCAAGGCTCCCATGCAGTCACCTTAATGGGCATCCATGCTCCTGGAGGGCTTATGAAAACACAGATGGCATGGCCCCACTCCTAGAGTATCTGATCCAGGAAGTCTGGGTGGTGCCTGAGAATAAGCATTTCTAAAAAGTTTGGGGTGATGTTGTTGCTGCTGTTTTCACACTACTCTGAGCTCTTAGGACATTGGTGCCTGAGTTTGAGCCTAGGACCCTCATTCTGAGGGAAGGGGGCCGGAGGGGCAGTCTTAAGTCTTCCCTTCCATGGTATCAGGAAGAACTTTGAAGATAGATCAAATTAGTAGTATGTTTTCCTTGGCTAGCCCTAGCTCCAGCAACAATGTTAAGTCACAAATGGTTCGATGTACAAGGGATGTACAATCCATCATTGCTTATGTTGGATGATGTGACAAGGTTGTTGTAATTATATTCCTACCTGAACTCCACAGCGTTTTTGTGGGCAAGTGCAAGTGTAGCTCTCGTGCTGGGCTGACTCTCACTTGACCTTGGGGGTTTATGTCCTTTCATTCTTTAAGGGCTAGGGTTATGGGACTGTTTCTTAGAATCATAGCCGGCACAGTGCCCACCACTTCATTGAGCCGTGGGGTCAGGCTGGGGCCAGGCTAGATCTGCTCCCCCAGGAGGGACATGTCAGTAAACGAGAGGTGGCTTTGCTCATGGTCAACACCAGAGAGGGCCATTCCAGAGTGTTGGGATGGAGCAAGGTGATGGGCAACTAAAGGAGGAGGTGATGTTTGGAGACCTACACAGATGGCCCCAGAGAAGGTAGGGATGGGGTTCTCTGTCACTGGGCAGGGACCTCTAGCAGGACTCAGAAGATGGGTAAGTTTAGGGTTGAACTTCCATCCTTTGAGGATAGAGATCCAAGGCAGGAACTGAGGCCTGGAACTGGAGCACAAGACAAGGTTCTATGAATGAGAAACTGGGTTTTAAGAACAAGACAGAGGCCTGGTTTCTCAAACTGGGTTCACAAAGTGGGTAAATATGATGCTCTAGTTACCCAAGTGCCTTTAGCATTTTTTTTCAACAGGCTTGTTTCAAGAGAACAGGCATGGGGGAACCTTCAACAGAGGCCAGCTGGCCTCCACTCTGTGGAGTGGAGGTGTTTTATAGAGGTTTGAAATCAGCAAGGTATGCCACAGTAGGGTAAACCCTTCCACAATGGAGTCTTCTATGTATTTCTCTTCCCTGAGCTCCAGTCAGTTAAGCTGCATAAAAATGTTTGTATGAAACCTTATGTCACTGGCTGAATGTTCTTCAGTGGATTGTGCTAGAATAGGCTTGCACGGGTGGTGGGCATGCATTTCTGGTCTCATGTGCTACAGTGAGGGGGGAGGGCCCTGCACAGAGGGAGTGGATCATACTTGAGGGTGCTCACACGGAGATGGGTCTGGTAGGTGAGAAGAGTTACTCTATTTTTGTTTACATAAAAGGTTCCCCAGATGACTTTCTCCAGAATTGTGCTTTGTCATTATGGCCAGAGGGTCGGCCTGGGAAGGAGGCATGGCTATAACCAACCATGATTAATCTGAGGGATGACCAGGTAACCATTGACCAATAGAGTCTTTCTCTGTAACTGACTTACAAACACAAAGAAGAAACTTATCTCTCCTTCTGCTGGGTTGGCTAAGTTGACTTTGCTGACAGCCATGCTCCCATTGTGTAGAAATGGCTTTCCAGAGACAAAAGGACCGAGCTGATATGTAAGACGGTATGGGAAAGAATGGGGAGAGGAAAAAGATGCACAGAGCCTGCACGTGCCCAGTGGTGTGGAACATCTGGGTCAGGTTCTTTCATCTTTTTCTTCCATTTTTTGAGTGTTGTTTTGGATGATGAAGGCAAAGAAATTCTCCCCTATATTTGATTGAGCCTCTTTAATAACAGATCCTAGATTAATAGTGTGTAGACTGGGGATCTCAGAGGATGGAGAAGGAACTCAAGGAACTAAAGGCAAAAATCCAGAAAAGTTGCCAAAGAGCTCTCTGGAGGGATAAGCCAGTGAGAAGGCACCTGCTGGAGGAAGGCACCACCCATGATGCTGAATGTGAGACCTAGAGAACAGAATCCTGGTCCTGCTTAGCCATGGGCTGGTTATGTGACCTGCAGATTCTTCTTCTGTAAATAGAGGGGATCAGAGAGCTAGATTTTTTTTTTAAAGATTTTATTTATTTATTTGAGAGAGAGAGAGCGAGCAAGAGCATGCGTGAATTGAGGTGAGGGGCAGAGGTAGACGAAGGAGCAGACTCCAAACTGAGCAGGCAGCCTGATGTAGGACCTGATCCCAGGACCCTGGGATCCTGACCTGGGCCAAAGGCAGAGGCTTAACCGCCTGAGCCACCCAAGGGCCTAGAAGAGCTAAATTCCATCCATTCCAGGTCTGGCTAACAAATCTATTTACAGTCCTGAGAGGGTCCCCATCAAAACACCCCAATCCTGATGCTGAATGCTTCTCCCACAGGAGTCCTCTCCAAAGCATGACGTGATTGGAGTGAACTCTCCTTAAGAATGCTAATATTTTTGGCTCGTTTAACCTCACGTGGGTCAGTGACATTTTTGAAACCCATCAAATCTTGGAAAGTTCAGCATGTTGAAATGAAGTGATTTAATTAGCCTTTAGAGGCCAATAGAACACGTTCTGGTGACACAGCTTATCTTCTGGAGATACGGCTAGATGAGGACACGGAGTGGGGTGAGGAGTGATTTGTTCCAGAAGCCTCCATGCTTGGAGATACATCAGAAGAGAAAACAGGGACAGCACTGAACATGGTGACATGCTGCGTGTGTTTTAGCCAGGACTCTGCTGGGAGCACTTTTATTTGCCCTGAAATTAAGCCCTTAGATTGCTGAAACCAGAGGCTCGATATCCTGGAAATGTGTGGTTTTTGGGCTTGTGAGAGGGTGGGGTGGGCAGGCATGTGTCTCAGCCACTAGGGTTGTGCCGCGGGCTTCCCATCTGAGCCATGCTCAGATGCTCCCAGCTGTTCCAGACCCCTGAATTTTGATGTGGGTATTGTGAGCTCGTCCCACCACCACAAAAGGGAGCATGAGTGAGACACATTTTCCTGTCTACTGCATATGTCTTCATTATGAAGATGAGAGCTGGGTGTCCAAGTGTGAGAGCACAGGTGCATACCCCTCACATCTATCACCCTTGCCTCCTTCGACCATGCCTACCCTATATCCTAATCAAGCCCCCTGCTCCCCAGAAGAATTGATCCGCACAGTAGGGCAGAATCTCTGTGTTTGCTTTCCATGTTGGGACTCCCAAGGGCTGCCACATTGTGAAGTGGAGACAGCCTAGAGAGACAAGGAGTGAGATTAAGGAGGTCTGCGAACCTGCAGTGGGCAGAGGGAATGAGAATGAGGGGCCAGTGAGGATACAGGCAAGAGGCTGTCAGCTAGGAAGACAAGCCAGGCTATTTCTAACTTGGCAAAGCCAACAACCGAGAGCTTTAAGACGCAGTTGTTCCTGTTTTCCATCATTAAACAATGTACTACAGAGAAATTTCCATTTAAAATACAATTAGCCGGGACATGAACCTATTTTGGTCCTGTAAATGCTCCTGACTTAGCGATGGTCAAGGAAATTCCACAGGGTCCCTTTGAGGCTCGAGGGTGGAAAGAGATGGGAAAGGAAAATTTTGATTCCTTATTTCCAACGTGTAGTTTAACTTTCTTAATTAGTTCAAGTCTCCCTCACTAAGCACCTCACCAGCCTGCTTTACTTCCTTTTATGACAAAACCTATCTCAATCCTCCGCTCACACAGGAACCTGGGGAAACTGACACTTGTACATAATTACATGGGAGCCAAGCCGGCCTCCAGTACTCATCTTGGATATGTAATCTTGTCCCTGGCCATGAATGGGGGAAAGCAAGAGACTTCCTCCTTAAAGGATGAGGCAGGAGCGTTTCTATTAAAACATGAGGGATTCGTGTAGGACATGGGGAATTCACTTAACTCATTTTACAAAATAGAAATCCTACAAATCCAATTAGGAACTCAGGAAACAGGATTACCTCATTTCACTTTTTCTCTAAGATTTATAACAAAAGAGGCAGTCCTGTGTCTCATTCCTGTCTACCTCTGACCTTCACTCCTAGAGGCAGCTTCAATTAGTTCTTTTCTGGTTTCTCCCTCCAATTATTTTCACATTTCTAAAAATCATACAAATGTTCTGTTATTATTGATTGTTCAGTGTTGAATATTATCTGCTGACTTCCTACTGTTGAAGATAATTATTGACTCTCTTATTATGCCATTTTTCCTCTACTCGTTCAACAGTCAATAGTCAACTTTTTGGTTAATTCAATGTCCAGTGTTCACCTTTTTGTGAATATATATAAGCCAACTGATAAGCCATATATACATGTGTATGTATGTGTCCCATCTTTTTTTTTTTTTTTTTAAGATTTTATTTATTTATTTGACAGAGAGAGATCACTAGTAGGCAGAGAGGCAGGCAGAGAGAGAGAAAGGGAAGCAGGCTCCCTGCTGAGCAGAGAGTCCAATGTAGGACTCAATCCCAGGACCCTGAGATCATGACCTGAGCTGAACGTAGCGGTTTAACCCAATGAGCCACCCAGGCGCCCTATGTGTCTCATCTTTTAGGAGTTTCTCTCCACCATTTCAGTGGTTTCCTTGATATTGGATCCCCCATTTCGCAGTCCTCATGGGTTTCCACCTGTTTCATTTTAGTTTGGGTGAGGATTTTTCTTGGGTGGCTTCCTAAGGAAGGATACATGGTAACTATATCTTTGAAAACATGCATGACTGAAAATGTATAATTCTATCTTCACATTTGATCAATTGTTTGACTTGGTATGAAATCCTGATAGCGGGTGGTACTACATTGGTAGTAAATAATTACCCTCATGATTTTAAAGACTTTTTCTTATCCCTTCATTGTCATCATTGAGAAATGCAATTCAATTCTGATTCCAAATCCTGTGGTTACCTACTTTTTCTCTCTGGAAGCATGGAGTCTACACTTTTTTTTTTTTTTTTTAAATTTCTTTTCAGCGTAACAGTATTCATTGTTTTTGCACCCCACCCAGTGCTCCATGCAATCCGTGCCCTCACCAATACCCACCACCTGGCTCCCCCATCCTCCTACCCCCCGTCGCTTCAAACCCCTCAGATTGTTTTTCAGAGTCCATAGTCTCTCATGGTTCACCTCTCCTTCCAATTTCCCTCAACTCCCTTCTTCTCTCCATCTCCCCTTGTCCTCCATGCTATTTGTTATGCTCCACAAATAAGTGAAACCATATGATAGTTGACTCTCTCTGCTTGACTTATTTCACTCAGCAGAATCTCTTCCAGTCCCATCTACACTTTGTTCACAATGTTGTAAAATGTGATGATGAGGAGTCTTGGTGTGAGACATTTTTCTTTTTTGAACTATATTTGCTGTGTCTTTTTAGCCTGGAACTCAAACCCTCTGGTTCTAGGATATTTTTTAAATTATTTTTTTGGTAATTTCCTTTCTTCCTGTGTTTCTGCTTTTTCTTTCTGAAGCCATAAGAATTGGTTTTCCTAGATCTATATGCTGATTTTCTTATCTTTCTTTCTTTCTTTCTTTTTTTTTTTTTTTTTTAAATTTTACTTATGTGACAGAGAGAGAGAGAGAGAGAGAGGGATCACAAGCAGGGAGAGTCATAGGCAGAGGTGGAGGGGGAAGCAGCCTCCCTCTTGAGCAGGGAGCCCCATGTGGAACTCCATCCCAGGACCCTGGGATCATGATCTGAGCCAAGGGCAGACGCTTAACTGACTGAGCCACCCGGGCACTGCAATTTTCTTATCTTTTCTTCCCCTCTCATTTCCCACTTTTTTGGGTTTTACTTTATAAGAGATTTCCTCAGCTTCATTTCCTAGACTGTCACTGAATTTTTCATTTCCAGTATCACATTTAAAATTTTTCAATAATTTTTTCATATCTTCATGTTTCTTTGAGAAAATAACATCTTATTTCATGGTTACAATGTCCTTTTTTATTATCACTCTGAGAACATCAATTATAGCTTTCTTTGGATTTTCTCTCTGTTCCCTACACACTCAATTTTCTCTTGAGTTTCTTTTTTTCTGTTATGTTATTTTTTATCCTTTAGTAGACACTTTTCTTAAATGTGTCTACAAGTCTGTCTTGGCTCCCTGCTCAGTTTTGTTGTTGTTGTTTGTTTGTTTTTAACTGAAGCAGACAGGAGGGATTGGGAGCAGTGTACATTGTTGGACTTGCCAATGGTGGGCTTCACTTTGGTGACTGTGGAAGGCCAGTTCAATGGGGAGCTTCCAAAGGTTTGAATATCCATTGGTCATTTTCTTGGGTCTTTAATCTTTCCCAGAAAAAAGTATTCCAGCTTTCTGTCTGGAGAATCTAAAACTGACTGAGCCTTATGGAAAAAAGTGGGGAAAGGGGCCTTAAGCCCATCACCATGGGCTATGGACCTAGACTTTCTTTTTCTTTCTTTCTTTCTTTCTTTCTTTCTCTCTTTCTTTCTTTCTTTCTTTCTCTCTTTCTTTCTTTCTTTCTTTTTAAGATTTTATTTGACAGAGAGAGAGAGAGAGAAAGACAGTGAGAGAGGAAACACAAGCAGGGGAGAGAAAAAGAGAGAAGCAGGCTTCCCGCGGAGCAGGGAGCTTGATGCTTGGGCTTTATCCCAGGACCCTGGGATCATGACCTAAGCCAAACGCAAACCTTCAAAGACTGAGACTTTCTTAAAAGGGCTCTGTTTTCAGTATTAGGCTCTGTTTTCAGTATTACACTGTCGATCACAGAGGACCCCGGGAGTCCCCCAATTCAGAGTCCTATTGGTTCTAACCACTGAATGCTCCACTCTCCTGCTAGAGTCAGATAGGGACATTTGCTTGCCAGTGTGGACTAGGGCAGGGTGAAGATCTGTGAGTCTAGTGATTCCTACGCCTTCGGTCTATCTAGCATCATTCATGCCCTTATGTTCAGAAGCACTTTGTGCCTCAACTGCTGAGCCTTCCTGACATTCTACAGAACAAACAGAGATCCTTTGGGGCCCCTCCCACTTCCAGCTGACTTTCAGGGTTTTCTGCTGTCTACAAATTTATTACCATAATCCCGTTTTCTTTTTCTTTTTAACATTTTGTTGCTATCATCTTCTCACCCTTCTCTCTGTCTTGTTGGGTTATTTAAATTCATTTACTGAAATTTTAGAAGGTTTTTAAAAAGAAAGTCCAGGTGCATGCATGTGGTTGGTCTGCCGCATTTAACAGAAGGCCCTATACTCATTTATCTCTGGGAAAACAGTCCCAGAAAGAGGAAGGCATTTGCCTAAGGTCGCAGAAACATTAGGGGAAGAGTTCTCATTTCAAGTCTTTCAACTTAATTCAGGATGGTTTTAATTTACTTCTGATGCTCCCAAGATTTGTCCAAGTCATATTGTAACTACATGAGTCCTATTTTAAAGGGTATTAGTGGAAGCATCAACAGCATTGTCACCCACAAAACAATTTTTGATTTCATCCACTTAACATATTTTATTGAGCACCTATGGTGTGCCAGTAACTATGGTGTGCAGCCCATAGTTCAATGTATGGACTCACACAAAAATGAGTTTGGCAGACACTGTCCTCTCTCCTATAGAGGTTACTATCTAGTGGGAAGACAGATGTCCATCAAATAATCACACTCTGGAATTTCACCAGCCAGCTGTGTGATTACATTCACATTACCAAACCTCTCCAGTCTCGAGTGCGAGGTGAGGGTTAAATGAGATGATGCATGGAGGGGGCTTAACACAGCAAGCGAACCTCTGTAAGCTCTTGATTAAGTTGAGCTCTTCTTATTTTCTTTATTACTAGTTGTGAAAGAAAATGACTACCATTATGAGAAATTATAAGGGTGTGTATGCGTATGATGAGACTCTCCTAATTTGAGCATCACCTACTTGTGTCAGACTCTAGTGGTTGCTGACGGCACTTGATGGGTTGTTTAAAAAGAAACTGGTATAAAACTTTCTTACCGAGAGCGACTACCCTTTGATTTGCTATTTGTGTACATTGCGATTTACCATGGAACATGTTTGTTTCTATCCGCATTTGGAAGTGGAGCCAATGGCCGTGAGAAATTACAAAATGTCAAAAGAGACGTTGACCCATAACATTAAATTTTAGGGGTTAGAGCAATGTGGCTATTTGAAAAAATAATCGAGACTGCAGGAAGAGGAAAGTGGAAGCAGGGGGCATGGAGAGGTTTTATAGGAGTCAAACTTCCGGGTCAAATATTATAAACTATTTCAGGGTATGAGGAGGCGGGGACTATTTCTTCAATAGAAGGGAAGGAATTATCTGATTTCGAGTCCACTGCAACAACAACATCAAGAAAAACCAGGCTATTGACCAAGATATGAGCTAGGAGACCAACCAACGATGTGAATAAAGGAAAAGATCCTAGAAGATCAATCAGGATCTCAAGGGATAAAGACTTTGGGCAGAAAGTAGGGTCCAAGGCACCATGAGAAGGGAGGGGAGGGGTATAGGAGAGGGAAAGAATGCACTCCTGAGTTCTGTTTTGTCTGCAAGGAGTGGAGACATGAAGAATATTGAATTTGTAGAAGTGTTTCTGGCTTTTTAGGGGAAAGAATTATGAATATGTAAACATGGAAATATCTTCTAAATATAAAATATAAAACAATAACTCTGGGACGTAGGTATCTTGTCTTTGCATTTCCCTAGAAGGAGAATTATGTGAGGCAACAAGAGATCAGAAGGAACTTGCTAGAAGAGGTCCAAGAAGTGAGGCATTACTGATCCCTTGCTTGCCTTCCTCATCTTCCTTCTTGGTGTGACCAGGAAGCAGCCAGGTGATTATTTTACACATATATATTTTTTAAGGTTTTTATTTATTTGACAGACAGATCACAAGTAGGCAGAGAGGCAGGCAGAGAGAGAGAGAGAGGAGGAGGAGGCAGGCTCCCTGCTGAGCAGAGAGCCCACACGAGGCTCGATCCCAGGACCCCGGGATCATGACCCGAGCCAAAGGCAGAGGCTTCAACCACTGAGACACCCAGGTGCCCTTATTTTACACATATTTTAACTGTGACAATCATGGCTACTCTTCTTAAACCTTTCTCTGGGCCACACTTATCCTTTTGCATAAATTTTGCCAAGGCTCTGGTCTCTTGGAGTAAATTTCCTGGCAAATATGAGTGATATAGCTTGAAAAGCAGGGGAATGATTCACATGCAATTCAGGAGAGCAGGTCCTTCTCGAGAGGGTGAGGAGAGAGAAGGAGAGAAAGAAAAGTGTGCTTTGGGTCAGGAACAAACTAATTGGGCTCTGTTTGTTTGTCTCCCTCCCTGGCAAAACTTCACTCCTGGAGGGGCTATTGCCCTGAGTTCCTTTAAAACGTTTATGGATTGGCTATTGATGTCATTTCCCAGGAGAGGTTTTCTGTTATTTTCTTTCCCCCAATCTTGTCTCACATAAGCTATCAAAGCCTCGATCTAGAGCCTTAGGCTACCAGCTCTAGATCTCACTGGTGATGCTCCAGGGTCTGGAACATGTCTGGGGTGAGAGTGTGAAGTCTGAGGCTCCAGTTCTGTCTTCTCCCAGAAACAAGGATGATGGCAGGCCAAGACCCTGGTCTTTGGGGTCAGGGAGTTTAGGGTTCAAGTCCCAGCTGAACTACTTCCTGGGTTGTCACTGGGACATTAACTTCTCAGATCATGATCTAACTCCTTTGTATAATTGACATAATATTAACTGGCTGGAAGGGGTATTCAGAGAATTAGGGATAGGTGGTGTTCAGTTGTCCTTGGGAGTAAGAAGCGTAGCTACTGATATCTGGTCTTCCTTTAAAAGCATTAACCATCATGAGATAACCAATTCCAATAGGATTCACTATAACATAGCATTCAGACTCACTCTGGTGAAATCTAGATCAATTACAGTCAATCTGGGACATCCCCAATTATATTCAAAACAGCACAGTTATTACCTGGGGTTTGGGTTCTCCACTCTGCAACTTCTATTTAGGTCCCCTTTCTGAGCCATGTGATCCTTATGGCTTGTATTTCTGGACACACAGTCCTTTACTGCATCACAGCTTCAGCTGTGAAATTCAGAACAGATTTCCTATACCAGTGTAGCCTGTGTTTTAAGTCAGACCATTCCAAACACGTCCTCCAATTTTGTGGGAAATCAGTCCAGTAGTTTCTCATCCGATTTAATAACAGGTAGATGTAGAAACCTAATTTTATTCCTTTGGACGAGCTAGACCACAACAATACGTCTGCATCCATCTGTGTCATTCTCAGGGCCTGAAGGTCCCTTCATGTCAGGGAATTCTATTTTATTCATTTTTAGGTTCCCAGTGCCTGGCGTGGAGAGGTCCTGACTAAAGTTATTCAGTCATTTATCCAGCAAAGCATATTCAGGGATGTTGAGTGCAAGATTGTGGCAAGATTCCGGCAGGATTCTGGCAGGATTCTGACCCTGAACACGATGGACGTGAGTCCAGAATCTAGGAAGAGAAAGGCTCTAAACAAACAGCTACACAAATGAGTAATGACTGTTCACGTGCACTGAAGGCAAAGGACACCGTTGCCATGAAAAGCAACCTGGAGATCTGACAGTGACGGGGGATTTCTCTGACAGTGACGGGGGAATTTCAGGCTCCCGGGATTTGGAGGCTGGGAGAGTTACCCAGGGAGCCTGACCACAGTGTGTCCTCCTGCTCTGAGCGGGGCTTACGGGGGCTCTTGTCACCTTCCTGATCTAGATAGCCCTGAAGACCAGCGTTTGGGCTAATGTCCATACCTGGATGAAGATGAGGTCGGACTTCTTTGATGCAACATGCTTTAAGTGACTGCTCTGTGCCTTGGGCTTTCATACGTGCCTCCTTTAGGCCCAAACCAGTGTATTTAGTGTAAAGCCTTACTTAGAGCTGAAGGTTCAGTGTGTTTGCGGTCATACTTCCACCTGGAGGTTCAGAACGATCCCAAGTTCCCCATAGGTGATAATTGATGGATCCTGCAAAAAATCTTGCCCTCTGATTTCAAGCAGTGTTTTGTTTATAGCGGTTTTCTTTTCTTTAAAAAATTTCCTTAGTGGGACGCCTGGGTGGCTCAGTTGGTTAAGCAGCTGCCTTTGGCTCAGGTCGTGATCCCAGTGTCCTGGGATCGAGTCCCACATCGGGCTCCTTGCTCCGCAGGGAGCCTGCTTCTCCCTCTAACTTTGCCTTCCACTCTGTCTGCCTGTGCTTGCTCTCGCTCGCTCTCTCTCTGACAAATAAAAAAAAAAAAAAAAAAAAAAATTTCCTTAGTTACCGAATCTTTTTCTCAAGCAAAGCTCAATAAAGAAGCCTGTCAGAGGAAAGCACCGGCTCCCCACCCCCTCCCCCGGGTCAGAATGGTGATGCAGGGTCAGGTTACCCTTTGTCCCTCAGGCATCTTCTAGATTGGAGGACCCAAGACTTGCAGGAGGCTGGGTTTTAAAGCCATTCCTCTACACCATACTGTATGTCTCAGCTCCCAAAAGCCTGCCCCTTAGTTCCTATCCGATGAGCACAATTAGATGCCAACAGTTTATTAGAGTTTCATGATTGTAAGGGAGACCTCTCTAAACCCAAGGAATGAGCAATCTCTGTTAAATATTCATGAGCATTAATGCTGGCCAGGTTTTCTAATCTCAGGTTCATTTGGATTTTCGCCTGTGATGGTTTTATGTAAACAAGGAAGCTGAACTGGTTGGGGGAGGAGTGCTTTGCCTCCAGCAGGTACAAAGTAAGTGTTTGTTGATTTGATTTCCCAGATCAGCGCTGGAGGAGGACGTATTTGAGTACCTCCAGTGCAGACCACACTCCTCCCTCTGGGACTAGCAAAGACGTAGGCTCTGTGGCCCCTGGCCTTGAAGACTTCACAGTCCAGTTGCAGATAGAACACATGTCCTCCCTGGTACAATTGGACAGCCCTCCAAGTCAGCAGGTCTTCAAGTGCCAAATCATATATTGAAGCTACTGGTGCTATAAGAGGTCAGGGAAGAAAGAGATTAATGAGAGGGAAATGGAATAATGGAGGTTAACTGTAGAGCCAAGTGGTCCTCTTGATAGATTGGGTCTTGATAGATTGGTAGGAATTAGAGAGAAAGGAGGGGGCGGTGTTCAAGCAGGGCAGCTACACATGGAGTAAAGACACGGAGGCAGGGATCTACCAGGAAGGAACTAGAGTGAGTGGAGGACATGGGAGTGGGGCAATGGGAAAGGACTTTCTGGGATCATCTGGGAAATTAGTAAACAAGATATGCTCCTTAATGCAGGATCCAATCACAGGAACTCAGGAGAACAAAAGGAATCAGAGCCCTCACGTGTCTTGACCCAGCTCCTGTGGATGTATTCATAGCAGAAGCAGTAGAATTGAGGGATAGGAAACCAGACAGAGGAGCTATTGTTTGATCTTACGGACAATAGGGAGTCATTATAGGTTCTGTGAGGAGTCCTCTTTTGGAAAGATTGTACTTCCCGCTTGCTGTTGAAACATTAGAGGAGTGCTTGCCTCCCTTTAGCACACATTCCAAACCCAAGTCTTCCGATGCTTATAAGCTCTCGGCGATGACCTAACTTGGGACTGGTTTTGTGAAATTCTTGATGATTGCTTCCAATTTGTTTTGGTTCCAAATAAACTGTAAATGTGAATCAATCCAAATGCTCTTATGAACAATAATTTGGTAGAGTTAACGAAGTGTTAACAACAAGACATGAAGAGCTTCCCTCAAGTAAACAAATAGATGCTGGGATGGCCCTCTAACACTATCCCTACATTGACATTTCTGCAAGCAGAGCAAATACATTCAACAGGCAAGTGCCAAGCCTGACCTCTGTAACAGTGATATCATTTGTGTATTGACTTTTGGGAATCAAGAACTGACATCTGGCCTCCCTCTTCACATCTATTTCATGACCTTCAGGCTGGGTCTCCACATTTCAGAAAGAAGGCAGGCTCGGACCCTCAGATCAGAGTACAGGGAGGCATTGGAAATTAGACTTTGATTTGGTACCTCAGAATTAGTCAGTCATTGTGTTTAAATCATGATGATGATATATATGCCATTTACCAAATTCCCAGTGTTCAATGACTGAAGACATTTTACATTATTCATTAAATCACTCCATCATGTATCTATTTTCATTACCTTTACTTTCTAAGTGAGGCAACCAGGGCTTGGAAATAATTGACTCAGTAGTATACAGATAGCAAATGGTGGAATGATGGCTATGAACCTACATCTTTCTGACCAAATTCTATTCTTTTTTTTTTTCTTAAGATTTTATATATTTATTTGACAGAGAGAAAGAAATCACACATAGTCGAAGAGGCAGGCAGAGAGAGAGGGGGAAGCAGGCTCCCCTCTGAGCAGGGAGTCCAATGCAGGGCTGGATCCCAGGACCCTGAGATCATTACCTGAGCTGAAAGCAGAGGCTTAACCCACTGAGCCACCCAGGCACCCTAGAGTCTATTCTTTTAACTTCTTCCTTATCCTGCTTCTCCATTGATGATGATAATAATGGAGATTATAATTTCTGTGGTGGACATTTTTAGTTGCTTACTCAATAGCTTACTGTCTTCTTTACCAATGAATCTTGTGTGAGTAGGAAATTTACCCCGCTAAAAGAGTTACCTAGACTTCCTTGCACCTGAGGATGGTTATGTGATAGAATTCTGTCCAAAGAGACATAATCTGAAGGTTCTTGCTGATTTCCCAGTATACACACAGATCCTTCCAGCAACTCCCTTACTCCTATTCCTATCTTGTATGTGGATACCGTGACTTGATGTGTAATAGTTGTCTTGCATCCAGCTGGGCAAAAGCCAGATGCTATGGTAGTGGAACAGGAGTCTAGAGATAATTGGAGTGTTTGATGACTCTCTTGAGCAACTGCATGGGTCTTAGCCTGCTTGCATCCTATCTACCTACTATGGGATTAAAAACAAACCATTGGCTATTTAATCCACTTCTATTACTTGCTGCTTGATGTATTCCTAACTGATAAAATTATTATGCCTTTATAGCCCCGGATACACATCAAGGTTTTTCAAGTGTTACTTATTGACATTTCGAGTGTGAATAACTCTTTGTGGTTGGGGCTGTTCTGTGCATTGTTAAGAGGTTTATCAGCATCTCTGGCCTCCATGTACCAGGTGTGACAGTCAACAGTGTCTCCAGATATTGCCAAGTGCCCCCTGTGGGGCTAAGGAGCCCTCACTGAGAACCGTGGCCATATGTAATTTCATTCAGTCTTCTCACTGTTACTGGAGGTAGGTAGAAATGTTTAATTGATTCAAAAGGTAGGGAAACTTGACTCTAAGAAATTAAGTGAGCTGCCAAGAGTTATGATATTAGTAAGTAGATGTGAACCCAGGACATATGGCTCCAGATTCAGTGTATTTTCCATCGCAGTGCTTGGGTTATCTGTTTTGGTTAAGGCCATTGATCTAATTATTTGAACGGACACCTGCTTTAGATGCTGCCTGATCACTATAAAGAAATATTGTGGTTGGGTAAGGCAGAGTGTTCTGTGACAAAAATACAAGAGTATAATTTCTTGGTCCTACTCCCTTGAACAGACATGTAGTATTCAGGGTTTCAAAAGGAGCTCAAGGTCAGGGCTCCTAAGTGTTGACATCTTTGTCCTGGCTGCAGTTGGATTGCCTGCTCTTATTTTCCAAAAATTTCTGGTCTAAACAAGCAGATTATAAAATTTTCCCTAGCATTTTCTATGTCCCAATGACAACATAGCCTCAGTCAACTTTGGGGAATTGAAAAAAAAAAAGTTAAAAAGATCCCATTTGTTTTGGTTCTTTTTACCCCTATCTTCACTTACTATGAAAGCCATCTGTAGCAACCAAGAGCCATATATAAACTCAGGCTTCTCTTGGAGTCAGAGGCCTCTCTTGGAGTCAGAGGCTTCTCAGCTGTTTCCAGATTTCTCCACTGGGATTGCCAACTAGGGTGTGATCTAAGTGGCATCATCATGAGTTCTAGTTCTGGCCTGTAAACAAAAGAAGACAGATTCTCCCAGCCCAGTAATAGCTGCCGAGAGAACGCTCTTCGGTGGGAGGATGGGTTAGGGAGTGCCTCTTGCTGGAAGAGATATCTTCAAGGGAACAGTGCTTTATTGACCCACTACAGCCTTGAACTTTGGCTCCTCCTTGTTTTGTTTTTTTAATGCTTTCAGACTAAAAGTCGATTTATTTTTAAGTACATCTCTGTCTGGTGTCTTCAGAGAATGCTTGCGAAGTCTGCTAGACTTGCTAATAGCTACCAAGGCTGAATCATGTTACCTCACCTACTACAAGCCTCTGTCAACATTGTCTGAGCTTATTTGGGGAAGTTATTGGGCTGCTTATACACAGTGAAATGTTCTGGAAAAGCTGTTTGCATGCCATCTTGACACTAAGGGAGGCAGACGAATATTCCTAATGAGAACATTATAAGGAAAGGTGAACATTTCTTGGCGGCCTTGTTTCATTTTCCTTACTTAGTTTTTAATGGATTTTTGTTTTCCTATATTGTATATTCTCCTTTTTTTTTTTTCCTTTTGTGAGTAAGGGCATAGTTAAATCTATAGTAAATGTATGAGCCCAGTCTGTCTATATGTATATATGCATGTATGTGTGAAACAGGAGCCCATTACATCGATGGGGAATTATAAAATGATTTAAAGAAATAATTATGGATCTAGTTTAACCTGTTAGCAGAGAGGGAGACAGAGAAGATTAAAAAATGCAAAATGATGCATCCGTATGAATATGCTTTGTAGTCGGAAAACCATCCATTCCGTGGGTCTCAGTGTTTATATGTCAATTGAATTCATTTATTCATTGACTGAATAAATATATATTTCATGCCAACTGTGAGATAGACATGGCATGATACATGGGGATTTCAGGTGAAACTTTAAAAAAATGATTTTTTTTTCTGTGAAGGAATTTGGTCTGATAGAATCAGATGAAAAATAACTATCTGGCAATATCGTGTAAAATTGTGGAGAGCTCAACAGGAACAGTCATGAACAAGTGATGGGAAAACAATGTAGAGGTGGTATGGCGCTTTCTGTCTTGTAATACAAGTAACTGCTCTCTGTTCCTGGTGATTCTACTGGAGGGGGATTCTGTTTCCTTCCAAAGGACAAGAAAATTCTGTTGGGGACGTTCTCTCTAGTCCCTACTTGCTTTCCTTAAAGGAGAACAGATGTCCACCCGATTGGAGGGAGCTTGCTTGGTTCACAGTTTCCCCCTCTGAGTGCATAGCTGATACATTGAAAAGGTAACAAAGGTTCATCTCTGATCCTCTCAGGTTCTCATGCTGCTGGCATCTGGGTTTTGGAGGGAGTCTGATCAGTCTTTGACATGTACTCAGAGTAGGTTTGCAGAGTTTATTTTTACCACAGTGAGATACCTAGCCTTAGACTTGGAGAGGGACTCTGTTCCCATGTTTTGGCCTTGGGTCCGAGCAACATTCTGCAATGCCTCTTGTTAGGGGAACCTCATTATTGTTGCTTAACAAAGCTGACCCAGTGATCTGCATTTGGCTCTGGATATTTAGCAGTTGGAACTCAGAAGGTATGTGAGAGAGGCATGATTCGCACCACTTACATTCAGCAATCTCACCTCATAATTGTAACAACCTTATGGGAAGGCTGTAGTATGGGTTATTCTTGTCATTTTGTATGTGAAGAAGTAGGTAGAGATTGAAGTTATTTTGAATAATAAAATGCCAGCACCACACGCATGGGGTCAGATCCCACTGCTGCCCTTATGTGTCAGCTGACCTGGGGATAAGTTCCTTTATTTGATGAGCCTCAGTTTCCTCCTCTGGAAAATAGAGACAGCACCGCCACATTTGTAAGTTGTGCAAACTAGACATTGTGCATTTAGGACACTAAGCACAATGCCTGATGCATAGCAGGCACTCAGAGAATATTTTACCTGAGGGGCGCCTGGGTGGCTCACTCAGGGAAATAGCCTGATCTTGGTTTCCGCTCAGATCATGACCTCAGGGACATGAGATTGAGCTCTGCATCAGGCTCTGCACTGGGCATGGAGCCTGCTTTAGATTCTCTCTCCTTCTGCCCCTTTCCACTGTTCTCTCCCTCCCTCTCTCTCTGTCTCCAAAAAAAAAAAAAAAAAAAAAAAAAAAAGAGAGAGTATTTGATCTGAGTTGGAGTTGAGTTATGAAGCCAAAGCAGGGAATTATGGGATCCAGGAAATCTAAGACCAAGAACTGATTCAACAAATAGGAGATCATCTGGAAGACTTCCAAAATGGAGTGCAGCTATCTAGGATAGCCTTATGGGGGGCCAGTGTACGAATATTGATTTCATTTATAGAAACTAAAGTAAGATGGGCATTAGAAGTTTTAGATTATGTCAAATACACTGAGTGGTAGCATCTTTCTCAGGAGAAATTCCAGGTTTTTTTTTTTTTTTGGTGGGGGGTCAGGGCTCCATTAGTTGGGTGGTGAACAATCTTGTTCAGACACAATATGCTCCAGAAGGGGAAGGACCAATCTATCTTTTTGTCCATGGTATCTCCAGTGCCTAGAATAGTGTTGTGCACATCTCACTGACCAATAACTATCTGGTGAACCAGTGACTAAATGAACTTAGAGATAGGAGAGTGTTATGGCTTGAATCACTAGGGAAAACTGCTTGTAAAAGGTGACACTTGAGAAAGACGTGGAAGAATGGGTAGACTTTGTAGGAAAAGGAGAAGTGGACCTTTGAAAAATTCTTTGTTCTTCTTTTTTTTGCTTAAAAAAAATTCCCAATGTAAACTGAAGGACTAAGAGAGAGCTGATCATTCACATGGGTCATGTCCTATACTTCTATGAATTATAGCATGACATCTCCCGCTTAGCATTTGTATCTCTTAGGAAGATAGTGCCCATAACACAATTGGCTCTGTGGCTTTTCTGATTGGCCCCATGAAGTCATATTTTTACATGTGGGATTTTCCAGGTTGCTGGTGGCAATAATATTTCTTTAAAGCATACTATTTATGGGTGGAAGTGGGAGAAAAAAAGGCAAAATAAAGGACCAGCATTGATGCATACAACTCCCTCTACAAATGCTTCCGAGTCATAACTGAGCAATCATGACACTCTCCATTAATTTAATGAAATTAATATTTTTCATACACCACTTTCAATGCTACAAAGTACTTTACAGTGAGAGGCAAAATGAGATAATGAGATAATGTTTCATGGAACCATGCACCAGCTAGTTTCCTATCATTAACATGACAGGAGAATATATTAAAAACGACACAGAAAGAAGTCAACTCCAAATTAGCAACCACAGAAGAGAGGGTAGAAGCAGGATGTGGCTCTCAAAGCCCTTTGTTCTGTACTGTAAAAATAGCTCAGTTTATTGTTGGGTTTCAGAGCAGGCCTGGGGCAAGTGAGCCCAGGAGCTGAGCACTTGCCTTTTCTGCAGCGGTTTGTCCAAAGAAAATGTAGTCTTCACTTCTGGTTGCTCATTCATGAGCTAGTCTGGTGTAATGGATGACAATATTTGGAGTCAGCCAAATCTGAGTTCAAGTCCAGTTCTGCCATTGCCTAGCTGCCTGCTTCGGCCTCCTTGTGACTCAGTTTTGTCATCTGTAAAATGAGCGTGAAAACTCGTGATAGGGTTCCTGTGAGAATTCGGCTTGTAATTTGACATGCTGGTCAGCTCATAGTAGACACTCAATAAGTACTCCTTTTGTCTTTGCTTTTGTTAGTAGCAACAACACCGGGTCTGGCTGGGGCCGTGCCTTTAGGTGTGTCAGGGTGGGACTGAGAGGGCCGGTGGCTGGCGTGTGGCCTGTGAAGCCAGAGCCTGCTTTGCAGGAGGACAGAGCAGAGTTCGGCTGCGTAGGAAAGGCTCTGGGGCAAGGGGCCTGTGAGGAGCTCATGGGTGAGTGATGGTGGTGTGTTGGGGCCTCAGGACATGCTGTCTCTGTTGAGAGCCAGCGTGCTGTGTTTCAGGGCAGAGTGAGGAAGGGCAAGGGCTAGCAAGCTCCAAAACTCTCATTCCAGGGACTGGTGTGCTGGGTGGGTTTGTTTTAGTCTGACCCCTCCAGAATACAGAGGTGGCCCTGATGTTTATATAGCCTCGTGTCTCCATTAGTGGATGTTTCTGGAAGGTGGTGACTGCTGTTCTTCTTTCATTGTAAATGTGCATCGGTGATGCTCAGTGGGCCTGGGCATTTCCCAAACAAAGGCCACAGGCAGAAGGAGAAAGAAACAGTGGTGTGCTGGTGGAGGGTTAACAGCTAGCTCTCCGGGGGGATGGTGGTGGGGGACACAGAACAGTTCTGATTTGTTGCCTTTTCTACTTGCTTTGTAAATGCGCCCACCACGGCTGATGTCAAGCTACCGATGTGATGTCAACCAATTTTCCAACCCCCTAAAAAGGTTAGCAGTAGGTTCTTAGGAGCCAGTGTAAGGTGGTGGGCGCATGCCCTGGCATCAGCACAGCCCTGAAAAGGGTCACTTGTGAAGTCACCAGACCCTCGTGGAGCTGGAAGTTGGACTATGAGGGCTCCAGGTGATTCCAGGTGATGGAGTCAGTGTCAGCATGTGTGATTTCTCCTAACCCTGCCATTCACTTTTCTACCTTTGAACTATAGGCTGGGGCACCTGGGTGGCTCAGTTGGTTATGTGGCTGCCTTTGGCTCAGGTCACGATCCTAGGGTCCTGAGATCAATTCCTGTGTTGGGTTCCCTGCTCAGAGGGGAGTCTGATTCTCCCTCTGCCCCTCTCCTGCTCTGATTTCTCTCTCACTCTGTCTCTCTCAAATAAATAAATAAAATATTTTAAAAAAAGAAATATAGGCTTATTACATGCAGAAAAATGAAACTGGACCATTTCTTTACACCACACACAAAAATATACTCAACATGGATGAAAGACCTCAATGTGAGACAGGAATCCATCAAAATTCTTGAGGAGAACACAGGCAGCAATGTCTTCGACCTCAGCCGCAGCAACCTCTTCTTAGAAACATTGCCAAAAGCAAGGGAAGCAAGGGCAAAAATGAACTATTGGGACTTCATCAAGATCAAAAGCTTTTGCACAGTAAAGGAAACAGTCAACAAAACCAAAAGACAACTGACAGAATGGGAGAAGATATTTGCAAATGACAGACATATCAGATAAAGGGCTAGTATCCAAAATCTATAAAGAACTTATCAAACTCAACACCCAAAGAACAAAGAATCCAATCAAGAAACAGGCAGAAGACAGGAACAGACATTTCTGCAAAGAAGACACTCAAATGGCCAACAGACACATGAAAAAGTGCTCTACATCACTTGGCATCAGGGAAATACAAATCAAAACCACAATGAGATACCACCTCACACCAGTCAGAATGGCTAAAATTAACCAGTCAGGAAATAACAGATGCTGGTGAGGATGAGGAGAAAGGGGAACCCTCCTACACTGTTGGTGGGAATACAAGCTGGTGCAACCAATCTGGAAAACAGCATGGAGGTTCCTCAAAAAGTTGAAAATAGAGCTACCCTATGACCCAGCAATTGCACTACTGGGTATTTACCCTAAAGATACAAATGTGGTGATTCGAAGGGGCACGTGCACCCGAATGTTTATAGCAGCAATGTCTACAATAGCCAAACTATGGAAAGAACCTAGATGTCCATCAACAGATGAATGGATAAAGAAGATGTGGTATACATATGCAATGGAATACTATGCAGCCATCAAAAGAAATGAAATCTTGCCATTTGCAATGACATGGATGGAACTAGAGGGTATTATGCTCAATAAAATAACTCAGTCAGAGAAAGACAACTATCATATGATCTCTCTGATATGAGGAATTTGAGAGGCAATGTTGGGGGGGGTTGGGAGGTAGGGAAGGGAAAAAACAAGATGGAATCAGGAGGGAGACAAACCATAAGAGACTCTTAATCCCACAAAACAAGCTGAGGGTTGCTGGAGGGAGAGGGGTATTGAGAGGATGGTTGGGTTATGGACACTGGGAAGGGTATGCGCTATGGTGAGTGCTGCGAAGTGTGGAAGCCTGATGATTCACAGACCTATACCCCTGGGGCAAATAAACATTATATGTTAATTGGAAAAAAAGAGAAATATAGGCTGGTTTCTGGCCATTTCTCCTTTTGTTCTCTCTCTCTCTCTCTCTCTATATATATATATATATATATATACACACACACATACATACATATATAAATACATATACACACATATAAACACATATATATGTAGGATGTAGGTAGGTAGGTATAAGTAATATTTATGTATATTTAAGAAAGAACCAGAACAAAATCCTGCTTTCTGTTTAAACAGGAAATTTTTTTTCAGACTTGTTATTGATTTTTTTTCTCTTATCCTCCCAATGCATCAAGTTAGAAAGAAGAGGTTGATTTAATTTTTCCGGCAGGGAAAAATAAACGCCCTCTGGGCTTTTCCTAATAGCACAAACCTATGCCTTCTCAAGTGCGTCCAGAAGGGAAATATCACGCACCAGGATTGTGCGCTGTCTGATGAGGGTCTCCTATTTCCATAGACTCTAATTTTCAAAGCTGCTCCTTTCCTCAAGATAATTTAGAATTTTATTTGTTCAGCCTGTGAAGTAGAGTTGGGCATATTATGGACTCAAGGTATGAATCCTTTTAATGAAACAGCATTTAGAAGTGAGAGCATCACCGCCTTTGCTATAGATTCGTCATAATGTGCTGAGGACCCTATCCGATCAGAAGCTGATTTTAAATAGCCTATTTCATGTGACTAAAGAGTACAATTATTGGTTGCTATCTTCAGAGGACAGTTACAGGGCAGATTAAAAAAAATGAACATTTCTTAAAAAGCAATTAAATGGGCGGGAGACAAATTCTGAAATCAGAAGGAGGCAAAGAAGAAATAATGAACAGAAATAGAATGGGGTTTGAAAATTAAAAAGCAAGTTAATTTGTCATTGTCGGGTAGAAAGGCCCCCAGTGGTGAGATGATATCCTGGGCTGAACTACTAAGTTTTTAATGCTGTGCCTGAGTGTCTATTCTTTTTGCCTTACCTTGAATAGATGGGAAGTATTTATGGAAAATCAGTGAAGTTGCCTCCTGACTTCACGACGTCGGAAGTCTTTGCTAATAGCCACACTTGCCTGAAAGATGTTGGCACAAAACACTTCAGAAAGAAAGACAAGGACAAGCTACTTTTTGGAGTGAATAGGAAAAAAGGAGAGAGAGAAGACAGGTGGGGAATTAGATACTCATCTCCAGAACAGCTCTCCAGCGGGGGTAGCAAGATGACCCCTGGTCTGCAGTTAGACATACCTGGCTGTGAATCTTAGCCCTGCCATATTTCAGCTGTGTGACTGTGGGCAAGTTTCTTAACCTCTCTGAGATTCTAGTTCCTCCTCTGAGCAATGGAACACTTAAGGACACCAAGGCTGTTGTGGGGATGAAGTGAGGAAATTGACCATATCGTACCCATTCCATTAATGTCTTTCTTTCCTTTCTCAGGGGCACCACCCATCTCTGAGCCAAAATCCAGTGATGATTATGTGACTTGTAATGAACTCTATCTGTATTTTTATTACATGTCCAACTCAGTCTGATGGGATCCTATGGGTCAAGGCTGGTGGTGTTTGGGTGGACAAGTGGGCCTCAGAGCCTGCCCTAGCCGTGCCGCATTCCTGGTGCCGGTACACGGAGACCCACAGGCACCTGCGTGGGACCAGCAGCTGGGCCACGGGGAGCAAGGGGTCAGGGTCGTGATGAATCCTGGCTGCCAGCTGTCCTCAACATGAGCAGATCCCAATTTGCAAACAAGAAGTAGGGGGAGAGGGAGGAGAAGGGTCATTAATTTTGTTTGTTTGATGGAGTTCTTATTTTATTATTTTCTCTATAAATGCGGTACTGGCTCATTTCAGGAAACAAAGTCAACAAACACAAATAAGCCACAAGAAACAACTATAAAATACCCATAATTTTTCCACCCACATTAAGGCAGTTTGGTGCTTCTCAAACTTCTCATTTTTTTTTAAAGATTTTATTTATTTATTTGACAGAGAGAGATCACAAGTAGGCAAAGAGGCAGGCAGAGAGAGAGAGGAGGAAGCAGGCTCCCCGCTGAGCAGAGAGCCCGATGCGGGACTCGATCCCAGGACCCTGGGATCATGACCTGAGCAGAAGGTAGAGGCTTTAACCCACTGAGCCACCCAGGCACCCCTTCAAACTTCTCATTTTTACTGAATGAATTTGTTCCCTCAGAATGGATTCAACTTTTTCTTATAAACCTACATTTGTTTCAATATAGGCATCATACTTAAGTTAAATTACTGAGTGTCTCTCACTCCCGGATCCTTGGGTATGACTGGCTCTGCGGGGCAATTGCACAGCTAACCCAAGGCCTCCTTTACCTGCAGATACCCCAAAGTGTCCCCTAGTTTGTGGTATTTTTATCCAGACCATTTTCTCATTTTCTGTGATTTTACACACTATAATGCTTACAGCTATTTGCTTGGGTAGTTAAAATCAAGGGTACTTAAATAATTAATATTTTACTTACCTGTTTTTACTTATTCTTTGTAATGAATTTATTTTGCTTTTTAAAAAATTTAATCTTATTTTTTCAGTGTTCCAAGATTCATTGCTTATTTTGCTTTTAAAACAAGTGGTTTGCTTTTATATAAATCTTTGCAGAAGATTATTGAAACCAGCTTACAAATTGAGTCCTGTCTATAGTAGAATTACGATAAGGGCATTATATGTAGATATGTCTGTAATCACAAACACACAGCTATACAGATATTACATAGCTATATATTTATCTGTATACATGTATGTTTTAAAATCCTCATATAGGGGGTGCCTGGGTGGCTCAGTGGGTTAAAGCCTCTGCCTTCAGCTCAGGTCATGATCTCAGTGTCCTGGGACTGAGCCCTGCATCAAACTCTGCTCAGCAGGGAGCCTGTTTCCTTCTCTCTCTGCCTGCCTTTCTGCCTACTTGGGATATATAGTTATATATCTGCATATGTATTTTATGGCAATATATCATGAACATATTTTTATACTGAATATACTTTACTATATCATTTTATTGGGTATCAATAAAGTAATATCAGTAATCAATAGCATAACTATACAATATACAATGTTAACATATATAACAACATATATACATAGCTATGCAATACTATAGCTATAACATAACTTAATGAAGCCTATATCATTGGCTATTTGAATTTTTCCCAATTTCTTACTATTACCAATGTTGCTCTGTTGAATATCTTTGTATACATCATTCATTATTTGACATGTTGCAGTTGAAAAGTCAGGTAGTAAGTTTATTTTAATGGCAAGACATGTTCCAAGTTTCAGTGTTATGAATAATGGTTAGGTTCCCAGGATAGCCCAGAATAATTGATTAAATGCAAGGCAGTCCTATTAATATTTGGGTATTATTACAATGTAGTGGATTGAATTGTGTTTCCCTCATGTCCTCCAAATATGTTAAGTCCCTAAACCCTGGTACCTGTGAACGTGACCTTATATGGAAAAGAGTTTTTGCCGGTGTCATCAAGGTAAGATGTGGTCATCCTGGATTCAGCTGGGCCCCAGACTCACTGGTGTCTTTGTAAAAGAAAGTAGAGGCAGGTATGGACACAGAAAAAGAGAGGAAAGTTCATGTGAATGGAGAGAGATGCAGATATTAGAGGTCAGTTGTCCTAAGCCATGGAGTGCCAGGAGCCACCAGGAGCTGGAAAGGAATTGGCAAGGAAGGCTTTTCCCCTCGAGTTCTTTGAGGGAGGGTGGTCATGCTGACAGCTCTATTTCAGAACCCCGGCCTCCTGAATTGTGAGAGAATAAATTTTTGTCTTTTCTTAAAGCTACCTAGGATGTGATATTTTGTTACAGCACTTCTAGAAACAAGTACATATACCTGGTCACCTTTTTGGAATACATTTCTTCGTAGCACGAATGTTATAAAGGGTAATTAGATCCAAGGTATAGCTCACAAAAATATTTAAATGATTAATATAATCAAAACATAGCACTATCCCATTTAATATCATTTAAAGCTGTCTTTCCTTTAAAAATGCCTCTTAGGTAACTGGCAAGAGGAACTTTGTCTTCAGATAGACATGAGACAATGCCCTATCCTGCCACGAGGGGGCGCATCTGTGCGGGGGCTGCTTCTAAGATGGGGGAAACCCACAATACTTCCGCCAAGCTCTAAGGTGCACCTGTTGTGTTGATATACAGTGGTGAACTAGGCAGAGTCCACATCTCCCTGGGCTACACAGTTTAGTGGACATTGGGAGGGATCGGGGTTTTGGGAGAATATTAAAATAGACCTATACAGAATCTGCAGCGACCAGGGAGGTGTGCAGGTGGCCTGAGAGGGAAGATGCTAGGATTGGACAGGTTTCCTGGGATCAGCCTTCACAGGCAATACCATGAAAGGAAGTGGGGATACCGGGGAGGGATGCAAAGAGGGCGGCGAGTGTGGCAGTCTCTGTTAGGTGAGGAAGATCTGGAGAGGAAAGCCATGTTTTGAAGGTTCGTGTCCAGATGAGAAATTCCCCTAAGAAGGAAGTCGGTATTTCGCTTTCCAACTCATCTGAGATTCTAGCCCCTTCTGTATCATTTTTAGTGCTGGCTCCACCCCATTTCTTACTCATTTCAGGCCAAGGAAACCAATCTGTGACTTAAATTTGATTACCATAGATTTGTAGGCTTGGATTTGTGGATTGTGTCCTTGAATCCATTTAATTGGCCTAATCCATTCAAGCGTGGTAACTGAGCACCAGCAAAAATGAGTCCCAAGCTGACGGCAACGGCCTGCTCTCGGGTAGGAAGATTGATCTAATGCGATGAATCAATGTTTTAGAGCCATCAGTTAATTTCCTTTTGTGTTCCGCATGTTAATTACCAGAGGAAACAATTTCATACCTAACTGAAACGGATGAAACAAGATGTTGATTCTCATGTCAAATTACTTGGAAAGAGAAATCCGGGAAAGCCACAGATGGGCACTGGCCATGTGTGATCCAATGGCAGTAACTTGAATACTTCCATTTTGCAATAAGGCAGATGTACATCAGCCTAATGGAGGGTAGGATATTGGTTTTTCAAGGCAAAGATCAGGCCATATGATCTAGACATTTCCAAGGCAACAATGAGAATGGGCTCAAACCTCTTTTCCGAATTGTTCACAGCTGCTGTATTTTGTGGTCTACCTGAAATAGTAGGGTTCTCAAGCTTGAAAACCTCCAATGCTGACTCTAATAAGTATTTTTATTGCAAAGTTACTTAAGTATATGAAAACATAAAACTCTGTGTAAGCCCCTTTATAGCTCCTAGGCAGCTGTAAAATTCCATTCCATTTACACATTGAACAACTGCATTTTATTTTATTTGAATTTTGTTGAGTTTGCAGTTTTGTTTGTATTTACTATGTCCAGTCATGTTGGTTAGCTAAAACGAAATCACCTGCAACATGAACTTGGCTTTCTGGATTCTCTGTGCTGTTGCTACATGCTCCCTTTGTTCCGCCACATCGTGTTGGAAGCATTTTTTATCATTCATGGATCAGTCTTTGCTCTTTCGTTTTTAACATACAAATAGTATTTTGTGGTGGCCATATGCATACTATTATTTGCGTTTTATATCCTTGCACATTAATGAGAGAAGGGGCGTTCAAACTCAAAACTAAAACTTGCAAATTTCCATGCGGGTAAGCGTGAAAAGTCTCACCCACCCCAAGTTTGGGATATTTCAGGTCCTTGAGGAGCCTCTAACACTTGTAGTGGTGGTGTCTGAAGTCAAGCCCGCCACAGGCTCTTAACCTTTCACAAATGCTAAGGTCTTGAGCTAGCTACAGCTTGGCTTAGGGAATTACCCCTTTCCCAGAACAGCAGATAGAAAGGTCATGGCATGAGAGAGCCAACGGTGGACAGGAAGGCTTTTATTGGACTGATGAGGATGATGCCACACCCGCACGATCTTGTGTGCCCTTCTTCTCTGAGCTGTGAGTCATGCCATTACTATGACTTTGGCCGTGTGAGTGCAGCTAGCTGTCCAGTGTGATGTAGCTGTAAGGGACAGAAAGGTTTCTAGATGACAGCCTGCATCTGAGTCCTAGCTTTGCTGCTCACCGTGGCGTGAACTTGGGCATGGTTTTGAAAACACAGGCTAGGCTGCTGGGACCCGAGGTCCCAGATAGTGTGGCTTAAACAAGGTGGGCTTTGTAATTGTCCCTCATATTGTGGTCTGAGCAACACTGGAGAACAAGCTCCTACCATCTTACTCTTCTGTCCACCCCACCTGCATCTGCACGGTCAAAGATGGCCAGCCTCCATGTTCACATTTCAGCCACAGGTAGAGGGAAAGGGGCGTTTCTTTTATTTCATTACCTGGAGGTCACACCCATCGCTTCTGTTCAAACATCATCATCTAGAATGTACTCACATGGCAGTGAGTGCTGTAATACCATCCACACATCGAGCCAAATAAATATTCCTAGAGAAGAAACATGTTTGGGTGCATGTGTGTCAGATAGGGGGATGGGAAGGTAACTAGCAGTCTTTGCCTACGCTCCCTAAATCTCAGTCTCCCCATCCTTCAAATAAGGATAATGCTAGTCTACTTCATGGGGTGGTACTTGTGAATATGGAATTGAGGTTTCCTTGAAGAGCTCTTGGCATAGTCCCTGACTTTCACCAAGTGCTAAGGCAGATGAGCTGTTGGCCCCAAACTTGGGTGACATTACTCACGGCAGTGATTTATTTCCCAGTCACATCAGATGATGTAGGTCACAGTGACGATCGTGAGGGATTGCTCTCCGAGGCCATGCTGTACAGAATGCTTTCTGGTCAACCCCAAGTTGCCAAGGTGGCACTGCGGAGTGATTGAGTATGGCTTCTAGCTCCAGACTGCCTGAGTTAGAAGCCTGCCTGCCCCTTTGAGCCATGCCGTGTGGGATGGCTCTGTACCTCTGTCACCTCGTGTCAATAATGAAGATGACGATATCTGCTTCATGACATTGTTATGATAATTAAATGGATTATTATTTGTGAAGTTCTTATATTAGCATGGAGCACATGGAAATTTCTAGATAAGTCAGTTCAAATGAAATAAAAGAACTACCGTGGGTATGCTCTTGCGTCCTGATATTATGAAGCTTCCCCTCTACGACGACCATCAAAGAAAGGATTATTTCCTTCCTTGTGCCTAGAATGGAAGCTCCATTACGGGATGAGATTTGTCTTTCTCTCTGCTCCCAACCCAGGGCCTGGGAAAAATAGCCTTTCGTAAGCCCTTCATGAAAGCTGGATTCTAGAGGGCTGGTGTTCCTTAGGGAAATAACACGTGTCAAGAGTGACCTGTCATCCTAGTTTCTGACGGCGTCACCTAGTGCTAAGGGGATAATTTGCCGACAAAAGAAACAAGTCATGATCTTCAAGCAAAGCCGTGCCTCCAAACCTCTGGGTATGGAGCAGTGAAAAGAACACTGAGGCTGGTGGCAAAGCCTTTATTCAAGACTTGGTCTACCCCTAACCACCCATAGGACTTCGTGTCTGTGCGGTCAGGTATCAAAGCCTTAATTTTTTCATCTGTAAAATGGGAATAGTATATACCTTTCGGGCATTGGGGGAAATATGCATGTCAATTCATTAAGACTACAGGGGGATGTCTTGTGTGCGTGGCAAAATGAATGCAATCCATCCATCTGCTACGAAGGGGCCTAGCTCCGTGGGGATGCTCCACCTGGGGGCAAGCCCGACCCATGGCAGAAGGTAACTTGCTCACATGAGGCTGCCGTTGAAAGCAGAGAAAGGTCTTGAGTTGGCTATTTTACGCTGGGACATCTAATCATCTGTAGCTTATTTCCCAGAAGAGGAAGGCTGCTTTTTGTGATGTGAAATCATTGTGATTTTTTAGGCATCGCTTTGGCTTCCCGTTGAAATGATTGTTTCTAGCATTCTGTGCACTATTCTGAGAGGCTGGTTGACCCATTCTGAAGCGATTGTAATGGGATTTGCTGCAAGCCCCAGAGTGGAAGGTGGTTGCGTCCTTCTTGTGTGACAGGCAGATTTGATTTCAAATTCCGGAGGCAAATCAAGGAACCCTGGGAAGCAAATATGAAAAATCTGAGCCGATGGTGGAAAGGACAAAGGGGTGGATGGGACTGGGACAAAAGAAGGAACACAGAGGGTAAACAAAAGGGCTTACTTTTGCCTCCTACTTTTGCCTGTCTTCTGCTGAGCGTGGATGGGATGGAACCTTCTCTGACTATTGTTCTAGTGAGATTGGCTTCACCTTGGGGACACAAAGCCAGAAGCTTTCCTTGATAACAAACATACTAAAGTAATCTTGTTTGTTACAAAAGGCAGGACAAACAACAGAGACTTGGATGACTTTTAAATGAATTCCGCGGAGATTGTTGTAGGTTGGGTTTATGAACAAATGAGGAACAAGGACATGGTAAAATTCTATTTTTGCAGGTGGGGAAGCTTAGGCACAAACTGTTTTCCAAGGCATAATTTTGCAAGACCTATAAGCTGACAAAATGCTCCTAGGTCAGGGTTGCTTCCAAGATAGGAGCTCTATCCCTGCTGCTGTTCTTCCCATAAAAGGCTAGGCTCTTTGGAGATTCACTGGTTGCCCACAGTGGTTCTGTTTGCCAGGGGTCTACAAACCAATCTGTGCATTTAATCCATGCTAGCAGGTGTGACCTCTGGCCCCGCCATCCAAATAATGTTCGAGTGACCCTCTGGAACTCTTATAGTGGAAATTCTTATGATGTTTTTTTCCAGCTCAGTTGGAGGAGTGTTTTGGTGGCTGGATGGCCTTGGATGGCAGCGGGGCCACTGTGGGAAATCACAGCCTCGAGCTGTCTCTAAAACTATACTAGGCATGTAGCTGATGATTTTTATCATCGGCAGGATAAGCACTAGGCTACTGGGAACTCTAGCCAGAGGGGAGACAGACATGCAAACAAATGTTTGCCATAAAATGATGGGGGCATGTACAAAAGAGGAGTAGGTCTTCACGGGAAAATGGGAGGGAAGTTTGAGAAAAGACCCCCAGAGGAGGTGGTTTCTGCTTTTCTCGGCAATGGACATCATTGTGTCATTCTAACAAATTGGTAGGAACACACATATAGTCATGTATGCACACACATGTGTAACTCTACCTGCCAGCAGGTTGCAGGAGGCAGCAGTCTGGGTTCTAGAATTCTCTAAACCTTGGGGACAGATGACTAGGTATTTGAGCAATTCTTCTAACCATGATGAGAATGAGTCATGTGGATGGGAAGCATTTATTTATTCTGAGAAAAACGAAGTCACTGTGCTTCCTGGTGAGAAGTATGGAGGACGGAAGAATTGAAAAGGAAGGATTTAAGGCAGTGGAAAGGTCAGATATTTAATAAGCTTATAAAGAAGAGAAATGGCCAGAGCTGCCATTGTTGCGGGGAGTATGTGGGGATCTTCAATGGCAGTTTTGTTCCTTTAGCCTCTTCCAGGCTTTGCATTGGATCTCACTCGTAAACTATGTGTTTTTTCTAGAATGGCCATGAGGTCCAGCTTTCTGTGTGCAATCACCTGAGCCTGGTCTCCACCTTTGTAACTGAATTTTAGGGAGCCAGAGGAAGGTTCTGGTACAATTGCATAGAAAGGATGGGAGCGTAGTGCCAGGTTGGGGGAGCAGAGGCTGTGCCACGAGGGGAGCGGTGGGTTTCTAGAAGTCAGAGCTCTTGCTCCCCTCCTTGCCTCCCTTTTCCAGAGAAAACCATACCCAACAGGTCACACAAGAGATAGGGACTCTCTGTAGCATGGTTGAGGGCATCTGTGTTCATCCCTGTTGTCCATCAAGCCTTCCTTCAGAGTCCATTTTGGGAGATGCCTTTCTTGCAGTCTGTTGTGGGCAGTATTGAGCTGATGTGTGGAGAGCACTGAGGAGGGTAGCTGAGGACACACAGAAGGTGCTCCCCCCGTAGGTCACCTCCAAGATGCTGCTGTCATCTCTGAGAACGTCAAGTGCACACATTTTAAAGTAAAACTGAGTTCCCAAGGGAAGGGGTATATGTGCACACACCTGCACTGGGAATGTTTGATAAAAGAAGGATTTAATGCCTCCTCTATGTGAGAACTTTCTAGACCAGGTAATAATCGCAATCCCAGCAGAAGTGTTTTCTGTCATCTGGGGGCAAAGAAGTTGGCTTTTTTTTTTTTTTTTGGTCTGTAAACATGGAGGTCGTGGTCCTAGTATATTCAAGCTGGGAGGAACCTCATGAGATTCCCGCCCACTCCCAGCTTTTATTGATGAGAAAACAGAAGACAAGTCTCACCCAAGACCACTTGGCCAGGAAGAAGCAGAGGCAGATAATAGCTTCTGTTAGCTTGAGAGCAGAGGGAGCTGAGGGCTCTGCATCCCATCAAGCCCTACTCACTCTCCAGGAGACGACAAACCTGGGAATGATGCCAGGGCAAGGGCTGGCCTCACATACTTCAGTCAGGTCAGACAGTGGAGGTTGGAGATGAGCTTGAGTAGAGAGAGGGAGACGTGGACATGCTCCCAAGGCTCCTTCTGCTTCCATGGCCTTTTCCCATCTGGATGTCATCTCTGCTGACCACGTACCTGGAAAGGTTGGGTTGGTGCTACTGATGATAGGTCTTAGGTAGCCCTGCCTGTCCTGAGGTTCGGTGTGCGGCATGTGAGAGGCAGACAGACAGACAGACAGAAGCAGAGACAGAGGCAGAGGCAGAGAGAGATATAGGAAGACCCTGGGAAGTCTCAAATAAGCTTGGGAGAGTATGGAATCAAAGAAACCATTCTCATTACCTCACTTCCTTTTTTTTTTTTTTTTAAATATTTTATTTGTTTATTAGGCAGAGAGGGATCACGAGTAGGCAGAGGCAGGCAGAGGGTGGCGGGGGAAGCAGGGAAACTGAGCAGAGAGCCCGATGCAGGGCTCGATCCCAGGACCCTGAGATCATGACCTGAGACGAAGGCAGAGGCTTAACCCACTGAGCCACCCAGGTGCCCCATTACCTCACTTCTTATGAGCATTTTTTACTATTGATTCAACTTGTGTGTCAAGAAAAAAAAGGTCCAAATAATACTATACTCTTAACACGCACGTTTATGTAGCGTGTCCCCTAAATCCTAATGCTTGCTTAAAACTGCCGAGGCACTCTTTAGGTAAAGGACTAAGCACTATAGTCTGGAGTGTAAAGAGGTGAGTGCTGGAGAGGGGAAGTGGGCAGCTTTGGGGGCTGCACCCCACTGAGTAGTGTGCCGGCCCCACATCTCTGGGCTGAGTGGGTTTGGGGGGAGCCCTTGTGGGCAGATGGCTATGCCATGAAAGGATTTGATTCCAAAGTGCTTGGTCCAGGTGGAATCAGTAGGGGCGGGGAATGGAGAAGGCTGGTTAAAGGAGTAGGACTGGCGGACCAGGAAGGAAAGGGGCCTGTGGATTCACAGAAAGCCGGTGGGGTGCTTCTTGAACTTTCAGGCCAAGGCAGTGGAGTTCAAGCCAAGTTCAGCCTGATCTCAGAGGGACCAGGAGCTGCAGTGAATTACATAAATAATTACAGCTGCAGTGAATTACATAAATAATTACATAAATAATTGAATTACATAAATAATTCAAGTACTTGCTATCTAGGAATCCACGTCCAGAGGACCTATGGGGTCATCCTGTCTTTTAATATTGAAAACAAACGAACAAAAGGCTTGCACTCCTGGCCTCACATAAGGTGAGAGCCCAGTGCCAATCTTAATATTTGCATAACACCCGGAGGCTTAGGATCCATCTCTTCCTCCCCTTTCCCTTCAGTTTGTTGTTGTCGCTGAATAATTCTTGAACTTGACCTGGGTTCACCTCCTGTGCCGGTTCTTTCCATTTTACCCCACGTGTATCTAACTGTGCCATAAGCCCTTTTAAAATATCTCCTGGAAGCATCCCCAACGCAAGACGGCTGATGCTATAGCCTTTTACCGACCAGGGGTCACAGCAGAGCCCAGACGGGCAGCTTGAATCACTTACTAGATTTGCTAGTCTATAACTTTCTCTTGGCCTTTTCCCACTGCCTGGAACATCGCGCTGGCTGTCTTCTCTTTTCAAGTTCTAGCCCCTCCTCCATTTTGCTGGGTCCTTCTTCCATCTTTTGCAGACAATCCAGGCCTGTCTGGACTCCCTTCTTCCCATCTATGTCCTGGAGAAAGAAAACATTTTATTCCGCTAATCTGCTGATTACCGTTTCTCGTCACCACCTTCCTTTATATTTTCTTTCCTTAATCCCTGCTTTTTTTGATGCAGGCTTTATGATGTATATCATGTGCCAGGATAATAGAAGTGGCTCATTATAGAATTTACAAATAAATATGCACCTGTTGCATATTTAAATTTTAAAAATTTATTTATAGGTTGTTTGATCAAATAAGCTTAGAGCCCAAAGGTCTTCTCTGCCTGCTGCTCCTGGCTGAGAAACACAGCTGTGAGCATATCACTCCTCCGTCAATTAATTGGTGCTCTGATGTGCAAGAAACAGAGTATATACTCCTTAACCTGCTTTTCAAGGCCCTGCGTGATCCGGCTCCCACTGAGTGCTCTAGCTTTAAACCCCACTGCTGGCATCCCCTGTAGGAACTCATCCGTTTCCCAGCCACATGCATTTCCATATGCTTCTTCCTTTTATTTGTTCATCTTTATAGGATCTTAGTGCAGTCCCTGTCATTTATCTGCATCTTTCTGTCGTTTTTATAAACTCTTCACCTTCTGTTATGTAACTGTCCTAATCCCTGTTTCAGACGTTAAGGTCCTATTTTTGATTCCATCTTTTTGACCTATCTCTTAGCCTGGATTCATGCAGAGGGAGATCCTGGGTTTAGGACTTTTGCATAACACGAGGACAAGACTACGAGCCCTCAGAGGCTCTTCTCTGCATTGTCTTTTTCACAGGAGTGAGTAATGTCTGGCCTCCTTTCCAGAACCAAACTGTCACCTGGTTGTCCTCTCTCCAGCCTACAGGCACATGGAGATGGTTCCCTGCCTTTAAGCAGTACCATCATCAGGACGTGCTCTGAGGGTTTGGGCACAGCATCAGCTGGGAGCCTCAGCCCCAGGGGCCACTCACTGCTCTGAGCTGATAAGGTCAATTTGTTTCATTAAATATCTACTGGTCTTCTATGTATGGTTTGAGTGTGCTGGGTGTCCTCCATCTGCCCCTCCAGCTCCAATCTTTCACCCTTTTCTACCCTATTCTGCAGCCCTTGTGGTAGACATGAATGGGCCACATCAGTGGGCTCCCTTGTTCTCTGCCTTCCAGATAGGTCCTGCTAATGGGGAGGCCCAGGAGAAGACTGGAGGAAAGGAGAGAAGACATCAGACTGGCGACCTCTTCTATCTGAAGTTCTCTACTCCTGTTGGGTGGCCGTCTCCATGAAACCAATGAGTCTCTTCTGCGTTTGGGTTCTGGCAACTGTTCCTTCTGTACCTCTTCCTGGCCATAAGGGTATAGTTGGGTGTGACTGTTACTGCCCTATTCCTTATGTTTGCTCAGTACCGCTAAGTAGTTCCTTCATTAGTCCTTCCTGAAATTATTTTGTTTGAGTATGGCATCTGTCTCCTGGGAAGAGGGGGAGGGAGGGACGTATGGAGATATTGAGAGAGAGAGAGAGAGAGAGATTCTAATATGAAGTCATCTGAGGAAAGTGAATGTTCCTCACATAGATGTAAGAGGCCTGTTGGTATTACCTTTTTGAATGAGAACTCTGGCGGGGAATGGACTAGAGAAGGGCATTCGAAGTGAATCAGCAGCATCAGTGTCACTGAAACACATGGGTCGAGTCCCAAAGCCTTGCAATCTAGGCTGGTAATAAGTTTTCCAAGTGATTTTTATGCACTGATTGGGAAGCAAAAAGGCCAGTTGGGAGGCTGCTGTGCTCGTCGGGAAAAGAGAGGAGGGTGTGAGTCTGGATAGATGTGAAAGACAGTGAAGTCTTAGGGTTGATTAGGCTCAGAGCTGGATAGGTGGGGAGAAGGTTAGAGAGGAGGTGGATCCCAGGTTTCAGGCCTAGATATTTTTTTTGAAAAAAGGAAAGAAGATTCATTTATTTGACAGAGAGAGGGAAAGAGAAAGAACACAAGCAAGCAGAATAGCAAGTACAGCCACCAGAGGGAGAAGCAGGCTCCCCACTGAGCAGGGAGCCTGGTGCGGGACTCAATCCTAGGACCCTGGGATCATGACCCGAGCTGAAGGCAAACATTGAAAGACCGAGCCTCCCAGATGCCCAGCCTAGGGGGTTTTTATCTGCCAAATCAGGGCTGGGGGAATAGATTGGAGAGGGAAGCTGTTATGGCCAGGAGGGAGTTCAGTGAGTTTGAAGTGCTGGTGGGGACAGCAGAGTGGAGAGGTCCAGAACGCCTGGTGAGGTAGAGAGGCCTTGCCATCAGGAGCAGGGCCTCGGCCACTGGTAGCTCGCCGCATTCAAGTCCTCACTGTCATGGTCTTGTAGAATATGAACTTGGCGAGGCTGATCTACCTTTCCCAGAATTCCCTTTCTGGGGCATAATTTTAGTTAGGGTGGGTCACCACAGAGAATCTTGGGAGATCTGGTGGGGGAGGGGAAGACGCAGCCATTCTGCCGCTTACCCATGTTATGGCTGATGGGCCGACACCCCTCCTGGCTGTGAAGCAGCAGCTGGGCCTATGGGCCCAGCACTGGCTCTTCCCCGGCTTGTCCTTCAGCTTCCCTAACCTCTGGCTCAGGCCTGTGTATGGAACCCCATGACCAAGGGTTCCAGCTTCGACAGGGCACCCACGTCTCCAAGGTGAGAAGCAGCGGGAGGTTTAGTCCGTCCTCCTGAGGTGGGTTCCAGCATGTTCTCCATTTCTTCCACTTTGCATTTACCTTCCCTTCCTGACAGCCTGCCTGGAGACTCCAGGCCCCAGCGTCAAAGCCAGAGAACGGCCTTACAGAAATAGATGTATCCCAGGGGTTCTGCCTGGACCGTGAGGGCCTGGTTGAACCCAGGGTGTCGCACTCACTGAATGAAAGAGAGAATGGAAAGGACTGGACTGAATCTACTGTTCTGTACACAGAGCACCGGCCCCCCGTGAGCCTGCAGTGCGAGGCAGCGCACCGCCCCCCTCCTGATCTCAGTTCTGAGGTGCCTCCCATGGAGGGAAACTTTGGCCTCGCTGAGTGTGGAAGTTTCAGGATAATTTTGATGATACTTATAATTTTGACCTTGTTCTCTGACTTTAGGTCCTAACTACCATATGAGATGTGAGTCTACTAAGTGGATTTGGAGGTTTTTGGTATAAAGGTACAGAGAACAGGGCCGTTCCTCTGAGAACACCTGCAAAATGAAAAGAGGGCCGTGGGAGCTCATTTGAAAAAAGAATTCAAACTGAATATGGCGCAAAATCTTTGGTCATTTATTTGGTCTTTACAAAAAAAAAACCATTTTTGTATTTCCATTTATGTAAAAGCCACTAAATTCTAGATTTAGCAGAAATTTTTTGAAAAAAGTCTTTACTGGAAAATATAAAAAAATGAATCAGGACCCTCCTGGACGATTCAGGGCTGTGTATCTTCTAAGCCTCGGTTTTGAGCGTGTTGCTAGAGAACAAAGGGGGTTTCCTGACTCTGGGTTTAGAGTCCTTTGCTCTGTCCTTGCTTTCACTGGAGTCCCTTGCTGTCTACACAGTGCTTTAGGGGGAAAAATAGCAATTTAGAACCCTGACAGTATTTACTCATTTCCTGTTTGCCCTGGGGTGTCTGAGCTCAACAGTACAGTGAATCAACAGCTCAAAAGAGAAGGCAGGATCTGGCTGTAGGATTTTGCTTTACACTCAAATTCGGAGAAAATGGAGATTTTCCTTTTGCACTCAATGTAGAGATAGCCCCATCGGAGAACTCCGAACTCCTGGTGGGCAAGAGAAGGCTTCGCGTACCGTTGCCAACTTCTTTGACCATCATCTTAGATAAGGGTTGGTTCTGAAATAGAGCGAGGCTTGTTTTGGTTTCAAGAATGAGAGAACACTTTGTTTCCTCTCATCTCCGGCCAGCTCCTAGAGAGTAAGTCATGGACTTAGCATTAGCCCAGATAGAGGGTTTCCTTTGAAAATTAAAGCTTGGCTCGTGTTCACAGAAAGCTACGATTTCCTGACTTCAGCTTTGCCTACTGAGTTGGGCTTCTGCTCAAAATGCTTTGAATAGGTGTGTGTGTGGGGGGGTGGTGGGATGTGGTTGGTCATGGTTCCTGGGGTGGTTGGGAATGGTGTAGTCTTCTTTGGCAGGTCTCAGATTCCAGGATCCTCTGTTATAACCTCCATCTAAAGGGCCATCCCTCAAATCTCAGTTTTACCAGCCCCATGACTGTTTGATGGTAGCACTTCAGGGTTCTACTGGCTAAGGAGCTAGCTCTTTCCACCGTGGCTTCATGGGTACTCACGCCTCCCTCTGATTTCTCCTGCACTGCCTTCTCATTCATCCATTGGTTGGAAACCAGCTCTCTTGTCTAAACCATGGGGCATGGAATATATTAGAGGACATCACTTTAGGGTTCTAGACAGAGCTGTGTTAATAATGGTGTTAAACTATTGTTGGGGCCTGTTTGAACTAGACCCTTAAAACGGGTGGGCACTGTGCCAAGCAATTTGTATTCCTGAACTCATTTATTTCTGAACACCCTGTGAGGTAGATAATTATGATCCCAATTTTACATGTGAGAAAACTGTTCAGCAACATTCCCCAGGCCACAGACCTTACAAGTCCAGGGACCAGAATTCAAGTTCTGCCAGATTCAAAACCCATACTGTTCACCTCTACCCTACAACTCCTGCTTTGTTCTGAAATCTTTATGTCTTCCCCGTCCAGCCATTATCCATGTGCTTGTTAGAAACAGAGCCCTAGATCTTATTTCAGCTCCTCTAACATGACTTCCCTTGAGCATTTTGTTTTGAGGCTGAAAAATTTGAACACGAGCATCTAAATTAAAGTGCCCTTAAAAAGATTTATTAGCAGATTGCTTTCATCTTGACCGTAACTAATCATAGAAAAGGGAAAACAAGACAAGTGGCCAGAAGTACACTTTGAAACACTGCATTTGCTGAAACTGGCACAGAGTAGCTTTTAAGAATACATTCAGTTCTCGCAAGCCTCCCTGGGGTCCCCGTGAAATAGAATTTGCAACATAATAACAAAGATGTCTATGAAAGAATCATGCCATGCAAGGAAGGGGGCAGAAACTGCATCCGTTTTTGTTTCTGTGTTTCTGAGGTCAGGTCTCTAGAAATACCTGTAGTCAACTAATGCTGGACCGAAGGTGGTGGGATCATGACCAATGACCCCCACCCCCCATCCCCACCCCCAACCTCCTTCCTTCCCTGACTCAAATACTGCTTGAGCTCCTACTAATGCTAATTCCTTGGTGCTGAGGCAAATACACCAGAATCAGTGAGCCCGGATGAGGTTTCTGGCAAGGAGGAGGGATAATAACAAAGAAATCAATACATAGATACTGGGTAAAGTCATGGCAATTGCAGGGATGAAATAGTAAGGCGAGGGAAGGATGTGGCACATCCTTTTAGAAAAGGGGGCCCACGGAGGTCTCTCGGATGAAATAATATTTGAGCAGACACCTGAGAGAATGAAGGGACTAAGCCATCTGGATTTGTAAAGAAAGGGTTCTCCACAAAAAGGAAACAGCCAGTGCAAAGGCCCGTAGGCAGGAGCCTGCTTGTAATTTCAAGGAACCATAGAGACCAGTGCAGCGAGAGTGGGGTGAGGAGTTGGAAGAGGGGAAGAGGAGGGGCTGCAGAGTCCAGCAGGAGCAAAGTGGGCCAGGGTAGGGAGTTGGCACTTTATTCTACGTACCATGGGAGGCTGCTGGAGGGCTTGAAACAGGGGTGTGACATCATCTGACTTGCTTTTTTAACAAACACAATGGGAGAGTAGAAACAAAAGTGGACCAGCTGGGCAAGTGGCGATTGTTATCTTGGCAAGAATAAGGGTGACTCGGTAGCTTGCATACAGCTGGGATTCTCCGGTGTTAGTGGCGTTGTACTGGCCCATTCTGGGTGTTGAACATTTGGCCTGTTAGCTCCCTGTAGCCCTTGCACCAGGCACATACTCTTGAAGGATGGCTGCCAGCAGCTCTTTCCTACCAGGAGTCTCTTTGCCTCCTCTTACAACTGGGATGGCCTTGTGACCTGATTTGGCCAATAGAACATGGCAGAAGCAATGGCTGCACCATTCTTTTAGGAATCCTGGCAGCTACCACGTTCTCTCTGAGGCAGCGAGTCACGCCATGTAGACGCTTGGGCTGGACTCAGTATGAGGTGCCAGTGGAGAGAAAGGACATAGGGTGGAGAAGCTTTCTTAGATTTCTAGACTGTGTCATCCTAGATACCTGACAAGTGTTACCTGACCATTGTCAGCAGCTCTTGGGGGGTAAATATTTTCAACATAACTTCCCTGAACAGAGACCAGACGCTCAGAGAAGTAACTTTTCCAAAGTTATCCAGCTAATAAATGACAGTGACAGGCTTTGATTTATGCCACTGTAACCGTGAAGCCACCAACTCAACCAAGAGTAAAATGCCACTCTGAGAATGTGGGATGATTTTAAATTTAAAGATGGAACTCGGGAGAAAAGCAGTGGCTCTCAAGGACCAGTAGCAGCCCCATCGCCTGGAACTCCATACTCATGAACATTCTTGGGTCCTAGCACAGGCCTCCTGAGGCAGAAACTCTGGGGGTGGGGCTGTCCCCCAATCTGGGTTCTTGACCAATCCTTAGATGATCTTGGTGCAAGCTAAAGTGTGAGAACCAATGCTGTAGAGGTTTTCTCTTGGAAAGGACTTTGTATGTGGCAGGTGTTGGGGCTGGAGGGGAGGATCTGGGGGTTGTGTTCTTTACAGCTCTGAACACTGGCGGTTCCTAAGGGGATGTAAGCATCTGTCCTCAGCAATTAGGACAAGTCTGGATTTCTCCTTTAGAAATACCTATTTATTCCCCAAATCTTATCAGTCTCCCAGGGCCTTTTTTTTTTTTTTTTTAAAGATTTTATTTATTTATTTGACAGAGATCACAAGTAGGCAGAGAGGCAGGCAGAGAGAGAGGAAGAAGCAGGCTCCCCGCTGAGCAGAGAGCCTGACTCGGAGCTCCATCCCAGGACCCTGAGACCATGACCCAAGCTGAAGGCAGAGGCTTAACCCACTGAGCCACCCAGGTGACCCCCCAACCCCTCTCAGCTGCTTTGGCTTTGGCTAGTCACCTTGGCTTCAAAGGACTATTACTTCAAAAACTTTTTTCCATGATATAAGCTCCTATGATAACTTGGGTCACTGCCCTAAAAGACCTACTGTTTTGATTTATTGGTCAGTTAAAGCCGGGTTAGCTGTGGTAGCAAAAAACCCCAACATTTCAATGGCTTAAAGAAGAGAGAGGCATGTTCTTACCACACACATAACTATGTGAGGTGATGGACATGTTAATTAGCTTGATTATGGTAATCATTTCACATGTATACAATATACATATATCAAATCATCCAGTTGTGCATCTTAAATATACACAATTTTTGTCAGTTGTATACTTCCTAAGGCTGGAAAAATATTAAATAAATTTTTATTATTTTAAATTAATTCATTAATTAATTTCTCTACTCAAGTTTTTCTATTAGGACAGAAACAGAGGTAGGCAAGCTATGGTTCAGAGTCAGATCTGACCCACAGCCTGAGTTTACAGAGATATATTGGAACTCTGCATTTACACATCACTTATGGCTGTTTTTATGCTACATGAAAATATTTGATATTCAGCCCTGTACAAAGACAGTTGCTGACTTTACACAATAGTGGGTTATTTTTCTGCATTCCAGAAGACTGTTTGGTGTCATCCTCACACAAGGACCCTGATTCATGGTGGCTCCACCATCTGGAACCTTCTGGGCTTGTGTGGTGCAGGGAAGGGAGGAGCAGAGAATCTCACACTGGGGATTAACCCTTTCACCCAGGTGGTTACTCCCTCTCTCACTCTGTTGGCAGAAGCAAGTGGTCAGAGGAGCACCCCCATGTGCCCAGGAAGAGAACAACACTGGTAAGGACTGCAGTCACTGTAGCTTTAGAAAGGTCAAGGCCAGGCAGGCTTCCAGGATTGGCGGAGGAAGGTTTTGAGCTCTAGAACTACTTTCTTTACCGACCTCAAAATTCAGGACCTACACTCAGGGACCTTCAGCCTGGGAGAAGCTCTAAAGAGTGAGAAAGTTGGTGTATTTCACCAGGTAGCCATTTTGTGGACAACTTGCTGATCTCCATATACATATTATCAAATTATCATTAGTGTGTTGTAGGGAGTGTGCTGAGGAACACAAGCTGATGATAATAGTTGCTGGAATATTTTTGCATCTATAATTAAGTATTTTGCTCCAAATGCAAATAAATAAATAAAAAGAAAACAAACTCTAAACCTCAAAGAAGCCAAATTACCCATAGTAAATAAGCTTCAACAACAGGGGCTGGGCATCCTGATGTGGATGTGGCTGGGAAGTTGACAACTCTGCAGCTGTGGAAGCTGTTGAGAGCAGTCCTGGTTGGGGCCAGCTAGGAAGCCTCTCTGATGGTGTGGAAATATGTGGAAGGAACATTGCTCCCATGAGCCCCTTATGGAGGTGGAAAGATAGAGCCTTTCCTTATCACCCTACTCTCTATTCTCTCCAGATGCTCATAATTATAGGCAGTAACCGCATTCCAAATCCCCACTAGGCAAAGAACTTTGCCCAGACCCCTTGGTTAATAAGTGTGAAGACTTGAATTTGAATAAGACAATCTAACTGCAGCGCTGTGTAATTTACCTCTATATAATACAGTGACTTGCAACTATGCTTCATTATGGTTTCTTTTTTTTTTTTTTAAGGTTTTATTTATTTATTTAGAGACAGAACATAAGTGGTGGTAGGAGGGGAAGAGGGAGAGAGAGGATCTCAAGCCGACTCCCCACTGAGCATGGAGCCTGATGTGGGGCTTGAGCCCCAGACCCTGTGATCATGAGCTGAGCTGACATCAAGAGTCAGATGCTAAGGTGACTGAGCCACCTTAGGTGCCCCTGATTATGGTTTCTAATGAAGCATGTATCATCCTATACATGCTCTTTCAGCCACATGATATGTTAATGCTATGCCATCAAAGGTCATGGACATACATCTGTTTTTCAACTCTATGTGGCTGTATGGTATAGATGTACCAATTATTTCATTTATTATTGATTTTTTTTTTTATTTGACACTCTTGTAGATTACATTGTGAAAACTTTAAGTTTTTGCACACATCCAGAATCATTCACTAGGAAAGATTTTGCAACTAGAATATCTAAGTTGAAGAGTATGCATGTGGGATCAGTGCATACAGCCAATTTAACCCCACCCTGATGTCCACTCCCTATAAACAGCATCCCTTTGAATTGTGCAAACCCCACAGCCTTGTAGCATTGTCTTTAGATTTTAACATTTGTAACTACCCATCTTCCATAAAGTTTGTACTGCTTAATGCTCCTGTGAGCAGTATGTAAGAATGTGCTTCTGCCCAGGTTTGATATAATATCATTAATAATAAGGAAAACCTTTGGAAAATTGAAAAGCAATAAAAGGTAATTAATGTTGTAATTTTGCATTTCAACCATCAAGTATTTTGAAAACTGCATCAGTGTGTTCTCGTGATTTGTTTCCTGTGGTCCTATAGCCTGCACTCAGAGTGCTTTTTCCCCCCCATGGGATGCAGTGATGTTGCCGATTTCTGTCAGGCAAGGAAGTATGACATGTAGTGTGGGTACCAGTGAATGATTAAATGAGACAATGTCTGGCCTAAATGAATACAGCTATATTCTTATCTCTGCTTCTTCCATCGGTATGTTACAATGTGTTGTTTTGATTGAAGTATTTAAAGCAAAATTAGCCACATACAGACATGTGGACGGAAAAGGGAAGAGTATATTAATAGTCTTTCGGATCATTGTTGCTATTCTTTTTTTCATACTACACCAAAATGATGAGTGGCATTTCTTAAATGTTTGTAGTGATGGGATATGGGAAACCATATTAATGAAATTTATTTATTCTGTTATGTTAAAATCTATTGGTCTCTCTTGCACTTTGGAATACATTTTTGAAAAATCATGCATAGTTTTGTAATATCATTGGTTATTTGGAAAATATTGGACTTCCATGTTTTTGCACATTTTATGCAACGACTTATTTATTTATTTATTTGTCAGAGAGAGAGAGAGAGAGAATGCACAGGCAGACAGAGTGGCAGGCAGAGGCAGAGGGAGAAGGAGGCTCCTTGCTGAGCCTGACTCAATCCCAGGATGCTGGGATCATGACCTGAGCTGAAGGCAGCAGCCCAACCAACTGAGTCACCCAGGCGTCCCCATGCAATGACTTATTAAATCACATATGTTAGTATCACTGCTGAGTTCATTAGAAGGTCTTTAAGTATTGACAAGCTGGCATGTTCATGACGATAGATCCAAATTTTCCAAAACTTTTAATTTTTTCTGGAAAGTTTTAATTTTAAAATTAGCAAAAACATATACTGTCAGTTTTTTCCCTTGAAATGACAGACTCGGGGCGCCTGGGTGGCTCAGTGGGTTAAAGCCTCTGCCTTCAGCTCAGGTCATGATCCCAGAGTCCTGGGATCAAGCCCCGCATCGGGCTGTCCGCTCCGCAGATAGCCTGCTTCCTCCTCTCTCTCTTTCTACCTGCCTCTCTGCCTACTTGTGATCTCTGTCTGTCAAATAAATAAATAAAATCTTAAAAAAAAAAAAAAGAAATGACAGACTCATTTCATTAATTTTTGAGGTAATGTCTGCCAAATGCTCAAGTTGCTAGTCCTTCAGCTGTTCTTTCAAGTCAAAGTTATGTTCCATGGAAAAAGTGGCTAGTTCAGCTAGCAACTCAAATAATCACACCAATGCTTTTCTATGAGACAACTAGCAAACTTTGGTGTGCAACAGAAACATTTTATGTACATTTTCCATTTTTATCACATACTATGAGAAAGGTATGTACACAAAGGTTGAGACTGAAGAAAATTAATATTTTGTGCTGCTTCATAAAGAGCTTTCATAAGTGAAACTGGCATAAAAATTATGAGTGTATGATAGCAAAGAAAGAAAGAACCAGTTGTACAGTTTAGAGCTATTGTTTGATTTCTGCCATGGAACTAGCAATTTGATATCCCCCCACCTGCTTCAGTGTCATCATTGAAAATGTCAACAGATGACAACAACAAAAAAACCCCAAATAACATTTAATTTTTATTATAAAAATAGTTCTGACATTTGATATTTTAACTTCCTGAACAATTCTTAGTGTATCTCCAGGAGTCTACAAATTACATTTTAAAAGCCTCTGCTACAGGATGACCTTAATAAATTATATAAAATAAACTTTTTATTGTACTTTCTGATCTACTTATAATTGGGATATTATACTCAGTCATCTATAGCTATGGTCATTTGGTTAACATTTATGGGTACACTTTTAAGTTTGACAGGATCAAGAATGCTAGTGTTGAATTTCTTCTTTTACATTAAAACTGTAGGATACAAAGAGAAATGAAAAATAGTGATTTAACGAGTAAAGAAAGAGAATTGGCAGAATCAAGGCTCTCAAGGAGGCGGGGAACAGTGTATGTGTTGGGCAGTTTCAGTATTCTACTTTGGTTGTGAGAACTGCAAAGAATTCTCTCCAGGTGTTTCTGTCACAGAAGTTTAGGAATACAGGCATACCTTGGAGATATTGTAGGGTTCTAGAACACCACAACAAAGCCAATACCACAATAACATGACCCAAATGAATGTTTTGGTTTCCCAATGCATATAAACATTATGTTTATATATATAAACACTGTAGTCTATTAAATGTGCAACAACATTGTGTCTGAAAATTATCTAGGTCAATTAAAAATGCTTTATTATTATCATCTGAGCTTTTGGCAAGTCATCAGCACTGACGACAAGTCACTGTAACAAATACAATAAAGAAGAAAACATTTGAAATATTGTGAAGGCTACCAAAATGTGATATAGAGATACCAAGGAGCAGATGCCGCTGGGAGAGTGGTGCTGATAGACTTGCTTGACCCAGGGTGTCCATAAACGTTTGATTTGTAAAAAAAAAAAAAAAAAAAAAAAAAAAAAAAGTATATATAACATCTGTAGAGTGCAGTAAGGCGGCAAAGTGCAATAAAACTGGGTATGTCTGGTGTACCTGTGGGTCATGCCAAGTCATGCCAAGTTTATTAAAGGCCTCTATGGTGGCAAGACCAAGTACTCTGGTTTTAGAGGCTCAGTGCTGACATTGGGTCTGACAAGAGGCAATGATTCTTCTGCCAGGCAACCCCAGCCTTCAGGGCTACCAGACCTCAGCCAGGCAGTGTCACTTCCCCCACCAAAGTGAACACATGGATGTTCTTCAGAGCCCAAAGTCCCCAAAGCAGAGCACAAGCTGCCCTGCTCTAGTCCCACTTCTAATAAAAGTGCCAGCTTCTCCTTAGCCAGAAAAGCTTAACTGAAGTCTAGCCATAATCTTACACATATTATGTTGAGTAAAGAAATCAGACACACAAAATATATATCATCTAGCTTTATATAAAGTTCAAAATAGGGCAAAACTGGACGCCTGAATGGCTCAGTCAGTTAAGTATCTGCCTTCAGCTCAGGTAATGATCCCAGGGTCTTGGGATCGCGTCCTGTGAAATGACCCAACAGAACCTCCTGGAAATGGTACTATGTAGTTGGAAGTTATATGGGTGTACAGATCTCACAGATGTGTACATTAAGATTAATGCATGGCAATTTTATTTTTTACTTAATAAAAATTAATCATAAGCTTTCTAATACAAATGAAAAAAATAGACATACTTAAGATAGTGGATGAACTAAATTGGCTCAATCACGCAAATATGAGAATTAGCCACGTTTTAGATCTGCCTGGAGAAGTTTCTCCGGCCACAAAGCTGGTTCATACCTGGTTTTGGAAGAATAAATATGAGAAGTTAGATGAGAAAGACGGAAGCCTAATTTGTGGCCTAGGCAGCGTGAGGAGGCTTCAAGATGCTGGGCTGCTCCCTGGCTCCTATGAAACCATGTGTACAGATACATTTCTCAACATTAGACCTTAAGCGCTTTCCAGGGAATAATTTCCAAAGCAATTACTTCCCGCTGTTAATAGCTAATTAACAAGTAGGAGATAATAATAACTTCTCAGTTGTATTGTGGGTAGGTAGAGCAATGTAAAGGCAACTAATTAACACCCAGTCTTTTAACAAACTAATTAATCTAGCCAGGCAAGAACAGTTTATTTAGAATACGTTGCAGGCTCTGAAGCCCCCCAGTTTCATTTTTCACTATGCTGATGAATAATTGAAGCCCACAGCTTTCATTTGTCCTGTTCATCCCTCCTCTTTGATGACTTGGCTTTGAAGAACCATCCCTAATAGGAGAAAGCTACGTATCTCTTTCTTTAATAGCCTCATGAATATTTTCTTCCCTGTTATTCTTTGCTAGCACTTGCCCGTTCTTAACATGGCAAGTTTCCTCTCCGTCCTATTTGCTCTTGCCTCCTCTTTTGCTTGGTGTGCTGACTTTGGCCCCTGTAATCCTAGAGGTTACTTCGTGTCTGCTTCAGACTGGTAATGACTAGTTAGTGTAATGTTGTCTAAACTTAACTGTGCTTTAAAATCGCCTTGGAATGCTTGTTATAAAAGGCAAAGCCCTGGCCTTACCTCCTTCCTCCACTCCCTCTTCAGTGGTGCTGCTCCAGAAATTCCGAGTCGGGCCCGGAATTTGCATTTTAAGTAGGCTTCTACCTCCTCTTTCATGGTGGTTTGGAGGCAGATGAGCCCAGCTAGAGAAACACTGCTCTGGGCAGACAACTGATCATCGGCGGTCTTTCCTAGTTGAGAAAAAAACTTCTAAGGAATGGGATGATAACTCTTTAAGTAGGAGCTGCAGGTTTGGGTCTCTGACCCTTTCCCCTGTCTGAGAGGTGACCAGGTTGAGAAATAAAATAAGGGAATGGCAGATAGGGCTGGAAATACATGGCAGAGAACACAGGGGAGGAGGCCTGAGAGGCACGTGGTGAAAACAGGCTCCCTGGCCGTTGGTTTGTTGTTCAAGTACCGTACCTGGTCATTCTGCTCCCAGCCACTGCTATGCTGCTAAAATCCACATCTCCTCTTTGCCAGCTCAGCCTGGGACTTCTTTCCTTTACCTGCCACCTTAACTTCCCCTTGGAGTCTCAGGACTGGAGGTCCCTCTGGAACTCTGGTGGACCCAAGCATTCCCTTCCGACCTTCCTGGTCCTGACCTTGGTGGGCTCCATGGCTGGTGGGTTGGTGCTCAACTTAGCATTTCCCCTGCACTGAAACCCAGAAAAACTCAGGAAAACAAACTTGACTTCCTCTTTGGCCGGTTCTCCCACTTTATCCTCCTAGTTGTGTTGGGGCTCACTGTGTTGGGGAGGATGGCCTGCGGGGTGATCTCCTAGCTCCCCAATACTGAGCTGAGTTAAGAGGGCAGCTGCCAATAATGTGTCTAGCGGCTCCTTCTACTCTAGGACTTTGTGGTTCAGGACCCATGTCTGATGCGGTAGTCCCTACCCTGCTATCCACATTCCACTGGACCCACATTCCACAGAACCACAGGTTGTGTTCTCTGGAAAGTGGACACTGAGATGTAGGTTAGTTTGTAGAAGGCTTGTTAGGGATCACCACTTGTGTAAGCCAAGGAAGGAAGGCTGCTGTGATGAGGTCTCAGTGGCCCCAGCCAGCCCTATGGGAAGCCAGGAATGGCCCTTCGTAGTGGTCCTGAGGCAAAGCACACGGGCTAAGCCTTTTATCTCCCAGTGATCAGATGAGAGATGGCCTGCAAAGGAGACGAGCCCGAGCAAGGTGACCCTTTAGGTGAGGCCTTTTCTGAAGAGGCTTATCCAGAAGGCTGTCTGCCAGTAGCATTCTCTTCAGCTGGGAGAGTAGGTCTTTCAGTCCTGAGAAACATGGGTCTGAGAGACCACAGTGTCCACTATTGACTGAATTTTCTTTTTCTTCTCCCATGTCATATCTTCTTTCTGCCCAGGGTGGCCAACACAGGTAGAAAGTTACATTCTCTACATTATGGAAGAAAATCTCTGATTTAATATGCCAGGACTAGCCCTTGATACGTTAAGTGGGAGCTAAAAGGATTTAGAAAATTGTTTCATTCTCAACAATGTCTGGCTTATAACCAATTATCTTGCCAAAAAAAATGCTATTTTGAATTTAAGAAGCTTAATTATAACCCTCTCTTTCACTTTGTAGCTCTTCTGTAATAATCCTAATACCCCACGAGCATCTGGTTGGATAATTTGGGCTAACCAGGGAGAACATACTGTATATGGAAAAGCCCAAGAGAAAACTGCAGAAATCTTTTTGAAAATGTTTGTGGTCTACCTACGTATATGTTTGCCTCTTTCCTTCTAGCTCATAGTTACTTAAGAGTTGGGGCCGTGTTATCCTTATGTTTTTAATTTTCTTGCATGTTATTTAGTACCATTAGTACACTATGGTAGATAGAGCTTTGTATATCTATCCTCTCTATGAAGGTGCATGTACACTGATGTGTTTGTTACGTGTGACACCAGTTACCCTAACACTTAGCAGCTTAGCAAACATTGTGGCACACAGCTGCCTCGGGTCAGGTTTGGGAGCAGCTGAAATGGTTGCTTTTGTCTCAGGGTCTCTTGTGAGGTTATGTTCAAGCCATTGTCCAGACATGCAGTCATCTCAAGGATTGATCAGGGCCAGAGAATCTGCTTCCAAGCTCACTCATGAGGTTGCTGGCTTGCTTTGGCTACTGCCTGGCTGTTGACCAGAGGCTCTAGTCCCTCACCAGTGGGCTTCCTCATAGAGTTGTTCACAACATGGCAGCTTCCTTCCCCAGGAGCCAAAGTCAGAGAGCTGAACCCAAAAGACAAGGCACAGTCTTTATAACCTAAACTCAAAAGTGATATACTATCACTTCTGCCCTATGGGACTGGTCATAGACATCAAGCCTGGTGCAGTGTGGGAGGAAACGATGCAAGGCTGTGAATACCAAGAGGCTGGAATCCCTGAGGCCATCTTGGAGGCTGCCTACCACAACTGGCATCTATTCTTGATCATTCAATTATTGTAAGCTCGACACATGGGGAGAATTTTGGGTTTAGGACTCAGATATGATCGAGAAAAACTGTCTTTCGCCATCCATTCCCTATGTGACCTTGGCAAATCACTTTCACGGAGCTTTACTTTTCTTGTGAGTAGAGTGGAGATAGTAATACCTTCTTCAGAACAATGTTGGGAATAACAAATGAGATAAACTATGCAGAAAGCCTAGCTCATGAAGAGCCTCAACAGAGGACTGTAACACATGATAGCTGTTGTTACATGCAGCAAGGTCAGCATTCTTTTCACACTCATACATTCTTTCCTGTTATCTGCCCCAAGGAAGTGGTCACCCTTGGGACCCAATGGGTGTTCCAGATAAAGATTTGCAGCCCTGGGGAGTGGCCCACCAATCCAAGAGTAGCTTCTTCTGGGCTCTTGCAAGCTCCGTGTCCAGTGGCAGGTGACAGCCTTTAGTTGAAATGAGGAAGCAACACTCCAGGTCCAGGTAAGTCAGGGTAATTTTGCCTCCTCCAGTTTTTCTTGTTCCATGTCCAGGCAAATGAGTTATTACACTTTAATTTGCTGAGCTGTGTTTGTCTCAGTCCCAAAACAACCCCAGGGGAGGAGACTAAAGACTAATTTTCTGTAATCATAGTTGATACTATCATTGTTTTGAAGCATTTGTGTTTTCTCTGACAAAATGTCAAACACACAAAGCAAATTATATTCTGAATTCTAGATTAAATATTTAAAAATACATGAGTGGCCTGAAGGAAATTACCCTTTTAAAGCTCTCTGGAACTCATATAGTTACTAACAGTGCCAATGGGCTTACAGATGCCATCAATTAAAATGAAGGGGGAAATCCAGTCTTAAATTAGTTATATGATGACAGTTCTTAGCATGGGAAAGAGATTTTGGGTTTAGGTGTATGTTTTATTTTAGTTCTACTTAATTGTTCTAACTAGTCGAGTGTTCTTTGTTCTAAAATGGAAAATGCTAATCTTTAATGCAAGTAACAGATTTTGTCAGGGGTTTCTCTGCATATTGTCCAAACATGTCCCTTTGGAAGAAAGCAAATATGAAAAAAATTTAAGTTTGCCAGATGGATAGCGTAGTGGGGTTGTATTTTTTTTTCATATTATTCAAGGATTCTTGTTTTCCCAAAGGATTCAACTGTAGCATGAATTCCCAAGTTCATTTCAAATATAATTTGGTTTATGTACATCTTTTCAGGAAAACATTCATCCTATAAAGAGAGCTCTGGTTATATGATTAGGGTTAGCATCGCACCTGAATATCTTTCCACATGTAACATGGACACAGAACAAGGGTGTTTTGAAGCCTACGATGTAATTCTAAATGGAAATGTGTTACGGAAATTAGCTCACTTCAAGCATCTTTTGATGCATATCTAAAGTTCAGAAAGCACCACGGGAGAGCCAATAAATAATTTATTTTTCTCTTCAACTCCTTGTGCAATTTTCCCCCCTTTAGCTAATTCTCCTTAGAAGGTATCTTTCATTAAGAACTTAAAAAAATTCGCTTTCTTTCACGTAGACTCATAAATATTTCCTTTTCTGTTATCACTGATAGTTGAAACATGTTTAAATAAAAGTTTTTCCCTAAAGGTATTTTTTTAAATTTTTGTTCATGGGTGAAAGGAAATTAAAATCTGGAATATTTTAAAATGCATGATTCAGGTGCACGTATTAAAGAGAAGACTGGTCTGTGTTTTTAGAGCCATCACTTTATTTTTTTGAAACTAGTACATTCAAATCTCAGAATGTAAGCAGAATCTCAGAACCTCAATCTTTGTATTTTTAAACATGTTTTATATTTACATATTTTAGAAGGTTTTTTCATTAGAGCACTGTAGGGCATGTTTATTAAAGCAAATTTGAAAAATGCAGGAACATGAAAATGAAATGCCTCTCCTGATAATCCCTTTACACCAAGATGAACACCTGGATATTTTTGTGTATTTTCTTCTTTTTCCTCACATTGGTAGAAATGTTTAATTAGATTTTTGAGTATGATGGAAAGCCTGTTTGAGGGGAAGTCTTTTCCAGAGAAATATCGAATGTCTGACTCAAGGGCCTTTCTCATAGCAATATAAGAAATATTGTTACCATTAGCTTTATCCAGATATCATTGTATTTGTACATACTAGCTTTCCACATTTTTTTCCCAGACTTACTAAGGTCGCCAGTAGAATCAAGTGGGATTGACCTAGGAGAGAATTCTCCTTAGGAATCTTGTTTTAAGTTGGGTATTATCCTTGTTGGGAGTTCTACTAGCCAGTAGGCCAAGTCATTTACACCCTAACTGATAGCATTATTCTTGATGATTTTAATTTTGATTTAATTCTCGGTCATCTGCAAGACACTTTCAAGCAGTTTTTTAAGCAAATATAAATGGCTGGTACATTTTTAGAACTTTCACATTTAGAACTTTCACATAACACATAATCCCCCCCCCCATCAGCTTCATGTATGAAAAGAAGGGAAAACATTTGTGTAGTTATAATTTATAATTTTTTCCTTTTCAAAGCTATAGTTATTTCTTCATTGCCTTCTAGTATTTCCTGTTACAGAATAAATTTTTGGAATGATTTTGTTTTTTTATTTATTTTTAAGATTTTATTTATTTATTTGAGCGGGAGAGTGAGCAAGAAAGAGAAGGAGCAGGGGGAAGGGGAAGGGAGAAGCAGACTCCCCGCTGAGCAGGGACTCCAGGGTCATGACCTGAACCAAAGGCAGATGCTTAACAAACTGAGCCACTCAGGTGCTCCAATTTTGTATATTTTTGTGTCATCTTTTTTTTTTTTTTTAAATTGGATGCCTGAAGAAATTTTCTTTATATTATAATGTTTTTCTATGGTGAGTCTCCTTTTTTCCCAGGATGAGACTCTGTGCTGCATGCAGAGCCCAATGTGGAGCTCAACCTCACAATCCTGAGAACATGACCTGAGTCAAAATTAAGAGTCAGACACTTAACTGGCTGAGACACCCAGGACCACCTAATTTTGCCTCCTGCCTTCCTTTCTCTTTATTCCTATAAAATGAGGATGATAATGCTTCCCCAGATTGTTACAAGGATTTATTAGACACTGCATGCATGCTGAGAACTTATCTGGTAAATACAGTCCTGCTCAGTTAAAAAAAAAAAAAAAAGTAGTTGTGTTTATTATTTGTCAAATCCTGTATCAACAAAATATATTATAGCTGGAAAAATAACTAGTCAGTTGCCCCAATATCCAATACAACAAACACATTCCAAATGTTCATTCATGTCTGTTTTAATAAGGCTGACTTGTGTGTATGTGTCTACAAATTTTTTTTCAGGGATGTGACATTGTTCTCTGAACACAGAACATGGGAAAGATCAAATTCCTTAAAATTTGCTCAGATTTTTTTTTTTTTTTATTACCCCAAAGATGTTTGTGCCTCTGAACGTTGAGGAAGAGTGAGAGAGAGGAGGCCTGGGGGGTTGGCTGTTTTTATTGATTGGCTGATGGACTGATTGAGGTCAGCTGGAGAGGGAGCACAAAGCTCTGAGCACAGGGCAGTGGGAGTGAAGGGCTGTTGCAGAGTGTGGTAGTTCCATCAGGCTTCTAACCCAGTTGGAAGCCTGGCAATCCTGACTCGGTCTAGAATGCCTATCTTCTCCCTTGTACACCTGGAGTTTGTTCCCATCTGTGTCTTAGAAATGTGTCTCTGAGTTGGGATCCACATTGATGTGGGCTTCCTCTGAGAACGAAATATGGAGAATCTTCTTTTCTCACCTTCTTGCTCCATTTTTTCCCCTTCTTTGCTAAGTTCCTCCCTCTCTCCTCCACTTCTCTTCTCTTCACAAGAGTTTGCACTGATTAGTGGAAATGAGAAGGGTGTTGGAGAAGGTCATTGAGAGGGTGAGACCTCTTGTCGAACTGTGAGCTGACCTAGTTAACTGTAGGCGCCTCATTTTCTTCCCTCTCCTTGACAGGTACACTCTGCCCACAGAAAGTAAAATTTTCTTGGCTAGAGGATATAGATAGAAGATAGAAGAGTGACTCTCGAGGGAGAAAAATGGAATATCAAAAATTCTGGGCTTTAGCCACAAGAGACATATAGTGGGGGCTATTTCAGGGACACAGTGCTGAGAGAGAAAGGTGCTGTTGAGACCACCTGGATGGTATATGTGACTGAACCCAGTTAGTCTCTGTATAGACTTTAAGATTCTGATGGGTAGGCTTGGAGCTCTACTCATCTTGAAGCCACCCAGGATACACCTCATCCCTTGCTTATGGAACTGGCCGCCGACCACTCTGGAGTGACCCACGCCTCTTTCTTTGGTCTCTTCTTGCCCTCTGTGTATGGGGGCCAGTTAGAGAACTGACAGAAGTTTGAGTATCAGCACAAGGATTTCTCCCCGTTTTCCAACCAATATGTCTCTTGTGGCTAAAGCCCAGAATTTTTGATATTCCATTTTTCTCCCTCGAGAGTCACTCTTCTATCTTCTATCTATATCCTCTAGCCAAGAAAATTTTACTTTCTGTGGTGTGCATTACGTAAAAGGATATGCTTTTTTTTCTCATTTTATAACTTTTAAAATTATGTGGTAACATGGCTATGAAACTTCAAAAATTCCTCAGGCTCAAGCATGACTCCTGGAAGCAGTGTCTTCACCTGACTTGTCCACTGAGGCTCGCTGAGGTAGGTTGGTGAAATTATCTTTGAAAATGAATCTATAAGTCAATTTTACTAGGCTGTCAGGAGAAGGTATACCCACTTGTGGTGTTCAGTGAACCAATGGTTACTAAAAGACACTGTCTTACTGTAACTGTTTTATTTCCAAGTGATGTGGTTCTGTGCCTATCGATAAAACATTAGTGATGTAGTAGTGTTTAAAAGTTCACTTCTGAAGTCAGATACACCTGAATTCCAATACTGGCTCTATCAGCCCTGTTACCTTTTAAGTTAGTTCACCTGTCTGAACCTCAGTTTCCTTACCTATAAAATGAGAATGATGGGGGACGCCTGGGTGGCTCAGTTGGTTAAGCGGCTGCCTTCGGCTCAGGTCATGATCCCAGCATCCTGGGATTGAGTCCCACATTGGGCTCCTTGCTTGGCGGGGAGCCTGCTTCTCCCTCTGCCTCTGCCTGCCACTCTGTCTGCGTGCTTGCTCTCGCTTCTCTCTCTATGACAAATAAATAAAATCTTAAAAAAAAATGAGAATGATGGCAGCTGTCTCACAGGCTTGTTGTAAAGGTGAAATCATATAATACAGCAAAATACCAGGAGAATCCTCAGCATGTAAGACACCATATAGAATAGGAGCTCCTGTTCCTCTCCTGTAGGGCAGTATTTTCCCATTTTCTTCTCCTCCTTCCGAACAGGAGACTACCCAACTTTCACTGACTTCTGGGAGTGCCAGCCATCATCCACTCCAGCAAATCTGATTTTACAGCCTAGTCATGAACTTTGACCACACCATGGAGGAGGGAGGAGGATTTTTATCATGTATGGACACGGGGCCTCTCTACATGTTGTAGCTTCTCCTGTGTCACTTTGAGAGGGAAGAATGGTAGGAGGATACCACCAATCACTGCTTCCTTTTCAATTCTAGAAGCATTCAAAGTTTCTCGAACCAGAAGGCTTCATAATCCCCCAATGTTGTCACATTGAGCCCTCAACACCCTAGAACATTCTAGGACATTTTCTCTTGCCAAAGATCCTATGGAATGGTGTGTTTTGTGTTTTCCTCACAAATATCTGAACATATGACCTGGGAAGCTCCATCTATAAGGACATCTCTGAAATTAAATGGTATTAGTGTTAAAATGAACTTTGCTCCAGCAATCTGGAAAAATTTTTGAAAAACTTGAAAAACATTTCAAAATTTGAACACTCTAGAAAGAAAAGGCTTGCTCATTACAGATACCTTGCACAGACATTTAAAGGTGTCTTGTCTACATTTGAGTTGGAAAGCAGCCGTAGGAATAAGACTGGGCACTTACCTGAATGTATTAAGAATATGGCAGGAGGTAAAACAGAGGTTCGTAGACCTGCAGGGAGCTGCAAAGGGTTGTCTGTGTGAAGGTTCCTCGACTTCAGCACCACTGACATTTTGGACTGGTTAATTCTCTGCCTCTGCTGTTTTCAGTCTAAGTTTCATCCATTCTCATTGTGAACTGGTTTTCTTTAACAGAGGCTGTCAGCTGCCACTAGCTCGTATCCTGCCACTCTGTCACTAATGGGGGTGGGGAAGAGAGAGAGAGAAGATCGCAGGGAACGGCTGTGATTGGTTGAGGACGAATAACTACAGTGATGAGAACAGAGAGAGGAAGATGGCTTCTATGACCACGTGGGAGGTGAGACACAGTGCTTGACAGACAAAGCAGTAAGTGTCCATGACACCTACTAAACCCAGAAAGACACATACTTGAAGAAGCAGCGAATTAGCAGATAAGAGGATTCAGAGCCTTGAATGTGTGCCAAAGAATATAATGACATGTGTAAAAAAGGAAAAAGAGTATAAGGAAAAAGGGAGTAGAGTAGAAGCGGGTAGGCATGCGTACGTGTTGCCTAAGATGAATGCATATCTTAGTAGTAGAACTCGTATTTACTGAGCACCTCTGGAAACCCTTCGTCATGCACAAGTGTGAGTGAAGGGAAAGGGATGTGAAAATTTAAAGACAGAAGAACACAGAAGAGGCAGCAGATCAAAATAGCAGCCTGAAGACCTTACCAATTTGATAATAGAGGTAGCTAGAGATAGTTTTATTTTTGAGGAAGGGTTGGTGATCCAAGCTAAAGTCCTTGAACTCCAACATACTGGGTCTCAAAGATCGTGTGTGCTCTGGCATGTTACAGGTGCCAAAAGAGGGAGGCTTCTCTGGAAAGTTTGGTTTGCAAAATGCAGAATTAGACAGGGTGCTTTTTTTTTTTTTTTTTTTTTAAATCACAGGACTTTTCAGAGCTTTTAATACACTAATATACATTGCCACTTTGTAAGGTAGAGTGTTGTAAGGAAAGTTCCCTGAATTGGTGTGACAGTGAGACATACATTTATTATATGCCTAATGAGAGGTCGTAGGTAGGTGGACAAGGTTCCCTTTCTCTGAGGTGCCTTGGCTTTTGCTCTCCAAGTGTTGATTCTGTTCATAGGCTACTCTCATCAGGTCTACGGGCAGCCACTGGGCCATGATTTCTTAATCAGTCCAGTGTGTGGAAGAAAATCTTCTTGTGCACAAGCCTTGAGTGCTTCTCTCCTAGAGGAGAGGTCCCTGGAGTCCTCAGTGGTCACAGGGATGGAGTTGCCATGACCTGCTACTTTCCTGTGTGGAGGGGCTCCTGGAAAGTCAGCCCCACGGTCTACTATGTGTTTTTATCAGCAAACCTACTGATTAGCAAGAGGACCTTTGAAAGGATACCTTTCAGATTCATAACCCCTGAGGCGTAGATGACATGAAGAACTCATGTCATCCCAGCTGCTAGGATTCGCTGGATATTCCTGGGAGATGCTGATGCCACCAGTGCTCTGTGAGTGTCGATCGGCCCATCCTCAGCGATCTGTGCACTTCTAGATTTCTGGCTGTTCTTCCTCTCTCTCTTTGTTCTCTCTTCTTTCCTCCTCCTCCTCCGCCTCTTCATCCTCTTTCTGTCTCTGATTTTGTAGTCTCGGCTATCATTTTTAAAATTATATTCTCTTTTTGTTTGTTTGGCTGGAGAATCTACTGTGTACACTTTTTCAAGTCCTCAGAGAAACAATGGGCTCACTCCTTTTTCATGAAAAGCCCATGTCACAGCTATACTGTGGAAGACCCAAGACCCCTTATGTCTGATTTCCTTGCCCAAGTGCTAAACTTCCATGAACTCCACCACCAGCCATACGGTAGTACTAAGAACAGCATGCCATTATGCGGTCCCATCAGAGATCACTGGTGACCTTCATGGAAGAATCACGTAGGAGTGACCTTTTCTTTCAGGAGTCTTGGGTTTCTGGGCTTTCTTTGTATTAGACTACTATGAAATGGAATGGGTTGCTTTTCTACCTGCAAATCAGAGAGATTAATAGTTGTCCCATTTTGATAGAGACTCAGGAGTTGCCACAATCCAGCTTTCCTGATCATATTTCCTCAATGTCTTTAACAGAGTTGCCTTCCTTCTACTGAGCTCCAGTCCCTTCCTGTGAGCTCAAAGCTGAGGCCGTGTTCTCCCCCTGGAGGCAGTGCCTCACATGCTGCACTTTCTAGGCTAATAGTCCTTCATTCACTGAAAGAAGTTGTGTTTTTTTGTTTTGTTTTGTTTTATTTCCTGTGGGGCTGGATTCTTCAGTTGCAGTAAAACCTAGATTCAGTAAAACTGTTCTAAGAAGTGTCCTGATAACATTCAATCAAGATAACTCACTGCCTTCCACCAGCCCCTTGCAATGTCCTGAATGAACACCTTATCCCTCAGAGAAAAGTGCAAGAGAGGACCTCTTTTGAATGTCATTGCTGCGCTGCCCAGTCAACAAGAACACATTTTCATGTGTGTGTGTGTGTGTGTGTGTGTGTGTTTTAATGAACCTCTACTTTATGGAGATCTAGACTTTGCTGAGCATCTATGTTATACAACTTTCATGTCTTAAAAAATACGCTCTAAAAACCCGTGTTATCTAGAGATTAAATCAGAACTCCATTTGTTACTTTCCTTAAGGAAAAATAATGAATGTTTTGGTTTTGGTGAAAAATTAAGAAGGATGAAGGAAAAGAAGAAAGAAAAATTAAATGTGAATCGCTTACCATGGGATATGGTTTTTCTAATCAAATGAAGATGATCATAAATTTTGTTTCTTGTTTTCATCTCTCTTCCTGGCAATGTCTTCCTCATTATACACCCTAGCTAGTCTGAAATGTCTAGGACAACAGCGTCTGATGTACAGGAGAATGGGGGTGTTTATCAGGTCCTCTTGGGAGGCAACAGGGTTGAGTGGAAAGCCGACAGGTTTGGAGATCCACAGCTGTGAGACTTTACTCAGTCTCAGAAGTTATGTGATGTTGGGTTCTTTGCTAAACATCTCTGAACCTTAATTTCCCACTTGACAAAACGGGTTTAATACTTTAAGGTCTCAGTTTAAAAGTCAGTATCAGTGAAAATTTTCCTATTCACATGATCTAAATAAGTGCCTCCTTTCATTGTCTATTGTATCATCCTGTTTATTTGCTCGAATAATTATTTCCCCGTGCATTGTTGTCTGTATTTCCAGGCTAGAATGTGTACTTCTTCTTCTTCTTTTTTTTTTTTTTTTTAAATTTTTATTTATTCAAGAGAAAGACATAGAGAGGGCATGAGCAGGGAGAGGGGCAGAGGCAGAGGATAGGGAGAAGCAGACTCCCAGCTGAGTGCAGAGCCCCAGGCAGGACTTGATCCCAGGGCCCGGAGATCATCACCTGAGCTGAAGTCAGATGCTTAACTGACGAAGCCACCCAGGCACTTCTACACTGTGTACTTCTTGAGAGAAAGGACTTCATCTGTCTTTTCCATTGCTGTGTTCCTAGCAGCCCAGACAGCACTTTGTATCTGATAAGTGCCCTATAAATTTTTGTTAAATTAGTGGGAGAATAAAGAATGGAATTCCTACTTCATGGAGTTGCTCTGATAGTTTTCTCAAACAGTGTTCGTAAAGCATTAAGTACAATGCTTAATAGGCAGTAAAATCTTGACATATATTCACCCACACAGATTTGGCCCTGGGGATACCCATTGCAAAGGAGAGGTGACAGTGCTCCCCTGAGTCCTCTAGGATGCTCTGATGGGGGACTCGGAGGCAGTGCTCCTAAACTCCAGGTTTCTAAGTCATTTTCTACATTTCAGAAAACCTAGTAAGAACCCTACACTAGCATCGCTGAAGCAGCACGTGTTAGGGACCTCAGAATTGTTTCTTTGGGGCTGTAGTTAAACCCGCTCCCTGTGGTAGTTTTTTCCCTGCTCATCGCATGCTGCTGAAACATGCTGCTTGGTAGTTATCTGTGTCTGTTTAATTAGAAGTGAAAATTAATTAATTGGATTTTTTTAATTGCTTTTTTTTTTTTTTAATGAACACAATCTTTGAATCTTAGTGGATTGCAAGGTAGGAGAGAATGAGAAATCCTCCCCCGCCCCGGTGGGGAGTTGATTGGACACCACTGACTCAGAGCAGTTGCAGGTGTCCCAAGTGTGAGTGCGGATGGGCTGGGAGATCTTGGAGGTCATTGGACGCTGATCAGTAGAGGCTGTTGTTAGGAACACAGAGCTCAGGAGGCATAATTTGGCTAAGAGAACAAACCCCTCCTTCTTTGTCCTGTTTCCTGAAAGACTCCAACAACCCAGTTCATGGTACCTCAGTTCTCCATCTTTTGCGAAGATTCCCATTCTGTTTGGGTGAATGTTGTTTGGTGGGATTTGGCGCTGGGAGGGGGAGTATTGGAACCACAGCTGATACAGTTGGTTCTTTCCTGTTCTCCAACAGAAGACTGAGACTATTCTTGACTCCTTCTTAGAGTCAAAAAAGGAAAGGGAAAAAAAAAAAAAAAGGAGAAGGAGGGAAGGAAGGAAGGAGTGTTACAGTTGCAGCCACAGTCAGGGGCATTGTGATGTGGGTTTGCGAGCGCGTATCTCTTCCCTCTAGGAGCTCAGGTAAATTCCTCCTTAGGAAACAAAAAGCTCAGAGAAGCAATGCTGGAATAGTTGACTCTTTTTCTCACGGAGGTGGGAGGATGTAAACTATAGCAAGTTCTTTGTTTGATGCTAGATTTTCCCTTCATTATGAAAAGCACAGCTGTAAATATCATAGTTATGAACTCCATAGAACAAGGTTAATCCTCAGGTGGGGATCCGTGTAAGTAATAATACTCGTTTTCTTCATCAAAAACAAACTATGAAGCATCATCATATTTAAATACAGTGCCACTTGAGGTTTGGTTTTGTGTGTTTGTGTATGTGTGTGTGTAGCACGATTGGTATTGCTTGACGAGGGCTTAGGTATTCCAGAATAATCAAAGACACTTAGGCAGCTTTTTTCCCTGTAAGTAATTTTAGCTAAGAAATCAACCAGAGTTAAGTACTGCATTCAGGCAGGAAAATAAGGTACTTTAGGATTTATTTGTTATATGCTAATATCCCAGGGAGAAACATATTTGCAGCCACAGAACAAAGAAACAATAGATGTTCCTGAAAATGTAATTTCACAGTCGTGTTTTATAATTCAAAGTTTCGGAATCTTTTCATATGTTGTTAGTAACGATCTTGGATGGATCTTTTTTTTTTTTTTAATATGTATTCGAAAGTACTTGCTTCTTTTAATCTTCAGCTTTAGAAGTATATGGTGAGTGATTTCTACATGACACAAGGTGAGATGGAAAGAGCCAGTGGTATGAATCTTGACCTTGGGGATTTTACTGTCTTACTGGTTGAGTGGCACAGACCTGAGGAAAGCAAAGATAGCATAAGCCGCAGAACTAATGTGGTTGGCAGTGTAACTGGTTCCGGAGTGAAGCTGTAGAGGAGGAGCTATGTGGCTGTAATTTTTCTGATATATGTAGTGGACCTCCTGCCCACCATTTCCTGGAATACTTTCTGATCTTTCCAATACCTCTTTCTTTCTCTCCCTTCCTCCCGTTCTTTCCTTCCTTCCTTCCTTCCTTCCTTCCTTCCTTCCTTTTAGAACAGTCCCAAAATCATTTGTTATTTTATTTACTTTTATATTTATGTTCAGTTAGCCAACCTATAGTACATCATTAGTTTTTGATTTAGTGTTCAGTGATTCATCAGTTGCGTCTTCTACCTTTTTCACTTTAAGGGAGCTGCTCTCTTGCTGGGAGCTGTTCTCTTGCACAGACCCTCAGCCAACTCTCCCTTTTGTAACTTAGCTATGCTTCCATCTTATCAGATCAATTAAAAAGCATCACATCTGGGGCATCTGGTTGGCTCAGTAGGTTAAGCGGCTACCTTCAGCTCAGGTCGTGATCTCAGGGTCTGGGAATTGAGCTCTGTGTTAGGCTTCCTGCTCAGTAGGGAGTCTGCTTCTCCCTCTCCCTTTACCCCTCCCCCTGCTTGTGTTCTCTCTCAAAGAAATAAATAAAATCTTAAAAAAAATAAAATGAATCATATCTAATATTCAATATTACTTTTTTTGGTAATAGACATACATTTTATTTAGTAATAGACATAAAACACTTCCTACTGGGAAAGAATTAGGCAAATAGACAAAATAATAATGAAGATAATACAGGATGGTTCTTTTTTTTTTGATGTAGTGTTCCAAGATCACTTTCTGTTGAAAATCTTTTGAAGGGATTTTGAAATTATTTTGCCTTTAAAATGATTTGGCTCCTTGGATCCAATTTTGAATTTATTAGCAATGACTGCATCAATTCCTGGAGTATGTATTCATACTCATACAGCAAGAAAAATCTAACCAAAATGTTATTTTTATACAAAGTAAAAAAATTTTAGTGAAACCTAGCTCTTAAAAAGCTGGCATAATATTAGATTTTGTAGACATTTAATTAAATATTTGTCAAATTCAATTTTTCGGTGCTCTTGAGTGTATTAAAGCCACAGTCATTTCTTAGGCCCCTGAAACATCCCCCCCTTAGGTCCTATGCAGAACTTCAAAGACCATGGAACACATATGGAGAGCAAAAAAGAGTGTCTTTCTTGTTCAGTAGGTAAGGCCTTTTCCAGAGAAGTCACACTGCCATCAGAGTAACGTGAAACAGAGCTTGAGGGGCCTTGATGTTTTTCCCACTTTGGCCATTGAACAAAACTCCAAATGACTTACATCTCTCTCTTCTTCCTTGGTAGCACTGGGGGGTGGTTTTAAGCAGGGTTGAGGTGAGGTTCTCTGATAGTTGAACAGAAGGTTTTCTTCAATGACTAAATGCATATTTTTTTACATATTGTGAACAGCCATATGACCAAAGGTCTTCAAGGAGAAGGCATCTAATATTGCGTACTTACTGCATTTCAGGGTTCACGCCAGGTGGAACATAGGCATGTTTAGGAATTCTCAAATAGAGGAGCTCATTATGTTTTACAGAAGAGGCAATGGGGGATCCGAAATGAAGTGTTGCATCCAGCTACCCATAGCTAGTAAGAGGACTACCTTCCTTATCTCCTCAGTAATAGAAAGCAATTGAACTCTATAATGCACTGACATCCAGGTTCCATTTTATAGGAACCACAGGATGCTGACAGCTTTGATCTCTCTTCCTGTCTTTCCTGTTGGCTTGCTTACACCTCGCCAAGTTTGACAACATACCCACATGCTGTGCTGATATTCACACACTCATATGTTACCTTGATTTTTTAAATTCTATTTTAATTTGGTCATTGCTGTTGTTAAAGACTACTCTATCCTTAGAGTTCTGGTAATGTCACCATTTTCCCCTTGGATTATTTTTTGGGGGAATGAACATGTTGACACAAATTATAATGGTTCTGCCACCTTCTCTTCAATCTTTGTCCTCTTTGTCTTTGTTGGTCTTGTTATTTTAGTTAGATTCTGAAAAAAAAATGTGACACAGAATCCAGAATAATGGGTATCTTCTTATATTTCGTAACCTTAATGCAAATATATTCCATATTTGACCATTAAATATGATATTGAATATAGGACTTCAGGAGATTAGCTTTATCACATCTAAGAAGACTCCTATTATAATTTTGCTGGGATTCTTTTCTAAATGTTTATTTGTGTTGAACTTTGTGAATGCTTCATATGATTTTTTTCCCAAGTATTCATGCACATTTCTGCAGAGACTATAGGACTGTAGCCTCAATCCAGAAAATTCTAATAATTGGTCCTGAAAGCCTTCTTCAGTTTTAATTAGAGGTTTGTAATTTTTGCTCATCATCTAGTTAGAACGCTCTAAAGGAATAAAAAAAGCAAAACTTTGTGGCATTTCATCATATATTCCATACGGTTTCAAGTAATATATATATATTTTTTAAGATTTTATTTATTTGAGAGAGAGAGAGAGAGAAAGAGCCCAAGCCAGTGGGAGAGACAGAGAGAGAGGGAGAAGGGAGAAACAGACTCCCTGCTCAGCAGGGACCTCCCCTCTCCCCCAAAGTGGGGCTTGATCCCAGGACCCTGAGATCATGACCTGAGCCTAAAGGCAGATGCTTAACTGCCTTAAGAGCCACCCAGGTGCCCCATGGTTTTAAGTAATATTATACCTTGGCAAGCAGATCTTATTATTTATTTTTACATGTCCGGTTGGTAAAAACAAAAGCAGAAAATTAATTTATTTCCCCTTTCTTTGAACTGTTTGTAGCACGGCAGTGTCATACTATCCAGATGAAATTAAATTGTGTTCGGTTTTGTCTCCTGACACACTCCTACCCTCTTAAAAGCCCCCTGCAGACTGGAAGTCATTTAGCCTGAGAAACCGATACCAGGTTTTTTCCATGTTGGAGTCCCCATCTCTCTCCCTGGTGTTCCAATTCTGGAAATATGGAGCCAACCTGTCTCTGAAAACTTGAACTTTTTAGAAGTTTCAAGGACAAACATTTAACTCTTGTGGTGGCTCCAAACCACAAATGCTTTCTTATGTGGGTTGTTCATGTTTAACATTTGGGCTCAGAGGCAAATAGTTTCCACTTCACGTGGTTCTGGGGGGAAGAAGCCCCAGTTCTAATTCTGGCTTGGTTGTGTCATGCCTCTTGACCCTACTTATCTCTTCAGTAATAGAAAGCAGTTGAGCTCTATAATGCACTGACATCCAGGTTCTATTTCTAGGAACCATAGGATGCTGACAGCTTTTATCTCTCTTCCTGTCTTTCCTGTTGGCCTGCTTATACCTCCCCAAGGATGTCTGAGTACGTACAATCACAATCACTTGTCACATGTTGAGGATATATGTACACCTCAATCCAGGCCAGACCACACAATGGATGTGAGCATAATGGATAAGTCATGACTATTTCATTTGCAAGTGAAAGAATGCACTCAGAGGGGCTTAAGCAAAACCAGGCTGGTCTAACTGAAAGTCCGGGGAGTAGACAGTCTTCATGCATGATCTGATAGAGGTGTTCGAAGAATGGTGTCAGGAAAGGGTCCCTCTCCTCTTCTCTCTCCTCCTGGTTCAGTTCTCCACATTGACTGGATCCCTAGGCAGCTTTCCCCACACCAGCTTGGCTCACATGATAACCTCAGTCTAAGGAGACCTTTTCCCCAGTAGTCTCATCCAAAGTCTTGAGCAGGCTGTTGTTTCTGCTTGTCAGTTACTGCTATGCCAGTCAGCGTCTTAGCAGGAAATAGTCCACTCAAATGGGATGATTTGAAGAGAGTGGAAGGGTGATTCTCAAATATATAGGTAGTGTGTGGGGAAAGTACAAGGCACTCTGGCATCATAACACTGGAATCTTATTAGTTCTAGGCTTGGGAACAGAAATGGCTGTCTGCCAGGAGGTATGACCTCCAGTTGACAGTTGCAGTGAAGCCCCGGTGAATACAGAGCTTACTCTTAATCTCCTTCCTCTTTCTGCTCTCTTGCCAGTATTTGATAACAGCAGAATCTAACTAGAAGCTAGAAGACAAGGGAACATCCTGGTGAAGTCCATACTGGTCAACATCTTGGGGCACAGAGCAGGGTATAGAGGGCTGGAGAGTTGACTTGGGTCAGAGGCAAATGGGAGATATCTGTCCTATGATCATTCTTTAATCAGTCCCCATGGCCAGTGGAGAATAGTGTCAGATTGGTCAGACCCAAGTCCGTGCTCATTCTTGGAGTTGCAGATGAGGTCAGGCTGAACTTGAGTGAAGGTGAGTTATTAGAAAAAAAGGGAAAGGATTATAGGCTGGGGCCACCACGGGCCAGATGCATTTCCCTTGTACATGCTCAAATCTCAGAGATTCAGTATTTTTCCATGGCCTTTTCCTCTTAGGACCTGAGTGAGGCTTGACTGGCAGAGATCATCCTGGCTGCTGAGGTTCAGGATTTGGTCATGATCTCCAGTGCGAAGTTCCTTGGAAAACATGCCCCACACACTGATGGCCTGGACTGCTCAGGCCTTTAATTTGAGTTGACCTTGGGCTCCCCTGTTGGCTGCCTCTAAGCCTTACTCATTCCAGGCCAGTTTGTGTTGTCCATTTCCCTGTCACTTGATACCCAATTCCAGTTCCTTTTCTTCATCTGCAATCCCAAACTCAGCCAACAATTTTTCACTCTGTTTTCCATTCCATGTGATATTTCCCATTTCAGATGCTCAGATCCAGAATTCCAGTGGCTTGCAAAAAAGACATTTTTTTTTTAAGCTAATTGCCCTAGGATACCTTTCTGCCAGTGCTGCAAGATGGAATTCTAGGGACTCCAGCTCTAGGCAGCTCCCCACGCTGCCTACACACACACACACACACACACACACACACACACACACTTCACACTGTCCTAGCACTCCGGAGACTGAATCATTATGGTCTACACAACGCTCACTTAGTGAGCAAAGGTACTTGGAACTGTGGCCCCAGTGAAGTGATGTAAGAGGAAGAACAAAGGGGGAGGGAGAGGAGCCCCAGGCAGGAGAATACTCAGTGTAGCCCAGGGCTTTGCTGGAGGAGGACCAGAAAGTTTCTCTGCTCTTTTTTTTTTTTTTTTTAAAGATTTTATTTATTTATTTGACAGAGAGAAACCACAAGTAGATGGAGAGGCAGGCAGAGAGAGAAAAAGGGAAGCAGGCTCCCCGCTGAGCAGAGAGCCTGATGCGGGACTCGATCCCAGGACCCTGAGATCATGACCCGAGCCGAAGGCAGCGGCTCAACCCACTGAGCCCCGCAGGCGCCCCATCTGGCTCTTATCAGACTCAAGCCCATCGTCTTCCTTACCCCAGGAAAGGAATGAGAGAGGAATTAGTGGAAAGGGAAAACAGAGAAAGCCTTTCTCAGGAAGACAGCAAAATACCTGCCGCTGCTTACAGGAGGCAGCGAGGCTGTCTTCTTAACAGAGTCATAAATATTTTCTTGGAAGGGAGTGTAAGCACTCCCTCTACTTGTTGCTATGGCAGCTGGGGAGGTTTAATAACTGGAAATAGCAGGTCTTTGGTTCTTTAGGGCTTCTTTTTTTCAGGACCAGTAGCAATTTCTATTCTTTCCCAAGGACTTTGTCTTTGCCATTGAAGGCTTCCCTTGGGCTGCCCCTCTCTTGGTCCCTCTGAGTCTATGACAGCTTCTCCTCACCCTCATCCACGCAAGGAGAAGCTGATCCTTACTTGCTAAGCCCATGAAATGTTGTGACCTGGGTAGGTGACCTAATCGTGCTTGCCTCAGTTGCCTTACTGGTGACGTGGGGACAATAATTACTCCCACCCTGTCGGGAAGATTGAGAGAGAGAGAGAGCACCAAATCCTAACCACTAGACCACCAGGGAGGTTGGGAAGATTGAGAGAGATAATGCAAGTCAGTGCAGAGTACTGGTCTGTCTGTCTGATGTTAGAAAATGTGGTTCTTCCTATTAAAAAGGGAAATAGGAGTTAGGGGGGTTTATAATAAGTGGCAAGAGTGCCCATGAGGTAAGCCGAGAAAGTTCTGTGAGTCAGACCTGAGAGCGCAGCTGAGAGTACTTTATCCTCCTCCAACCCATCACTTCTCCCATTTCCTGATCTTGTGTCTTGGCTAAGTCTTTCTTTGTTGGACTTCCCCTCTGCCTGCTCTCTCCAGCAGGATTGCACTGGTAGTAGTAGATGGCACGAGGACAAAGAACTATGGTTCTAATGCCTCCTTGGGTCGTTCAAGGCCCCTCGTGCGATGCTTTGCACCTAGTAAGTGCTGAGGGAGTATGTAGGCTTGATACCTATGTTGAAAAGGGGGCATTCCAAGCAGGGAAAGAGCTGAAAAATACCTGGAGTTGGGAAGATCTGGGCCTCTCAGGGAAATTCTTTCCTCGTCTCCTGACTTCCTTTTTCCACTGGTCAAGGTTCAGTTCCGTTTACCAGGAACTTGTAGATTTCATGAACTGCCCCCCACCCCCGCCACCGTCCAGCAACCACTCCAGAGGAAGAGTCCCTGCTCCACGGTATGGCATTTTGTGCATTCTAGGACTCAGCCCTGGTGGGGGACTGACCAGGAGTGGAGGAGGGAACTGAGAGGACACCAAAGGGGTACAAAGCTGTGCTTAATCTTTCTTGTCTTCCTTTTCCTTTTGTGAATACACTATGTTTAGTTAAGTAATGCATATATATGATCTTAACAGTGGAAGTATTCAAGCAAATAGATAAAAATAAAGGTGCCATTATACATAGTATATACATATATATTATATATATTATGTCTAGATAATATATATAGATAATAATGTCTAATATATATAATATATTATGTCTAGACATAATATATGTATGTACTAAACTTTCTATATATTCATAAAGAAAAATATGCCTTTGTGTTTTGTAATCAATGAGATTATTTTGTATGTATTATCTTGCAGCTTGCTTTTTCTCCTTATTTATATATTTTACAGATTTTTCTATGTCAGTGCTCAATCTTTTTCTTAGTATCATTGTTCCATAGTTTATTTAATTAATCACCTACTAATGAAGATTTAAGATTGTTTTTATTTTTCTGTATTACAAAGAACATCATAAAACATGAGTTGTTATACACAGATACTTGCTTTTCTCTAAGACAAAACTCCTTGCCATAGAATTTCTGGGCCTTTAATAAGTCTTATTTTGTATTTTTAAGTAAAGTTTTTATTTTCTTTATAAAGTTCTAGAACTTTTTGTGAGCATTATTTTTAGCTAGTTTCATAATTTTATTTCTATTGCGAATAGAATCTATGATTCTATTATATTTTGTGATGCGTTACTTTTGGAGTGTAGAAAAGCTACTGATTTTTAAGTTCTGATGTTCCTTTTGACCACTTTTTTCAAATTTTTTTGACATTTACATTTTTAAATTTAATTAACCTATAGTGTATTATTAGTTTCGGAGGTAGAGGTCAGTGATTCCTCAGTGTTATAGAACACCCGGTGCTCGTTACATCATGTGCTCTCCTTAACACCCATCACCCAGGTACCCCATCCTGCTACACTCCCCCCCCTCCAGCAACCCTCAGTTTGTTTCCTGTGATTAAGGGTCTCTTATGGTTTGTCTCCCTCTCTGATTACATCTCGTTTTATTTTTCCCTCCCTTTCTCTATGCTCCTCTGTTTTGTTTCTTAAATTACACATATGAGTGAAATTATATGATAATTGTCTCTCTCTGATTGACTTATTTCGCTCAGCATAATACCCTCCAGCTCCATATTGCTGCAAATGACAAGATTTCATTTTTGATGGCGGAATAATATTCGTGCGTGTGTCTGTGTGTCTGTGTGTATACCACATCTTCCTTACCCATTCATCTGTGGATGGACATCTGGACTCTTTCCAAAGTTTGGCTATTGTGGACATTGCTGCAGTAAACGTTGGGGTACAGGTGCCCCTTCAGATCACATTTGTATCCTTTAGGGAAACACCTACTAGTGCAATTGCCAGGTCATAGGATAGAGCTGCCCTAACTTTTTGAGGAACCTCCGTACTGTCTTCCAGAGTGACTGCCCCAGGTTGCATTCCTGCCAGCAGCATAAGAGGGTTCCTCTTTATCCACATCATTGCCAAAAAATTTGTTGTTTCTTGACTAGTTCATTTTATCCATTCTGACTAGTGTGGGATGGTATCTCATTGTGGTTTTGATTTGTTTTACCCTGATGTTGAGTGATGTGGAGGTTTTCATGTGTCTGTTAGCCATTTGTATGTCTTCTTTGGAGAAATGTCTGTTCATGTCTTCTGCCCATTTCTTTACTGAATTTTTTGTTCTTTGGGTGTTGAGTTTGATGAGTTCTTTATAGATTTTGGATACTCACTTTTTACCAGTTTGATAGAATGACTTCTGAATCCTGAAATTCTCTTTGATTTTCTAGTTAAATCATCATATCTTCTGCAAACAGTGATAGTTCTCTCTCTTCTTTTCTAATGTTTATATTGCATGCCTTTTTCTTATCTTATTGCATTTGTGCTGCTATTTATATGATTTTGGCTAACTTCTCACACTCTTTAACCTCTTAGGTGAGGAAGATGTAGATTTACTGATCTTTCATGAAACTTCTGAGGAGCAGTTATTTCTGCCATAAGAAATGGTTTGGTGATTAGAGGAAAACATGCAGGTCTAGATTCCAAGTGAGATGGAATAGGGGAAAAAAAGATCAGAATGTTCTTTGAGTTGACAAACCATCTAAAGTTATGTCAACAATATTCACTTGCCAAAAATTAAGTGGCCCTTATGGATATGGATACAAGCTTTCTGCAAATTTTTGTTCTGTGGCAAAGGGCTATCTTAGACTTGTGATCAGAAGGGAAATTTCCGGACCTAATGTAGGTTCTCACTGGATCACACCCAGACAGACACAAGCCAACACAATTATTTAAACCTGTGAGGGTGACAATGGGCTATACTCCTGACCTACCATGGTGAGACATGTGTCTTCATGGTATTGAGGACTCACTCCCCTGACCCATCCACCTCCGTTCTGATCAGTTACTTACATTGTGAAGTAATGTCAAAGGTTGATAGTCTCAACAATGGAACAAAATAATCTAACTGGATATAGATCTAAGCTACTAACTTTGTCTCTTTAGCACAAATCCCTGAATTATGGATTTAACCAGGCTAATGGTGTGTGGGTTTAAGTAGAAACTGACCAGTGGGGTGTTACCAGAGACATACCATAGAAACCAATATAATGAGGGACACTTTCATTGGTCTTTTTTCCTCTGACCTTTGAGGGTTACAGTACCTCCTACCTCCTTGTATTTCAGGAGTCACTAACTGCCTCCTACAAAATGCTTCAAATCACAGCTCCTTTCTCAAAGAAGTTTTAAAGTTGCTCTGCCTCTCTAGAAGCTGGATTCTAATTTAATGCTTTACTTTTCATACTTTGCTTAGGTTCCTTCCCTCCTCCCCTTAAAAAAATTATTTCATATGAGATATCCCACCCCTGGAGTTCAGTGATGCAAGGAAGTTGCCAAACTTCAAGTGAAAACCTTAGACTTTAATGAAGTAAATTTTTCTTATCTTCTTTCTTCTTCCCTCAAGAAAACTTCAAACTTTGGAACTCAGAGTAGAACTGAAGGGCTTTGGGTAAATATGCACAAAGATGAAATGACAATGGATGCCTCCTGGCTCCGGAACAGACACTCCTAATGATTTTGCTTCTGTGGGTTTTCCCCTCTCTCCCTCATGTTCATCTCTTTCTGAGTAATGTTTTGGGCCCAGTGGAGAAGCACATGATGTTTTCTGGTAGCTGAAATGAGGTTAAAGTAATGAAATTCTGCCAACTAAAGTTTGGGAGGAAAATGCTTAGTAGCTGCTGGGACACAGCCAGTTCCTGGGAAAGCAATTGTATAACCAGAAAAGGAATTCAGTGGTTTGCACAGCAGTGGGTGGTTCTCGGGTGCAGGTCCTAACACTTTGAAGGACACTGAGAAGATTCCAATTTAAAAACTGGGCAGAAATAAATTTCACCTGGATTGGAAGCTCCATGAGGGAAAAACTGGTGTCCCCTTTTGGCCAGGGCATCCCTAATGTCTAGGCCACAAATGTGGGTTTGGAAAAATCAGTCAAATGGGTCCAAAGGGGAGAAATCTGCATGATATGGTAGATACTGCTGACACCTGTGTCACATCTCCTCCGCTCCCTTTGAATCATCTGCAGCTGCCTGGGAGATTTCAGCCTTACTCCATGCTGTCCAGTGTTCACAACTGTGATGTGTCATCCTGCGGCCTCGGGTCTGCTCTGAGGTCACAGGAGCTGGCATGGCCACCCAGTGCAGAATAGAAGTGGGGGGAACGTTAGTGCTCCTGGGGTGTTAGAAGGACTGAGGCTGGCCAATGAGGTCTGGGAGCTGGGGGGTAAAATCTCTTGTGTTTTAGGTGGAGAACTGTGGGAGGCATCATGTGTATGAGGAAGTGACGCCCTGTCACTCAGGACAGTGTCTTCAGTGATACACCATGACATTGGTTTTCCTGCCTTCACTGTCCACCTCCCTCCCTCCTGCTTCCTGAGATCGTCTGCCCCAATAAAACCTTTGCACCCTAGCCCTTGGCTCTCACTCTGCTTTGGAGAAACCCAAACCAAGACAAATGTGGAGGAGCAGGGTATAAGCTTTCGTTTTTTCCAAATGGGTGTTCCCATGATTTTAGTCTTGTACAGGCTCCACCACGAGCCACACTGTTCCCATCCTACCAATCAGGGATTTAGAGGACTGGCCCTGGGTTCACTACTGATACGCTGTGTGACCCTGGGCAGGGTCCTTAAGAAGATTAATGATGTGCTTAATTTTCTTTTTTGGTAAAATGAAGATATCTACCATGGTGATTATTAAAATTCCATGAGAGCATGGATATGAAACTCTTGGTAAGTGCTCCATTCATGCTAGCTGCTATAAGGACCGCCACCGCTCCTGTGCTGCTGCTGTCAATCTTCTATACGTTGTGTCTGGCCATGTCTATCCATTGTCCCTCCCACTCAACTGTGAGCTTCTTAAGACTGGAACCTGTGGCTTTTCTGTCTTTGTGTGCCTTGTTGGCCAGCATTGTGACTCTCACAGAGTGGGCATCCAAGAGTGTCATATGAATGGAAGAATGTCCTTTCTCTTTCCAGCAGTGATTTCAATAGCAACAGCCTCTTAGTATTTGGATGTCCAGAATCGCTGTACTGTCCTGTGGAAGCAAAGACCCGCCTCCAAAGGCATGGACTTCTGAGTGTATTTTCCAGAAATATCATCCTTATTGGATGGCATTTGTAATTGGTTGAGTCGTTTAGAGTCGGAATTTATTTCTTCCTCTCTATCCGTGCTCTCCAATGGAACTTTCCCTGCAAATGTTTTTTTCTGCTGTTTAATGCAGTAGCCACTAGGCCCATGTGGTTCTTGAGCGCTTGAAATGTGACAAATGTGACTGAGACAGTGAATTTTAAAATTTGTTTGATTTTAGAGAATGTAAATATGAAGATCCACACGCAGTTAGGATCCACATTTCTGGCCAGCGCCGTGCTCTGTGGATCCAGCACCTCGCCTGTGTCTGGGGTTGGCGCAAGATACACTTGTTCAGGGAAAGAGTGGGTGAAGGTTAAACCCTTATCTTTCCACATCTGTTCTTTGCTTAGCCCTCCCCATCCTCTGAGGAATCACAGCAGGGCAATTACGTTTTATAGTTGGTGATGATCGTGTGGCTGACACTCCTATCACCACCACTACTACTAGTAACGAGAGCAATAACTGACGGGTATTGGGAATTACCTCAGGCATGTGCTCGTTACTGTAGACACACCATCTTCTTGTTTATTCTTCGTAATGACTCCATGAGGTGCTCTCTTATTCTGGACTTCCCCTTGTACGAGGCATCTGGGGTTGCCACAATGTAATACCACACATGGGGGAAGGGGTGACTCACACAGCAGATACTTATGTTCTCACAGTTCTAGAAGCTGGGAGTCCAAGACTGAGGTGTTAGCAGGTTTGGTTTCTCCTGAGGCCTCTCTGCTTGGCTTGCTCTCGAGTGGGTTCTCACCTGTGTTTCCTATGCTCCTTCCTGTATGTGCGCCTCCCTGGGCTCTCTGCTTCTTACAAGGTCTTCAGTCAGACTGGATTAGGGCCCCTTCTAGCAACCTCATTTTCACTTATCCTCTTGAAAATCCCTATCTCCAAGGGCAGCCAACCTCTGAGGTACTGCGGGGTTAGGGCTTCAACGTCCAGATGTGGGGAAGATGCAGTTCAGCCCATAACTCCCCAAAGAGGACTCTGAGACAAGGACTTGTGTGCAGGTAGCCACTGGGAAAGCACAACTGACTTTACTTAGGGGAAAGTGAAACATGTAGAAAAGCCAAGGGCGGGTGTGTGTGTGTGTGTGCTAATGAGTAGGTCGCTGGACCTCAGTCCTGCTGGAGAACATGTCAGAATTTCCTGACCATATTCTGGAGAGAGGCTGAGACATTTATCCATAGACTTCACATGGGGCATAACTGTCTCTGGAAAGTAGGCTTTTTGGGTGCAAGAGAAAGCCTCTGGCTGATAAGAAGGAGATCAGGTGTTTAAGGTGAGAAGCTGTCAGCTGCAACTGGAAACTCCGCACCCAGGGGGCGTGGGGTGGGGGATGGGGGGAACATCAGCTGCACCTGCTACAGGAAGGTATGGTCATTATCCCTATTTTCCAGATGAGCAGACTGAGGGAGTTGAGAAACCAATAGCAAATGACAGAATTTGAATTTAGTTTGTTCAATTACGAAGCCCACAATCTTAGCTATCACATTAAGGAAACGCATTCCTGGATTGAAGAAACATTTCTTGGGCATCTTCTATACGCACACAGGCCAGTGCCAGGGATAGAGCAAAGAGCAAGACATAGATATGCCCTCAGGGAGCTCAAGGTCCAGGAGGGTCTTACCCGGAATTAGTCAGAGTGGGAGCTGGCCTCCCAGGTCTTCAGCCTCCGAGCTGATCTATGGAACCACAGGTGAGTTGACCGCCTCAGGCTCTCCACAGGCCTATCTGACTCTCCCTTCTCAGCCTTAGAGATCAGTCCCTTTGTCAGCATGAAACATTTCAACTCTTTAGCTTTGCTCCAAAAAGAGGCTCCCTAGGAGAAGAAGTAAGAGATGCATGTGGGGTTTATCACTAGGATTTGTCTTCTCCTGCTCATCCACTTTTTCTCCCCTCCCCCACTGCCTCCCACACACGCAGGCCTTACCAGGTGCAGGGATCTTTGCACTCGGCACTCTGTGACGTGGCCCAGGTGAACACAGTGGACATGGCTGAGGAGACATGGGCCTCCCCCTGTGATCCACTTGAAAGGCTCCTGTGGAAGAAGCGGAAAGGGATGGACCGAATCCAGCGTCTCCGTGAGTTCCTTGGCAGGAAAAGGAAGCGTCTCTTTCCAGGTTTGAGGTGTTTTTTTTTTTTTTTTTTTTAATTCAAATTTATTTATTCCATGGTGGCAAGAATATGAAATCTATATTAGGACGTGTGTTTGCAGAGCTCCTGACTCTGTTAAGTCTAAAAAAAATCAATATATTGTGTTGGTGCCGACATTTCTGTCTCCAGCTGACAAATCCTTATTTTTCGCCGTTTGACTATCCTCATTTGAGTTTTACAAAAGCCTTATGAGGTAGCAAGAACAGATATTGTCTTCATTTTATAGGGTGGAAAGTAAGGTTGAGAGAGATGAACACTTGCTCTGTTTCACAAGGTTTTGGGGAAGAAACGTGGAATTCTAGATGTGAAAGGATGTTGGTAGAAGGCAAAGGATCATGCAGATATTATTGTTCTCGAAGTGGCAGATCTCTCTAGTGACAGAGCTGGAGACACAGGGTGTGTTTCTGACTTCTAGAACAGCGCAGTGATTCCTCGGCTGTAGGATGGTTGTTTCTGTTGAGGTCTGTCGGGATACAGGAGGAATCGAAGTGTGGCATGGGTCAATGTAGGAGATCTCAATGGTAAACTGAGTCCGTGAGCTGTCCTTACTAGCTGTTCTCGTTACTACAGTCACAGAGCAGACCACGCCGAACATAGTGGAGGAAAACCGTGACGATTTTAGTAAGCGTCTGGATCCTGTGGGTCAGGAATGGTGAAAGGGCACCCAGGGGGAAGGACTTGAATCTGCTTGATAATGTCTGGGGTCCTCAGCTGGGGAAGGGGGTGGACTCTCCTGCCAGAGTCTGGGCCGTCCCAAGGACTCTTGCACTCCCATGTTGGTGCCCGGACTGGGAAGACTGGAACCACTGGCCGTACTTGTGGCTTCTCCCTGCAACGGGTGCTTCCTCACAGCCTGGCTGCTCTAGGCTAGTTGCTTCCATGGCAGCTCGGGGCTCCAGGCACAGGTAACTGGACAGGGCAGAAGCTGAACTGCCTCTTTGCTTCTGCCATGCTCTGTTGCTGACTAGGGAGCCACAGGCCCACCCCATAAGGAGAGAGGACACAGACCTTCCTTCTAGGTGACTGGAATATCTTGGTCAGATTGTAGGAGAGCTTCCCCTTGTACGATGGGAGAGAGTGTTGCATCCATTTTTATAAAATGCAATTTGCCATACTTGGTTTCAACTTACTATCTTATTTTTTTACCTTTCTCTTATTTTTCTTTAAAAACTCTAGGAGCATGTGTTTATGTGGAAGGTTTTCATCGTTGTTTGAAAAAAAATGTATAAATGTAAAAGATAAAAAGTATATATAAATATTAACATTATGAACAAGAGAGAAAAGAGAAGCATAATTTACATTTTTCTGACTACACAATATGATTTTTTCTATGAAGATTAAACTGGTCGTTGGGTAAATACATAAGCCATTCCCCGTCTTGCTGGTGGCATTTATTAATGAGGCTATTCTTGATAGCCATTTTTTTTTTCTTTTAAAGAGTTTTACTTATTTGAGAGGGCAAGCACAAGCGGGCAGAGGGACAGAGAGAGAAGGAGAAGCGGACTTCTCACTGAGCAGGGAGCCTAATGTGGAGCTCAATCCCAGGACCCTGAGATCATGGCCTGAGCCAAAGGCAGACACTCAACCGGATGAGCCACCCGGGCATCCCTAATTTTGACAACCTGAAATGGCTTTCCAGAGAGCAGCTAGCATGCAGATGTGTGTCTAGCTGCATGTGTGTTAAATATATGTCTACTGTCTCTTCCCTCTTGAGTTAATAATACAAGCCAGGAATGTGTGCAGCAGGTCTGTTGAAAACTGTTTCTGTGGCAGCAGTACACACACGGCAGACATCGCAGGCTGAGGGATTTGATGGGCGGTGGATGTTCTGAGCGAGGGGATGAAAGCAGTGCCTAGTGTTACAGATACAAACAGCAACCAGATCAAACACTTGTCAAAGCTTCGGTACTGACGTGTGTGTACAGGAGCCCGACCAGAAACAGATTACCCATGAGTCTCTGGGAAGAGTTTTTAACTGGGGAAGATCAAAGTGGTTTTCCAAAGGAAATGCCAGAGCAGTCCTCACTTCTGTGTTCAGATGTTGAAGGCACACTCATGCTCCAGTTGGTGCAGACACACAGGCGTGGGCACACGCAGGCCACACTCTGTGTTTTGTAACTCGGGTCACGTTAGGTTTGTACCTGTTTATGGTTTGGGTTTGCAGAACTGTTAGGCACATGGAGGTCTGATTATCACAGGATGCCTGCCAAATTTCTTCTCATTAAAAAACCTTGGTCAACAGCTGTCGAATCCCTCCTCACTTCAAGACTCTGGAAAGGACATAAAGATATTTGAGGCTTGACTCTCACATTCTAGTTGGAGACACAAGATATAAAATGTGCAGTTCCATATTATTAACAGGATATGTGTTTAAGAAACAGAGTGTCACAGACACAGTTTGTTTTTCTTGGGAGGAAGATGTCCTCGCTGGGAATGAGGCTGTCAGGTAAATCTTCCCAGAGGAGATGGGGCCCAAAATGAACTTGGTGGGGAGGGTAGGACTCAAAAGATGAGAGGGTGGGGGCATTCCCAATGAGCCCAAGGAAGCAGGGAATGGAGAATAACCCAGGGACAGAGGCGTGGAGGCAAGAATGGTATGTGTGGGATCGCCAGTCTCCCACCTGTCGCCAGGAATGACAGGTGAACTTGAAAAAGCAATTTCATGACAGCTTACTGATTAGGATACTTGGGTCCTGGTATGAATTACTCAGATCAAATTAAAACCATTCATCTCTGGGACAAGCCCAGCAGAGAGGCTGGGACTGCTTCTGACTTTGAATCTGAGTAACTGAATCTTCTGGAATGAGAACGGCTGCTTGGAGAGCTGCTGTGTCCTGGGGGCCCGGTGCCCTAGTAAGTTTTGTGCTTCTTGTAGCCCACAAGGGGAAGGGATAGAATCGACTTCTGCCTCCACTCACTGAGGCCTGACTGTGCAGGGGAAGTTCTGATCCTCTTTTAATCTGGAGGAATCCGGATGGGGAGTATGCGAGGGCAATGCTGGAAATGCACATCGGAGAGAGCCTGTGTGGGGCAACATCAGGTGACCTCATGCTTGCCTCTCTCCTGCCTCCCTGCATACCAGGGATGCTCAGGGAGGCTTGTTAGTGGATCAGAAAAGCACAGTGATATTAACATACCCTTAGCATTGGCGATGCAAAACACCATCAGACTGACTTCTTTGAGCAAACAGCACAGAAGTGACGGGGAGTGACTGTTATTTTCAAGCAGCAACTGTATGCAAGTTATCTCCAGCAAAGAGAGGAAAGTTATCATTTATTTCTTTAACAACTATTTACTGAGCACCCATGGTGTGACAAACGCTGGATTACGTACCGAGCGTATCGTGGGGAATGAGACAAGTCTTGTGTTACAGAGCGTAGATGAGGCAAGAAGTGTTTTGGTGGGTTATTTGGAGTGCCTGGTTGAGGAACTCATTAGGGAGCTGAGGCTGCCTGGTGGAAGGGGTGGGTGCTTTAGGAGAGCTTTCCAGAAGAGGTGTCATATAAGCAAGACTTTAGAGTCCAAACTAGACCAGCAAATAAGGGAAGGTTAATCAGCAGAGTGAACTACCCATACGCATGCTTGTGACAAGAGGCATAGTTTCCATAAACGAATGCAAACAAAGAAAAGTGTGCATTCTCATTTCATTCTTCATTTATTTGCTTGCTGTTCATCCCACTGTCAGATGTCACGATGTAGGAGTTTGTACACAAAATTGTTAGGGGGAACAAGAACAGGACCCTTTTGCTCTCTTCACTGGTCTCTGGCCACATGGATTTTGAAGTTGAGTGCATCTGAGCTTGAATTCCAGTTTTCTCTTGAAATCGGGTACTAGCGATGTGGCTTTGGGCATGTCACGAAACACACTCAGTCTCAGTTTTCTCATCTATAAATTGGGGCTATTGCTAATGCCTATTTCACAGGGTGGCTTGGAGAATTCAGTGGGATAACATATGTCTATAAAATGAAGGTGCCCACTGCATGTTGCTCTGGCTTGAGGTTACCCCAGTGTATTTTGTTCAGCCCCAAAGTTCATGTTCAGAAACTCGCCCAACGACCTCCCTTCAATCTATTGGTCAGTTTTTGCGGGAGTGCCCTGCAGAGGTGACCTTGGGGATGAGCCTGATGGTGCAGGGTGGACTTATGGCATGGGTGAGCCATCGTGCCACCCCTGGTAGGGGCCATCAGATGCACCCATGTGCTGAAGGATGAGGGAGTCAGCCAAGCGAGCTCTGCTCCAGAAGTTCTCCCAGTGTGCACTCCAACAGTCCCCTGCAACCTCCCAGGCTGCAGCCCTTGTCTTCAGCTCACTGCTAGCTTGGGCCTGGGCTGTGTGGGCTGTCCCCTCCTCTTCTCTTCCTCCACGGCTTTCAGTTCCATCTTCAGAGACCTTTCCTCTACTCTCCCAATAGAAGTCAATGTACCACTGGGAAGCATCTCATGAAAGGAAGTCTAGACCGACCATAGAGTTGAGGGTCCATTTCTGGAGTCTGTTCTGTTCCATTGGTCTATGTGTCTGTTTTTGTGCCAATACCATGTTGTCTTGGTGATCACAGCTTTGTAATAGAGCTTGAGTTCAGGTACGGTGATGTCCCCAGCTTTGTTTTCTTTTTTCATCCTTTTCTTGGTGATTTGGGGTCTCTTCTGTTTCCATATAAATTTCAGGATTTTTTTTATTCCAACTCTTTGAAAAATGCCAGTGGTATTTTAATAGGGACGGCATTGAAAGTATAAATAGCTCTGGGGAGGGTAGACATTTTAATAATGTTTATTCTTCCAATCCATGAGCATGGAAAATTTTTCCATCTTTTTGTGTCTTCCTCAATTTCTTTCACAAGTGTTCTGTAGTTTCTAGAGTACAGATCCTTTAACTCTTTAATTAGGTTTATTCCTAAGTATCTTACTGTTTTTGTTGCTATTATGAATGGAATCGATTCCTTAATTTCTCTTTTTACAGTTACAATTTTAATGTAGTGGAAAAGCAACTGATTTCTGTGTATTGATTTTGTATCCTGCTACGTTGCTGAATTGCTGTATGAGTTCTAGTAATTTGCAGGTGGAGTCTTTTGGGTTTTCCACATAAAGTATCATGTCATGTGCAAAGAGGGAGAGTTTGACTTCTTCTTTGCCAATTTGGATGCAAAAAGAAATTTTATTTCTTTTTGTTGTCTGATTGCTGAGGCTAGGACTTCTAGCACTTTGTTGAACAATCGTGGTAAAAACCGGCATCACTGTCATGTTCCTGATCTTAAGGGAAAAGCTCTCCGCTTCCCCCCACCCTGATAATGATATTCGCAGTGGGCTTTTCATAGATTTTTTTTTTTTCATATTGAGGATGTTCCTTCTATCCCTGTACTCTGAAGAGTCTTAATCAGGAAAAGATATTGTATTTTGTCAAATGCTTTTTCTGCATCTGTTGAGGGGATCATATGGTTCTTGTCTTTTCTTTTACTGATGTGTTCTACCACATTGATTGATTTGTGGGTTTTGAACCACCCTTTCATCCCAGCCATAAAACCTACTTGGCCATGGTAAATAATCCTTTTAATGTATTGTTGGATCCTATTATCTAGGATCTTGTTGAGTATTTTGGCATCTGTGTTCATTAGGGATATTGGTCTGTAATTCTCCTTTTTGATGGGGTCATTGCCTGGTTTGGGGAAAGGGGTAATGTTGGCCTTAAGAAAGAGTTTGGAAGTTTTCCTTCTGTTTCTATTTTTTTGGTATAGCTTCAGTAGAATAGTTATTATTTCTTCTTTAAATGTTTGGTAGAACTCCCCTGGAAGCCATGTGGCCCTGGACTTTTGGTTTTTTTTGGAGGTTTTTAATTACTGCTTCAATTTCATTACTGGTTATTGGTCTATTCAGACTGTCTATTTCTTCCTGTTTCAGTCTTGGTAGCTTGTAAGTTTCCAGGAAGGCATTCATTTTTTCCAGGTTGCTTTGGCAAATCAGGAAAAATATCCAATGGAAAAAAGACAGTCTCTTCAATAGTGGTGCTGGGAAACTTGGACAACTACATATAGAAGAATGAAACTGGGCCATTCCCTTATACCATACACAAAGATAAAGTAAAAATGGATGATGGATCTCAATGTGAGACAGGAATCCATCAAAATCCTAGGGGAGAACATTGGCACTAATCTCTTTGACATCGGCCACAGCAACTTCTTTCAAGACACATCTTCAAAAAAAAGTGAAACAAAAGCAAAAATGAACTTTTGGGACTTAATCAAGATAAAAACCTTCTGCACAGCAAAGGAAACAGTCAATAAGACAGAGGCAACCCATGGAATGGGAGAAGATATTTGCAGATGACATTACAGATGAAAGGTTGATATCTAAGATCTATAAAGAACTTCCCAAACTCAACACTCAAAAAACTAATAACCAAGTCATAAAATAGGAAGAAGGCATAAACAGACACTTCTCTGTAAAAGACATAGAAATGGTGAACAGACACATGAAAAAAATGTCCAACACTGGCCATCAGGAAAATATAAATCAAAACCACAATGAGATACCACCTTACACCAGATGGAATGGCAAAAATTAACAAAACCGGAAACAGCAATTGTTGGTAAGGATGTGGAGAAAGTGTAATCCTCTTACACTGTTGGTGGGAATAAAAGCTGCTACAGCCACTTTGGAAAACAATGTGTATATTCCTCAAAAAATAAAAATAGAGCTACATTATGACCTGGCAATTGCACTACTGGGTATTTACCCCAAAGAAACAGACATAGTGAAAGAAAGGGGCACTTTCACCCCAATGTTCATAGCAGCAATGTCCACAACAGCCAAACTGTGGAAAGAGCTGAGATGCCCTTCAACAGATGAATAGATAAAGAAGATGTGGTCCATATACACAATCGAATATTACTCAGCCATCAGAAATGATGAATAGCTACCATTTGCATCGACATGGATGGAACTGGAAGGGATTATGTTAAGTGCAGTAAGTCAAACAGAGAAAGACAATTATCATATGGTTTCACTCATACATGGAACATAAGCAACAGCAGAGAAGACCATGGGGAAGGGAGAGAAATCCAAAGAGGGAAAATCAGAGAGAGAGATGAACCATGAGAAACTCAGGCCCTGAGAAATAATCTGGGGGTGTCAGAGGGCAGGAAAAATAGGGTAATGGGTAATGGGTATTGGGGGGTAATAGGGTAATGGGTATTGAGGTGAGCACGTGCTGTGATGAGCCCCGGGCATTATACTTAACTAATGAGTTATGGAACACTGTATCAAGGACTAATTATGTATACACAGTGCTAACTGAATAAAACAGAAAGGAAAGAAGGAAAGAGAGTCAGTCCAGACTGGTAGCAATTGGAAAATGTTTGCTTGTCATAACCTGCAAAGGACATGGTTTCTGACCTCTACTCTGCCCCCAAGTGGCCAAGGAAAAGACAAACAGAAGTTGCTTTTTTTTTTTTTTTTTTTTTTTTTAAAGATTTTATTTATTTATCAGAGAGAGAGAGGAGGAGAGAGCGAGCACAGACAGACAGAATGGCAGGCAGAGGCAGAGGGAGAAGCAGGCTCCCTGCTGAAGTTGCTTTTTTAAAAGAGCGGTTTGAATGCTGATTCTTGGCTCCTTAGCACCTGGAGTATAGATAGCGCTTCGGTAAATGGAGGTTTCTTCCTTCTTCCTTCCACTTCCCTTCTTTTTGTTCCCTCATTTAGCTTCTCTTTCCTTTCCAGGCTTTCCCACCAGGTACCACATTCCTACTGGGAATCACTGTCTTTGTGTACTGTGTTCCTGCTTCCTCTGGTGCCCTCCTTCCCAGAGCAGCATCTGTAGATCCCAGTAGATGTGGCCCAGGGACTGTCCCTTATACTTTCCAAACCTGGGAATTTCATTTTGGTCACCCCATGGGGCTCTTTTCCCCAGCGAGTAAAATTCTGCTATTCTCATTCCTAGATTGTTAATTTTCCAGATGCGTAGGAAGAACACCAGAGCCCAGTAAGATATGTCCACAACGCCACCAGAATGTCTCGATCAATAGGAACAACAGTTTCAAGAGCTGGAGAGGGTTTGGAGCCACTGGAACTGTTGCCTATTGCTTGTAGGAGTACAAATTGGTACGGTCACTTTGGAAACCTTTGGCAGTATTTATTAAACTCAGGTATCTGTGTGTCCTGTGACCCACTACTTCTAGTCCTGCAGATATATCTAAGAGAAAGGAGTGTGTATGTCCACGAGGAGATGTGTACACGAATGTTCGTAGCAGCTTCTTGACAATAGTCCCAAACTGAGAGGAACCCTAGTGCCCTCAACAGGAGAGTACATCAATAAATCATGGTGTAGTCCTAGAACTGAATAATACGTGGCAATGATGAAGGATGAATTACTGAATGCTGAGTCAAAAAGGTCAGGCAAAAAAAAAAAAAAAAAAGGACACATTTTCATTTAGACAAAGTTTATAATCAGCATGCCTCGTCTATGGTGATAGAGGTCAGAACAGTGGTTTCCTTTGGGAATATTGATAGGGAGAGGGTACAAAGGAGCCAGCTGGGTTGCAGCTAATGTTGGTTACCTCAATCTGGGTGGCTGTTAATAGGTATGAAGTATGCAAAAATTAATTGAGCCATACACTGAAGGTTTATAGATTTTATGTATAACTTACTATGTGTAAGTTTTACTTTATTTCAAGAGGAGGAAAAGGATTTGGATGAAAAGAGGGACACATAGGCTCCCCCAGCCCTGCCAGTAACTTAATGTGACCATGGCCCAGTCACTGTCTCTAGGGACCTTAGCATCAACTCTGAAGAACCAAACCTGCATTCCATGGCTCTTTGGACCCTCTGTGATGAGGTCCATGATAGCAGTGCAGCCTGGGATCCATTGTCCCCCTTTTATCTCCACTACCACATACCCCTCTAGCTCTGTCAGCCAAGGAAGCCAGACTCTAGGCATCTCATAAACCTCATCCTTGGATGGGCAACTTCCAAATGTTTCTCCGAGCCCGTGGGAATGTGGGTTTCATTTCTGAAGACTCTGGGAAAGAATTCTCAGTAAACCCACCTAGGTGATAGTTTCCTCCTGTCTTCTTAATTAATTTTAATAAACAAATTAAAATGGTGATATAAACTTGGCAACAGTAGTCTCACTGTACAGAGTAATCGAAGAGGTGGATATGTTTTTTAAATGACATCATCATCATCATCATCATTATTCTGCCTGTAAAATAAGGAAAGCAAATTATTAATATTCAGTTCTGGTCATGAAAGTACTGGTATTCAGTACTCATATAGAAGATGCTGTCATAAATTGGCCCAAGCAGTTTGGAGAGCAATTTGGAAATAATTACCAGGGAATCTGTTTTTAAGAGACCAAAGTGTAGAACAAAGATACTGTGTTCACAAGATGACGATGGGGTGAATTCCCTTACAATTCCCCACACTCTGAATCCTGTAGCCACTCCCAGACTCACCCAAGGTCACTGGTTCTCCAAGGGTGGTTCCTGGACCAGAAGCCACAGCCTTACCTGGAGTCTTAACAAAAACCCAAGTTCCTGTGACCCAGTCCAGACCTACGGACTTACCAATTCAGGAATTCTGGGGACAGAGCCCAGCACTGTGGGGTTTTAGCACACACCCGAGGGGATGGCTGTTGCCTGTTCAAGTCTGAGGGCCACTGACTGAACTTTTAGTAAAGCCTCTGAGAACCTGACAAGAGCAGCTAAAGGGAGGGAAGGGGGCACGTGTGCTGCCTCTGCTCAGTCTGGACGTCCCCTCCTCCTCGTCTGGTCACCCAGCACACACGTCACGAAGCACAGAACTTCTTCATTTCTTTGGCCAATTTTCCAAGGTTTTCAGCTACTACCAATCCTTATGACCTGGATACAGGATGCGAGAGTGCACAAAATGGAGAGAAGAGACAGGAGAACCCTGTTTAATAAATGTGTCCCCCTGTTGGAGTTGTGAACAGGGAGTGCAAGACAGTACGGATCGCTCCTGGTCACCCTAAAAAGTGTCCTGATAAGCACAGTAATAAAATGGTCGTGCCCACCATTCCTTGGAAAGACAGCCTCACTCACTCCTCTTGCTGCCCTGGGTGGGGAGAGAGGCAAAGTCTGCCACAGGGCAAACAACTCCTCATCCTTCAGATGAGCCTGACCCCAGTGGGGGTGGCTCCTGGGAGGGCCAGCTCCCTGGCTGCCACAGTCTGAGGCCTCGTCATATTTTCACCCCCACCACGAGCACGGCGCCGGGTGCCCGGCGATTTAGATGTGGCTGTCCTGCTGACATGGACAAACTGGCAATTACAGCAGAAATAATTCTGCCCTGAACTTTGTTCCTGAGCCCATGCTTCTGGGAGATCTCCTCGGAAGGCAGGCTTCTCCCAAGTCTGGGGCGGCCCGCGACGCCTCCAGAACCTCTCCCGCCTCTTTCCCAGGAAGAGAGCAGCCCAGGCAGTGTGGCAGCTCCATCTCGCTCATCCTCCGCCAGCTCAGCAGTGGGGGCTGCCCCCCGCCCCCAGGTGCATCTTCCACAGGATCTGGGGTGGGTGGGCTCCATTCAGCCTGAGCAACCTGGGCTGAAAGCTACATCCCACACATTAATTATCTTACACTGGGCTCTTGGAGCTTCCATAGTTACCCAAATGGGAGTGTCAGGATTGAGCACATGGTGTCTACAAGGGCCGAATAATAAATTCTGGACCTTCCTGCAGTCATGAGGCAGTGAAAAGCGATCTCTTTTTGGTTGGCTGGGGTGAACTTGGTTATGTACTGGGGTGCATTATGGTTCTTTTCCCTATCTAGTTATGCAGAGCTGATCTTGATGCCCACAAACAAATGGGAAGATTAACGTTGGTAGAGAATTGCTTTTCTTTCTTTTTTTAAATATTTTTTAAAATTTATATGACACAGAGAGAGATCACAAGTAAGCAGAGCAGCAGGCAGAGAATGAGGGGGAAGCAGGCTCCCCGCTGAGCAGAGAACCCAATGTGGGGCTTGATCCCAGGACCCTGAGATCGTGACCTGAGCTGAAGGCAGAGGCTTAACCCACTGAGCCAGTTAGGCACCCCAAGAAGATTGCTTTTCAAACCAGACCATGTACACACATCACATGGAGATTGGTGAATGTGTAGTTTTAATTTGGTAGTTCTGGGATGGGGCCCAAGGTTCTGCATTGCTAAGAAGTTCCCCGCTGATGCTGATGCCGCTGGTCTGTGGACCACTATTTGAGCAGCCAGACTATAGAGCAAGGATGGCCAAACATCTGTACATTGGAAACACATGGGGAACTTAAACAATTATTGACATGTGTCCCACCCACCCTCTCCAGAGACTGTGACAACTGGGGCTGGTGTTGTAGCCTAGATTTTGGAACTTTGAAGACACCAGGTGATGGTAATGTCCATGTCCGTTGGGACCCACCGTGGAGAAGCGAAGCAGCTGACACCTCAGGGACTCAGCAGCAGCTTGAGTAGCAAGGGAAGCAGGTGGAGGGAGAGTAACATCCTCGGATGGGCTGATTTGTGGAGTCAGCTTGTCCTGGTTCCTGAAGTTGGCTGGCCATCCAAATCACCCAGGAACTTGTTGGGAATTTGGAACATAGAGCATAATCTCAGATTTACTGAGTTGGAGTCCGAAGTGGGGTCCTCGAAAGGTGTATTTGTAACGGACTCTTCAGGTGCTTGGGAACGGCCAGCTCTGCATGGGTCTGTGCCTGTCTAGCACTGACCAGTCTCTCCCAGTGGCCTGTCATGGGGGGCATTTGTTACCTCCTTAAGGGCACCTGCTGCTACACATTAGATATGTACAATTTGAATTAGAGTCTGCTCTGCTTCCATACGTCTTAGAAAAATTCCACGTGCCATCATTCCTGCCCTGTAATCGCTGTTAGTGGCTGCCACAGGGTCTAAGACTGACGGGATTCATGATTCCAGAACCCTGGGACATACCTAATCATTATTTCCCCTGGTGAACCATTAACATCGCCTTGGTCTGACCTTTATAGAAGAGGGCACTGTGGTCCTGCCAGACACAGCTGTGCCTGGAGGAGGGCTCTGAGCTCCCACCCGAAGGCCTGGCCCTCATGAACTTGTGTGCCCTGGAGAGGCAGGTTTCCCCTCTTTGAGTTGACCTTTTCTGGCTGTGTGATCTAAAGCCCCCAATCATTTTTTGTAGCTAGAAATTTCTCTATCCTTTCTGTTCTTTCTACTTTTTTGTCCTTGTCAGAGGGAGTCAGTATTTAGAATAAATACTCCCAGACTGTTGAGTAGAATTGAGAAATCTTAGGGCAGACAAGGCTCTGTGGGTATCCCCATCTCTCCTGTGCCTTGTTCCAAGCAAATGGGGCTCATTAATGTTCCCAGTTGCACCACCTTGAGACTTTCTAGTCATGTGAAATTGGCCCATGTCATTCGCCCTTACCTCTGAGAATCAACTTCTGAATCTGTCTTCCAATTCAGATCCTTCCCATCCTTCAATATTATGCCAGTTCCTCTTCCTCAATGAAACTTGTCAGTGTGAAGGATGGGTAGGATCTGGTATTGGAAATGTAAGACAGTTCATTGAATAACTAGCCAAGATGTGTGGGTTTTTTTCCTGCTAGGCATGGAGCACTGACAAGGTGGGAAATGATATGGCAGAGCTCTGCATGAGGAATACTGAGGACAGACAAGAAATGGGAACCATTTATGAGGCAATTGCAAAAACCCGAGTGAGAGACAGCCTCTCTAAGGGTAGTATGGATGGAGAAAAGGGAATATAAATGAATAAAATAATACTTCATAAATATATAAGCCATTGTCTAGATATATTGTGGTTGACTCCCCACTTCTTAGGAGATAATGTACATGAGAGTGCTTTCACCAACTCGGAAGTGCTACATACGAGAAGGATATTGCTATTACAAGTTCATTCCTCATCAATTTATCTAAATCTTAGAAAAGCTAGTAAATTAAATGATTTATCCAAAAAAGGTAGATAAAAACTAAAGCCATCATAGCTATGACATGATGACATGATATTTCATCAGAAGAAAGTTATCCAAATAATCTATTTACTTTAATGGCAATACAGATTTTAAGTCTGCAACTTCTGCTTTGAAATGGCATAAAAATGGAAATTTCTCAAGTGAGTCATTCAATAGGACAGGCTGTTCCTTTTGGCTGTTCTATTCAAGCTCCTCTCCAGTCTCAAAAGTTTAAAAATACATGTCTGTCCCCGTGGAGTCATCTTGTGTGGCTCGGTGTACCAATTTATGGTTTAGATCCAGGAAACAACTTGACTCACCTATGTCTCCATTGGGTTTTTAATAAAACATTTATGAATGTAAACTTCTTTCAAATAGATGTCCATGTGTTATTTCCAAAGGGAAAATGGGAGATGAGTAGAACAGGCCACCATTAAAATCTAATGGGTTTCTCTCAGAAACCTGAAGTATTATAAATGTTTTAAGGGAAGAGAATCATGTCTTAATTCTCTTAGAATCCTTTAAAGATTCCAGGCTAATATCTAGCCCAGAGTAGGAGATATATAGCTATCTATCTATCTATTTATAGATATCTATCTATCTATCTATTTATAGATATATATATTTAAATTAGAGGTCATAGCTATAATTTAAAAGTATTTGTCTGCTTGCTAGTAAATGTATCAAAACCAGTTTGAGGAACACATTCTTATCTAAAATATGTATGAAATGCCTATCATGGGGTTAGGGCTTAGTTGTGGTATTGGATTGAAATGAACAGAAATCTAACTCAAGATGGCTGAAACTTTTTTTGAATTTAGGATGGGGATATTTTGGGAAAAAATTGTTGGTTTTTCATCTTTCTGTTCTGCTTGCTTTTGTGTTGGGTTTATTCTCCTACTGGCTGTCTCCTTGTTATGGAAAAAAAATGGCACCAGGAGCTCCAGGCCTGCCTTCTATAGGTTTTACTAACTTGGGGAAAAAAATTTTTTTTTCCTTCCAGTTGTTCCAGCAACAGTCTCAGACTGACTTGAATTCATAGTCATTCTCACCAGGGGATATGACAGTGATCCCTGGATCTGAGGGACAGGGCCAGTTGGGCTGAGTCCAGAGATAGAGTTCCCAGAGACAATCAAAGGACTGTTAATAAAAAGTAGAATCTATCCTGGACAAGCAAAAAAGTAGTAGATATCCATTTCAAGAATATTGACATATTTATTTGAAAAAAAAAAAAAAAAACAAAACCCAAACCTCAGCATTTAAGGAACTTATAGTCTGGAACAGTACTTACATAATTTATAGACTATACCATGAAATTCACCCATTTTTATTTCATTCATATTCCTGAATAGAATTCAGACATGCAAATCTACTTTCATGGACTATTCAAATTCAAGACATTTAGTATAAAACATTGCATCAGGGACTCCTCAATAAATGTTTGATCAAGTTTAAACACAACTTCTCCAAGAGTTAAAATATCTTTGCTTAAACTTAACTTCATCCTGCCCTCAATTAAATGATCGAACTTTGTCTTAAATTAAAAATCAGTAGTGCCTTCCTAAAAACCTTATGCAAATACATATACATTCCTAAGGCATATTTTCCATGGCAATCATTCCTTAGAGCATGATCTTTGCGGGTTGTATGGGTAAGTTTATGTGCCTATCACGACTAACTGAGCCTTTGAAGTCCAGGGATGCTCCTATTCTTTGATGCTGAAACAGCACCGTGGAATGAAAATAAGAGATCTACACCTCCCAAGGAAGGGGCCACCACCATTGATATACAGATGTGATTTCCTGTGCTTAGCCTTGCTCCTTACTCAGTGCCTTAAGTTGGCATATCCTGCTAAGCTACCTTAAAGCTTCTTTGGAATAATGGCAGGTAGAGGTCATAACGACTATGAGTTGAGCTGACCAGTCCTCCTTTCTGAGGCAGCTTAGAACTTGGCTGGCATCTCTTCCTGCCCTAAGGTGCAACCAGGCCATGAGTTGATGATCAAATTAGGAGCAGAGCCAGAGATAGGAGTAGGTTCCTGGGTAAGTGATTTCTTGAATGAGTGCTCTTAGGTACATTCTGAAATGAACAAGGGAAGTAGAAGTCTGCAGAAAACTTAGACAAGAATATGAGGACCTAGCTTCAGTGTGATGGCACAGGGGGCGGTGGAGTATGGAGAGCACCGCAGAGTTGTCCCAGGGGAAAAAGAGGGGTCTGCCTTTAATATGACATAGTATTCACTCACTGGCTACAGGATTCTGCCCATCCCACCCCCACTTTGCAGGGGAGTGAGCCTCGAGTAACTTCCAAGGCATTGCTGGGGAAAGTGGTTCCTGTGGGTGAGGATAATTCTAATAGGAGGGTGGCAGCTGTGTTTGCTGGAAGAGGGATGAGAGCACCAGCCTGTAGAGAGGATCTGGAGAAGGCTCCACTGCTTTCGCTGTCCTGGTGATAAATCATACATGTGTGGATGCCAAGGTCAGTCTGGTAGACAGTTTATTTGGTTGCAGAGTCACTTTGACAGCAGGAACAGATTTTGTACACACACACACACACACACACACACACACATTTGTGTCTACGCTCCCATTGTAGGAGATTGTAGGGCTCACTGTGGTACCTGATCGGCAGTATTGCATGTAAGTTACTATTTTACCAGGAACAGTGGGATCATTGCCATACTGCGACAAAAGGACTCTCCCTCCTGGTATGCCACTATGACATCCCCAAAATTTTCATCATTGCTCTGTTTTCCAGAGAAACATTAGGCTGAGATTTGTTTTGTTTTCTTAGTTTGCTGAGGTCAATATGACTATCAGAGACAATAGAGGTTATAATCCACCCTTAGGTCTCATTGCTTTAGTGTGTGATTGGCATTTCTGAGCAGACCATGCAAGGAAGAAGGATAGCTTCCAGTTCTCGTCTAAGACTAGCTCCCGTTAATTAACTGGAGGGCATCACGGTACAGAAGGGCAATTCCTAAGGAGAACTGATGAAAACACATTTCATTTACAGGGAAAGATTAAACTGGGCCATAATGGAAACATAGCCAGGAAATAGAAATGCGACTCTTTCTGACAAAGAATTCAAAACTGGCCCATGCTAGACTTAAGGCCTGGGATATATCCTTCTTTCTGGCTTTTTCTTTCTGTGTCAGTGGGGACTTCCAGAGACTTTCTCCAGCTGATTAAGCATTTTTTTTTTTTTTTTTAAACCATGTTCAACATCAGATGACAATGCCTGCAATAGAACACTATGGGCAGGAGTTTTAGGGAGTGAAGACCAGCCTCTGCTGGTTTGGGGCTAGAGGGGCAGGTTGTGTATTGCTTACAAGATGAAGTTGCTCTCCTTTGTGATGACTTTGGAGGCAGGGAAGGATGTTCCGGTCTTTCTGAGTTAGAAGGAATCTTGAATGACCTAATAAAGGCTATTGCTTTGTATTCACAAATAGTTGTGCCCAAGAATGCTACCCTGGGTTTCCTATATTAAGTGGCAAAAACTAAAGCATGGTCATCTTGTTTATGTGCAAAATATGAAGGTTAAGTAGATGAAATTTACTTCTATAAAGGCAAAGTGCTTCTCCCATGCTGTACCTACAACCCAGCTGCCTCTTGATCAGGTTGTTTATGGAGTAGAAGAGGCAACCCAGTGATGGACTGCCCATGTGTGCTCACATCTCTTAGGTAAAAGACTTCATTTCTCTCTTTGTATAAGTGCTAGGCAGAGCAAATGGGATGTGGAGATACAGAAGCCAATGTCCCAGTGAAAAGATGGCCTTGGGAAGAGCAGAGACGGTGGGAACAAGGCAGGCTAAAGAGATGGCCTTGCATCATGCTTGCCTAGTAGTGAGGTAGAGCCTTGTTTGACATTCCTACTCCCACCTTAAGCCAAGAGAAAGTGACTTGTCTGAGATCCCACAACTAGTTAGTGGAGGCAGATCCAGGACCTCACTACTCATATCCCACCTCCTGGGGCTTTCCACTAGACCTGACTCATGGCTATTACCAAAGAAAAACCAGAGTTGCACAGTTGTGAACGTGGTAAAAGTAGATTTGACTCAGGATCTACGTGATAGGATAAATGTGACTTCCATATAGAACCAAGCTCAATTCTGCATACTGCATGGGCAAGGGGTGACTGAGAGCCAAGGAATGGTGTGTTTTGGGGCGGGGGGTGTCACTGGATGAAAGATTGCTAAGAGGAAACATCAGGAATGGGGCGGGGTTCTGATGAAACTGACCTGGTGGGATTCTTGCTGAAGGCAGGGTAGAGGGATCAAGCATCACCTAGGACCTGTGATCAGATATTAATGATGGGGAATTCTGGCTACGTCAAACTCCCAGTATTTTTGTTAAAACTGGACTCCCCAAGGACAGAGATGGAGGCCCATGTTGGGGCCTTGAGAAGCAAAGGGCTCAAAGGAGCCTAACAGTTTAGTCAAGAAGATAATCTTTGTCACTACGTAACACATCTCTCCAAAGCCCCTTACATCGTTTGCAGATTCTCTTCTAGAAGTGGAGATCCTACTATCACTCTTACCTATCTGAAAGGGATTTTAGGACAGATGAGAGGTATACAAATGGTTTGGAAACTTTCAGCCATTATTTAAATATAAGGACACCTAAGGATCAATCCCTCAGTACCACACTGCCTCCCAGACTCCTGAAAAATACTCTCTCTGCCAGGTTTTTCATCACTGTCTGGGCTGCTCTTTGAGGACAAGGTAGAACCAGCTCTTTCTGATGGTTTGGAATGGAGGTATTTGGAAATAGTCTTTGTCCTGCTGAGAAAAGGTGTCTCTCTTCAGAAAGCCAGGTGTATTTTTAATGATGCATCAAAGACTACTTTTGGAGCACATGAAGGCTTTTGTATTCTAAGGGGTGTGCTTTTGTATTCTAAGGGGAAAGAGCGAGAAACATGATTTCAGCCCTCAGTTCTCAATTCTTATGCCAGTGAGTAAGATATTACAAGGATTCCTGGAGACATTGCAGTGGACCAGCATTTCTCTGTGGTTTTCCCTGACAGGAATGCAAGGAAGGAACAGCCCTGGACAACCTTTGCCTGATGAGGAACAGGATCCACTCCCTAGGTTATGACTTCCATTTCCTTCTTGAGCTGTGAGTTAGCCAAAGACTGAAGAGCTCCAGCCTGATAAATCAATAACTCTTCAGGAAATGACAGTTAGCTTTGAGTACCATATTAGACAGGATGGAACAGAGGAAAGAACAGTGGAGAGAAGAGAAAGACTTCTCACCTCACTCAGTGGGTTTCCCTATGGGGAGACAGCTGTGTGTGGCTCCGACTTGGCACTACCCACAGAATTTTCAAAGGGAGCTTTTCTTATCTGTTTCTTGGGCTGGCTTTCAGGCTCTGTATGCCCCTGTCCTTATTTTTCTATCTCTTCCTCTACAAAATTATCTTGTATAACATATCCTGCTAAGCTACCTTAAAGCTTCTTTGGAATAATGGCAGGTAGAGGTCATAACGACTGTGAGTTGAGCTGACCAGTCCTCCTTCCTGAGGCAGCTTAGAACTTGGCTGGCATCTCTTCCTGCCCTAAGGTGCAACCAGGCCATGAGTTGATGATCAAATTAGGAAGATGATACTAATAGAGAGCCTGTGAGTACTACTCTCAAGGGCTTAAAAAAAAAAAAAAAAGAATGGGCAAGGGCAGAAACACAAGACCAGTATAGAGACAAGACTTGGAGAATGTTAGTGTTGGAAGGAACATGACAACATGAGGGTCTTAACCATTTATTTCCCAGATGAGTTACCTGAGACCCAGAGAGAAGTGTGTCACCTAAATTCATAAAACTGGTACTGGCCGCTCTGGTCCCTCATTCCGATTTGTGTATATGGCAGGACATGGTCCTCCCTTCACCCCTTCCTATTTTCAGCCAAGATGGACAGGATGTCACTTAATCATAATATCAAAGTTTGCAACCAGAGGTGATTTATATTAGCAAAAGACTTATTTCTTTATAGATATTACCTCAATAGATGTGACTGTCCTAAACCAAGCTATGCTTGCCAGGGCCAGTCCTTGGAGGAGCAGTGTGAGACATACCTGCGATTTGTTAAGAGTCAAGAAGAATTGTATAAAAGTGGGGCTTACAAGCCTCAGTACATGGGAAATCTCAGTAGGACCCTTGGGTGGGGACTAGTAAGGAAAGGAAGATGAAGGGGAAAAACTGAACGGTCTTCAGGGGACTCATGTGGGCAGATTCTCAGCCTGACCAGAAAGATGCCCAACGGAGCAAGAAAAGGAATGTTTCTTTTGCCTTCTATGCTCTGACTTGTGTTTTTCATTGGTTGTGAGTAACCCTGGAATGTTCTGAGGATGAACAAAAGCTGTAAATCTTTTTGACCATGGCAGGGCATAGCGATCAAGATCCTTTTAGGATCTTCCTCCTTCCTCAGAGGCTCTGCTGTGTGTGCTCCTTGCATGCGCTGGCTTGGACTTTGATGCCTTGTCCAGTCTGTCAATGCCAATTGTCTCTAGGTCTATCCTCCCTGGTGTAGTAAACCCCATTAGCTGCAGGTCATCTGCACATTTAATGAGTATACATTCTATTACAGTCTATGAAAACAAAACCCATTATCTGAGAAGACTTTATAGAGAAGACGAGACTTCTGGGGGCCTAAGTGGAATTGGCATAACTGATAGAAAGAAAATATTATTTTTAGCATTAGTAATTACCACCAACCACCATTCAAAAGCGTCTCTCTGTAATTAATACATTTGGAGACAGATTCCTCTGTTTCAGCGATTTCTCAGTAGAAATGTCAACTTTGTCATTTTCTTCCTGATGTGTAGCGTCTCTAATTACAAAGTATTTGGAAGCTGAAAATTACAGATGCTCTTTTGCAGTGCAACTTTAAGGATGATTTTGTTGAGATTCCCATGTCACTTACCCTCTGTGACTGAGCTTTTGTTGTATAAGCTTGACCACGTTTCCAGGTGGTATGGAATCAGGAACCAGAGGAAGTTGAGCAGATGGTGCTGACCCGAGGTCTTTATCATGCAGCAGTAGAACTTGATACAGCTGCTGCTGCACTGGTCCAGAGAGGACACTCCTGGAGAATTTAAGATGTTGCTAGCAACATTCTTTATTTGCGTTTTTCATATTTAAAAGCATGAAGAGCTACTTTGGGGTTGAATGATCAAAGATGTAACTGACCAGGACTTAAGTAGACCAACTACTACTAACTCACTCCAAATCCTGCCAGCTAGCTTGCTTGGAATGTACGGAATGCATGAATTAATGACAGAAATCACACAGAAGCTAGAATGTACCCAATCTCATGTTTTTATTTACATAGGAGATTTCATGATTTATTTTTGCTCAGTAGGAGAATGTAAACATAAATGATAAGAGCTATATTAAGTATACTAATGTAACCTATTCTCAACCTGACCTATTGATAGGTTGTCCTTGAAAGGAAATCCCCAGTGGTGATCTGCCTCTAGTAGAAGTGATCTCATCCAACCTGTCCCTGCCTGGTGCCCTTTGTAGCAAGCAGGTGGTTTCAGGGGATGATGTGCTCAAGAAACTCCATAGAGCTCTTGAGGAATCTGGAGCAAACAGGATGGTGCCCTTGCCTAGAAACACCTGGACAGATATCCTTAGAAAGTCAATGAGGGATATGCCAACTCCTTATGGGTTACTTTTAATCCTGCCTGAACCACAGAGAGGATTAATGTCTTCAGAAATGGAAATGGTTTCATTTGATGTGTTTCTGAAACTTTGCCTTGTTAGCATTCTGGGTGAACCTTTTAGAGAGAAAGCTCTTAGTGGGAAAACAGAAAAGCTGTTATTATGCTACCTTTAAACCTTTCTTCCTTCTCTGTTTCAATTTAGAGATTTAAAATGCCCTCTTGTTTTCACCCCTTGGTTTGTTTCACTTTTATTCTTGCTAAAAGGAATAGCTTTTAGAAAGTCAGAAATAAATCAATGGGTAATTTCTTAAGCATCTGACAGTTTCCTTAATGTAGATAAGAAATGGATTGTTTTTAAAAAGATTTCGAGTGTGATTTTGCTTTTGGGTTTGCATTAAACATATAGGGTGTCTCTGATCTCAACAATAGAAAATGGAAGAGACTAGAATGAAAATAGAAGAGAATTCATTTGATTTTAGACCTGGAGAGGTGTTAGAAATAATTTAATCAAATGCTGATTTTTATAGATGAACAATGTGAGACTCAGAAAGACAAAGTACTTTTTTCCAAGGTCATACCACTGGATGGTCATGGTGCTGGATCCACCTGATCAACCCATGTACCCATTGGTTCCTGAGCATTGGTCATAAATATTCATGGTTGTTTAAGGTCCTATCCCCAAATTCCCTCTCCTGCCCTCCTTGCCATCACTTTAGTTTCCTTTACCTATTTCTGGCCTTCTCACTTCCGTTCTCATCTCTGTCTGGTTCTATGGTGTCCTCACCCCCGTCCTACTTCTGGCCTCTGATGTTTGGGATATTCTCTCTGGTTTTGGGAATTCGATACTTGCCCTGTGATTCTCAGTGCTTGTGTTGCCTTGTGTGAGATGCTCTGTTCCAATTCCAGCCCTGCAAAACCTAAGCCTAATCTAGGCCACCCAGCAACCATCCTGGCTGTATTAGTCAACTAGTCCTGAGTTCCTTCCATTACCCCGATTTGATTTGGTTGGAGCACACTTAATTGGTAGCTGCTGAGACTTTTCAGCCTACAAAAGACATTTTCCTCTCTCTCCTCTCATGTTCTGGCATCCTTTATGACCTGCCATTTCTTTGAAAGTTTGATGAAAAGGGGTTGTGAACAGGGCAGTCCCAAGAGAAAACTCACCTTAAGAGCTGCTAATGTGTTCATGTGTTAAAATTCTCCTGAAAATGTGTGATTTTAAAGGCCTTCTGAAAATGCCTTCATCCCAAAGAGCAAAGCTGGTGATGAAAATTTCAAGCAGTATGGAAAGATAGTGAAGTCAATGTGTCTGTTCAATCTGAGCCATCTGAGAGCCCCTCAAATCACAACACTTAACACAACTCTTCTCTTACACTTGGGAGCAATGCTTAGTTAAAGAGCTCTGAACTTGGAGTAAGAAAATCTGGGTTTGAGTCTTGCTTCTACTTCTTGCTTCTTGCATGGCTTTGTGGGGTTTTAGCTCCTCAGGGTATTCATTTTCACATTTTTGAAATGGAGGTAAACATACTTGCTCTTTGTCTTCCTGAAGGGTGGTCAAAAAGAAAAAAATAAATTTAATCCCTCATCACTTGACTCCCAAGAGAATGAGTTCTTGTTTCTTATCCTTCCTGGTTAATCTCAGTTCTTCCTCCTATGTCTCTTTTTTTAATTACTTCTTACATAGGATATACTCCAATAATTAATGCTTGAGAATAAAGATCCCCTCTTTAGGAAATTATTTCTGGCAGGTGACCATTCATTCATATTTCCAGCCTTAACTTCTTTTCTAAGCTTTGTACTTTGTCCTTATTCATTTGAGTGTATTATAAGCAGATCTAATCCAACTTGCCCATGGCCACACTTGTGTTCTCTTCCACCACCAGATGGATGATCCCAACAGACAGACAGACAGATAATAGGAATTGGCTCACGTGGTTATAAAGTTGTTCTACTACAACCTAGAGAATCAGAAAGTGAATGGGTAATTCAGTTTAAGTCTGAAAGCCTGAAAACCAGGAATGTTGAGGTGTAAGCCAGGAGAAGGTAGATGTCCCAGGTCAGGGAGAGAGAACAAACTCATCCTTCTTCTACCTTTTTATTATACTCAGTTTCTCAATGGATGGTATGATGTCTATACACATTGGTGAGGGTAATCTTCCTTACTCAGTCTACAGATTCAAATGTTAATCTCTTCTGGAAGCACCTTCACAGATATACTCAGGAATAATATTTTACCAGCAGTCTGTGTATCCCTTAGCCCAGTCAACTTGACACATAAGATTAATCATCACATAGCCCTTAATAATACTGCCTTGTAAGATTATGTCTCCTTTTTTTTTTTTCTTAAAGATTTTATTTATTTATTTGACAGAGATTGAGAGAGAGAGAGAGAGAACAAGCAAGGGGAGCGACAGGTAGAGGGAGAGGAGAAGCAGACTCCCCACCCAAGCAGGGAGTTTGATGCAGGGCTCTATCCCAGGATTCTGGGATCATGATCTGAGCCAAAGGCAGCTACTTACGGACTGAGCCACCCAGGTGCCCCGTATGACTCTTTCTAATGCTGAATTATAAGATGCTTGAGAGCAAAGACTTTTCTTTTCATCCTTTCCCCCTAGAACATGACATATAGTAGGGCTCAGGAAATGTTTCCTGCCTGATGAGATAATTCATACCATGGAGTTTTGTAAAACAGAATCTCTACACTCTAATTAGAGATCAAAAACATTCAGAGATGTCTCATGAATGCATGCAAATGGGATATCTTAGACTTTTCCTATGAGGACAAAATAAATGACACAATTAAGGTTATTATTCATGCAGCAAACATTTATAGGAACACTTGCTCTGTGTCAGGGTCTCTAGTCCTAGCAGTATAAGGACAAGATGAATGAATAACCTGTCCTTTTTTTCCCCACTCACTGAACTCCAAGATTGTAGTCAATTGAAGGACCCACATTTTCAGGTTGTAAACAAAGATTAAGGACAATATACTGGGATATATAAAAATCCAAGTTCCTTAAAATGTTCTCTACCCCTCCCCTCTGAATAGTCTAAGGCCAGCAAGGTCATATAAAATGTGTTACAAAATTCATGAGCTCATGCACTGTATAATGATTTATTGTTAAGAAGTTAGAGTAATGATTCATTGTTCAATCAATGTATAAAGATTCATCATTGTGTTCAGACACCATCTCTTCATGTTTGGGCTCATAGACTATTTCTTTATGTTCTTTGCTGCCAAATGAACCATTTCTGGCAAATTTCATAACTCACTGAGAGAGATGGCAATAATCCCATAGGTCTCTAGGACCTGTTTCTATTGAAACATGTGCACCTTCTGAACTCTACAGCTTCCTAATGCTACTTATTTACTAGTAGTTATATCATTGCTCATGATACTGCATTTTGCATGATGTTGCTTCTGAATATTGGCTTCCAATGACTCTCTTTGAGATTGTCACTGTGTTTTGTTAATGATGACCACAAATGCAAGTTCTACCTAGTGTGTATAGGAAAGGGTGAAAAGTAATTCATTTCCTAGTCAAGTTAATCTCACTTTTAAGAATGATAGCACAAAGAGAACAACACAATTTGCAACTTGGTCTTCTCTTGAACTTACTCATTGTAATCACTACATTCCTAGAATGTGATCTCTTTCAGTGTTAACTATGTCCCAGTTGTCCACATACTTTTCCCAGTGGGAAGGATAGGTGAGGGACAATTGGTGGACTGAAAGGAATGGCCTCATTTGTGCAAGAAATGTCTATTCCTTGTCTGGCATGACTTCAGACTGACTCGAGATTCATTACTCCATCAATAGAACAAGAGAGGACATCACTTGGGACAGTCCAGTAAAATCTGTGGGGGAAGAGTTTCAAAAGCCCTTTCCAGGAGTCTGACTGTCCTGTGGTGTGGGAGCACACAGCAGAAGGGGTAGATGATCCTGGGCGCCAGAAATATACACTGCTCACAGGAAAGGATTCCCGCCACCATCCCTACCGTCCTTGGGTGCTGTAGACTGAAAGTGGCTCCACTGGTGGAATAGGAATAGCCAGCACAAAACAGACCCATGCCTTAAGCTCAAACCTGAGAGTTGGGAGTGGACCACAGGATACCTCTAGTGCCCTGAATTTGTCCTTTATTTTATGTCATTGAGTCATCCCAAATTAATTTGTCAACACCATTCTAGTGGCCCAGTTTTATAGTATCCTGTGAAGGAAATATCATGCCAACCAATAGGAATGATTTGCTTTCCAGTCCTTCTTCCTAAAACTGGGACCCGAGCCTAGACTGTGGAATGGCCCTATAGGTGTGAAGGCATCTGGTAAATCTCAATGACGACTGTCGAGGGAGATGACTAAGGCCCAAGTGGATTCTGGTTTGGGCACAGGGCTCTCTCCTTGGGCTGACATTGTTGGCTCACACAAATTCCAGGCATCAGACTAGGGCTTGGACATTTTTGAAGAAGAGACTCCAAAGCATAGGACCTCTGGTTTCTAATGTTGGGTCCCAAAGTTCTCAGCCCTGACTACACATTACCATCACCTGGAAAGGCTATGAAAACTAACCTGGGAACCATCCCTAGAGATTCTGATTTCATTGATCTAGAATCAGTAAGGTCTGGGCATAGAATATTTTTAAAGCTGTCTAGGTAATTCTAACGTGTTTCCAGGTTTGAAAGTGAGCAACAAAGACAAGATCTCAGATGTGATATTATCTTAGAAGGAAAGTGTCTCTTTTGGGGGTGGGGGTGGGGGTGGGCAAGACTGCCATGAAGGTACACAGGGAACTCTGCCTTCTGGGTAAGAATTTCTCCATACCTAAGAAAATCCCTTATAACTGTTTGCCAGGAAGAGAATGCTGGCCCAGTTCAGTTATGTTTAATGTATGATTGTTACGAATCTCCTTTGAAGCAGACATTTTTGTCAGCTGCTGACAATGAGGGGATAACAAAAGCAGATTCCCTTACCCAAGTACTTAGTATTCAAGTGGAAGACGCAGGCACATAAACAGACCATTTTATTTTTATTTTTTTAAGGATTTATTTATTTATTTGAGAGAGAGAATGTGAGAGCGAGAAGAGAGGCAGAGGCAAAGGGAAAGGGAGAGAGAGCGGCAGCCCACTCTCCACTGAACATGGAGCCCGTCACGGGACTTGACCCTGAGATCATGACCTGAGCTGAAATCAAGAGTTGGACCCTTGGCAAACTAAGCCACCTAGGCACCCCTTAAGCAGGTCATTTTAATGTGCTGTGGGAGGTGCTGTAAGAGAGGTAAAGATGGAGCAATAGGAACACTTACCTAAGTTTGAGGGTTGGCCCAGATGAAGAAGTGTTTCTATCAGTGGCAGGTACTTAGCGATGCATGGTGCCTGTCTAGTGTGGTGAATGGTCTGTAGAAACTGGAGAATACATTCTGAGGAAAACGTAGAGAGAGATGAGGCTGGAGAGCGTTGTGGGTGAAGGTTGTGGAGGGCAGTGATTGTCATGCCAAGAACTTAGATTCTTAGCCAATATAGCATCCTTAGCCAATAGGAAATTATTGAACAGTTTTATTGATGAGAGTGCCGTGATTGGATTTGCATTTCAGATGGATGGGATAGGAGCTACGTAAGGAAGTGGTTTGAGGGGGACAGCATGGAAGTAGAAAGGCCAGTTAGAAGACCCCTAAAGAGCCTGTGTGAGAAATGATGAGGAATGGAACCAGAGCTCCAATAGTGGGGTTAGATAGTCTGGAGGAGTTTGAGAAATTTCTTAGAAGCAAACCTTTCAGGGCTCCGTGTATGGCTGGTTGGGTGTTGAGGGATAGGAGAGGGAAGCATCTAGAAGGATTGATGTTTAGCATGGACAAGAGGGTTTGTGGTGCTGCAGGCAGACAGCAGGGGGAACATCTTCTAGACGGGCTTTCGATTTGCAGTATTTGAGGTGCTCATAGGACTATTGGTTGATTTTTAAATCAACCTTCAGATGCAGGCTGTGGCATGTGGGGAAGGGATGGTGATTGAACACAGGGATGTTCAATCCTGTGACTTCTGTAGATCTCTCAAATTCAGCTATTGTGTAAGGAAATTAAGAGTGAGAAATCTTGAAAGATGTTGTTAGTAGATGACATAGCCAATAAATAGTATCCAAAATATATAAAGAACTTATAGAACTCAATACCAAAAAACAACACTGTTAAAAATGGACAGAGGAGAGTAAGCAGGAAGATGGTGGTGGAGTAGGAGGACCCTAGGCTCATCTTGTCCCATGAACACAATTAGATAGCCATCAAATAATCCTAAATACCTCAGAAATCAATCTGAAGACTAACAGACCAAACTCCACAACTAAAGGGAGAGGAGAAGCCGCATCAAAGAAGGTACCTGACACATGAAAAAGAAAAGGAAGAAGACATGAACAGCTCTTTCTCCAAAGAAGACATATAGATGGCTGGCAGACTCATGAAGAGATGCTCATCATTTATCATCAGGGAAATGCAAATCAAAGCCACAAAGAGATATCAATTTCACACCTGTCAGAATGGCTAAAATCAACAACATGAGAAACACAGGTATTGGTGAAGGGTATGGCACAAAAGGAACAATCACACTGTTGGTGGCAATGCAATCAGTATGGAGCTTTCTCAAGATATTAAAAATAGAACCACCCTAAGATCCCATAATTGCACTACTGGATATTTACCCGAAGAATACAAAGCCACTGGGTGTTATATACAACTAATGAATTGTTGAACACTACAACAAAAACTTATGATGTACTATATGTACTAACAACACAATGAAAAATAAAAAAAGAAAAACACAAACAAATATTTACAGCAGCTAAATTATGGAAGCAGCCCAAGTGTTCATCAATGCATGAATGGATAAAGAAGATATCTTTCTCTCTCTCTCTCTCTCTCACACACACACACATAGAGCGAGAGAGAGTGTGCATGTGGAATATTATGCAGCCACAAAAAATAATGAGATCTTGCCATTTGCAACAACATGGATGGAGCTAGGGAGTATAACGCTAAGCAAAGTAAGCCAGTCAGAGAAAAACAATAACCTATAATTTCACTCATATATAGAATTTAAGAACCAAAGTAAATGAACAAAGTGTTGAGAAACAAACCAGGAAACAGACTCTTAACCATAGAGAACAAACTGATGGTGACCAGAGGGGAGGTAGGTAGGGATGGGTGACCAAAAAAGAGTGAGAAATCCATTTCCTAACATTTCCCCATTAAATTCCTCAGCATGAGAGAAAAAAAAAAATCAGCTCTTTTTTTTTTTTTTTTGTAAGCTCTCATGCTATTGTGGCTAATCTAAGACTAAGATTTTTCTTTTACTTCTAACCACATGTGTGCATTTTTTTTTTTCAAATGCTATTTAAGAGGGAAACATGGCACTAAAGCCAATTTGGTACCTTAGAACTCTTTACTACTTTTATTAGCAAATGGGAAATTCTACCTTTTGCCCAAGGCAATTACGTTAAGTTCCTGAAAGCATAATAATTTTGCATGTTACGTTGAGGATGGAATTCCTGATGAAAATGCTAAGTACCCATCCTGTGCCCGGTTGAGATGTTACATATTTGGTCTCAGCAGATCCCATATAACTCAGTGCAGAAGAGCAATGAATTAGTTTGGGCGCCAGCAACACAACAGAAAAATAATCTTTTTTTTTTTTCCCCCAACCAGAAAAATAATCTTTAATGTAAAAACAGATAAGTATGAAATAGAAGGCTTTACTAAAATCACATGTACACAAAATATTTTTACCTTTAAGTAAAACTAGAGAAGGAGTATTTGTTATTGTGGAAGTAGAGATGGAGAACATAGTCTGTTAGAGTGAAAAAAGATACATGGCAAATTGGAACACAAAGAAACCAAAGTAAGAATGTTACCCAGCAGTCCTGGTCTTGGTCACTCACCGCCATTTGAGCCCCTGTACATTGTTGCTTGTTTTATTTTACATTCGATTGTTTATAGTTTTTATTCTTTTTAAAAGATTTTATTTATTTATTACATGCTCGCAAGAGAGAGAGAGAGAGAGAGAGAGAGAATATGATCAAGCAGGGGCAGGATGAGATGGAGAAGCAGATTTCCTGCAGAGCAAGGAGATTGATGTGGGGCTCAATCCCAGGACCCTGAGATCATGACCTGAACTGAAGGCAGACACTTAACTGACTGAACCATCCAGGTGCCCCTAATTTTTGTTAATTCAAGAGCATTTATTTTAGAAATATTAAATCCATCTTTGGTAGTTATAATTTATATACATATGTGTGTGTGTATACATATATATATATACACACATTCATATATGTATAGTAAATATTCTTTTTCAGTTTTTTGTATTTTTATGATGTCATTAGCTAAAATTTAATTTGTTCCATATAGATAGTAAAATATGACATGCTGGTTTTTCTTTTACAACTTTTAGCGCTTTATCACACCAAGGAAGGTCCTGCCCACTCGAGTGCTGTAGAGTTTATTTTCCTGTAGTATCCCCTACGACCTGAATAGATCTTCCTTATCTGGTTAGATTTTTAAAAAATAAACTTGTTATGTTATGTGTCTGTAATACACATACAGAAAAATGAGCAAATCCTAAGCATGAGCTCTGCAAATTATCTCTGGTTAGCTTCTCTCAATAGTTTTAAAAATATATACTTAAATTTAACAAAGGTATGATATACAATCATGTAACTTAGATATTAAAGTATGCCTATCAGTGATTTTACTATATTTATAGGGTTGTGAAACCCTCACTACCATCAATTTTAGGACATTTTCATCATCCCAAAGAGAAACTTCCTGTCTCGTCACAGTCACTGCCCATTTCCCAGCAACCCCTCAGCCCCTGGCAACCATCCATCTATTTTCTGTCTCTGTAGAATTGCCTATTCACTCCGGTTAGCTTTTTCATCCATCTGGAATCTATTTTCATGTGTGGTGTAGAGTTCTTTTTTTTTTCTCAAATGGAAAACAACAACAACAACAACTGTCAGTTGTCCATAATAGTCTACTTGAGTAAACAAATAGATCAATTGCCCAGAGAATTAGAGAAATCCCGGAGCTGGATTCGTGGAATCTACTGCCTTCCAGTGCACAGTGGGGAAGGCTGCCTGGAGGAGGAGGAGGTGCGGCTTGAGTGTGGTCTGGGAAGATGGAAGAGCGAGGAGAGAAGAGGAGTGGCAGGGGAGAGACTCGGGAAGACCCAGCATGAGCTCAGAGCAGGTCTGGGAATCCAGTCTCTCTGAGGCAGCTCGTATGTGTCAGAAGTCTCATCACCTGAGAGAGCCTGGGTAGCTCTGTGTGTTAAGCCTCTGCCTTCGGCTCAGGTCATGATCTCAGGGTCCTGGGATTGAGCCCCGCATCTGGCTCTCTGCTCAGCAGGGAGCCTGCTTCCTCCTCTCTCTCTCTCTCTCTCTCTCTCTCTCTCTCTCTGCCTATTTGTGATCTCTGTCAAATAAATAAATTAAAATCTTAAAAAAAAAAAAAAAAAAAAAGAAGTATCACCACCTGGAAGGCCCACAGCAATAGCTTACTAATGCATCCCCTGAAAATGGCTTGACTTAAGCGTGCCATTTCCTGTAAGAAGTCACGGGGCTCTCATGGAGCCTAACTTCAGGGAAGAGCTGAGCTTCCCAGGAGAGGAGAGTTATCACTTCCCAAAATCAGTTAGCCACTCTCCCTAGCTTTTTGGAGTCACCCAGCCTCTTGTGTCTGCTGTGTACTGTTTCCCATCTCTCATTCTGTATACTGATTTCTTGCTGTTCTTGCTTCTTGACTCTACTGGTTGGTGTGTCATATGGGGTTACCATGGGACCACAGCTGCCCTGACTCCATGTGTCTTTACCCCAGGGCTAATTCAGTCTAATTCAGTCCCTGGGTTCCATAGCACATTCTCAAGAAAACTAAGCTTGAATCATGTTGTCTCTCATGACAACCCACTGTGACCGGGGCCAGGTCACATGGCACTGCAAGGTTCCTTTGCCCAGGCTGAGAATGGGCAGATTATACTAAAAGAAAACACGACAGGCAAATTGATTACCATTTTCCAAGCACACCAAGAAATTATTTATTAGCAACAATAAAATACATTAGGACATTTATTTTAATCTTTTTAGAAGGTGGGATCCTTTTTTTTTTTTTTTTTAAGGTGGGATCCTTTTGAGAGGTAAAATAGATGCCCTTAATTTATCTGATTGCAAAGTTTGTTTTCTCATTTTCAGCATTCATGAAGTAGGAACACACCTGCAATTTTATGCACCAATTACTATGTCGTGTAATGCTCTACTAAAAAGAAGTTGTTTCCTGGGGGAAGAGCCCTGTTTCTGTGTGGGTGCTTAAGTTAGCAAAATATGAAGTTGGTTAGTAAAAATTTCATGTCTCGAAAGGCAAAATAACACAGTCAACTGAAGAAGAGGAGAGAGTCAGATGGGCCTAAATCTGCATCCTGAACTTAAAACCAGATGATTAAGGACTTCTCTAAGACTCTGTCTCTTCTCAGTAAAATGGACCTAGTCATTATCTCATAGATTCTTGGAAGAAGTAGATGCATTGATATATATAATATGCATAACCTGGTACCTGGCATGTGTTAGGAACTTAATAAAAACAAGGTCATTACTGTGTTTGAGAAACATTTTTTCAGCCCCTCCCCAAGAGAGATCTCTTCCAGAACCCACTGTATTTGTGGGGAGATGGAAAAGTATCCAATGCCTGCTATTTTTGCCTTGCAGGTTTAGGGCTGGTCTGGAGAGAAAATAAGTGAGCTATACAACCCACCTCTATCACGAGCATTTTTGCAACTCTATGAAATAGCAGGTCGGTGCGGGGGGCATCCATGGTGGAGGGCTGCACGCTGGATCACACAGTGAAATGGAGTGAGCATGGAGCCTCGAGGCTTGTGGCTGTCCCAGACAGAACCTGAAGACCTTTCCTCCTCTTGTTTGTCCAAGTGTAAATTCCACCCATCCTTCTAGGGTACTTGTAAATACCACCTCTAATAAACCTTCTCTGATTCTTCCTGGTTTCAAGAGTGTTCTTTCTCCTCTGATCCTTTATGTGTCCTCCATGCCTGTTATGCCCCCCCAAAATGGGTCCGTGATTAAAGGAGGGAGACTGATATAAAGTGAAGGTCAAGCAAAGCTTTATTTCGCGCTAAGCATCAAGAATCTAACCGTTCGGGGCCGCGCATCTTACAAGAGAGAGCGACCCTTCTCTGTTTCACAGACTAGCTTTTAAGGGCAAAGGCCATGTAGTCAGGCCTGGCCATGCACGGGTGGCCAATGAGATTGTAACACATGGAGAAAGCTGCACAGTGATTCTAGATCACACACAAGTGACCAATTGAATTACAAATTACCCTAGTAGACATTTGAACCAGCCTATCACCTTGGTCAGAACTGGCGCCCAAAATGTGCCCAAAGGGCAGGGCCCATACTCCTTGGTAACCAGGGAGATAGTATGCGTCCCTGACTGATCGGATGTCTCCACCTGGCCTGACCCACCCTTGTATCTGGGCTTTGTTACCTGGAGCTGGTTTCTGGGACTTGTTTTTAAGTAAGTCCCCTGGGGGAAGGGGAGCAGGGATAGTTTAAGGGTTAAATAACATTATTGTTTTAACCTTGATGGAAGCCTCTAGCTAAATAGGTCCTTACAATGCCCAGTGTGGCACCTTCATTCAACACACGTCTAGCCTCGACTGTGGGTCAGGCACTGCTGCCTGTTGAGGGAATGGTGAGGCAACGGCTAGACCAGCCAGCTTCTTGAGGAAGAGACCCCATGGCTGGCATTCTTATCCTCACCCCTGGGGACAGAAGGAGGCTGCTTTCTCTCTGCTGCTCCCACAGGTTCTCCCGCAAACCCTTGCTTCTGGCATGAAGGGTAAGAGGTGCTTTGAGAGTCACTTCTGTTTTCTTTTGCAGGCAATTGCACTGCAGCAACCCCAAAGGCTTAGGAGGCAGCCTTCTATATTATAATTAAAAAGGCAAAGGTTTTGGAGTCTGTTGGAGTCTTGAGCACATCATAACTGGGAAAATTGCAGGATTCTGGTGGATCTCTCTAACTCAGCGTCCTCATCTGTAAAAGGAGATGATCGTCCCCACCGTTATAGATAATTATGAAACTAGAAATCGGAGTAGAACACGGAGACCCAGTATATACACTGGCCAAGTGTAGCTAGTACTTTTCATTTTATCTTATTTAGCCATATCATTTTATTTGGCCAAATATTTATTGAAAGCCAACTTCGTCCCATTCCATTCAGTGTTGCAGGCACTGACCAAAGAAGGTAAAGCCCCTGGTCACAGGGAGTTCTTATCCTCAGTGCTGGGAGACAGACAACCGACACATTGGTCGGGCAGGTGGTGGCAAACACAGTGAAGGAAGGAAACCCGCAGGAAGGAACCAGGAGAGAGGAAAGTGCTGGACTGGGTATTTTACAGTGAGCTATTGGGGAAGGCCTCTTTGGTGGGCTGGCATGGGAACGAACCCTGGGATGATGTGAGCGGGGCACCCAGGTGGCTGTAGGGGGTCACGAAGGCTTCAGGTAGAGGGAATCGTTGTATGCAAAGAGCCCGGGGAGAAGAAGGATTGGAGTTTGATGAACGGCAAGGAGAGTAGTGAGGCTGGGGTGGAGTGAGAGAGAAGGGAGCTGGCAGGTACCTACTGACATACCATCGAGGGCCTGTCGTAGAAAGACCCCGACGTAGTGAGGAGAGCCTTCCTCAAGAGGATTATTGCAAGGGAGGGAAGGGACTGTCCTTACAGGGAGGATGTTAGGATCACAGAGGAATAGACAAGATTCTGGAGAGTCGGGTGTGGGGAGGAAGGGCAGAAGGGCGGTGGATCTGACAGCAGACAAGAGAATGTTTCACCCTGCGGGCAGCCTGCTCTGTAAAGAAGCCCGAATGCTGATTCAGGCTGAGGGTAGGCTCAAGTTCAGAGGCCCAGAGCGGTTAGAGAAGCATGACCAAAACTCGGCTAACAAGTGTTTTTGTTCTAGTTGAGCAGTGGGGACAAGCCGTTCCGTTAATAATGTATGAGACAAAGAATAGGAATTTGAAGGGTATGTGCCCGGTCTTGCCATAGATAAACAAGGGGCAGAGGGCATCCATGAGTCTTATCCAAGTCCTAGGGGGAGGCCAGTTCTTTGCAGTGCACTGTTTTCTGGAACGGAGAGGGTCAGGCCATTTCTTAACCTTCGCTGTTTTGCTGGATCACAGGGCGCTGGTGAAAGGCAACACCTTCAGGCCTTAAGATTTTTTTTCCATGTGAGAAATGAAGTGATGATATGTGACTAATCAACACATGGGCTGTAACACTGGGGTTTCATCCTGAAAGACTCCACTCACAGAATGTTTAGGGGCCTGTCTATCATTCCTGGGTCCCCAGCCTTCTGTTTCTCTTCAGCCTACACAACCCAGCACGCTGTGTAGCCAATGGACCCTGCACCACCAGAGGAGAAACATGGACTCCGATGTCAGTGGTTGGCCCATCGTGCTGTTGCTTGCCTGCACTGTGTAGTGCAGGGAGCCCTTCATTCTAGAAATATCCAGGGCCTACTTCTTATTTTGATGAAGATCATCAGAGATTGCCAGAATCTGGTCGACCTAAGGTCAAGGAGGACTCTTCCGCATTAAGAGCATTTTACACTGTCTGCGGTCTGCCTGGCTTCTGCCTTGCTTACCTCCCAGCCAAGCCCACTTTGATTGGAGAGATTTGCTCTTTTCTCAGGACTCTGGTCTCTCTTCTGAGCTCTCTCTCAGAAGAGAGTGGGAGCACGGTGAATCTTCTGTGCATCTTTGGTGCCCCACAGGTGGTGCTCATTTGGGTGTGCATTATCAAGAAGTCACTTTGCAGAATAAAAGCTCCCTGTCAAAGGCCTCCATTTCTCATCTGTTTTAGTCTGACCCAAGGAAATCAACATTCATGAGATTCTTTTTTTTTTTTTTTTTCAAAGATTGTATTTATTTATTTGGCAGACAGAGATCACAAGTAGGCAGAGAGGCAGGCAGAGAGACAGGAAGGAAAGCAGTCTTCCAGCTGAGCAGGGAGCCCAGTGTGGGGCTTGAGCCCAGGATCCTGGGATCATGACCTGAGCCGAAAGCAGAGGCTTTAACCCACTGAGCCACCCAGGTGTCCTGGCATTAATGAAATTCTTTCCACAGCTTATCGAAGCTTTTCAATCTTTTTGCTTTTCATTTTCTTTATGATTATAAATGCAAGGTATAGATTTTATGGAATATTATAAATATACAGAAAGATATTTAAAAGAAAAAGACCATATTAATATTTTGGCATGTCTTATTTGCATATTTTTTCTTAGATATTTAAAAAATTGGATATCATGACAAAAATACCATTAGATAAGCCTTTCTGTCTTGGTATTTCAAGCACTTTCCCATACTATCAATATCTTGGTAAAATAATTTTTAGTAAATATATATAAAATTCCATTTTACAGAGATGGTAAAATTTATTAATTTCCTTAATTATAGTCAGACAGCTTCTCTCTTTTGCTATAATAAATAATCCCATAATTTATATATAAGTCTCTACCATTATTTGTGCTATTTCTTTATTCTAGAAATGGAATCACTTGGTCAAATGATAGGAATCTTATGAGCACTCTTTATAATTATCACCAAATTTCTTTCCTAAAAGCATCTCCAAATTACTTTCCCAATATACTTTCCTAGAAGTATATTTCAACTTATATTCCCTAGCTCTTAACATTTTTTGTTTCTGCTAATCAACTAAAATGTTATTTTGTTTTAATTCATATTTATTTGGATTGATAATATTGGGCATCTGTTTATGTGTTGGCTACTCATTCCTGTTCCATTCCCTGTAATACTTCCATTGTAACTTGTTCCCCAGTATTGAAAGTCAAGGTGACCAGGTTCCAAGCCTGGCTCATCCATTTTTCCATCTGTGCCACCTGGGAAGAATCTGAGCCTTTGGAAGCCTCAGTTTTCTCATCAGTAAAATGGGAATGGTTCTATGTACAGTCTTGTGATGATTGAGAGAGCCAAGCACCCTGTCTGGTATATAGAGGTTCTTGAAAACGTCGGGGATTGTGAAGTTTGAGAGAGAATCTATTTGATCCTGCATCTAGAGTTTGTGATGTCTTTCGTTGATTCACATTTGGAATTTTGTTTTTAGTAAATGTACAGAAGTAAAAAAAAAAAAAAAAAAGACGACAAGGACCACAACTGGATGTAGTGGTGAAAAATCCAACCTACTAGGTGAAGGTGTGTTGCCAGCACAGATGGGGAACCAGGGATAGAATACAGAGAGGAATGGAGGCTGCAGCCCCCCAGCCCTGCCCGCTAGGCTCTGGCCACCCGTGGGCATGAATGGAATTCCGTACTCTGTAATCACCATGCGGCAAGCAAGTTCATCACCCTATCACAAGCTCGTCACTCTGAGGCCTCCCTACCTGTGTCATAAGCTCCCCAAGCCTCCTTGCCACATACTGGTAGAGTTCCCACGCCTTCCCTGATCATTTGGGGGACTGCTCTGGTGTGACTAGGCCAGCCTGCCCCACAGCCTCCTTCTCTGTTTTTGCCTGGTTGACAATGTCACTCTGGGTCTCTGCCATTGTGTTTGCCACCCTAACTCCTTGCTCCGATGCTTGCTTCTACACTTTATTTTCCAAACCATCCCCACCCCAAGGCTGTTGTGCAATAAGAATGGAACATAGGGAAAAGGGAAAGAGGGATTTTCGAACTTGAAAACAAGCAAAATAATTGAAAATTCAATAGATGTCGTTAAAATTTCCTGGTTCATCGCTGGTCCCAGGGAATTTCTTCCTGATTATTCTTCTGCTGAATTTCTGACTTTTGCAGACGCAGACAGGTTCTTTTCTCTTCTACAGCAGGTGTTGACATTTTGGGTGGGATACTTCGTTGTTGAAGCTGCCCTGTGCACTGCAGGGTGTTTGGCAGCGTCCCCCGCTTCTACCCACTAGATGACAATTGTACCTCCCCCCTCCCATTGTGGCTCCTGAAAATGTCTCCAGATATTGCCAGATGTCCCCTGGGAGTCGAACTGCACCTGGTTGAGAGCTCCTGCTTTAAAACGGTCTTTCCTTATGGTCTTCTTCTTTCATTCCTGGGTCCCTAGGCTCCTTACTCTTCCGTGCACCAAAGAACACTGACAAAATTCTTGAGATTTCACTATGCAGAGCAGTTTAATTTCTAATATTCCCCTCACATTAGGCTCCCGCTTTGACTTTGCGGTTGCGGAAAAACTTCACCAAGGTATTTATTTTGACTAAACCCAAAAGCTCTCTGCTGAGCCTCTATCCTTACCAATACAAAGAACGTGCAGGTTTTGAGATTACAGTCCTTTCCTTAACTTATCCTAGACCAAATGAGTAATGAAAGGTCCTTATCTACCCTGCCAAGGTCATGGTTTTGCGTGTGTATGTATGTGTCATGTTTCTATTCTTTTTCTGCCTTCTGGCTATTAAACACAAGGGCTGACTTAGAGGTTTCTGAGCATCTTTCCAGCAACTCTGTACTATAACTGAAATGCAAAATTTGGTTTGGATATTTGTTATTTTCAGGAGCATTTACTAAGCATCTGAAAGTTCCCCATACCTAAAATCTCACCCTTTTATAAACTGGCTCTTTCCTCTGAAGGTTGCAATTACATTTGATATACTTTAATGGAAGGCCTCTGGGGGTCTTCCTTCTGTGGGTTCTGCAGCAGAGAATAGGGTCAGTATTCTCCATGCAGATTTCTGTATTTGGCTAATGTATTTCTGTGGGCAGGAAGGATGAAAAATGCCAAGTCACGAGCTTCACAGAGTGCATTTTCAGAGTCAGCTACACAAATGAGACGAAAGGCTGGGTGGGTAGTCAACGCTGTAGGATGCTTCTTGACAATGGCCAGCCCCGTTCCTTTGTCCCGTCTGAGCTTAGATTGCTACAGTCTGGCTGCACCTGTAATTCCCTTGGAAAGACCCCGAAGCCATCAAAGGCACATCAGGCTCCCAGGTGGCATTTTCCAATTCACAGTTGTTTGTTCCTTTCCTCAATTTCACACCATTATTCCCACTTATAAAGCTCTCCCTTACATTGTTATCCTTCCATTTTTTTTAGAAGAGCGAGTCTGTGCATTATGGACTCACTTCTGCCATCTTCCCCCTCCACACTCAGACGTGCTGTGTCTCTGACAGTCAGGGCATGGGGACTGACTGATGTGCAGGAACTGTCAGCTCTTTGCACCCAGAGGGTCTCCTATGGCCCATGGCAGTCTCTCAGGTTTTGTTCTTCCCTTTCCTGTAAGAATGCAAACGCACCTGCTCTCTGCTGTGTAAAGAGGAGGAGGAAGGCAACGTAGAGTCAGAGAAGCGAGGAAGGTTGAACGAGCAATGCTTTCTTCAGATTACCAGGGTTGCTTCTTAAGATTAATCTTGCACGTGCAGGGGGGCTGTTGCTTTGCTAAGCTCCCAATATGCAGTATTTCATTTATCACTATCACAGTCCACCAAATTGCTGCTATTATTCTTATCCCTATTTTAGGGGTGAGGACACTGAGGCTTAAGAAAATAAGTCTCATTTACCTACAGTAGACTGCTATTCACAAAAAAAAAAAAAAAGGACAAACCCCTGATATTTGTTATTTGTTATGCCCCGGGTGATGGATAAGCCTTAAAACCTTAAAGCCTTAAAAAATAAAAGAAGTCAGAGGAGGAGTCAAGATGGCGGAGAAGTAGCAAGCTGAGACTGCTTCAGCTAGCCGGAGATCAGCTAGATAGCTTATCTAAAGATTGCAAACACCTGAAAATCCATCGGCAGATCGAAGAGAAGAAGAACAGCAATTCTGGAAACAGAAAAACAACCACTTTCTGAAAGGTAGGACCGGCGGAGAAGTGAATCCAAAGCGACGGGAAGATAGACCCCGGGGGGAGGGGCCGGCTCCCGGCAAGCGGCGGAGCAACCGCGCACAAAATCAGGACTTTTAAAAGTCTGTTCCGCGGAGGGACATCGCTCCAGAGGCTAAACCGGAGCGAAGCCCACGCGGGGTCAGCGTGGCCTCAGGTCCCGCAGGGTCACAGAAGGATCGGGGGTGTCTGAGTGTCGCAGAGCTTGCGGGTATTGGAACGGGAAAGCCGGCTACAGAGACAGAGCCGACAGTAAGCTCGCAGCTCCGTGTTACCTTGAACCGGTCGCAGGCTCGGTGAGCTCGGAGCGCGGCCGGAGGTCAGGCAGACGGGAGTAACTGGGCGCTGTTCTCTGAGGGCGCACTGAGGAGTGGGGCCCTGGGCTCTCGGCTCCTCCGGGCCGGAGACCAGGAGGCCGCCATTTGTATTCCCGTCCTCTGGAACTCTACGGAAAGCGCTCAGGGAACAAAAGCTCCTGAAAGCAAACCCGAGCGGATTACTCACCCCGGCCCCGGGTAAGGGCGGTGTAATTCCGCCTGGGGCAAAGACACTTGAAAATCACTACAACAGGCCCCTCCCCCAGAAGATCAACAAGAAATCCAGCCGAGACCAAGCTCACCTACCAAGGAGTGCGGTTTCAATACCAAGGAGAGCAGCAGAATTCCAGAGGAGGAGAAAGCCAAGCACGGAACTCATGGCTTTTTTCCTGTGATTTTTTTTAGTCTTGCAGTTAATTTAATTTTTTCTTTTTCATTTTTTTTTTTTCTCGCCTTCGGGTAAAATTTTTTTTTTTTTTTAACTGTTACCTTTTTCTTTTTTAACGATTTTTTACTAGTTTATCTAATATATATATATATTTTTTTACATTTTTCTTAGGTGTTTTCTTTTTTAAAAAAAAATTCTTTTCTTTTCTTTTTTTTTTTTTTTTTCTTTTTTCTTTCTTCCTTTTTGAACCTCTTTTTATCCCCTTTCTCCCCACTCACGATTTTGGATCTCTTCTAATTTGGCTAAAGCATATTTTCCTGGGGTTGTTGCCACCCTTTTAGTATTTTACTTGCCCCTTCATTTACTCTTATCTGGACAAAATGACAAGACGTAAAAATTCACCACAAAAAAAAGAACAAGAGGCAGTACCGAAGGCTAGGGACCTAATCAATACAGACATCGGTAATATGTCAGATCTAGAGTTCAGAATGACAATTCTCAAGGTTCTAGCCGGGCTCGAAAAAGGCATGGAAGATATTAGAGAAACCCTCTCGAGAGATATAAAAGCCCTTTCTGGAGAAATAAAAGAACTAAAATCTAACCAAGTTGAAATCAAAAAAGCTATTAATGAGGTGCAATCAAAAATGGAGGCTCTCACTGCTAGGATAAATGAGGCAGAAGAAAGAATTAGTGATATAGAAGACCAAATGACAGAGAATAAAGAAGCTGATCAAAAGAGGGACAAACAGCTACTGGACCACGAGGGGAGAATTCGAGAAATAAGTGACACCATAAGACGAAACAACATTAGAATAATTGGGATTCCAGAAGAAGAAGAAAGTGAGAGGGGAGCAGAAGGTATACTGGAGAGAATTATTGGGGAGAATTTCCCCAATATGGCAAAGGGAACAAGCATCAAAATTCAGGAGGTTCAGAGAATGCCCCTCAAAATAAATAAGAATAGGCCCACACCCCGTCACATAATAGTAAAATTTACAAGTCTCAATGACAAAGAGAAAATCCTGAAAGCAGCCCGGGAAAAGAAGTCTGTAACATACAATGGTAAAAATATTAGATTGGCAGCTGACTTATCCACAGAGACCTGGCAGGCCAGAAAGAGCTGGCATGATATTTTCAGAGCACTAAACGAGAAAAACATGCAGCCAAGAATACTATATCCAGCTAGGCTATCATTGAAAATAGAAGGAGAGATTAAAAGCTTCCAGGACAAACAACAACTGAAAGAATTTGCAAATACCAAACCAGCTCTACAGGAAATATTGAAAGGGGTCCTCTAAGCAAAGAGAGAGCCTACAAGTGGTAGATCAGAAAGGAACAGAGACCATATACAGTAACAGTCACCTTACAGGCAATACAATGGCACTAAATTCATATCTCTCAATAGTTACCCTGAATGTGAATGGGCTAAATGCCCCTGTCAAAAGACACAGGGTATCAGAATGGATAAAAAAACAAAACCCATCTATATGTTGCCTCCAAGAAACACATTTTAAGCCCGAAGACACCTCCAGATTTAAAGTGAGGGGGTGGAAAAGAATTTACCATGCTAATGGACATCAGAAGAAAGCAGGAGTGGCAATCCTTATATCAGATCAATTAGATTTTAAGCCAAAGACTGTAATAAGAGATGAGGAAGGACACTATATCATACTCAAAGGGTCTGTCCAACAAGAAGATTTAACAATTTTAAATATCTATGCCCCCAACGTGGGAGCAGCCAACTATATAAACCAATTAATAACAAAATCAAAGAAACACATAAACAACAATACAATAATAGTAGGGGACTTTAATATTCCCCTCACTGAAATGGACAGGTCATCCAAGCAAAAGATCAGCAAGGAAATAAAGGCCTTAAATGACACACTGGACCAGATGGACATCACAGATATATTCAGAATATTTCATCCCAAAGCAACAGAATACACATTCTTCTCTAGTGCACATGGTACATTCTCCAGAATAGATCACATCCTCGGTCCTAAATCAGGACTCAACCGGTATCAAAAGATTGGGATCATTCCCTGCATATTTTCAGACCACAATGCTCTAAAGCTAGAACTCAACCACAAAAGGAAGTTTGGAAAGAACCCAAATACATGGAGACTAAACAGTATCCTTCTAAAGAATGAATGGGTCAACCGGGAAATTAAAGAAGAATTGAAAAAAATCATGGAAACAAATGATAATGAAAATACAACGGTTCAAAATCTGTGGGACACAACAAAGGCAGTCCTGAGAGGAAAATATATAGCGGTACAAGCCTTTCTCAAGAAACAAGAAAGGTCTCAGGTACACAACCTAACCCTACACCTAAAGGAGCTGGAGAAGGAACAAGAAAGAAACCCTAAGCCCAGCAGGAGAAGAGAAATCATAAAGATCAGAGCAGAAATCAATGAAATAGAAACCAAAAAAACAATAGAACAAATCAACGAAACTAGGAGCTGGTTCTTTGAAAGAATTAATAAAATTGATAAACCCCTGGCCCGACTTATCAAAAAGAAAAGAGAAAGGACCCAAATAAATAAAATAATGAATGAAAGAGGAGAGATCACAACTAACACCAAGGAAATACAAACTATTATAAGAACATACTATGAGCAACTCTACGGCAATAAATTTGACAATCTGGAAGAAATGGATGCATTCCTAGAAACATATAAACTACCACAACTGAACCATGAAGAAATAGAAAGCCTGAACAGACCCATAACCAGTAAGGAGATTGAAACAGTCATTAAAAATCTCCAAACAAACAAAAGCCCAGGGCCAGACGGCTTCCCGGGGGAATTCTACCAAACATTTAAAGAAGAACTAATTCCTATTCTCCTGAAACTGTTCCAAAAAATAGAAATGGAAGGAAAACTTCCAAACTCATTTTATGAGGCCAGCATCACCTTGATCCCAAAACCAGACAAGGATCCCACCAAAAAAGAGAGCTATAGACCGATATCCTTGATGAACACAGATGCGAAAATACTCAACAAAATACTAGCCAATCGGATTCAACAGTACATTAAAAAGATTATTCACCACGACCAAGTGGGATTTATTCCAGGGCTGCAAGGTTGGTTCAACATCCGCAAATCAGTCAATGTGATACAACACATCAATAAAAGTAAGAACAAGAACCATATGATACTCTCAATAGATGCTGAAAAAGCATTTGACAAAGTACAACATCCCTTCCTGATCAAAACTCTTCAAAGTGTAGGGATAGAGGGCACATACCTCAATATCATCAAAGCCATCTATGAAAAACCCACCGCAAATATCATTCTCAATGGAGAAAAACTGAAAGCTTTTCCGCTAAGGTCAGGAACACGGCAGGGATGTCCATTATCACCACTGCTATTCAACATCGTACTAGAGGTCCTAGCCTCAGCAATCAGACAACAAAAGGAAATTAAAGGCATCCAAATCGGCAAAGAAGAAGTCAAATTATCACTCTTCGCAGATGATATGATACTATATGTGGAAAACCCAAAAGACTCCACTCCAAAACTGCTAGAACTTATACAGGAATTCAGTAAAGTGTCAGGATATAAAATCAATGCACAGAAATCAGTTGCATTTCTCTACACCAACAGCAAGACAGAAGAAAGAGATATTAAGGAGTCAATCCCATTTACAATTGCATCCAAAACCATAAGATACCTAGGAATAAACCTAACCAAAGAGACACAGAATCTATACTCAGAAAACTATAAAGTACTCATGAAAGAAATTGAGGAAGACACAAAGAAATGGGAAAATGTTCCATGCTCCTGGATTGGAAGAATAAATATTGTGAAAATGTCTATGCTACCTAAAGCAATCTACACATTTAATGCAATTCCTATCAAAGTACCATCCATCTTTTTCAAAGAAATGGAACAAATAATTCTAAAATTTATATGGAACCAGAAAAGACCTCGAATAGCCAAAGGGATATTGAAAAAGAAAGCCAACGTTGGTGGCATCACAATTCCGGACTTCAAGCTCTATTACAAAGCTGTCATCATCAAGACAGCATGGTACTGGCACAAAAACAGACACATAGATCAATGGAACAGAATAGAGAGCCCAGAAATAGACCCTCAACTCTATGGTCAACTAATCTTCGACAAAGCAGGAAAGAATGTCCAATGGAAAAAAGACAGCCTTTTCAATAAATGGTGCTGGGAAAATTGGACAGCCACATGCAGAAAAATGAAATTGGACCATTTCCTTACACCACACACAAAAATAGACTCAAAATGGATGAAGGACCTCAATGTACGAAAGGAATCCATCAAAATCCTTGAGGAGAACACGGGCAGCAACCTCTTCGACCTCTGCCGCAGCAACATCTTCCTAGGAACAACGCAAAAGGCAAGGGAAGCAAGGGAAAAAATGAACTACTGGGATTTCATCAAGATCAAAAGCTTTTGCACAGCAAAGGAAACAGTTAACAAAATCAAAAGACAACTGACAGAATGGGAGAAGATATTTGCAAACGACATATCAGATAAAGGACTAGTGTCCAGAATCTATAAAGAACTTAGCAAACTCAACACCCAAAGAACAAATAATCCAATCAAGAAATGGGCAGAAGACATGAACAGACATTTCTGCAAAGAAGACATCCAGATGGCCAACAGACACATGAAAAAGTGCTCCATATCACTTGGCATCAGGGAAATACAAATCAAAACCACAATGAGATATCACCTCACACCAGTCAGAATGGCTAAAATCAACAAGTCAGGAAATGACAGATGCTGGCGAGGATGCGGAGAAAGGGGAACCCTCCTACACTGTTGGTGGGAATGCAAGCTGGTGCAGCCACTCTGGAAAACAGCATGGAGGTTCCTCAAAATGTTGAAAATAGAACTGCCCTATGACCCAGCAATTGCACTATTGGGTATTTACCCTAAAGATACAAATGTAGTGATCCAAAGGGACACATGCACCCGAATGTTTATAGCAGCAATGTCCACAATAGCCAAACTATGGAAAGAACCTAGATGTCCATCAACAGATGAATGGATCAAGAAGATGTGGTATATATACACAATGGAATACTATGCAGCCATCAAAAGAAATGAAATCTTGCCATTTGCAACAACATGGATGGAACTAGAGCGTATCATGCTTAGCGAAATAAGTCAAGCAGAGAAAGACAACTATCATATGATCTCCCTGATATGAGGAAGTGGTGATGCAACATGGAGGCTTAAGTGGGTAGAAGAATAAATGAAACAAGATGGGATTGGGAGGGAGACAAACCATAAGTGACTCTTAATCTCACAAAACAAACTGAGGGTTGCCGGGGGGAGGGGGTTGGGGAGAAGGGGGTGGGATTATGGACATTGGGGAGGGTATGTGATTTGGTGAGTGCTGTGAAGTGTGTAAACCTGGTGATTCACAGACCTGGGGATAAAAATATATGTATATAAAAAATATATGTTTATAAAAAATAAAAAAAATAAAAAATAAAATAAAAGAAGTCAGACACAAAAGACCTCCTATTGCATGATTTCCCTTAAGGAGGTGTCCAGAACAGACAGATTTATAAAGACTGGAAATGGATGTATGTATAGAGACAGAAATGAGTGGCTACCTGCAGCTAGGAGCGGGGATGGGGAGTAAGTGTGTATGGAAATGAAGGTTCTTACCGGAGAGCTGAGAATGTTCTAGAACTACTTTATGGTGAAGGCTACACTTGTTGGTAAAGTCATTGATTTCTTCACTCAAAGTGTGAATTTAGGACAGAGGCACCATAATTCAATACGGTATTTGAAACTGGAAAGAAAGGGAAGAAAGAAGGGAGGTGGTTGGGGGGAGGACAAAAAGAAGTCTCCGGGAAGGAGCAGAACCTGGATGTAAACCTGGGCCTGTCTGTTTCGGGGGGCCCTGTACCTCCCCTCTCTCCTTGATGTTTCTCCTGTTCTGTAGTCTCTCTTCCAGTCCCCCTTTCTTTTTTCCTTTCTTCCTTCTCTCTCCTGAACCTAATGGTTTGCTGCCTTTTGTTCACCCGGAGTCTTTTAATAGGCTGACCCCTATCTATGCACCAGGCCCCTGGAACCCACTTACAAGGAGTTTTGAGCATCCAGTATGATTTTGAATTACTACACTGTCCTTCCTGACTCCGTCCAGGCTGTAGATCTAGGTTGGTTTCTTTCCCTGGGCTTGTGGGTATATTTTGGCTTCCCAGGTTTGTCATTTGGCAATTTGGGGGATGTGGGGGTGCCGTTGTTGTCTGCGTCCATCTGCCCTTGGCTCTTCTGTACAACTACTTGGCTCCCGGGACACGGATGTGGCCTCAGCAGTGTTGGCCAGTGCCTGTGTGCAACCTGCCCAGGGCTGCTGGAGGGAGGGGCTGGGCACTCTGGGGCTCCGATGCAGAGTTAACTCGTATGCCTCTTGTCTGTTTTCCTTTCTCCTCCACGGAGCCTGTGTGAATTTCTTTCCACTGGATCAGACCAAACTGGACAAATGTAGGTTACAGTCTGAGAAGTTAGATTAAAAAGGCTATTTCTTCTTTAAAGCTCAAGATACTGAAGCTGAAGTACATTAGAGCTGCTACTTTTCTGAGAGAGAGAGAAACACAAATAATGAACACTCTTCAGGGGCCCTAGGATTCCTTCCTGTTGGTCAAGAATCATCTGATTTTGAGTGACAAGAAACTAAAACTAGACAAGTGTAAAAATACAAGGGCATTTACGGGTTCTCGTAACTGGAAGGTCTAGAAGCGTATGTGCTTTAGGAATGTTTGTATCCAGGGGCTCACGTAGGATTGTTGCTGTTCTCTAGGCTTCTGTGCCCTGATTTTCTTGACGTTGCCTTGATATTGCCTCCAGTCAAAGGTAGGCATTTCCTTCATAGTAAAAAAAAAAAAATAATAATAAAATCAATCAATCAATCAATCAATCAGAAATTTGTTACTCAAGTCAGCATTTCGGGGAACTTCAGAATACTTTGAAGTCAAGTTAGCAGTCTTGATATACATTTTTCTTTTCACTGGCAACTCTTAAGCACAATCCTAAAACAGAAGTCTTAGGCATGGCTGAGTCTAATCTCCTCAGGGAAGATCTAGCCACAGAGAGGATGTACACCGCTCAGAGTCATAGCTCAGGTCGGTAGCAGACCCAGGACCGTTCACTTGATCGTTGCTTCTCATGGCTAATGCGGGTCACAGATGCTCTCATATAGGAGAATGGAAGAGTGTGCAGCCAGTTCTGACAGCACCTGATTCTAGTTCTTTAATCTGAGCTTAGACCAAAGCAACGTGCGGGAATCAAAAATAGACGTGAATGGGGAGCTTCAACACTGCTGCTTGGAACGGAGCTCTCAGAGTCTGGTCCTGAGAGGGAGTCCAGCTGGCTTTGGAGACATCCGCCATGACAGCCGGGAGCACTGGACCTCAGTCTTGCCAAGCCCCAATGTGCCAGTACTGAAACCGCGATTCTCAAATAACGCCCTCAGATTGAAGAGCATTTGTAAAAATGGCTGATGTCGGGCGCCTGGGTAGCTCAGTCGGTTAAGCGTCTGAGTGTTGATTTTGGCTCAGGTCACAATCTCAGGGTTGTGAGAGCGAGGCCCACATCGGGCTGTGTTCTGACACAGTCTGTTTGAGATTCTTTTTCTCTCTGCCCCTCCCCCGCTCCCTCTCGCTCCATAAAATAAATAAATCTTTAAAAAAAATGGCTGATTTCCTCAGCAGAGGTCATGTTCCCTAACGAATCTGAAATTGTCAACCTGTTCCATGTGTCAGATAACAAGACACATTTAATACAGAGAAAGCAACAAGCTAAGTAATGTGGCATTCACTGCTAGCACCAGTGATTAAACCATGCTCATAGCATTGAATTTGACAGCATTTACTATTATCTTTATCCTTGAACTACCTCTTTCTAAAGGGAATGGGCGTCTACCTGCCACGTCTTCCTCTTGTCAAGCTCTTTCCAGGACATTTGAAAAGGATTTTACTTCCTCGACAGTGGGGGAATCCTGATGAATTTTTGGAAATGGTTGGATAAAGATCTTTGGTGTTATAGACTTTAATTTTGAATGTCTGAGAGATAGCAGTTATTCTGCATTTGGGCTTAATGTGAGTCTCTCCTGCAAGAACCAAGAACCACAAGGTCAAATTGCAGTGAGATGAGGGGGAGGAGTCTGGTTTGGTAGCAATATGTATGATGATGACGGTAGTTTCCTGATGGGTAAGAGGGGTGCTGCGGAATGTGGCAGAAGTGCATTATCAAACCGGTTCTCCTCTTCGAATGCATGTACCTGGGCTTTGGAAAAAAGTCCTTTTGGGTCTCCTTCAGTCTGACCCCTTCAGAATTTTATTGGCTGCATATCAGGCAAGCTCCAGTGAGACGATTTTCTCTAAGCAGTCTGTGCAACAATGAAAACAGGGTTGTAATTGATGATTTTACCATTTTTTTGTGTGTAGGTCCCATTTTAGTTATTCCAACTACTTGCTATTTAGGTAACACACTGATGTTAGGTTTTTACGATGGCTAAAATTCAGGTGCATTCTGGCTCCAAGCCCCAATATCCTATGTTCTTGTCTCTTAGCCAAGCTGACCTTCTCTTGTATGGAATAGTCTTTCTCTCCTGGCTTCAGTCCCAATGGCCAGTGCATCTGGAAGCTATACAATACAGTCTGCCAGTGAATCGGGCTGTGAGTGGCTTATTTTGGACTTTGATTAATAGGCCTTTTAATCTGCCATGATGGTCAAATGAAGGCTGTAATGAGGTGATCTCCCTTGTCTTGGGGGAACTGAAACTCCAGAGGATTCCCAAGTTTACTGCTCCTTCATCAAGGCTACTGTAAGCTTGGCCTGTTGCCACGTGGAGCCAGAAGTTGGGAACACAGGCGTAGAAAGCAGGCCTTACAGAAAAAGGCCGTAGCTTCCTTTCAGTGGTACTTGGAGAAGGAGAGCGTCCAGTTTTGGCCACTAAGCAGGTGCCTGGCTTGGTGCCTGGCTTTCAGCAGTGGTGTTGTGGAGAGGGCTGGAAATATGGCCAGGCTGCTCCCAGCACATGGGATTCTTTTCGAGGTCTCAGAACCAAAGGAAAATTGCCAGCGTGTAGCCTGTTGACATGCTGAGTTTTGCACCACGTAACATCCTGTGCTGAAAGGGTGTTCTTTCAAGTAACAACCTTTTTAAATTATTAGTGCTGTGCCCAAGCGGCTATCATTTTCTTAGAAATGTCACTACTCACCTTTATTTGAATGATGCTGCACTTTCAATGGCAAATGGCACAAAGCTGTCAGAGCAAAAAGGAAAAAAAGAAGAAAAAAAATCAAAAAGAAAAGAAAAAACAAACAAACAAAAAGTGACCAGCTTAAAAAGAGACCTTTCTCCATGGAGGTGAAGGCTTTTTCCAGGAATCTGGGGGCAGATAGAATTTGGAAGAAGCACCCGGACAGGTGCGCCCTGGAAAGAATTGATTTAGGAGTGTAGATGACCACAAAGTCAACCAAGAAGAGGGAAGTCAGGAATTTGGGAGGCCCAGTGCTGCTGGCTGGTTACTCTGATCTGTAATCTCCAAACTTTTGCATTCCTACACCTGGGGTGTGACATGGTGTCCAGGGCCTTGTGGATGCCCAGTGCTTGGTGTACAAAGAAATGAAACTTTCTCGTGGAGTGAAGGTACATGACCTTGTACGGTTAACAGTTCCCAGTTCCCAGACTTCTGGTTGTCCTACAAAGATCACGCAAAGTTGAGCTGAGAAACATGATCCTGGCTGGGAAATAAATCACTTTTATGTTACCACACATCATGCTGCCTATGAAAACACAACAAACGTAGTGGCTTAACACAGGAGGTGTTTGTTTAGCGGATGATTTAGAGGGTGGACCATTTAAGTTGGCCCCAGTGGGGGAGGTCATATGGTCTAGGCTGGCTTCCTGCGGGGGCTTGGTTTCCTCACATGGGGGACAGGTAGGCAGTTTCCGGAGGTTAGCTGGATGTCAGCTGGGGTTGAGAGGGGGAGGGTTGCCTGGCTTTCGTTCTCCATTCTGCTTGAATGTTCACCTGACAGCACCAGGGTTCTGAGCAAAGCCTGTAGAATGACTGTGTTCTTCCCCAGACTCACTTGCATGAAATACTATCTCCCAGCATGATGGTGCTGGGAGAGGAGGCCTGTGGTCTGTGACTGGGTCACAAGGGCAGAGTCTTCCTGAATGAGATGAATGCCCTCATAAAGAGATCCCTTCCCTGATGAGAGGACACAGTGAGGAAGTGCCTGTCTCTGAATCCGGAAGTGGACTCTAATCGGACACTGAGTCTTCCAACACCTTGGCAGACCATGAGAAACAAACGATTGTTTTTTGAGACCCCCAGTCAATGGTATTCTGTTGGAGCGGCCCAAATGGACTAAGAGAGTAGGCAACAGACAAGTTTTTAAAGGCCTAGATCAGAATGGGCAATAGCATCCCTTCTAGCACATTCATAAGCCATCCCAGATTCAAAGGATGGAGAACTAGCCTCCATCTTTTGATAGGAATACCTGCAAACCTACACTGCAAAGGGACATAGATACAGGAAGGGAAATAATTGCGGTTATTATTTTTAAAATCAGCTTTTTTGAGGTGTAATTAACATACCAACAAACAGCCTGTGTTTAAAATGGACAGTCTGACTCGTTTTGACATATCCGGATGCCTGTAAAACAATCATCACAATCAAGGTTATGGACATACCCCTCCTCCTCAAAACTTTTCTCACGTTCCTTTGTAATCCTACCGTCTTTCCCCTTCCCCCATTCCCAGGTAACCCCTGATTTGCTTTCTGTCTCTATAGATTGGCTTGCCTTTTTTTAAAGAATTTTATAGAAATGGAATCATAAAGTAGGTACTCTTGCCTGCCTTCTTTCCGCAGCATAATTATTTTGGGATTTATGCCTGTTCATTCCTTATTTGTGAGTGTTCATTTGTATAGATAGAAGAGTTTATACATTCACCTATTAATGGGTTTGGATTGTTTTTAGTTTTTGGTTATTGTAAATAAATCTGCTATGAACATTCACATTCAAATCTTCGGAGATATACTTTCATTTTTCTTGGGTAAACACCCAAGATTATTTTTATATTGAAGTTTTTTGAGAAACTGTCAAACTTTTTCAAAGTGGTTGTCGCATTTTACATTTCCCCGGAAATGCATGAGGGGTCTAGTTCCTCTAAATCATAGCTATCTATCCCTTGTAATTGGTAACTTTTTAAATTTTCGGCTACTCTCATAGGTATGCACTGGTACCTCACTGAGGTTCTAATGTGAATTTCCCTAATGATGGACAATGTTGAGAATCTTTTCATGTGCTTACTTCCCTCTGGTATATCTTCTTTAGAGAACTATCTATTCAAATCTTCTGTTCATTTTTGAAAATGTTTTTTTTTTCCTTATTATTGACTTCATTTAATTATTATTGGCTTTTCAGGGTTATTCATTTATTCTGGGTATAAATCCCCTTTCAGAAATATAATTTGTAAATATTTTCTCTCATTTTGTGGCTTTTCTTTTGTTCTCTTAGCTATCTTTTAAAGAGCAAAAATTTTAAACTTTGTTGAAATTTAATTTATCATGTTTTTCTTTTATGGATTATGTTTTTGATGCAGTATCTAAAAACTCCTAACACAGTGCTCGCTTTGGCAGCACATATACTAAAATGGGAAAGATACAGAGATGATTAGCATGGCTCCTGTAGAAGGATGGCATACAAATTAAGGAAGTGTTCCATATTTAAAAAAACAAAAACAAAAACAAAACTTTTAACACAAAGTCACTAAGGCTTTCTCCTGTGTTTTCTTTTGGAAACTTTATAGTTAATAGAATTTACTGTTTTAGATGCTACATTCATATTGAGTCAACTTTTGTATATGGTGTGAGGTATGAATAGCTGATTGTTTCAGTATTGTTTGTTGTAAATATTAGACTTTCTCCATTGAACTGCCTTTGCATCTTTGTCAAAACTTAGATGTCCATATGTGCATGCATCTCTTTCTGAATTCTATTTTGTTCCATTGAAGTACTCGTTGGTGTCCTAATACCATACTGTCTTGCTTACAGTTTTATAGTGAGACTTGAAATCAGGTAGTGTTAGTTCTTTATCCTCGTTTTTCTTTTTCAGAGCTATTTTGGTTTTTTGGAATGATCACGGCTTACCTGCATGCTGGAGGAGACTTCTGCAGACCTGTGGGATGCTGTCTCAGTGCAGCTCTCTTCTCTCTGGTACTCTGTCCTTTAACTCTAACCACCCTGGTGTCTCCAGACTCTCAGCTCTGTCTCCTCAGCTCAGTCTATTATCTTTTGAAAGGTGGCCTTGCCCTATGCCATGTCCTGGAAATACTCTCAAGGCAGGAAGTGGGGGAAAATCATAAGACTCACCTAATTTGTTTCTTGTCCCTCAAGGGTTATTGTTCTCTTTTACTTGATATCCAGTATCTTGTAAACCATTGCTTCATAGATTATGTTTGTTTTTTGTTGTTTCAGGATGGCGGGTAAAAGTGTTACTCCATCTTGGCTAGAGTAAAGCCTCAAATATGGCTGTATTTGCAAGTAATCTCCTACAGGAGATATAAAAAACCAAGACACTAGTTATTCTTGTTTTTCTATTTTGGCTTTCGTCATCAGGTGAACATCTATACCTCAATGTGGAAATAGTCATAAGACATTTTGCCCAGTAATGGTTGGGTCAAAACAACAAGCTGTAATCATTCAAACTCCCTTGGAATTGAAGAGCAGCAAAGTATTTGGTAACTTGTGGGCATATGGTGTGTCTGATACAGCAGACATAACAACGTATTTCCTAGAAATGTTGCTTGCCAAGGTCAGTTCAATTCTACGATGCAAAGAGGTGTGATGTAGTCTGTTGTTTGGGAAACTGAAGTAGTTCAGCCTGGAGAAGCATATGTAGTATGTGTGGTGGGGAGGAAGAAAGAGAACTGCAGGGATCAAGGGGAGTTATTTAAAGAAAAAGCTGGAACACTATGCAAAGTCTAGACATGGTAACATAAGCAACCTTGTACACAGTGCTATGGAATTTGGATTATACTGAAGGCAATGGAGAATCTGATGGATGTTAAAGAGTTTAATGATATTCATACTTTACAAACACTATTTTGGAAAAAGGGTATGGGCAATGCTCAAACAGGATTTGAGTATAATCATGCAATATGTAAGAGATTCATTAAGTGGATTCTGGAATAGTTCTACTGAGGATTGAGAAAGACTTTAGAGAAACACTAACATAGGGTTGTAGAAAAGCAGGTGAGTTTAGGAGATATTTAAGAGACAAAGTCAGTAGAACTTTAGAATTGTGTAAACATATTTAGGGACTGGAACGTGATAGGGAGAGAAGAATCTGGATTTTTGACTCAATGGGAGAAGTTGGAAGAGTTGAACAAACAGATGAACATACGTGGATGTTTGTGTCCACCTATGTGTGTATCAACAGACCTTCATGTGATAATTTGCTTTTTCTTAGACATTTCAATGTTATTAAGCCTCTCTCAGTTATATCACATAAATCCAACTCATACTGGCTTAAGGAGAAAAGGAAATTTATTGGCTCTCATAATTGAAAAATGTGAGGTGTCTTTCCTCAGGTATAGCTGAATTCAGGTGTTTAGTAATCTGTAAATTGTCACTCTTCTTCTTTTGGCTCTGATTTTCTCTGTGTTGCCTCTGTTCTCTGAGAGCCTATTTTGTGTGTTTGTGTATGTGTGGGGGTGGCAACTATGGCTTCCATTCTATCAGTTAAATAATCTCAAAGGAAGGAGAATGGATCTTTATCAATGGTTCCAGTAAGAGAGATGAAATGGATTCTTATTGGATCAGTCTGACTCATGTGCCCAACACTAAGTCAATCACTGTCCAGGGAGATAGATTATTCTCATTGGCCAGAATAGGATCATGTGACCTCTAGAACTCTGAGTCAACTGCACCAGAATCATGCAGACTGAGTGTGATTCACCTGCCCACCCCTTCCAAGGAAAACTGAAGGGCTACCACAAGAATGGGACTAGATGCTGAGCAGGCAAAAACAACTTCTGTCTCCCATAATTTACTTCTAGTTCTAGAGCAGCAGCTGCACATTTGATGAATGAAAATGCTTAACTTTGGCCACTCTTGAGATCCTGCCTCACATCTGCTTCTCCATCATAGTAGCCTATTTACTTGTCACTGGGAATCATGACTTCTTTCAAAGAGGGAAGACTGATTGTGTACATTGTTACCATGCCCCCCTGCAGTGGAGCTGGCTTCATTTGATTTTCAAGCAGCTAAGGAAAGAATCCATATCCCCAGTCTGTATTCATAGTGTGAACTCAGTGTGATTAATAAAATGCCTCCTGAATAACAATGCCATATTGGCAATTACATTTATGGGATGTGCATAGAAATAATAGAGCTGCACAGTTTCACTGAGACAGGGACAGTGAGAATCAGCAGGCACCTGAGGTATGATCCAACCCAGTGTTCTCACGCTGTCAAATCCTGATTGTTTTTAACATTGCTTTTTCTACTTCCACATGAAAGCATTTTATTCAGATGTTTGCATGGATTCAAGAACCTCTCTGGATGGTTTTCTGCCACCTTGGGAACCCTTGATCTCATTCAGCCATCTTCATTTTGACAATTAAGGACATTAAAAGAAATTGGTAATGAAGAGAAGTGCTTTACACAGAGTCACATGGAAGAGCTAAAACAAGAACCTGTGTCCCTTGGACTCTTCTAATTTTGAGGTTTTTCCACTACAGTTGACCCTTGAACAAGGCAGGAGTTAAGGAATCCATCCTCCCGGTCCCACACAGTTGAAAATCCACATATAACTTTTAACTCCCCCAAAACTTAACTACTGGTAGCTTACTGTTGACTAGAAGCCTTACTGATAACATAAATAGTTGGTTAACTATTATTTGTACATATATTATGTCCTGTTCTTACCATAAAGTAAGCTAGGGAAAGAAATTGTCTTGAAGAAAATCATAAGGAAGAGAAAATACATTTATAGTACTGTACCATGCTTATTGAAAAAAATCTGCATGTAAGTTGATCTATGCAGTTCAAATCCATATTGCTCAAGGGTCAACTGCATATCGGGCTAAACCTGTTGCATGTTCCATTGATAGAGAAAGACTTGGTGTTCTAAAAAATACTGACATTTAAGAGGAATTGCTAAAGCAATTTTTGGGCAAGTTAGACTTTTTCATCATGTCCCTTAACGTCCACTTTTTAGAAGAAACCCATCCTTGCCCTACATGTTTAATAAAAAGGGAAAGGGACCGGCAGCCACATGTTGAACACTTACTCTGAAGTTCTTTAAACCACCTGACAATTCTGTCAAGGAGCTAGTGTGATTGTCATTTTATAGATGATGGAAGGAAGCGCAGAGAGATTGGAGATTGCCCAAATTTGCACAGCCCACAATGGGGAAGGCTTACCAAACATCATGGCTGTGCCTTGTTTGTTCTTTAATGAACATTTTCTACAGGTAAGCAAGGACACTTCAAAGATGCTTAAAGGTCATTGGCTGTCATTTATTTACTAGACTGTCAAGGTGACATGTAAGCAATAATAGTAACGACAATAAAAATAATCTATAGCACTACATTCTTCAAGGTAAGAATATGCACTTAACGTTTCAGACCTTCAAAAAAGTAGAAGGAGGATGAGGAAGAGGAAAGAGGAGGAGGGGGATGGGAGGAGAAGAAGGAGGAGGGAAAGAAGCATGTCCTGGCTTCTAGGGGCTGTTGACTTTCTAAGAACCTCCTCCCCTTTCAGCCAATGCAGAGATCAGCAATCCATAGCCTAAAGGTCATACTCAGTCTACTGCCTGTTTTTATAAATAAAGATTTATAGGAACACGTCCATATACATTCATTACCTATTGTTCACAGCTGCTTTTGTGCTCCAATGGCAAATTTGAGTATTGCTGACGGAAACTGCATGGTTTACAAAGCCTAAAATATTCACTACCTTGCCCCTTGCAGAAAAGGTTTGGTGACCCCTTGGCTAAAGGAATGGTTTGTTTGCAAACTGTATTCTCAAGAGATTTATTAGTTCACTAACGTGGAACTCAAAAGCCTCTTTCACTAGGTATGGGTGTCAGTGTACTAGGTTATTGGGGCCTAATTTACCTCTAACAGAGCAGGACCGCTTTCATCTGTATTGCATACTGAGCTTTCACAGTTGAATCTGTGTTAGGTCAGGTGACGGACTGGAGACATTAGGTCAGATTCCTGGAGAATCCTATAAATGTTTGTTTAACTGCTGACCCTGGGAGGAAAATCCAGGTGCCTGTGAAAAGTAAATTTGAGTATTTGACACTTTTTTTTTTTTTTTTTTTTGGTAACAATGAGAAACAGAAATTCTTCTGCCTATGGCAAAATTGTATTTACTTGAGAATCAGAGGCTTCTGAGGGTAATTGTACTGGGTGTTTTCCTTAGGAAATATGCCCTGCAATGACCATAAAGTTTGGGTGGATGATAAAAATGGTCTATAAAATATGGTCTATAAAATATGGTCTATAAAAATAATGTGTTAGAATGGATATTTTGCTTGTGGAGAGTTTGATCATGCAGGAAGTCCCCGAGGCATATTACCAAAGCACTGGAAGTCTGAGATCATTGCTCATAAGAGCAATAATAACAATGGATACCATTTACACAGCATTTACTCTAGAAAGAGTTCTAGGTACCCTTCAAACACTTCCCCTGGATAATTTCATCAAATCCTCAGCACGAACCTATGAGTTAAGTACTCAAATTATTTCCATTTAACATATCAGAAGCCTGAGGCTCCAAGTTATCTAATAAAAGAAGGTGGGGCTGGGACTATAATCAAGCCTGTCTGACCCTGTCTCAGTAGAATGTTGAGGATGAAGAACAGCCATGGCTAGGAGCTGATTCCAATCTTCTCTCAGAGTGTCTGGGACCCAGGAGTCCAGAGAACATACTAAGGTCTTTAATCAAATGCCGATATCTGTGTCTATAAAGGCTGAGCACCTGCTTGCCAACTCTGAAATAATTGCAGCAGGAGACAGTGAAGTTTTGTTTTGGTTTCAAGTATGTGTAAATTCAAACATCTGTTTCTTTTGAAAATTTTGCTGAAAATATGACCATGTTTAATATATAGGCATGTAAACACATAGCCAAGGTTCCTTCTAGGACCTTGGAAGGAGCCCATGAATATGGGGGATTAAACTTCTACAATAGACAGTTGGCTGCTAGCTGTGAATTTGGGGATCACATGATTTTATAGTTCATGAGACTATTACTAATGTTTGTCTTATCATCTAGAAAGAAATTTTATAAGTAGAGAAAATATGTGGCCTTTGTTACTTCATTTTATTGTCACATAGTAGATACTCCTTTGTGTTTTAAGGTTCTAAGCTGAGCTTTATTTTTTTGCCTTCTGCTTGAATCATCTTTCTGAGATGGGGATGTAGCAATCACATTGTAGTTGGGAAAGAGGATATATTCTTTCAAAGAGGAAAGTTAATGTAAGGTTGTTGAAGTAAGGATGTTGAAGTAAGGAAGTTCTAAGCTGAGCTTTATTTTTTGCCTTCTGCTTGAATCATCTTTCTGAAATGGGGATGTAGCAATCACATTGTAGTTGGGAAAGAGGAGATATTCTTTCAAAGAGGAAAGTTAATGTAAGGATGTTGAAGCACATCAAAAGTTAAGGAATAAACTGAGGGTTACAGAAGGGAGATAGGGGGATGGGGTAACTGGGTGATGGGTATTAAGGAGAGCATGTTTTATTATGAGCCCTGGGTGTTATAAGAAACTAATAAATCACTGAACACTACATCAAAAATTAATGATGTACTATATGCTGGTTAACTGAACATTATAAAGAAAGAAAGATAGATAGAAAGAAAGGGAAAGAAAGAAAGAAATTAAAAACCCAGAAAGCTGGTTCCACCCTTAGGAATAGAAGGTCAAAGGAAGGAGATGGTTACCAGAACTAGACCCCAGGATTATCTGACAAGAGACACAGTTATGGCAAGGACTGCCTACTAGGAATGGGCACTATAAAGGAGGAGCTTCCTGGCTGGTGCTGGGACAATGGAGGAGAGTCATCATCTGTCAGAGGGGCTGCTTGAGGCAGAGGGAGGAATGTGCTGGCTTCTTTCCTCCTCCCACATTCAGTCTTCTCCCAGTGTCTTCTATCAACCCAGAGCCAGTTGGCCAGGGAGCCTTGGAAATGTAGTTTTCTGCAATAGAGAACAGAAAAGAATAAAGATTGGAATTAGAGCTGAGAGGAAAAATCTCAGCACGAGTCACAAATACACTTAAGGAATGTTATGGGCTAGATTGTGTCTCACACCCCCCACCCCCCCAACACATATGTTGAAATCCTAATCCAGTACCTAGGAATGTGGTTGTATTTAAATATAGGATCTTTGAACAGGTAATTAAGTGAAGATGAGGTGATCGGGGTAGCCCTCATCCAATACAACTGGTGTCCTTATAAGAATAGGGAATTTGGATATGGATGAGCACAGAGGGAAGATCATGAAGAAGACAGGGAGAAGACGGCCATCTAGAAACCAAGAAGACACCAGAAGAAACCAATCCTGCTGACACCTTGATCTTGGACTTGTAGCTTCTAGAATCATGAGAAATAAATTTTTGTGGTTTAAGATACCCAAATCTATGGTACATTGCTATGGCAGCCCAAACTACTGCAACCTCCAAAATATTCCAGGTTACAGTATTCTGAGATATAAAATGGTCTATTATAACCTATGGCGATTGTCTTTAACACTCCATGGTTAAGTTTGTTGTCCCCAGGTTCCTTTAGCTTCTGAATTGCAGAAATCATTTGGTTATTCTCACAGATGGAAATCTCATTCATTATCATTTAACTTTCCCTTTCTTTCTTGAGGTTCCTAGAGATCTCTGATGTCTCATCTGTGTACAAAGTACCTCAATTAGTTGTTTAATTTTAGAAAATACTCCCTTATCCATAGGCCAGGAAACAAAGAGGTGGTAAAATTTGCTTCTGAAACTGTCCAATTCCTCAAGGAAAAACAAAAATGCTTTTTGGAGCTTCCTCAACTTCTATATGGGGATGGTTAAATAATAAATTCCTTCAGACCAGATGGCAATTTGATGCTTTAGAGGCAAACTGCTACCTTTTCATTTTCCCTTTGCTGCACCACAATTCATGTGGATCAGGACAACAGGAGCAGGAGGAAGAACGTTCTGCATTTTCTCCCCATCTGTTCCTGTAAGGTCAGTGTGGTAACAATATGGCATTCACTGCGGGATGACAACACAAGACTCTAGACTCAAACCAGCAGAATCCTATTTTATTATAGGAATTTGTACTGTGAGACCCTGAAGGGAATTGTGGCCAATTCCAGAGCCTGAAAATATGATTACTGAGTCCAGTTATGTAATAAAAAGAACATTGTATTTGGCCACAAAATACTAGGACTTGAGGCCTGGCTATGGGGCTTCCCATATGTGTGACCTAAGGCAAATGACTTTTTCTCTCTGGACATGAGGATCTCATCTGTCAAGTGGGAGCAATACTTACCCTTTGACAAATTTAAACAGCTGAGCAAACTGCAAAGCTGATAAATCTGAAAAAATCCTCACTGAGATAAATGTAAGAAAACTTTTGAAAATTACAGATAATGAGAGAGCAGCCAAAGATTTAAGAAGGTATTTGAGCAGCCAATATTTAAGAAGGTAAAAGACTTTAAATGCATTGAGATTTCTACACTACTCAAAATGGTAAGATATTGATACTAGTGGACTATTATGAGTCACATATGTATATTTGTAATGTCCAAAGCAGCCAAAGAGAAACAATGTGTTACCTATGGGGCATCAATTTGAATTACAGAAGATTTCTCATATAACATCAAGAGGCTAAAAGGAAGCAACACAGTACTTTTCAACTGTTGAAAGAAAAGAACTGTAAATCATGAATTCTCTACCTGGCAAAATTATGCTTCAGAAATGAAGGGGACAAACACTCTCAGATAAAGGCAAACAAAAAGAATTTGTTATTAATAAGACCTATCTTATGACCAGCTAAAGCAACTTCTTCAAACAGAAAGAAAAAAAAGAGGAAATCTTGGAGCGTCCAGAAGGAGGAAGAGATGGAAAGAAGAGAAATGTGAGTACAAACAATGGATTATCCTTTTCCTCATGAGTTTCTGAAGTCATATTTGGTGATTGAAACAAAAATTACAGCATGATCTGATACCCAAGACAATATTTAAGAAGGTAAAAGACTTTAAATGCATTGAGATTTCTACACTACTCAAAATGGTAAGATATTGATACTAGTGGACTATTATGAGTCACATATGTATATTTGTAATGTCCAGAGCAACCATTAAATAAAATTTTCCAAAGAGATGTATTAAAAAATATTATAAATAAGATTGAACCCTAAAATATGTTCAAGTATTCTGAAGGAAGACAAGAGAAAGAAATGAAAACTAGAGAAAACAAATAGAAAATACTACAACAACAAACAACAAAAAATGACAAACTTAGGCACAAAGATATCAATAATTACATTAAATGGAAATGGTCTAAATATGCCAATCAAAAGGCAGACATTGATAGCATTGATTTAAAAAAATTATAACTCAAGTATATGCTGCTCATAAGAAACTTCAAATTCAATAATGTAAGTAGACTGAAAGTAAAAACATGGAAAAAGAGATGCAAACATTAATCAAACGAACAGGATTACCCATATCAATATCTGACAAAGTAGACTTCAGAGCAAAGAAAATTACTAGAGACAAAAAAGGGACATAATGTGACAAAAGGATCAATTGCCAGGAAGCCATTACAGTCCTAAATATGTATTCACTGCACAACAGAGCCTCAAACTACATTAAACAAATACTGACAGAGCCAAAAAGAGAAATAGACAAATCCACAATTATAGTGGGGACATCAGTGTTCCCTTCCAGGAACTGATGGAATCTGTTAGATGAGATCAGCAACTAATAGAAAATCAGCAAGGACAGAGAAGATGAGTAACACAATCAACCAACAGTATTTATGTAACATATATAGAACACTTTACCAAACAATAGCAGAATACACTCCCTTCACCCCAGCAGCCTTAGAACATTCACCAAGAACCTTATCTTAGGCCATAAAATGAATGTTGGCAAACTTAAAAATAATTGAAGTCATACACAGGGTACTCTCCGATCATAATAGAATCAAATTAGAAATCAGTAACAGAAAGACAACAAGAAATCCCTGAATGCATGGAGGTTAATGCCTTACTTAGAGAGGAAAACAACCTTAATTTAACAATGGCAAAGCCTCAGTTATCTTGTAGGTCCTCTTTAGCATATGAAAGTCCTTTTGAAAACCTCCCTTTTTCCTTACCCCCAACTCCCAAGTATATAACCCTTCACCCCTCACAACCTAGGTGCACCAGCAACCTCTGCCCATGGGTTCTGTTCCCATGCTTTAATAAAACCACCATTTTGCACCAATAAAATAAAATAAAATAAAATAATCTTCTAAATAACTCAAAAGGAGTTAAAGAGGAAGTCCCAAGGGAAGTTAGAAAAAAAAACAAAACAGAAATAGACAAAAGCACAAACATGACATCAAAATTTGTGGGATGCAGCTACAACAATGTTGAAAGGAAAATTTATAGTACTGAATGTTACATGAAAATGAGGAAATGTCTCAAATCAGTAATTTAAGTCCCTATCCCAATATTTTAAAAAGGTAAAAAACGAGTAAATAATACAGGACAGAAATCAATTAAACTGAAAATAGAAAAGCAATAGAAAAAATCAGTGGGGAGAAACTAGTTATTGTTAAACTTCTAGCCAGACTGACAAAAATTTAAAAAAAAATATGTCACCAAAAATCATGAAAGAAATAGTGGATAATACTTCAAATCTTTCAGCCATCAAAAAAAAAAAGAGAGATACTGTGAGCAATTTTATACAAAAAATGCAAGAATTTGAAAGAAATAAGCCATTCCTTGAAAGTCACAAGCTACCAAAACTCAACCATGGCAAAATGGACAATATCAACAACCTTATAACCATTCAAGGAACTGAATGCTCAAGTAAAAAATTTACCAAAGAAATATCCAGGCTTCGCTGGTTTTACTAGAGATTTGCCAAACATTTAGATTAAAAATTAATAATGACGGCTGCCTGGGTGGCTCAGTGGGTTAAGCCTCTGCCTTCGGCTCAGGTCATGATCTCAAGGTCCTGGGATGAAGCCCAGCATCAGGCTCTCTGCTCAGCGGGGAGCCTGCTTCCCCACTCTCTCTGACTACTTCTGGTCTCTCCCTCTCTGTTAAATAAATAAATAAAATCTTTTAAAAGAAATTAATGATGATTTTACACAATGCCCTCTAAAATATAGAAGATGAGAGAATACTTCCGTATTCATTTTATGAGTCTGGTGCTGCCCTAATATCAAAACCATACAGAGATAGTATCAAACCAATTCAATACAAACCAAACCAAACCAAACCAAAACAAAACAAAACTATAGACCAGTATCTCTCATGCATGAACTGGGAGGCAAAAAGCCCTTAACAAAATATTAGCAAATCGAATCCAAACATTATAAAAAGAGTTATATACCGTGACCAAGTAGAAGTTTTTCAAGTATACAAAGTTGGTTCAACATTCAAAAATCAATCAGTACAGTCCTCCATATTAATAGGTTAAAGAAGGGAAATGATATACTCCTATGAATTGACATAGAAACGCATTTCACAAAATCCAACACTCATTCATGATGAATTCTCTCTGCAAATTATGAGTAGAGAGAAAATACTTCGGCTTGATAAAGAACATCTAATTAAAAGTTACAGGAAGCATCATACTTAACAGTAAGAGACCGCCTGCTTTTTCCCCAAGATCAGGAAACAAGGCAAGGCTGTCTACTTTCCCCACTCTTATTCTATTATAGTACTGAAAATTCTAGCCACTGCAATAGGCAAGGAGAAGAATGAAAGTCACAGACTGGAAATAAATAAAACTATTTCTGTTTGCAGATGATATGATGGTTTGCATATAAAATTCCAAAGAATCTACAGAAAAATTTCTTGAGCTAATAAATGAGTTCAGCCAGGTCACAGGACACATAATCAATACACAAAAGTCAACTACATTTTTATAGACTTGCAATAAACATGCAGAAACCAAAATTAAAAATACAGTCACTTCAAATAAAATTACTTATGTGTACCTTCAAGAAAAAAAAGTTCCTTATCTGCATGCTGAAAATTTTAAAATGATAATGAAAGAAATAATGAAGACCTAAATAAGTAGAGAAACATATGAATTCATGAATGGGAAGATACAACGTGGCAAAAATATCAGTACTTCCCAAGTTGATGTATAGAGTTAGTGCAACTCCTATCAAAATCCTAGCAAGATAATTTGTAAGCATAGACAAGTTTATTCTAAAGTTTATAGGCAGCAATGGCTACAGTTGCCAAATTGTGTAAGAGCCAAGATGCCCTTCAACAGACGAATGGATAAGGAAGATGTGGTCCATATATACAATGGAGTATTATGCCTCCATCAGAAAGGATGAATACCCAACTTTTGTATCAACATGGACAGGACTGGAAGAGATTATGCTGAGTGAAATAAGTCAAGCAGAGAGAGTCAATTATCATAGGGTTTCACTTACTTACAGAGCATAAAGAATAACACAGAGGACATTGGGAGATGGAGAGGAGAAGTGAGTTGGGGGAAGTTGGAAGGGGAGATGAGCCATGAGAGACTGTGGACTCTGGGAAACAAACTGAGGGTTTTGGAGGGGAGGGGGATGGGCAGTTGGGAAGGCCTGGTGGTGGGTATTATGGAGGGCACTTATTGCATGGAGCACTGGATGTGGTACATAAACAATGAATCTTGAAACACTGAAAAAAAAATTTTTAAAATAAAGTTTATCTGGAAAAGCACAAGCTACAGAATAGCTGAAATTATCTTGACAAATTATCAAAGTGGCAGGAGTTACCTCATTTCAAGACTTGTGATATAGCTACAGTAATCAAAACAATAAATGGAACAGCATAGAAGACTCAGAAATAGATTCATGTAAATAAGACTGACTGATTTTTGAGAGTCACAAAAGCAACTTGACAGAGGAAGCCTTTTTAGGAAATGGTACTGGAGCAATTGGTCATCCATAAACAATAAACACAAAATCAATAAAGGGAAAACCAGTGAGACCTCTCAACCTAAACCTTATACCTTACACAAAAAAAATGTCAGATCATGGACTTAAATATAAAACATAAAACTACAAAATAATAAAACTCTCTGACAAGAAGAACAGGAGAAAGACCTTCAAAATATAGAACAAAGAGTTAATTTGGCATTGAAAGCACAATTCATAAAAGGAAAAATTAATAAATTAGGCCTCAACAAAATTAAAGGCTTTTCTGGTGCAAACCCTCATGTGAGGAGGATGAAAAGGCAAGTTGCAGACTGGGAGAAGCTGTTTGCAAACCACATATTCCATAAAGGGCTGGTACCTCGAATACATAAAGAATTCCAAAAGCTGAACAGGTTTTAAAAAATGAACAGGGGCGCCTGGGTGGCTCAGTGGATTACAGCCTCTGCCTTCGGCTTAGGTCATGATCTCAGGGTCCTGGGATCGAGCCCCACATCAGGCTCTCTGCTCAGCAGGAAGCCTGCTTCCCTCTCTCTCTCTCTCTCTCTCTCTGCCTGCTTCTCTGCCTCCTTGTGATCTCTGTCTGTCAAATAAATAAAGTCTTAAAAAGAAAAAAAAGAAAATGAACAAAAGTCATGGAGAGACATTTCACTAGAGGTTTGCCCATGGAAAATAAGCACAGAAACAGTTGTCCAACATCATTTGCTACTAGGTTAATGAAATTAAAGCTGTGAAATATCACTACATACCTATCAGAGCAGCTGAACACCAACACCACCATCAAAATCTGTAACAACAAATGCCGAGGAAGTTGCAGAGAAATCAGGTCACTCATACGTTACTGATATCTTTACCAGTGTAAGTTGGTACTGTCGTTCTGGAAAATAGTTTGGCAGTTTCTGATAAGACTGAACATGCCATTACCATTTGACCCAGTAGTCTCACTGCTAGACATGTATCATAGAAAAATGAAAACTTATGTTCATACAAAAACCTATACTTGAATATTCATAACAGCTTTTTCTGTAATAACCAAAAACTGGAATAAGCCCAGGTGCCCTTCAGTGGGTGAAAAATTAAACAGACTGTGGGATCCCATACAATGCCTAACGTTCTGAACACGATGATAAGCAATAGAAAGGAATGACTGATAGAATCAAATACTCGGATACATCTCCAAAGAAACACTTCAAGTGAAAAAAGCTAACCCCTAGAAGTTATATAGTATAGGATTCCACTTATAGAACATTCTTGAACTTATGTTACAGAAATGGAGACCAGATTAGTAGTTTCCAGAGGTTGAGAGTTAGGGAGTCATATTAAGGATTTAATTCTGTGCCTCCCAAATTATATGTTGAAAACCTAACTCCCAGTGCCTTAGAATGTGACCTTAATTAGAAATAGTGTTGTTGCAAATATAATTAGTTGAGATGTGGTTAAAATGAGATAGGACATGTCCCTGATTCAATATGAGTTCCTTATAAAAAGTGGAAACACACACACGCACACACACAACATATAGAGAAAACTTGGGAAGATAAGGGCAGAGAAAGCCAAGTCAAAGAAGCCCAAAGTTTATCAGCAAACCATCAGAAGCTAGGAAAGAGAGATAGACTAAATTATCTCTCATTACCACTCAGAAGGAACCAAATCTGCCAGTGCCTTGATACTGGACTTATAGCCTCCAAATTGTAAGGCAATAGATTTCTGTTGTTTATGCTATGCAGTTGGTGGAACTTTGTTATATAGTGGCCTTGAAAAACTAAAGGGTATGCTTTTAAGAAGACTATGTAGAGATCCTTTTGCTATAAAAATATTCTGAAACTTGACTATATCAAAGTCAGCATCCTAGTTGTGATATGGTACCATAGTTCTGCAATGTGTTACCATTTGGAGCACTGCATAAAGAGCACTTACAATTTCTCTGTGTTATTTCTTACAATTCTGTCTGAATCTACACTTAATTACTCAACAATTTGATAAACGCATACCTGATATGCTAAAGAAAACATACATGATATGCTTGAAATTTTTTTGCATCTATTTAACCTTAAATAACAGTCATAATTTTTGTAAAGTATATATTTTCTCAAAAACTTTTAAGGGTATATACTAAGGAAAAAGTTGGAAGACGACGCTATAGAATCAAGCACGGTTGTTTCTCTAAGAAGCTGGCATGTCGAGACCGATTGAGAGCAGTCCCTTGGAGAGTAACGACCATGATTCCCGGAAAACAGGCTTCAGCTGGGAAGAAGAAGTATTTAAATCTGGAGCACAGATACACTTTTTATTGATTTTCCTCTTGTGACTGTGTCCCTGAAAGGGGCTTTGAGTTTGTAGGGCCTTGCCTCCTTTAGTTAACTTAATGCCTCTACCCCTGCCCCATTTTGTTACTCTCTCCGACCATGCTCACTGTCAGCCAAACACATGCTCTGGAATTCTCCCCAAATATGGAGCCCGTCTTTTTGTTTATGTGCAGAAAAAAGGCCAAATGAAGTTAGTTTGGGGAGAGACTGTGTATGTATGGTTTGAGCCCAACTAGAGCTGGGGGTGGGGAGATCCTTTTAAATACTTTCCTTCTCTTTGTGTCCCAAGGACAGGCACACTATCAATGCTCTTAGCGCCTGATGATCTTTTCTTTCTTTAGTACACTGGACTTAAATAAATGACATAATGCAGAAAAGCAGCCGTCAAGGCGCTAGGCACAGAGGAGCCCCGTCCTCCACCGTGTGGTCTGGGGGAAAAGCGTTTGCTTTACCGGCTGCAGGGCCCTGTGTTCAAACTCAGCTCTGGTACTCATCAGCTCACTCAATCTCTCTGGGCTCCGTTTTCTTATCTGTAAGGTGGGGACCACACTTGACTCTCCAAGGGTTGCTAGGAGGGTAAAAAAAAAAAATGAGATTTCATGTGTGGAATCCCTGGCAGATGGCTGGACACAGAGTCAACACTCAATAAGCCCTAGTTCCCTTTTCCCTTCTGTTAATTACTGAATGAATAAAACCATCTGATAAACTAATTTATAAGAAGGCCATTGGAATGTCAGCAATTGATTTTTATAGGTTTAATATAGCTCCAGTTAATGACTTATGGATTCCTGTGTGGTCAGGCTCCACTAGAGGTGTCTATTAATGTTGAAAAAGGCGGTGGGTGGCAGGCAGCCTCAGGGCTAGATGCCAGACCTTCCTCTGGCCCAAGATGAGCAGGGATGCTCGATCGAGACATAGTGTTTTCTTTGGTGTCTAAGTCTGAATCTATTACATAGAACCCCTTCACACAGGACCCTTTAGAGCTAGTGGCAATGGCCACTGGAATGAAAATGCATTGTTTCTCCAATTCTGAGGCAGTGATCTTGAGAGGAGATGACGAATTGCACTGACAGAAAACAGCCACTTGTGCCAGGCTGCCCAGGGTCAAATCTTAGCTTTACTACCCACTAGCTCTGTGAACCTGGGCGAGTCCTTCGCTTTTTTTTTTTTTTTCTTTGCTTCAATTCCAATAGTAATAGTGTCCAACTCATGGGGTTGTCATGAAGATTAACGAGTTAATTTAAAGAAAGCAATTAGAACCATGCCTGGCACAAAGAAAGCACTATATAAATGTTGACTATTATTATTATTTCAAGCTTAGGAGAGCTGTTCAAACAGATTTGGCTGCCATCAGCCACCATGCCCCTGAGCAAGCCTACTAAGGACAATGGCAGGAGGTGCCTGGGGGATAGAAGTGGCTTATTATCCTATACTTAATTATAATAGTTCCAATTTATCAAGTATAAATAGTTCCCATATAGTATCAATATAGTTGGAACATTATAATGGAGAGGGGCTGGGAAGGAACCATTTTAAAAGAGAGAGAGCATAAACCAGGAAACTGGTGACACAGGTCGTAGAAGAGCGACAAGGCTTTCTGGGATATGAGGGAACTCTGAGATTAGCCCTAGCAGAGGGCAACCTCCACCCCTGGGCTGGAAAGAGAAGAGAAGACTTTCCGGTAATTGGCAGGTGGCGGATGGGGTTCAGTGGTAGGAGCTAGAACCATGGAGGACCTGTCTGCTGGGAGCTAGGGCCACGGCGGCAACGTCACTTTAGGGATGCCACCAAGTCAGCGAAAGGGAGAGAATTCCATGGCTTCTGTCTTCCTCGCACCCTCCATTCTCCCATCGGGATTCCCATTTGCCAGCCCAGCCACAGCCAGCCTGCGTAGTAGAGCAAAGGGAAGCCGGAGGAATGCATGTGAAAACTAGAAGGTCCAGGACGGGTACAGTGCATCACTGGCATAAACATAGGAAGGAGGCATTTTTAGTCCCCAGTTTATCGATGCAGATATTGAGCCTGAGGGAGATTCAGTTAATGGTTCAAATATTCACAATGGGTGAAGTGGCAGAGGCGGGAATGAAATCCAAACCAGCCCAACTCAGAAGTCCCTGTCTATGCAGTGAGGCTTCCTGATGCGGTTCTAGAACTAAACCTGTGCTCCATGGTCAGCCTCACCTACACTGGGGTCTGAACGTCCCACATGGAGTCCCCTCCTTGCCTTTGACTCTGCTTGGAGATCCTCAGGTCATGCTTGACCTGAAGGGGTATGGCTTTCATGACAGCTCTTCAGGCATTTGGGCAAGTGGATGAGAGAGGTCTTTGGAGCCTGAAGACCTAATGCTTTTCTAGTCACATGTTCCTCCAGGCCTCTACCCTACTGGGTCCCAAATCAGATACATCGGTGTCCCTTTGAGGGAACTTTGTAAACATAATTCTCTTTATCTTTGGAGATTCTAAATCAGGCAGGGTAAGAGGCATCCAGAAGCTTAAGATACATGACTTTAAAACTTTCTAGAAGTCTGGCCTTGACTCGTATCCTCTAGGTTTGCCATCTGCTCTGATTGCTTGAAGTGGTGGTCAGGAGTTGCTTTGTCAAGTTACATTAGTCGTTAGAGGTCACAGTCACATCCAGCCGGCCTCATGGCATCTGGAATGAATATAGGGGAGGCCCGGGAGACCTTTCTGGCCCCCGTGGCCGGCATAGATTAGACCGCTTTCGTATCTGCTATTAAACTGCTTTGGTATGCAAACATACCAGTCTGTAATAGGTTGTCTACCGACCTGGGAAATCTCTCCCTATATATATTTTGCTGCTTCTATCTGCTATGCCAAAATTCTACATCCACTCTTTAGAGTCTGTGAAGACTCCACCAAGAGGGACTGTTTGGCACACAGAGCTGTTTTGCTCACTTTGTTCCCAGATACTCAAGCTTCCTGGGCTAGCCCGGAACTATCTCATGGCTGGAGAATTTAGGGTCTCAGTTTGGAAGGTACCTCAATGTGCGATTATTCCTACGCAGGAATCTTACCTATAGATCTTTTTCCCCAAGTGCTAAGTATATGAATTCCAAGTTGAAATGCTACTAAAAGTCTCAATTTTGGTTGAACTCTAGAATAAATGGAGAGCTTTAAAATATTGATGCAAATAAATATTTCACCCATGGGCATCCTGATTAAATCAGTCTATGGGCTGGGATTATGTTTTTTTAAGTTCTCTAAGTGATTCTTAATGAATTAATGGATTGGGAAGAATCAATTGTAGTACCTCCCTACTTCTAGGACGTGCTTTGAATATAGGTGAGCCTAGCTTCAGATCTGGGGTCAAGTATGTAAGAGCTATGTGAACTTAGCCATTTGATTTCTCTGAGCCGGTGGCATGCAAAGGGAGTGTGGGGTGGGGGGCAGGGAGGTGGTAAGACGAAGCAGCTTACCCCAGGTGATAAAGGAATACATTATCTGTGGAAAAATTTAATGCAATAAAGCAAATTAAGGTCAGTTTGCTTTTTGTTTTCACTAAACACTGGTAATTTTAAGCAATGTTAGTAACAAAACACTTCTCCCCACAGGACCAACTCTTCTCACCTCTAGGTACCTCTCTCCGACCTCCCTTGTATGCCATGCCACAGAGCTTAAGTTTCGTTATCTGTAAAGATGAGTCAAGTAGTGATAAAAGGACATGATTTTGTCTTCGCAGTTTAGAAATCATAGTTTTGAACTCTGTCTTGATCACTCTCCTGGACTGGCTCTCCAGCTATACTGCTTGGTTGGAATTCCGTCTCCATCATTATAACTTTGAGCAAATTAATCTCTCTGTTTCAGTTTTCCTTACCTATGAAATGGGGGTAAGAAGATACCTACCTCATGGGGACGCCTGGGTGGCTCAGTTGGCTAAGTATCTCCCTTTGGCTCCTGTCGTGGTCCCGGCGTCATGGGATTGAGCCCCGTGTCCAGCTCCCTGCTCAGCGGGAGTCTGCTTCTGCTTCTCCCTCTGTTTCTCCCCCCAGTTCATGTACATGCACCCAATCTCTCTCAAATAAATAATCTTAAAAAAAAATAAAAGGAAGACACCTTATCATATTTCCTCAACCATGAGACAATAAATACAAAATGATTTGAATCATGCCCTCATAGTAAGCACTCAATAAGTATTAGCTATTGTTATTTGGCTTATAGTTAGATGTTTCTTTAGTAATGATTATTGTGTTATAGCTACTAAAGATTTGTTGAATACCTGTATCTCTGATCAGTATCATTTGCTTCTATACAAGATAGAAGGGTACTCACCCTCTAAAGATACCAAGACAGTGGACTCATTCAGCCTTTCTCATTATCTGGCTCCTTGTCTACTCTATAAATCTCTTTCTTCTGTCCCTTCAAACCATATGTATTCTGGAGGTAGACAGGATCTCATTGTCAGTGTTTCAAGTCACTAATTATGGCAGGCCTTCAGTTACCTGCCTCAAATATGTTAAGATAGATCGTTTTATCCGAAGGAGATTCTGAGGAAAGAAAGTTGGAACACAATGGGCTAATAGGTGTGCAATTTTGGTTAAACATGAAATTTTGATTTACCAGTCCCAACATCACTAATCTTACTCATTCTAATAACATTGTCATAACAATAACATTCACGGTATATCAGCTCTGTATTAAGAGATTGACAAGTACCATCTCATTTAACACTCATTACAACTCTTGCGTATGTTCTGTTTCTGTCCCTGTTCTATAGGTGAGAAGACTAAGCCAAAGGAGGTAAGCACTTCTCTGATAAGTACAGCTAATCAGTGGTAGCTTGAACCCAGGTTTTTAGCTCCATGTTCTTAAAAACACCACCATCAGTGGGGCGGGGGGGGGGGAGGCAAAAACCTATTGCTTCCTTATAGCACAGATTACCTTAGGGTCAAAGTTGGAAAGTGTACATTTTCAGCAGACAGCTCAGCAGGTCTAGAGAGAAAAGCTCCACCTGGGTTAATTCTGTAGATGGAATAAGTTAGGAAAGCTCTACATTTGGAGTCTGTCTGACGTGGAATTCAGAGTCTGCACATACCCCTCATAATGTTGGAGTGTCTGGCTATAGTTTTGCCAACATGGTTGGGCAGGTTTGTGGTCTTCTCCCCCACTGGTAAGGTCCCCCCACCAGCTTCCATCCCTGAAACATCCAGTCATCAGCTGGCATTGTAGAGTATCTTATATTTGCTCTTAGCTGGATCTGGATCTGGTCCTGTGTAGTTCAGCCCAACCCATTCCATGGGAGAATGCCCTCTAGTTGGTGCTTCCATTGGAATCCTTTCTTGGCTGGCTCAGTGTTCTTGTGAGTTTCCATCTCCGCACACATAGACCCTCAGCTGTCACCATAGAGTCTAGCCCCTTTCCTCATGAATCCATTTGCGCACATTGATTTTCTAGCTCATTACTGCAATGGCCATTACAATTACAACTGGCTTCCTAATTCATAGCTGTTCTGATCATCAAGACAATTATGGTTAATTCTCAGTAGCTCTTATTTAACAATAAGATATTTAAATGTCTTTAATATTCATTTATTCGCTTTCATTTTTAATATAATTATGGCTTAAGTCAGGGCATTCCAAGCCTGTAAGAGGTGAGGGCACGCCACACAGTATGCTGCAATCAGTGTAGTCTGGGCCTCCTTATTGCAAAAACATTATTATAGTAATAAAGGAAGTTGAAAAGGAAAAAAAAAATCTTAATTTCACCACTCTTACAAAACTGTTTTCATTTTTTCCCATTTCTTTCTAAATTAGTGGAATGGTTTTACTCCATGGTAATTACAGTGTGAATAAGGTTTTGTATCTATATTTTTTCTTTTAGTTAACACGAGGCCAAATACAGTTTTCTATGTTGTCTTACTGTTTGTATAAATTTTAGGTTGGATTAGAAAGAAATTGAGTCCCTCGCTGTGTGACGATCAGCCTGTTGACTTAGCCTTTCTGAGCTATCCTGATAAGGTAGTTTGTGATGCTTTTGAAGTTTTTGTGAGAAGTCAGTGAGAAGACGGATATGCAGATGATTCTAAGAGGACTCAGAGCAAGGAGTTTCAATACTTGTTAGCTCACATGTCATCTCCTCCCAAGATTTGGCTTTAAAGGCCTATCTTTGATCATATCTCCCTCTTTGGGGCTGTAAAGCTTGGTTGCTGAGATTCCTTGGAGAATGCAGATACCTCTTGGAGTTATAAAGCCTAATAAATTAGCAGTTGAATTTACTGAGGCAGACCACTGGAAAGACAGCCTTGCGAAGTCATACTTAGCCATTAGGCTGGGCCCACCAATAAAATTTCTCAAAAAGCACCATCTTCCTTCATCCTTTTTGTCCCTGGGGCCAAAAAACCCAATTCCGCTCTATTTTTAAACCTTTAATTCTCCAATTTTACATCTTGCAAAAAAAAATTATAAACCTTAAAAGTACATTTTAAAATGTACTTTTTAAAAATGTTAAAAGTACATTTTAAAGTACATTTTAAAAATGTTAGCCATTCTCCGTAATGTGCCATGCTCCTACGACGGCTTTATTTTTAGATAGTAGTAATTGTGATCAATCTGAAATTTAGTATGCCTTTGCACACTGCTGCTAAGAGTCACAACTTTCATTTTCTATTTCATAGCCTTTATTTTACTAGCTAGTGCCCCCATGGTTCAGCATTCAGGTTGTTTGAATGTCTTACTGTTTATTATATGTAGTACTGCAAAGAACTTCATCTAATGATTATTTTTTTATCTTTAAAACACTTCTCCAGGACAAATCCCCAGGAGTGGGATTACAGAGTCCTAGGGAATAAGCTTTCTAATAGTGCCTGGAACATACTGAGGCAGATTTCCAGAAGATTCACACCAATTTAACCCTCATATCTTTAATATAACAAGTGCTTTGCTGATACATAGGATGGTCAATTCATACCAACTCTTTAAAATCATAGCAAAGTAGATTAAGAAGAATTTTGTAAAATGAAAAAATATCAATTTTTTTGAGTAAGTGAATCATCATTCAGGGCTTTCTTGTCTCTATTTATTTATTTGTTTGTTTCTTTATTTGTTTTCTAAGTTTTTGGGAATTTATATTTATTTGTTTGTTTATTTACTTATTTAATTGGCCTCAGCCCTGTCCTAAGCTTGTGTTAGATGCCAGAAGAAGTGAGAAAGGAGTGACATCGAAAGGGAGATTGTTATCATCTGTTACAGTTTAAGGACAAATCATTCTAGCATGGATTTTAATAACAACCCTGTAAAGGCTAAGGGGTAAAGATCATTCTCACTTTACAGACACTAGAACTGAAACTCAAGAAGGTGCAGAGTCCCCTGACTCATCAGCTCCCCAAAATAAACGTCGACTTTCATCTTTTGGTCTGCTGACACCGCAATCAGTACTCTTTAAACCACACAGTTCCTGTCGCTCAAACATGGCTTACCTACAAAGTTGTCAGAGAATAAATCGGGACGTACAGAGTGCTGATTTCTTGGAGGAGGAGGGTGATGACTGAAGTAGCTAACGTTGATCGTGTTTACTCTGCACCAGACATGTACCTAGTCTCATTTAATCCTCATGGCAATCCTGCAAGATGGGTATTATTAGTATCTTTATAGATGAGGTCAGAGAGTCAGGAAAAGGTGAAGTCACTTGCGTAAGATCACAGAGCTAAGAAGCGGCAGAGCCAAGATTTAAAGGCAGGAAGCCTGACAGAGTTCCTGCTCGCAGCACCTGCTCTGCATTTCTCTGCATCTGTTCCACATTTCTTCCCTTGGCTAAGTTCCTTTCTGGCCTGGAGAAAGGATCTTCTTCCACCTGTCCTGCTTGGAGAAGCAGCGGTGGCAAAAGTGGCCGGGGCATGTGGAGGAGCAGGTCACTGGCATTTCTAAACCTAGGTTGTCTACCGAGTGGCCTGTGGCAAAAAAAAAAAAAAAAAAAAAAAAAAAAAGTTCTGAATTCCCTTTGTTCTCTGCTTTTATGTTGCCCAAAGGAAAACCAAAGCAAAAATAAATAAATAAATAAATAAATAAAAAATACCCTTTGAAGCTGTCTTCTAGATGAAAAAATAAGCAGACTCCTTAGCGGGGAGATACTCCAACCTGAGAGCAGAATTTCAGTAGTTGCCCTCATGGCCAGTGCCTGAGGGCGGCTGCCCTGGGGAGGACAGACATGAGGCCCAGAGGCTGCTCTGCACCTTTCTTCATCCCATTCATCCATTTCTCTTCCCAAGAATGTCTATTCTTTGAAGCCACATGAATGAGCGGGTTTGAGCATCCTTTAAATGACACAAAGTCAATTAATATGCAAACTATTAATAAGCTCGATTCTTTTCCTATATTCAGAATGGCAGTGGTTGTGTTTGGAATGGACAGGGTATGGTGGGCACGGAAGGAGATGATCTGGAGGAGAGATCTTTGCAGCATCCTTGAGGATCCTGGATTCTTGCTCACCCACGCCTCTACTCCGCTCCCATGTGTGCATGCGCGTGCACACACACACACACACACACACATTCCTTTTGATGACAAGAGTGCATTTGACTCTTGTAATTACTAGTTACCTTAAAATAACGGCTGTAATAGTGAAATATTCCTGGGGCCAAGACTGGTCCTCAGTGAAACGCATTTAGTGAATCCCTCCTTTTGGGTCTCTTGGCTCTTGGGACTCATATTACTCTCTTTGGGAACCTACAACCTTCATCCCGCATTCTCCAACTCCCAACAAAGGGCCATGTGCCCCAATTCCCATGGGCTTTGACTTGTAGCCTTGTATGACTGCTTCCTCAGGGAAAGGTTTTATGAAACAAAGATCATATGCTGGTGGATCCCCTGGAACATTTTGTTTGGCTTGTGCAGCATCTAGGAAATATCAAACCTCATGAGATTTCACATAAAAGTTGAATGTGTCAGCTTTTGATGGGGATGTTGGGGATCTCACAGTATGTCAGTGACCGCCTTGCAATCTCTCAGCACTTAGCTGGCACTGAGCAGAGGTAGCCCCTGCCTTGACTACAGTTTCTTTTTGCCCCTCTTGATGCACGTATGTCTCCAATGGGTTCCTTTGGGTTTAGGTTTTCCATGCCTGATGTAAAGGTTCGAGGGTGAAGGTAGATCCTAGAGTCTTTTTGTCTCTGTGACCATAGCCATGTTAGCCTGCCAGACTCTGTCTGGATCAACTGCCTGCCATTCCTACCTGACGGGTAACCAGTGGTTGGCCAGGGTAGGGGTAGTGTTGCTGGAGAAGTCAAGGCTCCTAACAATCAATCTGTAGGTCATGCCCTTGTGCTGCTCTCTCTGCACACCATACTGCCTACTGCGGGGCCAAACCCAGTAGGCGAGAATGCAGAAATTGTGGTCAACTGTCTAGGCACTTACCCCTTTCTTGAGAAATGGTTTGCTTCATTAGTAAGATCATTACATGAATTGTTAAGGTAAAATGTTTTTATCCAGTGTCAGCTGTTCCTTTTACACTATTCCCTGCCCCCTTGCTATGTAAGAACAGAGCTTCACCCAACCCCCAGGGAAGCAGACAGTCCATCCATTTTGCACATACAAACCCTTTGCCTTACTCTTGCCTCCCCGAGGCCCAACCCTTTGGTCCCAGGACAGGGGTTCAAATATAAAAGACTAAACTGTGAAGGGAACAGCTCTTGGCCCCTTCTCTCCCTGACCTCCAGCACCATTCATTCTCTAATCCAGAACAATGAACTTTTTCTTTTCCTTTTTCCCTAATGGCGTAAAAAATTTTCCCCTGTTGCTCTGATGCAAACTTAGAGGTATTTGGTCATCTCAGTAAAGATCTGATGTCCCCTGGCTCTAATGCTCTTACCCCAGTCATGATCTCTGCAGCCCCCTGTTTCTTTATCTGGAGTATTCAATAGACAGTAGTATGTATATCTCATGTTTTCTTCAGAAAACAAAGCAGGCTACTTCCCCCCCCCCCCCCATCCTCCCTCAGCAGCTTTTGGTTCCTTGGGAGGTTAACATCAAAAGACTTTGATCCAGTCCTATTAGACCAATGGCTCTGAGACTGTTTGAATGCAAATGATTTCTCTGCAAACTGTCTCACTCTTGCTCTCCTGCTTACCTTCTTATTGCCAATTACTCCTTGAACCTTTTGTACCAGATATTATTCACTGGGTGGCCAGGATGCTTCTAGAAGATACTCTCTTTCTAATCAAGTCAGGATGCAAACATAAAACAGAGCAAATGAGTGCCTTGAGAGGCCCCCGGCCAGCACAGGTCTCATTCTTCACTAACTCACTTTTCACGTTCAACAAGAACAAACTCGGGGACTGAAAGGTGAGTTTCCCCGTCCCCTGTGCTGGGAGCAACCCATCCCTCGAATTAGGCTCTGGCCCATTTTTCAAAAGAGTTGTACCACTAGACACATTTCCTTTGGCTTCTAAGGGAGCTTCTGAAGAAGGCCCAGAATTAAGGTTTCTTGTTTTGTTTTGTTTTGTTTTAGGTAGTTTGAGGAGACAAGTAGAGTCAATTGTGTATGGAGACATTAAGGAAACAGCATTATTATCAGAGCCGGTACCCTCTTTTCAATTCACTGCCATTGATTAAAACTTGGCAAAGGGATTCTTTGTTAATTTGCATGACATTCACATCACATGCTGTCAGATAACTGACTGTATCTTCTAATTCTTATCCTTTGTAACCCTGAGATGTCAGATAGCCTGACGGATTTGTTCTAAATTGGCTTAATTTCCAGCCTAAGCCGGCTGAGATCTGAAAAGCCGGTTAAGAAGATCACTTAGAAAATAATCTTCCAGATAAATCTTAGAAATGTAAAATATTTTCCAGTAAAGCTCCATTTTTAATCAAACCTGATTGCATATGATGATGAAATTTTCCTCTTCCATATTATGGGTTGGTAGACACCCGTGTAACACATGGGAGTATGAAGTGAATAGTGAAGATTAAACCACAGTGTGTTTGCTACATGCATTAAGCCTTTATAGATACAGAAATTAAATGGATTAGATACCTCCATGTGAATTTCACACGTACTCCAAAAGAATTATCTTTTCAAAATAAAGCTCATTTTTCTCCTCCAAACACTCCTTCTCCTCTGTATTACCTGCCATGATGAGTGGCACCATTCCTTAGCCCACACTCAAGGGAGATATCAGAGAAACCTTCACTAACCCCTCCCTGTAGCTCCCACACATCTTGTGTGCCACCATGTCATAAAGGTCCTTCCTGAAAGTTCTCTGTAATTGGACTCCTCTTTCCCATCCCTCTGTGGAGTCCTTGATTTTGGTTCTCATCACCTGGAACAATAATAGATTCTTTTTTTTTTTTTTTTTTAAGATTTTATCCATTTATTTGACAGAGATCACAAGTAGGCAGAGAGGCAGGCAGAGAGAGAGAGAGAGGAGGAAGCAGGCTCCTCGCTGAGCAGAGAGCCTGATGCGGGACTCGATCCCGGGACCCTGAGATCATGACCTGAGCCGAAGGCAGCGGCTTAACCCACCGAGCCACCCAGGTGCCCCACAATAATAGATTCTTAAGTGAGAAGCCTCCATCTTTCCCTCTCATACTCTCTCTTCTACCCCAGCTTTGCTACCAGGATATTCTGAAGTCCAGGCCTCCCTACATCACCGCGATGCTCAGACAACACAAACAACTTTAGTGGATTCCTATGTTGTCTATGGGATAAAAGCCCCTACGCAGGAGGAGCTCTGAGGCTATCATGATCTTGCCCCAATCTACATTTATGGACTATTTTTCTGCTTCTTCACTTTCACTGTAGGACTGAACCAAGCAAAATTCTACCTCTTCCAAGTTTCTGGGCCTTTGCAATGCTCTCTGCTCCAGCAGAGAGTGGTGAGCTATATACTAACCTGTAAATAGGACAGGTAATTTTATCTCGTTGCCTGGGTTGGGATATGCAGTTAATGTCTTCTCTTTCTCACTACTGTTTCACAGTCTTCTAACACCCTGTCTTGTCCACTCAGTAGTTTACACCATATGGTGATGCCTGTATTCCCTTTTGTCTTTGCAGTAATAGCAGAGCCAGAATTCTTTTCTTTCTCCTCATTTTTAACAGAGTAGACCCTCCAGGTTTCCACACAGTATTCTCTTGCTTCGGGAACTGTTCAGCACAGCAGTTCTGAAACTTCAGCGTGCATTGGAGTTCCCGGAAGAGTTTGTTAAACACAGACAGTTGGTCCCCACCGCTTGAGTTTCTGATTCAGGAGCTCTGGACTGTGGCCTAAGAATCTGAATTTTTAACAAGTTTCCAGGGCATGCCAGTGTTGCTAATCTGACAGCCACTCATTGAAACCCACAGAACAGAAGACTGGAGGTGAACTCAGAGAAGACAAACACTTCTTGGGGTGAAACTGAGCTAAATTGGCATTTTTGGATGGTTTTCCTTGTATTTGGGGGTTTGTCATTGTTTAGCTGCTAGGGGGCTGAGGATTGTTACAGAAACAGAAGAGGGGTTGGTTCTGATTCATCTCTGGAAAGGGACTTTTCACTGCAAACAAGGGTGTGATCAGTGTACATTTTTGTTAAAGTGAACTACCTAGAGCCTGACCTTGGGTGTCTCTTTCCCGGTTTCTCTGCCAGTGGACATCATAAGGCCATCAAACATCCCTAAGAGTCCGTGAGACCCACAACTCTTGGTCCGGCGTTCCACTGTCTGGCTTGCCCATGAAGGCCATGGTCATCAAGGTGCATGAGGGGCCTCTTGATAATAGCAGTCATTTTCCCTCTGCCTAGACTGTGCCTTCCTCAGCAACCTCCCAGACATCTGTAAGACAGTTTGCAAATCCTTCTTCATCCTTCTAGGAGAATCATTTATTCTTGTGTGTTGAAGAAAGTCTGTGCTTTTCACAGCGCGGATCGAATGATATTACAATGATGTAGTCTAATGATTTCTCACCTTCATACTAGATGAGTAACTCCTTTGAGAACAGAGCGTATGTGTATTTATATATGTGTGTGTATGTGTGTGTGTGTAAATTATGTAATGTATATCCATATATTTCATCTTTTTCTCCTCCAAGCCAGGGTATATTTGCTGAATGAATGAATGGGTCCTACTTTCATGTACCTTGCTCTTCCCTCCCTTTTCAAGTGTGTGAATCTTGTTTTGATGCAGATTTCAGACTCCTCCAGGTGGGTACTATATGTCCTCTTTTGTTCTGAGTCCTCCTCTACTCATTTTCTAGCCCCAAGTTGAATATATGGTCAGAATTCAACAACAACAACAACAACAACAACTTGATGATAACTTGACTTTCCTCTGCTTCTGGGAAATGGGAGAGTATTAGCAAGGAGGGTGTCCACTTTCTAGCCTCCACTTTGAGAGGCCAGAAAGATCAAAAGCTGCCAGATGCTTCAAAGTCAAGGTACAAATTTGAGAGAGGGATGAAAGTGCTCAGACTTGGCTGTGAAAGTCTTCTCTGATTGAGAAGGACTATTGCCTTTGAAAGATCAAAGACTCACTCTTTCTGCTTTCTCCTGGAGTTATTACTGCCCTTAATAAGCCATGCTGACTCTCTCTTGGGTAAATGGAGAGCTTATACCTCATTCTTATCCTGATGCGTAGCTCACAATTCAGTCATGGGCTCAGTCTACTGGTTTTGGTTTAACCACGGGTCTTCCATGGGAGCTGGAGTGGATGGAAGTGGGATGTACAGGAAACACCTGTGTGAAGGTAGCAGTAAGGATCTATGGTCCTCCACATCAAAGGATGGTCCACTTTTTTTTCTGGCAAAAGGCTAGAGAGTAAATATTTTAGGCTTTGGGGGCCTTAAGACTCGTCACAACTACTCAGCTCTGCCATTGCATGAACACAGCCACAGCCAATATAGAAATGAACAAGCATGCCCGTGTTCCAATAAAACCTTATTCACAAAATCAGGTGGTAGGTTGGATTTAGCCCTCAAGTTAGTGTGACAGCCCTGGACCTCCGGCGTATAAAGCCCTGGCCCAGGGTCTGCTGGGCCTCCCAAACATGGGTGCTTTTTGCAATAAGTACCCACAAAACCTAGGATCACTGGAACAAATAATTGAAAGCTTTTGAAGGTAACTAACCAAGGGTGCCCAAGAGTGGCTTCCATTTCAAAGGAAAGGGCAGACCTGCAAGCAAACAGCAAGGAACTCGCCCTTCTTCCGTCCTACCTTCTACTCTCTCTTCAGAGCCCCATATGGGTAAAACCTAAGCAGAAGCCAAAGGATGGAGGAGAAAGGTGTTTTGGAGAGTCCCAGACCCAGTACCGCTAAGTAGAGTAGACAATGGTGGACTTGAGGCAGACAGACAACGGCCAGATAACTGGCCAAGACTTCACCACGGGTATCAATACAGTCGCTATGCAATGAGGCTGGCATTGAGACCCAATGCAGTGACCAGAAATGTGAGATTGTTCTCTGAGAGTTGACCTAGTGGCTTCGATTCATTCCCCAGCTGCTGTGATTTCATCTCTAACTCCAGCCCTAGCAGTGGGGATGAGGGTGCACCAAACTTTGCATAAGGTTATCTGAGTTTATCTTCGGAGAGATGAGACTGGCATGTCATTCCAAGTCATTAAGTAGAAACCTAATCATTGCAGCATACCACCTTGGGAAAGGGGATGATGCGATTGGAATGGAGCACATTAGCCTAGAAAAGACACCCAAAAAGCATGTGAGTGCACTCAGTAATGATTGTGACCCTGATGTTCACAAACAGACTCTTTGAAGTGATTATTTCAACTCTGGCCTGGTAGAAATGGAACTTTTGAGGTAATGAGTTTAATTGATTATAAGAGAGTGTTCCTTTTAATAGGATGCAATAACTGCTAAGGGCAGGTTGGCTGCTTGAAATGCACAAAAGCAAGAAGAATTTGAAGTTGAAAGTCATCAGAATGATTGAAGTGTTTAAATATGTAAATGTGATTGGCCTCTGCAGCCCCAGGTGCAGCCACGGTCCTCATCCCTAAAGGGTAAAATAGGTTAATGCCCACCCTAAACCCCTCAGATCTCCCTAAAAGTAGTTGTTTTGCTGATTGAGCCTTAGTAGAGGCTTAATCCGATCTAAGCATTGTGTCTAAAGAACGCTCACTGATGGTTGAGCCCCCAGAACTCCACAATGACCAGATTCTGCAATTCTCCATTTTTCTCTACCTGCTGTGCCAACACAGGGGAGCTGGGGAGATGGAAATCCATGGGGTGGCTATAGGCTATAGGCTAAAGCCTTCCTCTCTGAGAAAATGTGAACATGCTTGATTATGTATTTTCCTGCACCACTAATACAGAGAATTGTTCCTCAGTCATTCCTCTAGAGAGTATCCTTTGGCATTTCATGTGTATTTATCTACAAGCAGAGACTCCTTTTTTTTTTTTTTTTTTTTTTTTTTTTCCTGTCTGTCAAAGAGCTCTGGTTCATGTGACACTTGTATTTCTCGTCACAGGAACACATTGCTTGGGCTTCTGGTTTTGACTCAGCCTCTCGTAGCTTAGGCTAACATGAGTCAAATCCACACCATTGGGTCCACTCTTGTAGGGCTGACAAAATTTAGATTCTGCAACTTCAAAAAGCGGGTGCCAGAAGTGAGCCCTGGTGAAGTCACCAAGGTGAGTGACTTCTTGGAGCCCTCTGAGCAGCTAGCCAAGTCTCTCTGATCTTGCTGGGTGCTGTTCTGCTCAAGCAACGGCAGATTTCAAAGTCCATTTTAAGGTGGCCTTTTCTACAAATAAAATGCTAACCCTTCCTGGAGCTTTGTTTCTGGCAATAAAGCTCAAATCCCTATGGCTTTATTGAGAGTCTTTTGGGTATAAATAAGTGGGTTTTTATTAAAAAAAACAAAAACAAAAAAAACAAAAACAGAGAGAGAGAGAGAAAAAAAAAACCCACAGAATGGTAGATCACTTTTAAAAATGAACTTACAGATAATCTGTGAGCTGTTAAGAGAAGCTGCTCTTTTGAAGCAAGATGGAGGACTTGGTGGGCCTCTGTTTGAAAATCGTGTCTATTCTACTGAAAAGGTTTACAATGGGGGAGGAGGTAAGGTTTTTATTCAAAGCTTCTACCATTCTCAGTCTTTAGATCTCTGCAGAATGCAGAGACAGAATTAGCTGTTTCCCTTAATTCAGCATGAATGCTGTACATGCTGAAAAGTTCACAGAATGTTCTATAGCTGACATTTTTTTTTTAATGATGATATTTAATCAAGTCTATGGCTTCAAGAGCAACAATTCTGCTTTCCTGCATGTCTTCATACCTCATTGACTCTCTGTAAGATCTGATTTCCAGGCCCATCTTGCTCTTCTCTGCTATGTCTTTTCATTTCTGTTTCTTTCTGCTAGTGGTTTTATGACCGAATTCTCCAATTTCTCTCCATGCAGCAAAATGCATTGTTTTATATAATTCCTAGCATATACCCTTTTCTGCACAGAATTATTTAACTTTGGGGAGAGGCAGATGACACCCATTGCCTAATAAGGACAGTGGGAAATAAGCTGCGGATGAAGCACCCTTTGTTTCATTTTGTGACATTTGAGACCCAGGCAGAGTCCTGCCCACTCCTCTCTGCTTTCCTAAGATCTGCTGCCTTTTAGGACATCCCCTAGTTCCAGGAAAATAGGGAGGCCCTACATCCAGCTGAACGTCTTTGGTTTTTAAAAATTAACTTACTTGTGGAGCATAAGGAATAACAAAAAGGACATTGGGAGATGGAGAGAAGTGAGTTGAGGGAAATTGGAGGGGGAGATAAACCAAGAGAGACTGTGGACTCTGAGAAACATACTGAGGGTTTTGGAGAGGAGGGGGATGGGGGTTTGGGTGAGCCTGGTGGTGGTATTAAGGAGGGCACGTAGTACATGGGGGACAGGGTGCGGTGTATAAACAATGAATTATGGATCACTGAAAAAAAATAAAATCAACTAAATGAAATGAAACAAAACAAAACACCTAGCTTTTGAGAAGAAAGAGAGCAAGATTGGCTTTTAGGAAAAAGAATCCTTCCTATAATCAAGGTTCTTGTCTCACTTGTAAGGAAACTATGAATATGTTTGTCTTCTCAAATGAACATGCTGCTTGCTTTTAATAATAAAGCAACTCTGTGTCTTATTCTTGCCTTGTCTGCCAGGGAGCTCAGGGTGAAAGTCAGTGTCCTGCTGATCTCAGCTTACTTGTCACTTCCTGAAAAAGGTGACTTCATCCAGTCTAAGTACATTAGCTAGCTTCTCTTCTGGTTCCTCTAACTTACTGTGGTCGTTTCTCAGGGCTGCTGTATGTAACAAAGTACCACAAAGTGGGTCATTTGGAAGAAGAGGAATTTATTTTCTCTTAGTTCTTAGAATGTAGTTCTTAGAATGGTAGTTCCAAAGCCACAAATCAAGGGCCACGCTTCTACCTTGTCGCTTCCCAGCTTCCTAGCTTCTGGTGATTGCTGGCGATCCTTGGCCTTCCTTTGCTTGTAGCCGCATCACTCCACTTTCTGACTCCACCTTTGCGTGGTTATCTCCCCTCTGTGTGCCTCCTCTGTGTGTTCACCTTTTCCTCCTATGAGTGAACCAGTCAGTGGATTTAGGACCTACCCTAACTCAGATGATTTAATCTTTACTTAACTAATTATATCTGCAAAGACCCGAGTTCCAAATAAGGTCTCATTCCGAGGTCCCAGTGGATATGTCTTGGAGGGTACGCTGTTCAACCCAAAATACCCCTTATAGTTCACATTGCCTTCATGGCACCCATCACTGTCTGGGTTCTTTTGATATTATATGTGCTTCCTGTTCACTGTTTGAACCCTTCTACCACCTTCCCTGCTCCAACATATATATATATATTTTAAAGCTGGGCTGTTTTGATCTCATTCCATACAGAAGGCATGGCATCAGGTAGGAACTTGAAAATATTTTTGTCCAGTTAGTTATTTAAGTGACACAGAGCTTGATTTTAATAGTTGGTCCCTGCTACAGTGTGCTACCCTTCTTTAAAATGGCTTTCAAGTTTTCCTCTTTCTCTTCAACTCACCGCCCAACATCCTTTTGAGAATAAGAGGGGGAGATGAAATTATAAACAATTAAAAGGCTTTTGTTTAGAACTCATAGTGTTTTTTTCCTGAGAGGTAATGTGATGAATCATGATTCCACGCCCAGGCCATCCTTAAAAGTGTTTGAAGTTAAAGTCTTTTTAACATTAATGTACTAGAAATTGTATATTGGCATAACAAAGACTGAAAAATAACTGTTTTCTGTGTTGTTTCTTTCAATGAGTATGGGAGTAGGGCTGTGCAGTTACCCAGCATACAGTAGGAGGCCAATAAATGTTAAGTACATTAATTAATAAAAACCAAAGAAGTTACCAAGGGACATAGTCAGCCATAGGCTCTCTTTCCTTGCTTAAGAAAATATGATGAGATATTCGAGTATCGTGGTGGGGGTTGGCTCTGAATTCTTTTGTTTGTTTGTTTGTTTGTTTTCTTTTTTGTTTTGTTTTTTTTTCCTATGGCCATCTGCTGCTTTTAGCTCACCTGGAGAATACTTACCATGCCTCTGGAGAAACCTCTATGTTTGGTTGTCCTAAACAGTGCCCTACTTTGGTCTAAGTTTTCTGAATCCCTCATTATTATGCTAAGCATATCATCCAGCTAAGAATTTGGGAATGATGCTTAATGAAAACCATCCTGAAAAGTGAAACAAAATGTCACAATCCATACACTTATTTACAAATGAGTCCGGGGGGAAAGAGGGGGAGGTGTGAGACAGTGCAAGAGGCAGAACGTCTGTTGTCTTTGCTGTCTGATTTAGTTACAGAAACCTCTAGAGGAGCAAACAGAGAATATTCTAGAATGATTTTCACTACAGTGGTAATTGCTTTGCTTTATACCATTTCACTGACTTCCCCTCTATTTTTTAATGGAACAAGAGCATTCACCTGTAGAATAGATGAAACACCAAAGACAGATAACAACCCAAGTCCCCTTGTAGCAGGACATGTGGTTGGCTGACAGAGTCTGTTGAGTCCATGGTAGGAGCTCACAAACACATTTTAGGGGTTCCTGAAAGTCGTTCTGGCAGATGACATCACCTATCGCAAGGAACAATCGTATTGGGAATAGAAGAGTATCCTTCGTCATTGTGAGTCCTCCCTGAATGCATTGAACATAGTCTCTGAAAGACATTTCCTCTTCAAAGCAAACAGGAGCACATCCTGTGGACCTCAGAGACAGTCAGTGAAGGCTGGAGTGACTGTGGGTGCTGCGATTTGGTCTCTTCAGAAGAACAAAGCACTCTTTGCTGATATTCTTGGGAGTCATGTGAAACCAACCAAGCAATTCCAACAATTCAACTTATTAGCCACAGTTTTGCTCAAGGCAAGATTAAGGAAAGCAGCATTCAGTTTCTGTCTGAATTCAGTGGTGTCTTATTGAGAAGTGTCACCTTTCTTTTTTGCTGAGCTTATTCATTAAGGGAATGTGAACTATTTTAACAGATAACCTCCAAATTCTGAGGGAGTTCGCACAACATGAGTTCGTTTCTAGGTTCTATCACCGTCCAGCGCAGCAGTTTCGGGACAGTCAGCTTTCCACTGGTCAAGGACAAGGACCCAAGCTGCTTTCATCTTAAGGCTCTGATCTCTGTTGGTCCTCAGAATTTTCTCCATTTAGAGGGTGGATGGAGAAAGAGAAGAGTGTATCAGACACGGGAGGCTTCTAAGGGTCAGTCTTAGAAGTAGCTCACTTCATTTCTACCCACATTCCATTGGCTAAAACTCATCACATGCCTTACCTAACAGCAATGGAAGCTGAACTCTGCTGTGCAGCAGGGTGGCCAGGAAGAAGAGGGAATTAGTATAGTGGCCATCTAGTTAATCTAGGCCACCAAGGACAATAGTTAGATAACTAGGTCTTTCCCATAAGCAAGGTGATATAAGAGGAGTAGGATACATGGCCCTAAGTTAGGCTTCCTGGGGAGCTAAGGATGGAGGTTTAGAACTAGCATATGGCCTTTGGCACCTCATGTACAACACACTTCTGTGGGCAAACTCACGTTCTTTTCAATGCCTGTGCATCATTGGGTATAATTCCAGCCATTTCTTAAGAAACTAAAACCTAGAGATAGAAAATGTTTGTTCTTGACCACATAGCTAATTGTGGCAAAGTGGCAAGAACAATGCTGATATCAAAGTAATGTTGAGTTTACTTCTGTCTGTCTCTCTCTGTCACTCCTTCCCTCCCACCCTCTCTCTATATGATATAATACATGTGTGCACACATGTGTATGTGTATGTATACACATGCATGTATATATATATATATACAACTATGCATATGCATATATATGGTAAAGAATTTGAAGATTTTAACATTTTAATTCATATTAACTAAAATCTAATTTTGAAACACCATTTTTTTATACTGTAATTAATAATAGCTCACTTAGGACAAAGAAAGCAGTCTATTTAGCTGGCTTTTGGGACTAACTAACAAAGCCTAACCATGTTTAAATCAATCAATCAAAATTATTTGTAAGCAAACATTTATGTAGTGTCTACAATATGCAAGACAGCAAAAGCCCTAAAATTATTTACTCACTTAATCCTCAGATGGGAAAGTACTATTATTATTCCCATATTATAGATGAGAAAATTAAGGTCCAGGAGGGTTAAGTAACTTGGCATAGTCACATAAGTAATTAGTGACAGAGCCAGGATTTGAACTTAGAAACTAGTTCCTCAACTAACCCTAGCCACTATATTATGGTGTCCTATATCAAATCATAAAGAGGCAGAGCAGGACTGAGGATTGGTTGAATTAATAACTCAGTGGCACTCATATACAGGTTTCTTACAAATTCCAGATTCTTTCCATATTTCTTTTTTTTTAAAGATTTTAATTTTTTTTTTTTTATTTGAGATGGTAAGTGAGCAGGGGACATGGGCAAAAATAGAGGGATTTTTAAGCAGAGTCTGCACTGAGCACAGAACCTGTCCCAGGGCTCAGTCTCATGATCCTAAGATCATGACCTGAACAGAAATGAAAAGCCAAATGCTTAAGCAACTGAGCCACTCAGGCACCCCTTCTTCCTATATTTCACCTGCTATCTCTGCTTTCCTTTATGGCATGAAAACAAAGAGGCTTTCCTCTGCCCCCACCCCAGGGGTGGGGTGGGGGGGCCAGTGGTACACTTCTTCACATCTAGTGGAGGAGAAGGATTAGTTTCTTATCCTTGAGTCTGTTTCTCCCTGTGTTTCATTGGCCCAAACTTGCCCAATATGGCTTTCATCTCTAAACTAATCACTGGAAAGGGGCTGGGTTAGCTTGATTGATTGGCATAACTTTAGGACAACTATTTGGTATAAAGTGGACATTTAAAGGTCAACCACAAAGTCCGTTGTAGACACTGACATTTCTAGGCATTAACCTGATTCTCTTGATTCTGATGCATTGCCTCCTTAGCTTATACAAGTGATACAGGGCAGTTCGTGGTATTCCCTTATAATGAAATGATATTTTAAAATGTTGGAACACTTTTACATATGTTGTCTCATTTCCCAATTAGTAGGCAGGGTAAGTTTTATGATCCTTACTTCTTAAATGAGGAAACATGTTCAGGAAGGAAGATGTGTGTTCTTCAAAGCCATATCAATAGTTAGTGTGAGGGCAGAGATTTGACCCCATGTCTCCTAACTTATGGTGCAGCCATGATGAATTAACTACTCTGTCTTCATCAGATATGAAGTCACACTAATGAAAAATCTCTGGGCAGAGTAGAGATCTAACTGGGTCACTTTAAGCTGATTTTATTTATTTTAAAATTTCTGTAGCAGGACTTTAGCATTTTGATTCTCTTGGGCGATTTCTAACTAGATTTTGCCTCTTATACTCAGCCAAAATGTTCTACTTTTTCTATCCCTATGGATTTGGACTGTTAAACATTTTTAATGCTGGAAGCTTCTTATGCATGAAGAGAAAGTTTAGGAAGAACATCACAGCAGCCAAATCTCCAGAACACGATGCACTTCCTTTGCAAGGAATTAAAACTTTTAGAACTTCTCTGTTTCATTAAAAGTACAAGAATAAGCATTAATTAACAGGAAAATTATTAAAATAATGCACAAAACATGTCCTGCTGGTCTCTGGAGTCTGACAGTCTTAATTTTCTTTTCTTTTTCTTTTGCTCTGTATCTTCTATAAATAGTATCCAAAACTTAAGTAGTATGCCACAAATTCAGTTGAGGGAACTAACTGTAATTACAACCATTGTGGGGCTATGACTTTCAGCATTGTCATGTTTGGAGATATCAGATTTATGATGTAGTGAAGCCAAGAATTGGTACACCATGGCCTTGAGGGGTCAGTGTTGTTGGCTCTGTCATGACCCTTGTTAAGTTCTGGATATTACAGAAATGATAAAAAGAGCTGGAAATATTGCACAATGCTGGATATTACAGAAATGATAAAAAGAGCTGGAAATATTGCACAATGCTATGCTGAATAAGTGAACTCCCACCTTTTAAAAGATGAGAGTAGTAAAAACCCAGAGAGCAAAAATATTGATTCACGTTTACGGCAGAGCCAATACCAAGATTCAACTCTTTCTTTCTTTCTTTCTTTCTTTCTTTCTTTCTTTCTTTCTTTCTTTCTTTCTTTCTTTTTAATAGATTTATTTGAGAGAGAAAGGGAGGGAGAGAGAGAGCAAGCAAACAGGGGAGAGGTAGAGGGAGAGAAAGGAGAATCTCAAGCTACTCCTCTCTGAGCCCGGAGCACAAGACTGGTTGACTCTCACTACCCTGCAATCATGACCTGAGCCAAATCAAGAGTCAGATGCTTAACTGATTGAGCCACCCAGACACACCAAGATTCAACTCTCTTGATTCCTAGTCCAATGCTCATTCTACCAAGATATGAGTTGGGGAAAGACCTTCATGCCAGTGTTAAAGCAAGTTATCTAAATAAAATATATAAAGTAAATAGTTATGCAGAGTTATAAGAAAGATGCTCCTAACCTGGAAGTTCTTTTAATATGGGGTTTGATTAGAATTATATGAGGATCATGATATAACTAAGTTTAGGACTGGTAGAACCAGCAAAGTGTGGATTTTAAAGTGATGGTTTAAAGGGTGTTGGTGGATAAAATGTCTGTTAATGCTTTCTACTGAAGAGTTCTCAGAAGTTTCTATAATGAGCAAATAAGTGGTTTACCTGGGAAAGAGTTTTATGGAATGATAAAGTTGTATTGATGGAAACAGTGGAATAGTAAAGTCATATAGAAGGAAGCTGTGTGATTTCCTTTGCTAATATGAAAAGGCAGAAGAGCTGCAGGTGTCTAGAGGGTGGGTAATTCAGAGGGTAACACATGGTAGACATAAGTAGAGAACTGATAAAGTGACAGTGACTTAGGTAAGGTCAGGAATATCTCTGTTGGGAGAAAATGCCTATGATTGATCTCTTTGCATATGCATTCCTTCTTGGGTGTGAAATCTTCTATGGAAAACCTAAGGATTGGGGCACCTGGGTGGCTCAGTCAGTTGAGCATCTGACTCTTGGCTTTAGCTTGGATCATAATCTTGGGGTTATGGGACTGAGCACCCCATTGAGCTCCAGGCTGAGTGTGGAGACTGCTTGGGGTTCTCTCTCATTCTCCCTCTGCCCTTCCCTGTTTGTGCTCTCTCTCTCACTCCTCCCCAAAATATTTTTATTAGAGAGTTTGAGACTTAAAGAAGTAAAAAAAAAAAAAAAAGTGTCCTTTTGTGCTAATGAAATAAACAACGGTTTTGGAAACTAAACAAAAATTAGATATCTGCATGACAAGGCTATCATGCTGAAAATTACTGAATAGCAAAACAAAACAAAAACAAACCTAGTCTTCCGAACCCCAGCTACAGTAATAACAACAAAACACCCTTTTACTTTCAAAATAATATTTCACTTGCAACCTTTGTAACCAGTGGCTAGTTAACTGATCATTCTAAAATTGTTTTCTAATGATTGGTGTCCAGGTCACAATTATTTTTATAAACCTGTTACTTAGTAGGTGTAATATTTATTTATGGCTTAAATTTTACAATTAGTTTTATGTCAAAGTGGCCCAAGAATAGCAGTGGATGTATGAAGTATGTCTGAAGTATGTATGAGAGGCAATAGCTGCCAATCCCTTTCCAGTGAATTTCCTAGGACCACCCTTGTGTTAGAATGCTCATTAAGAATCCCCAGGCTGGGTATTATAGTGGTGTCCATTTGGAGAGTTCTAGAAAGAGTTACAGTAAGTGACATTTTTAGACTTTCCAGTTTATCAAGTACTTTTGAGGCTTGCTGTTTTCTCTTAGTTTTTGTGTCTTTTCAAGCACAAAATAAGGTGAAGTCTGAACAGTTAAGTTTCCTTTGTTTTCTGATTATTCTTATTATTGTCATCCATCTTCATTCTCCATGATTCAGCTATCAATAATGAAAACTGGGCTTTTCTTCCTCTAATGCCCAAGAATACCTAGGTTTCCAGGCATGGAAGCCTTGCACTTATTCACAAAAAATTGGTAACACGTCCCTCTTACCCATGTTCTCCTCACTACACCACAATCCATGGTTCTTAGACTGGACTCTGAATGTCATAAAGTGGGAAAAACTCTAATCTGAAATAAGGAACTTGTCTAGGAAGTGAAGCCAGGAGATTCAGAGAGGAAACCATTTCTATAAAGTTACCTGGTGTGAAAGCCAAACACAAGAGTTGAAATGTTTAGGGAAAAAGCACTTCTCCCAGTGATCCCCTTTTTTCCCTGTTTTTCTAGTTACTATGTTATTTGTTTGCTTGTTTATTATTTTAATTCCAGTATAGCTAACATACAACGTTGTATTTGTTTCAGGTTTGTAATATCATGGCTCAGCAGCCCTGTACATTACTCAGAGGTCATCATGATACCATGATAAGCGTCCTCTGAATCCCCATCCCCTAGTTCCCCATTCCCCCACCCACCTCCTCTCCAGTAACCATCAGTTAAATTCATATAGAAGTCATATAGAAGGAAGCTGGAAACTTTTTTGTTCATTGGTTTTGTTTCTTAAATTTTACGTCGGAGTGAAATCATTTGGTATTTGTCTTTCTGTGATTGACTTATTTCTCTGACCATTGTACCATCTAGGTCCCCCATGTTGTTGCAAGTGACAAGATTTCATTCTTTTTTATGGCTGAATAATATTCCTGTGTGTGAGTGTGTGTGTGTGTGTGTGTACCACATATTTTTTATCCATTCATCTATCAGTAGACACTGGATTGAATCTATAATTTGGCTATTGTAAATAATGTTGCAGGAAACATGGGGGTGCATATATCCTTTTGATTTAGTGTTTATGTATTCTTTGGGTAAATACCCAGTAACACAATTCCTGAATCACAGGGCAGTTCTATTTTTAACTTTTTAAGAAACCTCCATACTGTTTTTCACAGGGTCTGCGCCAATTTCCATCCCCACCAAAAGTGTGAGAGGGGTCTTTTTCTTCACATCCTCACCAACATTGGTTGCTTCTTATGTTTTTGATTTTAGCCATTCTAACAGGTATGAGGTGATTGATCCTGAATAATCCCTTTCAATGCCTTCATGGTGCAGATGAAGAAATTGAGTCCTGTTGCACAGAAAGGAAGAGTGCTCCGCTCAAGAAAACATCTTGGTCTCTAACATACTTTAACATAAAAATTGACATTGGCAAAGCAATTGAATTATGAAGGGTTTTTTATGAAGGGTTTTTTTTTTTACTACCTTCTTTGTTCAGGAATTCTGTCATTAAAATGTGTAGTTCTATTTGTGATTATTCACAACATTTGAAACAACAGCTTGAGTACAGACTGGGTCTTTCTTCTGAAAATATCAAGCCACTTATGAGCCTTTTATCTCAGCTGGCAGAACCTGGCAAATATCATGCTCTTTCTAGCAGATCTTAAGAGCTATTCATAAAATATGAATGCGCATTATGTATATATTCATATTTCATTGTAAACATATTTACCGATTTTCGTTCTTCTCAGATGGAATACTTCACGGGTTCAAAGAAGAAAATCCTGAGAGGGAGACATTGGCTGTCCAAGACCAAATACGAATATAAGAAGGTTAGCGCTGATTCTTTTAAAGTCTTTCTTTCAACATTTGAATATTACTATCATGGCCTTCGTGCAGACATTGAACAGAGAGGTACGTATTCATGGTTTGGTGGGATTAGGTAACACTACCCCTTGCTAAGCCCTTGAGAAACTAAACTAAGCATTTTATTTTATTTATTTTTTTAAAGATTTTTATTTATTTATTTGATAGACAGAGAGAGATCACAAGTAGGCAGAGAGGCAGGCAGAGAGAGAGGGGGAAGCTGGCTCCCCCGCTGAACAGAGAGCCCGATGTGGGGCTTGATCCCAGGACCCTGAGATCATGACCTGAGCTGAAGGCAGAGGCTTAAACCACTGAGCCACCCAGGTGCCCCTAAACTAAGCATTTTAAGTGTATAGATGTGGATAGATGGCCCCTTGTTGTTGTTGGTTTTCTTTTCTTTTTTTAAATTTCTTTTCTTTTCTTTGTTCTTTAAAGGTAAGGGAGATAGGGCTCATGTTAAATGTCCTGTTGTAAAAGGACAAAACCAGATGTGATGGAGGGTCTCCAGTTTTTCTTGCCTCCATCCCTCACTTCTTTAATTTTCCCATTCTGCCTTTATTGGGCTATCTTCCCTGCCTTTGAACCATAATTAATTAAAAAAAAAAAAACCTACAAGACTTACTAAAAGAGATCTTGAGTGTAATGTTCTTCTGACAGGTATCAGTACAGCATTGCACAGATGATCCTAAGCAAGAGGCACAAAAACTAGAACAGAACTCAAGCAGTTGCCCACTGTTCAGCTGTGAGTCTTGGAGCAGCAGTTAAAGACGAACACAGTTACCTGAGCCCAACTACACAGACACACTGCCCCTCTTGCACTGGCTCTTACGGATCCCCAGCCCTGCTTTGAGTCAAAGTACCTATCTCAGGTCCCTTCTGATGTGTGTGAGCTGAGTAAAGCTTTTATTGGAGCCACTTCAACTAAATTTTTTTTTTCCCTTCACTTTGAAACAGAAACTAGCCAAATCCCATTCACCCTAATATCTCCTCTTAGAAATCCTCATTCACCCCTAAGGACTGGGTGGATGCCTGCCCTCTAGTCTCAGCGGGTCCAGAAATTCTTTTATTTTGGCATTTAACATACTGAATGACAATTACCTCTTTTACACTCAAGAGAATATAAACTCCCTAAAGGCAGGAACTTTGTCTTGTGTGGACGAGTAGGAGACACTCCTCTATTTCCTAAGTCAAAGACTGACCGACCTGAATCATGCAGGTACAAAGTGGCAATACATTCTTTTTTTTGTGTGTGTAATATTTTATTTATTTATTTGACAGAGATCACAAGTAGGCAGAGAAGTAGGCAGAGAAAGAGGAGGAAGCAGGCTCCCTGCGGAGCAGAGAGCCCAATGCGGGGCTGGATCCCAGGACCCTGGGATTATGACCTGAGCCGAAGGCAGAGGCTTTAACCCACTGAGCCACCCAGGCGCCCCTGGTAATATGTTCTAATGAAGCTTGCTTCATTTGAAGTCTGGCCATGCTTCTTAACCTTGCAGTAATTAACTGTGTCAAAAGAATGTGTATATGGAGAAATAGAGGAACTGAAGGGCTGCTCATTATCACCTGTCTCTAAGGAAAACTCTCTGGATTTCATTTCCATAATTCAGCTCTCACCTTGTGGTTCAGATGATGTCCCACAAGTTGATCCCTATCGATTTGTTCTTAGCAAATTACTGCTGGTCATTAAACCAGGGGTTTTCCCTGTCCCCACCTTCCAGATCTTTTTCTCTTTGAGTTGTTTTGGTAGGTTTAAATATCATGGGCATGTTTAAGTTTCTGCACAGACCTAATAGTACTGACCTGTTAAGTGATGGTTCCTTTGGATGGATGAGTGCTGTCATCTTCTAGACGGGCTGTTTTTTTGATGACCCAAGTCTCTAAAATATGACTCCGTATCCTTGGGGATGAGGTCCTGATTGATTCAATTTCTTAGTCTCAGCTAAGAAAAATGCTTCTCCTTTATAGCATATGGAATATAAAATATGTTCTATTGGACTTCATGTTAGTAGCTCAGAACAGGATATGTAGTAGATGTCCCTTTAGTGTTTGCTGAGTGATAGGAAAATGGACAATTAGAGATTATAATCCTTGTAACAAAGTCATGATAGAAATGAGACCAGGTGCTATCAGAGGTCAAAGAGAAGTAGGGTTAGTGCAGTCGTATTTGGTGTCCTCTGTTCCTTCTTTTCATCACTTTTACTCTCCTTCACTTTCAACCTAACAGGGAAAAGAATCCCTAGATTGGTGTCCTCAGATTTTACTGTTCTCCAAAACTGTTCTTCAAAGTGTGTGCCATGGGGTTTTAGTTCCACAAGGTGCAGATGTCGCCTTGTCACACAGTATATGGAGATGCTGGCAATAGCCACTTGTTTCTTCTTGGCACACATTGTTCTAGGAACTCTGATGGCTTCTCCCTCTAGCTCCTGGAACTGTCTGCCTCAGGGCTTTCTCTGAGTTCAACCCACATTCAGGACAGAATAGAGGTGCTGAGGAGTTGATAGCCCTGGGCTTGGCCTTTGGTCAGGGATGGGAGTTGGTAGATGAAAACCAGCTTCTTTGCCTCTCTTGCCTCTCTTAGGTGGGACAACTCTGTCACCTAGAAGTCCCGAGAGGGATCCGGAGAGGTAACCTGCTCATTAAGTAGCCTGTATTTTCTTTTTTCCCTGTCCTGTTTCTCTTCTCCAGTTCCTTAATAAACTATTTGCATTCAAATCCTTATCTTAGTTCCACTATTCAGGGAGCCAATGCTAAGATAAACATCGAATGGTTTCTTTAGTCAAAGAAAATTGGAAAGTATTGGGTTAAAGTTACGCAAGTGTCTTTTTCTCAGAGTCTTTAATATGCCGATATTTATTGTGACTATTGAAGGGAGGGAATTAGTGTAGACTATTCCCAAACTTAATTAAGATCAGCTTTCCACCCATCCCCAAGAATTTTATGAGATTAATTTGTGAGGAACAAACCTGAGAACTATACTTTTGGGACATCCTAACCCCAACAAAACCTCCTTATGAGAAATATTTTGTAATAAGATGGTTAACCTTTAAGAATTACAAATTTTTAATATTGTAATTACTATTTATGAGTAGTATGAATAACCCGTCATGGTTTTCAAGGGGGTTTTCTGAACTGTGGCGAGGGCATAACTTTAGCTCCACTGTGGGTGATCAGCCTTGGTGAGCAGACAGTTAACGCAAATGATGGGGTCACCTCAGTCCCAAGACCCTGACCGGGAAGTCAGGGCAATGTCAAATGCAATAACATTTTAAGCTTTGTGGCTTTGATAGAAATACAACATTTTGGTCTACGAATTCCATTTAAACATGAGGAAAATGAAGCGCTCAGAAAAGCTAATCTCCAAAGTCACACTGCTAAAAAAAAAAACAACTGACAAGTCCAGGGCCAGAAGGTTGAGCTCCAGCCTCATCCAGTTCTCCTTACTCTCTTCCACATTGCTTCTGTGTGATGTGGGAGCAAGAGGAGTAGGATGGAGAGACAGACGGGACGTAAGGTAAAAATACGGAGAACAGAGCTGGGGTTTGTTTTGTGAGCTCTTAACTTTGTTTTGTGAGCTCTTAACTTTGCATCTTTGGACAGAAATTCAAGTCCATGTTCCCTTTCCCATTCATTTCTCTTTCTTCAGTGTTCTGTTACTTCTTCCTTAAATGCATTAGGATAGCCAAGGTAGTCAAGAGGATTTCTATTCAGGTGTGTCTTATGTCTCAGTCTCTTCTCTCTCCACATACCCATCTTTCTGAGAAACCTAGTTCATGGGCCACACGTTTGATTTCAGGAGAGGGTCTTGTTTAACACTGCTTTCTTGTTCTTGAATTAAGAAATGATAGCAAGTTTTTAAAATTAATCCTTAAGTACTTCTTATTTTAAATTGTATTTTAAGGTATTTTAAATTGTGAGAGCTTAATGATCTGAGCAGGAAAACTAGAAGAAGGCTTACAGATCTAGATCTCGGGGGAAAAAAAAATCTACTGGTGATCTTTGAAAAGAAAAGAAAATGGGTGTTGAAAAGCTATCCTTTGAGTTTTTCTACTTTGCCTTGGAATTTCTGCGTAATAAATCTGTGTGCTCTGTCACTAACTATTTCTACAGTACATCACTTAGTCTTTCTCTATTTTCTGTGATTTTTTCATATGTCCAATACTGTGAAGAAAATTCTAAGAGATTCTGACAATGACAAATGCTTTATGAATTCTGGAAGGTAAAATAATAAAAAAAATAACCAAAGACTTAGTCATATAGAAATTCTGCTTCTTGACACTGGAGTATGATACAGTGGTTCTCAGTCCACTTGCACCATAATACACAGGGTGGATGGTGCTTTGTGAAGCCTCTATTATGAGCACAACCAGCCCTGGCTATGGTGTTGCCTCTCTCTCTCTTTTTTAAGATTTTTAAATTTTTAAAAATTTTTTAGATTTTGTTTATTTATTTGACAGAGAGAGAGATCGTGTAGGCAAAGAGGCAGGCAGAGAGAGGTAAGGAAAACAGGCTCCCTGCTGAGCAGAGAGCCTGACTCGGGGCTCAATCCCAGGACCCTGAGATCATGACCTGAGCCCAAGGCAGAGGCTTAACCCACTGAACCTCCCAGGCGCCCCTCCTCTCTCTTACAGTCAAGAGAATCTCTCTTACTGAAAACTAATCTCTTGCAAATTTAGTAACTTATCACTAGCGTTATTTTAAAGAGTGTGTTGAAGATAATTAAACATTTTCAAAATAATTATTTTAACACCAAAGCTTCACCTCCAGTCATAGAATGTGAATCTATACTCTTGTAAAAAATTTAAAATGGTAGATATGTATGTAGATTAAAAAGACTCTACCCTCCCAACTCTGTTCTCTTTCCCGAATAATCACTATTTATGGTTTGAGGTTGTATCCTTCCTCAACAGGGGGCCACTTGGGGACCTTTGTTGTTGTCATCGTTGGTGTTTTTATAGTTACAAACAGTGCTGCATTTTGTGCACATGGCCAGTATTTCCCAGGCTGGAGAATCTACCTATTTTAAACTCTGCCAGATCCTGCCGATGCCTCCAAAGGCTGGGAACAACGCACACATGCATCTGTTCCCCACCCCGTCATCTCTGCCAATAAATGTGTCATTGCTTCATTTTTCTAAGCTGGGGGTAGAAAAATGGCATGGCTCTTTCCATTTGCATTTGCCTGACCATGAGAGGAAAAACAACTTTTTAACCATCCTTTTGGCCATGTGGCTTCTTTACAAATTACTTATTCCTAACTTCACTGATTCTTTACCTGTTGTGTCTCATCGCCAAATCCGCCGCTCTCGATTTTGCTCTTTTGTGCTGGAACTGGAGCTCTGAAAACTGAGTTCCTCGGTCATTCTTACTTTCTGGGGTTGGTCAGCGTAGGGAGGCTATGTCAGAAGGAATTTGGAAAGCGGCAGAATGGGAAGAAGGGACTTACTTCACGTTTCTTCCTGTTGCTGTGAACATTGCTCCAGGCGCATCAGTGACCTCCAACCAGAGGCTTCTCTCAGCCTCCCCAGAATGAGTCACATCTTCTGCTACCCCTCACAGGGTCTGGTCACCTTACCTTTTTATTTTCGTGTTCCCTCAGCCTTAGAAATGATAGCTGCTCCTTACAGTTAACATGTCTAGGTTACCCCAGTATTATTCCCCTTCCTCCTTCAGCCCTCAAACACTTGGTAGCCAACTTCCTGTATTAAATCCCCTGTATAAAATACTTAATGTGTTTCTGTTTTACTGACTGGCCCTTGACTATGGGCTAATATATCAATTAGGATACTTGTATTATTATTATTATTAATTTTCAAGAGCTCTTCCTTTTTTTTTTTTTAAAGATTTTTTTTTTTAATTATTTATTTATTTGAGAGAGAGACAGTGAGAGAGAACATGAGCGAGGAGGTCAGAGGGAGAAGCAGACTCCCCATGGATCTGGGAGCCCAATGTGGGACTCGATCCCGGGACTCCAGGATCATGACCTGAACTGAAGGCAGTCGTCCAACCAACTGAGCCACCAAGGCGCCCAAGCTCTTCCTTTTTTTAAAAGAACTCCTTATGATTTAATACATTGCTTTAAATGTTGTAAATATATTCTCTCAGTGCAAAATTTACATCTTCTTATTTTTTTGTCTTGGGGTTTTCTAGAAAACATAACCCGAGACAAAAATGATAGGAAAATTATTAGTAGAGGATGCAAACCCTGGGTCCCAGAATGTGGGGCAATAAAAAGGTGCAAGAGGGAGAAAGTAATGCAGAATGATCAATTACTGATCTATCCACAACCTCAAAAGAAAGAAAGAAAGAAAAAAAAACATGGCAAATTTATCAGTCCTTCAGGCCTGGTAAGGCCATTTGGAATCACTGTGTCTTGGAATAGACTGTTTGGAGGATAAGGATGAGAAATTTATGTATAGGTTTCTTTCTTAATTTTGCCCCCTACCTCTCATTGCTCACACTTTGCCCCACCATAGTCAGCTTTGAAGTATTTCCCTAGCACTACCCCCTCACAGAGCCAGGGAAGTCTGAGCTGCTGTAGATGTGACCACTGGGCCTGTCCCCTGAGGTTACTAGGACCCCACTGCACCAGGGACAACAATGCCATGATGGAACCCAGTCTCAAGTCCCTCAAGGAGAATGAGAAACCCAGCAGTATGAGAAGACAAGTGATGGCTGGGATCCCCAGGGTCTCCACCGAGCAGGTAGTCCAGACATGGGAGCAGGTGGGCCTGACCAAATCTGGGGAAACACAAACCATCTACACTACGGTTAAATATGTTACAATATGGACCTGTTTCTGAATTCTAGAGTCTATTCCACTGATCTGTTCATCAATAAGTAGATTTACATGGATTTGTAAAACAAGCTTTCCCATTCCTATGTATTTTACATTCTTCATCATTTTAGAGTTCCAAATCTTGAGATTTTTATTGGAAGTAATGATTTATTGATTCATTTCAATAGAACTAGCATTTGTAAGTCTTCCCAGGCAGAGAAAATGGCTTGTCTTTCCACATATTTGTGGTTATTTGAGCTTCTGAAATTTTTTTCATCTATTTTATTTTATTAAGATTTTATTCTAAGTCCAGTATAGTTAACACACAGTGTTTTAATAGTTTCAGGTGTACAATATAGTGATTCAACAATTCTGCATTACTCAGTGCTTATCATGATACATATAGTATTTAATCCCCATCACCTATTTCATCCATCCCCCATCACCTCCCTTCCAGTAACCACCAGTTTGTTCTCTACAATTAAGAGTCTGTTTCTTTGTTTCTCTCTGCCTCTTTTTCCCTCTTTGTTTATTTGTTTTGTTTCTTAAATTCTACATATCAGTGAAATCATCTGGTATTTGTCTTTCTCTGACTGACTTATTTTATCTGGCATTATACTGTCTAGGTCTATCTATGTTGTTGCAAATGGCTAGATTTCATTCCTTTTTATGGCTGAATAATATTAGTGTGTTTATATGTGTGTGTGTATGTGTGTGTACACATACCACATTTTCTTTAGTCATTCATCTGTTGATGGACACTTGGATTGCTTTTATAATTTTGGTATTATAAACAAGACGGCAATAAACATAGGAGTACATGTATCTTTTCAAATTAGTGTTTTCCTATTCTTTGGGTAAATACCTAGTCATGTGATTATTGGATCGTGGGGTAACTCTATTTTTAGGTTTTTTTGAGGGATCTCCAGTCTGTTTTCCACAGTGGCAACCCCAGTTTGCATTCCCACCTACAGCGCACGAGGGTTCTTTTTTCTCCATAGCGTGGCCAACACTTATTATTTCTTGTTTTTAACCAAAAAATTGCTTCTACAATTTTTTTAAAATTATTTTTTCCCATCTTGCATATTCGCTCTTAGGTTTTTTTCCCAGCTTTTATTGCATTTTGTGATCTCTTTTCCCACAGTGCTATTTTCTACTTGGTTGTTTCTGGCCATTCGTATGTTATTCATTCCCCAATCAGTCACCACCTAGAGCTTTCCCATGAGTGATAAGAGTTGACCAGTAGTTTTTGTTGGATTTTTAGGTCGATTAAAATCAGTACAGCTTTATAACTTTTTTCACTATTTATACATTTTATTTGTTTCTATTTTTATTTTCTCATCCTCCTGTTCCATGTTGATTAGCAAGTATAATAGTGGGCATTCTTACCTTAATTCTTTTATGGGAATGCTTTTAGAAGTTAATATTGGCTTAGATTTTTTAATAAATATTTTCTCAATCTAAGGAAAATATCTATAGATATTTTATCATCTGTGTTTATTGGGAGATTGATTTTAATCACAAACTATTAAATTTTGTTAGGTAATTTTCTAGCGTCTGTTTATTAAGAAGGTTATGTTGTTCTTATACTTTAATCTACTAATTGCAATCTTTTCAGTAGTCCCTTTCCTAATGTTAAGTACCCTTGCATTAGTGGGACATACTGGTTATAATTTATCTCTCTTTTAATATACTATGGATTAGATTTGCTAATATTTAAGATAAGAGATAAACATAAGTGAGATTGACCTTTTTTTTACTTTTGTGTTGTCCTAATGTGTAATAAGTATGAGGTTGCACTCTGCTTGTAGATTGAGTCAACAAGTTTTCTAGAATAGTTTCTAGAATAGAATAGAATAATATAGGAATTAGATGTTTTCTTGAAAGTTTTGAAGAACTAGCCAAAGAAACCATTTAAGTGTGATAACAATAGAAAATTGACTACCTATAAAGTATTTCTGTAGTTACTGCTTTGTTGATTTAAACTTGGAATTTATGTTTTTCTATGAAATTCATTATTTTCATCAAGATTTTTCAAATGTATTTTCATAATGTGTATAATATATACTTTTAAAAGCCTCTTGTATATTAGTAGTTATGACTGTCTTTTTCATTCTCAGATTTTGTGCCTTCTTTCTTTTTTCCTAAGAAAATACTCTACAAATTTAATGAATTAATTTGTTTTAAAAACAAAAGCAAGATTTTAATCAACTGAGACTTTTTGGTTGGGTGTTTTATAGTATTTACATGCACTTTTATTCTTACTAAGTTCTTATTTCTATTTATTTTACATTTGGATTGCAGTTCCTTTTTAGCTTCCAGTGTTGAATGAATAGTTCATTTATTTTCAATTTTTTTTCTTTCCCTTCAGATATAAGCACTTATAGCTCTTCACTTTCCTATGAAAATAGCTTTTATCTCATTCCATGAATTTAATATTTAATGTTCACATCACCATTCACTTATAATACATTTTAATTTATCTTATTTCCGTTTTAAACACCTTAGTTATTAAGGTTTAATTGACATGCTGCCCATATGTGAAATGTAAAATTTGACAACTTTTGAAATATATCTATAACTACACATTAGTTTGAATTTTCTATATTCTTTTTTTAAAATGGCATCATAAAGAACATACTCTTATTTAGCTAAATTATTTCACTTAACATAAATATTTTGAGATTCATTCATGCCGAGCTCATTCTTTTTCATTGTAATATTGTATTTTATGAATATACCACTATTTGTTTATCCATTCATCTGTTGACAGACATTTGTTGTTTTCAGGTTGAGATTATTACAAATAAATATGTCTTTGTGTGAACATAGGCTTTCATTTCTCTTAGGAAATATCTAGGAGTGGAATGTATGGATCTTAAATATAGGCACCTGTGTAACTTTTTAAATCACCACCAAACTGTTTTACAAAGTGATTGTATCATTTTACATTTCACCAGTAGTATGTGAGAGTTCAGTTATTCTATAATCTCACCAATATTTAATATTGTAAGTCTTTTGAATGTTTGACATTCTAGATATATAGTAGCCTCACTCATTGTGGTTTTAATTTGTGTTTTCCTAATGACAAATAATGTTGAGTATCTTTTCATGTGTTTAGTTGTCATCTGCACAAATTCTTTGGTAAAGTATCTGTTCAAATTTTTCTCATTTTCTATTGGGTTTCATTTTCTTGATATTTTTAATCTTTTTGATAATAGCTATTATAACAGGTGCGAAGTAATAATCTCATTGTGGTTTTGATTTGCATTTCCCTGATGATTAGTGATGTAGAGGATCTTTGCATATACCTGCCAGCATTTCTATGTTTTTGGAATAAAGTCTATTCAGATCTGCCTGTATTTTTTGAGGTTTTATTTCTATTAGAGAGAAAGAGAGAGAGAGAGCAGCAGCATCAGGGTGAGGGACAGAAGGAGAACCAGACTCCATGTTGAGCAGGGAGCTCAATGAGGGGCTTGGTTCTGGGCCTCTGGGATGGTGTCCTGAGTCTAAAGCAGACAAGTAACCAACTGTTCTACCCAGGCACTCCTGGATCTGCCCATATTTAAACTGGATTGTTTGTTTTATGCTATTAAGTCATGGGAGTTCTTTACATATTTTGGATATTAGCCTCTTATGAGATATATGATTTGCAAATATTTTCTCCCATCCAGTAGGATACCCTTTCACTTTGTTAATTTTGTTGTTGTTGTTGTGCAGACGTGTTCAGCTTGATGGAGTCACACTTGCTTATTTTTGTTGCTTTTGCATTTGGAATCAGAGTAAAAAAAAAAAAATCATTACTAAGATCTATGTCAAGAAGATTGCTCCTTATGTTTCCCTCTAGGAATTTTATGGTTCTATGCTTTACATTGAAGTCTTTAATCCATTTTGACTTAATTTTTGTGTATGGTGTAAGATAGTGGTCTGGTTATATTTCTTTGCTTGTGGCTGTCCAGTTTTCCCAACAACATTTATTGAAAAGACTGTACTTTCCCTATCATATATTCTTGCCTCCTTTGGTGTAAATTAATTCACCAAACATGCAGGGGTTAAGGGCTCTCCATTCTGTTCCACTGACCTATGTATTTGTCTCATGCCAACAACATACTATATCTTTGTAATATAGTTTAAAATTAAGAAGCATGCTGCCTCCAGCTTTGTTATTTCTCAAGATTGGTTTGGCCATTTGAAGACTTTTATGAATCACTTACTCTATTTCTGTGAAAGATGCCATTGGAATTTTGATGAGGATTACATTACATCTGTATATTGCTTTGGGAAATATGGGTATTTTAACAATATTGTTCCAATCAATGAGCACAGAGTACCTTTCCATTTATTTGTGTCATCTTCAATTTTTTCGGTCAATTTCTTATAGTTTTAATGATACAGTTCTTTCACTGCCTTAAATTTATTCTTTTTGATTCAATTGCAAATGGTATGGTTTCCTCAGTTTCTATTACTTTTTTTTTTAAAAGATTTTATTTATTTATTTGACACAGAAAGAAGATCACAAGTAGGCAGAGAGGCAGGGGGAAGCAGGCTCCCTGCTGAGCAGAGAGCCTGATGTGGGGCTCGATCCCAGGACCCTGAGATCATGTCCCGAGCCGAAGGCGGTGGCTTAACCCACTGAGCCACCAAGGTGCCTCTCTATTACTTTTTTTATTAACATATAATGTATTCTTTGTTTCAGGGGTACAGATCTGTGATTCATCAGTCTTTCACAATTCACAACACTCACCATAGCACATACCTTTCCCAGTGTCCATCACCCAACCCTTAGTTTCTATTTCTGAGAGTATATTATTAGTATATAGAAATGCAACATATTTTTGTGTATTAATTTGTATCCTGTAACTTTACTGAATTTATTAGTTCTAACAGTTTATGATAGAGTCTTCAGGGTTTTTTATATGTAATATGTTTTCTGCAAATTGTGATTGTTTTTTTCTTACTTTCCAATTTGGATGCCACTTTTATCTATTTCTTGCCTGATTGTTCTGGCTAGAATTTTTAATGCTATATTGAATAAAAATGGTGAGAGTGAGCATCCTCGTCTTATCCCTGATCTTAAGGAAAAACTTTCTTTTCACTATTGAGTATGGTGCTAGCTGTAAGCTTCTCTTGTATGGCCTCTATTACACTGAGTTATGTTCTCTCTCTATACTTGCTTTGTTGGATCTTTATCATAAATGTATGTTTAATTTTATGGAAAGCCTTTTCTGCTTCAATTTAGATGATCATATATATGATTGTTATCTTTTATTTTGATAATGTGGTGCTTTGCATTGACTGATTTGTGGATGTTGAACCATTCTTGCATGGTTGAATAAATCCCACTTGATCATGATGTTTGATCTTTTTAATGCTGTTCAATTCAGTTTGCTAATATTTTGTTGAGGATTTTACATCTATGTTCATCAGGGATATTGGTCTGAAGTTTTCTCGTGGTATCCTTGTCTGTTTTTTTATCAGGGAATTGCTGGACTCCTAAAATAAGTTTGAAAGAGTTCCCTGGTGTTCTAATTTTTTGGAAGACTTTGAGCAGGATTTGTATCAACTCTTTGAATGTTTGATAGAATTCATCAGAGAAGTCCTCTGGTTTTGGACTTGTTGGGAGATTTTTGATTACTGATTCAATCTCCTTTCTAGTAATCAGTTAGTTTAGATTTTCTATTTCATCATGATTCAGCCTTGCTAGATTGAATGTTTCTAGGAATGCATCCATTTCTTCTAGGTTCTCCAATTTGTTAGCATACATTTACTTATAATAGTCTCTTATGTTTCTTTGTATTTCTGTGGTATCAGTTGTAACATCGTCTCTTTCATTTCTGATTCTATTTGACTTCTCTCCTTTTTTTCTTGGTGATTCTAGTTAAAGGTTTGTCAATTTTGTTTATCTTTTCAAAGAACCAGCTCTTAGTTTCATTGATCCTTTCTTTTTTCATTTGTTTGTTTCTATTTCGCTTATTTCTGTTCTAATAATTATTTCTTTTTTCCTACCAACTTTGTATTTTGCTTATTCTTTTTATCTAGTTCCTTGAGGTATATTATATGAGAGTTTTTTTTGAAGATTTGTTTATTTATTAGAGAGAGAGCATGCATGGGGGGGAGGGGCAGAGAGAGGAGAGAGAATCTCAAGCAGACTCCCCACTGAGCACAGAGCCTGATGTGGGGCTTGATCCTATGACCCTGAGATCATGACCTGAGCTGAAATCAAGAGTCTGATGCTTAACTGACTGAGCCATCCAGGCACCCCATGATATGAGTTTTTAAATTAAAAATGGATATTAGATATTGTCAAATGCTTTTTTAGATCTATTCAATGTCTTGTGCCTTTTTTGTGTGTTTTAGTCTGTATCATGGTGAACTATACTGTGATTTTTAAATGTTATATTCCTGGATGAACCCTACTCAGTTATGATGTAGTGTCATCTCACTATTATTGGATTCCAATTTGTTAACATTTTGTTAGGAAATTTTCTATCCATGTTCAGAAAGATAATGGACTTCAGTTTTCTCATAATTTTTGGTTTATAGTTTCTGGATTTTGTAGCAGAGTAAAGGAAAACTGTTCCTCTACCTACAGAACACTTCTGACACCACATGTATGTATATATGTTTTCCATACCAAACAATTCTCCAATTCTCCATGGCCATCACTTGGGCGTCCTACAGTTTAATTCAGTTCTGACACTACCTGGAATTCTGCAGACTCTACAGACTGAGGTCTCAGTCCCACAGCACTGCCCCCACTTCAAATACTGGCACAAGTTGTCATCTATCCTCATGACCAACCAGCTGTAAATCATAGGTTCTCCCAACACCCTCTGCAGTTTGATAATTTGACACAATGGCTCACAAAATGCAGGGAAACACTTGTGTTTATCAGTTTAGTTTGAAGTATCAAACGAACAGCCAGATGAAGAGGGCAAGATCTGGAAGGATCCTGAGCACAGGAGCTTCTGACCCTGTGGAGTAGGGTTCCATCACCCTTTCAGCAAGTGGATGCTTTCACTAACCTGGAAGCTCTCTGAACCACGTATTTTAAAGATTTTCATCAAGACTCATTACATAACCATTGTCATTTATAAACTTAGTCATTAGTCCCTTTCCCTTCTCCAGAGGTTGGAGAATAAAGCTGAAAGTTCAAGTTTCTAATCTAATCAATTTTGATCTTTCTGGTGACCAGTCCCCATTGGAAAGCTCTCCAGGGGCCCACCAAACATCACCTAATTAGAACAAAAGATGCTTCGATCACTTAGAAAATGCCAAGGGATTTAGGATCTCTGTGTAAGATGCTCCTATCATCACTGTCACTCAGGAAATTACAATGGTTTTAGGAATTCTGTCATGAACCAGGGGCAGGGATGAAATATGTATTTATTATGTCACTTAGAGTGATGTTGTGTTTAATGTTTCTTGAAGTGCAGGGGCTCCTGGGTGGCTCAGTTGGTTAAGTGTCTGCTTTTGGCTCAGGTCATGATCCTGGGGCCCTGGAATCCAGCCAACTGTTGGCCCTCAGCTCAGTGGGAGCCTGCTTCTCCCTCTGCCCCTCCCTCTGCTTGTGTTCCTGCTCTCTGTCTCTCTCTCACAAATAATTTTTTTTTTTGGTATTTTATTTATTTATGAGACAGTGAGAGAGGCAGCACAAGCAGGGGGACTGGCAAAGGGAGAAATCAGGCTCCCCACTGAGCAAGGAGCCCAATGCAGGGCTCAATGAGGGACTGGATCCCAGGACCCTGAGATCCCAGGACCCTGAGATCCCAGGACCCTGAGATCAGGACCTGAGCTGAAGGCAGCTGCTTAATGACTGAAACACCCAGGTGCCCCTAAATAAAATCTTTTAAAAAATGTTTCTTGAAGTGCTGAATTAGTAGAAGTAAAATCTTTAAGATTTTGTATGTCTCAAAAAATCTTATGTCATCTTTTTAAAAAATTTTTTGAAAGAGATTTCATTGGGCATTGAATTCTAGGTTGAGAGGTTTTTATTTCACTTTGAAAGGCATTACTCTACTCTCTTTTGTCTTACATTCTTTCCAATGAGTGATCTGCTGTTATCTTTATCTTTCACTGTACATAATGTTTCTTTCCTCTGGTGGCTTCAAAGATTTTTCTCTACTACCAGCTTTAAACAATTAGATTAGGATGGGCCTTGGTGTAATCTTCTCCATGTTTCATGTGCTTAGGATCTGTTGAGGTTCTTGGATCTTTGAATTTATAATTTTCATTAAATTTGGAAAAAATTTGGACATTATTTCTTTAAATATTTTTTCTGTCCCTCCTCTTCTCTCTCTTGGGGATCCCAGTTACACATATATTAGACTGCTTAAGCTTGTTACACAACTCACTGATGCTCTTTTGATTTCTTCTTTGTGTGTGTGTGTGTGTCTGTATTTCATTTGATTTTTATTTTATTTTTAAAAATATTTTATTTATTTATTTGTCAGAGAGAGAGCGAACACAATCAAGGAGCCTGCTGAGCAGGAAGCCTGATGTGGAATTCAATCCCAGGACCCCGGGATCATGACTTGAGCTGAAGACAGAGGCTTAACTGACTGAGCCACCCAGGTGTCCTTGTATTTCATTTTAGATAGCTCCTACTGTGTTCTCAAGTTCAAAAAACTTTTCATCTTTTCTAACCTCCTACTGTAATGTGTTATCTGCATTTGATCCCACCTACTGTACATGTGTAACACTTTTTTTTTTAAATATAATTTTTTATTTTTTATAAACATATATTTTTATCCCCAGGGGTACAGGTCTGTGAATCACCAGGTTTACACACTTCACAGCACTCACCAAAGCAATAACCTTCCTCAATGTCCATAATCCCACCCCCTTCTCCCAAAACCCCTCCCCCCAGCAACCTTCAGTTTGTTTTGTGAGATTAAGAGTCACTTATGGTTAGTCTCCCTCCCAATCCAATCTTGTTTCATTTATTCTTCTCCTACCCACTTAAGCCCCCATGTTGCATCACCACTTCCTCATATCAGGGAGATCATATGATAGTTGTCTTTCTCTGCTTGACTTATTTCACTAAGCATGATACACTCTAGTTCCATCCATGTTGTCGCAAATGGCAAGATTTCATTTCTTTTGATGGCTGCATAGTATTCCATTGTGTATATATACCACATCTTCTTGATCCATTCATCTGTTGATGGACATCTAGGTTCTTTCCATAGTTTGGCTATTGTGGACATTGCTGCTATAAACATTCGGGTGCATGTGCCCCTTTGGATCACTACGTTTGTATCTTTAGGGTAAATACCCAATAGTGCAATTGCTGGGTCATAGGGCAGTTCTATTTTCAACATTTTGAGGAAACTCCATGCTGTTTTCCAGAGTGGCTGCACCAGCTTGCATTCCCACCAACAGTGTGGGAGGGCTCCCCTTTCTCCACATCCTCGCCAGCATCTGTCATTTTCTGACTTGTTAATTTTAGCCATTCTGACTGGTGTGAGGTGATATCTCATTGTGGTTTTGATTTGTATTTCCCTGATGCCGAGTGATATGGAGCACTTTTTCACGTGTCTGTTGGCCATCTGGATGTCTTCTTTGCAGAAATGTCTGTTCATGTCCTCTGCCCATTTCTTGATTGGATTATTTGTTCTCTGGGTGTTGAGTTTGCTAAGTTCTTTATAGATTCTGGACACTAGTCCTTTATCTGATATGTCGTTTGCAAATATCTTCTCCCATTCTGTCAGTTGTCTTTTGATTTTGTTAACTGTTTCCTTTGCTGTGCAAAAGCTTTTGATCTTGATGAAATCCCAATAGTTCAATTTTTCCCTTGCTTCCCTTGCCTTTTGTGTTGTTCCTAGGAAGATGTTGCTGCGGTAGAGGTCGAAGAGGTTGCTGCCTGTGTTCTCCTCAAGGATTTTGATGGATTCCTTTCGCACATTGAGGTCCTTCATCCATTTTGAGTCTATTTTTGTGTGTGGTGTAAGGAAAAGGTCCAATTTCATTTTTCTGCATGTGGCTGTCTAATTTTCCCAACACCATTTATTGAAGAGGCTGTCTTTTTTCCATTGGACATTCTTTCCTGCTTTGTTGAAGATTAGTTGACTGTAGAGTTAAGGGTCTATTTCTGGGCTCTCTATTCTGTTCCATTGATCTATGTGTCTGTTTTTGTGCCAGTACCATGCTGTCTTGATGATGACAGCTTTGTAATAGAGCTTGAAGTCCGGAATTGTGATGCCACCAACGTTGGCTTTCTTTTTCAATATCCCTTTGGCTATTCGAGGTCTTTTCTGGTTCCATATAATTTTAGCATTATTTGTTCCATTTCTTTGAAAAGATGGATGGTACTTTGATAGGAATTGCGTTAAATGTGTAGATTGCTTTAGGTAGCATAGACATTTTCACAATATTTATTCTTCCAATCCAGGAGCATGGAACATTTTCCCATTTCTTTGTGTCTTCCTCAATTTCTTTCATGAGTACTTTATAGTTTTCTGAGTATAGATTCTGTGTCTCTTTGGTTAGGTTTATTCCTAGGTATCTTATGGTTTTGGATGCAATTGTAAATGGGATTGACTCCTTAATTTCTCTTTCTTCTGTCTTGCTGTTGGTGTAGAGAAATGCAACTGATTTCTGTGCATTGATTTTATATCCTGACACTTTACTGAATTCCTGTATAAGTTCTAGCAGTTTTGGAGTGGAGTCTTTTGGGTTTTCCACATATAGTATCATATCATCTGTGAAGAGTGATAATTTGACTTCTTCTTTGCCGATTTGGATGCCTTTAATTTCCTTTTGTTGTCTGATTGCTGAGGCTAGGACCTCTAGTACTATGTTGAATAGCAGTGGTGATAATGGACATCCCTGCCATGTTCCTGACCTTAGTGGAAAAGCTTTCAGTTTTTCTCCATTGAGAATGATATTTGTGGTGGGTTTTTCATAAAGCTAGAACTCAACCACAAAAGGAAGTTTGGAAAGAACCCAAATACATGGAGACTAAACAGCATCCTTCTAAAGAATGAATGGGTCAACCGGGAAATTAAAGAAGAATTGAAAAAAATCATGGAAACAAATGATAATGAAAATACAACGGTTCAAAATCTGTGGGACACAACAAAGGCAGTCCTGAGAGGAAAATATATAGCGGTACAAGCCTTTCTCAAGAAACAAGAAAGGTCTCAGGTACACAACCTAACCCTACACCTAAAGGAGCTGGAGAAAGAACAAGAAAGAAACCCTAAGCCCAGCAGGAGAAGAGAAATCATAAAGATCAGAGCAGAAATCAATGAAATAGAAACCAAAAAAACAATAGAACAAATCAACGAAACTAGGAGCTGGTTCTTTGAAAGAATTAATAAAATCGATAAACCCCTGGCCCGACTTATCAAAAAGAAAAGAGAAAGCACCCAAATAAATAAAATCATGAATGAAAGAGGAGAGATCACAACTAACACCAAAGAAATACAAACTATTATAAGAACATACTATGAGCAACTCTACGGCAATAAATTTGACAATCTGGAAGAAATGGATGCATTCCTAGAAACATATAAACTACCACAACTGAACCAGGAAGAAATAGAAAGCCTGAACAGATCCATAACCAGTAAGGAGATTGAAACAGTCATTAAAAATCTCCAAACAAACAAAAGCCCAGGGCCAGACGGCTTCCCGGGGGAATTCTACCAAACATTTAAAGAAGAACTAATTCCTATTCTCCTGAAACTGTTCCAAAAAATAGAAATGGAAGGAAAACTTCCAAACTCATTTTATGAGGCCAGCATCACCTTGATCCCAAAACCAGACAAGGATCCCACCAAAAAAGAGAGCTATAGACCAATATCCTTGATGAACACAGATGCGAAAATACTCAACAAAATACTAGCCAATAGGATTCAACAGTACATTAAAAGGATTATTCACCATGACCAAGTGGGATTTATTCCAGGGCTGCAAGGTTGGTTCAACATCCGCAAATCAGTCAATGTGATACAACACATCAATAAAAGAAAGAACAAGAACCATATGATACTCTCAATAGATGCTGAAAAAGCATTTGACAAAGTACAGCATCCCTTCCTGATCAAAACTCTTCAAAGTGTAGGGATAGAGGGCACATACCTCAATATCATTTTTCTTCTGTTGAGGAAATTTTTACACCTTTGTCAAAAAACAGTTGGTGATATTTGTATGGGTCTATTGTTGTGTTCTTTCCTCTGTCCCATTGATCTTACATGCCTAGTTTTCTGCTGTTCCACAGTCTTGATTGATATATCTATATAATAAGATTTGAAATTGAGTATACTGTTTCCACTCTATTCATCTTTTTCAACTTGTTTTAGCTATTATAGTTCCTTTTCTTTTCCATATAATTTTTAAAACAACTTTATCTATAGATACAAAAAATCATGCTGGGATTACAATAAGTATTGCATCAAATCTGTGTGTTAATTTGGAAAAAAAATGACATTTTGAAAAAGTTGAATTTTTCAATTCAGCATGATCATGACGTGTTTTTCCATTGATTTTGATTTTTTGTTTTATTTCATCAACCTGGTATAGTTTTCAGCATATAAGTTCTCTATGTGTTTTGTTAGATTTATACCAAAGCATTTCATGTTTGAGCAATTGTAAATGATACTGCATTTTGGTTATGGTATCTGTGTTCATTGCTAACATATGGAAATACAGTTGATTTTCATATGTTTAGCTTGCATCATGTGATCTTACTGAACTCATTTTTTAGTTCTAGGAGTTAGTTGTATTTTTGTGGTTGTTGCTTTTTTTTTGTTTGTTCTGTAGATTCCTTGGGATTTTCTAGATAAGCAATCATGTCCATATCAGGTTCCTTTATTTCTTCTTTTCTAGTCTGCATGCTTTTATTTCCTTCTTGTCTTATTACACTGGCTAGAACTTTTAGCACTATGCTGAATAAAAGAGGTAAGAGCAGATATACTTGTTTTGTTCCTAATCTTAGAAGAAATCATTCAGTTTGTCATTGTTAAGTATAGTTTATTTTTCATTCTTAAGTATAATACTTTTTATAAAGTAAAGGAAGTTTTCCTATATTATTTTTCTGAGAGCTTTTATTATGAAAGGATATTGAATTTTGGCACATACTTTTTTCTTTTTTTTTCATAAGTTAATATGTTCATATGATATTTTCTTTATCTTTTCAAATGGTGGATTACATTGGTTGACTCTGGTGATACTACATCCCTGAAATAAACTCCATGTGGTCATAGAGTATCAATTTTTGAATGTATTGATGAATTTATTTGCTAATATTTTGTAATGGACTTTTGTATCTATATACATGAGAAATATTTATAGTTCTCTCTTTTCATAACATTGTATTATCTTTATCTATCTTTAATGTTAGGGTAGTACTACCTTTATAAAATGAATTGATAAGTGTTCTATTCTCTTATTTTCTGGAAGACACTGTGTAGAATTAGTGCTAATTATCCTTTAAATGCTGGATAGAACTCTCTAGTAAAGCCATCTTGTTTTGGAGATTCCTTTTTTGAGAGTTTTAAAATTATGAATTCAATTACTTTACTCTAGTTATAAGGATAATTAATGATCTATTTTGTATCAAGTGAGTTCTGATAGTTTTTTTGAGAAATTTATTCATTTGACTTTGTTATAAAGTGTATGTGTGTAAAGTTGTTTATAGTATTCCTCTATTCAGTTGTTTTTCTATGCTTCGCTTTGAAGGTTTGATTTTTTTTTTTTCTCATTGCTCTTAGTGCCATAGTTGTGATGATAGACAATCTAGACATATCCTGACTACTACCTCCTGGATCAGCAGCATCTCCCTAGATTAAATGAGTGAATGAGATTTAGAGACCATTTAGAACTATAGTTTTCAATCCACCAGGAACTATAAATTTTGATTTATGGAAAAACTTTCTGGGGGAATCACTCATTTGGGGAAACATGATTCATATATTGCTAAACCAAGTGGAAATAATCCATACCCCATATGGCAACAGCTGCATAGATGAGAAGGGATGTCTGAATTGATTGGGATAACCTATTGAGAACACCATGATCATAACCAACAGAAGCAACATCTCGACTGACTTTTTCTCCAGGCATAATAAATCTTAACAGAGAGTACCCGCTAAATGGCTCCCATCCATTGATACCAAAAATTTTTGGAGTGAAGACACTTGTGTTTGCCTCTATCTTTTCAAGAAGATAGGAAGGAGGAAAGCTTATCTGATATCAGTGAAGCAAGGGAGGATGGGTGAAGGATATAGGGAAGTGGAAATGGTTGGAAGCAATCACTGTGGGGAAGATCAAGAGAGACAAGGAGAAATGATGTTGAATAGCCTTAAGAGCTGCAGGCACAAGCAGCTGGCTTTTTTCCTCCCTTACTAGGCTATGAACTCTTTGAGGGCAGGATTACACTTGAATAATCCACAAGATACAAAGAGCAGTGTGTCTTACAAGGTGGGTACTCAGGAAGTACATTTTAATTGAAGGAAGACAGGGAGACAAATTTATATTTTGACTAATGCTCGAAGTTATCTAATTTCTTAGGAACCTAAGTTATTTTTAAACACCCGAAAAACCCCCAATTACCTTCAAAATAATTTTATCTGTAGGCAGTGGTCCTCAACTTTGGCTGCATAATAGAATCAGTTGGTGTGGTGATTAATTTTATGCAGCAATTTGGGTAGGCTGGAGCCCAGTTGTTTACTCAAACACCAGTTTAGATATTACTGTGAAAGTATTTTTGTAGATGTTATTAATATTTACAATAAGTTGACTTAAAGTAAAGAAGATTTATCTTTCAAAGTGTGGGTGGGCCTCATCCAATCAGTTGATGGACTTAAGAACCAAAGTCAAGGTTTACCAGAGAAGAAAACATTGTAAGAAAGAAATCTTGCCTGAGTTGCCAGTCTGCTGATGCCAGTCTGCTGATCTGCTCTATGGATTTTGGACTCAAGACTGCAGCATCCCTGCTTACCTGAATTTCCAGCCTGCCAGCTTACCCTACAGATTTCTGACTTGCCAGCTCTCACAGTCTCATGAGCCAGCTGCTTAAAATAAATTAATCTAGACCTCTATAGATACATCCATGTAAATATCTCTCTATGGAACTATCTACAGAGTTATATCTGTATAAATAAAATTGGGTATTTGTTCTATTTGTGATTCTCTGGAGATCGCTAACTGATAAACTCGGTGATTAAAAAAAAAAAAAAAAAAAAGTAAGCTGCCTGGGCCAGCCTCACCCCCAGTGGTTCTGTTTTTGTTTGTTTATTTGCTTAGAATAGGTAGTTATTTCCCATTTTTAGCTATTTATCTTCTGTGTCATCTAAGCAGTTCATGAGGATTTTTTTTCCCCTCAAAATATGTTTGCTTGATGAAAAGCAAACTTTCATTGAAAGTTTAGACTAGGAAATTAAAATCAGGTTCTATTTCCTAAGTGAATATCTCATTTATTTTTCATTTTAAAAAGGAAGTACTCCAAGTCCAGGTGAGGTTCATATCACAATAGAAGAGCTTCTGTCTGTCTGCAGGAACTCAGGATTCTGGTCAGTGTTTGTCCCCAAGTTCAGCTTATGGTCAATTTTTTTTCTCTGCTTTTCAGCGATGCAGACACCTGGGCTCCCCAGTACTTGAGCTATGACCGGTTGTCTCCTTGGCAATAGGACAATAGGATTTCAGGACTGCAGAGTGAGCGTAGAGCTGAGTAGTGAGCTGGAAGAACAAGGGATTCTTGACAAGGGTAGCATGAGAGGAAGACGAGGGGATTCTCTGCCAGAAGATGAAACAGACAAGAGACAGGTTTTTGTTGCTGTCATTTTAAAGTTTTATTTTTATGTTTTTAATCAAATAAAGAAACATAAAAGGCAGTTGTTTTTGGCTCTTGTGGCATTACAAAAGAGGCTGTTAACAAAATTTCCTGTCTCCTAGCCTCTGTGAAAGTCTAGGAAAGGAGAGTCAGACAAGACTCTCCTAATGAGCACCCGCCAGCATGCCGAGTGGGATGGACAATTTAAAGGCAAGAAAAGGTAAAGGCCTTTTGATTAGTTTAATCATCCTACCGAGAGAGAAATGGAGCCCTACGGAGAAGGAGATGGACCGACCTCCTAGGAATTTTCCTGCTTCCAAACACAAAATAAGACAGTCTTTTAGTATCAACATTGAAAAAGACCACTTTGTTTTCATAAACCCAGAGACAGGGGGCACTTTGCAGTTCCTAGAAAGGAATATCCTGGAGATTAAGTGAAGATTTCTCTTTTCATCCTTGCCACTTGACATTTTCACGGACTCACTTTCTTGAGTCTAAGGCTGGGATGAAGAATATGACACCGCTGATGCTTTCATGTGTTGGAGCCGATGTTCTGCTCGCAGTGTGGGATCTGGAGAGGCCGATGGAACTGAGGGCTCAGTGTCCCCGGAACACACAGCGCTTTGCTTCAGCTTTGGGGATAATGAACGGCATCCGCAGAATGAAACAGGAAAAGGTAGAATGTCTCTCTTGAAGTCAAGGCAATTTCTCATCAAAACAACTTCAGTTTTCTTCCCAGAAATATTAAGCAGCGGTGTAGTACTTTGTAACCTTTCTATGTTGCCTGGTAGGAGACCATCCTTGACTGAAAAAAGAAATACATGCTTTGGCTTTCTAGTGTCTGATATGAGGAATTGAGTGGGACAGTGGTGCGGGTCAACTTCTTGCGGGGCAGGGAGGGAGCCCTGCTTTGTAGCATTTGCTGATTTTCAGGGTGTGAATACTCTCACAAGGAGTGTTTTGAGCCATCAATGTGAAATCACTGAAAGCAGAATTGGGAAGAGAGGCAGACAGTGAACTCTGGAGAGAAGGTGTCGAGCGACCCACCACCAGCCAAGGGAATGTTGGACTCGCTTTATCTCCTAGCAGAAAGCTCTTGGTTTGTGTCTAGCTGAGCGACTTGATTTTTTCCAAGCTCAGCTGGAAGATCAGAATTTGTCTACCAGTCCCACAATGCCTTAAAAGGATGAAATTAAGGGTACAATTTTATCTAAAGCACCATGTCAGTGTGTCTAGTCCTCAACAGATTGTCATAAATGTTTTGTTCTATGCCTTCTTTTAATAACCGCTACTACCTTAGAGCTGTTTCATTTTTCCTTTTTTTGAAGTTTGTATTTTAATTCCAGTTAGTAAATCTGTGTTGCTCTGTTAGTTCCAGGTGTACAATAGAGTGATTCAACACTTTTCTCCATCCCCTGGTGCCCGTCACAAGTGCCTTCCTTCATCCCCATCACTGCTTCACCCATTCCCCCACCCACCTCGCCTCTGGTCACCATCTTTTTTGTTCCCTATAGTTAAGACTCTGTTTCTTGGTTTCTCACTCCCTCCTTTTCCCCTTTGCTCATTTGTTTTGTTTCTTAAATTCCACACGAGTGAAGTCGTATGATATTTGTTTTTTCAAGCTGTGACATTTTTTAATCTAGCCCTGATCTTCGGGAATAGGAAGTACCAGCCTCTGTTGGAGCACATGCGACTAGATCCTTAAATGAATATGAGGAGTGGGTGGTTAATGGGGTTTCCTCTCATTCTCTTTTTGAAGGTTTCTTACGTCTTTTCTTACACCAATAATTAATCACTGAGCTACTGAGGCTTTGACTCAGAGATATTACATGGTTTCTTCATGTGGCACACAGCACGTAAGTGGCAAAAGTTGGAAATCAAACCCACTGTTCCTTATTTCCAGTCCAGCTTTCCCATGGCCCTATTGCCAAAGCTGGGTTCCCAGATAGTCTTTCACTGTGTGGAGGCAGCGGCCAGCCTGCCCCATCTATGCTTATGACCGGCTGGTGGCTCATTCCTGAAAGGGTAGATTCATAATAAATAATTGATGCAAGACCTGTCTGTGTATAATGAAAAGAGTGCACTGTGTGTCAGAACATGGAGCTCTGAGCCCCAGTTGTGTCACTTGTTAGGTCCCCAAGTCCATAAAATGGACAGAAGAACGCTTACCTTGCATGTCTTACAGAGCAGTGGGAGAACAGCCTCTATTATAGGAAGCTGGAAAGCACGGAGCTAATGCTAAATATCACCACCACTGTCCTAGCCCAGCATTATGGCAAACACCTGGGCTCAGGGGTTAGACCAATCTGGGTTTGGCTGGAATCCCAGTTCTGCCCCTTACTGGTTGGCTAACCCTGGGCAAGTTACTAATCATATTTGAGACCCAATTTTCCCTCAGTTACCTTGGTGTAGGGATGATGGTATTTCCTACCTCAGATCGTATGTCTCTTGGCATGGTGCCCGGCATCTTGGAAATCTTGGAAGTGTTCATTAGCTGCCAGTTATGGTCATTATTATTACATGCTGTTTTTGTTCTGCAGGTGGTGCTGGTCTTTATGTAAGAACAGGGCTTTTTTTCTTTTTTTCTATTTTTTTAAGTGCAGCCAAAGGTGTACAGAAGGGATGAAGGGTTGCTGCCAGGGCAAACTTGGGTCTCTTCCTGGTTTTTGCAGTGATGAAACCTCACAGAGTGCAAAGCAAAGACATGCCTTTGCTGCTAATGCTGCCATATGCCATGTCTGTGGAGCCTGCTAAGGACACACATTGTGTTTGCATGCCCCTGTTTGCAGGGCAGCAAAGGGAGCAGCTGCTTTCACCCATCCATAGATGAACAGTGTGTCTCAGAGGGGTTAGGGTACCTCCACAGCATCTCGCAATTAGTCAGCTGAGCTACACTCAGGTCTGGCGGATTCCAGAGCTCAATGCCTCCTGGACCAGTAGCAACAGCATCACCGGAAAACTTGTTAAAAACCAATCAGAAACTCTGGGGGAACGGCCCTGCAGTGAGTGTTCTATCAAGCCTTCCAGATCTTCAGGGGTTTGCTGAGAACCACCAGTATGGTGGATCTTCCAGAAGGGTTTCCTTCAACCTCTTTCCCTGTCCTAGATTTCCCTAAGCTGCCCTTCTGGGGTGAACTTCCTCCAGTGTGAGTGGTGAAACAACATTAGAGCTGTCTTTTATTACCATTCTATTTCTTTCTAGGGAAATTCCCTGTAGATCAGGGCATTCTTGTAATTAATTAATTAGAGTAACTTAACAGCACTACTTACATTCTTAGCATGCACCTGGTGCCAATAGCATTTTTTAATTTTGCAGTGGTATTTCCTCAAGATGTGCAGAGGAAATAAGGCTTTGATGCTTATTTTCAACTTAAGTCCCTGACTGGGCTGGCAGGGGAGGAGACCATGTTGTTGCCCAAGTATCATGTAAAGAACAGCTGTAAAAAAATTACTATCTAGTCTCTCCTTTTATCTGAGCACACTAACAGAGAGTCTGCTATCTGATGCTAGATATATGATTTTCTTCCATGAAAAATTAGGGCTTTTTTTTTTTTTTTTTTTGGAGTCTTTGAACTGGTAGGAGGCAAGGTCTCTAGCATTTCCTTCCAAATTTTGTGCATCTGGCAAATGATGGGGTTGGGAGGGAGCTGTCAGGCAGGTGGCATAAAATGGTGTTGTTTTAACCCAAATTGTAGGCATGCAAAATTCAAGAATAAAAGAAATGATGTGCTGTTTAAGGTCTCTGGTTGGGTCCATAGGAGGTGCCTAGACTACAGCTGAAGTAAAAGTTTCAGAAAATGTAGTTTATTTCTCCATATCCTCTTCTTCCATGGATTTATGTTCCTTTGTTTATGCATGGTGTGTGGGGGGGGTAGCAGAATATGCTGCTTCAAAGTATACTACTTTGACATATTGATTTTTTCCTTTTTCAAGTTTTTATTTAAATTCCAGTTATTAACATACAGTGTAATATAAGTTTCAGGTGTAGAATTGGAGGATTCATCACTTAAATATAATATCAGAGCTCATCACAGCAAGTGCCCTCTGGCATATTGATTATTTATATTACTGATTTGGCATTTTGAGCTGGAGGCACTTGAAATACAGCCAATGAAGAGAGAAGCTTTCTCTGAACTCCTTATCTGACTAAAGACAGATCTTCCAAAAGTAGCTCAATAAATGCTCTCCCCCCATAGTGTCATCAGCCAGCTAGGATCAAGTCTTGTCATGAGAGGAGGCTGGAAGCCAGCACCACACCCAGACATACTTTGTCACAAACTTCTGTACCATCCATCTGTTTCTCTCCAAACCCATTCTTCTTTCTTAAGAATCATTTACTCTTTCCTAAGAGATCTACACTTTCCCCAGGAGGATGGTATTTAAGCCTGAATTCTAAGCCACTTCTTTGAGTTATTCATTTTTCCCTGGGTATCTCCTCTATATACATGACATATATCTGTTAATAAACTTCTGCTTTTCTTTGTTAATCAGTCTTTAATTATAAGGGTTTCAGGTAATAACTCAGAAGGGTAGGGGAAAAATTATTTTTTTCTCCCCTACAATTGAGTTCCCTGGTGGTGCCAGATTTCATAAACAGATCTGCACTCTCATTTTCATTCTTACTGGCCCCAACTCCCACAACTCAGTTGGGAGCACCTGTTGAGGCTGAACCATGTGAGCTAGGGACACAGGGAGAGAGATGTGGCAGTGGTGACACTTTGGGGCAGGGATCAGGATACTTACTGAAGATCCAGTTTTGTTTGTTACTTAATAGGTGTCAGGGATTTTTGTATCTCAGCATTTTCACATCTAGAAATGGAGATACTGAAATCAGTCCAACCAATCTCACAGAAGTAGTAGTATGAGGCACACTTGAGAGCAGAAACATGAGTGTGTTTTGGAAAGTTTAAAGGGCTACATGAAGCTGGGGGCAATATGTATCAAAACAAGTGTTTTCCAGCCTTTGCTGAACTCATAGTGCTGGCTTTGAGGCAACCCAATCTGCTTATTCAACTCCTTTCTCTCTCCCTGTCCTTCTCTCTTTATGATGGGAGTTTTGCCTCCTCAGCTAGTCTATAGGATGAAGGAGGCTATAGGGAGAAAGGGGACGAACAGAGATTCTGTGGCTTTGAAAGATTCGGAGGTGCAAGAGGAAATTGTGGGTTTAATAGTGTGAGGCAGTGGTGATGCAACATGGGGGCTTAAGTGGGTACGAGAAGAATAAATGAAAGAAGATGGGATTGGGAGGGAGACAAACCATAAGTGACTCTTAATCTCACAAAACAAACTGAGGGTTGCTGGGGGGAGGGGGTTTGGGAGAAGGGGGTGGGATTATGGACATTGGGGAGGGTATGTGCTTTGGTGAGTGCTGTGAAGTGTGTAAACCTGATGATTCACAGACCTGTACCCCTGGGGATAAAAATATATGTTTATAAAAAATAAAAAATTATTTAAAAAAAAACTTTATCAGAAATAAATTTTATTTGAGTAAAATTGAAAAAAAAAATAGTGTGAGGCTGAGTGCAAAAAAGTAAGAGGGCTAAAAGCATTAAGGAGGTTGGGAGTGTATTATGAACTCAATTCTCCTTTGCATTCTTTAAATAATAATTGGTTCTTAAAATATTTATGATTGTTGGACCGTGTTTCTTTGACTGTAACACCATCTCTAGATAGGACCATGGGTCCTTGAGCTTACATTTGGGTACATTTATTTTTAAAGTGGCATTCGTAAGTGAACATATCAGAAAGAGAAGGTTAATTATGGGAAATATTTGAAACTGAGAGAGATGAAAGGATGATCTAGGTTAGACCTGAGAGCCTTGTTCCCCACCTCCGATTCCCTGCCTTACATAGTGAGATGTGAATAGTTGTTTCTGTGTATAAACAGCTGAAAGGCTTTGCCTCTATTAAAAAAAAAAAAAAAAGTAATTTGCTTCTAACAGAAACAAGTGTCATTCCTACCATTCTCTCTCACATTTCAGCAGACTCAGTTGCAGAGGGTCTCATTAAAGTTTAACAGCAACTTTCTGGGGCTAAATGAAATCATCACCCTTTAGCTCACTATTGACCTCTTTTTACTTTCTGATTGCCCCCTGTCCTTCATTTCTAGGGCTTCTGCCTTACCCAGGTGTTGATATGTCCCAGGTTTCATCACTCTTACCTGCTCCTGGTGCATAGGTCTTCTTTGCCTATGGCTTGACTATATACTGAGGACTTTCCAATTCTTAATTCTGTCCTTGACCTCCCCCAGAAGTTCAGACCTGTATAGCCATAGATCATGTGAATATCTCCATCTGATGATTCACAAACTGCATGTGTAATCTTCATCTTCCTCTCCAGTCTCTTCCCCCTTAGTGAATGCATGACTCTAATCAGTGAAATCAGAAACATGAGAGTGATCATTGGTCTTTTATCTTTTCAATCCCTCCTTTTTAATCTATCATGAAATCTTCTTAATTCAATCTCCTAAAGATCTTTCAACTAAATTCTTGCCTTTGCATTTCTTCCTATGCATACTTTAGTTTCACACTTAAAAAAATGAAAAAGAAAATATGGATGACTTTAATAACTTCCCAAATGTTTTTCCCACCTCTGTTCTTGTATTCTTGCCCAACCCAGTCTGTCCACTACCATCAGACAGACTTTTTAAAAAGGATTTCATTTATTCATTTGAGAGAGAGAGAGCACAAGAAAGAGAGCATAAGTCAAGGGGTTAGGGGGAGGGACAGAGGTAGAGGGATAAGTAGACTCCCTACTGAACAGGTAGCCCAATGTGGGACAAGATCCCATGACCCTGGGATCATGACCTGAGCCAAAGGCAGACACTTAACTGACTGAGCCACCCAGGCATCCCTAGAGAGAATTTTCTAAAATGAAACTTTAAGAATTTCAAATCTCTTAAGTGGTCAAATCTCTTCATTGGTTGCCCCTGCCTTCAGGATAATGTTCAAATCCTTTATCATGATATTCAAGACCCTTCAGGATCTTGTTCACACCTATATGTCTGACTTTATTGCAATTGCACCAAATAAGATACCCAGATGTACAGACTTTTTGTACATACTTTACTTCTGTCTGGGGTCCTTTCTTCGTCCCTCCTTGAGCTTCCACAGGTAGTGCACATCCTCCTCTAATAGCAAATATTTCTGTAGATTGCTGTTGGACAGCTGGTTCATGAGCTCCAAAGACAGTTTTGTTAAACTCTGTGTTTTTGATAAATGGGACTATCCTGACATGTGATTAAAAAAAAATCTGTAGATGTTCCCTAAAATTGCAAGATTAGACAGGGACACTGGACTGGGACTGTAGGAGTTTAGAATTCTTTCTGGAAGCTTATTTCTTCTTTAATTCCTGAGGACCAGCTCCTTGAGCTTCAGTTGTTCACCCTCCACTTTCTCTGCAGAATACTTGCCCAAAGAAAAGAGTATTGAAAGAGGAGTCGAGAAAACCTTTTTAAAATTTTTACATTCTAATATCCCTTTGTTAACTAGAGCTAAAAACACCACCTCATCTTTCTCACAGTGTTGGTTTATAATTTGATAACTCAAATAAATGCAACTTTCTGTGTTATGAATTTGTCTGTAAGTGTTAAGTTTTTTTCAGTTCCAACTCTTTCAGCCTCACATAAGGAGGTTAAGATATTTGAAATTATATTTTAAGGTGGGTTTTTTTTCCCTGCCTTGTGCTCCAGCAATAATGGGGGTTCATAGTTTCATGGCAAATAAAGCAGTGGATAATCAAAAATAACTTTTTCTTAGGAATGCACAACACACGTGTTTGTTGCAGCCCAATTTGCCTCCTGTTTATACTTTGCACTGGCCACACTAAAGTGAACATGCGTTTCCTGGACTTGAAGTCCAGGAGTACAGGATGACATCAAGCAGCAGAGGTAGAACAAAGGTAGCTTCAGCTGCAAGAGCAATAACACTGCAAGAGGTAGAGGGGATTAACTCTGAAACCCTTTGAAACTTGTTGATTTCAGCACCTGACAATTAGCTTGTCAGGCTGCTGGGTCTTTGGGAAAGGATTTGACAGTTTAATGACACCTGGCAACTTCAGCACCACTCAGCCTTGCAGGGAACACCTCATTGTTGCTTGGCAGCTGGTATCTTGAGCAGGAAGGAACCCTATTGGAGCCCCCATTCCTTCGGGAAAGTTCATCATTGAATGAGAAGGCTTCAGAATGTTCAGCTTGCAGTGGCCCTTCATAACCTAGCTGAAAATCTCCATGGTAAGCAGTTTGGGACAACAACTGCTGGTATTAGGATGGCTTCAAATGCTGGTCATGACTAAGTGCCTGCCATTCAGGAAAGAGCTTGGGTTTGGAGCCAGACTTGAGCAGGGATTCCATCTTTGTCACTTTTTTGGTTGTGTGATCTTAGGCAAGGTGTTTCTTTCTCTCTTGGATTTCTCATACATTAAATAAGGACAAATGGTAGCCACTTTACTTATTTTTAGTGAGAAAGAAATAAGATTAAGTATGCTTGTGGTACATTATAGGGGCCCAATAGGTGAACTCCAGATAAAACTGACTAGATGGAACTATGTCAATGATTGGTTGTCTTTAGTTGGAGGGATAAGCCTAAGCAGTGAGAGCAGAGCAGAATAAAGTTCTCTAATTTCCAAAGTCCCAGATAATTCTCACTTAAGAACTATTGACTATTAATAGACAAAAGCCTTTTACCATTTTACCACCTCTGCCACCCCTGCCCTGATCTGTAAAAGTTGTATAATGTATTGAAATACACAAGGACTTTGTACCCACACCTGAATTTGACTTTCATCTGGATCTCTACAAGCTCTGTGTCCTTAAGTAAGTCACTGAACCACTCTGATCCTCATTCTGTTCAGATGAAGGCAATTAACATTTGGCATGCAATATAGTTGCAAGTGCTAACTGAGAAAATAAATGAAAATGTTTCTAGCATGATCTCTGACCCTATGAGTTTGGGGTTTACTTCACTTTCTTTTCCTTATCTTTCCTCATGATCAAGAGCTTAGGCTTTCCCAACAGTCTATGATATGGCCCAGTGAGGGATCCTTTAAACAGATAAGGAGCAAGAGAACTGACAAAGGTGTTGTGTCTTACCAGGAGTCATGATACTTTTAGGCCTCTTTTAGGCCTCTTGGGGTCAGCAAATAGTTTTGACATTTTTTTAATAAGACTTATTTACTTTATTTTAGAGACAGAGAGAGAGGGTGTGCATAAGCATCAGGGGCAGAGGGAGAGGGAAAGAGAATCTCAAACAGACTCCAGGCTGAGTGTGGAACTTGACCTGGGGCTTGATCTCAGGACTCTGAGATCATGATGTGAGCCAAAACCAAGGGCCAGGCTCTTAACCAACTATACCACCCAGGTGCCGCAGTTCTGACAATGGGAAGGCTTTATGAAACAGCCAGTTATTACAGAGTTGATCACACAGCACCAGGGAGGTCTCGTCAGCAGAGTGAGAGCAGGCCTATGAGCTGCTGCTGTCCTGAGTGGCAATTCCCACCACCTGGCTCCATGTCTTTCCTCATGTAAAGTGGTGACAAGGGGGCTGGCTCTCCACCCATGACACAGCTGAGATTCAGTGGGGACTAAAATGGTGCATCTTCAGTCTAAGACTGACATTCTGAAATTAACTTTTGGTAATTCCACAAACACTGCAGATCGGGAGAAATGTTTCCTCATGGAGTCAAAGATTTTCTTTGTAGCTTATCATTGTGTTCATTCAAATATCTGCCAACTTGAGAACCTGTAAAGACCCCCACTTTGAGTACTGAACCAAGATATACATTCATGAGCTCGATGGAGACAGAATCCTGAAGCTGATTTTCTGGTCCTCAAAAATCTGGCCCACCACTGCCCCATAGTCTGTAACTCTACTCACCAAGGCTAGTCTAACATCTCCAACCCTGCTGTTCCCACCAAATGAAAGGTGGCCTTTCCTCTTGTCAGGGCTGCAGTTATGCACTTCCTGTGGCACTCAAGTTCTCTCTCCTCCCTGGAGTGGTCTCTGAGAGTGAGTCCTTTATTTGAGTTTTACCAAGGATGTTGCCTTCTTTTCTGGCAAAGCTAGGATTAAGATAATAATTCTTAATAATTCTTTGAGCAGTGAACCCCCATGAGATATTTAATGATTATTACAAAAGGTCTGTGAATCTGTATGAGCACCAAGCATTGTTTGTAGACTGAATAAGTAGGATGTCTGCACATTCATGAAAGGCTATTTTTCAGATATACATAGATATCTTTGTGATTAGCAATTGTGTTGAAGGTGTGCTGAATTCATAGTAGCTTTTGTTATTACATATTTTCTTGGCTGACAATGTGTATTTCTATACTATTCAGGGAGTCTGATATGGATCTGCTGACTCAAAACCAAGCCTCTTCCTGGTCCCTCTTAATAATGTTTTCTCTGTCTCTAATAATGGGTCAAAACCCAATATAGCATGATGCAGAGGTTCCATGTCCCATTAACTGTGTGTGGTTTGAGGTCAGTCACAACCCTTGTCGATACCTATAATGAACATTCCTGGATTTTGCCCAATATCTCTTCATCTGTCTTCTAAGGGGAGAGTAGCCTTCTTCACCTTCAGTGACATATTTCTCTGTTCTAGCCTGTGGTTTTAGGGTGGGTATGTGGTCCAGGTCTGAAAACCAGCATGTTCCATCCACTCCCAAGTACAGGAACCCATAGATGTAGAATTCAGTTGCCAGTTAGTATGAGCCCTAGGGGGTTTTGTTGTTGTTGTTGTTGTTTGTTTGTTTTTTGGAATTCTGGAGAAGAGGGCTCTCTTCTTGTTGAAGTCCTAGTCTCAAGATGTAAACTGCAGATGATGCCAGCCATCTTTGTTTCTTCAGAGAGAGAATCTGGCCGAAAACAAAGGCAATGCAGAGGCAAATAGGATGAGGGATTGAGACAGATAAATGCCAGACCCTGCTGGGAAGCACTTCAGTCTACCCATGCTGGAAGCTTGTGCTACTTCTGCACTTTTCAGTTACCTGCATAAAAGTTTCCACCTTGCTTGAAGCCAGCCTGAGCTGGGGGTTTCTGTCACATATATCCTCACTGATCCTCCTTTGTAAAATAAGGAGATCGGACAGGTAAATTCTAAGGGTGTTACCAGCTTGAGGATCCCTGGTATTCTAAAGTCGATCTTCAAAGGTTAGTAGCCAGGGCATAAACCCCCAATTATTAGAATAGAGCTGACTACAAAGTTCTAGTAAGGTAGTTAATTGATCTATTTGGGATTCCACAGTGAAACCTGTCATTGCAATATCAGATGTTTTCTTTGATGGAAAACATCTTTGAAGGGCTGATTCATTTTGCCTGGGGATTTACTTTGAAATATAGATGGGGTGAGAATCATCTCATCTTTTCTATTTTCTTTCTCCCCCGAACACCCTTTCACTTGCTCCTCTTCGTTATCATTAAGAAGAGTCACACACACACACACACACACACACACACACACACTCCAGAACTCTCATTCCTGGGTGTAACATTAAGCAGTGAGGCTGTAGTCGGCAGGTTGCGGGGGGCGGGGGTAGGGGAGGTGTCTGTACACACCAGTACCTATCCAGCAAGGAGTTGCCTGAACTTTGCTTTTTGAAGATTGATTTTTGTTTGTTTGTTTGTTTATTATACTCAGCTCTGGAGCCAGATTTAAAAAAAAAAAAAAGATTGTACAGGCTCGACTCAGATAAGCTCTGCTTTATTTTTCTCTGTAGCAAAACAGATTCCAGGTAGCATCATGGAAATTTCCAAACTGCATTCCAGCTACAGTGTGGAGAAGTAAGCGTGGGGGCCACCCTTCTGGAGGGGGCACTCTGCTTTCCTCTTTTCCTGAGCCGATCAGCCACAATTTTTATTGACAAAATCCTCCTGGGAACAGACCTAAAAGAAAATAACTATACATAAGTCCAGAGAAAAATCTTCTTTTTAATTTGCACTTAAAGGCCTTAATTATCTACCAGAGAACAAAGCTTTCACTAAGAGATTGTTGAATGCACTAATTCTTCAGAAGAGAGAGCAGCTCAGTGACTCATAACATCTGTGAAGGGACACAGCAAAGTGTCTCTCAGTCTGGTATAGACTGTGTGTATCTGATGATGATGATGGTGAAAATAGTTACAGTTTATTGATCACCTACATGCCACACCCTTTCCATCTGTGCCCTCATGTAAGTGAGCTCTCCCATTCATGGTGAGAGGTGTTTAACATGGCCCTCATGTCACCGAAGAGGAAACAGCCTCGCAGAGGTTAAGATCTGAGGTCTGAGGTGGATTCCAACCACCAGGCTACTCTGCCTCTTTGTGGACCATCCCATGGATCCTGTTTAATGAGCAGACAAGGCCTTTCCTATTTCCATAAGTTCTAGTTTCTCTTGAGGGAGCACATCATTCTTTCTGCTTTTCCCTGCTCCCCTGTCATTAAGGTTAAATGGCCCCACTGAGTGTTTACAATTACATTTTGGATGTATCATTAAAGTGATTATTTGCCGAAAACCAATGGCCTCATAAAAGTCCTTTATGTGGCACAGGGAGCCCTCAGAGATGCTGTTTTTAAAAGCATCTCATTAGTGCGGGATCTACAGTGGTTTTCAGCACAGAAATGAACACTGTTAACTGGTGACCCTCTGCGTCGATGAAAATACGTTTTTAAGTGAAAGACTTGGTCTTACTAATGAGAGCTTTTTCTTTTTCTGCTTCTTTCTTTTTCTTCTTCTTCTTCTTCTTCTTCTTTTTTTTTTGGATTGTACGTTGTAGGTGATAAGATCTACAAAGATCTTAAGATACCAGCCAAAAGATGTCAGATGTCAAGGCTGCCCCAGATACTGAACGAAATGGGATATGTTTCTCAGTTGCACTCAGAGAGGCAGCAAGGTAGAGAGCCTGTGACCTGGCAGTTATGGAAGGCTTGCTAAGTGCCAGACTGTGGGTGGAGGATTTTACCTACTGTCCGGTCTAACATGCACAGTAGCTTCCCTTTCTGACTTTGCTCCATTGTCCTGGAAACCTCTTTGACTCCTTCTGAGTTAGGAAGGATTATTTTCCAGGACCTTGTTCTGTCCATCATGGGATGATATTCAGGCTGGTGGTGGCCTCCATAAATCTTCCTGCTAAGCAGTTGGATGCAGTTAACTCATGCAGCCCTGGTGGTGGACGAGATTCAGGGGACTGTCTGCATGAGGACAGGAGAAGGAGCCTATTTATTTCTGAGCGGGCACATCGGGGCCCAGCAAGATGAGCTGGTGCTCCAGTGCTGCGGCTGGAAGCTATTAGCCCAGCCAGGGAGGGCTGTTTCCCCATCTGCCTAGACCTGGTTAACCCCTACCTATCCTTCAATACCCGGCTCTGGGGTCTACCCATCCCCACCCAGAATTTTCCATAATGCCATCCTAAGCTTTCCTTTTTCTGACATCTTTAAATGTTCCCGAAAATGTGCTTATACAGCCTTATCCTCAGACAAGCAAGGTGTTCTTTTGCTCTATGTTATACGTGTAACTAAAGCCCCGCATCTGCTTCCCTCCCTCCTGTACTCACCACCGTGCTTCTCACCTAGGAATACTTGAGGGTCTAGTAAATGTTTGATTTGGATGCACGTATCCAAATACACAGGAAGGGGAAAAGTACGGAATTCTGTACTCCCATTCAAAAATGGCTCTAAGTTAATTTTTGTTCTTCGAGGATGGCCTCTGTGAGAGGGGCACCAGCAGGCCAGGCTGCCTGGTGAGGTTATGGATTCCTTTTCCATTTGAGTGATTAGTCTTTGGCCATAGCTCTTTGAGAGCGAGAAAGCTGAGCATTCTGAGTTTGCTTGGTTAAAAGTTGCTGCAGCTTGATGTTCTCGTGGGTTCTAGATGTTTCCACAGCACCTCCTTCCCACTTTGGCAGAGTTTCCTGAACTGCACCACGGATGGGATGCTCATTCTCATTTTAAAGCAGGGTATGAATCGGAACAGGTTGAGAAAGAGAGTAGAAAACTTTTAGATAGATTGTCCCTTCAGGTGGGTTCCTTGGAGACCTCTCCTTCTGTGTCCTGCTACTATCAGGAACAACGGGAAGAACTTTGAAATGGGCCAAACATTCCTTGAAATTCTTTCGACAATCTAGGTCTTGTCTGAGGATCCTTCTGGAGTTATCTGATGGAAGAGGGGTCTTTGCCTTTCCCTGTCTTTGACTACTTTGCAATTCTGCAGAGAGAGAAGTTAAGCTACGGAGGGAGACCTGATGGTAATGCAAGTAATTCCTGATCATAGAAACGGGAAGAGATTGTGTCCAGAGAAGAGGCATTTGATTTCCCTTGTCTGGAAGAGATCAGTTGGTATCTATTATTTATTTGCGCCATCCTGAATATACACATACATGTGTCCTTCAGCTTCTTCTTTGAACCATTTACAACATCTTCCTGGTTTTCTACTAATTAACTGGACTAAAAATAAACTCTCTGGCATGTGTTCTTTTATATTTGTATGTGAGTCATGATTTTACCTTAAAAAAAAAAAAAATTACCCTCTAACACTCCTCTACCGTATCAGTCAGTGTAGTAGAAAAGCATTATTAATTCAGAGTCTCAATTGTCAGGTTTAAATCCCTTCTTTACCATTTGCTGGCTCAGATTCTTAATTTGTAAAATTATTTTACTCTACTGTTCATAATGCTGTGATGGAGAATAAAATTCATAGAGCTTTTGGAGCTGGAATAAAATAATCTGACAGTTTGGAATTGCCCTCTAGCAGTTCTGGGCACCCGAGACTTCTAGGTAATCTAGAAAAGACGAAGACTCACCTGGTATAGGAATGATCAAGATTCTCTCCTTGAGAAAACTCTAGTTGCACTTCTCTGAGCTCTTATGAGTCTAGGCCCCATTGTGGGACGTGATCTCAAAGGCCTGATTTTAGCAAGAACCCTGCTAAATCAGTTCAGCCATACTTCGCCACCCTTAGTATATGATCACCCTGATACCTCAAATTTCTCATCCCCTACAATTCTCCAGGTGATGTCTGATCTCCCTGGCCTGCCTTCAGCCAGAACCCACCCCCACCCCTTACTTCAAAGTTTTCTTTAGTCATTTTCCAGCCACTGACCCTCTCCTGCTCCTTGGCATACATTCTCACTTTCATTGTTTTTCAGAGTTGAGCCCAATCTCTCTCCCCTAGGGCAAACCTTACTTATCACCATAGTCCCTTGACCTGTTGTGATAGTCGTAAATCACGTCTGCCTTTCTGTTTTCAAAAGTGTCATCAGTAATTTTTTTCTTTAACAGAAACTTGGGACATTTTATTATCCCTGTGTTATCTCCCAAAGACTCTAGAAAAGAGCAAAATTACCTCCAAGTTCATATTGAAGGAAAATATTTTGACCTAGGTTTAGAGAGACCATAGAAACCCTTTTTTCTGCAATGTGGAGTCAGAGTAGGATTTGATGTCTACCTTTCTTGAGCATTGTACATTCCTTGTGACTCTGGAGCAAACAACAGTCTGGACATTTTCTTTTTCTTTCTTTCTTTTTTTTTTTTTTTTTTTTCCAAGATTTTATTTATTTATTTGAAAGAGAGAGCCCATGAGTTGGGGAGTGTGGAGCACAGAGAGAGAAGGAAAAGCAGACTCCTTGTGGAGCTGGGAGCAAACCCCAGGACTTGATCCCAGGACCTTGAGATCATGACCTGAGCCGAAGGCACACACTTAACTAACTGAGCCACCTAGATGCCCCGGCTCTAGATGTTTTCTGACCATCTCAGATGTTCTTTACACTGAACATCAGCAATCCAGTTTTGATGATTCAACTTGTATATCTCATCCCAGTCTGTGTTAAGGCCAGTACTAAGGAAATAAGTATATAGTGGAGTACGAAAGAGGTAATGTTGATCCCTCTGAGTAGTGAGTGTGTAGAAGGGAATCTAGGACCCTATGAAGGCCTTAAATGGTAAACAAGCAAGAAGACTTTGGGAAAGTAGCAGGCAGCCTCTAGGTATTAGCTATACTGACCAAGGAAAGAAAAAGAAATTTTATATGTAGATTTCTGGGTTAATGGGATAAATGAGAAGTGGAAAAATATTCTAAGTTCTCTTTGCCTGTATGATTTACTCTTTTCTATTTTTATATTTTGCCCTATGCTCTTTGTATATTTATTTTCTAAATTTATTCACACTGAAGTTTACTCATTTATTCAATAGATAAATACTCAGGACCTTTTAACACACCAAGCTCTGTGCTAGGTACTGGGGATAAAATGATGATTCATAAGGCCCTTGGCCCAGATTAATTCAGAGGCTAATGGGTTTACTTGTTACACTTCCCAAGAGAATTATGTGGTCTTTATATGTTTATCCCCAAAGCAAAAATTGATAACTGTGAAATTTTAGGCATCAGTTACAGTCCAGGAATGGAAATATTTAGCATGTGTGGTGGTGGCTGGTATTCATATGAGTTCTTAAAATACTTGCAGGCAGCAGATTATCTATTTACCTCTCCAGCAGACCAGTCTTCCCTTAGATGGAGCTAGAAGCCTGTGGCCCGGCGAAAAGAGGAGGGTTTTAGGGTCTTACCCTCAGCTTCATAACAAACATTGTGGCTTTTAGTAAAATATTTAATTTTTCCTAACTTCAACAATTTCATCTATAAAATGAGAATACAGATGTCTATTTCACACTAGCACTGTGAAAATTAAGCACACTAACCTATGCTGTTGTAAACACATGCAGAGTAAGTGATGCAGGCAAGTTCTGTGCACTGGCCGGCCTTTAACATGAGCTCCTCAAACTCTTATTTGCTGTCCTCACAATAGAGAAACTCTAACCCACAACCAAGGATTTATGACCTATTTATTGTTTAATCTATGTTGTTGTCTGAGATGTGTTTTCGAGGGAATGAAAATCACCATAATGTTGTCCCCAATCAACGTTTGTCCCCTTCCGCTGGCGACCAATAAAGTCATACACATTGTGAGCTGAGATAATGTCTTTCTTGCAGAGTACTGTTTCCTGGCTGTAGCCCCTCAGTGTATTGGAAGGCCAACAGATATTTTATGGTTTCCTGATCTTCTCTGCTGGAAAGCCTTCTCTGAGTGTGTAATATCTTCTGTTGATTGAGAAAGCTGGATGCCCCATGTAGGTCATGCTGAGGAAGGGACCTTCTCTGGATGAGGAGGGAGGGATAAGAGTCAGGGGCTCAGCTCTCCCGCTTCTTCACTCATCCACGGGACAACTCTACGTTGTCTCCATACCATGTCTCCATACCATCTTGGGCAATGCCTGGAGGGATTGAGTGCAGGTTGTCCATAACAATAACCTGTGCCTCGGTACACCCCTTCTCGTCGGATTTCTTCCCTTCCTTCACAGAGCTTTCCAGCATTATCTTGTACCCAGATCCTTGTCTCAGCGTCTGATTTGGGGGAATCCAAGCTAAAACTGTCACTAGGTAGACTGAACTGGGACATCTGGAAGTAGAGTCCTGAGCTACGGTCTTTGAGGGAAGGACTGTTGAGGTCTGGAACACTCTCATCTGAGCCTCGAGTCTAAAGGGCAAATTGAGGTTGTAAACAGAAGCTGTGCCTAAGAATCAGAACCCAGACAGAAATGGGATTGGAGATGATGCGGGCTGGAGTGCTCTCAACCAGTCTCAATCTGAGCTGACGTACAGGCTGCCAAGTCAGTCTGAGACAGTCAACCAGTGGTGCACGTCATAGCCCTTTGCAAGTGGCCACCGGGTGGTATGGCTTCTTACTTGCAACCTCCTTCCAGGGAGGAAGAACTGTCCCTTTTGTCCCAGCTAGACAGAACAATGGTGGCTGCTGAGACTGCAGAAACTTTAATATTTCATTGGCAAGTCCCATCCAGACATGATAAATCCCCTCTCTGGGTAAGATTCAGTGCAAAAGCTGCTTGCTCGTGGGGACTTGGGGCGTGCAGTGGACATTGGGATCTGTGCAGATAAATTTCCTAACCTTGATCGAGTCAGTGGGAGTTTAATGAGTAACAGAGATTACAGCAAAGGAGATAAATATGTAGGCAACCAGGAAATATAATTATAACATTTCCTTACTTCACTAGACTTGGGAAACGAGATGAATTAAGGACTGAAACATATTCTAATTCGAGGGCATACATGGATGAGAATGTGATCGCCTCTTCCCTCCTCCCCCACGTCTCCTCCTTCATCAAGAAAATAAAAATGAGCATTTTGTGCCACGATGCAGGAGGAATTTAATTGGGTGCTGATGATTCAATTTAGCTTGTAAATTAGCTGCCAGAGAGATTACGAGTGCCAAAAAGAACCAGCCTCGCTGTCTTTTCTTTAACTTGTTGACACCTTTGACATAAATTAGATCCCGATTTATGGGGCAACAGATGACTGACTTCACAGAGCTTTGTGGCAGAGATCCTGGAGAATACAGGACCAAACTCAGGCCAAAAAGTTGGTTGGGTGATCCCAGGGAAGCCCACTCCTTCAGGGTTGAAGTCTTCACTTCAACCTTTAAAGAATGAGTAGAGAATAAGACTCTGATCTGTGTTACCCCCTTAAGTGGTGGCTTATGGGGACAAGTGTCAGCTTTTGGAACAAGTGTCATTTATTTACCTATGCAAAACACAGACCTTGTAATTTAGGTGTGTTCCCAGCAGATGGAGAATATCCTCTGATCCTATCTCTGAGCTAAGAGGTGGGAAACACTCATGGTAATTACTGCATTTAACCTCCACAACAACCCTGTACGTAGACACTCTCTGTTCCCTTTTTCCGGTGAAAACACTCAAGTAACTTGTCTAAACTCATACAGCCAGCAAAGGGCAGAGCAGGAATTAACAGTCTAGGAGGCCCTATAAAAATCCAAGTCAGCCAGCTTATGCCGAGTACCTGCATACCCTGTCTGCCCTTTGATTTTGTTTGGATTAGACATCCCTCCAGGCATCATTGTCAACAACCAGATAATTCTCCTTGGCTCTCTTTCTAAGTTGTCACTTTCAAGGGGCCTTTGGAAAACTAGAGCTAATGGAATTAATTACCCGATCCCACCTCTAGTTTTGAGCCAAGCTGCACCAGCTGAGCAAACCCTTCCAGAGTGGAGGTTGAATTTCCTTCTTCCATGTTTGAAGTCGTCAACATTGGCTGAGCTCCTGGTGAGCATGAGAATGCTAGCCTCACAAGGGTACGGTGGGCTGCAGGCATCCACTCTGGGTAAGACGAGGAAGGTGTAAGCACTCCTCGACCCCAGTAGTAGCCTCTGAGCTAAAGATGTTCACAAGCTCAAGCTTGCCTCTTAATTTGTGAAATAAAACAATCACTCAGATCTGCTCTGCCTTTCCCAGCCCTCCCCAGCCCGCTTTGCTACTCAGCAGGGACACGATGTCTAAGCTCCTGAGTTCCTTAGCACATTTCCATACTAGTGCTTTTCCTTCCTTCCTGGTTGAGCAAATCTGGGAAAGAATAATCTGTTACCACTCTGGTTTCTAATTATCCCAGGGAGTCTCGGTTTCCAAGTTATGAACTTGGCAACAAAAGTCACCAGAGAAAAGTCTGCCTTACTAATGGTTCAGCTGACGTCTTTTATCATTGCTTTATTGCTTTCAACACATTCACCTGAGAAGCCTCTGATGACTAATGAATTTGAAGAATTCTTACCCATTCTAGTTATTTATCACTCTTAAATATTTGAAATCTACTGGTATCTTTGTTGAAGTGCTCATTTAACTGTGCTGCCCCCAGGTTGGAAGATTTTTCAGGATTTGGATTGATGGTTTATGAATTTCACCAGGCCTTAGGGTCCATGTTTCCCCAAGGCTTCTTCCCCGAGACAGTGTGTCCCATGTCTGGGAGGAATATTTTTGATCCCCACCTTAGAAACACAAAGTTAGGATCAGGGGCAGGATATCTGTAATTTTAAAATGTCCCCTCTGGGTTTTTAATTATAACCAGGTTTGAACATCATTGTCGTAGGATCCTTGGATAGTCCAACACTTCTACCCTGTACCAGAGTAGACTTGCTCCCCATGAGAGCATGTACATGTGTTAGTTTTCAAATCAAATCATTTATTCATTGGTTCATTCATCAGATTAAGTATTTGTTTGGTATTAGAGCTGATCATTATGAGAGATTCAAGTACAGGTAAAATAATGATGATTCTCTCAGAGTTCAAAGTTCTGTTGTGTATCTTGAGGAAATTATAAAATAGGAGGAGTGTCCAGCCTCTTCTTCCCAGATATGGGTATGTGATTAATTCAGAGCTGGCCAAAAGTGAATTAGTCATTTTGGTTGATAAGATGAATTTCTGGCTAATTCTACTTAATGCTGGCTGATTCTGCTGGGTTGCTCTGTAAATCTAGGCTTTGGGTCTCTTCAACATATGCCAAGTCTCTGGAAATTCCTGGTCTTGAAGACTGTTTCTCCATCTTCTTTAAGAAAGTTGCAAAGGAAATTGCTGCTTACTCTACCAAAAGTATATTCTCAGTTCTCTTGGCATGAATGGAGCATTCCAAAGACTCCCTACTACCGCAAGGAGCAGAGTGGTCTTAGATAGTGCCCTAACACCTTAGGAAGTCCCTTGGACAGGTCAGTGTATGCTTTCCCATGACCATTCAGTATTCACCATTGATGTATTTAAGAACCAAGGCTGTGTCTCGCACACTGGATGCATATATTTGTGTGTGAGCTTGAGTAGGTGTGCCCGCCGTTCACTGAGATTCTGTCATATCCCTTGTACTGGGCTAACTACACCACCTACTATTTTTTCCATTAACTCTTACCACTTCTCTGTGAGACAGTGAATAGGTAGGTATCATTGACCTCATTTTACAGATGAGGCTATTTAAGTTTAGAGAGGAGGTTAAGTAACTAGCTGGTAAGTTGAAGACCCAGGATGGGTACTCAGGTCTGTTTGATTTCAAAGACCCTGACCTTTTCCTGTGATGGGGTCACCTCAACTTCACATCTATACCCAAGAAGGATGCCTTCAGTGGAGACACATTCGGGTGAATGCTTATAAAAAAGGAAAGCTTAATGCAAATTTAGGGCTGGAAGTTATAGTCAGAAGTACAATCTTTTGCCTGAAATAAAATCTTTAATTTATTAGAGTGCTACCCTTCATCTAGAGATAATGTACTTGAAAATTCAAGGATGAATAAATTGCAATCTGGAATTTTGGGAGACCTGGCTTACCTAATATTTTCATAGAATATAGTTAGTACTGCAAGTGACACTGTTATTTAAACTGACATTTACTTCCCTTTGTAGAATTACAGTAGAATTACAATAGGCCTTACGTTTTATTTAATGAAGAATCCAGTAAAAGCCATTTCCTGTTACAGACATCAGTCTAAGTGAGAGTTTTCATTTATATACAGATACCCTGGAAAAACTCTGTAGTTCATCTTCTACTGACCCCTACTCAGTAGAAATCATGCTGGCTTTCCTCCTTAGTTACTCCTTCTACTTGAAAAATCTGCCCCCCTCTCCTTGTTCAAAGCTGACTCATCTTCCTGAGCCCTCAGCTCTGAGCCTGATGCTTCTGTGACACCTTTCACGGTTCTGCCCGTTGTCCTCTTGCTGCCCCCTCAATGCCTCTAGCTCATTATTGCCCAGCAGAAATAGAACAGAAGCCACAGAGGCAGGTCACATATGTAATTACTCATTTTCTAATAGCCATAAAAAAAGGGGGAAAAAAGAAACAGGTGATATTAATTTTCATAATATATTTCATTTAACCCAATATATCCAAAATATTATTATTTCAATGTATAATCAAAAAGTCATTTTTAAAATACTTTGTATTTTGTTGACACGAAGACTTCAAAATGTGGACTGTATTTTATGTTTACAGCACACATCTCAATTTGGATAAGGCACAAAGTACTTGGAAAATATGTGTATGTAGCAGCTGCCATACTGGAAAACACAGCCTGAGCCCCACCTCCTGTGGCATTTCCGTGGCATTTTTTGTATTTTCTGCTAGGCATGCCATTCTCAGGGTGGCTTAGAGATGAGAAGAATGGATGTTTGACCTTTTGCATTTACTAATTGTATGATTTGGGGCCATTGTCAACCTTTGTAAGTTTCATTTTCTTCATCAGCAAAATGGATATATTTTTATTGTAGCTACTGTCACACTGGGCTTTTATGGGGAATGAACAAGCTATGTGAAGTGTTGAACACAGGGCTTGGTACATAGTAAGGAATTTAATAAATATAAGCCAGTGATGGTAGTAGTATCTTCTCAATATAGTTTCTCTTATTCATATATTTTTTGCTCACATGTTATCTCCCCAGGAGACCTTCTCAAAATGTTCAAGGTTGAGAGACTTTATTTTAGCAAATATTATACTGCATCATAGTTACCATAGTCAGCTTTGGATTTTTATCATTGATACATGATCATGTTCTCTCCTATTTGAAGCTTCTCAAAGGCAGAATCTCTGTTTTGCTTTTCTATCAAAGAACCTATCATGATGTCTACCAAGGAATAAAATGTCAATAAATAGATTTTCAACAAGTGAATGAAAATTATATTTTACTGCTATTGTTTTTTCACATGTGGATATCAGGTCTCCGCAATGGTAAGGAGCCATATTATAGAGTTATCCAATGAATTAATGGGGAAAAAGTCATCAGGATATATTGTCGATGAGAGATGGAAGAATGGAATTGCCAAGAATGGTTTCTGACCCCTGCGATTGTAGTACCTGAGGCATTTTTCACTGAGATATAGATTTGGAGACATGTCAGATTTGGGGGAAAATGATGGTTATATTTTAGAAATGTTGGATTTAGAATGCTGTGGGAAATCAGAGTGCAGGCAGTTGGATATTCAGGTTTGGAGCTCAGAAGAGGAACACAGAGTAGAGAATGGCTTTGACAGTAATCCTTTAAATGCTACTCTTGATATCATGGACAAGATTCTAAGTTTCTGCCTTCAGCCATCTTCTTTTTCTTAAGAGAGCACTGTACGTAAGGGTTGACCAGAGGAAGAACATGAGATGAAGACTGAGAAGGAGAGGCCAGATTCAGAAGGAGGTCTAGAAGGGAGCGGTGTGAGAGCAGCCCAAGGAGGAAGTCCTTAAAACTTCTTAATACCTGGATTTGTTGGGGTGTCTGGGTGGCTCAGTGGGTTAAGCCTCTGCCTTCAGTTCAGGTCATGATCCCAGGGTCCCTCATCAGGCTCTCTGCTCAGTGGGGAGCCTGCTTTCCCTTCTCTGTCTCTATGCCTGCCTCTCTGCCTACTTGTGATCTCTGTCTGTCAAATAAATAGATAAAATCTTAAAAAAAACAAAAAACAAAAAACCCTGGATTTGTTAAGCTCATGGTTCAAGTTGAATTCCATTTTAAATTTCTGATTTCTTAGTCTTGTTTCCTTCTTCTTAGATGGCTTTCAATCTCTTGTTATTCTTTAGTTTCCAATATTCATTCTACCTGGTATAAATTATGGAAGTCCCTTTGCCTAGAGAATTTACCAGAACTTCAAAAAGTGGAATGCTGGGTTTGATTAATCTAAATGATATCCAATAGCTGCCAATTTTGCCAGTTAATGGTAATAAACCCATTTTATCTCCTGTTTAAGAAAACAAGGCAAGGAAGGCGATTAAAAAAATTATGTGGTGCCTATAACATTGGAATCACTGTGTCAGGAGCTTCATGCATATTATCCTGTTTGATTATTACCAATCTGTGAAAGAGATATTAGCCCCGTTTTACAGATGAGGAACTTATACCTTTAAGAGGCAGAATAACTTAAGTAGTACAAATAAGAAGTCGGACTTGAATTTGGATTTCTTTGATTTGTAAGTCCAGCCTCTGTCCAGGGCCTTCACCCAGTGATTTGATGGTGTCATTTTCACTTTACCGAGTATCCTATAGAAAAATAAATTTTTAGGACCAATGGCTTTTGGTAGAGCATTCAGCCTCTATATAAATGCAAATTTGACTTTCCAACTGGGATTTGCATGAGCTGTAAATTAACATGAGACCCAAGTAAATACATCCTGTTCATTAAAACGTATGATGCATTGTTCTTCACTGAAAGGCATAATTTTCTCAGGAGTGCTTTGGGTCTGAGTTCATTTCCTTTGAGCGTCTCCTTCTCAACAGACTGCAATTTTAGCTCTTCTCTGGGAATGATGATTCAGATTTCTGAGGTTATAGCTAAATAAGTGTCAGGCTCACATACTGCCGTGTCTGTACTCAGTTCTGACTGACCGAGGGTTGAGGGGAAGCGACAGGACACAAGACAGCACAACTTTTACATGTACAGTCAAGCTGGCAAATAAGTATCTTTCAATGCCATGGCCAAGACTGGGAATCTTCAGAGAGTGCTCAGGTGCTGATGGCTTATCCATTGGAACAATGTTTGCCATTAGCGTTAGGCTCCTGCTGCTTCCATGTAGGAAGACGAGGCAGGTAGAACTGGAAACCAGGTTTGTGTTGGGTCTTCCCTCCCACACCTCTTTTAGTTGTTCTTGACAGGTTGTATGTTCACGCTGCTTGGTGAATATCCAAAAATCACAAAGTCCAGGCCACTCCTTAGCACCATTACAATAAACTCTTGAGGAGGGAGGGGAGACACTCAAGACTCTATTATTAATGCTTCATAGGTGATTCCAGTGTGCAGCCAAGAGCGGAGACTGTTTTCAAAGTTTTAGGTCTAGGAAAATGGTTTTCAACTCTGGCTGCACATCAGAATAATCTGGACAAGTACAAAAAATACAAACTGCCCGGTCACACCCATGATTTGATTGGTCTATGGTGGAGCTGAAGCATCAATAGTTTTAAGTTTTAAGGGACTTTCCAAATAATTCTGATATTCAGCGAGGGGGAAAACCACTGTTCCAGAACTGAGTTTTAAGCAGTGGTCCCCAGGCTACTTCTTATACCTGAAGGCATCTGTGAACCCTTTGGGGATCTTATTAAAATACAAATCCACCTCACCGCCAGAGATGCTGATTTAGTGGGTATGAGGAAGTGCCTATGATTTTGTCATTTTTAATAAGCTCCCATGTGGTACTACTCATTCCCAGACCTCTCTGCAAGCAGCACTGGCCAAGCGTCTACCTTACTATGATTTTGCCACTAAGCCTTCTGGTGGGCTAGATATAGGTTGGCAGATGGTAACACACTCTCTCCCCTTTGGATGCCTGGCAGGTATCTCTTAGTCACCAAATACATTGACTTGAGAGTCATAAGTTCTTGAGTTGGTTCTCCAGCTCTGGTCCCATGCTTTCTTGCTATGGGATATAGGCCAGGGCAAGAGAGATTATTTATGTCTCCCTAAATGTGAGATTGAGATGATAACAGTACCTACTTCATAGAGTTACTGTAAGGATTAATAGAAACACTACATATAAAGTTTTAGCTAAGTGTTTGACACATTCTAAGTATTCAGTAAATGGTCACCAATACAGTTGTACATCTATGACTTCCACAGTATATTAGGTTTTTCAGTATAGTTTAGCTACAAGACTTATTTTTTTTTAAAGATTTTATTTATTTATTTGACAGAGAGAGAGAGATCACAAGTAGGCGGGAGTGTGTGGGGGGGAAGCAGGCTCCCTGCTGAGCAGAGAGCCTGATGTGGGGAATGATCCCAAGACCCTGAGGTCATGACCCGAGCCAAAGGCAGAGGCTTTAACCCACTGAGCCATCCAGGCATCCCTACAAGAACTTTCTTAATTATAACTTACATGGAAGCTCCATATATGCAAACTAGATAAGGTTAAATCCATTTTTAAAGCAGAGATGTGTGCCCAGCACCTAGAATCCCTCTGCTTCTCCCCTAGCCTTCCAAACACCTAACCAATGCAGCAGATGTGTTATTTTCTTTGAATGTACCAAGTCTAGTCCAACCTACTCACTTAAAGAAAAACCCATAAGTGACCTACCGAAGGTCATGCAACTGGTGAATGGTAGAGTCCAGTTCTGACCCGTGACACCTGGTTTTAGTAAGTTCTTTTTAGTCACCAAATGATAGAGGAATTAGAACTAAGGGCAACGCTACTAGATCTGTGTTTTTCTGAACAAAAAGGGAGTTTATTATTAACTGAATTTCAATCTTAAAATCAATGTATGTTTATAGTAAGAAAAATATTTAAAGACAAAAGGAAAGTGTAAGTCCGCTCCCCATTTTTATGACCTCCATCCCCATTTCTAAAAGCCAACCTTATAAATAGTCACTTCGATGATTTTCAGAATTTTTAAACATACACACAGAGTGCTAATAAATAAAATATATAAAAATAAACAAACATATTCTTTTATATAAACAGAAATAAGCCATATCTACTCTTCAATTTTAGCTCTTATTTTACTTTGTTATCTCATTCTCTACAATGTATATACCTTTATCTTATCATTTCTCATGCTTACAATAGATTCCTTTTTTTTTTTTAACTTAGCCCATCTTCTCAGGGATGAACATGAGACTGCTTATTGTTTTAGCTGTGGCTATGCTTACGCACTTGAGTAACTACTAGATTCCCAGAAGAAGAGATTTGTAGGGTGAGTACACTCACACACCCAGTGTTCCTTCAGTTTTGCCACTCTGCACTGCAGTTTTCTTCCACGGGCCTATGCGTTAATCACCTTTGGGAAAAATAAAGGAACTTCTAGGGCTGAAATGCCAGACTCCGTCCACATCAGACGTTTCATTTTGGTTCAGTCTGTAGAGGCTGAGAGTTCCAGCACTAGCTGCGGGCATTCTGTTCTAAGGACTAAATGGAGAAAATGTTCTACCCTTGATTCCCACTGGGCAACTAAACAGATATTTACAGGCCCAAATTGCTCATGTGTCATTCACCTCCCCCAGCCTCCACTTACTCAGTCTCTCTTGGCCAACCAGTAACGGCGAAGTCTCCAAAAAAAAAAAAAAAAAAAAAAAAACGAAAAGAAAAAAAACCCCACAAGATGCCATGACTTCCTATTAGTAATTCTCTTTGTCTGCTCTGCGGGTTGGCCTCAAAATGGAGGTGTCTGAAATATGCACCCTGATCTCTGAAATTTCTAGTGGACGAAGTTGTTCAGTGATTTTTCAAATAATGCAGCTAGAAAAGGAAAAATGGTTTAAAGCCATGATTAATGCTACCATGTCCCCAGATGCCTCACTTCCTGAGCTCATCACTGTAAGTAATTACCTGCCTGATCCTGGACAAGTCCTTCTGTTCTGCTCAAGTTAGCTATTGATCATTTATTTAAGAATTGCATACTCCAGGGAAGGTGGAAAAAAGTCTCCAAATTAATTTTTTTTGAGCCCACTGTGGTCATGAATAAATATCTCTCATTCAGGCAATTTACATCAGCAACTGCTTAGCAGTGAGAATTTGTTTACCACTTCTGACCCGTTCCTCTGAAAATTGGTTTTCTGACCAGTCTGTGAGTAGCAGTTTTAAATTGACACATTAAATTTTAAAAATCCTATTTGACTTATTGTCTGCTGCTCACGATGTTGCTCAGTGCTTTGACAGATTCACATGCTGGTGTTCTGGTTATAAAACTAGAAGGCTCCCAATGCTTTTCTGTTGGGAGCACATGCTGGGACTAGAGCTAATAATTTCCTAAACCAGAGAATGCAGGCATGCAGTGATTTTTTGCCCAATCATAGTATGAAATATAAGCAAAAAAAAAAAAAAAAAAAAAAAAAAAGAAAGAAAGAAGGAAAGAAAGAAAAGTCATCCAAGCAGGGTTTTTTTTTAGAACTAGTTAATGTTTATTTTCACTGGAGCTCCCTAAATGTGACTCTTTAAAAGCACTGTATAGTATAAAACTGCTTCTAATAATTTCAAAAATATGTCTAAATATGCAGCCTGAGTCAGAAATGGTGCCGTAAGAAAGAAAGAAACCTTCTTCTTTGTAGTGTATGAACCTGTTACGTGCGTGTGTGCGTGTGTGTGTGTGTGTGTATGCATGTGTGCACCTACCTGCTTTCCAAGTGTTAGCCAATTTTAGTGTTGGCATATTCCTCTTAATCTGCAAACATTTGCTTATTATTAATTACTTGGTGCTAACAACTCCCTTAGGTTTTAAGACAATCTTTTTTGACAAGGGCTTTGCTGCCACTTAGAAATGTAATTCTGTGCCACCATTTAGTAGGCAGGCCAGAAGTGTCCTGTGTGAGTGCCATTGGATGGGTTGAAGCAGGCAGGAGCCTTGAACATGAAAGCAGCACTCAGATACCATGAAAGTCATGTTTAATGCTGAGGAGCCAAGACCAAGATATAACATTATGTTTTTAAAGTTATACTACTGAAATTTTCCAGCTCAGCCTAGACTTCTACAACCTAGTGGTTATTCAAGCTTGTTCTTTAATAATTGAGTTGTTTCTCTAGTGTTTGAGGAGACAGTTTTCTACAGTTTCTTTCCTTTAAACTGGATTCTGCAAAGTCACAGACAGAATCCTATTAAGATCCTGTTCCAGGAAAAACAACACAGAAAAAAAAAAATGTAATTATAGAGTTTCTAAGGGGTAAGAGGCCAGACTTGAGAGCTGGAAGGAGGGCTGGGCTACAGCATAGGCATATAGAAGGCTAACGGCATGTGTGTCACTGGCTCCTGTTGGGCTCGCTCTCTTACCTGAATGTGTTCAAATTGGTCAAACCTTAAATCTCAAGGATGTGATCAATACCCAACATTTATGCAGTCTGTGGAAAGTGCTTTGTGGGCACAGGGGGAAAAGATCAGGGCAAAATTTTATTAAAAGGATCACATGATACAGACACAATGGGCATTAGTACCTGAAGTCCTCAGAACCATTCATAGTTTTGAGAAAGCTGATGATTCAATACAGAATAAGGAGAAAACTCCCATTGTAAAGTTAAATTTTCTCTGACCTCAGAATGATGGGTGAGGCAGAGAAATGATGCCTTCCATGCAAACTCTAAAGTCTACCTTTTTTAATGGATACATAGTGACCATTTTAATGAATTAATGTATAAAAATTTAGACTAGAATATTGTATCAATATAGTTAAGAACAACTCCCAGGTCCCAGGAAGGATTACAGACTGTGGCAAGAGAATCTAAATATATTACAAATTATGAAACAATGTTACTGAAGGAAGGAAGGGGGAAAGGTGCTGATCTCAGTAACTTTGGTAGTGAGTAGCATCTCTAAGTCTAAAGGCAAAAGCAATTGCACATGAGATCTTCACTCTACTTGATAAACTTATTTCCCATGAAAATACTGGTTATAAATTCTGATACTGCCCTACATGTGTACTTGAACAATTAAGTAAATGGATGGTGGATAGTGGGAACCATATTTGTCACTCTGAGAGTGGTAATTTGCAGATACACAAGGTGAATAGAATGATCCAGAGAGGATGGGTTAGAGTTGGAGACATCAGTAAGAACTCATGGTTGCAGAAGAAATATTTTTAGATATGTGTGTATATACAGGCTGGTATGCACTCATATATTTGTTCCATCAGTTGAGAAGGCCTAAAAGAAATGACACCACAGTAGTAATGAGTATACCTCACACCCAGATCTTGGTTTCTAATACTATTCTCCCATAAAAGGACCAGGATTTCTCAGAGATATGGCTGTTATGAGGACTGGGCAGAAAATATGCAAGATGATCCCGAAACATCTTATAGTCCTTTGAAAGTAAGAAAGTGTTAAAACAAACAAATGAACAAACAAACAAAACAACAACAACAGGGCATGTCAGAGCAGCATAGGAACCCGCTGAAAGATCCCTCGATGTGCAAAGCCCCAAATTCTAACTGCTTCTTAGAGTTACATTTCTTTGTGAATTCCCATGCCTATGCAAGTCATTGAATTTGTTTTCTTTTTCTCCTGTTAGTCTGTTTCTTATCATTTTGATTATTGGGTCCCAGCCGTTGAACCCCTAGGAGGCTAGAGGAGGAGTTTTCTTTGTCCCCTACATGGCACTTTTATAACTTTAAGAGAGTAGTGATATAAAATGGCTACAAAAGCTCAGATTGAAGGCCCAGCTAGGGATGAGTTGAAAGAAGAGGAACCACTCCTTAAATCCCACTTTTGTTTAGACTCCAAAAAGCTTGGAAGTTAAAACCCGAAGTTCAAGTAAAAGACTGTTAGGGGCATTCTTCTGGATAAGCATGCGTGAGCATCCAGCCATCCAACAGTAAGCGTGTTTTATTTGGGTGTCATTTGTGTTTCCCAGTATAATTTTCACAAGAACCATGAAATAAAGGCAGTTATTAACTTGTTATGGGTGAGTTAATTAGGGTTTCAGAGAAGTGAAGTGGCCCATCTAGATACACATAGCTACAAAGGGGGGGTGGGGGGACAGATTAAAATTAGGTCTCTCTGATTCCCAAACTCATCTCTCCATTCACCCAATCTCTCGTGTACAGAGTGGTGAGGTAGATGATGACAAGTCACGGGAGTGGGGCTGGAGAACCAGGAGTGGTTGTTGCTGGGGCACAGGCAAGGGTCCTGAGAGCCTACACTGGTGTGTGGGTGTAGGGATGGACTGGAAGAGAAGGAATGGGAAGACTTGTAAAGAAACTAAGGTGATAGGTGACTGGGTGGCTCAGTTGGTTAAGTGGCTGCCTTCAGCTCAGGTCATGATCCCACGGTCCTGGGATTGAATCTCCCTGGGATTGAATCTCGCTTTGAGCTTCTTGTTCAGTGAGGGGTCTGCTTCTCCCTTTCCCTCTGCCCCTTCCTGATGCTCATGCTTGCTCTCCCTCAAATAAATAAATAAAATCTTAAAAAAAAAAGAAAAAGAAACAAAAGTGCTACCTGGGGACTGACTGGCAGTAGAGATCCATAACTACCACAAAATATTGCAACCTATTTCACAGTAAGTTGTATTTTTTATGGGGGCCTCTAGAGGTGTGAAAAGTGGTTCAAATAAGTGGTTCAAAAGGTGGTTGGTCCTAACGCCAGTGGGTACCAAGACATCTATCTCTAAGGGAGAGGCAGCATGGACCAGTGATATTTAGCCATTATAAGGTCTTCATCTGACCCATGGCTCAGCGAATGTTGTGCTCATTTCATCCCCACTACTGCCTCTGATGTTCACTACACAGATGGATGGGAAGTGTGAGGAGTAGCTTTCACTGTCCATGAAATCAACCCTTGGCATTTCAGTGCTTCTGAGGACCAGGATGGGAGAGTGTCTACTTCTCTTTTTTCCCTAGAGGACAAGCATATGCTAGATTTTCTAATTCTCCTCAAATAAATCAAGGAAAGAGTAATATTGTTTCAAAATATCCTTCAGTATCAAAGGCTACCATTTATCCCTTCTCATTCCAGCTGACGTGATTAATATTCACATTGGTGCTATGTAAAAGATGAAGCTTACTGTGTGTTCTCCAGCCATTTATGTTAATTGCACCTCTCATTTGTATGGAAAGATTCATAAAAATATCAAGAGACACTTTATACTGAATTAAAAACTATTGGCCTGGGTGTTTCAAGGCTCCTGTGAAGAACAATTATTAAAATGTATTATTCAATTAAACATGGAAATCTATATCTATTTCCAAAAGTTGGGAGGAGAGGCAAATGTGCTACCAGTTAGGATGGGTTCATTAAATCTGATAGTTGTAGCATATTGTATATTATGTGAAGCTGGGCAAGGGGACAAGAAGTAGAGAGAGAGAGAGAGACTAATGATAGAGTTTAGGACACACTCCCCCAAAGATGGCACCTAAGCATATTAAATAATTTAAGCTGAAGGAGCTTAAAAAAAAAAAAAAAACTACAGAAGCAGGAAGGTCACTCTGACCTTCTCCTTACTCTCTTCCTTCAACCATGGCATTAAAAGCTCATGTGAGAGGCACCCTCCCTATACCAGGAGGAAAGGGGCGTTCTTATCTCCAAAGACAGAGGGATACCAGGCAAGAAAAATCCCAACAAACAGGCATTTTAAGTTTCCCCTAATTTACTACGATTACCTCATACTTCTTAACCAATCATCTTTCTCCATGACTTTCGACTCTTTATCAAACCTAGCATCATGATACACAGGTCTGTTTCTTCGGGTCTTCATTTCCTTATGAAGACCTTGTGTCATATAAGACTTATATTAAATAAACTTGTGTGTTATTCTCCTGTTAATCGTTGTTAGTTTCATTTCGATACCCGGCCAAGGACTCTAAGAAGCTCAAGGAAAACATTCCCCGCCTTAGGCTAACAAAAGTTGGTAGAGAAATTCTGAGCTGTTCTGTCTTCCTATTTCCTGATAGGTAAAAATAATTCTAGATAGGTAAGAAGCCATTTCAAATTCTTTTTTTCTTTTAAGATTTTATTTATTTATTTGAGAGAGACAGAGACTGAGCAGGAGGAAGAGAGAACACTGAGCTCAGAGCCATACACAGGTCTGGATCCCATGACCCCAAGATCATGACCTGAGCCAAAATCAAGAGTCAGATGCTTAACCAACTGAGCCACCCAGGTGCCCCAGCCCTCTAGATTTCTAATACTTTCTTAAACTAGTCAGTGAAATTTCATAAAAGGCCAATCATCTGTTTAGAAAGCCTTCTGCAGATACTTGCTTCAAGAAGATAGTGATGTGCCAAAAAAGAGAATCAGAAATAGAGGCCAGAATGAATGCTTCTTCTTTTTTTTTTTTTTTTAAAGATTTTATTTATTTATTTGACAGAGAGAAATCACAAGTAGGCAGAGAGGCAGGCAGAGAGAGAGAGAGGAGGAAGCAGGCTCCCTGCTGAGCAGAGAGCCCGATGTGGGACTCGATCCCAGGACCCTGAGATCATGACCTGAGCCAAAGGCAGCGGCCCAACCACTGAGCCACCCAGGCGCCCAGAATGAAAGCTTCTTAATTGAGAGTGGATTTCCTAGGTTCAGTTTTTTTCATCTTCCAGGAAACATGAGTCAATGAAGTCCATTCTCCAAATCATCGGTACTGCTCATGATTTAGACGTCCACTTACACTCTCTGTTCATCACTGTGTTTGAGGGGTTTTGAACTCACTTGCACTCTCTATTTTAATGTAAATTTGTCAAACCAAGGCTTCCACCAAGTTCAGAATCATCTGGCACAGAGTCTTGGCCCCCTGGTCCTGAGTAAATTTGATCGAGCTGGCTGCTACTTTCTGCTTCCTGGCTTGGCCAGAGCTTTATAGAACACATATTACGTAAGAATGGAAAATTGCTAAGAGGAAGGAAAATAGATTGCATTATTTCCAAAACCTCTAACCAAAAGACTTGTTTGATGTCTAAATAAACCAGCCTGCTCTGACACACCTAAAAATTTGGCATTTGGATGTATAATATAGAAGCCAACAACTACTGTCTCCAGAATCTGTCACGTATGAGGGATGGACTTCCCCCAGGCCAAGGTATCTGGCATGTTGTAGGTTCTCAATAAATATCGAATGAAATCTGGATCTGGGCGTCATTTCTGGAGAATAGTCTCCCTTGGCCAGGGATAGGGTGGTATCAACATTTAGCAGCTATGTCTGAAAAATCCTCAAAATATGAGCTTTTGAGGTTGGAGTGGTCATTGTTCATTCTCTCAAAAATCGTTTCACTGGAGCAGTTTAGTTTCTTGGTTCAATTTTGTTTGGTTTGTTAAATGGGTGTTAAGTATCCATATGGCTGAGCTGCTATTCCAGGAACTGGAAGACGTAGAGGGTGATGACATAGCCTCTGTCCTTGAGAATTTCCAAGTCTGTGACCCAAATATACCAATAAGCAGCATATTTATTAAGACATTACCTGAGCTCACGTTTTCTGTGTGAGACCCATGAGAACTAGAGCAGAGAGCAAATCCTTCTAGGGTCCTAAGGTTACAAAACATACACACATGAACAAGGGCCACTTTAACACTAATGTATCTTGTGCCATGCCTGAGTGAGGGAGATCAGCTGTCGATGCTAGAGAACTTTAGAAAAGGAGAAATTGAGTGTGCTTCTGTGCTTCTGGGATTTTACCACAATCATTTAATTACACTGAAAGCTATCCCACTAGGAGAGGAAAAAAGGAAGGAAGGGGGGAAGAAGGAAGAGATGAAGAAAATTTTACTTCCATCCTTTTCCAGTTACCAGCCATCTTGCTCCTTCTCTCTTCAGCCCAATTTCTTTCTTTTTTTGGTATTTCAAGTTTTTATTTAAATTAAATTAAATTAAATGGTTAGTTAACATGTAGTGTGATATTAGTTTTAGGAGTAGAGCTAATCACATATATAACACCCAATGCTCATCACAAGTGCCCTCCTTAATCCCCATCACCCATTTAGCTCATCTCCCTGTAACCCTCAGTTTCTTCTCTACACTTAAGAGTCTCATATTTTGATTCCATATCTTCCTTCCCCATGTTCATGTTTTGTTTCCTAAATTCCACATATAAGTGAAATCATATGGTATTTGTCTTTCTCTGACTGACTTATTTCACTTAGCATAATATACTCTAGCTTCATCCATGTCATTGCAAACAGCAAGATTTCATTATTTTTTTATCGGCCAAATTTTTTGACAAGCGGTCTTTGTTGTGTCAGCTTCCATCTTTCCACAAAACCAGTTATGCTAAGGTCAATGGTGAGCTCCACATTGCTAAATCCTATCTTTTTCTCATGCCCCATTGTACCTGAGCCCTTAGCAACAATTAACATGGGCCATCATTCTTTTTTCTTTTATGTGGTAGTTTCAAAATCTGACTTTGACATTTGTTCACACTCCTCCCATGGGGAGTGAGGTCTGAGTCCCCTTCGCTTGAATCAGATTGCCCTTATGACTGCTTCAACCAATGGACTACCACATGAGTTAGACTGTTGACTTCAAGACTAGGTTACAATAGGCCAGGCAGTTTTTGCCTTGTTCCTTGGGAAAAACCAGCTATAATTTACAAAGTTCAACTGCCTGAGATCGCCATATTGGAAAGGCCCCATATAGACACTCCAGTCGGCACTCCCAGCTGAATCCCCAGCAGTCCACCGTGGATGTCCACCTCCCTTGAGCTTTAAGATATTCAAGATATCTACAGCCCAAGCTGACATCAGGTTATACCTGCTAGAGAGACACCCCCCCCCCCCAGTGGGAAGTAACAGGCAAAACCTTTGCAAATTCCCAATCCACAAAATCATGAACAAGCCAAAATGGTTGATGCAGCAATAGTAGTCAAAATCCCCTGGCTTGCATGAGAATCTGTTCTCCTGCATTGCCTACTCAACTCTCATTCCCCTATGTCAGCTCATCCATTCCCATGCACTGACAGCATGGAGACAGCCTCGGGGTCCAGACGCTTTCTTCTGACCTCCAGATCCATGGATATTCAAAGCAGAGACCTCAAAGACTCAGTACTCCTTTCTTTGGGTCCTTGGTCACACCCCATTTCCTTCCACCATAGCACCTCCATGTATGCTGTTTCCTTTCCTGGAATCCTCTCCACTCCCTTTCCTTAACTTCTCAACTCTCAGATCAGAGATGATCACGTCTCGAGAATTGGCTCACTCTCAGAGAAACCACCCCTAAGATCAGGTTTTCTTGCTTTATGTTCTCATGGAGCATTTAGCTCCATTTTTAAAAGGACATTTATTGATGCTGTATTTCCTCTTCAAGATAAAGTCTGACTGCAGTATTGTATGTATATCAGGGTTGGCATCTGAATTTTGCTCACTGTTTTCTCTGATGCCAGCACAAGGCCTAACACAGAGTCACTCAGTTATTATTCATTCATTCCACCCTCCACTCTAGTCCCATGTCATCCACTCATTCCTTTGTTCAGTTATTTTCCCATTCAGTAAATATTAATCACAATATAGGCCACCACTAATTAAACCCCATTATGTGCCAAGCCCGATCTAAGGACTTCCATAAATTCCATCTCATTAATTCCTCATGCTAACTTTGTGAGGAAGGTATGTGATAATATCCTTCCTCTTTTTTATGAATGAGAGAAGGCACAGAGAAAGCAAGGGCGTTTCCAAGTCTCATGTTCTTGATCTGCTCCTAAAAGGAGTAGCAGGAGCAAAATCTCCTGGTGGTGAAGGGTTAAGACTGAAGTCAGTAGTCACCTCGTTCCTCATCTTGTTGGCAGAAAGCAACATATGGATTAAAGCTACTGTCCCCACTGATGAATTTTTAAATGAAGGAGAGCTGACAGGGCCAGCTTTCTTCCCAGCTCCCACCCAGCATCTCACCCCTCATCCTGCCTAGATCCTGTTTCCTCCTGCCTTGGTGTCCTAGTTGGGTCGGGTCTCTAGCTGTTGGGAAGGGAACAGGATCCCTTTCAAGGCTCTAGCCTGCCTCTGCAGGAGTTTTTAGGGATTCGCGGGGGAAGGAACCTATCTGGGGAGTAGCCGAGCCATCCTTTTGGCAGATGTCAGCTTGTTACTTGGTGAGCAGAATGACTTTGCAAGCACTCTGTCAGCCTGGGTAAACAGGGGCTTTGGAAGGTGCGGCTACAGCAGCCCCACCTGCCTGGTAGCCAACCGCACGCAGTGTGCAATACTTCATTACCTCTCCGTTTTCACACCTATTCTGAACCTAATTATCGTTGTTGCTTCCAACTGCTCAGGGTTGAACCAGCTGACAACTTATTATGGCTGCATCAGCCTTTTCTGTCACCTAAAGACGTGTGTCAGCGGCGGCCTCCTAGAGCGTAAGGGGTTAGTAATGACCAGGAGATGAGAGAGGCTGAGCAGAGAGACATGGCCCCTGACGATGAAGTTCGATGCGTTAGAAATGTTGCTTTCCTGGTGTGAATCCTGATACACTTTCCCACAAGGGAGCATGAATTCTGAGGAACAGCTCAGGACAAACGAAGAGAAGGATCTCCCTGGAATGCAGGGCTTGGCATTTACTCTCACAAGCCCAACCTCGTTTGGACTATCAACCCCTTACTGAAAGCTCTGTTCCTTTATGGTGCCAGACCTAGGTCCCTTGCAGAGGGATCAGGCCTTTCTTTACAGAGCCAGCTGCTACATAAGCAGCTCTGAACAGATCACTCATTCGGAAATGATATTACTGATGTCCCAAACAGGGACACTTTCTGAGACTGTAAGCAAGCAGTAGGCACTAACCGATCTGTAACAGGTATAGGCGGGGAACCCCCTGGACGAACTAACACAATAACACAGTGGACACATTGATATCTGCCCCCCGAAGAATCAAAGAGAAAACCCCTGTTAGCAACCCCTAGATCTAGGAGTCAAGGGTGGGGCATTTCCTGTGTGACATAAAATGTGGAACTTGGGCTGCCCTTGACCATGCAGATTCGCTACCTTCAAGGCAGAGCCACTGCCGAGATCCCAGGGTTTCCAGTGCAGTCAGATGGGAGGAGAGGACGACAGTGGGGAACAGAGTCAGCTGGCAGGATATGAAGCGCTGCCACCGGTGAAGCGAGCAGGCCAAAGGGAAATCTGGTTAAGAAAGATGGCCCCGTCACAAAGGGTTCCCTGAACAGTAAGGAAGAAAGGGCCTCGAGCTTTCCCAACAGTGGCCAACCTGAGACTGTAGCTTCTTCCCGTCCTCTCCCACCCCGGTTGCTGGATTGCTGATTTCATAATGAAGTTTATGCCGTCCAGCCCTCCAAGTTAAGATTTGGGTGCAGGATTCCAAAAGCAAGTAATAGTATAGTATATGAGACCAAAGAGATTATACCCAGTTTGTTTATTTAGCTTAGAGAAGCAATTCAAGATGGGAAAGCTCAAAGCTGCAGAGCTCCATAGAACCTGTAACAAAAAGGAGAGTATTATCCTCTTGCTGCCTAGAAAGGGTGCGCTCTTGAAACACACAGGAATATGTCAATTTTACACAAGTAGGCCCGTAATAAACTTGGCAAAATATGTTACCTGCCCCCCCCAAAAAAAGAAAAATGGATGAGGAATCAATAACAATAATATTTAACATTTATTGAGCACTTACTCTGTACCAAGTGCCATTCAAAACATTTTACATGTATTTTCACATATGGACACGATATAGAAGAAATAAAAGGAAACTGAATGAATTTAAACAAAAAAAATTGAAAATAAAATTGCAATGGCAGAATTTGAACCCATAGGAGAAATACCAAAGGACTGATTTGATACCTGAAAAACTCACCTTTGGTATAAAAAGAATTTCTTTCAAAACGCATAGGAAGAAGAGAAGAGGATGACAGTTATTAGACACAGTAATATAAAAAATACATAAAGCAAAGGCACAAGGTAGGAAAATAACAGAAAGATGATAGGTGACTTGCACACTTTTCTTTGCATTTGACAGGCCCAGAGATAAAAGTAAATGAGTAATTAAATAGTCTGAAAAATAAAATTTTAAGGTTAATTTAATAAGCATATACCCAACTTTGTACTCTGTAAAGAATATCACTTTTTTAAATTCAAGTTCCAATAAAGCACATACCAAAAAAAAACACCCCATATATATTAAGCCATAAACACGGTTCCAAATGATTCTAAAAAAATCAGAAATCAAATAGAATATACCTTTTAACTTAAAACTATAATTTTCTGCCTTGAAATCATATTAAAAAATAACAAACATATTTTACAAATCTAATAATTTGGAAAATGCAGATATAATTAAATCTTGGTCAAAGAAAACAGCAAATATATATGTAGTTTAATATATATATTAGAAATTATATATATGCATATGTAATTTTTAAATTAACAATAAGAATATTAAAAATGGGAATTTATAGGAGCACCTGGGTGGCTCAGTGGGTTAAGCCGCTGCCTTCGGCTCAGATCATGATCTCAGGCTCTTGGGATCGAGTCCCACATCGGGCTCTCTGCTCAGCGGGGAACCTGCTTCCCTTCCTCTCTCTCTGCCTGCCTCTCCATCTACTTGTGATTTCTCTCTGTCAAATAAATAAATAAAATCTTTAAAAAAAAATGGGAATGTATAGCCTAAAGTAAACTCAAAGCCAAATTCTTATCCTTAAATGCTTTTATTCTTAAAACAAAAATAAGGCAAATACAAAGCACAATGAATTAGATAAGAAAAATAAACACTAGGATGCAGGAAGTAGAAAGTAATGTAGATAAAAGAAAAAATGATTTTGGTATTAACAATAAGACATCTCAAACCTCAAGGAGAGTAATAAATATCATACCATCTGAGCTAGTATAGAATGTAGGTAAAGAACAAAATTTCCTCAGTTATTTTATGAGTTTAAAACCTGATTCTAAAACCTGAGAGTAGGATAGATCAATTCAAATAATATATTAGTGATTTAAATCCTATATATATACTAAATGATACTATTGTGATTTATTCTGAAAGCGTAAAAGTAGTTAATATTAAGAATCTATTAATAAAAATCTCTCATGTTAATAATCAAAAGAAAAGCATGATTTGTTATAAAATATGCAATTCAATATTCACATCTATTAGACATGTTTAGTAACTTGGGAATATAAATCCAGATTTCCTCTACAGTAACATGTAGACTTTTTACCTGAAATCTGTAACTCACATTATATTAGTGTCGGAATGACAGCATTATCTCCATTGAAGTCATGAATAAGGTAGAATATGCCCTGTCTCGCCTATTTAGAAAGTGATCTAGAGAGAAAATATTTGCAAAAGACATACCTGATAAAGGGTTTATTCAAAATATACAAAGAACTCTTAAAATTCAACAACATGCAAATGAAATATCCAATTTAAAAATAGGCAGAAGATCTGACTAGACACCTCACCAAAGATGGTATATGGATGGTAAATAATAAGCATATGAAAAGATGTTCATCATCACACATCATTAGGGAATTGCAAATTAAAACAATCTATTACTACATACCTAATCAAGTGACTAAAATCCAAAATAGTGACAACACCAAATGCCTATGATGATGTGAAGCAATGGGCACCCTCATTCATTGCTGATGGAAATGCAATATAGAAGACAGCTTGGCAGTTTCTTATGAACGTAAATATGTTATTACCATATAATCCAGCAATCATGATTCTTGGCATTTACCCAAAAGGTTGAAAACCTATATCCACACACAACCTACACGCAGATAGTAACAGCAGCTTTATTCATAGTTGCCCAAACTTGGAACCAGCTAACACATCCTTCAGTAGCTTAATGGATAAACTATAGTATATCCAGATAATGAAATATTATTCAGTGCTAAAAATGAAAGTTATCAAGCCACAAAACAAATAAAAGAACATGGAGGAAACTCAAAGCCATATAGCTAAGTAAAAGGAGCCAATCTGAAAGCCTACGTGCTTCACTCATGATATTCTAGGAAGAACAAAACTGTAGAGCTGGGAAGAAGATCAATGGTGTCCAGGGGTTCAGGAAAAGGAGTGATAAAGGAATAGGTAGAGCACAGGGGAATTTTAGGAAAAGAAACTATTCTAGATGATACTATAATGGTGGTTACGTGGCATTATATATTTGTCAAAACTCTTGGAATATAAGCACAAAATCACTTCGTGGCTAAGATCAAGTGGAATATAAGCACAAAGAGTGAACTTTAATATAAACCATGGACTTCAGTTGATAATGATGTTGATAATGATAACTAATGTATTACACCAATACAGGATGTTGATAGTTGAGGAGGGTGGGGTACAGGAGTATGGGAGGACACTACTTTCTAGTAAATTTTTCTGTGAATCTAAAATTGCCTTTAAAAATAAAGTCTAGGGGTGCCAGGGTAGCTCAGTCAGTTTAACATCCTACTCTTTTTTTTAAATTAACATATAATGTATTATTTGCTTTAGGGGTACAGCTCTGTGAATCATCAGTCTTACACAATTCACAGCTCTCACCATAGCATATACCCTCCCCAATGTCCATACCCAGCTACCCTATCCATCCTCTCCCACCCCCCAGGAACCCTCAGTTTGTTTCCTGAGATTAAGAGTCTCTTATGGTTTGTCTCCCTCCCGATCCCATCTTGTTTCATTTTTTCCCTCCCTACCAACCACGACCCCCTGTCTTCCCTCTCAAATTCCTCATATCAGAGAGATTATATGATAATTGTCTTACTCTGATTGACTTATTTCCCTAAGCCTAATACCCTCTAGTTCCATTCATATAATTGCAAATGACAAGATTTGGGTTTTTTTTGTTGTTGTTACTGTGGACTGCATGGTATTCCATTGTATGTATGTGTGTGTGTGTGTGCGTGTGTGTGCGTGTGTATCTCACATCTTCTTTATCCATTCATCTGTTGATGGACATCTAGGTTCTTTTTTTTTTTTTTTAAAGATTTTATTTATTATTTGACAGAGAGAGAGAGAGCACAAGTAGGCAAAGCAACAGGCAGAGAGGGAGAAGCAGGCTCTCTGCTGAGCAGGGAGCCCAATGTGGGGGTCGACCCCAGGACCCGGGGATCATGACCTGAGCTGAAGGCAACTGCTTAACCAACTGAGCCACCCAGGCACCCAGACATCAAGGTTCTTTCCATAGTTTGGCTATTGTGGACATTGTTACTATAAATGTTTTGTTGCCTGTGCCCCTTTGGATCATTACATTTGTATCTTTGGGGTAAATACCCAGTAGTGTGATTGCTGGGTCATAGGGTATCTCTATTTTCAACTTCTTGAGGAACCTCCATACTGTTTTCAAGAGTGGCTGCACCAGCTTGCATTCCCACCAACAATGTAGGAGGGTTCCCCTTTCTCCACATCCTCGCCAGCATCTGTCGTTTCCTGACTTGTTAATTTTAGCCATTCTGACTGGTGTGAGGCAATATTTCATTGTGATCTTGATTTGTATTTCCCTGATTTGTTTTTCTCTGATGCTGAGTGATGTTGAGTACTTTTTCATGTGTATGTTGGCCATTTGTATGTATTGTTTGCCGAAATGTCTGTTCATGTCTTCTGCCCATTTCTTGATGGGATTCTTTGTTCTTTGGCTATTGAGTTTGATAAGTTCTTTATAGATTTTGTATACTAGCCTTTTATTTGATACGTGATTTGAAAATATCTTCTCCCATTCTGTCAGTTGTCTTTTGGTTTTGTTGAGTGTTTCCTGTGCTGTGCAAAAGCTTTTGATCTTGAAAAAGTCCCAATAGTTCATTTTTGCCCTTGCTTCCTTGCCTTTGGTGATATTTCTAGGAATAATTTGCTGCGGCTGAGGTCAAAGATGTTGCTGCCTGTGTTCTCCTCAAGGATTTGGGTGGATTCCTGTCTCACATTGAGGTCTTTTATCCATTTTGAGTCTATTTTTGTGTGTGGTGTAAGGAAATGGTCCAGTTTCATTCTTCTGCATGTGGCTGTCCAATTTTCCCAACACTATGTGTTGAAGAGATTGTCTTTTTTCCAATGGACATTCTTTCCTGCTTTGTTGAAGATCAGTTGACCATAGTGTTGAGGGTCTATTTCTGGGCTCTCTATTCTGTTCCCTGGATCTATGTGTCTGTTTTTGTGCCTCTACCATACTGTCTTGATGATTATAGCTCTGTAATAGAGCTTAAAGTCTGCAATTGTGATGCTGCCAACTTTGGTTTTCTTTTTCAATATTCCTCTGGCTATTTGGGGTCTTTTCTGGTTCCATATAAGTTTTGGGATTATTTATTCCATTTCCTTAAAAAAGAATTGATGGTATTTTGAAAGAGATTGCACTAAATGTGTAGATTGCTTTAAGTAGCATAGACATTTTCACAGTATTTTTTCTTCCAATCCATGAGCATGGAACATTTTTCCATTTCTTTCTGTCTTCCTCAATTTCTTTCATGAATACTTTATAGTTTTCCAAATACAGGTTCTTTGCCTCTTTGGTTAGGTTTATTCCTAGGTATCTTATGGTTTTGGGTGCAATTGTAAATGGGATCCACTCCTTAATTTCCCTTTCTTCTGTCTTGCTGTTGGTATAGAGAAATAGCATCCTGCTCTTGATTTAGGCTCAGTTCATGATCTCAGGATCATGGGATGGACCCTACTTCCAATCTGAACTCAGCACAGTCTGCTTAGAGTTCTCCCTCCCTCTCCCTCTGCCCCTCCCCTTCTCATGTGCATGTACTTGCTCTCTCTCTTGCTCAATAAATAATAATAATAAATAAAATCTTTTTAAAAAATAATAAAATCTATTAATTTAAGGGAAAAAACAAAAGCAATCCTAGACATTCGAATGTGATGAGATTTGAAGTCAACATAATAGTCAACATCATAAAGGGGAGAATTCAAAATTGCCCTTTTTTGTAAGTGGTGATAGTATTTTCAAAAAGCCCCAGAAAAATTAAACTGAAAAAAAAAGGAAACTAATAGGACTAAAGTAAGTTTATGGGTAATAAAATAAATATACAGATATCACTTTACTATATAATACTAAAAACTAATAAGAGAATGTTGGTGGTGGGTATTAGAGAGGGCACGGATTGCATGGAGCACTGGGTGTGGTACAAAAACAATAAATACTGTTATGCTGAAAATAAATAATAAATTAAAAAAAGAAAATGTTAAAAATACAAAAATATAAATAATCTTATCAAACATATTTATGTACCAAGTACATAATTTTTTAAACTTCTAAAGGAAAAAAATAAACTTCTAAAGGCAGAGAAACATATTTCAAAAAAATTAAGTAAATAAAATTTAATTCACTAGATGGAAAGGTTTAATTAAGGTGTTGAAGATGAAAAAAAATGTGTTAAAGATGATTATTCTGTATAATCTTAAAATTAAGTTTAATTAATATCAAAATTCCATTGGGACATTTTTAAACATGAAACAAGTGTAGTCCAATTCATCTGGGAAAATAGAATTTTAAAAATGAGTATAGTCAAGTATATCTTATAAAAAGAAGATAAAAAGGAAATGTAATAGGCCAGGGATATTCTGTTCTATAACATATTAAATAAGGTTTATCAAGTAACAATAAATAAAAAAATCAAACAATATATCAAATGGTATGATATGAGCATGGTGGTGGGCCAAATAATAAAATAAAATGGAAATTTTAGAAACAGACCCAAGGATAAAAATATATTTTGTACATGATATATGTAGTATTGCAAATCAACTGTAAAAATGGATTATTCAGTAAATGATGTTTAGATACCTGGTTAATCATTTGGAACAGTATATCTATCATTTCCTCATTTTTTATACTAAGCAAGACAAACACACATACAGTATTTTCATTTTTTAATTTTTCTTCTAAATCTTTTTTTTTATTACATTCAGTTAGCCACTGTATTATACATACTTAGTCCTTGATGTAGTGTTCAATGATTCATTAGTTAAGTGTAATACCCAGTGCTCATTCATCATAGCACATGCCCTCCTCAATACCCATCACCCTGTTACCTCTAATCCCTCTCCCCTCTGAAACCCCCAGACTGTTTCTCGTGGTCCACTGTCTCTCATGGTTCATCTTCCTCTCTGATATCTCCCCCTTTGGATTTCCTTCCCTTTCCCTATGGTCCTCCGTGCTATTGCTTGTGTTCCACATATGAGTGAAAGCATATGATAATTGTCTTTCTCTGCTTCAACAATATATTGAAGGGATTATTCACCAGGACCAAATGGGTTTTATGACTGGGATGCAAGGGTGGTTCAACATTCGCAAATCAATCAACGTGGTAGAACACATCAGTATAAGAAAATGCAAGGACAATATGATCCTCTCAATTGATGAAGAAAAAACATTTGACAAAATACAACATCCATTCCTGATTAAAACTCTTCAGAGTATAAGGATAGAGGAAACTTTTCTCAATATCATAAAAACCATCTTTGAAAAGCCCACAGCAAATATCATTATCAATGGGGAAAAGCTGAGAGTTTTTCCCTTAAGATCAGCAACATGAGAGCGATGCCCACTCTCACCAGTATTGTTCAACATAGTGCTAGAAGTCCTAGCCTCAGCAATCAGACAACAAAAAGAAATAAAAGGCATCTAAATTGGCAAAGAAGAAGTCAAACTCTCCCTCTTTGCATATGACATGATACTTTATGTGGAAAACCCAAAAGACTCCACCCCCAAATTACTAGAACTCATACAGCAATTCAGCAATGTGGCAAGACACCAAATCCATGCACAGAAATCAGTTGCTTTTCTATACACTAACAATGTAGCTGTAGAAAGAGAAATTAAGGAATCAGTGCCATTCACAATAGCAACAAAAACCATAAGATACAGTGTTTTTAAAGTTAAATTTAAGAAAAAAATCCATAACAACCACAGGTTAATTGGAAAAATGGAGCCCAGGAAAAGATTAGTATATCTTCTGTATACTAATAAACTCCATATACAGTTGACTTTGAACAATGTGGGTTAGTGGTGCTAACCCCTTGCACAGCTGAAAATCTTTGTATAACTTTTGACTCTCCAAAAACTTAACTACTAATAAACTAGTCTTGACAACAAGCCTTACTGATAACATAAATAGACAATTAACATATATTTTTACATTATGTGTGTTGTAGAACGTATCCTTACAATAAAGTAAGCTAGAGAAAAAATGTTAAGAAAATAATAGGGAAGGGAAATACATTTAGAGTATGAAACTGTATTTATTGATAAAATCCACATATAAGTGAAACCATACTGTTCAAACTGGTATTGTTCAACAGCCAGTTGTAACTAAAAAGAAAACAGTAAAATTGGGAAATAGTTCCAATATATGGACAAGAAAGTATGATACATTTTTTATTTAAATTAAATTAGTCAATATTTTGAAGGAATGATAAATTTAACATATAATGAACTCTTACACTTTAATATGTAACAGCAAATCCTATTAGGAAATAGTATTAATTTTTTTAATCATGAAAAATGTATAAAAAACTATAGTACACAGTGTTGGTGTGTAGAGGAAATGGATCTGCAAGGCAGTTTATCAATATGTGTAAAAATCTGTTAAAATACATAAACTTTAACCAGATAATTTCTTCCTAGGGTTTTCCCATAAAGACATTCTGAGTTATTGTAATGAAATATAAGAAAGTTCTTGCACCCAGCAATATGGAATTTATTAAACAGATAATGATATGTCCATACATGAAATATTTTCAGCTTCTGAAAATCAAAACAAAAAATATTTATGTTTGAGAAACTATACTTATGGTGTACTGCCAGTAAAAAAAAAAGAAGAAGAAGAAGAAGAAGAAGATAAGCCTAACTGGAAATTGTTAGGGTCCCTAATCAAAGGAGCGAGACTGATACAAAGAGAAGGTCAAGCAAAGCTTTATTTCACACCAAGCATCGAGAATCAAACTAACCAGTCAGGGCCGTCTCTTATAAAGATGCGACAACCCTTCCCAGTCTCACAGACTAACTTTTATAGAGGTGGTTGAGCCTGGCCTATACACAGGCAGCCAATGGGATTGCAATACACAGGGAAAACTGCACAGTCATGCTAGGTCGGCAATACGGGTGGCCAATTGAATTTCAATTTACCATAGTAAATAAATGTGCACCCTACTGATTAGATGTCTCCACCCGGCCTGGCCTGCCCTTGTATCTGGGCTTTGCAACTAAGTTCCCTGGGAGGGACAGGGTCAATCTAAGTTTAGAACCCAATGGCTTCCTCGGCTAACCAGGCCCTTACAGAAATAGTACAAAAATATGGAAAGTAAAAGTTCGATTGTGTGGTGGTAAGGGAGGAAAAGGTGTGTGTGTTGTGTGTGTGAATGTGTGTATGTGTGTGTACTTGTAGAATCATTATTTCTGAGAAATGAGATCATGGGTGGTTTTAATTTTCTTCTTTATACTTGTGTTTATACTTTTGTTTATACTTGTGTTTATTTTTTCTCCCAATTTTTACATTTCTTAATTAGAAAAGAAACAGAATAAATAGGACATAAGTAAGTTGAACAAGCCAAGCAAAAGGCTAGGGGTTCCACAGTCACATGGTGTGAGTCACATGACTCAGAGGTAAGCAAGTTCCGAGGGTGACACAGACAGCAAGTGAGGCTGGGAATGTAGCAGAATTCCTTGCACGCTAGATGCCTCTCAGACTTGGCTGGAACATGGCAGAGAGAAATAGTCTGTTGACCAAAAATATAGTAACAAAGCTGGCCCAGACCCAGGTGCCTTGGTCCTAGCAAGGTGATGGGGGACATACATGTGGGTCATAAGGACACAATAAAACAAAGCATAAGTTTGGTACTTGCAACCAGAAGATAGCATTGAGTGTTGTTTGTATAACTGTATTTGTTTTTATTTGCTTGTAAGAATTTGAGTCCTGGGACCTAATCGGTTTTATGTTTTGAAGATGACTTTTATGGAGTCAAGCAAAGTCAGACTTTGCTTCCCTTCTTTCATCCCTTGTCCAATTTTTCCCAAACATATTTTCTGTCTACTTCCTTATCCCTTTGTTCAACATGACCTCTTCCTCTGCCCCCCCTTAGAATACTAATATAATGGAAAGTTATATGGACACACACACAATAACCATCACACACAAGTACACTCTCATAACACATCACACTCACATGTTTACACACCATGTATACTCATAAAGCTCTATTTCTTAGTTTTGCTTCCAATAGTGAGTGTAGTATCTTTTGTTCATTCACTCGTTCAGCCAGTGTTTATTTAATACCTACTTTGTGCCAGAACTATGCTGGTACTTAAGAGAATGAATCAGGCAAATCCAGTCCTCCAGCTCCTGGAGTTTATTATAGTCCACTGCAGCAGGAGAAACAAACAATCAAATAATTGTACTGACAAATAAAAACTCACCCTTAGTCAAGCATTCATTCTAGAACATTTGGCATGTGCTTCTTTCCTAAGAGCTGGCAGCACAGAAAGGTGTAACAAGCATGGGGGCTGTCCCTGAAGAGCTTGTAAATTGCAGAAGAACCAGGATGTGAATATTCGGGAGAATTTCCTAAGGATCAGACCTTGTGCTAGGTGCTCAGAGGTATGAGGCTATTGGCTCTTCACAGGGCTTGAATTTAGGCGTATCCAGCTCAAAATCACATGTATAGCCAAATTTCAACACCCATTTTTCCTCATGAAGGAGTTAAAATACAAGTAGCGCAATACAGAATGGGACATAAGGATATTAATTAGCTATAATGGTGAGCCGTCAGTATGTGCCATGAATAATGTGGTCTGCCAGCAGAACCCCACTCCAAGTAAAGGGCATGATGCCCCCCACCCGCATCGCTCCTACCCCATTCAGGACTGTAGAAGTAGGGAGGCCTCACTGTGGTCATGACCTTTGTGGTTCTTCTCTGTCTATACCCACCTGCAACAACCCCAGGGAGCTAGAATCTGCTTGGACATACTTTCCATTGACTTCGCCCAAGCTTGAATAAGCGGAAATGAAACCAATTGCTAATGAGAGATGCAAAGCACAAATAGCACTTTACTGAAGAATAATGATGAAGCGCATTTGGCCATATGTCAGCGAGCTCAAAGGGAAGAAAGAGTCTGACTATGGTTATTACCATCTACATTCCCCTCAAAGAGTTCCGTAAAATTCTTTCCATTTGCAGAATTAAGCTATAGTTTGCATATAAACAAGACCTTAATGGTTCCTGGAAGATCCCCACATTTTAAAATATCAGTCTTGAAAACAGAACCAAACATCAGTGCCTACAAATGCTGTGAATTGTAATCTATGTATCTTAAGACATTAAAACCTCCTCGCTTTGTTGGAAGAACACGCATCAATTAACATCTCTATTGAATATGCAAGACTGTGTCAAACCGCAGATACTGTGTAGGAGGTGGTACAGACCTGCTGCTTTTAGCTCTTGGACCACATTTATCGGCCCAAAATGATTTACATAGAGCTGTCTTGATAGAAAGGGCAATGAGAATTGTTCCTGGGAAGATATGTTGAGCTATATGGAACTCAGAAAAAAATGTTGACTTAAAACTACATTTTTAGTGTTCTCATCTACATCCAATAAAATGTACCAAGTCAGAACTGTTTAATTCGCATGTGACCAAACCTACCAAAACCTAAATCAAAGTGGCTTAATTCCCACAAGGAATTAAGGGTGTCGCCTCATGTAATTGAAAGTTCTAGGGCTTCTAATGGAGCTGGCAGTAGGGTCTCAGGCATGTTGTCAGATTCTGTTTCATAGGGTTCTGCCATCCTGTCCCATGCCTCTACCAAGTCCAGGATTATGTTTTCCTGAGTTTAAGTCCAGACAAAGTGAGAACTCCTCTGTTCCTAACAGCTCCAATTAAAGCCAGAGGATCACAGCTCTTTGACTTGGAGTGGGTCCTACACCTTTCCAGAAACCAATGACTACGGCCAGGACATAGTGAGTTCCGTCCTCACAAACCAGGGAACGGGATCATTGGAAAGTCAGTACCAGAAAGGAGAGGAATGGATACTGGACAGGCAAAATCAAAGCATGTTTGCAAAAACTCTGGAGGGGGTTTTAATTCCTTTTCATGTGAAGTAGTGATATGATGCTATCAACATGATCACTATTGCTTATTAAATACATACTGTATTTCGAGCTCTCTTATCACAACACCGGGAGATAGGTGCTGTTATGCCCATCTTACTAATGATGAAACTGGAGCTCTAAAAGTTTAAGGGAATGGCTAGGACTGTGCAGCTAGTAAGTGGGGGAAGTCAGGATTTTCACTCAGGTCTATCTCAGGACCTAGCTTTGTCCATTGCGCCTGCCCCTAGGTCAGTGTTCTCTACTTCGGATTCGATGGAAAAAACGGTGTCTGCATGCATGCGCATGTATCTATCAATATTGAGAATTGTGCAACTGATGGAAGAGGAGGTAAATAATGAAGAGAAGAGGATGTCTTCAGAATGGGCACACTGGTGAAGGCACCCCACCACCCCACCACCCCACCACCAAACTTTGCATCTCTGGAGAAGCCCAGGCCCATTTGTGCCAGGGAGGTCCTATCGGGGGAGACGGAGGGAAGTGGGCAGGCAGTTTTTTAACCATCACGTATTTCGATGGCTTTCTTTTCCTTGTCAAGTTCCCAGCAGCTGCGGGACTTATTAAGACAGAATAATGTTGCATATTCATCAGATGACTTGTTAATCATCTGCCGAGCCCCTCTGGAGAGCAGGAGTCCTGGAGTGCAAATGAAGAATAGCAGACGCTTGTCCTCACCCGCTCCTGAGCAACGTGCTGTTGGCAATTATATAAAAAGTTTTCAGGAAAGTGGGCTTAAACCGGAAGGGGAGTTTGCTGTTGGTAGATGCAGCATGAGTTCTTTCTGATCGTCTCTCTGGCATCTTACTCTATTCCCACTATATGGGTGATGAAAGAGTACTCCCCAGTATACAGAAGAGACAAACTGAGGCCCAGAGAATGAATGGTGGAGAGCTTCAGTGTAGGGCAAAATGAGAAGTCGGGTCTCCTAACCCTTCTTTTAGTATTCCTACTGGGAGGGACCTTTCATCTCCGTTTTGGTGTCAAGAACCTGCTCATTATAACACATAATTCTTTGGGATGCCTGCCCTTTGCCTGTTTAGTTCCTTAACAAATCCCAAATTCCTAGTACAGAGCTTGGGTCCTAGAGGAGATTGAAAAAAGATTGGCTGAATGAATGAACCCAAGTTCTCCAGATCCCAAGTGGGCACCTGACCTATCATACACAAGGAACACAGTCCAGTCTCAATCCACTATGACTTCCAGGAGTGAGCCCTCCCAGAGAACCTCAGGGAATGCTGCCGACACCCACAGACTCAGTCTAATTACAACCCCTTTTGAGAGGCTGCTTTAGGTTTCTTGGTAGATCCCAAAATGGTGCCTGAAAATTGTTCCTTCTGTCCACTCTGCTCTCCCTTTACCACTTATCCAGAAGGACGGGCCCAGCTCCAGCCTTAATTCTTCCAAAGTCCCGGTAATGGCAGGCCGTGACATTACTATACTAAGTATCCCCTTCCCTATAATGAAAGCAATAACAATATACCTTATTTTATTATAATTATCAGGAAGACATGAGATAATGCCCTGAAATATCAGGCTGTCACAGAGTAAGCATGTAGGAAAAGTTAGCCATTGTCATTTATCATTTAAAGGTGCTGGTTAAGAGCACAGACTTTGGACCCAGATCACTGGGTTCGAGTTCCAGCTCTGCTATGTTAATAACTATGTGATCTTGGGTAAGTTACATCCCTTGCCTCACTTCCTCATCTCTGTAATGGGGATGATAATAGAATATGCCTCATAGGGCTGCTATGAGACTTAAGTGAATCGATATGTATAAAGAAAACAGAACATTTCCTAACACACAGTTCATACAAGAGATGGAGCAGGGGGTTATCCAGAAAATCTTAGTACTAGATACCAGATAGTGCTGACCCTTGAGTCCCCAGGGTCCCCCATTTTTGTTCATTACTTACCACCATGTAAGAATTCTTCACCTTTACCCAACTGAGCCTTTCACAAATGCTGGGTCCCCTACGTCTCCTTTCTGACCTTACCAGAGGAAGCACAAAAATTGTTAGAGCCAAGGTGTGCCTCGTCCACAGTGAAGATAGCCTATTGCCCTGTCGACTGAAATTCTTAACATCCCAGAAGGATCTGCATTTGGATTACTCTTTGGATGCTGTTCTTCTCCAGGAAAAAAAGGGGGGGGGGGACACATGAATAAAAGGACCCACTAAACTAGTTCCTCTATAAGGAAAGAGACGATCTTCCCCAAATTCCATCTTCTGCCCTAAAGTGCTGAATCAGCTTCTGACACCCAGAATGTTCTTTTCCAGCTCTGTGACCTTAAAATCCAGACTCTCTTTCTGGAAGGCAATTGCTGGGAATCTTCAAATGGGAGTCTGTCCCATTTTACAGAAGGGCCCATTCTATGGCATTCTATCATTCTCACAGTGTGGGCCCTGGACCAGCATAATCAGCTTCACCTGGCAATTTGTCAGAAATGAACATTTTAAGGACCCACCCTAGACCTCCTGAATCAAGAACTTGGGAAGTGTGGTCCAATCAACTGCTCTTAACAAGCTCTCCAGGAGATCTTAAATGCCTTCTCAAGCTTGCGGATAACATGTTTATGGCGAGTCTTCATGCTGTAAAGCAGACTTTCCTAAGTTAACTCTTCTAGTCCGTTGTCCTGAATGCCCAGAGGCATCAGGCTTTGCTGAGTGCCCACCTCCCACATATGTCTTCCTCCCTCTATCCTTGCTTCTGTCCTTCAGGGTACAGCTCCAATGGACCTCTTTCAAGAGTGGTTCTTAGTTCTTGCAAGGAAGCATACTAGGCTAGTGGTTAGGAGAACAGTCTTCAGAAGCAGACAATCCCCAGTGGAAGTCTTGATTCTGTGACTTATACCCCAGGCAAGGTGCCTTCCTCTTTGCTCCTCAATTTTCTCATCTGTAAAGTGGGTATAATAACAGCTACATTTGGGTGAGGCTCTCTTTTATGAAAGCACGTTGAGTGGAAATAGGTGATAACATGGCATCTATGTATAAAATGAACAGTGATCCCTCTGGTTTTTAGTCTAACCACACAATAAATAACAGATCAATCATTCTCACACTTTGCTGCACATGAAAATCACCTAGGTAAATTTTAAGACCCTAATGCTTGTGCAGCATCCCAGACCAATGAAATTAGAATTTCTTGGGGTTGGATATCAGTATTTTATAAAAATTGACAAGGTGCTACCAAGTCTGGGAACCACTACTCCAGATTGCTTTCTAGTCTCTTTATAAATGGCTTGAATCATGGGGTTTGGCCCAGCAGCGTGATACGGCACCCTTGTAACAAAGCCATCTTGTCTATAGATGGTATTTTGCATGTGCCCCATCAGCCTAGCCAGAAGGTAGGGCCACCAAAGCCAACTGGGGCCCAGGCCTCCTTGTTTTCCCCATCCCCAAGCCTGGAATATGTTCAAATCATGACTTGAATTCAGCAGGTGCTTGCTCTTGATGAACTAATTTAAATAGAAACTGAGCTGGGAGGTCCTGGGTGGCTCAGTGGGTTAAAGCCTCTGCCTTCAGCTCAGGTCATGATCTCAGGGTCCTGGGATTGAGCCCCACATCAGGCTCTCTACTCAGCATCGAGCCTGCTTCCTCCTCTCTCTGCCTACGTGTGATCTCTGTCAAATAAATAAATAAAATCTTTAAAAAAAAAAGAAAAGAAAAGAAAAGGAACTGAGCTGGTAGAAATGAGTCCCCAGTAGGCCATCTCAAAGAGGTCTGAAATGAAGAACAGGGACTCTAAAGCCAGGCTTCAATGGTTTGGGCTATGATAGAACAATTCACTAACTGTGTGACCCTGGACAAGTTAATCAACTTTTCTGTGCCTCAGTTTCCTCATCTCTAAAAGGGAGCTATTCTAATCAGTAGCTCTACCTCTTGAAGTTGTCATAAGGATCAAATATAATAACATGAGTGAAGTACTTAACACAGTACTTGACACATCAATAAATGTTACCTGTCACTATTATTGTGCTAGAGACTTAATCTAAGCTGTCTCAGACTCCAGCTTTAGGATTGGTGTGATCATAAGATCTGCTTTTCCTTCTCATTTTCCTCAGATTGGATTTAAGACAGCAGAATTGCTCTATTTGAAATTTTGCGATGCTTCAGTATTCCCCCGCCTTCTTTAGTAGTCATTACAGTGCCTGACACACACTAGGATTCAATAAATATTTAGATGGAAAGAATAAAGTAGATGAATGGGACTAAAATGAACTATTTCTCTATTAGACACGATTGTTATCCCTGTGGAGTCAGAGAAAGGAAAGTGTCTACTTCAAAAGGAAATACAAACACCAACAAAACCCAAGGATAGAGAGAAAAACAGACACCCCTGGCATTTTGTCATTTAAATCATAATAGCATACCATATGTCTTTTTGTATAATCTCTTTATTTTAGCCTTTGCTGGGTCCCCATGTAAACATCACTAATTCATTCAGTCATTAAAGTGACAATTCCTAATTACAAGCTACAGTGAATTAAGTCTTGAAAGGGACTCTGTGGCAAGAAGGGCATGAGTCAGCCTGTGGCTTAGCTGCTCCAAGACTCTCAAATGCATCAACTCAGCTAGTAAGTCATAATGCACTTGTCTTAAAGCCCTGCTTGGGCTAATGGGTTTGTTCAGCTCTGAAAGAAAATACAAACATTTTTTAAGGGATGCCTGTGTGGCTCAGTTGGTTAAGCATCTGACTCTTGATTTTGGCTCAGGTCATGATTTCAGTGTTCTGGGATTGAGTCCCGAGTCGGGCTGCACACTTAGTGAGGAGTCTGCTTGAGATTCTCTGTCTCCTCCTCCCTCTATCTCTCCCCCTACCCAATGTGCATTCTCTCTTAAAATGAATACATCTTAAATTTTGTGGGGGTGGGGTGGGGAGGGAGCACATTTATCCAGTAGCTTGAAAAATCCAACCAGTAATGGCCTGGCAACTGGGCAATTTGGTTGGTGGCATAGAACTCCATTACAGGAGACAGTAGATCACAGCAGTTTTTAGAGAAGAGGCTTTGAGGCCAGACATGCTCTGCTGGAATCTTGGTTCCTCTCCCCACACAGTTCATGGCCCGGAACAGTGCTACACCAAGCCTACTTTACAGACCACCATCAGTCCATAGACTGTTACCGCTGGTGAGGTTAGGGGCTTGTGCAGAATGTTCATCAGCTACATCACTAAGCACAGCATTAGTTCTGCCTCCTCTTTGTTTTGTTTTTCCAAAGTAAGACTTTCCCAATGAAGGAAGCAGTAGGTTGATTTACATTTTTTTATTGTGTTATGTTAGTCACCATATAATACATCATTTGTTTTTGATGTAGTGTTCCCAGATTCATTGTTTATGGATAACACCCCGTGCTGCATTCTAATGTAATTTGCTTCTTCCTTTGTTGACTGACAGCGAAGAGCTCCCAGAGCAACTTTTTGAGTAGCAACAACCAGGGCAAGTTACTTATTCATTGTGAGGCTCAGTTACCTTTTGGGTAGATTAGGGATAATCATTCCTACTAAGTAATATGGCTACTGTGAGACTAGAATGAGGTCTGACATGCTACATGCTTAGTATAATGCCTGGTGCATATTAGGTGCTCAATAAATGAGAGCTATTACTAACCCAGATAATATAATCCTAATCTAGCATATGATGTTAATGCTCTTATCCGAAGTGACAAAACCAAAACATGTTCAGGAAACAAAGGGTTCAGTGGTCAAATAAGTTTAGAAAACTGATTAAGCTCTGGAGGACAGAAGGAATTCATCCTAGGTGTCTGTCATGTTTCTGACTCTTTAAGACCAAAGCTATTTTATTTTTGGTTCTCCAAAGCCATCAGACGTTATATTCAATAAATGCATGGAAAGCCTAAAGGCAGATTTTACTTTGGAACCAGCTGTCCGGACATCAGTAGACTGAAAACTGTCCCAAGTATCTTATGTCTCATATTTTCCTCCCCTGGACAGTCTTGAGCATGAGTGATTGTTTCTTCTGGATTATCTCCAACTGGCTGCAACTCCCATCCTCCCCTGTTTAGACCGTCCTCCTACACTTCTTGAATCACTCTGAATACCTGACTGGACTTTTGGTACTGTGGCCTCAGCAAATGATCCTTTAAGGCCAACTAACCAGGAGTTTAAGAAAGTTGTTTTCAGGAAACCACAAGTCTTTGGCGGCAGAGAGAGGTATACACACACGGGGTAGTTTCCTCAAGAAATCTCAAAGGTACTCTTGGAGCTTTCAAGCATTTTCATTCTACAGCTTCCCATCAAGTCTCCACTACAATATTTTAGATTTTTTCTTTTAGTTAAATGACTGCACACTTACTTTAGATTAGCTCTATATTAATCAGGATTCTTTTAATTAAAGGTGACACAACTCTAATCAAAGTAACTTGAACAAAAAGGTGAATTTGTTAATATCCATGACTGGGAGGGATGGAGGAGCTGCTAACTCGAGGTGTGACTGAATCTGGGGACCAAATGATATCCTTGGGGCTTCCTGTCTCTCAACTCTGCTTTTCCTTCTGCTTCTCCTTGTTGATTTCATTTTCTTCTGCAGATTTATTTCCTCCCAGTAGATGTAACTTGGAAGCTCACAGTTTGGGGGGAGGGGTGTCACATCTTCATAGCTTATAATCCTGGAGACAGAAAGCTGTCATTTCTGAACATCCAATTATAAAATCCCAGCATCACCTGTCCATCTGAAATCAGAAAGTTAGTTACATTAACCCACCAAGGCTGGGTATGTGGTACTCCTGCCGATCGTCCCTTTCCCTTTATAGCCTGGGTCTTAGGGAATTGTGAACTGAAGCCCCACTAGAACTACCTGGAGTCAGAAAACATTTAGTTTTTCAAAGGAGGGAGGAGATGTTGGGCTGATTTACAGAAGTTATAGAATATTGGAGGGAGAGGGTAAAACATAAAAAGAAAGACATAATGGAACTTCAAACAAAAAATAAGCGAGTAAGTTTAGGTAAGCAGGTCTTGTGAAGGTCACTCGAATTACTCAATATAAGATAAATAACTTGTCTGTCTAAGGAATTGACTAGTCTTTCTTATTAAAACCTCTCTTTAGAGCACCTGGGTGGCTCAGTGGGTTAAAGCATCTGTCTTTGGCTCAGGTCATGATCCCAGGGTCCTCGGATCGAGCCCCACATCAGGCTCTCTGCTCAGCAGGGAACCTACTTCCTCCTCTCTCTCTCTCCCTGTCTCTCTGCCTACTTGTGATCTCTGTCTGTCAAGTGGATAAATAGTCTTTAAAAAAAAAGTCACCTCTCCTTATTATATTGGAACTCACTTGATCTAATATAAAAACCGTATTTCCCACTTTTTTGACAGAAGCAGGAATTTTCTCATCACAACTTGGCCTTGCTGTTGTCTCTCTCTGTCATTTCTCTTAATGAAATGTCTGCCACAAAGTAAATGTTTAATTCATATTAGTTATATTCCCCATTTTGACTTAGGTTATTATAAGAATAGTCTCATTAAATATTTATAATAGCCTTACATATAATAACCTTATATTATTACAGCTACTGTTTTTTCTTTTCTTTTCTTTTTTTTTTTTTTTTTTTTGGCCATGAGGAAATTGAAGCTCACAGACTTTGGGATATTGTTATGCTCATACCATTAGTAATGGAGAGGGGGCTGATATTATCCAGGTTTGTCTGACTCCAAGCTGAAACTCTTCATCTCCACATAATGAATTCAATCTCTGGTTGTTGGAAGAAGAGAGGAGAAAATTGACCTTCTTGACCTAACTCCAAATCCAAGTCCATAGAAGTAATTCATACCGTCCCAGCCACTAGGTACCTGCCTCCTCATGATTACGAAGCATTCATTATACAAGGATCCTTTATTTAATTTTTAAGACTATTGAGTTGAGGATGCTTCCTTGACAGCCCAATCCAATAACGTACAACAAAATCTCCCCACAGACATTTCTTGTTTAAATACAAATGCCACATCCTATTTAATTTGAAAAGCAGAAACATGATTGGGCTTGTTTTCAGCAGTTCCATTTGGCCCTTCATTGGCACCTTTCTGTTAATACTAATGTACTCCCGGGTTGTGGATAATTTTAGCATTACCGAAGCTCTAGGTCATCTCATTTCTGTTGTTGCTGTTGCCCATGCCCGTTCATGTTTTACCCCCCGCTACGATGCTCATCTTCATTTTATACATGTCACCAGCTTGAGAGTCTTGAAAGATGTAACCAAGGTTTCTAAATCCAAAGTAAGTATCAAATGTTTAATACTGGTTAAGGCAGTAACAGTGATTTTTCTTCCTCTACTCACTTGACTCTTAAGTCCTCTCTGGCTTGCTTGTATATTTGGAAATGAGTTAACACCTGCAAGAGAAGGCAGATTGTCTGCTTTAAAATCTTGGATCAGAAGTACACTAGAAATATCTTACAATTTTATGTGTCAATTATACTTCAGTAAAGTTGAAAAAACATCTTTGGATCAAAGAGTTCAAAGGGAGCCCAAAGTCCCTGTCCTGGGTCTCTGCCTTAGAACTTCACGTGTCTCCTCTCTCCTCCCCAACTCCTCTGTCTCCTTCCCTGATGTCCCTCATCTTTGCCATTTCTCAGGTTCCTGTCTGATGTATTAGGATGATTGAGCTGGAAGCAACAGCTGACATCTTTGTCTCACACATCAAGGAATTTCTCCATCAGTCAGTTCTTAGTTAATTCAGCAGCTTAGGTCCTTCCCCTCTTTGTTCTGTGCCCCTCAGCAGGCGGTCTTGGTTCTTACACTAATTATCTTGTTGTTGCAATTGGCTTCAAGTCCCCGGTACCACACTGTACGAGCTAGCTAACCGAGATGGACGCTTCTGTGCCTCGCTCTCTTTTCCCCAGTGAGGAGCACTGTCCCAGAAGCCCCCCAGCCCTTACTTCTTAATGGCCAGAGCTGCATCCCAGGCCAGGCCCAGGCCCAGGCCCAAACCTTGTGGAATGGAATACCATCACAGACTTAGACTAATCAGATTTATGCTCTGAAGCTGGGAAGAGGCCCCACCATGAACACCTAACTACAAGGAGTGAGAAGACAGACAAAAAATCGGGGTTCTGCTGCTGAAAAGAACTGAGGATTCAGCAGGTAGTGTCTGGCTCAGTCTTGGGGAGCTTCCAGGGAGGGCTTACGGCCTTCATTATAACCAGTAGGGCAATGACTCCTACTTATTTATCTTCAGCCTGGATTTCTTCTGAGAATCAGAGAGGAGACTCCAAATATCCACTTAGCTATTCCACTTAGCTCTATAGATCTTCATTTTGTTTTTTGTTTGTTTGTTTGTTTTGTTTTGTTTTGAGGTCTTCCTCTTGAAAAACCCCCCATTCCTCCAGTTACATGTGCCACTTAGACCTCTCAGAAGCTCTCTCCGGGAAAATACCAAATACCTTTTTAATCAGCCTCTTTCACTCCTAGGACTGTATCCAGGCCCCCTGAACTCTCCTCGGAGGTCTGTTGAATGAAGAAAGGTCCTGCCAATGGGTCTCGTGCTATGAGCTCCTTCCAGTGGGCATTAGTTTTGTATTAGGCCTTATTTGAGCAGAACTCCTCACTGAAAGATCAGGGGGGATAGAGGAAGTCCCTGTATTTCTATCAAAACATTAGAAAGCTCTCTTACTGTCACTTATAAATGTACAGGGAAAGAGAAAAAGAGAGTAAAATTGATATTTACTTAATGCAGTGTTATTTAAACAATTAGAAACATTGAGAATCCAAGTGTTCTATTTCTTATAAAAAAGTGATAAAGAGTACTTTGAACCATGCCTGCTTTCTTCTCATCACAGCACTTACAACACCAAGTGAACACCCTCTCTATGTTCTGGCGAACTGTCATGCTTCGTTCTAAGTTTGGATTCGCTTCCAACGTTTTTCTGTGTTTTTTTTTTTTTTTTTCTTTTTCCCTTTGCACCTTCAAGGTTGTGAAATAGCTCTGAGAGTTCCTTTCATGTGGTTTTTTTGAAGGTGCCAATTTCTCTGGGCTATTTTCCTCATCTATGTGGATAAGTCACCTTCTCTAAGTTCTTCTGATTGGCTGGCTGGAGTCTCCCAGGGGTGGCACTCAGCATTCCAGGTCCTCTTTTGCTGCTCTCTTTGCATTGTTAGAATTCTCCTTTTTTTTTTTTTTTTTTAAAGATATTTATTTATTTGTCTATTTGAGAAAGAGAGAGAGAGAGAAAGAAAGCAACAGGAGAGGGAGAGACTAAAGCAGACTCCTGTTGAGCATAGAACCCCCACACAGGGCTCAGTCTCAGGACCCTGAGATGATGACCTGAGTGGAAATCAAGAGTCAGATGCTCACTCCACTGAGACGCAGGTGCCCCAGAATTTTCCTTCTGATTTGAATTTTATTTTCACTTCTTATTTCCTTTCCTTCGTATTTGCTGGCCATCCCCCTCTTTTGATTACCCAGTTCTGTAACATGTCCCATGAGTGTCTCACCAAGAGAGACCAGGAGGCAGCGCAATCCCAAGGTTTGCTTGGTTGTGCACCACTGAGACCTGCGCCCGGCGACCAGCTCCCCCTAGATCTTGAAAGACGTGACTTGATTGGTCACTGACCATGGGGTGTATCTGTTATTTTCAAGGTGATTTGTGGACTAAAAGAGCTGGAGGCACACTTTATTCAATGGCTCCTAATTACTATACTGTGGTAACTGGAAATTGATCTGCGCTGTTGGGAAATTGATGCCTATTGAACGCAACCACAGTGGCTGAAATCTGCATACCGTGAAGGGTGAAGGTCACTTATGTTGTAATTCAGGACAGAGCTGTTCAGTGGTCCCTCGCAGACTGTTTTCAGTTCTGTACTTACGAGACACCCCAGGCCAGCCCACTCCTTCTAGGTGGCTGCAAAGTAGAGCACAGTTTCATCAAATGCCCATTCCTGGACCTTATGCCTGGTCTCTGGCTTTAGGAGAGGATGTACTGTTAGCCTTGAGTCTGTGCAGCAGGCCTGGATGGAAACAGCTGTTAATTAGGGAGGTGACACATAGTAGCTCTGCTGAGAAGCGGGAATGCCATTACCAAGTTTAATAAGCCGAGTAACTGCCTGTGTGTCAATCAAAGATGGTAAAGGGAACAAATAAGTAGCCTGCAGGTCCCCTCTTTCTTTGTTACCGATCCGTTAGCAAAAATGAAAACTCACTCTTTCAGTGCTTTGGCCTTTGGAACCTAATGTAATCCAATCTAATCAAGGGAATGCTGAGAGAAGGCCTGGGGGACTCTGACCTTGTCTTTGCTGTGTGACCTTACCCAGAAATTGGAACCTTTGTTTACTGGCACTGGGTCCATCCCTTGCTTTCAAATCCTCTCTTTGTCACAGGCACCGGGCAGGCCCCTTTGATGCCATCACAGGAGATCTCTACCCTAACCTCAAAGTGGCTTGAAACAGTGAGAAAGCCTTTGTATTTGCTCACTTGGAGCTCATGGAGATGCCACCTCTTTCATTTAGGAAAAATAGAGTAGACATATCTTCTGTTCTGTGTGTGTGTGCATGTATGTGTGTATGTGTGTCTATTTAATTACATACTTTCTTTTATGTGTTGGAGAGAAATGTTAGGTTATGGTAAGGGCACAGACCGCCATCAGAGCTGAATTGCTACCTAGCCTTGACCACTGAATGTAGTTGAGATGTTCTATGTCTTACTGACAAGGGATTCGAGATGTGATGGCTACTGATGGTCGCAAGCTGGTGTGTGGTCCAACAAGCTGATCTGTGTACAACATTTCACACAATCAGTGGGACATTGTATGTGCTCAAAATGCTATTTTCCTAACCTCTCCATTCTTTCTACTTTAGCTTCTAGTACTCAGAGAGGAAATTATTGTTCAGTTGTAATGATTAACCAATCCTAAATAATTGGTATAGTTAGATTTCTGCTCTAAATATTTAACTTTTCATGGTATGTGTGTGGTTGTGTTCTTTTTTAAAATTTTTATTTTATTTTTTTCAGTCTTCCTAGTGTGTGGTTCTGTTCTTGTTTCTTTTTTGATGTGCTTAAATATTAGAAACCTGCTGAAATCACTTGTAGATATGCATGGGGATACAAAAAGGATAAATGAATAAATAGTAATATCTCCATTGACATCCCAGTGATGTATAAATCATTCTTCTCTTCTTTCCTCTGGTCTGGTAACCTGTTGTGATACACAGCCACATTCTTCAGCTTGTGGAAAGCTTTACCTCTGAAATAACTCAGTTTTTTTCTGCAGTTCTTTTGTTTCTTCCAAACAGTTGGCACACTGTCAAAGATTTTGACCATGATGTTTTGCTTGCCAACCCCTCATAGGTGGCTTGGGACAAGTGTTGGTATATTTTGGAATGGCAGAAAAAATGTTTTGTATTTATCAAACCCCATCTCATTTATTCTTTGTCGTTAGTTAGGCTGAGGTCATGACCGGGTTCAGGCAATAGGATGTGGGTGGAAGTGATGGCCGGGTGATAAACCTTCCAGGAAAATGATGACATTGTATTACCCTTCTCTGGTGACTTCTAAGGTCTGTATTTTTTAAATGGAGAATAATAATAGGAAAGGGTACTAGTTACCACATGGAGGAATATCACCATAGAGAGCCACCTAGACCTGCATCGGACCATGATATGAACATGTAATCAATCTTTGTTGGGTCAAGTGTCTGAGATATCAGGGCTATTTGTTACCAAAGCATAACACACTCTTTGCTGACCAAAATGCTTCCCCATCTGATTCATGGGGCTTTTCTGTAGATACAATGATACTATCCTCATACTAGGACTTTGTAAAGGGAATGTGAAAGCAAGATGTAAATGTAGCATAGGTTTGAGAGGTGAGAGACCACACTCTTGCAAGAATGTCACATGCTTGCATCTCTCTTGTCAGTGGCCTTGTCATCTGAAATATAACAGTCCTCAACCTTATCATGAATACTTCTCAGAGTTGTTACAAGATGCAAATGAAATCACAGACGTGTAAGAACTTGGTAAAATGTAAAGTACTGTCGAGTAGAAGCCACTGTAATTATTTCTCTGGAGCTTTGAGACTCTCTCTGGAGTATACTTTCACATGTTTTCTAGAATGTCAGCACAGATTTTGGTTCACAAAAGCATGAGCCCAAATGTACCTCCTAAATGTAATCTGAAACACTTGGCTGGCAGGCATTTTCTGCCTCAAATATCTGCTTGAAGCTGAAAATAGAAGTGGCTAGGATATTAGGCACAAAATGTCTGGAGGGGAGATAAAAGAACCTTGCACAGATTTTTACTCTCTCCTGAAGATGAGGGTGGAGACGTAGGTAAGAAGGTATATAGTTGAAGTCTGGTATAGGAGAGAGAGATATCAAAGTTCCCTCTGGGAAGGATGGCCCATGGACCCCTAGAAGGGGCCCCAGGGCTAAGTGCTCAGCCTTATACAAGGCAGTTTTGATGAAACATGTGAAGACAAAGCAGGTGGTTTACAGATGGAAACTTCAGGGCCAGGATCGACCAACAGGTCCCTGAGTGCAACTTTCTCTTGTTGGGGCTCTGCTCCAAGGACAGCTATGTCCTCTGAACCTCAGTGTTCAGTTTCCTAGCTCTTGCTACAGGCCAGGCACCCTGCTAAGTGCTTCACAAATATTATCTCATTTATTAGTCATGAATAACCCTAGGCAATAGGTACTCTTATGATCCTCACTTGAGAAATGGGGAAACTGAGGCCAGAACCGCTAAACTTTAGGACACAGAAACTATAAGTGGCTGAGCCAGGACTTAAACCCAGGCAGCACGCTCACTATGCTGCCTCACCCAGAAACAGAGTAGAACATGCTTGTGTACCTGGGAGGCCCAATGGCCTTCAACACCCTGGAATTCTAGACTTAAATTCATCAGATGAGAGTCCATTAAAACCAAACTCAAACAAGAAAGCCACTTCCTGACCAGTTCAGGTTGCACAGATATGTGGTTGTGGCTCCCAGAAATAAAATGCAAATCCTCTTCTTGCTACTGGAATTAGCAATGCCTTGCTCCTGGAAACAGAGCATCACTCATTGAATTTCCCAAGGGATTGGACAGCTCTACTGCAGAGCCCCCAGTGCCCACCGCATGGAAAGCCAGACCCAAGCGAGCTCATTACCTATATCACTTGGTTGTTGGCTAAAAGAAATAAATAAAAAGAAAATTCTCCTGAGGTTTTGCTTTCAGTCTTGGGTACGAAGATTCATTAGCATATCTTCATAAAAATGTGTGTCTGTGGCATGTGTTTACTGTGCATCACAATGCTTATACGCACTCATTAATTACCAGTTGCCTTTAGGCATTTACTTGAAGACAGTCAAGTACTATGTAATCAAGTAGAGCTAACAAATTACTTTTGTAGAAAATCTGGAAAAAGGAAAATGTGAGATTAGCAATTAGTATGTCTCCTACTTCCCTTGCTAGCTGGTTGCTTACTTTATAATGTATCGAGCATCACACGACTGGGTCTCGGTGAGTCCTTCTCTAGACTTGGTGTTTCCATCTCCCAAATGAGTATTATTCTACCATCTTTCCTTCCTACTACTAAGGGCTGTTCAAGAATATAGTCCAAACCACCTGCATCCAGCCTGTCTGGGGATGTTTTCTTAAAGTTGGAAAGTGTCTGGCTCCAGCACTGACCGCCGAATCAGAATTTGCACAAGTAAGGTCTGGGGACTGCTGGTCGTGTAACCTGGTTCACCCCCATTAACTCAAAGTTACTTTCATTCTCGAAGTGTTTCTGCTTTGATAATAAGCTATGTGGACCCTCTAGGCCTGAAGTTTTGCATTTTGACAGGCGGCCCTGATGATTTTTATGCTTATTAAAGTTTGAGAACTATCATTGTACATGTGGTAGAAGGATTGGAGTAGATATGACTATTAGTGAAATTGATGGGGGAAAAAAAAAACCACTCAAGGGTCATTTATAAAAATCATATTCTTACACACATCATTTGTCTAAGACAGAAAAAAGATTTTACTAGAAGATAAACATGTAAAACATACCATATTAAATATTAATTATGAGACTAACTTCTCCGACTGGCTTCAAGCAAATCAGGAAATCTGGTACACCCGCGTCAAAGAACACAGTCGGGTTCATGCCCCCATAGAAATTCTATGAAGGCAGGAGTAGACTATATACAAACCTATGAGCTCCTTCTGAACAGGCCCCTGAGGAGTGGTCACCACGAGAAGACATCCTTATATTGCCCATATGGCTGAGAAATGTTGTCAGCAGAAGCCACAAACTGGCAGTCCCTGGCCCATAGCCACCCACAGCTGTGTTCTGTTCTGAACACAGTGATTTACTCACTTTGTGTCATTTTCAAACACTTAAAAATCAGGAGATGTCATATTCAAAGAATTATTTCTAACTTTTTGTGAACTCTCAGAGGATTTTCTTCTCATATGACAGGAGCTGACTAGCTGAGTAGCTGCCGGGCTCTTGAGATGGAGCTGAGGTTTCCCTTCACTAGAGCCCTCGGCCAGCCTGCTTCCTTTGTTCCCGTGGCCTGCCAAGCCCCGTGGCTGGGATGTTGCTGTCCCCGCTCTGCGACCAGGTGGCTCTCATTCTTGGCTGCATATTAGACTTATCTTGGGAGCTTAAAAAAAGAGAGAGAAGGAAGTAGAGAGAAGAAAGAGGGGAGAAGAAGAAGGAGAAGAAGAAAAAAAGCAAAGCAAAGCAAAGCAAAAAAAAAGACTGGACTTAGCACAGATGATTACTAGAGGACCTCAGGGATGAGGCTCGGATATTTGCATTTTCTAAGCTCTATGCCAACAGAAGGTTGAGGCCCTCTGGTTCACCCTGAGAACTTTCCAGAATCTGCCTCAAGAAAGGATCCCAGCATGTTCTCAGTACCTCAGAGCTCATCTGTGACTACTTTGTTTAACGTACCTGGTACATTTGACCTTGAGGTGTTACCCTCAGAAATTTTGTTTAAGTCAGGAGGAGGGTCAGTGTGTGTGTGTGTGCCATGGTTGGGGGGGGGTGGGGGTTGCCAAGGTTTGCATTTTTCCCAATAGTTTTGGTGTAGGTGGTCCAGAGCCTGAGTGGGATAATTGCTCAGAGCTTTTCTTCTCCTCCCCCTGACAAGTTGGAACTCAGGGTAAGCTCAAGAAAATCAGCCATCCCTTGTCATAAACAGGAAGAGCGGGGATAATTCTGAGGTGAATGTTGCCTGAGAGAGCTGACGAGGCATTATTTCTGAAAACCTGTGTGGCATTTTAAATGAATTCTGCTCATGGCGTCTCCCCTGTTTTTCAACCTGACTGCAATGAGCAGCTGAGCTCTGAGGGATAAGTTGTTGACATCTCAGTTTGAAATGTAAGTGCCGGGAACACTTCATGATCACAGCTAATTCGCCCCTTCTCTGCCTACCTGCTACCATTTGGACTTTCAGAAAAGCTGCCCCCTCCCATGATAAAATGGCACAAATGGAAACTCATCAGAGGAAAGGCCACTTGTGTTTTTCCTGACTCTGATTCAACTCACTCCACCTCACCATTGTGGAAGTGACTAAGAGGTCTGGTGAAGAGTCTTCATTTCATAGTTTCTCTCAAGGTCTAAAAAAAAAAGAAAAGAAAGAAAAGAAAAACATAGGAGTAGTTCTTTGTGGTGTTAGGGGTAGGTAAAGTTGTCCTGGATAAACCACAAAGCGCTTCAACAGAAAAATGGATAAAAAAAGTTATGGTCCATATATACAATGGAATATTACTCAGCCATCAGAAAGGATGAACACCCAACTTTTGCATCAGCATGGATGGGACTGGAGGAGATTATGCTGAGTGAAATAAGTCAAGCAGAGAAAGTCAATTATTACATGGTTTTACTTGCTTGTGGAGCATAAGGAATAACATGGAGGACATTAGGAAAAGGAAATGAAAAGTGAATTGGAGGAAATCAGAGGGGTAGACAAATCATGAGAGACTGTGGACTTTGAGAAACAAACTGAGAGTTTTAGAGGAGAGGAAGGTGGGGGAATGGGTGGCCCTGGTGGAGGTATTAAGGAGGGCATGTATTGTATAGAGCACTGCATGTGGTAACTAAACAATGAATCTTGGAACACTGAAAAAATTAAATAAATAAAAAAAATACCCCCCCACACACCAAAAAAAAAAACTGAAAACAAACCACCAAGAGAGTAATTTATAAAAGAAAATAAATGGTCATTCGGACTTTGTCACAGTTAGAACTTCTGCTTTTGGACACAGTAATGTTGATGTGAATGCACTATTTGCAAATCCTGTATTTGATTAAGTACTTACATCTGGCATGTAGAAAGAATTCTAGGATATTCCAATTTCAGGGATTAACACACTCAGGTTAACTGGCAGTTAGTAGAGCATACGGCTCTTTTTTTTTTTTTTAAGATTTTTTTTTTAAGACTTTATTTATTTATTTGACAGACAGAGAGACAGAGATCACAAGTAGGCAGAGAGGCAAGCAGAGAGAGAGGAGGAAGCAGGCTCCCCACCAAGCAGAGAGCCAGATGTGGGGCTCAATCCCAGGACCCTGGGACCATGACCTGAGTCGGAGGCTGAGACTTTAACCCACTGAACCACGCAGGTGCCCCGGGCATATGGCTCTTGATCTTAGGATTGTAAGTTCAAGCCCCACATTGGGTGGAGAGATTATTTAAAAATACAATCTTCAAAAAAAAATATAAGCAAAAAATTTGACTAGACACTTCAGCTTAGAGGATAAAAGGTTGGAAAATAAGCTTGTAAAAAGAATCTTAGTGTCTGTGGTCATTAGGGAAATGCAAATTGCAACTAGTTTGTAATAGCACTATATGTTTATTAGATTGTCCAAAATTGAAAACAGTGAGCACATTGGATGTCGGCAAGGATGTGGAGGAACAGAAACTCTCATACACTGCTGATGGGAATTAAAATGGTATAACCACTTTGGCAAACGGCATTGCAGTTTTTCAGAAGATTAATCCTGTACCACATAATCCAGCCATTCTGCTTCTGGATATTTAACCCAAGAGTAATGAAAGTATATTTCCATTAAATACTTGCACCTGAAGGCTCATAGCAACATTATTTGTAATAGCCTCAAATTGGAAACAATCCAAGTATCTATCCACAGGCTAGCAAGTAAGCAAACGATGTCATGTACATACCGTGGAGTGTTACTCAGTAATTAATATGAATGAACTATGGATACATCCTCGGTATGAATGAATTTCAAGATAATTGTGCTAAATGAGAGAAGCCAGACCAAAAAAAAAAAAAAAAAAAAAAAGTACATCCTGTATGATTACATTTCTGTAAAAGCTTAAAAAAATGCAAGCTATGACAGAAAGTAGATCAGGGTTGCCAGGGAGAGGGTAGAAGGGGAAAGGAATGAGAAGAAGGAATTATGAAGAGTTAGGAGTAAACTCTTGAGTGAAGATATTCATTATTTTAATTGTATACATGGCTTCCTACATACATCAATCTTATCAAATTTTATACTTCCAATATATGTAGCTTATTGTTTGCAATCATTCCTAAATTGTTTGAAAAGGAAAGGGAAAATGAAAAACAACAAAAAATTAGTTCTGTGATTTTTGTTGTTTCTGTTAAGATTTTTTTTTTTTTCTGTTATAAGTGATAGAAAATTGAATGTAAACCGGCTTAGGTGAATCTTGAGTCCTCTAGGAGATGTTTGCCTCATTAGGAGGAATAAAAGTGAAATTAAGGAAGCTAGAACTTAGAACATTTATATTTAACTCTTCCTCTCCATCTGGCTCAATCAGAAATAAAAGGGCTCACTTGCACATTTACTTTCTAAAAAGCATTTTTTTTTTTTTCTACGCAGAGCTCAGAGGCAGAAAGAGAGCACAAGATCTTGGCTGGGTATCAGATTCTATTTCCTCCAGCAGAAGGGCAGGGCTGTAAAGCTTGAAAGAATGTCTTTTCTTGCTCTTATTAAGGTCTTTGGATAAGCTTTTACTTTGCTCTTTCTTTTGCAAAGGGAAAGGTGTAGGTCAATTACTTACAAGGCAGGCCACACTCAAGGGATGGAAGTTATGAGGAAGCTAGAGGCTCTCTGAGGACAAAAATGTGTCCATGGCTCTGGTACCAGATTGTGCTGGAAAGACGCCATGCCCTTTACATCCATCAATGTTCAGTTGAAAGGAACCTTCAATTTCAGTCATTAAAAACAAAGGACTGTGTGATAGTAATGTGAATGTCCAGACAGTCCATGATGTGGGTGAGCAAGTGGATGCTGACTGCTAAGGAGATGAGTTTTCAACTGTGTTGGCCCATGAAAAACTTATTTTATGAGGTCCATTCCATGACAGGAAAGGTGAAATACTTGGAGAACTCATAACATTTTCCAAATAAAAGTCAAACTTTTGTTTGTACCTTCCTCCTGCCTGCAGTAATGAACATAATTTTGATCATTATCTCCATCAGGTACCAGAAGGGATACTGACAGCTCCACCTATTATCACTAGAGAAGTTAATCCATCACAGCTTCTAGAAAGGTTAGCCCACCATACTGCATGATCTTGTACCCCTGGCTGTCGGAGGCAGGCCCCTGGCCAGGGCGGCCTCCGCCATTAAAAGATGGCGCCTGGCTAGTTGCCAGGTTAGGATTGCCTTGTGAGACTAAGCGGAACGCCCAAAGAGGAAGTAAACAGCATTGGTTGCTAGCGAAGTTGTTCATTTAGGTGCACAGCCTGATTCGCTCCCTCCTGTACCCTGCTCGCTGATTGGTCATGTAAACGTATATAAGTGCGTAGACTTGCGGAAATAAAGAGAGAGAAGATGCATCCGAACTGGGGCTTCTTGTCGTCCTTGGGGGTCGAGGGCGCCTGGCAAGTGATTGAATCAAAGTGTGCATCTGACCTAAACCTAGCCAGTGACTTCAACTGGTTATCCCCAGTGGGGAATCTGAATTTAAGACTCAAGGACCCGTCTCCCACTCTTGTCAGATGGTGGTGGGTACCAAAGATGAAGAGTCACAATGTATTGAGGTGCTAAGGAAGCAGAGGTATGGGGGAGATCATGTGGTTCCTGGAGGATATTGAGTATAGTATCTATTTATGACTTTTGTAGTTGCAATTATTCTGAAAACTCAGCAACCCTTCATTGCCCTTTCTTGGATGTCTGTGTTCTTTCTTATTATGTCCTCAAGGTAAACCCCTCATTGAGTTGGTGTGAGGGGGCTCCTGTCATAATCTAAAGAGCCCTGATGGCCATTGGTCAATATTATAGGGCCACAATTACCTTAGAATATGCAAAAGCACTTTTATAAGCATTTAATTTATTCTTTACTACAAATGAGATAGGAATTCTTATTTTTATTTTACAGAAAGAGTCCTGGGGAAAAAATGTGTTTCAGGGAGGGGAAATAAACTGTCCAAGGTCACATAGGTGATCAGTGGTGGATTTGGAATTCAGTCCTAGGTGCTTTGAGAGAGATAGCTAATCATTTGCCCTTGGTTTTAGTTACGACATAGGTTTGGCTACATGCTATAAAACTAAAAAAATAGTGGCTTAAACAATATTTCCCCATGACATAACAGCTCCTGAGTAGGTAGTTCGGGCCTGGGATGATGATTTTGTTTCCTGTGGTTATCCAGAGACCCTGGCTCCTCTGTCCTGTTGTTCTGCCATTCCCAGGTAATTATCCTTGTCTCCTGGTCTGAGATGGATTACCTCCATGACCATGTTCCGGCAAACAGGATTGGTAAAGTGGATGCAAGGAAGGGGCCTATCTCTACCTTTTTTTTTTTTTTTTTTTTTTTTTTTTTTTTTTTTTTATTTTTATTTTTTATAAACATATATTTTTTATATACATATATTTTTATCCCCAGGTCTGTGAATCACCAGGTTTACACACTTCACAGCACTCACCAAATCACATACCCTCCCCAATGTCCATAATCCCACCCCCTTCTCCCCAACCCCCTCCCCCCGGCAACCCTCAGTTTGTTTTGTGAGATTAAGAGTCACTTATGGTTTGTCTCCCTCCCAATCCCATCTTGTTTCATTTATTCTTCTACCCACTTAAGCCTCCATGTTGCATCACCACTTCCTCATATCAGGGAGATCATATGATAGTTGTCTTTCTCTGCTTGACTTATTTCGCTAAGCATGATACGCTCTAGTTCCATCCATGTTGTTGCAAATGGCAAGATTTCATTTCTTTTGATGGCTGCATAGTATTCCATTGTGTATATATACCACATCTTCTTGATCCATTCATCTGTTGATGGACATCTAGGTTCTTTCCATAGTTTGGCTATTGTGGACATTGCTGCTATAAACATTCGGGTGCATGTGTCCCTTTGGATCACTACATTTGTATCTTTAGGGTAAATACCCAATAGTGCAATTGCTGGGTCATAGGGCAGTTCTATTTTCAACATTTTGAGGAACCTCCATGCTGTTTTCCAGAGTGGCTGCACCAGCTTGCATTCCCACCAACAGTGTAGGAGGGTTCCCCTTTCTCCGCATCCTCGCCAGCATCTGTCATTTCCTGACTTGTTGATTTTAGCCATTCTGACTGGTGTGAGGTGATATCTCATTGTGGTTTTGATTTGTATTTCCCTGATGCCAAGTGATATGGAGCACTTTTTCATGTGTCTGTTGGCCATCTGGATGTCTTCTTTGCAGAAATGTCTGTTCATGTCTTCTGCCCATTTCTTGATTGGATTATTTGTTCTTTGGGTGTTGAGTTTGCTAAGTTCTTTATAGATTCTGGACACTAGTCCTTTATCTGATATGTCGTTTGCAAATATCTTCTCCCATTCTGTCAGTTGTCTTTTGATTTTCCTTTTAAGGAGGTCTTGTAAACTACACATATGACTTCCTATCACATTCCACTGGCCATGAAGTGATTACCTAACACATCTAACAGCAAGAGAGGCTGGAAAATATAATTTTTACTCTCAGCAGCCACACCCTCCACTGATAATTGGGGTATGTTGCTGTGGAGGAGACTCAGGAGCTAATGGATTTGGGGTGACAGCTAGAAGTCTCTGCCTATGTATCTGTTTCCTCAAAATCCAGGTTGTCTCCTGCCTCCATTTAAAGAAGGAAGTGATTATGCCAATTCACACTAAGATACAAATGCTTGGTGATGGATACTACTTGAGAGGAGATCCTGTAGACAGAGGGTAGAGGAGAACAAAAAGGAGGAGCAGGACACTGTGCACTGGGAGAGATAATTGGGAGGACTCCCATGGGGAACTTCATACAGCAAAGGAAGCTGGAGGAAGAAAAGTCAAGGTGTGCTACTTTCCAGTTTTGCAAATATCAGTTCCATTCCTCAGGTTCTTTCTGTTCTGTGATTTCCAGGATCAATGTGGGTACCGCAGCAATATGTCAGTTAAGTCAGTCTCTATCTTTTCCACTAGGGAGTGAATAAAATCTCCACACCAGATCCTGGGTGCTCCATACTGGTGAGTTAAATGTCAGCTCACTTAGCCCCCCATATATTTAGTTTCCTGTTGCTTGGATTTCTTCTTTAATGAGTGAAACCCAAAGGAACCCCAATACTAATAGTGTTAGTATTAGAGGTTTCAACCCTAAAGGTAGGGATAGCATAGTTAAATTTCAGTCCCTGACTGTCACTTCCTCTTTGGGTCAAGCTTAAGACCGAGGCCACCCTATCCTCCAAATTCCAGCTTAGGAATTTCCTCCTGGGTTGAAGATGTTTGATGATGTCATTCATCAATGACAGTCAGTAGAGCCTCAGACACCATGCAGGTGAGTCCATCTTCATGGCCCGACAACTCAGACTGAAAGAGGGGAATTTCACAGTCATTTCTTGAAGAGCTGAGATGAGAATTATCATCACTTCTTTCCCAGGCTTATGGTTTCTGCCATACCAGCAGCTTTAATCTTTCTAGCCTTCCCTTGGTTAGGAGTTCTCTTTCTAAAATTTTTAGGAGTGACCCAGAAGAACCAGTAAAGGTCTATATCATCCCACCATTCGACCTTCTCTACTCAAAAGGCAGGGCTTGGAGAGCTCCAGCCCATCCACCCAGCACCACTTTGTGGCTGTGGGAAGGGCTGATGTGTGGATTACCTGTGTCAGAAAGCTGGTTCCAGGAAGGGGCTGATCCCAGCAGCCAAGGCATTAAGAAAACCAGTGGCCTCTGTAGCTCTACCAGCCCCTGAGACAGTCATAAGTTGGCTTTCTCACATACTTCATGAGCCAGTGCAGCTTCCCCAAATCAGAAACCCAGGAGTGGATTTGGACTAATTGATTAGCTTGGGAAGCCCCCGTGTTGCTTTTTACATCCTCCAGAAATTAATACCATATGAATTTGACGTGATGAATGTGGATGCAAATGCCAAAGAAAGTAATAAAGATTTGACAGAAAATTAAAAAGTGTTGCCAGAAAAGTATGAATGATTATTTTAATATAAGCACCATGTGGTGCATATCCCCCTGCTTTTCTTTAATTTCCCCACAGATAGGCTGCCGTGAGTGCCCTACCCTTGATAAGCAAATGAGAAATTATATTTGGAATTAAATTTTCAAAAGAAATTGCAATTGTTTTAATTATAAGTCACCCAATGTGGGTCCTGAGCTAGACAGGCTCTCGGGCACTGATTGATTGGGGGGCCCGCAATAGCACGGGACTGATAGTCAAAGCATGGAACTGGGCTTTGCAGCAGGTCTGCGTGCCTGTGTTTGACTCCCATGGGGAAGAGCAGATTTATTATTAATTATTATTAAATGCAAAAGCAGGTTGAGAGCCTTTTTCATTGTAGCATCCGCAGGCCTTCTAGCTATGTAAATCCCATTAAACCTAATGGGGCTCTTCTGATTAAAGCTCCAGGCTTAAATCCAGAAGATGCTCTCTCGTGCATATGTTGAGGGAGTCCCTGAGGTCTACTGGGTAAATAATCTATATATTAAATAGCCCTTAAGTTATCATTAGAACTCAAAATGACTCCTCCAGCATATGTACTAAGTCCCCACTAAGTACTAGGAACTCCAGAGGGACGGGTAGCCCTTTGCAGTTCAGCGTAGTTGACATAACACGCTCGTCTTTCCTGTCTTACACCTGTTTCTCCTCTTGGACTTTAATCTTGCTCAGTGGCACCACTTACCCTGAGAGTCCTCCCATCACCCCCCAACACAGCCTCCCCCCCCCAACCGTGCTCAACCGAAGCAGACATCAATTATCCTGCCACCATTTCCCACTGGGCTTGGATGTGACCTTAGATGCTTTTCACCCAGAATTCCAGCCCAACACTGACACGCCCAGAATTGGCCTGTCGTGTGAAAACATTTTCCAGTTCACCTAGTATCTCCACTCATGGTCCACATCTCTGACGGGTCCCTGAGCGCAGTGGATTCTGCCTTCTCTTAGAGCTCTTTTATTTGCACTTGCTTCCTATTCTCATTGTTACCACCCTCTTTTCTTCTTCTTCTTCTTCTTCTTCTTCTTTTTTACACAAAGGGCGGTATTGCATTTGCTTTATTGTAGCTTTCCAGCAGGAGTCCTCAGACCGGCTTCAGTCAGGCCAAAGCCTCCATAGCTGTACCTCAGAGACCTGGAGATAGCTGCATGTGTGGGAGTGGGGGCAGTGATAAAAGCACAGGGTAGAGGCTGGTGGAGTGTCAGGTTATCATCTCTGTTGCTGCTCTCGCTGCCCACTTTCCGTATGTTTGGGGCCTGGAGATTCTATGGGATATTTCTTAAAAGATATATTTATTTATGAGAGAGAGAGCAATGTGAGTTGGGGGAAGGGCAGAGGGAGAGGAAGAGAATCTTAAGCAGGCTCCACGCCCAGCACAGAGCCTGGGGGTAGTTGGGGAATCTCAGGACCCTGAGATCATGACCTGAGCTGAAAGCAGGAGTCGGTTGCTTAACCGACTGGGTCTCCCAGGCACCCCTGGAATATTTTTTCCTAGAGTAAAAGATTGGAAACCAATGGCCTGCAAGTGCCCAGAGCCAGAAAATAGGGAGCACGCTCTTCAGTCTGCCCAGAGAAAATCCCACTCCACCACATAGGAGGGGTTAGGATGACAGAAGGTAGCCAGTGGTTATTTCTGGCTGGTCTTCATTTATCATCCAACCCCCAGATCTTGTCTTCCTTCTCTGCCTCACCCTGTGGCCCCAGTGAAGCTGACCTATGGTGACTGGGCCACAAGGATTCCTTTGCTCTCTGGCTTCTAGCTGAATATAGACAGTAGGAGCACTGGCCCTAGATTGTGGGGGTGAGAAAGGACAGTGAGAGGTGTAGGATTGCCAGATTCTGCAAATTAAAATACAGGATCCCAGCATCTCCCCCCGTCCCCTAACCCTCAGCCCCTGGTAACTATCATTCTACTCTCTCTTTATAGGAGTTTGACTCTTATTTTATTTTTTATTTTAAATTTTTATTTAAATTCTGGTTATTTCACATATAGTGAAATATTGGTTTCAGGAATAGAACTTAGTGATTCATCACTTACATGTAACCCCAGTGGGCATCACAAGTGCCCCATTGTCCATTTAGCCCATCTCCCACTCACCTTCCCTCCAGCAACCCTCAATTTGTTCTTTAGAGTTAGGAGTCTCTTATGGTTTACTTCCTCTCTCTTCCCCCCCCCTCACCTGGTCATCTGTTTTGTTTCTTAAATTCCATGTATGAGTGAAATCATAGGGTATTTGTCTTTTTGTGACTGATTTGTTTTGCTTAACATAATACCCTCCAGATCCATCCACATTGCTGCAGATGGCCAGAATTCATTCTTTTTGATGGCTGAGTAATATTCCATTGTATATATTATATAGTTATATATAATATAGTTATATATTATATAAATTATATAATATATAATATATATTATATATTAAATATTATATATTATATATAATATATATTATATATATAATTATATATTAAATTATATAATATATAATATATATAACTATATTATATAATAACTATATATATAACTAATATATATATTATATATATAATTATATATTAAATTATATAATATATAATATATATATATAACTATATTATATAATAACTATAGTTATTATATAGTTATATAATATATATATAGTTATATAATATATATATATATATATATATATATATATATATATAACTTCTTTTTTATCCATTCATCTGCTGATGATGAATGGATAATGGATGGGCTCTTCCATAATTTAACTATTGTTGATAATGCTGCTATAAACATCGGGGTACCTGTGCCTCTTCAAATCAGTACTTCTGTAACTTTGCATAAATTCCTAGTAGTGTAATTGCTGAGTGATGGACAGTTCTATTTTTAAGTTTTTGAGGACCCTCCATACTGTCTTCCAGAGTGGCTGTATCAGCTCGAATTCCCACCAGCAGTGTAAAGAGGGCTCCCCTTTCTTCTCATCCTCGCGAACATCTGCTGTTTCCTTTGTTATTAATTTTAGCCATTCTGACAGATGCAGGGTAGTATCTAATTGTGATTTTGATTTGTATTTCCCTGATGCTGAGTGAAAGAATGAGTTTTTTATTGATAACCACTCATGTTCTCCACCCTGGGACTGGGCAATTGAAGCCCTCAGGGAATGGTTTCTTTTCCAAGCTTAGGGATGCATTAAAAATTTTTTGTTTGTTTGTTAGGTTTCACATATAGTGAGATCATGTAGCATGTGTCTTTCTGTCTGGATTAAGCCTCGTAGCATAATTTCCTCCAGTTCCATCCATGTTGTAGCAAATGGTAGGATTCCCTTCTTTCTTATGGTTGAATAACATTCCATTGTACATATATGTCACTGTACATACCATATCTCCTTTATCCCTTCATTTATTAGCAGGCACTTGGTTCGTTTCCACATCTTGACTATTGTGAATAATGCTGCAAGGAACATGGGTGTGCATATCTCTTTGAAAGCTATCTTTCTGAGAAATTAATTTTCTTTCCTTTGGATATATACCCAGAAGTGGGATTATTGGATCATGTTACATAAATAAATTCTGAGGCTATTAGGTACTTCATGGTGACTATAGTTCATGGTAATGTTTTACATACTTGAAATTTGCTGAGAGTAGATCTTTGGCATTCTCAGCACACATCCAAAAGGAAACCAAGTGAAGTGATGGATATGTTAATTAACCTGATTGTGGCAATCATTTATATATAGATACAGATATATAAGTATCTAAATATATATATATATGTATATATATATATATATATATATATATATATATATATATATATAAAACATCAGCATATTGTATGCTTTAAATATATGTACTTTGATTTGTCAGCTCTATCCCAGTAAAGTCAATGGGGGTGAGGGAGGGAGGTTACAAGATCCCAGTAAAATTTAAGTTGTAGGTAGCCATGAAAGAGATTGAAATATTTGGGACATATCTATATTCTAGAATTATTTGTTGTTTGTCTGCAATTTATATTTAACTGTGAATCCTGTATTTTATCCAGCAATCCTAGAGAGGCTGGGCTGTTTATTCCTATTCCTGCTGAAGCCTGGCTGAGCTTTTATGACTTCGGCAACAGCTCTTCTTGAGATCCCTTTTCTATGGCTCCAGGTGTCACTGGGCTGGAAACCCAGTCCTCTCCCCTTTAAGCCTCCCATGATTTTCAGTATATGAGAGCCTCATCGTCCCTTGCTGGAAACAATCTCTTTAAAAGGTTCAGTTCAATAAATTCCTTTTTTTTAAAAAAAAAGATTTATTTACTTATTTATTTGTCAGAGAGAGAGAGAGAGCACAAGCAGGCCGAGCGGCAGGCAGAGGTGGAGAAACAGCCTCCCCACTGAGCAAGGAGCCTAAGGTGGGACTTGATCCTAGGACCCTGGGATCATAACCCTGGTATGTCAGGACAGGGTACTCCTAGCTAGGAGTGTCTGTGTCATTCTTCATGGCCGCAGGCTGAGTGAATGGGTCCAGTGGTCAGTCACCAGCACATCGGTATCTACCGTGAAGACTGGAATTCAAATAGAACATGAATGGAAATGATTAACAGAAAGGGTTTTCTAGTCTACATCTCAGATGGGTTCCTGAAGCACAAGACATGTTAGTACCCAAATGTGCCTGTGTAGATGTGCACACATATGTACATACACACATGCATGCATACATACTTATACATTCATATATAATACATATTCTAAAAAAATAATCTTTAAAAAAACAAACCTATTTTTCCTCTGTGATAATCTGCCAAATCTGCTACAAAGGAACAGTGAAGCAAACCAAGGAAGCTGATAAAATCCCCTGAGGTGGGAGAAACCGAGTTTCTGTTAGCTCGGGATTCTCAGACCAGTTTCAAGAACTACTGAGGTGATGTACGTCTTCTATTGGGTGTTCAGTATTCTTCGCCATGTCTCTTGATTTATCATTTCAGCAAGGATTTGTGAGGTGCAGTTCTTTGTGTTTTTAATAAAATAAAAAGCGTTTGATTTCTTCAATTTGTCATTTCTTGTTTAATCATAAAATTTTAAATTTGCACATAAATCAAAGATAATTTCCATTAATTCTGTGCAGCAATTCATTTGCACGCATATTTTTTGATGTCTACTTTGACCTAAGCATGAATTATGTCTCATGAGGCCCATTGGTATCCCATCAACAATGCATTATAGTGTAAAACATGTCCTTGAGGAAACAGATGGAGAAAATGCTGATTAAGTGCATTCTCAATGCCTTAGCCACCTGGGTGATCTTTGAGCCACAAGCCATGATCAAAGTCCCTCATTCCCATTGTGGGTCCCCACTTCCTCTTTCCGAGTCTGGCAAGATTGCATCAGGGGATGGGGACACCTCCTTTTCTGCCCTTCTCAGTGGCTCCACCTCCCCCCAAAAGTCTTTCTCTTCATCTCCCCACTCTCAGCTTTCTTACTTTCTTATTCTCTTCCAGAGATAGTTCTGTCATCTTCATCTGTGCTCAGCCCCTTTGGGTACAGGCAACTCCTAGTAATTTTGAGTCTTCAAAGAAATTAGAAGCTGCTTCTCCCTAGAAATCAATAACCAGAGTATTGGAGATCCTGATTTTAGAGTAGGATTTCTTAACTCAGAAGGAGTCTAGAGACCTGGATGGGAGCCTACCCTACTTTTTTTCCAAGGGTTGATTTCAGGCAAATGTCTCTGTCCTCATGCTCAATCTTCTCATGTGAAATGGACATAATAATACCTATCTGGCTAACTCACAGAGCTCTGGCTGGGGGCCAAGGAAGTGATAGACTTAAAGGTCCATTGATGTGTTAAAGGTCCATTGATGTAAGTCTACTCTAAGGTTATAGCAGATACATCACCTTGACAAAAATGAGCATGCAATTCAGGAAAACAGCCAACTTCTTTTTTCTTATGGAGTAAGTCACGGATTGACTGCTGATTGTTTTGGCCTTGTGTGAGGGAATTAAATTTTCTTTTGTTTTAACAAATCTGAATCAAGTAACTATCATGTGCCAGGCACCGTGGCAGTAGGAATAAAATGAGAACTTGGTTATAAACCTGACATCCAAGAGCTCACAACTTAGTCACAACCCACGCTAATTAGGACATAATATAGTTAGAATGATCAACGTGTCTGCAAAGCTCTCTGGGAGTTTGAAATCTCCCAGAAATCCTGGAAAATCTCCCCAAATCTTCCTGGGAATGAGAATAATTGTAGGAAGGTTTTGTACTAGATTTTAATTGGTTTACTCATTTATTCATTCAACAAATCTCCTTTGAGCCTTGGCTTTGTTTCAGGCTCTGTGCCAAATGCTGGGAATACAGCAATGAGCAGGTCAGATGTTTTCTTATTCTCAGCAGCTTACAGGGTAGTGATACAGGGTAGTTCAAAGATTAACAAGCATCTTACCATTGTACAATTATAAATATAATAGGTGTGCAGTAGTAGTACGGGATAGTTTTACAAGAGTCTGTTTAGCCTGGTAGTCCACAGATGGAAACTGTCCTAACACAGTGGTTCAAAGTCCTCCCCTAGGAAGGAACACCCAGGCTGGCATCTTAAGGATGGGTTAAGGGAGAGAATGGGATGAGCAGAAGAAGGGACAGCAGGTGTGCATAAACACCGAGGAATGGCAGAGTAGGGATCCTTAGAAGAACTAAAAGGTACCCTGCTATGAAGGAGCAGAAGCTTCACAAACATGTCCTAGTCTTTCTGATTCGGAATTCATCTTGTTTTCTGTCTTGTTCTGTCAACTTTTCTCCAGTTACCAGCTAGGGCATCAGTATCCTCCGTTTTTCAGACACCCTAGAGTCCTTTCCTGAGATGCATACTGAGTCTTTGATTGAACGTATGTCAAGTCATTTCACAGAAAAATGGGGACAAGCAAGGAGGATTGGGAAGACCAGGAACTCAGGAGCAGAAGTTCAGGGACCTTTTGTCAAGCTACCATAAATGGGACTCAGAATTCATTATTTAATTTCCATTTCTGATTTATAGTTCTAAGTAGCTGGACTTTGAGTGGACTGCCTTGGGTGAGCTATCTGCTCCTGGATCAGTCTCCGTGGCAGGAGGTAACAACACATATAGGGAGTGTCTACTGTGGGACAGGCAGTGCTCTGAGTGCTTTGGACATGCATCTCATTTAATTCTCAGAGCAGCTCAGAAGTAGATATTACCAAAATCTCCATTTCACTTAGGAGAAAGTAGGACAGGGAAAGATGAAACACTTACCAAGGTCACAGCTAGTGAGAAGAGCCCATTTTTGAAACCGAGGAGTCTGACTACAGACACTCTACTCTTAATCCATTGTTCTATACAGGGACCGTTCCATGATAGACATGGCCATGGTAACTTTCCTTGTGTATTCAAGCAGTTTCCAGAAAAGGAGGAATTATTAATGAGCCAGGAAGACACCTCCAGGCTTGTTGACCAGATATCCCAGTTCAGTTTTAAAATTCCTTTCTTCTTGGGGTACCTGGTGGCTCAGTGGGTTAAGCCTCTGCCTTTGGCTCAAGACATGATTCCAGGGATCGAGCCCTGCTTCCCCCTTCCCCTCTGTCTGCCTCTCTGCCTACTTGTGATCTCTCTCTGTCAAATAAATAAAATCTTTAAAAAATTCCTTTCTTCTTAAGATCAGGTCTTCCCCAGCCATCAAGACCACGCCGAAACTATAGTACAAAATTCTAGCTAAGTCAGATGTCTACTACCAAGAGCATACACAGAAATACACAAAAGTGTAGCAGGCATACTCTCCCAATGAGAGGCAGTTCATTCTCTCACCAGCAGATCTATAAAATTGCAACCAAAGGCAGTCAAGAATCTCACATGCTTCTTGTTTTCTTCAATTCCATAATGTCCTCCAGCACTAACGTTTAGCTCTTCCCATTTCTGAACGTAGTCCTGTCTTACTAATTCCCTTTACATCTTCCTGCAAGGAACTTTCTTCCTTTTGTCTTTAAATCATGATGAAGAGAATTCATTACCTCATTAGTTGGGAAGATTTGAGCAGGTCCTTTGGGCAAAATAACACTTCTATTTATTTTTCTGTCAGAGAATGACAAGGAAGGAAACACAATTGCCTACAATAAAAGTTTTTAAGAGTTTGCTGGAACTTCCTTAGTTGCAAATGCTGTTTTTTCCCTTTGGCAATCTTAAGCAGAGGAGTTGGTGAATGGATCCCAGTGCCTAGCTCAGGAAGTAGGTCAACTACTCCTTTTCCTCTGGAAATTTAGAGCCCTTGAGAGGACCTTTGGAGTTAACAGGAGCCAGGCTTGGACAGTGCCTTAAAGAGTAACTGGTCTACCTTGTGTACGTGTTCTAGCATCGGAGCTTTGGAAGCAATAAGATCTCAGGAGTGAGAACATAGTGGCCACTACGTGGTAGCAACTCACCACTGTCAAAAGACCCAGAAGAAATTAATAGGATTTTTACAGCATCTGGAAATTCACATAACTGTGGTTGCAGATTAAGTCATAGAAACATAGCTGTAAAGGAAAAAGTTGTCTATAGTTAATGCAAATGATGTGATGAGTTTGGAGTCAGTATACATTAGTAAAACCATTACCGTCATCAGTGTCACAAACATATCCTATAAAACTGTAATTTTTAATTTTAAAATTTTAAAAACTCAATTGTAAAATTTTCTTTTGTGTGTGATAAGAACACTTAACATAAGTTCTACTCTCGTTGAAAAATAATTTTTTTTAAAGATTATTTATCTCAGGAGAGAGAGCAGGGGAGAGGCGGAGGGAAAGAAGATCTCAAGCAGACCCTCTGTTGAGCATGGAGTCCAACACAGGGCTCTGTCACACAACCCTGAGAGCATGACCTGAGACAAAATCAAGAGTTGGTCACCTCACTGACTGAGCCACCCAGACACCCCTTTTCAAAAAATTTTAAGTATGTAATACAGTATTGTTAATTATGGGCACTAGGAGGTGTAGTAGATTTCTAGGACTTAACTCATGTAACTGAAACTTTGTGTTTGTTGATGAATACCTCCTCATTGCCGCCTTCTTCTACCCCATGGCTAGCAACATTCTACTCTCTGCTTCTATGACATTGACAATTTTCAATTCCTCATATAAGAGGCGGTATTTGACTCTCTGTTTTGACTTTCTGTTTGGTTTATTTCATTTAACAACATGCTCCAGGTCCATCCATGGTGTCCCAAATAGCAGCATTTTCTTCTTTTTAAAGCTTAATATTCCATTGGATGTAAATACCACATTTTTCTTTACCTATTTATCCACTAAAGGACATGTAGATGCTTCCATGTCTTGGCTAGTTTGAATAGTACTGCAGTGAGTGTAGAAAAGCCAGTGTCTCTTCCAGAACCTGATTCCAATTTCTTTGGATATCTACCCATAAATGAAATTGCTAGAATATATTTTCTATTATTTTTTTAAAAATGTTAATTTTTTGATGAACCTCCATACTGTTTTCCATAGTGGCTACACAATTTCCCACTAACTGTATACAAGTGTTCCCTTATCTCCTCACCAATGAGCATTATCATTTGTTTATGTTGTTGCTGTTGTTTGTTTGTCTTGATAAAAGCCTACCTAACGTGTATGATGTAATTTCTCATTGTGGTTTTGATTTGCGTTTCCCTGATGATTAGAATTGTTGAACACTTTTTCCTCATACGTGTGATGTAGTCCTCCATGTCTGTTTTTGCTTTTATTTCCCTTGTTTTTAGTGTCATTATAAAAGAAATTATTGACAAGGGCAATGTTCAGCCTTTTTTCTGTTTTCTTCTGGAAATTTTACAGTTTAGGTCTTACATTTAAGTCTTCGGTCCATTTGAATTTATTTTTGTATATGGTATATGACAAGAGTTAAATTTCATTTTTTTGAATATGGATATCCAGTATTCTCAACACCATTTATTAGAGAGTCCATTCATTTCTTATTGTGTGTTCTTGGCACCTTTGTCAAAGATCAGTTGACAATATATGTCTGAGTTTATTTCTGGGCCCTCTTTTCTGTACCATCGATTTAGATGTCTAAGTTTATGTCAGTATAACACTGTTTTAATTACTGTCACTTTGTTGTAAATACAGAAATCAGGAAGTATAATACCTCCAGCTTTGTCCTTCTTACTCAAAATTGGCTTGGCTATTCAGGGTCATTTGTGTTTCATCGCTCCAGAGGCTAAACCGGGGCGAAGCCCACGCGGGGTCAGCGTGGCCTCAGGTCCCGCAGGGTCACAGAAGGATCGGGGGTGTCTGAGTGTCGCAGAGCTTGCGGGTATTGGAACGGGAAAGCCGGCTACAGAGACAGAGCCGACAGTAAGCTCATATGAATTGTAGAATTTTTTTTCTATTTCTTAAAAAAAAGCCACTGGGATTTTTATAGGCATTTCATTGAATCTGTAGATTGCTTTGGTAGTATGACATTTTAATAATATTAATTATTTCTATCCATGAACATAGGGTTTATTTCCATTTATGTATTTTCTTTTAATTTCTTTGATCAGTGTTTTATAGTTTTCAGTGTACAAATCTTTCCCCATCTTGGTTAAGTTTATTCCTCAGTATTTTATTCTTTTGGAGATTATTTTCTTGATTTCCTTTTCAGATAGTTTACTGTTAGTATATAAAAATACAGCTGATTTTTGCATGTTAATTTTGTAGCCTGCAAATTTACTGAATTCATTCCAACAATTTTGGGGGAGTCTTTAGGGATTTCTACATATAAGATCATGTCATCAGCCAAGGGAAATAACTTCACTTCTTTCTGGCTTATATACCTTTCATTTCTTTTTCTTGTTTAATTTCTGTGGTTAGGACTTTCAGTACTATGTTGAATAGAAGTGGTGGAAGTGGACATCCTTCACTTGTTCCAGATCATAGAGGAAAAGCTTTCAGTTTTTCAACATTGAGTATGATGTTGACTATGGGCTTTTCATACATGATCTTTTTTATTATTATTATCTTCAGTTATCCAACATTAGTTTTTGATGTAGTGTTCAACAATTCATTAGTTGTGTATAACACCCAGTGCTCATCACAACATGTGCCCTCCTTAATACCCATCACCTGGTTCCTGGTTACCCCATCCCTCCACCCCCTCCTTTCTGTACTCCTCAGTTTTTTTTTTTTCCCTAGCATGTAGAGTCTCTTATGGTTTGTCTCCTCTCTAATTTCTTCCCATTCAATTTTCCCTCCCTTCTTCTATGATTCTCCATACTATGTTCCACACATGAGTGAAACCATATGATAATTGTCTTTCTCTGCTTGTATTATTTCACTTAAAATCCCCTCCAGTTCCATCCAATAATCTCATTTATGTGAAGGAAATTTCCTATTAAAGTTATTTTGTTGAAAGTTTTTATCATGAATGGATGTTGAATATTGTCAAATGGATTTTCTGCATTTATTGAGATCATATAATTTTTAGCCTTCATTGTGTTAATGTCACCTTGATTGATTGGTGTATGTTGAATCATTCTTGTATCCCAGTAATAAATCCCATTTGGTCATGGTATATGATCCTTTTAATGTGCTGTTGAATTTGGTTTTATTGAGGATTTTTGCTTCTATGTTAGTCAAGGACAATGGCCTGTAATTTTCTTTCTTCTGGTGTCTTTTTCTGATTTGGTATCAGGATGATGTTAGCCTCATAAAATGAATTTGGAAATATTCCTTCTTCTTTCATATTTTGGAAGAGTTTAAGAATTACTGGTATTATTTCTTCTTTGAATGCTTCACAAAATTCACCTGTCAGGCCATCAGGTCCTGGGCTTTTCTTTCTTAGGAGGTTTTTGATCACTGATTTTACCTCCTTATTTATAATTGGTCTGTTTAGACTTTTTCTTTCTTTCTTTCTTTCTTTTTTTTTTTTTAAAGATTTTTATTTATTTATTTGACAGAGAGAGGGAGAGAGAGAGAAAAATCAAAGTAGGCAGAGAGGCAGGCAGAGAGAGAGGAGGAAGCAGGCTCCCTGCTGAGCAGAGAGCCCTATGCGGGGCTCCATCCCAGGACCCTGGGATCATGACCTGAACCAAAAGCAGAGGCTTTAACCCACTGAGCCACCCAGGTGCCTGGCTTTTTATTTCTTTTGATTCAGGCTTGGTAGGTTGTATGTTTCTAGAAATTCATCCCCTCTAGGCTGTTCGATTCATTGATGTATTATTGTTCATGATAATCTCTTATGGCTCCCCCACTCCCCCTTTTCATGGTATCAATGGTAATATTTTTTCTTTAATTTATGCTTTTATTTATTTGAGTCTTTTCTCTTTTTTCTTGGTTAATATAGCTAAAGGTTTTTCAATTTCACTTATCGTTAAAAAAATCTCAATTTCATTAATTTTTCTATTGTTCTCTGTTCTCCATTTTTTTTTTGTTTTTGTCTCAAGATATTTTTTTCCCTTTTTGTTTCTTCTTTAACCCAATGGTTATTAAATAATGTGTTGTTTAATTTCCATGTATTTACAAATTTTCTTGTTTTTCTTATGATGTTTTTAGTTTTATTCCATTATGGTCAGAAAATATATTTGGGGAAATTTTAGTTTTATTAAATTTGTTAAGACTTGTTTTGTGACCTCATGTGTGATCTGTTCTGTAGAATGTTCCATGTGTGCTTGAGAAGAATGTGTATTTTGCTGTTGTTAGGTGCAGTGTTATGTATATGTCTCAGTATTTTTTAGGTCTGCTATTCCCTTATTGATATTCTCTCTAAATACTGTGTTTATTATGAAAATGGGCATCAAAATTATCCTCAGACAGATCTGAGGGATTTGAAGGGGGGGGGGAGGTTGGGGTACCAGGTGGTGGGTATTACAGAGGGCACGGATTACATGGAGCACTGGGTGTGGTGAAAAAATAATGAATACTGTTATGCTGAACATAAATAAATTTAATTTAAAAAAATTATTCTCAGTCTTCTGGATTATGGTGTCATTCATTAATATGGGTGATACAAAAGGAAGAGCTTTTCAATTTGGGGGAGGAAAGTTGTTGTTTTGTTTGATCAATTTCATTTACTTGTTTAGTTTATACACTTGCCCAGAGTTTGAGTATGACCTTTTTCAGTGGTGTTGTTAAGGAGGTTTTTAATTCCCTACAATGAGCTTGAAAAAAAAAAAAAAACACTTGCCATCCTGGGGATGTCTTCCACCACTGTTTACAAGGCACTGGAGACTGTGTGTGTTTCTCTCTGCTTTGCTGAGAACACTCCAAGTGCTCTGAGGGGAGGTTTGCTTTCTTATTTCAGTGCTTGCTGCAGAGCTGGAGTAAATGCATATGTATTTCTAATATCTTTTTCCTGAAAAAGTAACTTCCCAATTTCATTCTGAAGAGAACCATCGAATTGTAATAGCATCTCAAGTGGGACAGTATTAAACATTTCTTTCTCAACCCATAGAAGCTTTGTATCATTCTTCTCACTTTTATGTACAACATAATGAATCTGCAGATGTTTTCATTTTAAGTAAACAGTCCAAAGGGCCCAGGTTTTTTTTTTTTTTTTTTTTTCTCTGCTGCCCACATTCTGGCCTTCTAGTGTCTTCCAGCACATTCTAAGATCTGTGTCATAGCTGGAAAAAGAATCCCAGTACTCAAATATCACCTTAGCTTAGGTACTTAATTTATGTCTCCCTCTCAGATTAATTTATACATTGTAACTATTTAGTGGGCTTATATAACCCTAGTAAGAAAGGAAGATAAGCAAAGTGTAAGGTAGCTTTAGCAAACTCATTGACAAGAGTGTCCATTTCAATTTGGAGAAAAAAAACAAGCCCTATATATATTTTCTTTCCATCCTCTTCCCTTCGTTTCTTCTTCTTTTCTTGATTTCTCTTCCTGTTCCTGCCCTTTATGAATGCATTAAAAATGAGTACAGCCCTAAATTAAAATCAATTTTGAGAAGTCACTGTTAATATCTTTTTTTTTTTTAAAGATTTTATTTATTTATTTGACAGAGAGAGATCACAAGCAGGCAGAGAGGCAGGCAGAGAGAGAGGAGGAAGCAGGCTCCCTGCTGAGCAGAGAGCCCGATGCGGGACTCGATCCCAGGACCCTGAGATCATGACCTGAGCCGAAGGCAGCGGCTCAACCCACTGAGCCACCCAGGCGCCCCTGTTAATATCTTTTTAACAGCTATCCAAGTGTCAGGATTCCTCTTTTGACCGCAATGGAGATTTTCAACAATTAATCCTTGGGCCTGTGCTTGCTAGTCAGTTCTTTAGAAAAAGATTAGATGATATGGGAAGAGAAAACTTCTGCTTTTCTAAAGCTGCTGCTTTTCTAAAATCTCTAATGCAGATTCTGTCTAGGACATCTTCATCCCAAATTAAGGATTAGCATCAGTTCATGTGATGCCAAAGATTAAAGTCCACCAGTTTTGCATCATGCCCCGTTGACAGGGTAAAGTAGTATTGCTCTCACACTTTTGGAAGTACAGAAAGTCTATCTATTCAGTTCAACAGCCATGGCCATATTCTTGACTTGAACTGAATTTCATGACCAGAGAAGACTTTAGAAACAATACCCTGAAAGAGGGCAAAACACGGTTCTCTCTATTGACTTGCCAGGCTGAAGCCATGCCTGGGGCAGTAGGGCCCTCTCCACTCATGGTTCAAATGGCCTCTAAAACCATGTGTTTGAGAGTTTGACATTTGTATTGACTATTAAGCCCTGCTATAATCAGAAAGGAAACAACAGTCAGAATTATTTTCAAGGGTTTTCCTCCTCTTGATTCTTATAGTTAAATAGATAATTATTACAAAAGACGCAATCATTATGCACTTTTTTGTGCATATTGCCTTTGTTCCTCTTTTAAAACAAAAGTTCATTCTTACTGTAAAAACGTCACATACATTTGCAGAAGTGTACCTCGTGCAAAATAAAGTACACAAAAAAGAAAGCAAAAATAAACACATAAGGTTCTACCATCTAGAAAAAGGATTTTTAATGTTTTCCTGAACAATAGATTGTGTTTAACAAATCATTGAATACTACATCAAAAGCTAATTATGTACTATACAGTGGCTAACTGAACAGTGAAAAAAAAAAAAAGGCTTGAGTCATAGCAATTGCACTACTGGGTATTTACCCCAAAGATACAAATATAGTGATCCAAAGGGGCATGTGTACCTCATTGTTTATAGCAGCAATGTCCACAGTAACTGAACTATGGGAAAAGTCTACATATCCATCAACATAAGAATAAATAAAGAAGATGTGGGAAATACACACACACACACACACACACACACACACACACACACACATAGTGCAGCCATCAAAAAACCCTGAAATTTTGCCATTTGCAACAATGTGGATGGAACTAGAGAGTATTATTACTGGAGATTACTATCATATGATCTCACTGATATGTGGAATTTGAGAAACAAGGTAGAAGTTCATAGGGGAAGAGAGGAAAGAATGAAACAAGACAAAACCAGAGAAGGAGAAAAACCATAAGAGACTCTTAATCTCAGGAAACATACTGAGGGTTGCTGGAGTGGAAAGGGTTGGAAGGGATAGGGTAGCTGCGTGATGGACATTGGGGAGGGTATATGCTATGGTGAGCGCTGTGAATGGTGTAAGACTGATGATTCACAGACCTGTACCCCTGAAACAAATAATATGCTATTTGTTAATAAAAATTTTAAAAAATTAAAGTAAATAAACTTAAAAAATAAAAATAAAAAGCCATCTTGAAAATTAGGTGTGGTTGGGTTATGGTGTGTAGCTATGTATGAGGGAAGAAGGAACAGACAAGATCTACCATTAACATTTTCTCTAGTTAAGAAGCACCAAAGAGGGGGCCTGGGTGGCTCAGTGGGTTAAAGCCTCTGCCTTGGGCTCAGGTCATGATCCCAGAGTCCTGGGATCAAGCCCCGCATCAGGCTCTCTGCTCGGCAGGGAGCCTGCTTCCTCCTCTCTCTGCCTACTTGTGATCTCTGTCAAATAAATAAATAAAACCTTAAAAAAAAAAAAAAGAATCACCAATGAGGGACAACTGGGTGGCTCAGTCAGTTGAGGTTTAGCTCTTGATTTCAGCTCAGGTCATGATACCAGAGTCATGAGATCAAGCCCCACATCTGTTTGAGGTTCTCTCTCTCCTTCTTCTTCTACCCTTCCCTTCCACTCACACTCATGCTCTTGCTCAGGCTCTCTCTCAAATCAGTCAATAAATCTTAAAAAAAAAAAAAAAAAGAAAGTAAGTAAAGGAGAAGAAGCAGAAGCAGGAAAGAAATCACATTCAGAGGAGAAGGGAGAAAAGTTGAGAGGATAGATTGTGCGTGTATATATGTATGTCTGTGTGTGCGTTTGTGAATAAAAAATGGAGCACGTAGGGTGCTGGACATAATGAAGGAATGCAAGTCTAGACAACACATGTGGTTAGAACCCACACATGAAGAGATTTTTTTCTTTTTGGAGAGGTTTCCCAGGCCTGCCACAAACAATAACATCCACAAGGCTAACCTATATCCGCTCAAATACAATTTAAACAGTTCTGAATTGGACTTCCTAATTAAAATTTTAAAGTCTCTTTCTTGAAACTGCTAATTAAATTCAATTGAAAACATCCACGTGGGCTTATCTACGTGTGTGTGTGTGTGTGTGTGTGTATTTCCATAATTGAACCAATCCACAGAGATACAGATCTGTTGCTTGTGTCTTGATTCAAGAAATACAGAGTTCACACAGTTTTTTAACTTATCTCCGGGGAGTAGGTCTCAGAGACCCTTCACTCCCAGCCAGTTCTCATGTTGATCTATTCTGGGTTTATCCTTCAGTGCCAAGAGAGCCCCATAACCTCCTTTGCAACTCAGCCCAGAATCCGGGTGCAAAACTGTTGGCCCAGGATGGTTCATTAAAATCCACAGAGACCAAGAAGCAGAAACCGGCACATCCACTTGGAATACCAAACAGTTTTGTTTTGTTTAGCTTTTTCTTCTTCTCCTTCCCCTACGAGGGCCTGTCTCAGTCACAGGGAGCATAATAAACACATCTTAGATTTAATCAATTTCAGAGACTCTGGTCTGTTTGTCGACTAGTTTAAATGTATTGAATTTCCTCAGCTCTTCAGCGGGCTGGGAAGGGGAACAGTGGCTTATAGCCCAGGATGGATCTTGACTTCTTGCATGAACATCTCCTCCTTTGTTTGTGACAAATCCAGTGACGATTAGCTTTGTAAAACTGCTGAATGGCTTCTTGCCTGCTAGCTGCCCCCAGATAATAGTTTTATCACACCAAATCACCATTATAAGAATCATTGCCAATGCTTCCCCAGGATAAATAGCTGCTTTTTGACAAAGCTTGTCTTTCAGGGTAAATGCTTGAAGACCTGCATGTCTCGTGTCATTAACAAGTTAGCAGATAAATAGTCCTATTCAGGAATTCTCTTTGCTGATACAGACAGTTATAAATTCACATAAATGAAGCAGACAGTTTTCATTTGGAACCCCCACTTAGCATTTTTATGTTACTGATGCTTGCCAGATAAAATAAAATACAACCTCTTTGTTTGCTTGGCAGGCAGCTAGCACCCTCCCACTTCAGTATTTTTTTTCTTTGTTACTGGTGCTAGAGTCACCCTGAAGTCAGAACATTTTTAACTCAGGAGCCAGCTGACCTCCTAAGATTGACCTGGTAGGATTGCATTCTCTGAGTGTAGATAGAACTCTGGCAGAGAGAGAATAGCACTCAGCAGTCAATGTGTGGCTCCCTGCAAAATCCCTGCCTCAAATGTATTAAATTTGAATCAGGAAAGAATAAGAATCACTGACCACCAGGGGTGGAGAGGACTGTAAAAAGGTGTAATCTTTTTGTGTTACAGTTGGGGAAAGTTGATCCAAGAGCAGGAACATGTCTTGCCCAGGGCCACACAATTAATCTAAGTTGGAGTAAAAGAAAAAGTCCACATACCAGTTTTCCAAGGGATGGGACTTCCTCCACCACCCTTTACATGGGCTCTTTTGTGTTAGGGTGTCAGTTCTCACACAGGACCTATTAAAAAGGAAAGACTGCTTGGTAGAGAGATATTTGAATGTCTTGTCCTTCCACTTAAGCAATTAACAAGAGTTTCTTTATCTGGGAAATTACCAATGACAGCTCAGCCAAAAAAATAACGTGGAACCTCTCTAACTTCTGTTGAAGTTGGACTCATCCCAAGCTCTGAGACTAATGCCAGGAGAATAAACCAAACCCTGGGAGCTATGCCCTTGCCAAGGGCTTACCTTTGCTCATCTGGGACTCTTCTTTCATTCCTTCAGCATTTGACACTTTGGACCAACCCCCTCTTTTTGGATTTTTTCCTGTGCGATGACCCCTTTGCCTACCTAATAACCCGTTCCTGGTTTCTCTTCTTTGTAATTCAGGTCTTCCCCCTAACTTGTATTTAATTCTGATCTTGATAAGGGATGTTTGGGAGAAATTCAGCAGCTCAGCACCTCATGAGCCCAGCTGCTAGACCCACACTGACCTTGCGCCCAACTTAAATGGCACTGACAGTGACCAAGTCTCTGACCGATGGAGAACAATGAGATAGCCGCAACTCCCTCTGAAAGGGTTCAAATTCAGGGCTCTGCTCACTCAGGATTTCCCTCTGCAGGAAACTCTGTGGCTAGAGAAGTGGGTGTGCCTGTCTACCTGGCCAAGTCTATCCACAGCTTGAAAGACAGATGGCCAAGGTGGATGGAGCTGGAGGAGGCAATAGCTGAGCAGCCAGGAAGTCCCATGCAGGGAGGTAGAAGACAGATTTTAATGCCAAATGTCCTTGGCCATCCAAGGCCAGGAAACCAGAGCATACTGGGCAACTACCAAAGGAAAATGTATCTTTGAAGTCTATGCTGAAGGACATAGGACCCAGAAGTTGCCTTTAGCAGGAGAGCTGTAGGGCTTTTCCAGCCATCTCCTCTATCTCTAGGACTAGCAAGGAGGCTGATTTATGAGATGCCAATGACCTACCATGTAAAAGGGGGTAGATAAAAGAAAAGAGAATATCTGAAATCAGTCTTAGGACAGATGATTATAGCTTAATTTTTCTGTAGAATTTGTATCTTGGCATTCTTTATTTCTAGCTTTAGTTTAGAAGGTTTCATGCTGACAGGAAAGACCATCTATTTGGAGGGATTATTATTATCCGTTTAATGTTGAGAGCTAAAGGGTTCAGTTTGACATGCTCCAGAAATTTATATAACTCAGCTGACAATCTGACAATCTGGCCACCTGAGGATCTTGAGATAAGATGCTAAGCAAGCAAGGAACACCCTCACCCTCGCTTCACTGTCACTGACATCTCGGGATGTTGTCTGATACTTTGTGAAGGACAGAACAAATGTAAATGAGATATCTTATTCATTTGGGGCTAATACAACAAAATACCATTGATGGGGTGGCTTGGACAGTTAACATTTTTCACAGTTCAGAAGTCTATGAAGTCTCAGATCAAGGTACAGGCAGAATAGTGCCTGGTGAGGTCTCTCTTCCTGGTTTGTGGAGGGCCACTTCCTTGCTTTTTCTTCAGCATAGTGGAGAGAGAAAGAGCTCTGGTTTCCTTCTCCTCCCATCATGGGGGCTTCTCCCAATCCCATCATGGGGGCTCCTCCCCTGACCTCCTCTAAACCTAATTACCTCCAAATTTCATGACATTGAGGATTAGGGTTTCATGTGAACATTAAGTCCACGGTGAGGGATTCCAAGTTGGACTTCAAAAGGAATCAATGGGACACTGGGGGGCTCAGTCTGTTGAGCATCTGATTCTTGATTTCAGCTCAGGTCACCTCAGGGTCTTGAGATCAAGTCCCGGGTTGAGCTCCATGCTCAGTGAGGAGTCTGCTTGAGATTCTCTCTCTTCCTCTCCCTCTGTCCCTTCTCCCGTCTTCTCTTTCTCAAATACATTAAAACAAAACAAAACAAAAAACAAACACTTAAAAAAAAAAGCATGAAGGAGGGAGTCAGGAAGTATCTTTTTAATGCTGAATGTTGATGGTGTTTTTTTTCTTTTTTTTTTTTAAATATTTTACTTATTAATTTGACAGACAGAGATCACAAGTAGGCAGAGAGGCAGGCAGAGAGAGAGGAGGAAGCAGGCTCCCCGCTGAGCAGAGAGCCCGATGTGGGGCTCGATCCCAGGACCCTGGGATCATGACCTGAGCTGAAGGCAGAGGCTTTAACCCACTGAGCCACGGAGGCGCCCATTGGTGGTGTTTTCTAAAGCGTCTTATTTCAGATTTAGCCTAATTGAAGAATCAGTTTTATTTCTCACGAATCAAGTAAGATAAATGGTCCAATATTGATGATCTATTGCTATAACAGTACATTTTAATACTCAGTGGCTTAAAAAATAATCATCTATTGGTTATGTGTGAGGAAATCAGCTATGGGAAGAGAAGGTGAGTTCATAGGATAGCAATTTAGGTTATGCAGGGTTAGACTGCTCTTCTGGTCTCAGCTAGGCTCCCTCACATGTCTGGGCTTGATTGGCTATCCTGGATCTTCGATAGCCTCATTGTAGATGGCTGTAGTGACTGGAGCCTCTCTCCCTGCACCCCTCCAGCCGGCTGGCTCAGGCACATCCTCATAAAAATTGTGCAGAATCAAAGGTGAAAGCAAAAAATGTACGGGTGCTTCCACAAATTTCTGCTTGCCTTGTTTGCTGTTTCATGGGTCAAAGCAAGTGACATGGCCAAACAGAGAGTCAGCCTATGAGGGCATTTCCAAAGGTGTGAAATGTGAAAGCTATTGATCAGAGCAAACAATGCAACCATTCTACAATACCATGGGAAAATCTAGCTTTCTCTGTACTGATAGCTGCCAAATCCTTACCAGTTTTAGGGTTTTGATGGCATTTAGACAGATTGTACCCATGGGCAATTTGGTTTCCACTGCACTGAACACTGACTGTAAGGCTAGTTTTCCCAGGAGAGCTTTGGTTCCTGCCCACCCTTTCCTCCCAATCTGAGTCTAATTGACTTTTAGTCCTAACAGCAGCACCTGATTGCTGGAGCAGCCACTCTATAGTCAGAGCCCAAAACAAGAGCCCTTTATCTCTTTGTGCACCTTTAGCTTCCATTCTGTGGGTGTGAGGGTGATGAATGTTTAGAGAAGCCCAAGGATGAAGGGAAGTTTATTAGCCAGGTTTCTCCCAGGAAGCAGAACCAATAGGATATATTATACGTAATATTATATCACATATATTATATAATCTGAAGGGGAGATGGACATGTACATCCTTATAATAAATCACTTTATAAAAAGGAATTGATTGGCTTATGTGATTATGGAGTCTAAGAAATTCCACAAACCACCATCTGCCATGCAGAGAGCTGGGAAACCTGGTGTTGCAGTTCAGTCTGGGTCAGAAGACCTGAGAATTAGGGGAGTTGATTGTGTAAGTGCCAGTCTGAGGACAGGAGAAGACCCAGCTCGAACAGGCAGGCAGAGAGAGTATATTCATTTTTTTCTCCACTTTTTTGTTCTATTCAGGCCCTCACGGGATGGGATGATGCCCATCAAGCCCAGAGAAAGCAAGATGCTTTACTCAGGGTACAGATTCAAATGCTAATCTCACCCAGAAGCACCCTCACAGACACACTCAGAAATAATGTTTAACCAATTATCTGAGACTCCATGGCCTAATCAAGTTAATGCATAAAATCAACAAGAATAATAAGGGGAAATATTGGAGAGTGAGAACAAGACCACCTTGTTGGTTCCCCCAAGACCCTCTGTCTTTGAGGCAGATGTGATTAAATCAGGGAGGGACATTCAGGGTCATATTCCTAGTGTCAGTGATCTTCATGTGTCACCATAAAATATTCAGGGAATCTCAAGTTATGGATTTTAGCTCCAATGATATATGGGGGAAATATTGTACAAGGTTTCTGGGTCCACAATATTGAGGAAGAGAGCTGATTATACATTCTGACTTATTATCTCTCAATCTCCCTTCCCACTCCATACAGGAACCTTCACCCTTGTCTACTACTAGATGCACCATTCCTAGCCCCTTTCTCAGTCTGGATAGAGTTGGCTTCATCCTCCTGTTCTAACTTGCTACTCTTCCAGCTAGCAGACAGTCTATTCTGTTCTTCTTACTTGGTTGTCTTCTTCCACTCCTTTCTTGCAAGGTTTAGGCTTCACCTCTTTATTTCCAGACAAGCACCTCTTGGCTAGTCCCCCATTTAAGGTAGGTGCCAGAGTGACACAGTAATTATATTCTCTTACATAGTCTTGAGCAGGGTGGGAAAAAAAGGAATATTCTTTGCATATTAGGGATTTGATGTCACTGAAATTTCATGAATGCCATGTCAGAAATTCTTTAATACATCTTCCTTGCTTTGCAGAATAGGAGCATGAAATTCAGTCAAGTGAGGGATTCTATACGTAGATATATAGTCAATTTCTTAATAGGGCCGGGACTTCAAGCTCTGAGATCTTATCCAGTGATGACATTTAGAGACAGCAGATGTCTTCTCATCTCTGAAACTGTTCAAGCAATGATCACATCAAGGAAAGATTGGGTTAAATGGCCCCTGAGATTCAGAGACAGTGAGTCTAACCTCTCAAGTTATAGATGAGACAGCCAAGAGAAGTTGAACAAACTGCCTACATCCCATTAGCCTTGAAGTTAAAATGTAAAGCTGGGTGTTCAGTCCCTGTTCAGTGTCCATTCCCTGCACTGTCTTCTGTGTATCTCACCTAGAAGAGACTCATTGTCTTGGACTCTTCACATTTCTTGAATCTAAGTGCTACAGAACAGAAGAGAAGAACTTGTGCTCCTCATTTGCATTTGTTGGATTCCTTTAAGTTGTTCCTGGGCCAGAAACCCATTTTTTAAAATATTTTCTGTAAAGTTGCCCGGAAGCACTGCGCCCTGGTTATTTGGATCATTTAAAGCAATTGATTTCTTTCTTTACTTTTTTCTCTTGTTCTTTCTCAATTCCTTCGGAAGACTCCAAATGAAAACACAAAGAGAAAAGCAATTTTTGAAAGAATTGAACATCTTGAATTTCTTTTTCAGATGATGTTTTTCTCATTCTTAATGATCCTCTTTATTTTTTAAGTAAATGCAACTAAAATTTTCTACCAAATATCCTCAATAAGGAAGAAGAATGAGCTTGTACCTCTGGAGGTCTGGAAACATAACTCTAAGTTCTCCCCACTTACCCTGAAATTTCCTTGAAAACTTTTGTCTTTTTTTTTAAAAATGAGAATTTCACATTTATTTCTCCAACTGATGCATTTTATTTAAAGTGTTTCAAATTACATACCATGAACACAAATTGATTCTGCATCCTATGTCACTATCTATATCCCAGCGTTCTGCACCTATCCTTTTGGCATTGTAAAAAAATATTCTTGTTTAAAGAAGTATGGCTTTACACACCTCATAGAGATGGGTATTGAGCTTCCCAGCTTGCCTCTGAAAACCATAAAATCACCAAAGGATGAATTCAATAACTTCCAATATTTGATCTCCCTCAAAAATATTAAAATTACATTCTGCCCCATTAAGGAGTAACACCTTCCCCAATATGCATGTCATAATATAATATTGTACAAGATTAAAAACTAACATTTATTGTTTTATGCATGATCTCACTTCATCCTCACAATCCTATACAATAAGAACAATACCATCAGCTACATTTACAAAGATGAATTGGAACCAAAAAGGGACTCAGTCACCTACCCAAGGTCACATAACAATAAAGGGCTGGAAGTAAGGGTTGGGATGAGACCCAGGCAATGTGTCTCCTAACCACCACACTTTCTGGCTTTTCTGTATGAGTTTCTTCCAGTTCTTGGCAAATATTTGCTCCTTCAGATGATGTACCTCTCTCCCCAAGAGTAGTTGTTCTAGAAACAAATCTCATAACTTGTGTTCCCCAAGTCATTGTTTCTTGTCTGTCCCTCCAGTAAATAGAAGAACAAAAGGACTCCTTGGCTATTTCTGATATCTTTTGTATTTTTAAGAAAAAGGAGGGCATTTGTATTAAAGACAAAAACCAAATCAAACCAAAATGAAAATGCAGTGACTCAGATGCTGTAGGGAACTACCTTGGAGAAACTCAAACTGACAAGGATGAGGTCAGGGAGAAACTGCAGGGAGAAGACTCAATCCATATGGAAAAGTCTTCTGAGAAGAAAACGTCTTAAGATGCATTCTGGTGTTTTCCTTGCCTTCGCACTGTGTGCTATCTACCTGCATTCCCTTTGGACCTTTCTTTGTTTAACCTCCTAAGGATATTTTGGCCACTGTGAACAAAGATGGTGCTATCACTTTGATGCACTTCCTCCTAGAGACCAACACTATGCCCTTGAACATGGAGATAATCTGGTACCATACTGCCAATACCCCAAAAGGGAGCTTTGGTTCTCTCAGCCTGTTCTCTAACAGTCATGGAACTTCTCATCATCCTACCTTATGGTTCCTTCATTCAATAGTATTTTTTAAGCCTCTACTACATGCAAACTCTGGGATGGGAACTGGAGATAAGATTATAAGTGGAATACATATATTCCCATTATCTGGAAGAAAGGGAGACCCAGTTAATAAATCATACATATATATGAAAACTTACACTGGCTAAGTACACTAAAGAAGATATATGTAATGGCACCATGAGAACATTTAGCAGGCATGCCTGACCTTGTCTGAGAGAGTTGGAAGAGACTTCTGCAACACCTGAAGAATGAACAGTTGTAAATTGTGGGAAGGTAGAGGGAGGACAGAACATTCCAGGAAAGAGAACAGCATAGAATACATTTAAGGCAGGCATGCAGAGAACACAAAGCAAGGTGATAGAACATGAGACCACAGACATGGGCAAGATCAGGCAGAGTCTTCTGGGTCATGTGTATGACTTTATCCTAAAAGCATGGGAAGCCACTGAAGTGTTGTGTTGGGGGAGGGGGGAGCTGAGTGTCATGTGTAATCAGAGTGACAGTCTGGGAAGTTACTCTGGTCTCGGGGAGGGAGAGAATGAATTAGAAGAAAGGCAAGTAGGGATTAAGGGAAATCAACAAAAGGTTATAAATAAATTCTACCCCTGAAACTAAGGATACATTGTTAACTAAATTAAATTTAAATAAAAATTTTAAAAAACACAAAAAAGTAAATTATAGAAAAGGCTATTAAAGATGTTCAGGCAAAAAGGAGTAGAATGAATATTGACATTGGAGCAAGAGATAAATGTTTTGATTAGAAAGATATTGGGAAGTGAGTTGGGGGAAACCATAGAGGGAGACAAACCATGAGAGACTGTGGACTCTGAGAGACAGAGGGTTTTAGAGTGGAGGGAGGTGGGTTCAGTGAGCCTGGTGGCGGGTATTATGGAGGGCATGTATTGCATGGAGCACTGGGTACAGTGTAAAAACAATGAATTTTGGGACATTGAAAAAAATTGAATTAAATTAAATTTAAAAAAAGAAAGATATTGGAATATAAATTCCACAGGAATTGTTGATAGATTGATATGGAGGATTAAAGCAGGACCTTGATTTTCTGGTTTGCATAGCTGGATGAATTGTAGTGCCTTTCAGTGATACAGAGAACATCAAAAGGAGTCCAGGTCTGAGGATGAAAATCATGTTTAGTTTCATACCGTTTTTTAAATTGGAGCAACTTTGAGTTTGAGATAAAGGCATTAGGTAGTCAGATATACAGGTCTTCAGTTGAGGAGAGAACTCAGAATCAGAAGCATAAATTTGAGTCACTGGCATAGAGAACATCATTAAAACCATAAACAAGGAGATTGCCTACGATGCACTGGTGTCAGACGGGGTCAGATTGGACTGTATGGAGGAGTGGCCGGGAGACAAGGAAATAAAGACAGAAAATGTAGACAAAAATTTGGAAAAATTTGGCTCTCATAGGCAGATGGGAGACAGGGTGATAGAAAAATATGTGGAGTCTTTCCCCCACCTTGGTCTTAATAAGCCCATTCTCACTTCTTGATTTCAGATAGTTCATTGCCTTCTTCAGCCCAGACTCCTCTGTGTGTGTGTGTGTGTGTGTGTGTGTGTGTGCATGCGCACATGTGTGTGTGTTCATGCACACACGTGTGAAGATTTTTAGTCACCTTCTGGTTCTCTGTGTTCCTGGCCATCACTCCAGGGGACTCCCTATCATGGTTCCACCCTCACTCATCACCCCTCTCCCATGGGCCTGGTTATTGGATCTCCTGATACTGGCTCTGCAAGTTTGATAAAAACAAAATAATTGTGTGTGTGCCTTGAGTGGAGGGATGAGAGGGAAGAGTCGGGTTGATCAGATCTTGCTGTAATCAGCTAAATTAAATCACCAGCCCCATCCCACAGCTGGAATATGCTGGAAATTATAGCCTTGACTGTAATGACAGATAGCATTTACTGAGTTATTGCTATGAACTAGGTGCTGTGCTAAGTGTTTCATACATATCTTATCTTTTTATTTTCACAATGATAAGGTAGATACTATCATCATCTCCATTTTACAGAAGAAAGTCCCAAGGACAATGAGATTTAGAGACATTAAGTGATTTGCTGGACGTCACACAGAGCTGAAAGTGGTAGGCCCATGTGTCCACTCAGTCAAGCTCTAGAATTTGGGCTTATCACCACCCCCACTCTACCTCCTCTCGATCCTCCAATCTCAGAACATTTAGGTAGATTCTCTCCCTGGGAAACTTGGAATAGCTACATTGCTGCATCTAGTTACAAAAGAACACCATGAGACTTCTGATACTTTCTGTTCTTGGCAGGGGGGAAAGGGAATGAGCTTTAGTGGAAAGGGTGCTGAATTAGGAAGAACTGGATTCCATTTTGACACTGCCTCTTGCGAGCTATGTGATGCTGGGGAACTTAATTCATATGTCCTTTTTTTTTTTTTTTAATAGATTTTATTTATTTGACAGACAGAGATCAAAGGTAGGCAGAGAGGCAGGCAGAGAGAGGGGGAAGCAGGCTCGCCGCTGAGCAGAGAGACCAATATGGGGCTTGATCCCAGGACCTAGGATCATGACCTAAGCCGAAGGCAGAGGCTTTAACCCACTGAGCCACCCAGGCGCCCCTTAATTCACATTTCTGAGCCTCAAAGTGCCATTGGTTAATTGGAAATAACACTCACTGAGTGCTGTAAATATGCAAGATATTTTCATATCCATTGCCTCATTAAGCCTTTACTCCCCCCCAAATCCCACATAAGGTAGCTATATCATATTCCCTTTTTACTGTTGAGCAAATGAGTCTTACTGAGGTAAGTACATGGTACATTTCTCCAGACATATTTACACCTGTGTGCAGGGCCGGCCCCCTCATTCCTGCCTGCAGAATCCACCAAACCAGCCCCTTTCCATGACCCTCTGGGAAGTTATCTAGTTTGCAAGCTCTGGTCCTCCCAGCCAAGTCTTTCATCTCCTCAATCAACAGATAATAACTGAACTCCCACTCTGCGCAAGCCCCTGTATCCCTGGGGGAAGGGGACTTTTTCAACACCTTTTGAAGCTGGTCAAATGGATGGTTTGATACAGCTGTCATCTTTATAGGGAAGGTGAGTTCCTTCTGCTAATTCCACTCCCTCAGTGCAGCCTGTTGCTAATTGGATGTCTCCCACAGAAGAGAAGGAGGAAAACGCGGCAGTGGGTGTGTGTCAGGGAAGGATCAGTAGTCCATGCTCATGTTGTCTGCATGGAGACAGCCCACTCACTGCACAGTGGGCCTGGGATCCTTGGTATTCACTTAGGGAACTGAGCTGGCCCGAGCCTCCACTCCATGGGCAGAATGAGTCTGATGATCATGGTTATAGGGGATTAATGTGGTCATTAAAAAATCAGTCCCAAGCAAGCATGACCTCCAAATGATAAGAAAACAAGAGCTGTTTCTCATGGTGACATCATTTTCTCAACTTGGAAAAGCACTTGTCATGACCACAGGCAACCATCACCCTTAAAGCATTTGTCCTAAGATACCCACATGTTAGTTCCTTCTTCTTGAGGACATGGATATAGTGGAAGCACCTCAAGAAGAAGGAACCTCCATGGTGGGGGCAGGAGCCTACTGGAAAGGATGCTCTGAAGGCAGGAAGCCTTGCTGCAGTGTCCTCTTCTGACCTTGACTAGCTTTTCTCACTTCTCTGCACTGAGGATCTCAACAGCTGACATTGTTCCATGGTCTTTCCTGACATCCTTCAAAACCAGCTGCAGGAAGGAATGGGTTTTGTATGTGTGTCCCTTTTCAGGTTTTTAATTGCACAAATTCCCCATGATGGTACCTCTCAGCCAAAACCCTGAAGCAATTTTAAAGATTTCTCAGTAAGACTAGACTATCTGCCTAGTCTGTCTCTATATTCTTACACTGACCATCATGAATTTTGCTTTGAAAAAAAAAAAAAATGACGTTGGCAGGGCTCTCTAGTTAACGACTAAGAAATATTAAAGTTCACATCACTGCCAAGCCTTTAAAATTAATATGCCTTTAACTTTAAACAGATTTAAGTGAAAATAACCTAAAAGCAGTTGATGGGGGTAAAGTGCTGATTTTGTTTTCTTCTTGAGGCTGAACTTTCTAGGCATTTAAGAATGAGTGGGAATTGCAGTCAAGTAAAAGTGACATCAGTAGCAAAGAGCAGCCATCCCATATGCTCACCCTTCCTCGCTGGAGAAGCAATGGCTTACTACTGAAACTTTTGGGTGTTATTATCCAAAAAGTCTTCCAGCCTGGAACAGCAGGCTGTCTCCAGTAGGACTTTATGGTTTGCTGTCTTTGTTTTTCACTACAACCTTAATACATGCATGTATACTCACTTAATTTGAACTTGGTAGCTCCTCACCCTTACCTTCCCTTTCTCTTCTTTGTGCTTCTGTTTTCTTCCTTCTTTTCCTCCTTCCTGTATATCATGGCAAATTTTACTTTAATTTTATTTTATATAGCAAATGTCTGAAAAGACTGACCGATTTGCTAAAAATAATCATTTGTGCATTTATATGAATACACGTATTTACTGTTGCTTTTTCAGTATTTCCCACCATTTTTCCATGTTTCTCTTTTTATCAATGAAACACAGAGTCTTGGGGCGCCTGGGTGGCTCAGTGGGTTGAAGCCTCTACCTTTGGCTCAGGTTATGATCCCAGGGTCCTGGGATCAAACCCCTCATTGGACTTTCTGCTCAGCAGGCATCCTGCTTCCCTTCCTCTCACTGCCTGCCTCTCTGCCTACTTGTAATCTCTCTCTGTCAAATAAATAAATAAAGTCTTAAAAGAAGAAGAAGAAGAAGAAGAAGAAGGGGGAGGGGGAGGGGGAGAAGAAACAACACAGAGTCTTCTATATTCTAGCCAAGCTATAGTTTGGGGTTCTACAAGAAGGTTGGTATCATTCTTTTTGATAAATATTCTTGTTCTTTTGAGTAAGTTTCCTAATTTGCTTTCTTGGTACGGAGCTATATGGTAGGTACCCCCAAAACTCTTCCCACTGCATCCCATTTTTCCTTGCATATTTTTCCTTTTAACTTTTTCGCTTAGGTCTAGGGACAAAGGCTGAGTATCATCTTGACAGCCTGGGCCACTGTTATTAGGCAAATAGAGAGTTAATGGGCAGTTGGTTGAAATCCTGCATGTGAGGGCTATAGGAAACAAACTGTTTCATCAATTTAGTTCTTGAAATACATATGCTAACCAAAGGAACCTTGTACAGTGCTTGCATCATCCATTTTTCTATATTTTCATTACATGCTTTGGACCCTCTCCTATACATACCTAGAGTTTCTTTTATAGCCAGGAAAAACTTGTGAGTTTGAAAATTCACCAGGTAGCAATAACAAATGCACAAACTTTGCACAAAGGCTTTGGGGATACCTCTTGCAAGATACTCATTCACATCTAGGAGAATTGTGTCCTCTCTTTTCCTTTCTGACCCTTTTGTCCCAGCAGACTGAAGATACCATGCATTTTCAGATTTGAAAACTCTAAAATGTGCCAGGAAGTTGTCTTGAAAGCCATTGCCTTATGCTCACCTAGAAACCATCCCCATATATGCCATAAATCAAGTCCCTGTTTAATATGATTGTTCAAAGAAACCAGACTAGAAAAATCTTACTGCTAGTCATGACTTGCTCCTTTGTGCCATTCAGATCTCAGCTTTAATATTACTTTTTCAGAAAAGCCTTCCTAACTACTCAGTCTTTTTTTTTTTTATTTCATTTTATTTTATTTCTTTTCAGAGTTCCAGCATTCATTGGTTATGCACCACAGCCAGTGCTCCATGTAATACGTGCCCTCCTTAATACCCACCATCAGGCTCGCCCAACCCCCCACTTCCCTCCCCTCCAAAACCCTCAATTTGTTTCTTGGGGTCCACAGTCTCTCATGGTTTGTCTCCCTCTCCAATTTCTCCCAACTCACTTCTCCTCTCCATCTCCGCATGTCCTCTATGTCCTCTGTGTTATATTCTTATGCTCCACAAGTAAGCAAAACCATATGAGAATTGACTCTCTCTACTTGACTTATTTCACTCAGCATAATCTCCTCTAATCCTGTCCATGTTGATACAAAAGTTGGTTATTTATCCTTTCTGATGGAGGCATAATACTCCATGATATATATGGACCAAATCTTCTTCATCCATTCGTCTGTTGAGGGGCATCTTGGTTCTTTCAACAGTTTGGCAACTGACTACTCAATCTTAAGCAGTTCTCCAGGCACTTGCTATTACATTGCCCCATTTCAAGTCTCTGTCTTACCATAGCTGATATTTCCTTCCCCCCCTCCCTCCGTTTCTTCTTTCCTTCCTTCATCTATCTATCTATCATCTACCTATCTATCATCTATCATTCTTCTGCAAAGGAAAGGTTATTTTATGAGAGCAAGGATATTTTCTGCTTTCTTTTTTTTTCTTTCTTTTTTTTTTCTGCTTTATTTATTGTTGAATTTCTAGCACTAGGTCAGTTAGCTCTTGCCGTCTAATGAATCATCTCTGAAACTTAGTGACCTAATACAACAAACCACTCATTTATTTGCTTATGGTTCTGTGGGACAACAATCTAAAAGTAACATTGATGAGACAGTTTTTCTCTGCTCATCATGGTGTCCACTGGGTTCATTTATGCATTTGCTGGCAGCATATGGTCACATGTCCACTCATAGATATGGGGGTTGACTCACCATCAGCAAGAGAAATGGAGATAGCTGTGTGCTCTTCATCTGGCAGATACACCTGGGCTCATTCCTAGGGTGATGGTCAAAGAGTTCCCAAGAGCAAGTAGGGAGGGTAAACTCCAATGATCAATCACTTTTCTTGGCCCTGATTGCATCATACATGCTAATATCCCCATTGGCCAAGTCAATGCCCAAGCCCAGATTAAAGTAGTGAAGAAATACTTTCTTTTCTTTTCATGGAAGAAGCTTCAAAGCTATGTTACAAAGGGCCTATAGGAAGGGGAAGCAGATACAAAGATGGGAGAAATTTATGACTATTTCCACAATTTGTAATAAGCACGGTGCATAGTGGGCACTGAATAAATACTTGCTGAATGAGCAAATGAAAAATGAACAATCCAAATCTACTGGGAGTAATCTTAAGTCCCTCATATGAAGTCTAGTTCCTAATATTGAGTATCAAGTTTATCAGGTCATGGTTTCTGTCCTTAAAGAGTTCATGATCTAAGGCAGTCTAAAGTTCTGCTAGAACTTACCCTCTGGAATGTGTGCTTATGAGAGTTCCTGTATCTACAATGGCAGACACACTTCAAAGAGAATGATAGACATGCATGCTTGGGCCACATCACTAGAGGTATAAACCTACCGATCTGGGAGATAAATGACAGTGAATTCAAAAAGTCAGTTGCCGATGGGCCAGGTTTTCTCAATCAGCAGTAATTTGCATTTATGTCCTTAAAGCTACCTATTTGTATATATACAGAACAGACAGGCAGATGAGAGGAATCTCTAATGTGTTACAACTACCTGGTGATCTTGGTCATCTTCTAGCATTTCACAGTGGAAGACTCATGATAGGTCGGATCAGGCTTTAAAACATATGCCACACTGCCAGTCTACACAGACAAGAAAACTTTGGATTAAAAAAAAAAAAAAAGAGGTTGGGGGAAAAGCCTTTCACTGCTTAGCATTTCAAAATTCTTCCCTTCTTTCTCCTCGTTCTTGTCTTACTTACCTCACTGGTATGAAAATCTTGACGATAACTTCATCCTTTCTAGATCCTGATAAAAATGATCTTGGACTAGCCTCATTTACCTCTTACTTGGATTCCATAGGTGGACCCTTATTTGGAGGTTTTAGGGACCCCCTTTCCCTGTCAGACAGAAGCACCGAAAGCAGATAGCTGGAAAGCAAACTCTCAGCTGCATTGCCAATGAAGATGCATTGCAGAGCAAGGCTCCTATCCGTCGCCACACTGACTTTCAGATGCTCAGCCCCCCAAATCAGACTCCCCACCTGGTTGCAGGCCACCCTGCACAACCACAGTCCTCTCCTCATTGGGACTTGCTCTAAGCATTAAGGCCAATATGAGCAAACTAGAATTCTAGTTTCCAGCAGAAAGAAGAGAAAAGTTAAGACAAGAATGCTCCTCTTCTTTTCTGCAAACAACCCCTTCTTTTTATTTTTTACAGACAGAAGTCAGGATAAGAGTGGAAAATTAAAAGAAACAAGCCAAAGAGATTTCCCTTATCTCAACACCTTGAACCCACCATATGTTTTCTAAGGTTTGCCTTGGAAAATCCAGGTTTCTTATTCCAAGTTCCCCAGAAGAAATACCAGTGCCCCTTGTGTATCCCTGGCTACATCAAATATAGCCATCCTTGTGTTGAATCCCATTCTCATAGGTTTGGGATTCAGAAAAACTCTGAGGCTGTCTCATACTGCATTATCTGAATCGTTGCTTCCTATGTCAGGCAAGGCTTTCTCCTGCCAGGCTGCAGCAGGGAGTGAAGAAGACAAGAACCGCATGGCTAGCTGACATCATCTTTGGCCTCAACCACTGTGTCTTCCAATTGTGTTTTGAACTAAGGACTCCATCACTCCAAGGTCCTTAGCCAGACTCATCAGTCAAGCCAGGACTTTATTGAGAGGCCCTTTTGCTCCAAGGGAGGTGCAGGCACATAGTCGTGTTGCTAAGTTGGTAGGGATGGCTTTCATCATGCTCCCCTCTGCTTGGGATTTATTACAAAAGGGGGGCAGACATACCTATCCCCCATCTCACTCAATGAACTGACAAGGATATCATTTCTGACATGTGGTCAGTATTAACCATTTTTAAAATAAAATACTTACCCTGTATCCAGAGGAATCTTAATACTTCAGCAATGTGATATTCACTATCCTCAGTGTAAAACACACACATACACACAAGAATAAGTTAACAGTTGGAAATTTTACATCAGTTCCTTTTCTCCTTGAATTTAAATTCCATTCTACTTCCCACACAGAATTTTATCCTAATGTAATGTATTTTAAGCCTGAAACTGTTCTATAGAAAACCCTATTATGCTTTTCTGCATCAAAAGTATTGCATATAAATGGATATGTAACTTTTTAATGCCTGTGAGCATAAGGTTGTTAGTATTTTGTGTGTGTGTGAGATATCATTAAAACTATTATTTTATACATTAATCAAAACAAATATATTATTACTTCTGAAAAATATTTTTAAATAAATAACATTGTTAGAATGAGGCAGGATTCAACATTCTCTTTTTCTCTGTCTTTGTCTTAAAAATGTAAACAATGACAAGCCATATTTAAGATTTGTTGTAACAATACCACTCAATTCTTTGAGCTCTTTCTGAGTTATATACTAAAAATCACAGGGATTTATCATTAACAATAATGATTAATGGTCTATTTATTGACAGATCAGATTGAACTATCCCTTCATTTTATTGAAAGCAAATTTTATTAGAAACTATCTTATTAAAAGGATGGATTTCCAAATTATTAGTCATTATTAGTCATTCGCTTTCTCCACACCAATAACAGCATTTCAAAATGTGTCCTTGTTTAGTGCCCTAGAGGTTTCTATTCCCTGGGACAATGCTTCTTGGTAAGAGAATAGTGTGAGATGTGGGGGGTTTTGTCAAGTTGGGGGAGAGAAAGAAACATCACCACTATCTCAGCCACTTTATCAGGCAATCTTCCACTTGAAGACTCATTTCCATACGACCACACAATAACACTGGTTAGTGTTATTCTGATAAACCTACTCTTTGAAACAGAAAAGCTCAAGATTTGTGGTATTTGCTGAGTTCTATCTTATAAATATTCCCATGATACTAATATAAATGTAATAAACTGCAGAGATGAGGAAAGAGGCATGTGAGCCAAGAATCAGATTTTCTATTTACAGAGTCATGTTAAGTCCCTAGGTCAGTTCCTTGTAGAGACCTACAGTCTTGGAGTTGAAAGGGACCCTATGGAACATCTGGTTCTATGTCTGTTACTTGTAAGAATGCCCTTCCACAACATTCTCTAGAGGCGAACGTATAATTTATGGCGAAATGTCCCCAGAAATCACAGTATATTCAGTTGCAGTTTGATCAGAGTTAATTATTTGCTTTTTCTTTATATCAATCAAATTCTATCCCACGTTAATTGCAATAAGACCTTTCTGATCTGCCTTCTGAAGACTTCAGAATAAATCTGACTACTCTTTCATGGGGCAGACTTCAATTATTAGAGGATTTTAATTATAATGCTGTTCCCCTCTTATACCTTTCAGTGTATAAAGCAAGCAGAGGCAATGGAGCCAGGGCTTACTTTGCAGTCCATGGGCTATGAAAGTCCTTGGTCATTGAAGGAAGCACCATCTGATATTGTTTATAGATACAGTATTTGACTTTCGGCATTGAAGCATTAACCCTCTACATAGATAGACAGACATTGGCATAAACATACCCCTAATCATACACAGGGGAATTTAAGAAGCCATGTTGCTTCTAAATCATATCTAAATCATTGATTACCCCCAAAGCATATCTACTATCTATATATAGAGAGACCCTCTTGTCTTTATTAACTGGAAGACCCTAGTAAGTTCTACAAGTTCATTATACAGAATCATCTTCTGGGAAAGGACTGGATACAAGCAAGTCTGAATGGGTTATGACTACATATCCAGCTTTATAAGCTTCTTTTTGAGTTCTTAAATAGGATCATTTACAAACAGTTATGAGTCTTTGTTTTGTAAATGGGTTTCAAGTTGGTCAGGGCAATGAAAGAAAAACTCCTGAGTAAGAGCTTGGCAGTCATGAAATTATGTCTCCTTTCAGAGTAGGAGGGTGGTTGGGTTGAGCGTTGCAGTGATGGAGAGAAATATATATGGATTTGAGAAGGTTCTGATAGGAGATCATTCTAGAAGCAGAAAACTTCTGGGTATTTTCAGTGAAGAGGAAGGTCTAAAACAATAGGGATCATGTGGCTAAGTTTATCTCCTAAGTCTGAAGAAGCTTCAGTTAAACTTGTGGTTACTGCCACCGTACACAAATAAGGAGAGGGAGGCTTTGTTTCCTGGTAAAGTGACATGGATCACTGATGTCCATTGTACTCTTGTGTAGAACCCCCAAAGTTTATCTTGATCTTTAATATACAAAAAGAAATGTAATGATAATTAGTGAGACCAAGACTATCAGGTTTTCAAAGGAATCCTTTACAGCAGATAGTTTCAAGGAAGTTTTTCAGCCCAAGGACTCACCTTACATATCATCCTTTACTGGATTATACAGAAAAGAACCCAGTTTGGAAATGTTACAAATCAAATGCCTATCTATCATATAACACCAAATAATTTTTAAGCTGCCTACTAATAATTGGCACAGGAAAGTCACAAATAGCTTACAGTCTTTGAGAAAAAAAGTCTCTCAATTTTGCATTATGTCATAGCCTAGACAATGTGTTCAGGCATGACAAAATGGAAGACCGTCCTTAACAATTGTGTCCCACACATGCTACCACTGTCAACAAGTAAATGAGATCAATTCTGCAAGACTTTTAAGTTGAAGAACATAACAGATCATCCACAATTTATTTAAGAACAGAATCCTGAGTGATTTGGATGTTTCTAAAGCTATGGTTAAATAATTCTAAGAAGTAAGAGGGTATTTTGTAAACCACTGGGGCAAACTGCATGTGTGCATATGTATGTCTGTGTATTTATTTATTTATTTATTTATTATTGATTTCCCCAAGTAAATGCAAATAGATATGTGAGTCTGCCTGTCTTTTCACTTTCCTACAGCCCTAGTCCCTAATACCATAATTCTGCAAGACAGCCGCTTACTTTACAGTGAGACAGATCAAGTCAAGAAGACTATACCTAAACAAACAAACAAAGAAAACAAAAAACAAAGAAGGACTTTCCAAAGACATTAAAAAATTAAAATAACAGCTTAGAGAGCACTTCAGTGAAAAGGAAGCCAAGTGTCTTTTCATCAGGAGTGAGACTTACTTATTTTACCAGCCATGGAACTCCAGGCTCCAGGGAGGGGAGACATCAAAGAGTCTTTGATACCCTCTATTTTTATCTAAATGGCCAAGCCTATGCAGAAGTCCGGCCAGAGCCAATAGACTGCACCAAAAATCTTCGGAGGAAGATCAACTAGAGCATGGATAGGATAAGCCTTTATTCAAAAGGATGTGAGAGGGATCCAAAAGAACATTACAAATTAAAAGAGAAAGGTACAAAGATTTTTAACACTTTAACAAGAGAGTTCAGCAAAGTTTAGCCTGTTTGGGGAATAGTTGGACCAAAAATTAATTCTAAAAGTAGAGGGAAAATATTCTTTCAGATGAGTAGCCTTTGGTTGGACAATTCAGGTTCATTGAGTGGGGTGGGATATCACTGTTAGGGGCTGAAGTCAATTATTTTAGGGAAGTTACATTGGGAAAACCACTATGGGGAACAAGGACGACATTAGAAGTGTGATCTCTATGCCCAAACTTGTAGTTAACCATTTGGTTGTAAAAGAAAGCATTATCGTTCCTACTTACTTTGGGTCTCTCTCCTTGTGGTTCTCTAAATGGGACTAGCATGAGTTTGTTTCTCATTCCTTTTGCTGTATAATAAGGGCCAAACTACCTCACCTTTCCAGTATGGCTTCATCATACTCTTCATCAACTGTGACAGACAACTGGTACCTCAAGTCTACCTCTTGGTCCACCTCTGATTCCAGCCTCTGCTCTGATGAAGATTTCCTGGGAACTGATCTGACATCATAATGACTGACTTGCCTCAAGCACAAGAGACTCAGTTTTCTTTCTCTCTCTCTTTCTTTCTGCCCTGAGATCTTACAACCCTGCAGAAGTCTATTTATAGCTCAGATAAATCAATGCCTTCAGTGCAAACCTCAGTGTGTGATGGAAGTCAGTAGGTAGATGTAAATATCTCTGTTTTTTAGTGGGTACCAGAGGAACTGGGCCTCTGTTACTTACAGGTGTACTTTAGATAACGCATTCTTAAATTGGCCAGCCTTACTCTCCTATTTCACTCTACCTACTCCCTCCCTCCTGCTTCTTGGGCTTTGCTCCCAAGCAAACTACCTGTACCCAAAACCTTATCTCCTGTTTGGGGAAGAACCCAAACTAATATATCAACCACATCTAATATATATTCATTTAATGATTATGAATTATTTATTGAGTACATAAAATGGATCAGACAGTGTTCTAGATGCTTAAGATACAGCAATAAATGAGAAAGAAAAAAAATGCCTATTCCTAATTGAGGAGAAGAGGAATTTATAAGCACTCAAAAAACATTCAAAACAGAAACATAGAAAATACATTCAAATTAAGAATGTAAATTCTGGGTGCCTGGGTGGCTTTGCCTTTGGCTGAGGCCATGATCCCAGAGTCCTGGGATGGAGCCCAGCATTGGGGGGAGAGGGGGTGGTCCCTGCTCAACAGGGAGTCTGCTTCTCCCCCACCCCTTTATGCTCTCTTACGTGCCCTCAAATAAATAAATAAAATCTTAAAAAAACAACCATAAATCCTCTGCAATCCCATGGAGCTAATATTTATATCCCATCTAGTCCTTCATAGATTTGCCACAAGTGAATTGCCTCTCTTCTCTATCTGCATTCTATAGATCCTTTAAACATTAAATTAAGTTTTATTCTGATTATAACAGTAATATATGTCTACCATTGAAAATTTAGAAACTACGAAGGAAGTAGAGAGAGGAAAATAAAAGCAGATAGCTACCTCAACCTAGAAACATTCATAATTATCATGTCAGCTTAGTATCTTTCCAGGTATTTAAAACTCATTTTAGCTTAAAAATATACTTAAATACTAACATAGTAAAATTTAATTCCAATATACTAAAATGAAAAATATATGTCAAGTACTACATTGTCACTTTTCTTCTTTAAATTTTCTTGGCTATCTGAATCTATTTGTCTTTTTTCATAAACTTCATAATCACTTTGACAACTCAAAAATAACCATGTTGCTGGGCTGCCTGTATGGCTTAATTGGTGGAACATGTGACTCTTGATCTCAGGGTTGTGAGTTTGAGCCCCACATTAGGTATAGAGATTATTTAAATATATATATTTTTAAAAATTTAAGAAAATAACCATGTTGGGATTTTGATTTATCTGCATTAAAATCTATAAATTTATTTGGGTATACATGACATAATAATATTCAGTCTTCTTACCAAGGAATCAAGGTATAATTATTCATGTATTCAAACCTCCTTATATAACTTTAAAAAATTATCTATAGTCTCCTTAATATAGGTTCCAAGTGTTCTTATAACATTTATCCCAGACTGTTTTATATTTTTATTGGGTAACTTTTCCATTATATTTTAAAAATTTGTTTTAAAGAAAGATAACTGTTTTCTATGTTTGTAACTAATCAGCTTCCTGATCTTACTTTTACTAATTCCAATACTTTCTCAGTTGTTCTGTTAAATTTTCTGAATAGATAAGATAAATTGATTCAAATGAGGCTCCTAACCCTCCGGCCAACACCTCAAAAACTTCTTTCTTCTTCTTCTTTTCTTTTTTTTTTTAAAGATTTTATTTATTTATTTGACAGAGAGAGAGAGATTGAGATCACAAGTAGGCAGAGAGGCAGGCAGAGAGAGGGGGAAGCAGGCTCACCACTGAGCAGAGAGTCCGATGCAGGGCTTGATCCCAGGACCCTGAGATCCTGACCTGAGGTGAAGGCAGAGGCTTAACCCACTGAGCCACCCAGGCGCCCCAACTTCTTCCTTCTTTCTACTGTATTCATGCATTATTTTACTTCTTCCAGAAGATTTGGTGGGGTTATCTGATTGGTCAGGATTCAGGAGAGTTGATTGGATACAATAGCAATGGGAATAGTCTGATGTCCCTTTTTTATGTGTTATATTTATCCAATTTTGGTTATCAGGGTTATACCAGCTTCAAACAAATATCAACTCACATTGAGACTCCTACCATCTTTATTTTATGAAAGAGATAAAAGAACATGGGTATTTTCTGTGCCTTAAAGGATCCATCTGTTAAATTCATGGAGGTATATTAAGCCTCATAGAGGAGTTCTGTTTCGCTCTTCACTGGAGAAAGGGAGAGAAAAGTTTCCTTGATTATTGCCCAATTCCTTTTCTCTAATGAAGTCAATTTGAATAATTTATATCCTCTGCAAACTTTATCAGTTTTATTCAAACATTTTCATGGCATTTAAAAGTACTTTTAGATTTTCTCTACATGTTAGGAACTCTTTTTCACTTCTAAAGGAAGATAGCCCTGTGCCCTTACCTCACACTCTTATTTGCTCTCTTCCTTTTTCCTCAAGATGCATACGTTTCTTCAAGGTATACGCTTATTATATAGAACCACTTCATTTTTGTTTATTAACAATTCTCTCTTCACTTTCTTTTTTTAAAAGATTTTATTTATTTATATGACAGATCACAAGTAGGCAGAGAGAGGCAGAGAGGGGGGAAGCAGGCTCCCTGCTGAGCAGAGAGCCCAATGCGGGACTCGATCCCAGGACCCTGGGATCATGACCTGAGCCGAAGGCAGAGGCTTAACCCACTGAGCCACCCAGGTGCTCCCTCTCTTCACTTTCTAATTCATTCACCTTTTTTATTCTTTTCACCGACTTAGGAATATTTTTTAATTTCCTAACTTCTTGAATTTAATAATTATTTCCTCTATATTTATTCTTTGGTATGTAAAAATAAAAGTATTGATGACAGTGTAATTTCCTTTGAGTGCAGCTTTGATCACATCACATAAATTTGATATATGCAGCTTTTAGAGTAGCTATTCTCTAAAAGTCTGTAACTGCAGTGCTCATTTCCTCGATAACTGGAAGTTTATTTAGAATGGTATTTTAGAATTTCCAAGTTCTTTTAACTAAAATGTTTATGATTAATTTTCATTTTCATTGGTTTGTCCACCTATCATCCAGCTTAAGGACATCTGCTTCTTAAAAAGGTGGAACTGAGCTGTATTTTCTTTAGTATCTTTACTTATTCTACCTCTGAGTAATCCTTGCTTTCTCTGATCCCTGATCATACTTGGCTTGGATGGCCTGATGTCAGAGTTCGTTTGTTTTCTTTTGTTTGTGTCTTATGTCTGTCTCTCTAAGTCCGTAAGCAAGTCCATAAGCAGCACAAGCAACTTGAGGATAAAGCCGACACTTTATCATTCTTTGTGTCTCGCATAGTATTGAACACTTCGAACACATGACGTAATCAATAAATATCAGCATACCACTTTGTATTTTAGGGATGGTGAGACTGACTCACGTTGTAGAGGGATCAAAAACCTTGCAAAATAATTATGTGGTTTGCCATTTTACTAAAATACATCTATGTTATGCCTTCTTTTGTCCTGAAAAATACTGCCGTCCTGACAATAATCATGATTGTGGTGACTAAGAATGATCTAATATGACTATCGATACTGACCACGAGTTGAGCACATCTACATTCCAGGCACTGCTTTTAGAACTTCACATACTGTGTCTTACTCTCTAATGCTCACAATAGTTCTCCTAAGTAAATATGATAATTAGCCTCATTTTCCAGATGAGAAAAACAAAGCTTAAGGTCAAGACCATGCCCAGGATCTTCCAGCTGGTGAAGATGAAGTCTGGATTAGATTTCACATTTGTCTGTTCCTTCCACTTCTGGTGCACACCAGTGTCTGCACATTTATTCCCCCAATTGGTCTCTCATTCTCTCTTTCAGTCCATCCCACGTGCAAACAGCTAAATGCTTGCTGGTTTACCTTGCCAAGAACTGTACTAAAAGACAGGAACATAAATGTGAATAAAACATAGCCCCTGCTTTTGGTGACCTTCCAGAGTCCAAGGGAGCCTTTTCTTCGACATACACCAAGTTTTAAAATGTTGCAGAATGTGCTAATTGTATCTGGGCTACCCTGCAGTTTCTCTGTTTCTCCGTTCTCTGCTCCCATGATGATCAGGTGTTTACTTCAGGGTTCAACTGATCCAAGCTGATTCAGATCCTGGCTGCCAAAACTGGGGCAAGTGAAGTCATTGTATGCTCTTTGTATGTGCAGAAAGAACCCAGGGTTTTAATAGCCTTTCTCCACCCACCTTCAACTCGGTTTCCCTCAAGACAATAATATATGCTTTAAAGCCAAAGACAATTATGACAATGTTATTATTTCTTATGGGGAAAATCGATCTTGCCAGCCTGAAGTAGGTGCCAGACTTCTGAAACATACAACAGAAACCAGTCTTGGAGGCAGGGAAGACAAGCTTCAGAAATACGTTTTATGGGGAAGAAACAACCTGGGTTTTTGTTTGCTCAGACCATCTGGTCATTTGGGCTCAGAAGAGGCTTCAGGGACTCTCATCCTTAAGATCTTTGCTGCTACATGTTTTCATCCACACACCTGGCTCGGAGTCTACACAAGCGCCATACCACGGTAAAGCAGCCACTAGACACTGCCTACAGGGACAAAGCTAGGACCAGAGGATAAAAATGAAGTGGGGCCTGCTGGAACTCACCTCTCGGATTTGAAGTCTTCCAGGTTTATAAATTTTGCTATGAGATTTCAGCTGACCAGATCGTCCTCACTCATGGCCAGTGCCACTTCCTAGTTTTCTGTCCCTTCACTTTACTTTTTTTCTCACTAAAACTCTAATAATGCTACAATTATTCATCTATGTGAACTTTCTCTCTCAATAAAAACATAAGGCAGTTACTTAGTTTTGTTTCTTACTGTGTCTGTAATGCTAGATGGTGTCCAACATAGAGCTATTCGTACAATGATGGAATGGATCGTGAGGAATCGTCGCAGCCAGACTACACTTTTGTGTTCATCTTATATACTGCCACCTTCTCCAGCTTTTTGATCCTCACAGTCATGAGCTTTGCCATCATCAGTACGTCGGTGCGCATCGCAGACCCCATGCTGCCCTCTATCACCTCCCTGATATTCTCGGCTCTTACTCCTGTCCGAGGTGAGGTACACGGGGAAGATGAGCACCCCCAGCCCACAGAGGAGGGGGCTGAGCCGCAAACTGGTATATTAACTCACTTTGGGTCACAGTCTGGGCCACTGCCCTGTTTGTTCCTCTCTTCACAAGGGTTATTTTTATATGGCTTTTTAAAAAAACTTAATTTTATTATTATTATTATTATTATTATTTTATGTAAAGCAATGTCAATTTAATTCTTTGTTCCCTTATAGTACTTCGCACAGTGCCTGGTGCATTGGGGCACTTCAGACTCTACTGAAAGACCAAACGGCACCAGAGTCCTCCATGATTTGGGCTCTAGCTTCCTCTACAGTCTTCGAGCTCATGCACCCCAGTACCCATCTGGGAAATTGTTGCTGCTGCCCATCACCTTTTAGCACTGATCTGCCCTTTCTTGCAGCCCTCTGTTGCTACCTAGACTTCTTATTTAATGAAAGCTTTTCAGGCACCTCCAGCTTGAATTGACCACCATTCACTTGAATGATATCCTACCCTATAACCATTCCTTAGTGTCTCTTTGGAAAATTCGGTAAGCGCGGTAGACTGTAAGCCCCTGGAGGGTGGCTGGCATATCAATATTGCTCAACACTCTATCCTGCCCTGGCACCTGGCAGTGGCCGCTAATAGCAGGTCGCATTTACTGAGCACATACAGTATGCCAGACACTAGGTTTGTTGATATATATAGATTATCTAATTTAATCCTCATAATAACCCCAGGACATAGCTATCATTACTGTTCACATTTTATAAATGAGATAGTAAGGCTTAAAGTTGTTACATAAGAAGTCAAAGCCACCTTCTAGCATCGGAAGTAAACAGGGAACACGTTCAAACACTTTTGCCAGCGTTCAATCAATGTGGATTAAATCATGTAAAAATTACATGGAATGATTGCTCATCTTCAAGTCATTGTGTTTTACGCTTGATCTGTCTTGAAACAGGTGTCTTCCACCCACCTCATCAAGTGATGCCCATTGCTCCAGTGGGGGTCCCCTTCATGTCAGAGACCTCCTGCTTCTTTTGTGTTTAAAATTAAGGGAAACTGGCTTCTATATTTGTAACAGCTCTTTCTGTACCTGTTCTGATGGAAAGGTATGGTGGGTGGTATTCTCTACAAGGTTACATGATTAACTTGTCTTTCTTCTCTAAATGCATTTCCTGTCTTACAAAGGTTGCCCAGTGGCAAGTCTCAGCTGCTAGGAATGTGTGCCATTTTCTGACCCCTCTGTGGGCTGCCCGCACATGAATACAGTCTACCAAGGTGGTATTAACCACACAGGATATTTCCTCCAATATACTTAACCAAGTCATAAAGCCGTTCACCTGTTTTCTTAATGTCTAGCCTAAGAACAGTAGCTTCTTACTAACCTCTCCAAACTCATAATCGAATGCTCTGTGTTCATGGCACTGTTTTCAGATTTGCAGAATAAAATGAAAGTATGCAATCATAATTCTCTCCCCTTGACTCCTGGAAAAATTAAGAAGTCATAAGGACTTGGGATGAAGAGAAAGAATATACCTGCTTTGTTTGTTTTTGCTTCTTCCAAATATTGCCCTTATCAAAACACAGCAAGCATAAGCAGGGCTGCACAGCTCTTGAATATCCCTGTCTTGTGCCAACCTATTTAAAGGAGGGTTGGGAATCTCTTTAAGATTCTGTAGTCTAATTAGCCATCAATAATGAGTGAATAAATAAACTGACAAACAAAACTTCCATGTATTAAGAGAAGATTCTATACCCCATTTTATAGAAGAGACTACTGTAGGTCTAAAAGGGTTAGTTACATGCACTCTGCTCTAAAGCCTGGTGGTTTGGGGCATAGATTTTGGAATCCAGTGTCATGGCTCTGCCAGTTACCATTTACATGTCCTTGGGTATGAAACCTCTCAAAATGTTGATCTCGACTGCAAAGTGGTGACAGTAATGGCACCTATCTGTAAAAATAGAGTTATTATATTTTAATAGAAAAATAAGCCATTTCTGTCTTATTCAGCTATTTCTCTAGTGCCTAAAATGATGCTTACATGTAGAAAATACTCAGAATATTTCTGTGCAATGGAGAGCAATGACTAGAACAGTGGTTATATAGTAAGTCTTCAGAAGTTGCTGGCTATTACTACTGCTGCTGCTGCTGCTGCTGCTGCTGCTGCTGCTGTCCAGGTGAATGGTAGAAGCAGGAGACAGAACCAGGTCTCAGTTGACTCTCAGAGCAAACGCGGGCCGTTCTTCCTTGGTGTTGCCCCCTCCCTCTCTCTCATTCCTTATTTCCTTCCACCACTCATGAAGAACTTCATTCCTCAGCCACTGAAGTGACTTTCTAAATAGATTCCCTCACTTAATTCATTCTGGACCCAATTGCCTAAAATAAACTCAATCAACAACTTTGGAGCTTTACAGTTATGTTCATGGGAAAAAAACAGATTCTGTAACCTAAGTCTCAAAGTCTCTCTTTTTTTTCCTAGACCCACTGGCATCTCTCTTCTTCCTCTCCATGATGCTTTTATTGCAAACTGTATCTACTAGATTAAGAAGCTCCATGTGCCCCAGAATCCTACCTCTGCCTGCCCTCCATCATTCTTTCCACTGCCCTGTTCTTACCTTTTTTTCTCAGTCAGACCAACCCTGGCTCACTCTTTAAGCCTCTATTCAATGAAATAATCCATAACCACCTGAACCACAGCTATCATGTTCTTTCAAATTTGGCATTCCAACCTATGCTACTCCTCTGGACTTTATTTTAAAACATGCTTGTGGTCAAATTTCCCACACTACGTGTACTACTGATTTCCAAACAAGTGTGACTTACTATTTCTTGGATAAGCATATGCTTGTTTTAGCTGAATTATAATGATTAAGCAAGCTATTCGGTGAGCATCCATTTCCTCATCTATAAAATGGGAATAGTAGTACATACCTTTCTAGATTGCTGTGAAAGGGACAATAAATGTAACGTGTTCCTTCCATTGAGCACCTTGCACATAAAATGTAGTAGCTACAGTTGTTAAATATTATTTGTTTGCTAAATTTAAGTAAAGATGAGCTGAGCATGTTCTAAAAATACCAAGGAATGTTGGAATTTCTTTATCTCAGTTTATTAAACCAGCCCCGTGTTCTCTTTCTTCTCTTTGGTAGAACCTGATTTCTTATATATCAAGTACCCCTAAATTAATGATTACTCCCATTTTATATGAAAAATAGAAAGCCTGTCATGACTTCCCTCATTAATAAAACTCTTTAAGTCCCCTCCCTAGCTCTGCTTTCAGATTTCTGTACTATTGACCCAAGCAGGGACTAGTACATGTAGGAGGCAGACCAGATGGGGCTCCAGGGTTGGAGAACCCACAGACCCTTCACCTCACCTTACCTCTCCTTACCTCACCTCACTTTCTGCAAGGGTGCCTCCCAGAAAGCCTGTCCAGGGTGCCTCCTTTTTTTCTTCTTCTTCTTTTTTTTTCTCTTTTTGGTTCTGCCTGTTTTGATAAGATTAGTTTTTACGCTAAGCCTAGAAGCGGAAGGGCCAGGATAATGTCAGGAGGGGCTGGCCCTTATGCAATTTCCTATTGTTGACTAGCAATGGAACAGAGAAATCTTCCTGGCAGTTTTATGAGATTGAGATTTCTCACTCCCAGAGGCCAAGGAGGAAGAGTTACAGGAGTGGGAAAGAGATTGCGATGAACTCCAGCCTTGGAAGGAATCAGTCTCAGAGGCCTGGCGCCATGCTTCCTGGAGCCCCTCTCTCCTAGAAGACAGAGGGAATGTGTAGGCCCTGCACACCTGAGAGTATACCTGCCAGGGGCTGCTTGAGCAAAGATCTGGCTTGAGCCATTAATCCTTCAAGAGCCTTACACCTTCCCCTACTATGGTCAACAATGAACATCTTAACAACAATGGTTTCCCACCAATCAGAGCTTGACAACTCCAGGCCTCCTGTGATTCATACAGAGAAATTGTAGTCAAGTCATAGCAGAGCATATTTCTGTTATATTCATACTAGTAGGTACCAGAGTGTTAGGTTGCAGATTTAAGGTTAGCACCAGTCCTTGGCTGCCTTCTTCTAGTGGAGAAACCGATCTTTAGGATAGTCATAGTCTTAAGCTCTTGAAATCATCTATGTGAGAACCACTTGAGGTTTAAACCACTTGCTTAAAATGTAGCTTTCTGTACCCCCACTGCAGATCTTTAGAATTGAACTCTCTGAGGGACTGGCCTAGAAATCTGCATTTGACAAACTCCCCCAAACTTCAGTTTTGGGGTAACTGAGGTGCCCCGGGCTGCTGAGGACTGAGTTCTTATGACCTTCTGTGTTATGAAACTATGGTTTTGTTTTTCTTCATTATTCATTGCCTGGAGGAAATTGACTCCCAGTTTTAATCTGATCTGGAAGAATACACACATTTTGAAAACAGTATCACTTTTGCATTCATTCTTTAACACTACACCTATTGAGCACTTTCTGTGTGCCAGGAACAATACTAAAAGCCTGGCCTTGAAGATGAATAAGACATGGTCCTTGAATTCAAGGAACTTCTAATCTCTTAAGAAAGCATATATGTGCAATTGGGTGTTAGAGGAGCCCTGAAAGAGGTCCACAAGGATAAAACCAGGAAGGCGAGATCAATTATACCTAGGGAACATGGCAGTCATCAGAAATATCTTCACCTGGTGAAAGTTGTGTAGGTATCCCCAACCAGACAAATGGGAAGAAAGGTAACATTCTAGACTGATGGGGCAAAGACTGAAATTCTAAAATAGCAAGACAGTTCCTAGGAACTAAAGGTGGTTCAGGATAGCTGGAAGACAAGATGATGGGTAGAGGAGAGGAATAGAGCAATCAATGACCCCTGGGAGACAAAGAGGAGCCAGATTATAGATATTTGTGCTAAGGAATTTGATTTTTTTTTTCATTGAAATATACTTGGCATACAATATTACATCAGTTTCAGGTATACAGCATGGTGTGTCAAAACTCTGTACATTCTGGGCACCTGGGTGGCTCAGTGGGTTAAGCCTCTGCCTTTGGCTCAGGTCATGATCTCAGAGTCCTGGGATCAAGGGCCGCATCGGGCTCTCTGCTCAGCAGGGAGCCTGCTTCCCTTCCTCTCTCTGTGCCTGCCTCTCTGCCTACTTGTGATCTCTCTCACTCTGTCAAATAAATGAATAAAATCTTAAAAAAAAAAAAAACCCTCTATACATTCTGCTATGCTCCACAAGTATAGCTACCGTGTGTCACCATACAATCCTATTACAATGTCATTGACTATATTCCTTATGCTGTACTTTTATCCCAGGGACCTAGACAAAGCATTTGAAATTTATCTTCTAGGATTGTTTTCTCAAAGTGTGGACCTAGAGATTTCCACAATAGAATCACCCAACTGAATCAGCATTTTTAGAAGCATCCCACATGGCCAGTACATTAAGTTTGGAACCCACTGTTTGTGCAGAGGAGAGAAATGATTAGAAAGAGTATTCATCAGGATGGATGATGGATGAGTTGCACTGAGTTTAGAGGCAAAGAGAGTCCTGGAGGCTAGTTCGCAGACCAAAGCAATTCTCCAGATGAGAGATGTTAAGGGATTCAGCTAATAAGGATGGGGTCTGGATTAGAAGGTATGCTAAGAAGGTAGGATTTATAGGGCATAGTCCAAATGGAAAAAGAGAAATTTCCAAGAAGATCTTGCAGCCAAGTACAAAGCTTAGTATTTGTTGAAAGTCTTAGCCACTTATCTGGGGTCATTTCTATCTTGTGTGACAAAGAAAGAAATGTTCTTTCATCAGAACTTTCTTTGTAAAAATCAACACCCTTATTCATTCTTGTGCATTCCCATGAGTGTGCATGAAAAGCCACAGTAGTTCCAGAGCAATTGTAGGTGATATTATGGATGGTGCTGAAAGCAACTGTTTCTTCTCAGAGACATAATTCTGCCTCACACTTCTAAGAACGATGAGGTTGAAAGGTTGCTTGGTCTGCCAAGGCTTGGCATCATAAACAACAGAAATTTATTTTTTCACGGTTGTGAAGTTTAGAAGTTCATGATCAAGTTGCCAGAAGAATTTAGTTTCTGGTGAAAGCTCTCCCCTCAGATTGCAGATGGATGCCTTCTCACTGTGTGCTCTCACGGCCTTTTGTGTGTGTGTTCAGAATGAGAGGAAGAGAGGGAGGGAGGAAAAAGAGAGCACACGATTCCTCTTGGGTGTCCTCCTACAAGAACACTAATCCTATATCGGGGCACCTGAAGATCTAGAACACTGATTACAACAGCCTGGCTCATAAAAGACACTCAATTTTTTGTTGAGCATTGAATGAATGAATGAATTTGAAAATTCAGGAATTTCAGAGAGATGTGAGTAAAAAATTTGGCCTAGTTTTCTTTAAAACTCTCAAAAGTTATAAAAAATTAAAAACTATGCTCCTTGGGAAAGAATTTCAACACTGAAATTCTTCAAGATATAGCAAATACAAGATTAACAGTGGTCGATTAAAATATAAAATGTTTAGGGGCACTTGGGTGGCTCAGTGGGTTAAAACCTCTGCCCTCGGCTCAGGTCATGATCCCAGGGTCCTGGGATCAAGCCCTGCATCTGGCTCTCTGCTAAGCAGGGAGCCTGCTTCCTCTCTCTCTCTCTCTCTCTGCCTGCCTCTCTGCCTACTTGTGATCTCTGCCTGTCAAATATATAAATAAAATCTTAAAAAAAAACCCAAAACACTAATCCTATTGGATCAGGCCCCACCCTTATGACCTCATTTAACCTTCCTTAGAGGCCCCATCTCCAAACACAGCCACATCAGGGGTAAGGCTTCAACATATGAATTTTTAGGGGACACAAACATTCAGTCCATAACATTCCACCCTGGTTCTTATCTTCAAAATGAATTCATTTCATTCTAATGAACCCAGACGTCTTAATTTAGTCCATTATCAACTCTAAAGTCCAAGGTCCAAAGTTTCCTCTAAATATCATCTAAGTCAGGTATTGGTGAAACTTCAGGTATGAGTCATCCTGAGGCAAAACTCCCGTCCAGTCCTGAAACCATACAAATTATGTGCTACTCCAGAATGCTGGGACAGACTAAGGATAGACACTCCCATTCCAAAAGCAAGACACATTCTAAGCAATTCCCAAACCAAGCAAGGCAAAAACTCCATTATACGTCAAACCTTGATAATAGGGGCACCTGGGTGGCTCAGTTGGTTAAGCATCTGCCTCAGGTCATGATCCTGGAGTCCTGGGATCAAGCCCCACATCAGGCTCCCTCCTCAGTGGGGAGTCGGCTTCTCCCTCTGCCCCTCATCCCGCTTGTGCTCTCTCCCTCTGTCTCTCTCTCAAACAAATAGGTAAAATCTTTAAGAAACAAAAAAAAGAAACCTTTTGTAATGATCCTCTTTGGTTTGATGACCACCTTTTGGACCCACTGGGATGATGATCCTGTCCCCAAGGCTCTCTAGGCCACTCCTGCCCCCCAAGTTTTCAGGTGTAAGCTGTTTGGCCTTTTAAAATCAAGGAGGTGGCCCCACCCTTTGAAACAGAGGGAACAACCCTGATGATCTCTGAATCACCTTTTAGGTGTTTCTTCCTTTTTCTTGAAAAATAGTATACATTCATAGCCAAAGAGTTTTATTGTTCCATTCTTTAGAATCCAAAAAATTCAACAGACTTCCTTAATTTTGTCCAGTCTCCATCTGGGTTTGGATCTCTTATGCACTAATTGCTGGCTGTATTGGGTTGGCAATCCAGACTGTTTCTCATTTGTAAGTTGTGTGTTTATACCTATTTCACAGGGCTATTCATTCGGCCATCATCTCATTCATTCAACAAATATTTATTTATGTTCTGTTTCATAAATCACATGGTGGAGAAAAACAGAGTTCCTGCTCTCATGGGAATTCGTATGGAAGGATACAGACAATGAAAACAAATAAACATATGGTAACAATGCTAAGGAGCAAAATAAAAGAGACAAAGAGGTATGGGAGAGAGGAGTGGTACCTTTTAGAAGGTGTAGTCAGCAAAACCTCTCTCGGAATGTGACATTTGAACAGAGATATGAATGAACTAAGGCAGTGACACAGCTGAATGTTTGGGGGATGTGTATTCCAGGGAGAGTAAGCAGTGAAAGCAAGAAAGCCCAGAGATAGGTTAAGGCTCAACTCGTGGAAGGATCAGCAGGGAGGTTAGGGCTGTAGATGCTCCAGCAAGGAGGGCTGGAACAACAACAACAAAAAAAAGTGAACAACAGAGAGAACTAATCCCTTTGCTTAGGTAGGTAGCTATCTGGGAAGCTTCTAGACAGAGGGAATAGTGGTTAAGAAGGTTCTAAGGTGAGAGGGTATTACCTGTGTTTGAGGAGGAGCGAGAGGACCAGAGTAGCTGGGGTAAATCTACCCAGGTATGAACTAGAAAGAAATGAGAGCAGAGGAAATGGAGCCAGCTCATATAGGACAGCTGATGCCATGACATGAACAGCACGTTTAATTCTAAAAAGGGAGGTGTCACTGGAGCACTCTAGGCAGAGGAATGACACAATCAGACTTATAGTGTGATGGAGTCATTCTGGCTTTGAAATGGACGATATACTCTTGGGGTCAAGTGTGAAACTAAGAGATCAGTAAGGAGACTAAAGCAATAATTGAGTCAAGAAATGATGATGGCTCGATCAAGGTCCTAGCAGAGGAGGTGGTGAGGGTGAGAAGCGTTCAGATTCCAGACACATTTTACAGTTGGAACTGATAGACTTCACTGCTAGATTGGATGACAGGTGACCATTTCCAGTGTACACAGTCTCTAGTTGCAAAGGGAAATGTGTTTTTCCTAGTGGCCTGTGTCATAGACGCTTTTAAACATTTTCATTTGGCAAGGAAATGGTGAGGGGAGACCTGAGAAGAGGTTCGGAATTCTGCAACCAGGGGGTCCATCCCTAGGAATGTTTGCTGAGTCATCATGGATGTTCCTGTTGATCCAAAGAACAGGCAGCTCTCATCTTCAGAAGAAATACAATTGCCTTCTCCACGTGACTCTCTCATGCCTATCCTACTCTCAGCCTTAAAGCAGACCAAATCTTATCCAGAAACGTGACAAGACTTCCCACCTTCTTATACTGGAGGGGAAGACTATGAGGACATGAGAGGAGCATGGGTCTTTCCTGATTGTACAAAGTGTGGTCACATCGCGGCTTCTGTGGTAAAGGTTCTAGAGCAGGCATCCATAGAAGGGGATTTCTTGGGCATTTGCATCAGGGACCATAGCTTAAAGCTGTGCAGAATGGCGAGCTCTCTTTTCTGGAATGAAATTTTGTTCAATGTTCTTTTGCCCGTCTGGGCCTGCATGCTGGGCCCCAGGCTTCAGTCTTCTAACGTCAGGTCCCACAAAGCAGGGAGAAGCAAGGGCAGGTATTCAGAAACAGAACCATGTGTTCTAGGCTATATCTAGTCTCCTGCAAGGCTGAGCTCTGCTAATGGGTATACCATATCTCTGTTCCTTCTACATGCTTCTCTCCCCACATGACAGCCGCCGGCTCTCGGGCATAGAGGCACGACCGTCTCTTTTTTCTCAAAGCCAGCTTTCCTGTTTCCTCCCTGTTTAGAGCACGGCACCAGATTTTATTATTATTCCACGTGTTGACATTAACATTAATTTTTAAAAGATTGTTGTCACTTTATACACAATAAAATCACATGAACTCAGGGAATCGTTTTTTATAATTACTGATTCAGAACTTCCTTTTCTACTGAGCAGTAATAATTTGTGCTTCTGGAGGGTTTCTTTTTCTTGACAACAGAAGTGAGATGTAAAAGGGTAACCATGGAGTATTATGCCTCCATCAGAAAGGATGAATACCCAACTTTTGTAGCAACATGGACGGGACTAGAAGAGATTATGCTGAGTGAAATAAGTCAAGCAGAGAGAGTCAATTATCATATGATTTCACTTATTTGTGGAGCATAACAAATAGCATGGAGGACATGGGAAGTTAGAGAGGAGAAGGGAGTTGGGGGAAATTGAGGGGGGAGGTGAGAGACTATGGACTCTGAAAAACAATCTGAGGGTTTTGAAGGGGCGGGGGGTGGGAGGTTGGGGTACCAGGTGGTGGGTATTAGAGAGGGCACAGATTGCATGGAGCACTGGGTGTGCAAAAATAATGTATACTATTATGCTGATAATAAATAAAAAATAAATTTTTTAAAAAAGGGTAACCATTCTAACATAAATGCTTTCCAGATTAAAATGCCATTTGTTGCTAAGCAAAACAAGATATCCTTACAGACCCACATTTTGTTAAGCAATGAGAGTGTTTGGACTTTTATCACCTTGTTAATTAGGAAGAGGAAATTCGGGGTAATTTAGTAAAATAGTGGCTTCTCTTTGAGACTAGGTATGAAATGATGAGGAAAATAAGATCATTTCCCGCTAGGGCTAGAGGGAGACCGTATGGAACGGCCCACGTGAAGACTAGAAGCATAAATGAGTGAAGAGCAAACAGGCTGTGACAAATGGTGGAGGCCACATTCCTGTCCTGGGACAGCTGAGGTTCACCTCTTGGTCAAACTAACTCTTATTTCTCTAGCTCCTAGCAGGGTGCCTGGTTCAGATTCAGCACTCAATGAATATTTGTAGGTTAAATGCATAAGGGTTAACTTGGCATCAAAAATTCTGGATGGAACAAAAGCTGGCTTGGGTCTAGGATGAAAACGTGTCTTCTGTGATTTTGACTTTGACTGTGCTCTGGGACAGGAGTCGAGGTGGATGTTAGGAGTAGAAAATGAGGCTTGAGGGATCTCTCACAGATCCAGTCCAAGTCCCAAGAAAGCCATATCAAATCATATATTTTTAGGGTAATGTCACAGCAGAGTAGTGATATGAGCTATTTATCGGCCATTCAGTTTTCTTAGACACAGATTAGCCCCTATTGGGTATACACAGACTGATATTTTCCTGTATTTTCCAGCTCATAGACATACACTTTTGGTCAAAAGGTGGCCCAGGAAAAGATCTTTGGGTGAGTCACTGGGAACTCATGCTTACTACTAAAGAAAATATCAAACCCATCATCCTGCATAATAAAATAAATGAAAAGTGACACCTTGTTGTTGAACTATGTGCAAAAAAGTTGTTGAACCACTCTTCCTAAGCTGAATATGCTTATCTCCTCCCATTTAGTTGTAGAGATGGACCATCCAGAGCCTTCCCTAGTTTGGTCTCATTACTTAGTCCCACCAGACTTGAACCTCTTTTCACCTCCTCTTAGGTAGCTCAATAATTCCCTAAACAAACACTGCTCTAGGACTGGGAAATATTTTGTTAAGGCAAAATACCTCTAATTTGCATTTTTCTCTTCTGTCCTTATAGTATTGGTTGAGGAAGAACAGTGAGGATCTCATAATCAGCCCTAAATCTCTATTTGATTTTAAATTTACTGCCAAGACTTGAATACTTTTTAAGAATTCCAAAACTGACAGAAAAAGATACAGGGCATATACCACTCCTATTCAACATTTTACTAAAGGTACAATAACAATAATAATATGAACTGACTAAGAAAGGAAGGGATAAATACATACATATTTATACTAAAGAAATGGAGAGATAAACTAAAAGTTTGGGAAAATTTTTGACCAATAGTGAAAAGCAAGGGCCTGGATAGAAACTAGACTTCTTTGAAGTAGTTTATTTGTAGATTTTAGAGATGTTTTATTTAATTATAAAACAAAGTTTTATCTTTAAAAACGATTCCTAAAAAACAAAAGTAAAACCAACAACTAACATGATTGTTTTTAAAACTTTTGGAGGGGAGGGAGGATGGGGGGTAGAGTGAGCCTAGTGGTGGGTATTAAGGAGGGCACCTATAGCATGGAGCACTGGGTGTGGTGCATAAACAATGAATCTTGGAACACTGAAAAAAAAAAGTAAAATTACAAAAAAAAAAAAAAAAACAAAACCCCTGGGGGCACCTGCGTGGCTCAGTGGGTTAAGCCGCTGCCTTCGGCTCAGGTCATGATCTCAGGGTCCTGGGATCGAGTCCTGCATCGGGCACTCTGCTCAGCAGGGAGCCTGCTTCCTCCTCTCTCTCTCTCTCTGCCTGCCTCTATGCCTACTTGTGATCTCTCTCTGTCAAATAAATAAATAAAATCTTTAAAAAAAAAAAAAACCTGGTAGAATAATCACCCAGAAAGTTCAAAGTCATTTGAAAACATGGTTAATTGACTGTATATCTCTGGTGAGGGATAGAGGAATGCTCCAACCCCCCCAAATCTTTACTCTCATATCAATATTGTTGATATTATTCCAAGGTTGTTTTCATGTGTGTTAAAGAATAAACCCAAAGAATGTTTATGTTGATGTGTTTGAGAATTGAGACTTTAGTGATTTTTATATTAAGTAAAAACATCAGGTTAAATACAGTCCTGTAGTTCTAAATTTAGATTGGAAGAATTAGTACAATCTCATTAAATGGCATAACTTAAAAATCATGCTTTTTTTTTTTTTTTTTTTTTTTTTTTTTTTACTTCTGGCAAATAAAACTACTAGAAATCATGACCAGCTCAGTAGATTTAAGTACCACAAGTGCCCAGATTGCGATTTCTAAGTATCATTTCCATTAAAAGAACCAAGAATCCTTGGAAGAAGTGACCGTTTCTAGGTTCACAGAAGAAAGTGTTCAAGATGATCCTGGGATATTTTATCATATAGAAAGTGAGGGGAATATCAAAATCAATTAGAGTCATGGTAAAAGAACTTAGGATCCATTGTAATTAAGTTCCTATGACCAAAGGAACAATGTGTCCCTTGGTAAGAATAAGAACTGCAGTACACTAAAGGACATTAAATATGTTGGCATCCATGAGTTCCTACTGATAGTATTAATGAGGATGACAGTGATAAAAATCAATAAAATTGTTGTTGATCTTTTCAAAATGGTAAAGAACTCTCCATTATTTTGAAAGCTGGTAATTAAAGAAAGAATCAAGATTTATCTTGTCTTTATTCAAAATATATACCTCAGGATGACAAAGTAGTTAATGAGAAAATTTTTGTTTTTGACATTTTCAGCTAACCATGAAGAGGGAATAAGAGAATTATAAATCGCCAATTTGTTACATCTCTTGAATTAATGGTTCCAGACATGGATTATCAATGGCTGCGAACATCACAAGAAAAGGTAAGTATACATTTTTGTACTTCCTGGTGGAAGTTGACTTGTAAAACAGAACTGCAACCACAAAAATGACAAAATCAAACCTGAATCTGATTAATCCTCTAAGTGTAACTATCAGTTAACAGGAAGTTAGCACTGTAGCAGAGTGATTGTTTCACTAAGTTTAGTGATTAATTTAATTCAACTTCTAGTCTGAATGTGTCATTACCAGGTAATTGGAGGATAAATACAGAAACCATAGAACTTCTTGTCTTCAAGATCTCCAAAACATGGGCGTGTATGTGCATGTGTGTGTGCGTGTACATGTGTGTGTGTCAGAGAGAGAGAGAGACAGAGAAAAGGGAGAGAGAGAAGGAGACAGAGGGAGAGAGAAAGACCATCATTGAATGAGTATTTGAAATTTCCCAGGAACCCTAATAAATACTTCATGTATGTTCTATCATTTAATCCTTACAACAACTCTGTGAATTACCTTACTTGACAGACAGGGCTCTGCAAAGTTAATTGACTTATTTGAGGTTATAGCTGCCTGATTCCCAAGCCTATGCTCACATCCAATACAATGTAATTACTTACTTCTCTAAATGGCTGCAGAAAGAGTTTGAAAACTGGTGGCCTGTGGACTCAATGTGGCACCCAGACATGTTTCATTCGACTTGAAGACTCACATAGGATTATCTATTTATTTATTTTAGATATTTAAGATTTTAGATATTTTTATATATTTAGATTTTTAATATAGATATTTTTATAATCCAGATCACTGGATTCTTCTGGAAAGTAAAGAGATTGGCAGAAGATATCCCATATTCTTGCCTAATAATATACAACTCAAATGAGTAGAAGCTGCTCTTATTAGCTATTAGAAGTGCTCTGGAGTTGCCACACCCCCCACTAATCCCTATTGCTTGTTTCACAGACCAGTTTTAACTATCCTTCATTTCCTGCTGGATCCACTAGTCTCATGTGTTTGTAAATCCTGATCCATGTCATAACATTTAACTAACTAATCATTCATACAGCCTTATCATATTCTGGCTTATGTCATAGTTATTAGTCTATGCATCTCATCTCTATAATCAGACTGAAGCTACTAGAAATTTCATATTATTATTTTATATATTCATAGCATAATATGTCTAGATATCCAATGAATAAATAAATTTAATTAGTTGACTAATGAAAAGTAAAATGGGTGGTTGTTAAAAATGTAGCTGGTGGTTCTAGTCTTAGTTGATATCAGAAGACTTCTAAATGCTCATTCTAATGAACTATTATGTCTTCCAAAAGGAGAAGTAAGTCACTAAAAACAGGACTCAGATAGTGGGGTTCTTTGTTGCATAGTAGAAAAAGTTGGACTGAAAATATAGACTTAGATAATGGGGTTCTTTGTTGCATAGTAGAAAAAGTTGGACTGAAAATATAGACTTTTTATTTTTGAAAATCCCATCTTATTCTCAAAATCATCATTCTTCATGGAACTTTTATTTTACAGCTGAAATAATCAGTTTCTGTGGGGTGTTATTACTTACACTATCTTTTCTGTTGAGAGAAAACGTGTTTTCAAAGCACAAGTTCCCAATCTTTCAAAATAAGTCATCTCTAGAAAATGAAAATGTAACTTTAGTATGTCCAAATGTCAGCATATAAAAGGAATACTTTTCCAACTTTTGTAGCTACCTATTGGGAGCTATTGTGGGCATTTCCACAGACCAGCTGCCCACAGGGATGTGTAGAACAGACAAAAGCTTTGAATGGCCCAGACCTAAGGAATGATATAGCCAAAACACAAGATAAACACAAGGAATCTCCTCACTTGTCTGCATTTTTTTCTTTTCTCTTCCATATGACATACTAGAAACATTTTTTTTTCTATTTAAAAAAATTTTAAACATTCGCTTCTTACTGTGGCTAGAAAATGACTGGAATTAAAAGCCCAGTCTGTCTTTTGGGTGGTATAATTTAAGTCCTCTCCTCACAGAGAATTTTCCAGGTCCAGCTCTGCAGTTGAATTCTGAGATCTAGGTAGGGTAGAGAGCAAGGAATATCTCCTTAATCATCCTCAGTGTGCAGAGTCAGACCAGGATGGGAGTGAAGTCGTAATGAAACGCAGGACCAGGAGCAAAGATCTGGCTTAAAGTGGCTAAAGTTTTGGTATAAGCAAGGAGGGTCTAATGATTACAGCCCTGGATATTGTAGCCACCTTTGGAACACAGGACCATGGTAATGGGTACCAGAATGAAAGAAAGCAAGGAGGCATTTCCTGGGACCCTTGGGATCGTCAGGACACTTTCATAACTTTCATATCAAAAGATGGTATAAGGACTTGGCCAATTTGAGCAGACCTCTTGACCTGGTCTTCTCTTCCAGATATTAGATCAAATTTTCCATGACATTTTGGCCCTTACTTATCTGATTCTAAGCTACTTTTACTGTCTTATTATTGATTTCTTCATGCTCACCATTTACATACATGGCAGTCAAACCAAACACACAAGCCCCATACATTCCCCCATATTTTGTTTATGTTTTCTCTTTGGGATGGTTCTTTTCCCCATGGAGTATTCCTGAAATTCACCTTTTCCCTCTGGATTCTCATGCTCATCCCTCTTCTTCCACATTGCCTGGCTCCTAAAGGCCAAGCTGAATCTGCCTGATTTCTTGTGCCCTGCAAGACCAGGCACATGTCTTGACTAGAACAGACACACCAGAAAAGAAAGAAGTTCAGTCAGAATGAAGCTAATCCATGGGGCACCTTGCTTAATCACAATAGCCTGAAATCAAGTGAATTTGGATAATTCTTCCCTTTCTTTTATTACAGTTCCTAGTTTTCTTATCTTTTTTTTAAGATTTAATTTATTTATTTTAGAGAGAGAGAGAGAGAGAGAGCACATGAGCAGGGGTAGGGGCAGAGAGAAAGAGAGAGAGAGAGAATCCTAAGCAGACTCCCTGCTGAATGTGGAGCCAGTAGTGGGGCTTGATCTCAAGACCCTGAGATCATGACCTGAGCTGAACTCATGAGCCAGACACCCAGCTGACCCAACACCCAACTGACTGAGCCACCCAGGCACCCCCCAGTTTTCTTATCTATTAAAGACATTCAGTCCTTCACCTTTTTTCAGGTCTCAGGTTTTCATGCTGTAGACACAGAGCTCTAAACAGTCCAAGGAGGTCTCTAGAAGCCAGCAAAGAAAATGAGTTTTTTTTCCCTAAGGTGCATTTCAAGGTTTTTTTATTTTTTTAATTTAAATTAAATTAGCCCATATATAGTACATCATTAGTTTCAGATGTAGTGTTCAGTGATTTTATCAGTTGCGTATTATACCCAGTGCTCATCACATTATGTGCCCTCCTTAACGCCCATCACCCTGTTACCCCATCCCTCACCCACCTCCCCTTCTTCAACACTCCGTTTATTTCCCAGACTCAAGAGTCTCTCCTGGTTCCTCTCCTTCTCTGATTTCTTCCCATTCAGTTTTCCCTCCCTTCCCCTGTGGTCTTCTGTGCTATTTCTTATATTCCCCATATGAATGAAACCATATGATAATTGTCTTTCTCTGATTGATTTTTTCACTTAGCATAATATCCTCCAGTTCCATCCCCATTGATGTAAATGGAAGCTATTCATCCTTTCTGAATGCTGAATAATATTCCATTTTATATATATGAGCCACATCTTTATCCATTCATCTGTTGAAGGACATCTCGGCTCCTTTCACAGTTACTGTTGTGGACGTTACTGCTATGAACATAGGGATGCAGGTGCCCCCTTCTTTTCACTACATCTGTATCTTTGGGGTAAATACCCAGTAGTGCAATTACTGGATTGTAGTACAGCTCTATTTTTTTTTTTTGTTATTATGTTATATTAGTCACCATATAGTACATTATTAGTTTTTGATGTAGTGTTCCATGATTCACAGTTTGCATATAACATCCAGTGCTCCATGCAATCCTGCCCTCCTTAATACCCATCACTGGGCTCACCCATCCCCCCACCACTTCCCCTCTGAAGAGAGGGTGAGCTTCAGTAACACTTTCATCTTGCTATCTGGGTATTGACTGTACTTCTCCCATACCCAATCCCAAGAAATTAGGCAGATGCAAAAAGTACATAAATTCTCCATATGAATTCAGAAAATGGTTTGAAGCCTCTTTTTAAAAAATTATGGATTAATTGAAATAATCATCACCTTAATAATATCATATGTGAAATCTCACTGTAAGGAAAAGTCAAAGGTAAATTTTCATATAAGATTTGCTGATGTCGTTCTGCAGAAGGAGAAAGAGAGAGAGAGAACTCAGACCTCTATTACTAATGAATTGCAAGCTATTTGCCACTGGACATGACTTAGTAAGGGGATGGATCAAAGAAACTGCAGGAAGGGAGAATACTCTCTCTAACCTTCAGGGTCTTCCAGTTGCACTAGGAATTCAGTTTACATGAGACAGATTAACAGGAGGAAAAATTCCAAAGTCTTGTTATGTGTACACAGAGCCCAGTACTGAAATTGAGACCCAAGAAATGACTGGGGCAGGTAGTTTTTATATATTTTAGACAAAGAGACAATAACTGTGAAGAATTTAGACAATAAGGAAAATAGGTACTTGAGAGCTTTCAGAAGTAAGGAATTCTAAGTGGAATTTGGGCTGAAGCAGTATATTACTAAAAAAAGGAACAAGGTTCATTTCTGCAGTTCTCTCAACTTTAAAGTTCCTATCCCTGGCGATAAAAATGTCTTTTTACTTCTTTAGTACAGGGAGGGTGTTCGTCATATGGGAGATTTGGTTCCTGCTTTCAGGGGGACTGGAGAGGATTTCATAGTCCTCCCATCAGTTGTTTGCCAAGTAACTTCAATTCAAAAAAATCAATATGCTATTGAGGTACATTTTGGGGGCAGCCTGTCCTACAAAGCCAACCCGAGAAAAAAATCATCAAACAAGGAGTAGAAAACAAATATTTTTAAAAGTACACATCATTCAGTTGGACATTAGACTTCTAAAATCTCTTTTTGTTTGATATAAATACTCAATTTCAACCTGATAGATTGTCATTTTGCTTAACGGTGTCCTTGTTTTAAGATGTCTTGTGTTCTGGGATGCATCTTAAAGATAGTCAGCATAACCAAAAGCCTTGTCTGTGCAGGCAGTGTTGCTTTGCTCCATTTGGAAATAAGAAACAATATACAGGTTTGGGTAAAGGAGGAAGTAATGAAAAGAGCATAGACCTCAAAATTCTCAGGTCTGGGTATTGCCTACCCAGTTCTACCACTTGAGATGTGTGGCCTTAGGCAATTTTCTTAATTTTACTGAGCCTTGATTTCAATAAAATAGGTATGCTAGTAACTGCCTTGAAAGATTATTATTATACATGTACACTGTATGTGATGCTTTCTTTTAATTTAATTTTATTTTTTCAGTGTTCCAAGATTCATTGTTTATGCACCACATCCAGTGCTCCATGCAATACGTGCCCTCCACAATACCTACCACCTGGTTCCCCTAACCTCCCACCCCCCACCCCTTCAAAACCCTCAGATTGTTTTTCAGAGTCCATAGTCACTCATGGTTCACCTCCCCTTCCAATTTCCCTCAACTCCCTTCTCCTCTCCATCTCCCCTTGTCCTCCATGCTATTTGTTATGCTCCACAAATAAGTGAAACCACATGATAATTGACTCTCTCTGCTTGACTTATTTCACTCAGCATAACTCTTCCAGTTCTATCCATGTTGCTACAAAAGTTGGGTATTCATCCTTTCTGATGGAGGCATATACGCCATAGTGTATATGGACCACATCTTCCTTATCCATTTGACCATTGAAAATCATCTTGGTTCTTTCCACAGTTTGGTGACCATGGCCATTGCTGCTACAAACATTGGGGTACAGATGGCCCTTCTTTTCACTACATCTGTATCGTGGGGGTAAATACCCCGTAGTGCAATGGAAGGGTCATATGGAAGCTCTATTTTTAATTTCTTTTTTTTTAATTTTATTTATTTATTTGTCAGAGAGAGAGGGGGAGAGAGTGAGCACAGGCAGACAGAATGGCAGGCAGAGGCAGAGGGAGAAGCAGGCTCCCTGCCAAGCAAGGAGCCTGATGTGGGACTTGGTCCCAGGATACCGGGATCATGACCTGAACCAAAGGCAGCTGCTTAACCAACTGAGCGACCCAGGCATCCCTGTTTTTAATTTCTTGAGGAATCTCCACACTGTTCTCCAAAGAGGATGCACCAACTTGCATTCCCACCAACAGTGTAAGAGAATTCCCCTTTCTCCACATCCTCTCCAACACATGTTGTTTCCTGTCTTGGTAATTTTGGCCATTCTAACTGATGTAAGGTGGTATCTCAACGTGGTTTTAATTTGAATCTCCCTGATGGCTAGTGATGATGAACATTTTTTCATTAGTCTGATAGCCATTTGTATGTCTTGATTGGAGAAGTGTCTGTTCATATCTTCTGCCCATTTTTTGATATGATTGTCTGTTTTATGTGTGTTGAGTTTCAGGAGTTCTTTATAGATCCTGGATATCAACCTTTTGTCTGTACTGTCATTTGCAAATATCTTCTCCCATTCCGTGGGTTGCCTCTTTGTTTTTTTGACTGTTTCCTTTGCTGTGTAGAAGCTTTTGATCTTGATGAAGTGCCAAAAGTTCATCTTCGCTTTTGTTTCCTTTGCCTTTGGAGACATATCTTGAAAGAAGTTGCTGTGGCTGATGTCAAAGAGGTTACTGCCTATGTTCTCCTCTAGGATTCTGATGGATTCCTGTCTCACATTGAGATCTTTTATCCATTTTGAGTTTATCTTTGTGTACGGTGTAAGAAAATATACAGTGGAAAAAAGACAGTCTCTTCAATAAATGGTTCTGGGAAAATTGGACAGCTATATGCAGAAGAATGAAACTCCATGTTATTCTTTATGCTCCACAAGTAAGTGATGCTTCTAAAGGAGCTGCTTTTCAGTGAATAATCTTCCTACCCCTCCTCCACACTTCCAAAGGGGAATATGAGATAACAAGAGTTACTAAATCAAAAACAACATCAAGTAAGAACTTCCCATTTTTGTCTATAGATTTTGATTAAAGAATATCAAGAAACCATCTTCATTTCATCTCATGCATTAATTCATTATTGTGGAAAGGGGGGGAAAAAGTGTATCTAACTTCTCCCCATTCTGATCTCTGATCTATGAGCTTCCCCGGATCCAGGCTGCTGTGAAGTTCTGGGCTCTGGGTTCTGGCCTTAGCAAGGTGAATTTAGGAGAGAGTCTACAGCAACTTCAGAGATCCCTAGAGAACTGGAATGTTGTGCATTCTGGGAAAACTTTGGCCCAAGAAAATATGAACCAGAGGTTAATACATTAGTATTTCTGGCATCCTTTTAGTCATCAAGAAGCTAAAAGCACATTGAGCAACTGGATAAGCCTTCTCTGTTTTTGAGGCTGTACTTGCTCAAAGACATGGAGAGCATGGCAGCCCACAGGGCATAAACTAGTTCACTGCCCATTCCTTTCAAGATTGATGTCACAATGTGAGACCTGGTAAGCTAACAAAACAACTCCTCTACAGGGACACAAGAGCCAGGGAAAGAAAGGTCAAATGGAATCAGTATATAGCAATATGGTGCTATGGGACAACAAGGTGAGCAAAACTGAAATTATTTAAGGAGCTTCAGATACAGCACAGAAAAACATGATGAATTCATAAGTTTTAAACTAAAAATTTCAAAATATGAGCTGAATTATCAACAATGACCAAATAACTCAAAAACTTGTATAGACCCATGGCCGCAGAGATTGGTGAAGCATGCCAAGATCTATTGTTGAAAAGGTACCCAGAACAGATGGGCTCAAGAGTGAGTGCTCTTTAACTTAAAAAAAGAAATAATTCTAAAGTTATTTAGGCTTTTCTTTTATAAAAATGGAAACGTTCCCACCTCATTTTATGAAACCAACATTATATCCAACATTCATACCCAGCCCCCAACATTCATACCCAGCCTGATAGATACAGAACAAAAGAGAACTCTGCAGGCTAATCTCAATCAAAATTTAAAATCTAGTAACTCTAAATAAGCTATTAGCAAAGAGAATCTGAGAGTGTAGCAAAAAAACACTACAATATGACTAAAAAGATTTATTTTGGGAAATGTGTGGAAAGTTCAAGCCAGAAAAGTCTCAATATGTTTACCATATCAACTAATAAAGGATAAGATACTTATAAAACTGCCAGTGTCAGATACAGGTATTTGGTAAAATATAAAGTCCTTTCTAAAACTTACTGAGTGTAATAGAAACTAGTTAATGAATCAACTTAAATAAAATACTTCCCCAAACCTAATAACATATAATAGTCTAAAGAGGAAAATAACAGACCATTTATAATAATAACAGGAGATAATACAGTGCCTATTCTCAAGATTATTGATCAACATTGTCTTGACAATTTAAAAAAATACCATAAGAAAATAAGATAATGGATATAAACATTGGAAGAGATACAGCTACCTATTTTTTGCTGGTAATGTGATTGTGATAATGTGACCCAGAAAATCCTAGAGACTGTAGGAAAAATTCTAAAAGTAATGTGAGCATTTGGTAGGCACCTAGATATAAGATAATTACATTCATATAACTAACGCATACACACACATACACACACAAACTGACACACCTACATAAACATATGTGTGTGTATCTCCCATAAGCTGAACTTAATGTCCCCTTCATGAATAGATAAGAGTGGAAGGAACATCATTCCAGAGAGTCATTCAAGGAACTCAGGCTGATAGAGTTCCTGCCAACTCTATTTCAAGGCTCTGAGGGTTGCTTGAGGTATTAAAATCTAAATGATGGCTAGAGAAAGAGAGAAAGCCTGCGATATTTTTGAGCCAGGCCTGAAGCTAGTGAACAACACTTCTAACATATTCTATCTGCCTAAAATCAGTCATTTGGAACCATGCAGATAGCAAGGAATTATAGTCCTTGCCCAGATGGACACCTGTTCCCCAGGGATAACTTTTCACTCTGGAGAGAGAACAGATATCTTCAGGGGATGACTTACCTCTATGTTTTAGGTAGGCACTATTATTTCCATTTTACAAGTGAGAAAACAGAGGCACAGGAAGTTCAAATAGCAAGTCCAAAGCCATCTAGTCAGTAGTAGTAGATACAGGACTTGAACCCCAGCAGTCTCGTTCCAGAATCCATGGTCTTAACTACTATGTTACTTTAGACTATATCATAGGGCTTTTGTCTATTTTAGAAAAAGGCACCAAGAAGTAGAGGTAGGAAAAAAATCATCTGCACTAGTGGAAGAAACTACAAAGGCATATGTTTAATAAAAAAGACAAAGGTCCTGTGTCAAGAAAACTATAAGATGTCACTGAAGGACATAAAAAAATGAACAGATAAAAAAGCACTGCATATTCTGGGATAAAACTTAATAGCATGAAAGTGTTGATTCTCCTAGAATTAATAACCCCAAAAATTGCATTTAAAAAATTAGATAGACATTTTTATGAAATAACAAATTTCTCAATATTAGTCTGCAAAAACACAATACTGGGGTGAGGGGGGGAGATTGCCCTGCCATCAAATTAAAATGGAAATATCAGAGAAATGGGTAAAGTAAAATAGAGAATCCTGGGAAAAAAACTCACTATATATTAAAACTTGATAGATGTTAAAGATAATAGTTTGATTCAGTGGGAAAGGATGAATTATTAAACAATGGTGATAATATCACTGTTGTTCCATGATAAAGAAAATAACATTGGACCTTTATATTTCATCCTCCCTGAAAATAAATTCCAGATGAATGAAAGTCTTAAATGTAAGTAACAGAAAGGTTAAAAAAAAAAAACAAAAACCAAGTTAGTAAAAATCAAAGAGATTATATGTCCCATCTAAAACCAAGAGAAACTTTGTTAACCAAGGCAAGAGATCACAACTGTTAAAAAAACAAACAAACAAACAAAAAAAACCCCCACATACTTGCCTATATAAAAATAATGTGCAAAATGCTTCCTGCATAGCAAAATATAGATCAATAAACAAACTGTGTGGGAAGGAGCAGCAGGGCAGCCAACCAAAAATTGACAACCTTAAATATATGTAAATAGGTCTTACAAATTGACAAGAAAAACAATTTGCTTGAAAAATCAGGTAAAAAAAAATATGAATAAACAGTTCAAAGAAAGAGAAATCCAAATGGCTGGCACACACATTTCAGACTTTTCCCACTTGCTAGTGGTCAGAGAAATACAAATTAAAGTAACATTGAAATGTCATATACCTATCAAACTGACAAAAGTTGTAAAAGCCTCTATTTCTTATTCCTGTTGGAGAATTTAAGTATACATTCATCCATTGCTGATAGAAATCTGAATTGCTCAGTCCTTTGGGGAAAGCAATCTGAAAATATTTATTTAAAAATACACCCTCTGACCAGGCAATCCCATAGAAATAAGCAAATCACGTCTCAAGATATAAGTGGTTCAATCCATCATAAAAATAAAGTGAACTTGTGAGCGATAATATTTTTGAAAAATGAAAATGATACATTTATTTAAGTGATTGCTCTCCTTTTATCAGTGAAGAAGATCTGACAGTCATCAGTGCCATCCTTGTTCTAAGTTTGAAGTGTCAAAACTAGTGTACCTCTGTGGTTCAGTGGTCAGTGCTCCATTAAGGCAAATTTAGGATAGGTCTTCCATGTTTGGCTTAATCTCAAGGCATCTAGACCTCTAGGTCCAAGCTGAAATGATGAGAAAAATGTTTTCCCTGTTAGGTTTGGGACAGCATGGAAGGATGTGTGCAAGGACTACTCTGAACTGTCTCCATGGAAAGTGCCGGAAAGAGGTACATCAGGAGGTGAGAACAATGTAGGAATATTACGATAATAATTTACCTTGCTGTTTGTGGTCCATTGTGGCAGTATTGGGCCCCACTTTGTTCAGACTGCCCTTGGGTAGTCTCCCCCAACACCGACTTTAAGCTTGGTCATGGGCCTTGCTTTGGTCAAGCAAGGAGAGACTTGAAAAATGCTTGCACATTTGGGCTTGCTTTCTCTTGTGTCCCTTGGGAGCCCTAAGACCAACACAGTGTGAATGTGATTGATCCAGTCCACTGAATGATGAGTGACATTTGGCCTTGTTACCCTAACAGCCAGCCAACCACCAACCAACTGCCAAACATATGAATGAGGCCATCAAACACTAGCTGATGAAAGATGCCTGAGTGAGCCCAGATGAGATCATCACAACTGCCCAGGGGGGCACAGCTCAAAATGTCAACCCACTAAATCTAGAGCTAATGAAATGGATATTATTTTAAGGCACTAACTTGGGGAATGGTTTGTTACACCACTAAAGCTGCCATACTACCAATGGGCCAGGAAACAAAAATGTCATACAACTTGAGAGTCTCTCAAACATCCATGTTTTCAAGTGAGAAGCTTATGTGAATATAAGCAAGTGTAAGTCTGTAGAGATGTATGTGAGTAGAGAGATGGTAAAACAGAAGGGAGTTAGGAAAGAAAGGCAAAGCTGACATGAAAATAAGGATATCTAATGACATAACACAACAAAAAAAGAATATCTAATCAAGTTGATTCAACCTGTGAAAGAAAACAAACTGACATATAAAAGCATTGAAAAAGTGTGAATGCTTAGATTGTATGAATAATGGAGTTTGATTATAAGCATATCTAATTCTCTAATATTAAATTAAAGTAGTTATAAAGACATATGGTACACTAGATGTAAAAACAGGAGAACTGAATTATTTTTTTAATTGAATCGTTTTTGTAAAAATCCAAGCAATACCTAATTAGTCTGAATGAGTGCTTATGAAGTACAGCTCGGAAAGAATTGTTTCAAATATGAGGCATATAGCAAGGAGCTGGGGAATGCTGGTCAGTGGAGATCAACCCAAATGAAATCCACTGCCCGCTGAAACAGAATTATCATCATGAATTTCTCCTGAGCTTTGATTTTCGTTGCTGTCATCAACGAGAAATAATTTACTTCTCTACCCAACTCCTTGTCTTATTCTCCAAGGATCACTTTCAAAAGCCTTTAGTAAGTACTTCAGGTAGACTCAGAAAGATAAGACCTGTAGTTGAAGGAATGGTGTCCAACCTGTGGTGGATATGGAATCACACCCTGTCCACAAAAGATTTCTCAGGAAAAACACCACTCTCCAGGGACATGTAGGTCAGGCATTTGAAAGCACCGACAGTATGTTATCTGTGGAAACTTCCTTGACGTCCTGGGAAGGTAGGCATTCTGCCTTTGTGTGGATGAAAAACTTCCGACCCTGCAAACTGGCCAGCACCCTGACTCTTGCCCCCTAGGTGTTAGTGGTTCCAGATATCAGGGAGCTGCTCCAATTGCTAAGAGGCTGGAAAACTTGCTCTTAATTCTTGATTCTCCACTAAGACATTAGTTTGAAAAGCTTGGTGAGAAATTCTATTGCTAAGAGAGGTTCCTCATCCCAGATATCGCCTTTAGAGCCTCCCAGCAGATCCTAGGCTTTCCCTGTGCCTTGAATGTCATTGCAGAGATGTCCCTGCCTGCCCTCACTACTAACTAACACTCTCTTCCATTTTTATCAGTCCACTTGCCCTTGCTGTCCTGGGCTCCCAATAGCTCTATGACAACAAAGTCAAACGTGCACTTTTATAAATCTGGGGACAGTTGTTTTGCTAAATTAATTTGTTCTGCAACTGCAGACCTAAAAGCTCCTTTGAAGGAACACAAAAGAGCACAGAGAGCTGGATTTTAATTTTCAGACACACAGACCATGTTCTCCAGAAATTTAATTTTCTAGATTAATGAATCATATCAGATATTGTAAATTAGAAATTCCTTTTACAGCATGGAAAACAATGCAAATAAATTGAATGTACTTACTGATGAAGACATTGCAGTAGCCATGTGTCACACACACTTAAACATGGCTTTGTATATTTTAGGCTGCGTTGAATTGGTTCTTTGCAATTAGAAATCCCCTTTTGAGCTTCTCATCAGATTAGTCTCTAAAATGACTAGGGTTTCCTCACTTCCGCCCCGCCCTCCCCCCCTTTTTTAGAACCTAGGAAGGATCTCAACTATCTGGAAATGCTGAAATATCCAAAAATCCAGTCCAACTTTACCCAGGCTCTTTACGCAATAACAATAATATTTTACATCTATTATCGTGTCATTTCCAAAGCATGACTACGCATGTGATTTTATTTGGTCTGCATAAATTCCTAAAGCGTGTTCAGAGAAGCAGTGATTAGGAAAACTAGCATTTTATCTCCATTTCAAGAACAGGAGCCTTTAGGAACAAAGTTTATGGGATTAGCTGGCCACCGGTGGAGAGATTGCAGAGGCAGCCTTGTTCCCTCCAAGCCAGTTTACTCTCTCCTACAGCCTGCAAATTAGGCTTATCAGAGTTAATAACTCATTGCAGGGAAAAGAGCTTCCTACCACCTTTCACAAGCACTTCTGCTCCCTATTGGAGAGATAGTGGGAAGTGCCAAGGGCAGGATCTCAGAAGACCTGGCCCCACCCTCAGCCTGTCCTGAACCACCTGTATTTATTTTTAGACCCAATGTCTTAATAAGGAATAAGGTTACCTCCTGTATTCATTAGCTTGTTTTGATGAAAAAAATAAATAATGGATAATAAAGCCATCTGTGAACCATAGATTACTACATATATGTCAAAGGCAGGACAGAAAATCTGGAAGGAGGGGAGGCTTCCTTCTCTGAGGTCCTGGTATAGGCACTGGAGCCAGACAGTACACGGATGTTTTAGAAGTAGTATCTCATTTAACCCTTACATCAGCCCAGGGAGCTGAGTAGTATTAGTATTAAGGCCCCTAATTTCCTTCCTAATTATTTTAAATTATGAAATAATTTAAACATTTTATAATAAAAAATATACTAGTTCAAAGAATATCATACAAACATCTTCCCCACCCAGATCTGCAGATGTTAACATTTCACAAATAGTCTTGAGGTGTCTCTTTTTCTCTCCAAGAAATAAAATGTCTCTTTTTCTCTCCAAGAAATAGACTGTCTCACTGAGAAGCTTGCTTCTCCTTCTCCCACTCCCCCTGCTTGTGTTCCCTCTCTTGCTGTGTCTCTCTCTGTCAAATAAATAAATAAAAATCTTTTAAAAATTAAATAATTTTTAAAAAAGAACTGGGACCACCAGTTTATAGAATGTGAACATCTCCACCTTTAAAAGGTGTTGCCAATTTCTGTCCCAAATGTAATAATCACTCAGTCACATTTCTGTCACCAGGTTTGAGTTCCCACACACCACATCTGTGCCCACACTTGGGGTTATCAGAGTTTTAAATATACATCCGTCTGACAGACATGAAATGGCACTTCATTGCTATTTTAATTCCTCCTCTTTTTCTGTCCACAAAAATTCAAAATTAACTTCTCCAAAGTCTATCTATGGAGGTTCCAGACGATGAAGGCATTGAGAAGTTCAGTTCTGGTCTGATCTAAGTCTTCTGCAGATCCAGGAAAGTCTGGCAAAATGGAACCTGGGAAAGCCCTCACTTACATCTATCTGAAGGTTCAGTGTTACTTTCTCTTCTCAAAGCCTTGAGCCTGATCACCTACTGCCTGAAGCACCATAGAAGCCTCTAGACTGGTCCCCTTGCTTCTAGTCTGTATCACTTGGTTTGGACACAGGACATTCAATGAGTGTTTAATGTAGGCTGAATTGTGTTTCCTCACAAGTTCATATGTGGAATCCTTGATGTGAGGATTATTTGGAGATGGGGCATCTGGGAAACAATTAGGTCTTAGATGAGGTCATGATGATGGGATCCCTACAACGGCATCAGTGCCCTTGTCAGAAGAGACACCAGAGAGCTTGATCTCTCTTTCTCTCTCTGTCTGAGGACACAGTGAAAGGACCCAGTTACAAGATAGGAAAAGAGTTCTCACTGATGGACAAATCAACCCCAATCTGGGTCTTGGACTTTCTAGCCTCCAGAAATGTGAGAAAATCAGTGTCTGCTGTAGTATTTTTGTAGTACTTTTTGTAGTATTTTGTTATGGCCCTCCAAGTGTGCTAAGATAGGGGTTAAGAACTCAGACCCTGGAGCCCGATTAGTTGACTTAAATTGCAGTTCCCCAATTTACCAAACCTGTGTCCATAGGCAAGTGTCTCAAGTCTCCTGGCCTCAGTTTCCTTATCCATAAAGTAGAGATCTTAATAGTTTTTATCTCACAGGATTGTCAAGGTGTTAAAATGAGTACCAAATGTGAAGTACTTAAACCAGTGCCTGGCAGTTTAAAGACTAAATAAATCATACCTAAGGTCATTATTTACATTTTTAGACAGGAGCTTTTGTTATGTGGTTCCCATGCTTAATTACTTCATGTTTCCCCATTAATACACTATCAACCATAAAATCAAGGCTTCCTAGCATCTGAACACACCTTCCTGTCTAGATTTATGTGTCATAATGACCTCCATGAGCCATGTGCCAATCACACCTGTTTGTACACTGTCCTCCACAGTCTGTGGGCTTCTCTGCATTTGTCTTTGAACTTGCCAACTCTGCTGCCTAGAATCCCTTGTTCTTCATGCTTTTCTCTACTCACCTAAGTCCTATGCAGCTTTTGAGAGTCTGGTCCAAATCTCCTGTGTCAGGTAGAATAAGGCCCCCTTTACTTGTCCACGTCTTCATTCCTGAAACCTATGACTAGGTGGCTTTATGCTGCAAAATGTGATTAAGATGAAGGATCTTACAATGGAAATATTTTCCTGGGTTATCTGGGCGGCCCCAATGTAATTAAGTCAGTTCTTATAGGGTGGGAGGGTCAAATCAGGAGATGTGATGACAGAAGCAGAGGTCAAAGTGTCACAAGACCACAAACCAGCAATGTCCGTAGCTTCTACAAGCTGGAAAAGACAAGGAAACAGATTCTCCCCTTAGAGTTTCTGGCAAAAAGGCAGCCATGCTGATCCATTTTAGGCTTCTGATCTCCAAAACTGTGAGTTAAGACTTCTGTGTTGTTTTAAGCCACTAAGTTTACAGCAATGACAGGAAACTAGTATTATCTCTCCTTGACCATGGAGCCTACCCTAATTGTTTCTCTTAGTTCCCTTGGCAAATGTTGTCTTTATGGCTTGATTTGAACCCATGCCAGTCATTTATTTTCAGCCTTCTTTCCCACCCTCAATGCTGACTTCTATGACCAGTAAACAACGTACCTTCGACTCCCTTGGGACTGGGTTACATTCTGCCTATGGGGGTGCAAGGGGCAGGGCACAGGTGGGAAGATGGAAAGTGGCTCTTGGCCATGTCTTGCAGCAGCATCGGGAACCACACTGGTTGCTGGAGCTGTGTTGGCAGTGACAGTGGCAGCTGTAGCAGCTGCAGTCCTGGGAGTTATGCTCAGGCAGCTGAGCTCTAGCAGCAAGAGCTTCAGCAGGACCGCACACTGGCCTCCAGGCTGAGTTTTTGCTCTGAAGATCTGGAAACATCCTTCTTTCTTCCAAATACTATGAGTAACTTAATGTTCTCCTCTTCTAATAACTCCAGCCCTTGAGATACCCTTGAAATCAAATCCATTCTTAAAGATCTTCTGTGCGTCGCCTGGGTGACTCAGTTGGTTAGGTGTCTGCCTGAAGCTCAGGTTGTGATCTCTGGGTCCTGGGATTGAGTCCCACATCAGGCTCCCCGCTCAGTGGGGAGTCTTCTTCTCCCACTCCCTCTGTCCCTGCCCAAGCTCATGCTCTGTCTCTCTCTCAAATAAATAAATAAATAAATAAATCTTTAAAAAACTATCTTCTCTTTAACCTACCCAGAGTTATTTCTGTTTTCCTGATTGGTTCATGATGTATAGTTCTTCACATATTCTTTGATATTTAAGATGTATTTTTGTGTGTGCATGTTTTATATCCTAACACTAGTTGATAAATTCTTTAACAACAGGGACAGTATCTTTAACAACAGGGACATAACAATGAAATGGGAGAGGTAGGATATATGGCGTTAATGATTGTTAGAAGCCACATCATACCCCAAAATCAGAGTGGCTTAATGCTGTAATAAAGGGTACTGTGCCACTTAACGACTAAGGGATTCAGTCTCCCTCAGTCTGTGACACACCATATCAGCATATGCTTTCCATGACAGTGCAGAGAGGCATGAAGAAGTCTCACCAAAGCATAAGCATTCTGGTTCAGAAATGACTCATCATTTCCTGTTCATTTGCCCCAATGCAATGGCAAAGGACTTTAGGAAATATAAGGAACACATTTTTTTTTTTTTAAACTTAATGTCTCAGCCATTTTCAAGCCAGACATATTTGGGTTTAAATCTACATTTTGTCTCTTACAAGCTTGGGTTTAAATCTACATTTTGTCTCTTACAAGCTATGTGATCTGCTTCGGTTTACTTAAACCCTCTAAACATTGATTTTCCATCTATAATAATTCCCAGCCTACAGGGTGGTTTTAAGTTTTCATTGAGGGGATGGCCCGGGTGATAGAAATGATGATGAGGAGGAGGAGGAGAAGAATTGAGAATGCTTACAATATGCAGGCACATGTGCCAATAACTTTATATATATAACCTCATGTCATTCAGTTCTCAAAATATTCCCACAAGATACTAAAATATCCCCATTTTACAGAAGAAACTGGAGTACAATTGTGAACTTGCTTAAGAGCGCACAGCTAGAAAATGACAGCTGCTATTTGAATCATAACTATCTGACTTGAAACTCCTTGTTCTTTCCATGATGCTTAAAATATGAGTCATAAACTCTTAAACTTTTAATCCATGTCAATCTGGATTCTGCAACAACACTCAAAACAACCACAATAATCAATAGTCAATAATCAATTATCACTTGCATAGTATTTACTATGGGCCAGGCATTATACTAAGTTTTATATATATACACATTATATATGTATATACACATATATATACATATATACACATATATATACATATACATATTTTATGTATATATACATAAAACTAAGAATAATGTATATAATATATATAACTAAGAATATAACAAAGTTATATATATAGTTATATATATATACATTTAATCATCTTAATTTAATTATCTTAATTTCCCCATTTGAAAAATAAAAGACATAGTTGAGTAACTTGCCCAAGGTCACACAGCTCGTAAGTGACTCTTACAGAAGACTTAGCAAGACAATTCTACAGTTAATTATATTGGAGAACCACCATTTGCTGGATGCATAATTTTGGAGATTCAAAATTTACAGTAATGTATTTTCAGCTCTCAGAAACCCTGTGCTCATGAAACCCAATTATGTCCTAAACATATCTGTCATGGAATACTTTATCTTTTCTTCTAGCATGTAAGGGACTCATTCCTTGGACCTCTACCTGGGAAAGTCTGGACTAAATTGTCCAAGTCAACCTGTCCTTCTAGTGCTTTGAGGAAAGAACCTGGTGTTTGCTCTTCCAAAAAGCCTCAACCAGAATGAGACCAGGGACGACAGCCTGGGTGACTAGTCACCGTCTCTCTGCCCTTTCTTCTGTACAAGCCCAAAACATTACCTTCTCTCTTTTTCCCAATGACCGTGTCCTACCATTTTGTGAAAACTCAATCCATCCTCCTGACAGGTCAATTCCATGAGACACAGGCCTGCTGTAACATGCTGTTAGCAGGAGTATTCTTGGGTAAGAGGTGATTTGGGGCAGCTCCCGACAGGGTACCCTCATGCTTCTGTGGGGCCTGTAGGGCACACATGACTCTCAGTTTGCTTCAGATAAGCCTGGCCCTGAACTACTGATCATTTCTAACTGCATGTGCCCCTCAGCCAAGAATGAGCATGAGGAGGAGAAAGTTTGCTCAGGACCTTCATCAAGTGGAAGGGCGGGGACTGTAGACATAATAAATGCCCATGCATTATTTATCACTATTATTGCTTATTGCAAACAGCTTCATTCCATTGACTTCTCACTTTTAAATGAGCTGGGAAGAGGGCCAAGGTTGTTTTTCAGATTCCCCTGAGAGAATGTGAGTGAGTCCGTGGCGCTTGTATTTTATTAACTCAGAGTTTTTCTTTTGTTTCTTCCAAATAATACTGGGAGAAATTAGACTCTTATTTTAAGTTGAATTCAGGGAAGCCAGCAGACCCTTAATCATACACTAATTATTTCTTTCACTATAGAAGCAAAAGGAGCCTCTGAAACCAAAAAATCTCAGCAAGGAGAAAGCAGAAGATAAAATGTCATCCCCCAATGCCCCCTGGAAACCAGAATATATAAAAGCAGTGTCATTAAACATTATAAAGGGGGAATTAGTCTTCAAAGTGGGCATGATTCCTTTGTTTCTAGGTACATTTTGAGAAGAGGGATATCAAAAAGGCTCTTTATTGAGACAACTGCAAGATTGTTCTGTGACCATGTTCTGAACCTACAGAATGTAGATTTTGAATATACACTAGAAATTTTTAGGATATTCATAATGTATTCTGATAGCCAGGCAAAGATACAGAAAGTAGATCAGCCAAATGCTAATTCTCCACACATTCAAAGGGATTGGACTTAATCCTCTGAGAAATAAGATATGCATGGATTTTGCAAGTTTAACTATTTGCAAATCAGGGGAAGGAGAAGCCATGTGGCTTGTGGCATGCTGGTCTCTGGCTTTCTAATGACTCCATGTCATCCAAGAGAGTACCCTGGGTACAAAACCCTGATCTAATTAATGGGGGTGGGATTAATGGGGTGGGTGTGTCATAACATGCAGGGTAGGAGATCCCTAATAAATGCAAGAAAAAAGAAAAGAGAGTGAGAATTGGAGGGAAGGTGCCTGCAAAGAGAGTAATAATAGATAAAGGTGGCTGATTCTTTCTGCAAAAAATTTTATGGAGTTTTTGATTTCCCAGCAGTCTCAGGGTATTCCCTCATCTCAGCAGACTCAAAAGAGCTTCTGTGTTTCCCCTTTGGCTTTACACGCCCACAGTACCTGCTTTTGGCTACCAGAACTGAAAAGATGCTGGCGAGAATATACAAATTTTTCCAGCACCAGGTAAAGAACCATCTAGGGAATCTAAAGTGAAGACCAGGGGCCTCCCAGAGGCTCCTAGGCTGGCATCTCAGAGAGGGTATGCTCTGAGACTCTTTCTCTTGACTCAGTTCTGAGTGGCTGAGAGTGTTGGGGAGGCTGGAGAAGAGGCAAAGGGTAGAAGAAGAGGGGTGTGATGGAAAGAGCAGAAGTCCTGTTGCCAGTCAGACTCTAGCCGAACCCCAGTTTCATCACTGACTAGCAGTGGACTGTTTTCTCCTCTGTGAAAATTAGGGCAACACCAGATACCTCATAGAGTCACTCTAAGTTTCTCATTGAAGTGTTTTGTCTCGTTTTAGTTCCAGTGGTTCATCAGTTGCATATAACACCCAGTGCTCATCACATCATGTGCCCTCCTTAATGCCCATCACCCAGTTACCCCTTCACTCTCTACCCACCTCCCCTCCAGAAACCCTCAGTTTATTCCCTAGAGTTGAATCTCTTATAGTTTTTCTTGTTCTCTGATTTCATCTTATTTTATTTTTCCTTCCCTTCCCCTATGATCTTGTTTTGTTTCTTAAATTCCACATATGAATGAGATCATATAATTGTCTGTCTCTGATTGACTTATTTTGCTTAGCATAATACCCTCTATTTCCAACCAAGTCATTGAAAATGGTAAGATTTTGATTTTTTGATGGCTGAGTAATATTCCATTGTATGTATGTATATATATATATACACTTTAAATCACTATGTTTGTATCCTTTGGATAAATACCCAGTAGTGCAATTGCTGAGTCATAGAGCAGTTCTATTTTTAACTGTTTGAGGAACCTCCATACTGTTTTCCAGAGTGGCTGTACCAGCTTGCATTCCTACAAGGAATGTGAGAGGGCTCCCCTTTTTCTACATCCTCGCCAACATCTGTTATTTCCTGACTTCTTAATTTTAGCCATTCTGACTGGTTGAGGTGGTATTTAAGTTTTAAATGAGAACACGTGTAAGTGTCTAGCACAGTATTTCGCAGCGTTAGCCCTGAATTCCTCTCTACCAGCCCACAGCCTGAGTCAGGGCATAGGGGGGTCCTACACATTACAATTATGTTATGTAACAACATAGCACACTGCAACATAACAACCCCCTGCCCAACACTGAGCTTGTAGACTGAGCAAAACATGCAGTCTCCATTCTTACAAAGCATAGTCTGATAAGGAGATAACCAGGCACCACAATCATGGAAATACAAGAGCATAAATCAGGAGAAATGCAATAAGAAGGGTCAAGGTGCTGTCCTGGCCCAGGGCAGAGCACAAAAGGGCTTCTGCTGGCCAAGGGATAGGTTGGCAGGAGCAGGGAAGGGTCTTATGTCCCCAACGATTTTGACCAACTCCTACTATCTAGATTCTCCTTCCCAGGGCTCAAAGACTCTTCTTCCTTAGTCAGCTTTGAAATGCAGCTTGTCCAGGGAGAGGTGAAGCACTGATTTATAATTCCAGTTGAAATAATTTCCTTCCTGGAATCAGTGATAAAGGGACCACATAGGTTTGGGGGTTAGAAGGAAAAAAAGGCAAAAACCAACCAACCAACAGCAACAACAAAACAATTCCAAAGAAACACTGTGACAATTTCAAAGTGCTGAACCAGTCCTTAACTGTCCTCCATTTAAGGCATTTATAGGCTAACATGTGTGGTTCAATCAATATGCCAAGCACTGGTCAACCTATACCAGCTCCAGAGGCCAGTCCTGACCTTACAAAGCATAGAGAAAGATGTACAAAGTGTAAACTGTTATTCAGCACAGTAAGATTTAAAACAGAGGCATAGGGACTGTGTTATAGAAGATTGGAGAACTACTCTAAGAGGGATACCTGAGCAGAGAAAATTCTGGCCACATCTTCTTCTTTTAACCAAAAATAATAATTAAAAAAAAATCAGTGAGATATAGGGATAAGGTTTGAGTACACTCAACCATGCAGCACTTACAAATAAACCCAGGTCTCTATGACTTAGCCACAGATGTTCAGAAAGTTAGGTTCCTTTAATTTTGTAGTGCCTCCATATTCAAAATGTGCCTTCCAAAGTCACCATGGAAGGAAATAGGAGCATTGAGCATGGGAGGTTTTTATGGGCCAAGAGTGGCTCCCACTGCTTCTGACCTCATTCTATTTTATCTAGACTCAGTCATGTGGCCCATCATATCTCAAGGAGTCTGGAAGTAAAGTTTAGCTGTGGAACTAGAAGGAAAATGAAATGAGTTTTGCAAACACATAGCAGTGTCTCTCACACAAGGGACAAAGCCCACACTGGGGAGGCAATGAGGTGTTCTACATTTGAGAATCTACTTGGGTGATTCAGATAAGGCTGATTTGAGTTTGAATCAAGAGTTCCACCTCCTCCTATCTTTATAAATCCAGGCAGTTTCTTTGCCCATAATGATGAGGTTAATAACAATGCCTAGTCCACAAGGTTGTCACAAAGATTTGACTGATATTGTTCCTGCCATGCTCAATCAATTATAGTCATCATTTCACAGTGCAAATTCCTTGCCATGACCTACCTGCATTTACATCAAATGGTTTCTCAGTGTAAATGTACTTGTGATTTTTACATAATATTCTGGCTTCAGGGTGAATGTCAATTGCTTTTCTCATAAGGTAAACCTCTACTCCTCCCAGCTACAGCTAAGACTGTTGAAGTGAGCTTTCTCCCTCCTTCCTGCAGAATCTCTGAAGTTTGTGAAATACTGAATAAAGAACTTCATACATTGGAAATGTAAGCATCTGAATCTCCATGAACCTTAAGCTTTCATGTTTTCATTTAATAGTGTGGAGATATAGATGCTAGATTTTCCAATATAGTAGACTTATCATGATGAGCACTGAATAATGTATAGAATTATTGAATCACTATATTATGCACCTGAAATGAATATAACACTGTATGTTAACTATACTGAAATTAAAATAAAAATAATAAAATTTTAAAAACATTTTAAAGAAATAGAGCATCAAATTTTCTGCTAGCAAAAATCCTGTGATTCTCAGGAGAACTTATCATCATAGAAGACAGGAAGTAGTTGTACCTGTCTCTTTCTTTCCTGGAGAAAAAAGAAGCATCAATGAGAACAATGTATAAGTACAATTTTGTTCCATGCCTAATTCTGTGTTCAAGCAGATGTGAACATGACCCAGTGGTATACTAGAGTATCATATAAATGCTCACAAAAGTGTATCGTGAGTATATTGTCCTAAAATCTTGTTCCATGACTTAATTTTGCTGGAATTGCCTTTACTGTTCTATGTATTAAATAACTGTATTTGTAAGGTTTCTTTATTTATTAACTTGGGGATTATGAATTTTGTATTTTTTAATATGTGAGGTACTATGGTTAGTGGCATTTTGTTAGTAGCTTGAAATTGCCACAGAGGAAGTATTTATACCATGGAAACTGACAAACACTGAAAACTCAGGCTTTTTTTTTTTTTCTTTTCGGACAGGAAAACAGATCTGCTTGTTAAATAATTGTTAAATACTTATTAGCCCATCACTGGTACAGCCCTCCAAAAACCACACACCCCCACTATACAAAGGGGATGTAGCCAGCTAGTCAAAGGGATTTCAAATATTTTGGTGACAAGGTTGATATATCTATGGGTAATTGCATTTATTCGTTATTATGCTCTTTCTAAAAAAAAAAAAAAAAAAGGATTTATTTATTTATTTGAGAAAGAGAGAGAGAATGAACAGGAGGGACAGAGGAAGAGGGAGAAGGAATCCCAAGCCCGGAACCCTGCTTGAAGCTCAATCTCAGGACCCTGAAATCATGACCTGTGCTGAAACCAAGAGTCAGACATTGAACAGACTATGCCACCCAGGCACCCCTTGTTATTATGCTTTAAATATAACTTCTGTTATTTATATCTTTTCACAAAAATGACATGTTTATTGTATAAAAAGAAGAAAGTACAAATTGCCCACAAGTCTACCATCCCAAGATAAGCTGTGTTAATATTTTTGTTTCCTTTCATTTGTGAATAATAACATCAAAAATGGTGTTATATCATACATATGGCTTTCCCACTTTATAAAATATTTTGATCACCTTTCCAGGCAATCATGCATTCTTCTGCAATACTACTTCTTGTGGTTGTTTGGCATCAATGGGGTGTGTATTAATTACAAGCATTATACATAGTGTCAAACTTTTTATTGGAAAGAGAAGTGTCTCTGTTAACTACTGAGGGATGGAAAATTTCGCATGACCTTCTGCCACATTCCTATGGACAGGTCATAATAACAAGCCGAGTGGCACTCTTTTGGCCACCTGACGTCTGATGATTTTTGAGATTTCTCACAGCTGCTTCCCACCCACTCGGCTCAGCCAGAGAGGATAAATGAGAGGATGTTTCTAGGTAAAGAGAACTGCTCATGATCACCCGGAAGGGTTACTTTGCATCCAGAAGAGAGACATGAAGGGAAAATCCACTTCAATAAATGAAGTCAAACATCCTTGAACACAAACACACTTTCTCATCCCACCAGTCAGTTCACCATCTCTCTGATTCTCAAACACCAATTAAAATAATTATTCTTAAATTATCATTTCAATCCACTTTTCACACAAAGCAGCATTAAACATCTGCAGATTCAGCCCAGAGCTATTATCTCTGAGGTGATATTAATTATGATGCTGGTTGGTGAGACTGTCTGAAAGCCAGTTTAAAAGTTGTCACACTCTAGGGGCACCTGGGTGGCTTAGTGGGTTAAGCCTCTGCCTTGGGCTCAGGTCATGATCTCAGGGTCCTAGGATTGAGACCTGCATCAGGCTCTCTGCTTAGCAGGGAGCCTGCTCCCCACCCCCGCCTGCCTCTCTGCCTGCTTGTGATCTTTCTCTCTCTGTCAAATGAATAAAATCTTAAAAAAAAATAAATAAATAAAAGCTGTCACACTCTACCCCTTCCCCCAGGCTCCCAATCCCTTACCCCGATCTCTTTTCATCTTTATTCCATTGCACTTTGATCATTTTCTCACATGCTATGTAATTTACTTATTTATCCTTTTTTTTTTTTTTTTTTTTTTTTATCTTTCCCTCTGCTGGATAGTAAGCACCACAAATGTAGGGAAGTTTGTCCTTCTTGTTTGCTGATGTGACCTCACGCTTAGAAGAGTGGCTGGCATATAGTTGGTGCTCCCTCAATATCCCTTTTAAGAATCTTATGGACCTGATAGAAATTTGGAGGTCTTGTATCATAGCATTTTTTTCCTCTATACCTGTGAGAAAACCTGTGAGTTGGATGTCAACATCAGTCATTAAACAGGAAGGCAGGAGAACTGGGTTCCAGGGTGTCTCTCCTTTTGTCAGGAACAAATATAGTATATTTGCTTTGAGAGAATTAAAAGAAGAGGAGCAAGAGATGATTTCAGAGCCTTCGAAAAAGTCTATCTAGGCCAATATTCTTTTCTCGAAACTGTCTAGATTCATTTAATTCCAATACACCCTTATCATTTGACCCTTCTTTTTTTTTTTTTTAATCTTTTTTTAAATTAATTTATTTATTTTCAGAAAAACAGTATTCATTATTTTTTCACCACACCCAGTGGCTCCATGCAATCAGTGCCCTCTCTAATACCCACCACCTGGTACCCCAACCTCCCACCCACCCGCCAATTCAAACCCCTCAGATTGCTTTTCAGAGTCCATAGTCTCTCATGATTCACCTCCCCTTCCAATTTACCCCAACTCCCTTCTCCTCTCTAACTCCCCATGTCCTCCATGCTATTTGTTATGCTCCACAAATAAGTGAAACCATATGATAATTGACTCTCTCTGTTTGACTGATTTCACTCAGCATAATCTCTTCCAGTCCCGTCCATGTTGCTACAAAAGTTGAGTATTCATCCTTTCTGATGGAGGCATAATACTCCATAGTGTATATGGACCACATCTTCTTTATCTATTCGTACATTGAAGGACATCTTGGTTCTTTCCATAGTTTGGCGACTGTGGCCATTGCTGCTATAAACATTGGGGTATAGATGGCCCTTCTTTTCACTACATCTGTATCTTTGGGGTAAATACCGAGTAGTGCAATTGCAGGGTCATAGGGAAGTTCTATTTTTAATTTCTTGAGGAATCTCCACACTGTTCTCCAAAGAGGCTGCACCAACTTGCATTCCCACCAACAGTGTAAGAGGGTTCCCCTTTCTCCACATCTCTCCAACACATGTTGTTTCCTGTTTGACCCTTCTTGACATCAGATTATAGTCCATGTTCTTATAAGTACCTTTTAATGTACATCAACTAAAGGTCAGGAACTGACCTGGACACTAGACATACAGTAATTATTTTCTTTTAATACTGACAAGCCCAAAGGTATGAATTATTATCTCCATTTTACAGATGAATGCATTGAGACTGATAGGTGCTGAGTAGCCTGTTCAAGATGACACAAGGCAGGAGGACCATGTTTGAGCTGAGCTGATCTAAGTCCAAGACTGTGATCTTACTACTGAATGGCTCTGCTTTGCTACAAGACTCTGGGCACCAGGTTCTTTCCTCCTCAGCTTTCTAATCCATAAAATGAACATAAAACTGGGTTCTCTGAGGGTTTGGATTAAAGATTAAATGAGATATGCATAGAATTTGATTATTATAGTGCCCGATACTCAGTAAGTACAAGTTTCTTTCCATATTTCCCTTTTGATAAACAGAAAAACCAAGACAGAACTATAAAACAACTTAGTACTGCTTACAGTGGTCAGCTGTATGAGATATGAATCCAGGCTCCTACACAGGTCCATCTGTGCTGCTTCCTGACCCATCCAAATCCAAATCCTGACAAATCACAACTTTACAGATTCAACCAGGGTAGCAGGTACATCTTCACTGTGACCATCCTTTCAGATTCATGACAAAACAGGAAAAACACAAAAATAAATAAATAATGCACAGAAAATAATGCCCACAAAAATAAATTTGCACAATAGCAAAAATAAATTTTAAAACACTTGGCTCATTTTCCTAGTGCTGATTAAAGTCAGAAAAAGGAATAGCTATTATTTATTATGTCCCTAACTACTGGACCGCCTTGCTAAAGTATCACACACAGTATGTATTACTTACCTTGTTTTGCAGAATTAGAAACTGAGGCAAAGGAAGTTAAGCAAATTACTCAAGGCCACAAAGCCAGGGAGTGACAGAGGTGGAAAATGAACCTAGCTCTGTCTGGGCTGAACACCCCATGTATAATCTGTATTTTGAGTTGCTGATGGAATGATTTCTGGTTTCATGACATTGACTCCCCAGTGGTACGCTGCTTCCTTGGGAGTTTAGCCGTCTCAGCCATGAAGGTAATTGTGAGTATAAGCCTTTTAAAGATGAGAACTGAGCCGTATTATTACACATATCACGGGTTACACGTACAATGCTTTATTCCTTATGATATGAATAAATATTTTTGGTTAAATAATTCATCCATAAAAGACCTCAATTTGAATCCTTTGGGGGAAACATTGATCACTCAGGGCTAACTCTATAGTAAATAAGACCCCCTACTGTGAGAAGACTAGAAATCAAAAGTTTTGGGATCACATTTCACAAATGTTGCATTTTGTAGTTGATTCTTAATGACAACAGCTTCCTATTTTGCACAAGTTTATTCTAACACTTCCCCCACTTGCTTAATTCCTCCCAGGCTGCAATAGCTCTAGTGTCTACGTAAGGACCCACATGGTACTTCAAGCTCTTTGGCCACCCCAGGAATGTGCTGTGGTGTCATTTGTAGCCATAACCTGGGTGCATCTACTGAGGCGATGACTTTCAGTTTCTGCTGGAGATGCATTTGTCTTTGTTCTGCACCTTTATCTAATAACAGATCCCTCTTAATCATGTTACAAAGACAGACAAAGTTTAATCATGCCATTCATCATGATTGGGACGCAATGTGCTAAGAAGGGTACTTTATTGCATTGTCTAAACTGAGTTTTAATACAACCAATTTTGACAACTAGGAGATGCTATTATTTATCCAATCAGGACATTACTACAAGTACAAATCTGTTGTCAATTCTGAATTGAGAGTAACAAAATGAGTTCTATTTAGTCTCAAGATGGCTTTCTTGAGCCTTTGAAAAGGTTCCTAGTTTTGACAGCCAGGACTGTAGATGAATTCCTCCCTTGGATCTTGAGCTCACCCGCAGATGGAGACGTGAGTCCACAGCTGTATCTTTACCGCTCACACAGGGTCTGCTGTTGGCAGGCAGCGCTTTTGTTATATCATGACTCATCTTTTTGTCACCTTTGTTATTGCAAAAGAGATAGAGAGATAGTAGGGAAATCCTTCTCCTACCCTCATTTCCAAAGCCAGGGGGCTGTGAACCCCAGTAATTCCATTTAGGAATACCAGCTACTTGCTCTGCTCTCTTCATTCTCTCCAAATCAGGAGGCATAAAGAAATAAAGAACCTTCCATGTGGGCCCCAGTAACTGACTGTGAGAGAGGTGTGAGGTCATATTGAACTCAGTAATCACTTCCTGATGTGAGGTCATATTGAACTCAGTAATCACTTCCTGATTATGCAGATTTCAAGGAAAGGGAGAATCATGAACAGAACAATTCTGGAATAACCAAACACAGTCCGGCAGGAAGCCTACCCATTTCTTGGTTTTTATGTGATTCTAATATATGCCCTTTGACCATGGTAGTGATGAAAATGATGATGAGGGTAATACCACCACATATGATGGTGATATGTACCAAAGAAGTGGAGTTGCAGAGACCGCATATTACACGTAGGAGATTATACACATTAGGAGATTATACTTAATCCTTACTCTTCATGTTTCCTAGAGGGGAAAAATTTTTCTCCTTGATTCTTCTCAACCTCTATCTCACTCACTCTTTTCCAAAGTATTGGAAGGCATGTATCCAGCTAGCAAAATTGGGAAGCAGAGATTGAATAGACTGGCAGAAACTGTCCTCTTCTTTCAGAGCACTCCATTGGTGGACTTGTGTATCTGTCTTTGCTCCTAACTTCTCTACATACCAAGGCCAAATCAGGTCCAAGCCTGGCCTTTGAGAGAGAGAGAGAGAAAGAGAGAGCTTGTGGGTTTTTTCTGTCCTTCTCTCCTATGGAAAGAAATGAAGACCAGCCAAATGAGAATAAGCAAAGGCTATTTATTTTAGAACTTGCTACAGCAAGAAAGTCAGTCCCCTTTACATGGTATTTTGGCAGATATTTCAAGACAGGGGAGTGGGAAAGCTTTATACTGAAAAAAAGAGAGGCTCTAGGTGTATTCTGATTGGAGCCTGTTATTGTTGGGAGGCTGTAAGGGCACTAATGACCTAAAAGTAGAGCATCCTGTGTGTTCAATTAGGGAGGCATATTTGGCTTTCTCTGGTCCTAAATTGGAAGTGGAGACAAAAATGGGGAAGCTGTCAATTATTAATCACGTTATGACCACTTTAGGCCAATTGCTACAATTGTTTGGTTTCCTGGTCTGGTTGCTAAAGATAGTGGACTGACTTCCTACAAGTCTTATAGATAGCAGTCTGGTTTCCTGGGCTAGTTACTGTGGATAATGGGTTGGTTTCTGTTCTTGTTGCTACACATTATAGATAAGAGTTCTATTATATATATTGTCTGGCCAGTATCCACTTTTATATTCAGTCTCATTCTCTACTACAGAAGTGAGGAGTAGCAATATGGAATGTGTCTTCTTCTATTTCACACTCTCGGGTAAAATCTTTCCGAGATAATTTCTTGGTTTGAGAGACAAATATTAGGACACCATATGGTGTTCATATATCCAAGCCACATCTTGTAATCAACTTTACTGCTAATATGGCTGATATATTGACTTCCATCTGTCTGACCTCTGGGTTTTTCAAATTAGTACTAAACTCAGGGGTGAAGACATGGATGAGGTCAACAAATAAGCCTCTAGCCCTATGGAGGACTAATATTCAAACAGAATTGAGGAAATATCTTAATGGGCAGAAAATTCTTAAATCCATTCCCTCTCCTTTTGTTAATACCTGAACTATGTATCTAACACACTTTATTTCAAACTTTAATCCCTTTACGTTTTATTTTCATTTTCTTTCCTTTGTGTTTACAAATTATTACTTTAGGGTGCCTTAGGTTACAATTTTTCCCTTTTTTATGACCCTATTGATGGGGATGTGGTTCTTTTTGTTCCTGTATATAAATTACATGTTACTTAGACTTGGGTTACAGGATGCAGACATTAAGAAGACACATAAGGCTATAAAATATTATGGGCATCAAGGTGCCTGGGCAGGGTGATGAGCCTGAGCTCTCTTTTCTTTCAGCTTTATTGAGATATAACTGATATTACATATGTCATAGGTAAATTTAAAGCATATAATACAGTGAATTGATTTGTTACATGTATATATTGGAAAATGATTATAATAAGATGAGGTAATACCTCTACCTCTTTATATAATGATCATTTTTTTGTGGCAGTAACAGAGCTTTTTTTTTTTTTTTTCTTTTTTTCTTTTTAAGAGAGGGAGGAGGGGGAAGAACAGAAAGAGAGGGAGAGATGGAAACTTAGGTAGACTCCATGATGCAGGACTTGATCTCACAACCCTGAGATCATGACCTGAGCTAAAATCAAGTCAGATGCTTAAGTGACAGAACCACCTTGATGCCCCTGGAGTGGCATTAACATTAAAGATCTACTCTTCTGTTACCTTTCAAGTATACAGTACTATACCATTAATTATCATCACCATGCTCTGTATTAGATCCCCAGAACTTATTCCTCTTATAGTTAGACGTTTGTATACTTCAATCAACATCTCCTATTTCCCCCATCCCCATTCTCTGGAAAGCCTCATTCTACTTTCTAGTTTTATGATTGTGTCTTTTTAAGATTACACATTTAAGTGAGAACATGTAGTATTTGTCTTCTTTTGACTTACTTCACTAGTACAATACCCTCAAGTTCTATCCATGTTGTCACAAAAGGCAGGATTTCCTTTTTTATGCCTAATATTTATTATATATATATAATATAAAATATGTTATTATATGTGTATATTACATTTTATTTTATTATATATTATATTATTTTTAATATATTACATTATATGTATATATAAATATTACATTTCTTTAATCCGTTTATCCATTGATGAACACCATTTGTTTCCATTCCTTGGTTATTATGAATAATATTGCAACAGACATGAAAAAATATAGATATCTCTTCAAGATAGTGATTTTATTTTTTTCTATGTACAACCAGAAGTAGAATTGCTAGATCTTATGGTAATTCTATGTTCAATTTTTTGAGGAACCTCAAAAATAGCCTTTACCATAGTGGCTGCATCAATTTACATTCCCACCATGCACGAGGTTTCTCTTTCTCCATAGCCCTGCCAAAACATTTAATGTTTTTTGTCTTTTTGGCAATAGCCATTGTAACAGGTGTAAGTGATATCTCATTGTAGATTTGATTGTATTTCCCTGATGATTAGTGATCTAGAACCTCTGTTTATTTACTAGGCATTTATATGTCTTCTTTGGAAAAATATCTATTCAGATCTTCCGCTCATTTTTTAACCGGGTTGTTTTATTTTTCTGTTTGTTTTTGCCATTGAGGTGTATGAGTACTCTATATCTTTTGGATATTAATATCTTACGATATTTTGGATACCTTATCAGATAGATGGTTTGAAAATAATTTCTCTAATTCAATACTTTGTCTTTCATTTTGCTGATTGCTTCTTTAACTCTACAGAAGCTTCTCAGTTTAATGTAATCCTATTTATTTATTTTAAAAATTATTATTGCCTTTGATTTTGTCATCATATCTGAGTCTAATCTCTTATATATTGTTTTGGGATGGGTGCATTGAAGAGATAAATCTGAACAAGTAAAACACCAAAAACCTTAATTCCTACCCTTTCCTGTCAGGCATATTGGTTATGGCTTATTATGCTGATGGAAGAAAGAGCAGGGCTAGATTGGAAGCCAACACAGAAAGATTCTGAAATGAATTGGGAATCCCATTGAACTTCTTTGTGATGTGAGGCAGACTATGGAGTCATCTACCCTGAGAATTTGTGATTCAAAATTTTCTCACTTACACTAACCTTGAACTCCAAAGATCTATGATAATGAAGGGGAGGGAGCCAGAGAGGACTGCATATTCCTTGATATAGTTACTGAAATAATGTCACATACTGATTAGCTGACTAGTAAATCCTTATCATAATAAGGATTATCATAATCCTTATCATAATCCTGTGAGGTAAAAATTATATCCATGTTTTCCAAACCAGGGAGCTGAGGAACAAATAGGAAAACTACCTTGCCCAAGTCCCCATGACTTTCACAAAGGAAAGAAAAAATGAGAGAAAAGACAGAAAATAGGTAGAATTACTGAGGTGTGGAAATAAAAAGAGTCTAGAAATCAAATTATTTCCACTGTATCCATGTGAAAGGGGGAAACTGTGAATGAGTTAAAGCGGATATGTGAGAGAATCCAAGCTCCCCCCCCCTCCCCTCGATTCAACACTTGACTCCTCTCCAACTCCTACTGCTTCCTCCCCAAATCTTGACCAACAGCAAAGCACTTCCGAAATGCATTCTCAAGCAAACTGTTCTGAGAGCTGCCAGGATGGAATTGTTCCAACAATCCAGACAAGATTTACAAAACCTAGCATGATCTCCGACCAGATCACAAATTTTGTAGGAGTTACAGATGAAGAAAACTGCCACCTAAGCTAGACTGTGAGGACACTATTCCTTTCTCCCCTCGCTCTATGAAACTCCAGTCTTGCTTTGATTCAAAGTTACCTGGTCTTAAGCTGCTCCCGGATTCACATCAGCTGAACAAAGCCTTGAATTTCTATCTGAGTCACTAAAACTGTTCGTATTCTTTGATGAATACATAAATTATTTTTGAATAGGTGACACCAGACTGAGAAGCTTATTTGATTGGGGGAGTTAAGGCTCAAAGGACATAAGGAGACAGCAAAACAGAGATACACAAAAATTGTTCTTTAAGAAACTAAGAGCGTTTTGGAAGACTGCAGATAAATCAACTCAAGAGCTCATGTATAACAATGTCAGAATTAACTTGTACCTCCCCTGAGTGGAAAAAAAATCACCAATTAGATTAAAGTGTTCATGTCTTTTTTTTTTTTTTTTTTTTTTTTTTGGCCCAGACTCTCTGCATTTCCAAAGTTACTTAAGTCAGTGTACCTTTTCCTCCCAAGATTGTTTCATTCATTTCATTCTGCATTCCATTCCATCCCAGGATCCACTGACTTCCTAAGTGATATTTAAATTTTGCCTGTAGTAAAGTCTGCTCTTTCTGCTGTCAGGTTCAATGGGTTTTGATGACCGTATTGTAATGCATATCTGCAAGAGTAGTCTCATCTCCCTAAATTATCTCTTGGATTTCACTGCCCCCTTCCCTCAAATCCCTTAACTACTGATCATTCTACCATTGCTGTAGTTTTTCTGTCTCTGGAATGTCCTATAATTGGAATCATAAAATATGTCCTTCTAGTCTGTCTTCTTTCATGGTATTTATTTAAGGCTCATCCACGTCATTTCATTGTTTGATAGCTCATTTCTCTTTATCATTGAATGGATGTACCACAGTTGGTTTATCTAATCATTTTTAAATTTGTAGTTTCCTCTAGTTTGGGGTGATTATAAATACAGCTCCTATAAACATTTGAGTTCAGGCTCTTGTGTAGACACAGGTCTTCAAATGAATTAGGCAAATGGATAGGGACATGATTGCCAAATCATATGGTAAGGTTGTGTTTAGCACTGTAAAAAAACTGCTAAACCATATCCCAGAGTGGTTTTTCGGTTTTGTTGCTTCCTGTAGTGTCAGGTGTTTTTTACTTTGGCAATTCTAATCGCTGTGTCTCATTCTGGTTTTGATTTGAAGTTTTCTACTGACAAGTGATGCTGATCATCCTTTCATATGTTTACTTGCCAATTGGTACATCATCTTTGTTGAGCTGTCTCTTTAGGTCTTCAGCCCATTTTTTTTTTTTTTTTTTACTGAGTTGTTTTCTTATTGTCGAGTTTTAAGGTATTCTTTGTATATTTTGAATACAAATCCTTTATCAGTTGTGTGTTTTGCAAGTATTTCTCCCAATCTGGGTCTTGTGTTTTCATTATTTTAACTGTGTCTTGCAGAGTAGACATTTTATATTTATTAAATAGTCTAATTTTCTAATTTTTCTATCATGGATTATGCTTTTTGTATTATACCTAAAAATGTGTTGCTAGGCCAAAGATCAAGTATATGCTACCCTCTCTTCTAGAAATTTTGAGATTTTGCATTTTACAGCTAGATCTGTGGTCCATTTGAGTTAATTTTTATGAAAGTCATAAGGGCTATGTCTAGGTTCATTTTTTTTTGCATATGGACATCCAATATTCCAGCACAGGTTGTTGAAAAGAATATCTTGTTTATGTGGAATTGCTTTTGATTCTTTGTCAAAGATTAGTTGACTATATCTGAATGGGTCAATTTCCTGGACTCTCTGTTCCATTAATCTATGTGTTTATTTTTTTTCCAGTTACATGTTGTCTCAATTATTGTAGTTCTATAGTAAGTATTAAGTTGAGTGGGATTTATCCTACAACTTTGTTCTTCAGTATTGTTTTGGCTATTTAGGGTCTTTTGCCTTCTATATAAACTTACGAATCAGTTGGTATCTATGAAATAGTTTGCTGAGATTTTGATTGGGATTTGTTGAATCTATAAATCAAGTTGAGAATGATTAACATCTTAACAATATTGTCTTCTAATCCACAAACTTGGAATATGTCTCTATCTTTTTTTAAATTCTTCTTTGATTTCTTGCATCATAGTTTTATAGTTTTTTTTTTTAAGATTTTACTTATTTGAGAGAAAGAAAGAAAAAATACATGCAGGAGGGAGAGGTTGAGGGAGAGGGAGAAGGAGGCTCCCTGCTGAGCAGGGATTTTTTTTTTAGCCCATGCAAGACTCGATCCCTGGACCCTAGAATCATGACCTAGCTGAAGGCAGATGCTTAACCAACTGAGCCACCCATGTGCCCTGTAATTTTATAGTTTTTCTATACAGATGAGCATATATATTTTTTATATTTATAATTAAGATTATTACCTTGGAGATTTTATTGTAATGATAACTTTTAAATTTTAAATTCAAATTGTTTATTACTGGTAGATATGAAACCAATTGACTTTTGTATATTAACCTTTATTCTGTTACCTTGCTATACTTGGCTGTTAGTTCCAGAATTTTTTTTTTTTAAATCAAATCTTCGGGTTTGTATACAGATAATCAAATTATCTGCACAGGCAATCTTATTACTTCCTTCTCGATCTGTATGCCTTTTATTTTTATTTATTTTTAAATAATTTAAATTATTTTTATTTATTTTTATTTCACTAATTAGCACTTGCAGTATGATACTCAATAGGAGTGGTCAGATGATAAATTCTTACCTATTCCCAGTCTAAGGAGGAAAGCATCCATTTTCTCACCATCAGGTATGAAGTTATTTGTAGGGTTTTTTGTACATATTTTTCCTCAAATAGAGGAATTTCCCTCTGTTCCTACTTGCTGAACAGTTTTATTATGAATTGGTTTTGGATTTTGTTAAATGTTTTTTTCTACATCAATTGACATGGTCATAGGATTTTTCTTCTTGAACCTATTAATGTGGTAGATTAATTTAGTTAATTTTTGAATATCAGGTCAGCATACCTGAAATAAATCTTGCTTTGTAATGGTGTATGCCATTTTATCCATTGTTGGGTTTGATTTGCTCATATTTTATTGAGGATTTTTGCATTCATGTTCATCAGAAGTACTGATCTACATTTTTCCTTTCCTGTAATGTCTTAATCTTGTTTTTATTTCCACTTGTATTTTCTGGAAGAGATTGTGGAGAACTGGTTTAATGTCTTCCTTAAATATTTGATTGAATTCCCCAAGAAAACCATCTTGGCCTGGTGCCTTCTTTTAGGGAGGTTATTAGTTGCTCATTCAATTTCATGAATGGATATAGACCAATCTGGATTAGCTATATCTCCTTCTGTAATTTTGATAGTTTATGTCTTTCAAGGAATTGGTTCATTTCATCTAAGTTATAGAGTTTTGGGGCAGAGAGTTGTTCATACAACTGTTCTGTTTTTATCCCTTTAATATCTATGGGATGAGTGTGATGAAGCTTTTTCATTTCTGCTATTGGTAGTCTGTATTTTCTCTCTTATTTTCTTGTTTAACCTGGATAAAGGTTTATAATTTTCACTAATATTTTCACAAGGTAAGAATGTAGCCATAGCCCTAGACTATCTTCTCCTAGGCTTCTTATTAGATAAGAAAAATTCCAAAGCTTTACTTTGTTTGAGCCATAACTTTTTTTTTTTTTTAACAAGCAGATGAACTTAATCCTTAACACTACCCCCTGCACCTCACCTCTCATTCTTTGTCAATCTACTGTCTGTTCTAAAGTTTAAGAGTTGCACTCCCTCTTTTCTCTTTCTTCCCTCCTCCCTCTTGTATTTGTCCTATCCATTATTTCTATCAATTGGCACCTAACAGGGTAGATCCTAAATAAACACTGGTTGAATTAATGAATAAGTTACCTTGATTATAACAATTTCTAAGCATGTAAGAGGGGTAAGAGCCCACTCACAAGTCCATCTCCAGTATCTGTACCATGAAACAACTCCTAAGAGAAACAGACATGTATGTCTTTACCTTACCTCAAGATTAGAAAATTTCCAAAGCAAAACTAAGGTTTGAATGATTACCAGGATCATTTGTCAAAACAAGTACTTTAGCCAAATACTCAGTCCCCAGCAGGACATATTTCTGCCCAAATTATCTGGATAATTAGTTTAGTCTTCCAGTTGGCTTTTCCGTGGCCTCCTATGGTCCTTGTAAACTCCCAAAGCTACGGTTATGCCAGTGCTTGGCTCAGGGGTAGAATGCAGGTAAGTGAGGGTGGAAAGCACTGAAAATCCAACAGCAAGGTCCAAAGGCACTTTTTCTGGGTAGTCCTATGTTTTGTTTCTTGTGGGGATTTTTTTTTTGTTGTTGTTTTGTTTTGTTTTTTGTTTTTCCCCTGGGAAGGCAGGGGGAAAATGTCAAATGAAAAGAGAACTAACCTACTTAATTGCATTTCTCTTCTTGGCACTTTTCAATATCTGAAGTTATATTTTGTTTTTCTTTAAGTTTGATTTCTTTCCCCTCCCTTTGGTTGTGAGCTCCACGAGGGCAAGGGCCATCTCTGTCTTGTTCTCTTAACATGAAAACTTGGCACATAAGGGATGACCAATAAATATGCCTCAAATGAATGGATGCATCAGTGAATGCTTCAAAAATAAACCAAAAGCCTCTGAGGCAAGCACAGTTCTCTTCTATGGAGGTTCCCCCCCACCACCCAAGAAATTGGTAACTTTCTTTTTTAGTTTAATTTATTTTATTTTCAGTGTTCCAAAATTCATTGTTTATGCACCACACCCAGTGCTCCATGTAATAAATGCCCTCCACAATACCCACCACCAGACTCATCCCACCTACTACCTCCTCCCCTCCAAAACCCTCAGATTGTTTCTCAGAGTCCATTGTCTCTCATGGTTTGTCTCCCCCTCCAATTTCCCCCAACTCCCTTCTCCTCTCCTTCACCCAATGTCCTTGTGTTATTCTTTATGCTCCACAAGTAAGTAAAAACCGTATGATAATTGACTCTCTCTGCTTGACTTACTTCACTCAGTATAATCTCCTCCAGTCCCGTCCATGTTGATACAAAAGTTGGGTATCATCCTTTCTGATGGAGGCATAATACTCCATAGTGTATATGGACCACATCTTTATCCATTCGTCTGTTGAAGGGCATCTTCTATGGGGTTTTGTGTTAAGATCTCTGTTTGGAATCAGACTGCCCAGGTTTGTATTCTTGTACTGTCTATTACCAGCTTGCAACTGGTCTTATTTTCTTCATCACACTAAACTTATATCCTTATCATAAAATGGAAGCAATAATTATGCTCTCCAATATGCTCAATATACTACCAATTACCAAGTCCAAATTTATTTTTGCTCCAAAAATTGTGTTGAAAAGATTCTGAAAAGGAAGTACCCAGGATCAATTTGCAGTGTATAAGACTAGAGATTCATACCTTTGTGCTAAGCATCATGACTTCTAATTAGTCTAATTTCCTAATCCATCATGTCTAAATTATCTCTTAGGTTTCCTCTTGCTTCAGCATCCCATAACTAGGTGACCAGGTGTGCAGTTCTGAGGGCCTTCCCTATGCTACTCCCTTCTCCTCTCCCCAGTGAAGAGTTCCTTGACACGTCTTGCTTTCTGAGAACCCCATCATCTTTCCTCATAGTAATAGGCCCAAGTACAGAGCACATGGTTTCTCTTAACTTTGCAGCATCTTGCAGAGCGTAGAATGTGTTTGGCATACCCAAACACGTTTTGTTGGGAAAGGCCAACAAAACAAAGTCTAATTTACCTCTTCCAAGTCAGTATCAATGGGGCTTGGAGGAGAGTGAGACATTATTGTTTTATGTTCATCAGAAAATACTGAGGCCTGGCAAGGATTATCTTAGTGGCTAATGTAACACAGAAAAACACTGTAACAGTCACTGAGTTGTTCAGAACATATTCATGTTTCCCTCTGTCTGGGCATAGGACTCACAGGTTCCCCATAAATAAAAGGCAAACATAAGTTTCTCAGAACTTGCTCATTTTTATGCAGAGGTATTCCTAATAGCAGCCAATGTTCTGCTAAAACCAGAGGCTTTATAAATCCATTCTTCCCTACTTGCCTGTGCTCTGATAATCAGCAAAACAAGAGTTTTATTCCAAAGTGCCTAATAGTGTTCATTGAAATACCATCTGCACATAGTGAAGTAGTTAGTTGGTGGGTTTTATATTTTCATCCTTCTGGAAAGGACTCCAGGATTTTAGTTGTCTCTATCACTATCTGTATGATTGCAGTATTTTGTTCAAGAATGACAACTCCACCCCCACTGACAATGAATCACAACTTTCTGTATCTATGTTCTTGTATATCTCTCCCTTCTGTGTTGGATTTTGCTTTGGCCAATGGATCATCAGCAAATAGGACTCCAGCAGAGACTCAGTAAGCACTCATACATCCTCATGTAATGGAGTCCAGAGCTGTGTCCTTCAGATTCAAAAGCCATAGGGACAGAGAAGGACAACTATCTGGTATATCCTAATTTAGCCCTGCAGCACTTCTCTAGCTGCATTCAATCATATGAACAAATTCAGGGAAACCAATGGAAAATCCAACCAGCTAACCCACAGAAATGTGAGAAATGGCAAATTATTTTAAGTCCTTGTTTTTTTTCCCCCAATGCCAGTACGATTAATGTAAAATGTTACATTAGTTTCAGGTGTACAACATAGTAATCCAGCAATTCTATGCATTACTCTGTGCTTATCACAGTAAGTGTACGCTTAATCCCTCCCCTTCACCTATTTTACCCAGCCCACCCACCACCTCCCCTCGGTTACTACCAGTTTGTTCTCTATATTGTGTTTTGTTTGTTTTCCTCTTTTCTTCTTTGTTTATCTTTTTGTTTCTTAAGTTCCACATATAAGTGGAATCGTATGGTATTTGTCTTTCTCTGGCTTATTTCACTTAACATTATATCTGTAGATTCATCAATGTTGTTACAAATGACAAGACTTTCTTTTTTTATGGCTTAATAGTATCCCATCATATGTGTGTGTACATATATATAATGTATATATTATACATATTTATTATATATATAAAAATACAATTTAAGTAGTTTCATTTTAATTTTTAAATATAATTAAAATTATATAAATATAATTTAAATGGTATAAAAATATAAATCTAATAAATATAATTTATATACCTATATACATATCTTCCTTATGTATTCTATATATGGATACTTAGATTTCTTCCATAATTTGACTATTGTAAATAATGCTGCAATAACTTTTTCAGTTACATATATATTTTTCAAATAAGTGTTTTTATATTCTTTGAGTAAATATTCAGTAGCAGAACTATTGGATCATATGGTAATTCTATTTTTAATTTTTTGAGGAAACTCCATACTGTTTTCCACAGTGGCTGTACCAGTTTGCATTCTGAACAATACACGAACTTCCCTTTTTCTCCACATCCTACACTTGTTTCTTATGTCTCTTATTTTATCCATTCTGACAGGTATAAGGTAATATCTCATTGTGATTTTGATTTGCATTTCCCTGAGGATGAGTGATGTTGAGCATCTTTTTACATATTTGTGGTTCATCTGTATGTCTTCTTTTTTTTCTTAAGATTTTATTTATTTATTTGACAGATCACAACCAGGCAGAGAGGCAGGCAGAGAGAGAGAGGAAGGGAAGCAGGCTCCCTGCTGAGCAGAGAACCTGATGTAGGGCTTGATCTCAGAACCCTGAGATCATGACTGGAGCCGAAGGCAGAGACTTTAACCCACTGAGCCACCCAGGCACCCCAGTATGTCTTCTTTGGGGAAATGTCTGCTCATGTCTTCTGCCCATTTTTTAAATTGGATTATTTGGGGTTTGGGGGAGTTTTTGTTTTGTTTATTTTTATGTTATTGTTGTTGTTGTTGTTGATGTTGAATAGTATAAGTTCTTTATATATTCTGGATACTAACCCCTTATCAGATATATTATTTGCAAATATCTCCTCCCATTCACTAAGGTTATCTTTTGTTGATTGTTTCCTTTGCTATGCAGAAGCTTTTTATTTTGATGAAGCCACTGGGTTTTGAGAATTTTGGTTATGTATTGACAAGTAGCTGGTACTGTGACTTTGGGCTGGTTTCATAAGCCTTGGAAACCTGAGTTTCCTCTTCTATAAAATGGGAATAATGGCATTCACCCTACAAGGATATTGTGAAGATTAAATATAATGATAAATTTGATTGTCCCTAACACTGAGCCTGGCCCATAGTAGACCATAGGTTTTAATACATTACATATTTTTATTACTACTTTTGCTGCTTCTGTATGTGTAGCAGAAAAAATGAATTGCTTTTTATCATAAAAATTTAGTGTATTTTCCAGAAAAATTATTTTATAGGTACATCAGGGTGACTAATCAAGATGAGAAGTTTCCTTATAAATAAAGGAATTATTTTATTTGAACTTAAAAAAGGGGGGGTACTTTTAGAAGTTGTTTCACTTAAGGAAAAATGACTTTTTGTCAGAGCAGCAACATTCATCTAGCTAATGTTGATTTTTTTTTTTTTTTTGCAAATATTTCAGTGGACTATAAACTTTGACTAGACAGTAACCACAAGGAGAGACTGTGTGGTGATACGAGTTTAAAAAGACATATAACAAACTCAGAACATAATTGGGGGAAAGAGTTTATTCATCTCTGAGACAAAAAACACCAACCATCACATACCTCGATGCTTACCGAAACCAAAATATGGCACAAATGATTTGTTATGAATATAAATCTGTAGAAAAATAAATCTAATGGTATAATTATAGATAAAATCACAGCCCTGTTTATCAGGCATTTTAAACAAAAATTTTCTAAAAAAGTGCAATGGTAGATCAGTATATTTGAAAAGATGATGTACTTTGAAATAGCTGAAGGATTCAGAGTGGTTCAGTCCATTGAAAATAGATTTACAGCCGTAGAAAACATCATTAGGCCCAATGGACATTCATGATGAGATAAACAAAACAGAAAGAATATATGATGATGAAATTACTTTGGACCTTTCAATATATTGTGTAATGGGATTCTCGGGCTATTATTGACTGGAGTTGGTGAAAGCTAGAAAATACATACAACATTACCAAAGAAATTATCAGTATAAAAACACAAAACAATCCAGAAGCTAATTTGGGTCAGACTTCCAGGGAGGTTAGAAATGACTTAAACTATTTTTTGATTTGATATTTTTTTTAGGGGGTGGAGCTTTATTTTGGAAAATTTTTGTAACTTTCCTGTGTTCCAATAATAAATATTTATGATAACTTGGATTATGGATTACACTTTAAAATGCAACAGAAACATGGCAGAGCAGCAAGGGTACATTTCTTGGACTCAGAGGCCTTATTTCAAGTTAATGATTATGTGATTTGAATAAGCCACCTTATTGGATCTAAGTCTCTACATCTTCAAAATGAGGGTACTGGAAGTTAGTTATTAGATATTTTTAAGATCTAAAAAATACCTGATTTTCCCTAATTTTGTGTTTTAAAGTTAGGCATTTGTGTTATGCTAATCAACTGTCCCCAAAGATATCCAGATCCTAATCCTTGGGACTTGTAAATATAACTTCTTATGACCAAGGGGACTTTCCAAATGTGACCAATTTAAGGGTCTTAAGAAGGAACAATTATCCTGGATTATTTGGTTGGGTTCTAAATATAATCACAATCATCCTTATAAGAAAGAATCAGGGAGATATTTGACTACAAATGAAGTAGGAATCATGACAAAAGATGCAAGGGGTTACAGGGGTCATAAGTCAAGGAATGCAAGCATCTTCCAGAAAGCAGAAAAATCAAGGAAACAGATTCTCCCCTAGAGCCTCCAGAGGCTCAGTTTTGCTGATACCTTAACTTTAGCCTAGTGAAACTGATTTCAGACTTCTGGCTTCCAGAACTATGAGAAAATAAAAGTGTGTTGCTATAAGCCACTAAGTGTGTTATAATCTGTGATGGGGATATCAGGAAACTAATACAGTAGTTGAAAACCCTAACACCTCTTTAAGATATAAATGACTTAAATCATGAAATAGTAACTACAGATTTGGTCGTTTATTAAGGGACTTATTTGGTGCCAAGTATGGAACAGATATGAAACCTGATCCTGGGGTTGAGACATAAGTCAGAGTTGTATTAGTTAGGATGTTTTGGCCTTGAGTAACAGAAAACTCAACCCAGGCATGTTTAAACATTAAAACAGATTTATGAACATGAGTTCATGAACTGAAAAAATGCAGAGGCAGGACAGAGTTTGGGAATTGGTACTTTTCAAAAATGGGAAATGGATTCTAGGAAAACAGCCTCTGCAATAGTATTCACAAACATCATGAACATTTGAAGTGGCAGAGACAAAGTGTAATCAAAGAAGTGTAAGATACTGTGATAAACTCTATCCTAAGGATATCTTTTAAAATGCTGTGGATACAATAGCCAAACTGTAGAAAGAGCCCAGATGTCCATCAACAGTTGAATGGATAAAAAAGATATGGTGTGTGTGCGTGCGTGTGTGTGTGTGTGTGTGTGTGTATACACATATATACAATGGAATATTACTAAGCCATCAAAAATGAAATCTTGCCATTTGCAATGATGTGGATGGAAATAGAGGGTATTATGCTAAGTGAAATAAGTCAATCAGAGAAAGACAATTCTGTGATTTCACTCATATGTGGAATTTGAGAAAAAAAAACAGAGGATCATAGGAGAATGGAGGGAAAATAAAATAAGATGAAATCAGAGAAGGAGACAAACCATAACAGACTCTTAACTCTAGGAAACAAACTGTGGGTTGCTGGAGGGGAGGTGGGTAGAGGTATGGGGTACCTGGGTGATGGGCAGTAAGGAGGGCACTTGATGTAATAAGCACTGGGTGTTATATGCTACTGATGAATCACTGAACTCTACCTCTGACACTAATAATACAATATATGTTAATTAATTGTATTGAAATAAAGTTAAAAATTTTTTAAGTGTGGACAAATATAGAAACAATGTGGAAGAATGAAGAAATTTGACTGGGATGCTTTAGGGTCAGTTTCTTGGGGGAGTAACATATAAACTGAATCTTGAAAGATGAGTGAGTTAGTCAGATGGAGAAGGGGGGTGGTATTCCAAGAAAAGAATACAGATCGTTCAAGACTAAGGAAGGATGAAAACATGAGCTCAGTGAGAAGTGCAGTGTGGTTGAGGAGTCCATAGTGGGACTGAAGGGGTTGAAAGGTTAAGAGTGCCATGGGACGTGAAGCAGGAAAACAGGACTGGGGCCAGAACTTACAAATTTTAGTTTCTGTAGATCTCACGGGTCATTGTGAGGAGTTTGGTCTTCATCCTGATAACAAGGGAATCAGGGGCCTTGTTACTGATCTACAGAATAAGGAACTATAGAATAGACAGAACTTTGCAATTCCCGGACTTAGAAGCTAAGGAAGAAAGAGCTGCGTGCGGGATTACTGTGAAGGATCTGGCATAAGTGAGAGATGTTTAGGTAGCCAGGAATGAGTCTGCAGTGTCCCAGACCCTGAGACAGGCATATGCAGTGCGCTGACAGAGCTGTGGGAAGTGTCTGTCTCTCCCTACATGCACGAGGATAGGGAGGTGTGGAGATATAAAAGAACTTGTCCAAAGTCACAGGACAGAAAGTTTCCGATTCTGCCAGATTCACTCAAAAAATATGCAAGATTCAAACCCAGGCCCCCAGACTCCAAAGCTCATGCTTTAAACACTTCTGCCACATGGCTTCCAGTGGCTCTTTCTATGGAGGTTAAATGAGTACTTGTTTTACAGATGGAAGCGGAAGCTCAGAGAAGTGATTTGTTCAAGGCTATATGGCCATTCAGTAGTAAATCTTGGCCATGCAAGATGGCTTTTTTCATTGAAAATCCATTGCTATTTCCATTACAAGGCATTGTCTTTCTGTAAAATTTTGCTCTCCAGGGACCTTTTTAATTTTTTTCTCTAGAACATATACAGGCAATTCTTTGATGAGATTGGATCAAGTAAAAGTCTTCAGAGAGAAAAACAAAATCATACTGGAGTAATTCCCTTTGGCAGTAGAATTCAACATGGGTAGCTCTGATCCCCAGAGGACATTTGGCAATGCTAGGAATGGTCTTTAGTTGTCACAACTGGGTGTGAGTGATGCGAGCATCTAATGAGTAGAGACCAGATGTGGTGCCCAACATCCTATAGTGCATAAGCCAGCCTCCCACAGCAAAGACTTTCCCAACTTCAAATGTCAATGAGAAATTCTGGCCTATAGCAATAATGCTTTTGCTTGGTATATGGGGTCATTGTGGATCACCATCTGTCCGAACTTCCTAAGCACAGAAAACTCTGCTTTCCCTCTCCTGTTTGAGCTATTACCCTGATTTTGGCCTTTATGCTGTCCCTTGACCATCATTTTAAATAAAGCAGAATATTAAAACCCATGTCCCGAGAGGCTGGCTGGATATATTTTCAGAAGGAAACTTTCTAGGAAATCTTTAAAATAGTTTTAGTCTTGAAAGTTGAGTTAGGCACCTAATGACACCATACCTAAAGGAAAAGCCTAGATTTTAGTTGAAGACAAGTGGTTTAGACAGCAGTTGTAGAAGATGCATAAATAATTGGATTGGTACGCTACCCTAGGGCAGGTTCAGTGAAGGGTTTCACCCTTATTTCCATTTGTCCTTTCTTCTTGTCTGTCTCCCACAGGGTCATGCCTCCTCCTTCTGTTCCCTTAAAGAAACTTGGCAAACTCCTATGAGCTCTGAGGAGACACGATTTTGGTCTATGTTTTGGTTAAGTTCTTCCCTTATTATAGTGATTTTTTAAAATTTGAATTGGCAACATTATTCATACTCATTTTCAAAGTTATCAACAGCACTGAAAAGGGTAAAAAAGCAGAAGAAAAAAAATCATCCAATATCTCATAGCCCAGTAGTAACTGTGGGTGAGTTCAACATTTTTAAATATTTTATTCTTTTTTTGATATAGATGATTTAATGTTTTAGCTTCAAAGTTTTGTGCCCTTTTGTTTTTCTTAGCATTATTTTATAAGCATTTCCCCATCCCATTAAAAATTCCTTGGCAATCTATGATTAATGGATAGAGTCTTCCATTTGTGGGACATATCTTTTTTTTTTTAACTAATGTTCCATTGATGCCTATTTCCTCTTTTCTCCCACTATTATAAATAAGTCTGCTATGAATACCTTTGGAAATAAATCTTTCCCTGTATTTCTTTTTTTTTTTTTTAAGATTTTATTTATTTATTTGACAGAGAGAGACACAGCGGGAGAGGGAGCACAAGCAGGGGGAGTGGGAGAGGGAGAAGCAGGCTTCCTGCTGGGCAGGGAGCCCAACGCAGGGCTTGATCCCCAGACCCTGGGATCATGACCTGAGCCGAAGGCATTTGACACCTGAGCCACCCAGGTGCCCCTTTCCCTGTATTTCTGATTATTTTTTCAGGTTATATTCCTAGAAGTGCTCAAGCTTTGGGTCAAAGAGCATGAGAGCTTTTATGGTTGGCCAAATCACTTTCCCAAATTATATTAAATTGCTACCACCCCAGCATGCATAAGAATGCTTAGTTTTGTAAGCATCCCCAGATCAAAAGAAAAAGTTTCTTTAAAGAAATACCTAAGTAGAGTATAGTGGTATGTACCAGAGTTTTTAGATTGAAGAACAGAACCCTAAAAAAAAAAAAAAAAATCTTAAGAAATAGATCAGTAGCAACTAGCTTGGGAAAGAAGTTAAATGCAGTTGCCCACCTTCCTTTTTTTATTACATAGCCAAAAGGGCAGTAACTGACTTCTCCTTTTCCCTCATCAGTCTGTCAGCTTTGTATCTGAAAATATTTGTTAACTTTAAACCAAAAGTTTATTTTAAACAGGTGGAATTTTCCAGGAGCTGTCTTCATATTTCTATCTAGCTCCTTATACTAGGTCAGGGGTCAGCTAGGTTCACAAGCAGAATTAGCTGAAACAAGCCAAAGGTATTAAATGACAGCACTCCTAATTTATAAAGTAGATATTATTCTGATTGGAAGTATCTATAAATGGTTCTTTCTTCAGTGTCTTTCAGTAATGGGCTTATTGTAGATAAAAAAGGAGCATTCCTTGAGGCCATAGATGTGCTTAACAAACCAGTGGAGAATGTAGAACTATTGCCAGATAGAAGATGAGGAAAATGAACTGGCCTCTGTGTGACATTAGATGGGGGCATGAAGACGACTGCTGGGGATAAGAGGAGGGAGCACCAACCCTGGGAGACTATGGTACCTGGGAAAGCTGAGGGTTACTGACATTTAAAAGGAAAATTAGGACACACTTAACATGTGCATATCAGGGCTGCTTAAGGGCGATCCCTAGACTGAAGAGTAGAAAGAGAATGGAATAAGGATATCAGGAAGTGGACCTCTGGGTGGCTCAGATGGTTAAGTGTCTGCCTTCAGCTCAGGTCATGATCCCAGGGTCCTGGGACTGAGCCCCTCCCCGGGCTCCCTGCTGAGTGGCGAGCCTGCTTTTCCCTCTCCCTTTACAGCTCCCCCTGCTTGTGCTCTGTCAAATAAATAAATAAAATCTTTAAATAATAATAATAAAAAGGAATATCAGGAAGCGAGGTGCCAAAAGAGGCAAATGTCCACTCTGTTGACTTTATTTGACTTGAAATTGTACCCAATCTCCTTCTGAAAAGACAACATAGCTACAGATGAAAAGCCTAATCGAGGTAAGACATATTAAGTCTTTGACCCAAAGTAGGAAATGTACATTTCTAGGCTACATGGCAGGAGATAATCCAGCCAGTGGAATCCAAATAGGACCTCTCTTCCTCTACCACCACTGCAACCACAGAGTTTAGCTGAACTCACCTTTCAACCTTTCTGTATTTGTAGCAATGTGTGCCGTACTCAAGCTTAAAACCAAATACTTAATAGATCTCATGAGTACACAGAGTTTTCACATACTGAAGGTTTATAATCAAGAAAAAAAAATGGAACTACTGTCCAATATGCTGCTTGTACAGTTCCCTCTGCTTGCAAGTTTTTGTGCTGTACATGGTCCATAAGAGAGCTTGACAGTTATTCCAAAAGCATGAAGTGAATGCTAATAAGAGGTAATAGATACTGTTGTTCCCCAGCCCCTGTGTGGAAGGTGTAGCTGAGGCTTTGCAGATGCCATATACGCATGCAGAGTGAACAATTAGGGCAATTATCCAAAAAAGCTTGACTACAGGCTCACATTCACTTGACAAATCCCAATTGTTAATGAGAAACAATGTGCGTATGGTTTTTCACCCCTTAGTTGGATTCACCTTGAGGGCGTTTACTTGAGTCACTCATCTAGATAACTTGTTTCATTTTTCCACCTTTCCTGGTTCCTATAGTCACAACCCTCACATGTCAGAGTTCTGAGGGGTCTGAAAGAAGCCCCTGCCTCAGGCTAGGGTAGGAGCTTCTTTCCTGTGCCAGACCCATTGATTGGTCTGTTTCCCTGTTCAGATTCCATTCTCAGGAGAGGAACTTGAGGCCAGAGCTCTGTTGAGATTGAAACTCAGCTTTTCTCTCTTCTTCCAGCAACTTTGGAGATTTGGGAATTATTTCCTTTGGTAGACAGGAAGCAAAACCCAGCAGGAACCCACAGAATCAGGGCCCGGGACGTTGCCGCCATAGCTTGAATGCTGCTCTCTCAGAAGATGACACTCATTCTGTAGAGACCTGGAAATGTACATTTCAATGTCTCCAGGTTTGCTTTGAGGGGGAGAAGCAGAGGGAGAGGGGAGGATGTTGGTGACTTCTGCTTTCCACATGGGTTAGATGCCTCGTTGTGCCGTGGGTATGAATCCCCCACCACATTACGCTTAAATGTAAGAACCATCATATAACTTCATTTTTCTTAATAAAATAAAACCTAGTGTGAGTTTCCATCCACAAGAACATGCAAGAGTTTCTATCTTTTGCTATGTTTTGGGTCTCTGCTATGTATTGGGAAGTTTGCGGCCAATGTGGGGCCATGACAATTCTGAAGGGTTAATGTGGTACCCAGGAAAGGAATGAAGGGCCTTAGTGATGCCATTTTGCTCATACGCCTGTTGTGAGGTCCTCACATTAGAGATTATGTTTCTTGCTATTACTTTCACGACTTGGCATTTAAGGTCTATCCCCTGAAGACATCCCACGTTGACGTGCCATTTGGGAAACTGCTGGCTGGGCCTGGTCTCTGCCATTCTAAGAAATACTGCAAACTGCTATACCTCTCCTAGTAGGTCTTCCCTATCTGACTCAGGGCACCTGAATCCCAGCTCTTCCTCTTCAGTGTCTTTGAAACAAACAAAAGTACCTGTTTACTTCTCCAGGTGTGTGTATGTGTGTGTGTGTGTGTGTGTGTGTGTGTGTGTGTGAGAGAGAGAGAGAGAGAGAGAGAGAGAGAGAAAGAATAAAGAGACTTAGTTTCAGATTTGTGGGGGAAGGAGGACTGGCGAGGCCTTAAGAAATACAATTCGTACCTCTCATCCCCAGAGTGAATGTTGGGATGCAGATACAAAAAGGTTGTGTATTTTTTGTTTTGGTGAGATCATGGCGGCTTCCCCCAAAGCTCTGAAATGCTTCTGGTAGGTTTAATTGCAGGGGAGAGGTAGGTGGTGAGGAGGGTAGCAGGCATTTTAAGCGATTCTCCTTAATACTTTACCATATATTTTTGTTAAAAAACAACAATAAGAACCGGAGCAAAAGTGAGTGTAGGAGGAACTTAAGAAAAAAGCATTAGCATTGTGGTTCCAAGATGTCTACATGTGTCTTAGTCCCTTCTGGACCAGCAAGTGAGCCATTTCTAACTCTCTTTTCAGGAATAGAAATAGGGTAGTTCTTTATGACTTCTGGCTAAGGCAGGAGATCATCACCAGCCTCCTGAGGCCCACTTCTCACACTCTCCTTATAAGTTCAGAACCGAATCCATGATGTGAAGACCTGCATCTGGCCCCCCCATCACCCATGGCTTCAACGCCTATCAATACTCTGAATTTCCTCTTCCTTTTTAGCACTGTAAGAATCTCTTCCTCTTGATTTTTAAGCTTGCTTATATACCCAGCCATTATTTTGTTCTGTTGTATCCAGGACTTAGAAGTGCCGGAAAGGTTCATTTGTTGCGCAAAGTTCTTTGATAATATATTCAGTTTCTTTAATAGGTAAGGCTAATCACTTTTTTAAATCAGATTTTCTCAATTGTGTTTTACAAGGATTTTTTTTCCTTTTCATTTAAGTTGTTGAATTTGCTGGTGTATAGTTGTTCATAATTTCCTCATTATACTCTTATAATATCTGTAGAGTTTACAGTGATACACCATTTTTGTTTCTGGTATTGGCATTTTGTGTTTTTCACTCTTTTTAAATTATTGTTCTTGCCAGAAGTTTCTCAATGTTTTAAGTATTTTCAAGAATGAAAATATCACTGTCATTTTTTTCTGCCTTTTTGTCTGGTTTATAGCCAATTGATTTGTTGTTACCTTTATTATTTCTTCCCCTCTACTTATTTTGGGCTTGCTCTACTTTTTTAGCTTCTTAGGATAGAAACTTAGATAACTAATTTTAAGTCTTTCTTCTCCTCTAGTATATACATTAGGAAGGGGAGGTGAATCATGAGAGACTATGGACTCTGAAAAACAATCTGAGGGGTTTGAAGTGGCGGGGAGGGGTGGGAGGTTGGGGCATCAGGTGGTGGGTACTATAGAGGGCACAGATTGCATGGAGCACTGGGTGTGGTGAAAAAAATAATGAATACTGTTGTGCTGAAAATAAATAAATTAATTTTTTTAAGAAAAGCCATAAATTTCCCTCTAGGCACTGTGCTATTGTATCTCATGTGCGTCCCAAAATGTTTCATTATTGTTCAGTTTCCCACATTTTCTTATTCCCCTTCTTTCTTTCTCTTTTTCTTTCTTTCTTTCTTTTTTTTCTTTCTTTTCTTTTCTTTTCTTTTCTTTTTTTTTTTTTAAGAGAAAGAGAGCCAGTGGCAGGGGAGGGGCAGAGGAGGGAAAGGGAGAGAGAGTATCCTAAGCAGGTTCCACCCCCTGGGCAGAGCCCTATGCGGCTCAATCTCATGACCCTGAGATCATAACCTGAGCCAAAATCAAGAGTCAGGTGCTTAACCACGGAGCCACTCAGGTGCCCCTAATTTCTCTGATGTTTCTCTTGGACCTATACGTTTCTTAGAAACCTATTATTTAATTTCTAAATATTTGAAGATTTTCATGATATCTCATTGCTACTCATTTCTAGTTTGATTCCATCATGGTCAGGGAATATATATTCTCCAATATCTCAACCTTTTGGAATTATTGAGGTTCATTTTATGGCTCAGGACATGGTCTATCATGGTGAATATTCTATGTGTCTTTGGAAAGAATGGATATTCTGCAGTTGTTGGGATGTCTGTTTCTCCATGATGACTCCAAACAGCAGTGGGGAAGACCCTTTCTATCAGCTGAGAATGCTTGTCATGCATACTTGCTCATGTCAATAAATATTAATTAAAATATTCAGTGTAGTTTACCACAACTTCTGCAACCACTTCTTTTTTGCATTTACATTGCTTCTTCCTCTTCTTCTTTCTCTCCTCTTACCTTGTTTTATTTCTTCTACTCATCCTCTACAAGTTCAAAAAACAACATTTGGCGGGGCAGCGGGGGGGGCTGGGTGGCTCAGTAGGTTAAGCCTCTGCCCTTGGCCCAGGTCATGATAAGGCTCTTTTAGTTCCTACTTTCAATTCTATTCCTCTTCCCTTCACTCCAGAGGCACTGAATTTAATATATATTCACTTATTACATCTTAAAATAATTTGGCTTACATGTATATAAATCAAGAAACTATATATGGTGTATTTGTAAATAAAATAAACTTATAAAATAATAGGGTTAAAAATAATACGTTAAAAATTTATAAACTTTATAAAATAAACTATATATTTATTTTAGTACTTTAAAATATACATAAATGGTATCATACTGTACATCTCACCTTGATTCTGGGTTTATTCATTATGATTTTAACATCTGTCCATTGACATATACATACATCTAGATCATCTTGACAGCTGTATAGTTTTCTATTTTACAAATAATATATTATCTTATTCAATCTTTCCATTATTGTTAACTATTTAGGTTGTTTTCACTTTGTTTGTGATTACAAATAACATTGTAATGAAAACCCATTCATATTTGCCCTGCACTCAGATTCAAATTTTTTCTTGGACTATATTTCTGAAAATGAATGTTGAGCCATATAGGGTATTACATTTTCAATTTCATGGATATTGCCAAGTTGGTCTTCATGCAACTCTAACAGTTTGACCTTCAGTTAGAATATCAGAGGACTGTTACTTATGTCCACATCAACATTCACTATCGTTATAGTTAGATACTAACATTCTGATGAGTAAAATGGTACATCATTATTCTATCAATTTGTAATTTGCATTTCCTTGGTTATTGGTAAAGTTTAGCACCTTTTCATATGTTTATTGGACACTCATATTTCTTTTCCTGTGAATTGCTTGTTCATACTCCTTGCCCATGTTTATTTTGAGTTTGATTTTATTCTTATTAATTTCTAAGATTTCTTCAGCTATTCAGAGTATTTTCTATTCTTACATATTGCAAATTTCATAATGTTCCATTGCTTGCCACTGAGCCTGCTTAGAGATGTACTTTCCATATTGAGAATTTTAGTTTTGAGGTAGTCATTTTTACCTATGATTAGTTTTCTAATAAAAGCTTAGTTTTCTAGTAAAAGCTTAGTATGTTTCAAGAAATGTTTGATTACCAGAAATTATATAGTTTATACTGTCCTCTCTGAGAGTTTTGAAGAATTCTTTTTCATGTTATTTTTAAATTACATTTGTAAATTATTCTTTTGTGTTTGCTCTAATGTAGAACACTGTTTTTATTCTAGCAGAGAGTCGTTGAGAATTCTGTCTATTCCTCATTATCCTCATTGACTTGTGATAATCCCTCTACTCTATACTCTGTCATTTATGTGTAAGTTTATTTCTGAGTTTTCTGTTCTCTTCCAATTATGTACTGTCTATTTTTGCATCAGCTTCATGTACTTTTAATTATTATGGCATTACAATAAGAACTCTGGTAGGGCTAATCTTTCTCCTTGTCATCTTTGTGAAATTTATTCCTCTATTCATAGGAAGTTTAAGAAAATGCCTGTCATATTTTGTATCACAGTGACTTAATTGGGAATTAAAGGGCATGTTAAACAAATAGAGTCTTCATCTCAAGTAACAGAATATATCTCCCACTTTATTGAAGGTCTTTTCCTGTCTTTCAGAAAAGCTTAATACAGTTCCCCATAGGTTTCTAACTTCTTTTACTAGAGTTGTTCCTGATAATCTTATAGTTTTTGAATGATATGAGATCTTTTCTTCTCTTAACCTATTATTGAATTTGGCTATTCCTAGTTTAATGGAACACAGATAGTTTCAGTTAATTCCCTTGTTTTGAATATTTAAATATAATGTTGAATTATAATAATAAATAACAACTCTACCTTCTTTATGATCTCAGATTTTCCATATTGGGCTCATATCTATTTTGAGGAGTATAGTTGGCATAAAAATTAGCTATGTTAGAAACTAGATGATCCCTAATATCATGTATATACCTTAGCCTATTTTGAACTTTGTTGAGGTCATGTGACCACCATGCTGTCAGATGTAATTAACGTAGGTTATTTCTAGCCCTGGCTATAAAACTACCTGAAAAATCCTCCTCAGTCTTTTTCTTGCTTGTTGGCTGAATGCAAGAAATCCAACCAAGGACTCTGAGAAGTCCTAAAGGAATAGAAGATTCACAAAAGGGCAAGAACTTCATTTCCTATTTATTTTTCAGAGGAGAGCCACCAAGGAGAATTGCTTGATCTTAGTAGGATATGACAATTTTCCTTTATTAAGCCACTGAGATTTAAGACTATTTCAGCAGCTGGTGATAGTCATACTAACTGATATACTAACCTTTGACAAATATCTTATCACCAACTTCTAGAAAGGATGCAGATTTAAACTCTGCCCATGATTAATGACCCAAACCTGAAGAAGAGCCATAGGACTGACTATTTAGCTTGGGTGCAGACTCGTGGATAAAAATCAAACATGAGGACATGCTAAGAAACAAAAGGTCATTTTGAATTGTCTGGTCTGGTGGATCAGCGTAGCAGTGAGGGAAGGAGGATGACCTTTGTTGGAGTAGATCCTTCTCCCAAAAAACCTGGAATTTTGAGAGAAAACAGCACAGTCTCTGAACCATCAGACTCCTGTATGCCATGCAGAAAAAAGAACCCATTGTCTTTATGTTATTTTCATCCCATTCAGCAGACACTCACTGAGCACCTCTTCTGGATCATGCTCTTCCCTGCACACACACACATTTTTAACACAGGATACCCAAATACACACACACACACACACACACACACACACACACACACACCAGAATCACTTCTTCCTTAGAGTTAATTTTTTCTAAGACCCCAGGGAAGATATTCTCAGAGTACAGTTATTCTAAAATTGATTCTCTAGACTTTAGTTGTATGAGAAAGAATTCATCAGGCCCTGGAGACATTCTTGTCTGTATAAGCTGATACCAAAGTTGATTAATACACAGGAGAGCCTTTCCTCTTTAGGAAGATACCAGTCCATTAGTGCAAACGAAAATAGTGATCTTGGTTTATTGTGTGTGTAAATTCTGGTCACAGAAGGTCAAGTTTCCCATGGAAGTATTTAACCTTTCATGGTCAAAATTATTATAAGGAGTATTAGGAAAATTGTGTTTTCCTCTATCTAAATTCTATAAGTGTATATTTAGGTAGAAGAAAAATCAAGAACAGGATATGACCTTAGGCAATGAAGTCATGTCTTATGAGGGGGAAATATGCTTTATTCATACCAATTAACCTGTTTTTGATACTTTGGCATCACAAAGTAAAGGTCAAATTAATGTTTGTGTCCTGTAATATTCAGGATTGGCTGCAAAGCAAACTTTTTGGCCTCCAGAACATTGGGTTCAGTGCTTTAGCGGTCATTAAGGATCAAGGCTGAATGATAAAGTATAATGTGCCTCAGAGGTGAAAGGGAACAAATTATTAACCATTTGGTAAAAATTTATGGCACACCTCAAATCTGTACTAACTTATTAACTGTTCTGTATATTTTGCATCTTTTCTGGAAAGTAATATAGCAGCCCATACAATAGGAAGCATTAAATGGTCCAGATCTTGGACCGAGCAACCCAACTTTTTCTAAAATGATTCAGAAAAAAATACTTGGGGAGACAATATCATGCATTTTAATTAGTTAGTTTATTCTACAAATGTTTGTATCATATCTGATCCATGTCAAGCACTGTGCTAGGTGCTGAGATGCAGTAGTAAAGAAGAAAGCCAATAGTAATGGTTTCTATTCTGGAAACATGACTGTGACTGAGAGCTAGAATCTCTCTTCTTACAAAGAAACTAAAAATGCCACATAAAATGAAATTTTAAAGACTGTTTAAATAAATGAGTGAACTTGGCAGAAAAGTCCGGGCAAGAACAGGACCATCACTCAGCGGAGGTGAGAAAAGAGTGAAGCTTCACATAGCCCTGCGGTGTATGCTAACACATATGATTGGCTTATAATTTTAGTTTTAACAATCTCATTAGTAAGAGACAGGTGACAAAAACATTGGCCCAGCAAAGGGCATGCAGTCAGACTAGACACCCTCCTTCATGGATAAAGTATAAAACCACAAAGAATGTATGGAAAAAAACTAGTTTTAAAAACATGCTCCACAAAAGGAGAGAAAACATTTTCAATTTCAGCTTTGGCTCTGGTTGAAAGTGGAGAAAAAGTTGCCCTTGAGAATTTGTGGTTTAAGGTCACCCTTCATGAGAGACTAGGAATTGAATTCACACATTTGGAACCTGAAAAGCCACAACCTGAGACTTTTACTTTAAAATAAATGAAGATAGGGGTGCCTGGATGGCTCAGCTATTAAACGTCTGCCTCTCCCTCTCCCTCCACCCCTCTTCCCTGCTCATGCTCTCTCCTTCTCTCTCAGGTTCTCACTGTCTCTCAAACAAATAAATAAAATCTTTAAAAAAATAAATGAAAAATAAAATAGATGAAGATACTACTGTCTCAAGGCATCTAGCAAGAACAAATGCAAATATTCTCTAGGGAAGCTTAGAATATATGAGATTCTTAAAGAATTCCTATAAGTAGAGATGTAAGAATATAAACTACTACTACTACTACTACTATTAATGATTTCTACACAAAGTTCCTACACATGAATGAAAGGCAATAGAAGAAAAAGGAAGGAAAGTAAATGGAGAGGAAGACATTCTCTCTCATAGAACCTATAGTCTAGCAGGATTTATAGGTGAGTCATTAAGGTATTTGGAATGTTGCATACCGAGTGCCATGGTTTGGTGGGCTGATAAGTGGGCAATGGCCAACAGTCCTGACACCTAACCTCCAGTATAAGCGTTCCAAAAAGTTTCCTGGAGGAAATGGTATCTAAGTTGAGACTTAGAAGATGATGAAGAGATGAACTGACAAAGACGATGGGGGGGACCAAGAAATCAGGAGCTAATGAGCAGAAGTAAGAACATGTACAAAAGGACAGAGAATGGACCACACATAGCAATTGGGTTTCTTCAAGTATTAGCGTGACCTAAGTACAGAGTTTGAGCTTGGGAGATGCAAGAGAATCTGAAGGTGTAAGCAGGGGCCAGGTTGCAAGGAGCCTCAATTATTTATTTTTTGGTATTATCTATATACCAAAAAAAGGAAAGAGGAAAACATTTTTGAAAAAGAATCTAAATAATCATAAATTGGAGAAAGACAAATTAAGAATGGGATAGATGGTTAACTATAGGCAAGTATTAAAAAGAGATGATTATGAACTTTGTAGAAAACTGAAAAGATCTTTATCATTCTAGTGAAAAAAAAATCAGAACACAAAAATTATACTTTACCATTTAAACTGCAATTATAAGTTTATAAAATATGTATGCGTGAAGACAAAGACAGGAGGGAAATATACCAGAAAGAACATTGTGTTAGGAGATGGTTGAATTTTATTTCCTCTTTTTCAAAAATGTCATTTAATATCTTCTCATTTAAAATTAAAATAAACAGAAAGACAAGAACTTCAGTGAGTACAGGGAATGAGGTTTTTGCTCATTATTGAATCTGTTACATAGTAAAGACTGAATAGAAATACTTATCAAATAAATGAAAGATGGGCATTGTTTCAGGCGTTCTAGAAGAATTGCTGATAGTAACCTAACGCAGTGTCAGGTCGGTCAGAATTAGGCTTCAGTGCCAAATCAGACACAAGCAGATTGAACTTGAGCATTTTGAAGATGGACAGCTACTTGACCTTGTATACCCAAGGAAGATATACCAGAAAGAGAAGATAACACTTTCTCAATATAGGGAGTAGAAATAAAGGAAGAGTTGAAAGTGAGATTGGTTTTTTCCCTTTTGGGAAGAGGATGTTTTAGTTACTCATTTTTTTTTTTAATTTAGAATATACTCAAATAAATATAAAACATTTAAGAGAATATATTTAAATGAAGGGGAAAATCTACAAAAACACAATTTTTTTCTGTGAGTTCTTCTTGAACTTTTTTCACATGTAGGGTCATAATTACTGTATATCTATTATTTTCTGTTCTATTTTTTCCCATTTAATGTTATTAAACCCATGTAAAAGTTAAAAATTCATTTGTCTCTTAATAAATTGCGCAATATTTCAACATTTCAATCTGTAATTTACTTAACCTCAGCCCTTTGCTATACATGGAGGTTTTTGTTATTGTTTATTGGATTTTTTTCTTTAAAAAGAAAATCTTACTATCTATATTGTCAATTTTCTCCTTTGAGTGATTTTCTTGAAATAGATTTTTAAGAAGGAAGGAATTTTGAAGTAAATAATTTAATATAGTATTGTGATGGTTTTCTCCAAATTCTGAAAAAGAATAATAGGAAAAAAAGTTTTCTTGTCTATTCTGCTAGAATGGAACAGGCTTACTCAGTCAGGATTCTAGGAGGTGGTTGTCTTTCTCAGCATGTTGAGCTCTACTGTCTTTTTGGGATGGATGAAGACAACCAAAATAAAAGCAGTAATAATTCTTCATATTGTTATCTCATTCATTTGCCATAAATTATGGTCTAGTAGTATTATACCCATCCTACTAGTGAGGAAACTGAGGCTCATTGAGATTAAATAAGTTTTTTGAAGATACTCAGAGAGCTAACGGTAGGTCTTAGCCAGACTTTAAGGCTCTGAATTTCTGAACGGTACCAGGGTAATCATATCCAGAAACTGCAATAACTATGGGTTTCTCTCAGTAGGGAGGTAGGGAGTAATGGAGGAAGTTTTTATTGCCTGGGATGATACACGGACTAATCTCCAACTGTGTGATCTTGATCAAGTTCCATAAACACTCTGTCCTTTGTTTCTTCAACTAGAACATGGCAGTGATAACAGGACCTGCTTCATCAGGTTGTTGTGAAAAGTAAATGAAGCAATTCATGGAGAATATTTATGTAGTGCCTGCACATACCAACATTTAGCAAATACCTATGAGATGGCCAAGGTCCAAATATTTTAAAGTTGGCAAGAAAGTCAACCTAACCATTATCCTCCATCCTTTCCTTCAGGACAACTGTAGGACTTAAGATATACCTTAGAGATTTTTTACAATTATAGTTTCTATAGCTAGAGCCCAGATCTATATCTAGGCTATTTTCTATATCTAGACACTTGTCTTCCTTTGGCCCTGGTGATATTCTAATTTATTAGAGAGGAAAATATTTCCTCATGCTATTGGTGTGTGTTGCTGCGTTCCTGACCACGCTTTCTTTCAGCTCTTTATTTTAGATCACAACAAGATTTCATTGTTCTTGTACTCTACCTTCCCGCCTTGTCTATGCCTTCTGGATCCTTTGTCGTGTTACGGCATTCTGTGACTGTGAATTAGGCAGGACTCATGAAAGCAATATTGTATTGGTGTGTTCATAGCACTTCAGGCTTATTTTTCTGTTTTAGACAATGATATACTTTGTTTTACAAAGTTTCAATGAATGATTGTACAAATAGATAGTGTTAGTCATGAAGTGACCTTGTAATAACTATTAATTTTAGTTATATTGTGTGGTTGAGGAGAACAATGATTTTTAAATGAAAGAAAATAGTCTTTTTCTGTCTATGATCTATATTTATGTGACTCTGTACCTATGATTCAGAAAAATGTCTGGGACTTAAAAAGTTTATGAAGCTTTAGTTATTCAACTAATTGCAATTTTGTGAACCTTTAATATATTCAGGAACAGAGTAAACAGGGTACTTGAAGTATTTTGTCTTTGAGCTTAGAGGCTTAGTATTAAAACTGTCATTGTCATGCACATCTTCATTGGCAATTCAGTGGACCACTTTAGAAAAACGCTGCATCAAAAACTAATGATGTATTTTATGGTGACTAACAAAATACAATAAAAAATTTTAAAATAAATAAACAAATAAATAAATAATAACTCATATTTTAAAAAGTTGGAATTCCAGAGAAAATGAGCAACCATTTATTCCTTCAATCAGTCATTCTTCTCTTCCCATTATCTTCATCCCCACTCCAAGGGCTTTTTCTTCCTATGACTGCACTAACAAGTCTCAAAATCAGCCATTATCTACATCTTGACAAAATCAATTGGCACATCTCTGATTTTATCGATCTTGACCTGTCAGCCATGTTACACAGGGTGGGCCCCCTCTCGCTTTCCTGAAACATGTCCTTTCCTGGTTTCAGGACACCGCCTTTCCTGTGTTTTCTCTCATTTTCCACAGCCACCCCTCAGGCTAGTTTGCTGGCTACACAGAGTCTTTGCTGGCTACCAGACTTCTAACTGGGGGGTGTCCAAGGGCTTGCTAAGGTTATCTGCTCTATTTTTCACCCACTCCCTAAAAGATCTCATCTTGAACCTCATAGCTTTAAATACCATATGGGTAGTTGACACTCAAAATTCTGTCTCCAATCCAAGCATCTCCTTGTGAGCTCTAGCCTTGCACACATGAGCCTACTCATCTCTCCATTTAATATGCTGTGATAGAATTTTGTTGTCTCCCCATCAAATTTACTACCCTGCCTGCCCTATACACCTGACCACCTCACCACAGGACACCAGCATCATGAACTTGTTTATGCCCAAATCAGGAATTTTGCCTTCATTTATTTCCTTTATTCATTCCCTCTATGTAATGTGATTATCCACATGCTTAGTTTTAAATCTCACTTGTTCCCTTTCTATTGGTCCCATTCAGTGTTTCCCCCCCCTTTTTTTCCCTATTTCCTATCTTATTTTGAATCAATTGAGTATTTTTTAATGATTCTATTTTACCTCGTCTATTAGGTTATTACTATAAACCTTATTTCTTATCTTAATGGTCACCTTTGCATTTACAGTAGTAGTAAATCTTTCCCCTTGGCATATTAATTCCACTGACTCTTTAAGGGCTCCATTCTGGAAAAGACATAGGGAATTTGGTTATAATAACTTCGTCAGCTGATGTTTACATCTGTGCCATTTCAGGGTTGTTTGTAGTTCATTGATTTTCCTTCCTTTGGCAGATTATATTTTCTTGCTTCCTTACATGTATAGTATGCTACATAGTGTGAGTTTTGTGTTATTGAATGCTGAATATTTGTGTATTCCTATCAATATTCTTGTACTTTGTTCTGGGATGTGTTTAATGTGCATGGAAAGTTTGATCCTTTTGAGGTTTCTTTTCAAGGTTTGTTAGTAGAAGCAGAAATAAAGATTGTTTCGTAGCTAATTTATCTTGAACATTGAGGCAAAATCCTTCTAAGTATCCCCCCCCCCCCATGCCATTTGCATTACAAGTTTACCAGTTTGGCTGGTACTATTCCCAGACCCATGCGAGCCTCAGTTATTTTTTCCTCTGAACTTTTCAGGTAGTCCTTTCCCTGGCCTTGGGTAGTTTTCTCGCCTGCTGTAATTAGTATTTAGCTAAAGACTCTAGGGGAATTCCACACATATCTCCAGCATTTTTTCTTGTGTGTGTAACTCTCTCATCTCTAGTAACACTGCGCTGTGATTTCTGGCTGGCTCGGCCTCTCTGGGCTCCCAGGTCTGTCCTCTCCACTCACAGAGTCTGTCCGACTTCACCTGGGCTCCTCTTCCCTGTGTGGCAACTTGGATATCCTCTCCTAAGGCAAGAAGCCAGGACACTTGTAAGTTTACTTGACTTGTTTCCCATGTTTCACGGAACAATACGTGTTGTCTGATGCTAGTTGCCTGATATCAAGTGTCTTTGAAGTATTTGTTTTATAAATTTTGTCCAGTTTTTTTTTTGTCCAGTTTAAAAAAAAAAATTAGTCAGAAATGTATATCTGGTCCTTCTTACTCTATCTTGGCCAGAAACGGAAGTCTCTTGATTCCTGCCCTTGTTTTTTAATGGGTGTGGGCATTGTATTTGCACATTTTTGTAGAAATAACTTGAGGCTTATGATGTTGTTACTGTCCTCCAGAAGGGATTTGTTTCTCTAGGTATCTGAGGGCACTGGCAATCTGAGATCACCTTAATCAAACCTCAGTTGTTGTGAGGATTTTTTGCTGGATGTCAGTTCCTATGATGGCTCATCTAATTCTAGTCCAGTTTTAATCCCACGGTGCTGCCTTTTAGAGTCACGACCCCATGGCAGGTTTGTTTACTAGCTTCCTGATCCTTTGAAAACATCTTTTGAAAGACCTATGGGCCTTTCATTTCAACTCTTGGTACCCAGTGTTATTGTATTTGAAGTAGGTTTCTAAATGGACGGTGCATGGAAGAATGGGGGTGGATTCTTAATCCATCCTGCTAACCTCTGTATTTTAACCAGTGTACTGAAATAATTTACATATAATTATGTATTAATATATGCTAGAGCTTAGGTCTGCTATGTTACTTGTTTGCTTCATTTTTCTTTCTTATGTTTATCTTATCTTACCTTCCATTGGTTATTTAAACACCTTTTAGGATTCCATTTTGCTTTATTTATGGTGTTATAGAGTATATTGCTTTATGTAATTGTCCTAATTGCTGCTCTAGGTATACACACACACACACACACACACACACACACACACACACACACACCTTAACACTGTCTCCTGGTATCCATGATCTACCCCTTCAAATAATATGTAGAAATCTCATTTATATGTAAATTCCTTTACTCTCCTCACTTTTTAGGAAATTTTTAGCCAGTAATTCTTCACATCTTTTTTAGCTTCAATCTGGTTCTACTGGGACTCCGATGATACAAATGTTAGATCTGTGTTATTGTCTCACAGATCTCTGAGGTAACGATGATATCTTTTGTAGTCTCTTCCCTTCACTGCATAAACTGGCTTCTTTCTATTGTCCCATTGCTTTACTTTGCTGAAGCTGCCATGTGATGAGTGACTTAAACAATACAAATTTGCTGCCTCACAGTTTGGGAGGCTAGAAGTCTGAAATCAAGATGCTGATAGAGGATTCTTTCTGAAGGCTATGAGAAAAGATCTGTTGATAAATCTCCTTGATTTATAGATGGCTATCTTCATGTTCACATGACATTGTCCCTATGTACATATCTCTGTGTCCAAATTTCCCCTTTTTTATGAGGACATTAGTCATGCTGGATTAGGATCTACTCTAACCCATTTTAACTTGATTATGTCTGTGAAGTCTATCCCCAAACAACATTACATTCTAAGGTCCTGGGGATTAGGATTTCAACATACAAATTTGGGAGGCACATAATTCAACCCATGACATCATTTTCAAGTTCACTGATTTCTTCCCTCTATCCTATTGTGCTATTGATCCTTCTGGAGAGATTTTTAAATTTCAGCCATTGCATTTTTTATACAATCTCCACTAAGTTCCTTTTTTTAAACCTTCTTTGATGAGGTTTTTCCATGGTTTTTTGTTTGCATCAAAGGAATTTACTTGTACTTGGTTTTTTAAAAGATTTTATTTATTTATTTGAGAGAGCATGGTGGGGGACACAAGTGGGCAGGGAGGGGCAGAAGGAGAGGGAAAAGCAGACTCCTTACTGAGCAGAGAGCCTGATGCAGGGCTCAATCCTGGGATCCTGGGTTCATGACCTGAGCCAAAGGCAGATGCTTAACTGAGCTACCCAGGCACCCTACTTTTACTTGTTTTTTTGTTTGTTTGTTTTGTTTTGTTTTCAGATTTTATTCACTTATTTGACAGACGGAGATCACAAGTAGGTAGAGAGGCAGGCAGAGAGAGAGGGGAAAACAGGCTCCCTGCTGAGCAGAGAGCCTGATTCGGGGTTCAACCCCAGGACCCTGAGACCATGACCTGAGCCGAAGGCAGAGGCTTTAACCCACTGAGCCATCCAGGCACCCATACTTTTACTTGTTAAATCACATTTATGTGGCTGCTTTAAAATGGTTGTCAGTTAATTCCAACATCTGATTTATTATGATGGCATATGATAATTGTCTTTTCTTATTCATGTTGTGATTTTTCTGGTTGTTGATATGACGAGAGCTAGTCTATTATATCCTGGACATTATATTAAAAGATCCTGGCCCCTATTTAAATCTATTTTTGAAAGCTTGTTACCTTGTTTAGATTCAGCATACAAGTCATAGCCCACTTTTGTAAGCTACAGGTCCTGTGGTAATTTAGTTATGAAAGGTTTTTTAGTGCTATTTTGGTTTGGTTGGTTTGTCTAATGCCACTGGGACTTCTACTAATCCTTGCTGGTTCCCTTGCAGGAATGAAAGGCACTTCCTCTGACCAGGATTCTGATGACTTTAGGTGAGTGATGAGGGCATCTAGGATTGAAAGTACTTCCCCAGGGTGAGTTGTTTGTCAACAGCAGGTCCCTTCTTTGATCCAAGGGAGGAAGGTACCTGGGATGTCTTCTGCTGCTAGGCTGGAAGTTAGGAGATTCCAGATCTGGACCATCCGCTGCTATGGATATGTGTTTGTGATATCCTGCCACAATGCCTTGTTTCTCCAGCTCTGATGTACCTGAGCAGAAGGACTATCCCTTCTCACCTTTGAACTTTCCTATTATAGTCTGTTGCATTATTTCTAGAGTTTGCGGCTATATTTAATAGTGTGTAAGTCAGGATTCACCTCCAAAGTCACAGAATCAAGAGCAGAGGTATGTAGGTATAGATATAGATACAGATAGAGATACAAGTGCAGATAGAGATATATAGATCTGGGAACCAGGGGAGTCAATGGTATAAATCTCAGTCCAAGAGCAGAAGACAATGAGATGCTCCGGTTCCAGCAGTCAAGTTTATGGGAGGAACATGGGGGAGGAAGAAGGAGAGTCATTTATGCTATCTTATCCAGATCAGAAGTCATATATTTATTCTTTCAAGAAATATATTTTCTGTTATTTATATGGATTTGGGGTGGTGGGTAAAATACATACAAATGCTCTATATTCTGTCTTCCACACCACATTGGAGGCTGAGACTTGAGATCTTCTCTAGTGCATTTTTTCCACACTGGAGTTGCTTGGGAGTACCTATTTGTACATTTGTGTGATGTTTTAGTGGAAATTTGTTGTTGTTATGGGGAATAAGTGGGGGAACTTCTGTGAGCATCCAGTTGTGAACTATTGAGAATTTGGAGTGTGAAAAAACATAATTAATGAAGGAAGTTTGCAAAGTAAAGGGATTAAGGATTCCCTAGGAATGAATAAGATTATGTTATGTATTCTTCGGGGTGTTTTATTTTCTCTGTCTCTTAATAGTTCCGGTTAAATATATTCACTGCTTCACTAGTAGGAATGTAAACTCCTATGTCTTTCTCTTCCCTAAGTATAAAGTATATTATTCATTTTATTAAAATGTAGAATTTTTTCTTTATTAGCCAATATTGGTGACAAGGCTATTTCTTGTTTAGAGATGTTTAATTTTATTAAACCGAATGGAATTATCAGTAAATTCCTGTTCACAATAAGCAATGTAAAAAAAAAAATTTTTGAATCATTCCTTGAGCTCTAGTTACATATAAAATATCTCACCTGACAGCAGCTACCACAAATGGCTCCTGTATTTAATTTTAACATCATGGGATTGCCTCATCTGTCAGTGTTTGGAATTTGATCACGGAGAAAGGAATTTAACAAAGGTTGTTATTAAAGTCACTTATGAGTTTCTGAGATAAATAGTTACATGGATTTCATTTGGAAAAGCAGCATCCCACTTTTTAGTGGTAAGCTTTAATTAGCAGAAATACAATTTTATATAAATCAATTAACAAATGTGTGAATGCCTCTTGTGCCTTGCATTCTGACAGTCTGTGGGAAATGTTCATAAGGCAAAGAATGTTCCATTGCTCACAGCCTGAGTTTGGAGACCAAGAATGCACATATGAAATGGTTCACTGAGAATCCAGGACACTGACTATCATAAAGAATGAGTCTGGGACACCCGGATGGCTCAGTCAGTTAAGCCTCTGACTCTTGATTTCAGCTCAGGCCCTGATCTTGGAGTTAGTGAGATTGAGCTGCATGTCTTATTGGGGTCTGTACTCAGCAGGAAGTCTGCTAGAGATCCCTCTGCTCCTCTCCCTCCCCTCATCTTTAATAATAAATAAATACATCTTTAAAAAAAAAAGTAAAAAATAATAAGTCCAGGGAAGGATATACCAAGTAAATGCTGGCTGGAATAGTTAAGAAAGTCTTTTAAGCCTGAGACATGTGAGCTGGTATTTGAAAGAAGATGAGTTTTGTGTTGGTGTAAGGAAGGCAAGACACACCCCAAGGGAAGAGGGACAGGCTATATCTATCTAGAGGTGAGATGGAATTTGATTGACATTTCCTAAATTTAAAAAACCCAGAGTACTCAGGGAATGGGTGAAGATTTGGGGAAGACAGATATGAATGATCATCCTTAGGATGAGTCGAGTGGGGAAACTCAGGTCTGAAAAGAAAACAGCAATCACGGTTATCAATTGAGTATGTGTTCCTTGAGGATAAGAGTTGACTTTCTGGTTTTGTATTCTCAGAATCTGGCCCTCAAAACTTTTACTGAGAGAATTAATAAAGAATAATGGAGAATCTAAGCTTAGTCATTTCTTCGCCTCACGGAGAGAATGATCAGGTTCTTCTCCTCCCCCTCCTCGTCCTCCTTTTCTTCACCACATGTTCTATTTCCTGCTGCCTTGAGCCCAGTCTTTCCCAGTCTTTGTACTGAATGTGCAAAGCTACTTTTAAGTGAGACAAGCTCTTTCATGTCGGGATTTTGAGCCAAAAGTTCTCTTCTACAATTCTAATATGGGTTTTTACTTTTCTTCTTTATGACTCATTTCCATGACAATTTTCATTTTGTCTCATTGTTTTATGGAAAATCCTTGCTCGGAAACTCAGTTCTGAAATATTTATTTTTTTTTTTAATTATAAGGTCTTCACAGGTTTAGGTTCATAGTAATGTAGAGTAGAAAATGCAGAGTTCCCAAATATCCCCTCCACACACACACTCAAAGCCTCCCCCACCATCAGCATCCCGCACATGGGTAGTACGTTTATTACAACTGATGACAGATATTGACATATCATAATCACCCAAAATCTATAGTTTACATTAGAGTTCACTCTTTGTGTTGTACCTTCTCTGTGTTTTGGCAAATAATGATCAGTATCCATAATTACGGGATGGTACAGAGTGGTTTTATTGCCCAATAAATCCATTGTGCTCCACCTGTTTATTCCTCTCTCTTCCCAAACCTCTGGCAATCACTGATATTTTTACTGTCTCTATAGATTTAAATTTTCCAGAATGCCATGTAATTGAATTGTACAGTACAGAGCCTTTTCAGATTGGCTTCCTTCACTTGGTAATATGCATTTAAGTTTCCTCTGTGTCCACTAAATAGTATCCCATTGTCTGGATGTATCACAGTTTGTTTATACATTCACTCACAAAAGACATCTTGATAACCTCCAAGTTTTGGCAATTAAGGATAAAGCTACTTAAACATCTGTGTGAAGGTTTTTGTGTAGACAACTTTCAACTTCTTTAGGTAAATACCAAGGAGTGGGGTCACTGTATTGTATGATAGACTTGCTTAGTCTTGTACAAAACTGCCAAACTGTCTTCCAAAGTGGCTAACCCATTTTTGCATTCCCACCAGCAAAAAAAAAAAAAAAAAAAAAAAAAAAGACTTTTTCATCAAGTATTTTGGTATTTAAGAAATCGGAAGGAGGAAAGGAAAGCTCCTTTCTCATAAATAAATAAATAAATAGATAGATAGATAGATAGATAGATAGATAAATAACAACAGTTCCTTGACCTTGGAGATAAGGCATGTTTTAGCATTCTGATCCTGGAAGTCTGCCAGACATCTGGTGGTTGTTTGGTGAAGTTTGCTGGTTTGAATTCTTCCTTTCCCTTTGCAGAATTTTTTCTTTTTTTCTTCTTTAAACATTACCAACACAAGAGTTGATGGGCTCAACTTTCATTGAGTTCTGCTGGTGTGTCTTAGCATAGCATAGCTTTGTTTTGCTAGCTAAATTACCTCCTTGCTAATTCTATACATCTACAGTACTCAGTACCTTCAGTTCACTCATCTCCAAATTGCATCAATTGTTTGGAGCTTGTGTGGGCGATGCATTCATGAGAAGCAATGCCTAGATCCAGCTGTAGACAGGAACCTGAGTTCAAAGGTAAGGATGTCCCTCCTAGTTTTATGCAGAACTGTAAGAGCATAATGCTGTGGAATATGTAAGCCATTATTATAGCATTATTTCTGTCTATCTTTTTTTGGAAGTAAACCTGATAATTTAGTTTTAATTTGAAATGATTGCTTCTAGAAAGTTTATTTTATACCTAACCACATAGGCTTAGCTTATTTCATCTTCTGTTGCCATAGGAGCAAATAGATTAATACAATTGTCTGGGCATGGTGCAAATAATTTCTTTGATGTATTGTTTTTCATTAGAAAATGGAAAACTTGTCAATTTGAAGTACTAGAATTCTCTCACCAACTTAAATATCATAATTTTGACACCACATAATCCATCTATCATTATTTTTAGAGATATTTGGAAATTTTAACTTGATTCATTAGCATAGAGTTAGAGCTGTGCAGAGAACATTGGTGTTTTATTTTCTTCCTCATGAATCTTATTGTAATCAGATGACTGCTCTGTGTGATATTGATTTTTAAGTACTATATGTGCAAAAAAGAAACTGAGGACTTTTTTTCCAACAAAATCACAGGGAATCTTCAACACACTGGCAAAGCTTCTCAAATTAACTTAGTTGTCTAGATAAAATCCTTCTCCAAGTTTGAAGTAGAAACTCAAGTTAAAGGTTTTAAAGGGCTACCTCTACTGATGGCCATGTAGTGCTGAGACTCCAGAATCTGGTTCTTTCTTTGTGAATCTTGCAACCAAGTCCAATAGCCCATGCTTGGAAGCAAGACCAATTGCCCAAGAATGGGAAAACCCTCAGGAAATCTTGACCTATCTTCAAAGGCATCAAGTAGAGAGAGGAAGGAGAGAAATGTTAGGGCTATTTTTAATATTATTAAAAATTAAATGGACTTCCTTGTAACACATCTGCAAGACCAGAAACCAGATATGGATTAAAAGTGTGGAATCAGAGGTCACACTTCCTGAATTTGTATCTCAGGTTCACCTCCTTGTTAGCTGTGGAATTCAGACAAGTTACTTAGCCTCTCCAAATCAACTGCCTCTTTTAGAAAGTCGGCTATTTCCTAGAGTCATAGAAGGATTAAATGAAAATGAAAAACATAGAAAGTGTTTACCATAGTATCTGACCAAGAGCAAGTATTCAACCAATATTCATGAGTACTAGTATTACCTTAACAGGCTGTCACATCTATGTGTTGTTCCCTGAAATTCCATCAGCTTTGTGTGATAACACTGTTTATCTCATTCTGATTAGAAGCTGTGACTAGCAATTAAAGATGATTTTAATTAAAATGGGATAATTAATGCATGTCTTAAAAAGTGCTGTGTATTTGAAGAGATGTGTCAAAACAAAATTTGAAAAAACGAAAGTGACAGAAGCAGAATGAAAAGAAAGGGAGATTCTTGGTGGTGAGAAGTTTGAGGATTTCTAGAGTGGAGACTGAGCACAGGAGAGGGTAGGAAAAAAGGGGGGGAGGGGGCAAGAGGAATGGAACAGTCCTTGCCCTCATGGCCCCATTTCCCACCATGCTGCCCATCAGGCTCTGTCCTTCGGACACAATGGCCTTCCTTCAGTTCTTCTAACACTTTATCTTCCTCCACTTTGGGCCTTTTCATTTGCACTTTCCTTTGCCTGGAACATTCTCCCCACTCCTGTTCATCGAACTAATCCTTCTGTCTTTTGGTATTAATTAAAGCATCACTGTCTTCCAGAAACCCTGCTGATACCCTAAACTAGGCCAGGTCCCACTGCTAAATTCTGCCATAGCACTGAGCTCTTGCTCTGCCTTCATATTGCTGTATCCACTTGTTAAACACTGAATGTTTACCTTCCTTGCCTACTTATAAGCTCCATGAGAACAGAGGTTGCTTCTGATGCATCAGGCAGAAGGCCTAGCACATGGTGGTGCTCAATAATTACAGATTGACTCATTGATAGGGAAAGATAAACTCCAGGCCCTTCCATATTTTTCTCCATCCACCTGTCTCCATTTCTCTTGATGGCAACGGTGTCCAGAACAATGCTCATATCTCATAGGCTGGAGAACAAAGCACAGTGCCTATTCAACAAGTCATGGGCAAAATTTTCCCTTTTAGTATTCTCCATGTTTTTCTCTTCTATTCATAACACAAGCCTATCAATGGCCTCTAGATTTCCCATTTGTGGTGCTGAGGATCTCCCCCAATGGCTTCCAACAGCACTGGAAACTACCATGGAGAGCAGCTCCTGAGAACTCTGAGGTCAAAGCAGTGATCAGGGACTTGGCAAGTCTGTAAGGACATTCATTCATTCATTCAGCAAAAACTGAATAACAACAAAAACAACAACAACTGGCACCTATGGGGTGCTTATCTTGAGCCATGTCAGTGAATCACCACCACAACCATATGAAGGAGGTACTATTAATTCCCCTCCTACAAGTAAGAAAACTGAGGAAAAGGGCTGCAAAGCAACTTTGCCAATGTCCCATACATAACAAGTTGTGAGGCCAGGATTTGAAACTGAACTCTTAACCATGCTAAAATTTTGCCTCTCGTGGAGCTTATTACAGGCAATTATGTGCCAAATATGAGACCAGATGCTGGGGACCCCAAAACAACCAGGTCTCAGACCCTGGTGTTGGGGAGCTTGAAGTTGGCTGAGGAAATTCAGTAAAAATCTTGATGGCACTGTACTGAAGACTGGGCTAGTGGAATGTCTTACATGATGGGATATACAGCAAGCCACCAGGAGGGTGCCTGTCCTGTTGCTTGGGGAGACATCACTTGGTAGACATTTTGATCCAATTTGCACCTGCACAGCCACAGGCATTCAAATAAGGGCTTGTGGCAGTTCAGCAATTTCTGTTCTGGAGACATAGGAGGCAAGTTAATCCTCAGCACCCCTGGGGTTTTTCCCATTGGCCCATGGCCAACCCCTTCTTGGACATGGATATGTTTCTTGCACTTAAAAGGGAAGAAGATGGACTTCAGTTTTGGGAGCATATGGTGTAATTTTAAGTTATTAGACCGTTAGTAATGTTCAGGGCAACATTTCCAAAATGTTCCTCCAAGCCTTTGATTAAAAAACAACAGCTACAACAACAAACCACTATTCTATTAAACTGCTTAGTGTTTTCTACCTAAAAAGTGGCTAGTTTGTAAATTTTGAGTTTAACAATAACAAAGACTCTAGTAAGGGGGATATTTATTACCCATGTTTTGCTAAATGTATTTAGTGCTGTTTTTGTTCCTTGTTTTGGATTCCAGAAAGGTTTTTCTATATAAATCTGTAGTATATCTTGGTGATGCCTGCAGAAACACTGTAGCTCTTATGTCTCCTCTTTGAGCTCCATAAACGTGTATATATGGGTTAATGGATGTCCATGATAAATATAGATTTTGTAATTTAGAAATTAAAAACAAATAAATTGGCAATTGGTTGACCAAGCAATACAGAATAATGAGTACAGTGAGACCAGATATGGATTTTGAGCTCTTGATTATCTCTTAGTAGTTATTAAAAATCTACTTATTGAGTTTCTGCTATATACTGAGCATTGGGCTAAGCTCTGGAAATGCAAAAGTGCCCAAGACAATACGTTTTTTTGCCGTTTGTGGAGCTTACATTTCATGGTATGAGAAAGAGGACTAAAGAAGAGCAAACTGGCTGAGTGTAATGTAAAGTTTGGGGAGAGCCAAAGATGAAGTTACAGTGGAAGTCTGGGGTGAGGGATGCTTTTTGACTATGATAAAGATTTTGGCTTCCATTCTGTGTGCAGTTAGGAAGAAGCTGTCAGTAAAATGGATTGTTCCAATTCAGGCTGCTGGCCGTGAGTAACAGTAATCCACATGAAGTAGCTCAAGTAAAGAGGGTTTATTATCGGGCAAAAGATGTATCTTACAGAAATTCAAAGCTGAAACAAAGAGCAGCCAGCCCTACAGGAACTGAAAATGGGAACCAGAAATGCCTTACTACTGAGGCTCTTCTTTCTCATGCTTTCTCTATTTTCTTTTCTTTCTTTTTTTTTTTTTTTACAAACAACCTTCCTCTATCTATCCCTATTATCTATCTATAGGGATATCTATCTATCCCTATTACACCTGTCCCCTGTGGGTGCCACAAGTCCCAAGTCCAGTTGACCTTTCAGCTCAGCTACTCAGAACTTAGTGCCTTGGTTTCCCAATTTTAACTTCCCTAGGGTGAAATCTAATAGGCATCAGCTGATTTCCATTTGGAGTGAAGTTCTTCATACAAGGCTTTATCACGGGCATTGTGATAAGCTACCTAAGGCCACTCTCCATCCTTGACCTAGACAGCTAGGGCTAGCAGGATGATGTTTGTCAATCCCACATGGTTTAATGAGAGTAAAATGAGATAAGATTTTTTAAAAGTTTTCTGTAAACTGTGAAGGTCTGGTAGAGGTTAGTAATTGTTTTTGCTCACTGCCAGACAGTGAGTAATAATAAGTATATATACAAGAAAATATATTAAGGTACACAAAGAGTCTAGTAAGTAATTTAGAGAGAAAATTATCACAATTATTTACCAGCCATATCTCCTAAGACCAGCTTCTTGATGATCCTGAATACAGGTGGTTGAATCGATAATTAACTCTACAAGTTCTAGTTGGAACTAATTTTCAACTGTGCATGATGATCCTTTCAAAGCCCTGTAACATCATTTTGGGCAATAGAGAAGAAGCATCCAAAATGTGATTTGGTGACTAGAATATGCCCTTACAAAAGGGAGGACAAGAAGTTGATGCTGTTAAAAGGATAAAGGCACTTCTTCCTTTGCTAATGAAAGAGATCTCTCCCAACAAGTAGATGGTAGTAGCTGTTATTCTGAAAGGCAAGCTGTTCTAGGAATTGAACTACCTGTTCAGCTTGAGACATAACCAGAGCATATCCTTTATAAAAACATTTCAAAGATTTGTTTTTTAATTACCCCATCAAAGCAGAGAAATTGAGAGCAGAGTTGGTGTAACAACTTGCTGCCTGAATGTTAAGGGTTGGTCTTAGGAAGCTGAGGTGGGCAGAAGCCACAGTTTGATAGGTATTCTTACTTTGTTGGGTTTGTTTTGTTTACTTGTTTGTTTGACTTATACCTTCTGAAGTTTCTACCATGATGTAATAGAAGAAACCATGTACAGGAAAACTAGGTCCAAATCCCTGTGGTCTCTTATCTATGGGACTTTGATCAAATGACTGACCCTCAATCTGGTCAATGTATCTTGTAGGAAGTTCAGCAAGACTTTTCCTATTGTGATGGAATTTGGCTTGGGTACCAGAAGGTGGTAAACAAAAGAGATGAAATATTCATGCATAGTTAAAAAATGAAGTTTAGGCCATGTATATAGTATTTCCCAAAGGATGATATTTTCGAATCATTGTTCATCAACTACTTTAAGTATATATAAGAGGCTATGTAAAGGAAACAGAATTTCTTTGAAAAAAAATAGAGAGAGAGAGAGAAACATGGAAGAGTGTGCTTCCCTGGCTTCAAGCCCACCACTTGTGGAAGGGAATATACAGCCAAGAGGGGGTCGAACTGCTCACCCCACCTGGAAGTTGTACAACTAGGGCCCCAGCACTGCTAGGAGACTGGTGTCAAATCTGGGGAAAGTCTTTATCAGACAAGCATGCCCCCTGCAATTCTCCTTGGTGACATCTTCCCTGATCATTCAAAATTGTAATCAGTGATCCCCATCTTCTCCCCTTGCTTCATTTTCCTCCCTAACATCAATAATAGTCTAATTCATCAATAATGTATTAGTTCTTTAGTGAATTGTCTACCTCACTACTCTACAATGCCAATTCCATGGGGATGGGGTCCTTGTTTTGTTCATTGCTATAATGAGTACCTAGACTAGTGCTGGGCAAGTTGTAGGAGCTCAATAAATTCTTGAAATGAATTAAATTGTGAAGATCCACAAGGGTCCTTTGGAGTTTGGGGGCGACAGGGTACCCTCTCTCAAGGGGACTTGAGAGGCGATTGGTATTGGGGGGGGTAGATCCAGCCCCAGGGGACACTAGGATAAGCATGTGGGTCCAGAGTGTGAAGAAGGTGGTAACTGGCTCAGGTCATCTCAAAAAGGGGCCCACCAAAAGGATAGCTTGGAACGCAAGCCTGTGGTCAGAGCAGGGCCCAGGAAGGAGTGGTCAGTGACCGAGAGAAAGGGTTAGTGACCAACATTGGGAAACAGAACACAATGTGGTATCAGCAAGGAGGACTCTCTGAGCTAACATTGGGCATCAGCCACAATCAGTGGGTCCCAAAGCCAGATTAAAACTGTACCAATCTGACGAAATATTCCCTGCCCCTCCCTGTCCTCCTCCCTGCTCTGATGCTGGGGAAAAGGGAGCCAGTTAATGACCAGGAAGGAAGGGTGGAAGAGAAGGCAAGGGCACAGTGAGAACACTGAGCTCACCACAACTTCCCCCTGCAGGTTTCCAAGCTCGGGTCCAATGGAAGCTCAGGGCAAAGAGTTTAAACTATTGAGAGAATAAAATCTTGATATTAGAAAACACTGGGCTTGTAAAAAGTCTCCCCAAATGAGACTTATTATAAGTGAAAGTGACAAGAGAAGTGGGGAATCCACTTGAGATTTCATGTGAGGTTTAATTCTAAGTGGCAGGTTTAAGGGCCATGACAAGGGAAAAAAAACTCCTCCCTATTTGCACCCTACTGAGTCAATACTTCTAATACACCTAGTGTGTATGTCAAATAAGTGGAGTAAGTCCACATCCATAGTAGACCCTCAATATATATCTGTAGTTGGCAGTGATGCCATTCCAAGAAACCTGCAGAAAACATCCCCAGCTGGGCTTCCAATCTCTGTCACATTTTCTTACTCAGTTTGCCTATTTCTATATCAATTTGTCTTCTCCATGGAAATTTCTCTGACATCTCCATTGATTCCAAATCTTCCAAAGTAGAGACTATAATTCTCCCAGGTAAAGACTATACTTTGATCTTCTTTCACAGTCTCACAATTCCTAGTGATAATGATGATTTTTCAAGATAACCAAAATTGTTGAGAATTTATTAAAATACTAGACACCTTTCTAAGCACTTTGCACATAATATTTCATTTAATCTTCATCATGACCTCGAGAGGTAATTATGGATATGAAAACAAAGCTTTTCAGAGTTTATAGAACTTGCCTGAAATCATCCAGCTGGCATCAGACGTGACATTGAACTCAGGGCTAAAAGCAAGTAAGGGGAACTAGTTGGGGCTGGTCTACATCCTGATAGGAGAGTCACGCACACGGTGGGAACATGCATTCATCTTCTACTCCAGGCCTCATCCCAATATTCTTTTTTGTTGTGAAATCAGGAGGGTTAATGCAGCTCCTTTCACTGTGTTCCTTTCACGGAAAGTATATTTTGTAATTTCATCACATGCCTATAAGATGAAAACCAGCTTTCTTGGTTCAGCAGGTAAAATCAATGTATCAAATAAAAAGCTTTGAGCCTCAATTACTGAATGCAATGGTCCAAACAGAAACCCTGGTTGTCCAGGCAAAAATATTAACAAGAATCCCTTTGTCTGTTTCTAATTAAGCATATCTCCAGATCCTCTGCCTTATTCATCCCATTTGGATGAGTACATGATGAATCAGCAGGCAGGATCCAGTTGCTTTTGTTTTGTCTTTAAACCCTCTGTGGTCTTATGTTTCCAAAGGCAGACCATGACCCTGGAACTGATGGCCATCAGCTTGCTAACTCATAAAGGTGAACAGATTGCGTGGCTTACCTATGGGTGAACACAGGGCTTGATAGAGGTCTGCACACCTTGATACTATGCTGTACGTATCCCTCTTCTAGAATTCTCACCACCGCATCCTCCCAATTAGTGCTGTGTGAATTAATAAGGTGCTACTCAAGTTTGTGAACGTTCCCAGAGAGTGAGAAAGTACTGCTGGCAAAATATTTCCATGGCCCTACCAGGGTAGTAGAATTTTCTTGCTTAGAATGCCGCATTTTACCTAGTGGATAAAACCAAGTTGTTATGGTTTGGCCAGCTGTGGGAATGTAGAATTTTTGTTAGCTGTGCCTGTGTAAGTGATTTCCTAGAACACTGGTGCACTGATACATATAAAAGGCACATATCTGGGAAGAATATAAATAACAATTCAGATTTTTGTTTGCTTATTATTTATGGATCTGCTCACACGGTTGGGGAGATGCTGGACCACAGTCTGATTTGAAAATGCCAGTGTGGGGACTCTTTCTTTCCAAATCCTTCCTTTAGGCCAGGGCCTGGAGATTAGATTTGGTTTCATGAACTACTGCTTCTCATCCCTTCCTGCCTAAAATCAGAGTACTCATAAGGTGGCAGAAGAGGCCTGGCAATATAGACCCATATTTTGGCTGCAAAATGGGGATGGGACGGTGCAGCTTTCATTTCATCTTGGCTTTTACACAGACTGCCATGGTGATTAAGAAGAGAAAACTGCTAATCCTCCGGAAATAACCTCTGCTATGTTTCCTATCCCCCAGGCAATTGTGTTCAGAACACAAGTACATTTCAGGGAAAGCACATGAGAAGTTATTCTCTAGATTTCGGGAAGCATCATGTCCTAACCACTCTGAAAATTCCTTTTAGGTCTAGCTGTTCTGAATATTTCACGGTTGTATATATTTCATTAATTTACACTGCTTTTCTGGCATCGTTCTTAATGCATTCATGATATTTGTTCTGTTAGGTAACTCTTGGTTAATGATGTCAGTGGCAGACTCAAGGCAAGCTAGAGGGCCATGTTGGATTTGGCTCATAATGAGAGCTCCTGTTTGCTGAGCCCCGTGCTCCGTGAGACCCAGAGCTAGGCCCTTAAGTATGTTACATCTGTTCCCTGTTCCCAGGCCAAGTGTATGATTACCCACAATTTACTGAGCAAGAACAGTCATTCAAATTGTGCACGTTGCTTTAGCAAACAACCACAAGTAAACAGGCAGAGGCATGGTTTCATTTGAGTCTCATCAGAGAGTTATCACCTGTTAAGCCCCAGAAAGTTTTCTGAATATTTGAGCCTCACTTTTTTCACATGGACAGATTAGAAAATAATACCTGTGCTATTTATTTTCCTGGGATGACATGGAAAGCCACTGAAGTAATATACGAGAAAATGCTTGGTAAAGTAATGGCGCCATAGATAGGCAAGCTACAATTGTAATGGAAGCATGAGAGGCACACGTATAGTCCTCCAGGAGCTCAGATTCCAGAAGCTTTATGACTGACCAGAACAAGGAGATCAGCAGGGTAGCTAAACATCATGTCGCCTTCCACATTTGGGCTTGAAACAAATGTTTTTCCTTCCTTCTCTGTCATGCCTACCATAGGGATTAAAACTTTTAGAGTTAATGTTGCCAGTTGTGTTGGTGACCTTCTAGCTGATTTTCTCCACAGTTCGCTCCTTCCACATTTATAGAGGTCTTTTAATATTCCACTTGAACAAAAGATAAAAATAACTGAAAGTATTATCCATATCCCCACTGTAGGTGAGGGACACCTGGCCACCCCCTAGGTCCCCTCCCTCTCGGAATGTTATAAGCTGCTGGTGACTTCTGGAATATTATCATTCAGAAGAGCACTGTTACTGCCCATCCCCCACTCCCCCAGAATCCATAAAACATGAACCGGCTGCATAATCTCCTGCTTAAATCTATCACTTCTCTAATCACATTTCTCTTTAACACATTCATCAGGACACTGAGCAGAGAGCCGGATATTTCTTTGGTCTTTGATTTGCACATTAAACTTTCCAGCCTTTGAATTTTTGAAATAAATGATAATGAATGGTGATGCTTGGGGAAGGATTGAGGAGGAGGAACTGGCATGGCTTCACACAGACGCCTCTTATTGGACCTCCGTGTCTGTTTGCGGCTGTCTGTAGTCCCTTCAAACTTGTAGCCAGTGGCCACAAGCACCATTGAAGAGAACCTAGCGTAGGCATGAGATGTGGTGTATTTGAGAACAACTATTGTCACCTGGGAGAAAGTGGGATTCATCAGTCAACCACTTCTTCCCCCTACAAGTCCTGCTACCCCTAATCTATGCTGACCTTCAGGTGTGGTCATGATATGGCTTCTAAAAATATATATATTTTTTAAAATATATATAATATATTATATATTTGAACAAAAATGCTGGACACATATGTGGCTCAATCAGTTAAGTGTCTGACTCTTGATTTCAGCTCAGGTCATGATCTCAGGGTCATGAAATCAAGCTAGCCCCCTGTCAAGTTCTACACTGGGCTTGGGGTGTGCTTAAGATTCTCTCTCTCCCTCTCCCTCTGCCCACAAACCCCTCCCCCAACGCACACTTGTGCTCACTCTCTGTCTTAAGGAATAAAAGCAACCAAGAAATTAAATGCACAATACAAAAGAAGATGTAATTCTAATGTAGGAAAAATTTTAGAATTACAATGTTAGAAAAAATTATGCCAGTAAATTTTGAAAATTAAGATAAGTGGACAATTTCTTAAAAGAAATTAATTACCAACTAAGTAAAAAAAAAATTGGGAAAACCAAGTAGACCTATAAATATTCATAAAATCTATATGGAGGGTGACTCCAAAGCTCATGTCCAATATTTGTGTGCAGTACCTTATTCAAAGAGAATAAGGAACAAAAAATCAACAGCGTTGTCCCTATTCCCAAAGGAACTAACATTCAAAGAGACAGAGTAGATGATATACACATCCCAGCATGAAAGGTTCAGCATTACCTGGAAGAGCCTCCATGTCAATCTGGTAGTAAGTCTCAGCATCAACAGTAACTATAGCAGTAATGAGCATTCCCGTCATAGTAGGTATCAATTCTTGGGCATTTTACCATGATTTGGGCACTTCATACACATTATCTTATTTCCTTTCACATCAAGCCCATGAAAAAAGTAATATTATTCCTATTTTGTAGCTGAAGAACTGATGCTAAAGGAGATTAAGGCATTTGCCCAAAGTCATCTTGCTAATAATTGAAGGGTCTGGATCTGGACCCAGACTTCACCCCAACTTAGAATTTCAGGCTGGGTGATCTGATTTAGAGGCAATGTTCTCTTCAAGACATGAGAAGGCAGAGCAGGCCACACCATACAAAAGTTTTGATTTGGGGCAGCTGAAAGGAAATGCATCTAATCGGGTTTTGTGACTGAGAAATTTTTCAATATATTACTTTCACTGAGGATTGTTATATATCATATTCCTGTTACAACTGGGATGTAATTTCATTTAAATGTGATTCAATGACCTTTTGCACAGAACACTGAGTAAATATGCTTTCTCCCCTACCTCCAGTGTCAATTAATATAGACTTTATTGCTTTCCTCTATGTTTTTGTCACCAGGCCCTTACAATACCTCATCACCTGGATTACACAATCCTAAAAGCTTGCAGTAGCACCTATCTGTTTTGACTGAATAATATTTATTTCATTATTGCTGTGTGTCCCAGAAATGCAGGGGCTGGAAACAATCCCATCCCTGTTTCCCTAGTGCCTACGACCAAGCCCAGCACATGATAGATGCATAGTAAATGTGGGAGGAATGCATGCATTGCCTGGTATGACGCTGAGTTTGACAGTCACATGTCTTATCATACCTGAAAGAGACAGAAGTCCCAAACACAAGGAAGGACAAAAGTTTTCCCCAAGAGGGCTGTTCTTCTGTTCTGTATCCATCACCTACTTTGACTTCTCCAAAGATAGAGCCATCTAAGAGAGTACAGAAGCCCCAGCATTTTGATTGAGGTGTGGAGAAATTGGTTAGTGGAGAGGGAGGATTTCTGATAGGGAATTAGGGTCAGTGTTGCCTGTGTCATGAAGACAAAAGAGAGTATAGAGAACATGTTGGCTGTTTTCAACATTTTGTAATATTTCTTATAGTTTTGTATCCTACTAGATTATGGACTTCTTAATGATAGGATCATACAGTTAGTATAAAACCTTGCCTTAAGGATGCACTAATTAAATGTTTGTTCAAGTAGCATGAGACATCCACGCAACATTTCCTTAACCACCCATTCTGCACTGGTCTCTCTGCCATGGTCACTGACATTGGGGAGGTCATTGTTCAGTAAGGAGCTAATTGGTTACTGCATATGAGAATCAATTACAAGTATTGGAAGAAATTTTGGATAGAAGAAAGATTTAAACCAAATGTTTTTAAGTCAAAAATGGTAAAGAAGTTTTGGCAGATAGGCCGAATAAGGACTTCAAAATTACATACTTTCTGCTTTCTGGAATGAAAATCTACCACGTCATTGAATCTTCTACCCTCCTCCCATCCTCTTGTATGATTGTCTTCTTCCTTTGTCCCTCCAGGACACTATGGATCCTAATGGGTTCTTTTTTTTTTTTTTTTTTTCTTTTAAAGATTTTATTTATTTATTTTGACAGAGAGAAATCACAAGTAGATGGAGAGGCAGGCAGAGAGAGAGAGAGGGAGGGAAGCAGGCTCCCTGCCGAGCAGAGAGCCCGATGCGGGACTCGATCCCAGGACCCTGAGGTCATGACCTGAGCCGAAGGCAGCGACTTAACCCACTGAGCCACCCAGGCGCCCCCCTAATGGGTTCTTAAACACTTTGTGAGAGTCTTAGAAAAAGAATCCCAGAATTTTTAATTGCCTTTTTTCACTCAAAGAGCATGAAAAAATTGTAAATGAGCCTGTGCAAACATCAAAATGAGATACAAAAACGAAATAGGAGAAAAGGATGGAAGGGAGAGTAAACAAAGACTTAGGGGCGCCTGGGTGGCTCAGTGGGTTAAAGCCTCTGCTTTCGGCTCAGGTCATGATCCCAGGGTCCTGGGATCGGGTCCCGCATTGGGCTCTCTGCTTCGGCGGGAAGCCTGCTTCCTCCTCTCTCTCTCTCTGCCTGCATCTCTCCTACTTGTGATCTCTGTCTGTCAAATAAATACGTAAATTAAAAAAAAAAAAAGAAAAAGAAACCATGTCTCCATTAGAAGGGCCACTTCTTTTAAAACAAAACTGGATAGAAGTGGTAAGCATGGAAGACCACTGTTTGATAGTCCTGAGTTATCTACTAGATAAAGTTGTTAACTTTTTTTTTTATTCTGTAATCTTTCTCCCCAAACTTTTCTCCCTTTCCAACACACACAAGCCCATGACCCTAACTCTGTCCGGATGAAGACCCTACGTAGTACAAGAATGGTGTACATGGCCATGAAGTATAGAAATTAAAAACAACACTCAGCAATAAAAAATAAAATGTAATTTTTCAGAATTTCACTAAATGTATATGTAAACCAATATTAAAATATATCTTTTCCTAGTCTTCCTTGACTTTTTCTATTTTTGGTACTCCTTCCCTAGTTCCCTAAACATGTGGTCCATTTGACTGTCAGGTATCCTTCCACTGTTTTCTGTGTTGTTCACCATGCTTCCCTACTTTACATGTAAGGCCATCCATGTACATTACCTCCTTTCCTTTATTTACTGATGTCATCTTCTCTATCCCACATTTAATTTCCCTCTCTTTCAAAAAGGCAGATGAACTTGGTGGGTTCTGAGTTAGGTTACTGCCATATTTGAAAGATTTGCTTTGTGCCCTCAACCTATTACATCTTCTAGAATACAAAGATAAATCCCCCTCCTTCAGTCGGGTTTTTAATCCTTGGTGAATCCTTGGAGCACACGTAGAATCAGTTTCCATTGAGTTCAGGTACATATATGACTGAAATAGATATGGCTATACATACACACCATGTAATGAAGTTCTTTGCTGTTAGGGATAAACTGTGGGCCAAGACTGGTTTTATACTACCAGATCTAATTTTTTTTTTAAGATTTATTTATTTGACAGACAGAGTTCACAAGTAGGCAGAGAGGGAGGCAGAGAGAGAGGGAGAAAGCAGGCTCCCTGCTGAGCAGAAAGACCAATGCGGGCCTCGATCCCAGGACCCTGAGATCATGACCTGAGCCGAAGGCAGAGGCTTTAACCCACTGAACCACCCAGGCGCCCCTATACTACCAGATCTAAAATGTCAAAAAATCCCAGTCCTGTCAGTTTCAGCTGGATGGGGGTTGATAGAAAAGTCTAATGCAACCTGAGGAAGGTTCTGGCCAGTTGGAGAAATGGTACTTCTACTCGATCCCCACTGCCTACAAGAACATTACCTTCTCTGGCTTAGGAGGCAGCTCTTCAGAAATGAAATGAACTCTTTTTCCACTGTTTCCAACCAGTTTTGTTTTCAAGGAAATGGCCCTTCCACAGAAGCCATGGTTTCTAACTCTGTTTATTCTGCCTTTCATCCTGGCCCTTTGCAAAAATCTCTGCCTCTTCTTGCTTTAGAGCAGGATTTAAAAGAAGTCTAAAACTATCTAGTGATTCTATCCTGCTTTCCTGTTTATTAAGTGTGTTTATATATATTATTTGATTCTTGTGATGACTATGAGTCACTTTGATATAACCTGATACCTTGGTACTTTCTCATAAATCTTCAGTGTTTTGTCAGCTCCCACGTATTTCCTCCAGTTCATCAGGAACTCTTAAGTTTCAAAGAGACCTTGGGAAATAAGTGTAGCACTAATGCTTTGGGGAGACTTACCATAGACAGCCCTTGCTGGCAGGTTCTGGGTAGTATCTATTGTTCAGTTTTTTCACTATACTTGTTATCTTGACTTTAGTTCCCTCCAAAACATTTCCTGAGACAAGGTTTCTAGTGTAAGCAGTGTATTTGAGAGGTGAGCAGGCAACATTGGAAGTGTGAGGGAAGTGAGTCAGGGAAGATAATGAAGCCAAGAGAAGCCATGATAATGAGCAGCTACCATTGCTGGTAACAGGACTTGGAAGACTGTAGAAGATACTCAGGACTGACCCACTCGGGGATAAAGAGCCTGAGATATCTCTCCTTTTTGCATTTTGTCCCTTGTCAGTTATGAATGGCTCCTGGGAACTCTAACTGCCTTTCTGGCTTTCTATGGGGGGTGGGGAGTAATCAAACAAAGTGAACTAGTGCTTCAGAAGGGAAGCCTTCACACTGGGAATTGTCCATCAACACTGCAGTTGACATCTGGAGGTGGACCAGGGGCATTGACTTTTAGCACTGCCACTTAGTTTCTTGAGAACCTCTGCTAACTTCTAAGCATCTCCCTGTAAAAAAGAAAAAAAATATGATATAGCTTTATATTGCTTGCCTTTTAAAAATATATTTTATTTTTCCAGTTGACATTCTCCCTGTAGTGAGCTTCCAACTCATTCCAAACTTCTCTCTCTCTCTCTTTCTCTCTTTCTCTCTCTCTCATCAGAGTTCTAGGGTTGTAGCACCATAGAACTTCAAAGCTAAAAAGGACTTTTCGGTTTTGGTTTTTGTTTTCTCCATTAACAAATGCAGCTCACCTAAAGTTTTACAACTTGTCCTTTGTCACAGAAATCCCCCTTACAAAGGGAAATTAACTTAAAATTCAAAACACAGTATGAGTAGAATAGTCCATTTTTGAAACAGAACTATAAGGTGACTGTATTGTATGGGTTACAGATACTATTGTCTGCCTTGCTCTGGGCGTTGACATGTATCTTTTAGGGTATTTCTCTAATTAGAAGTAAAGGGAAGGGGGAAAAGTGGGTAGGAAAATACATTCCCAGTGCCTTTAACATCAGGATATGGATATTTCTTGACCAATACACCTAGAGATTCCTGGGGATTTCCTTGCAGTGAGACAAGGAATGAGAGGTCCAGCATTACTTGGTGATATATTGGGCAGGATCGTCGAGCTTATGATTTAGAAGAAAGGAGATGTACAATCTGTTCTTCAAGGCTACCCAATTGATTTTTTTGCCTAGCCTGCAACTGAGCTGAGTCAGTAGGTTGAGGAAAGCACACATCCTTGCAAAGTCAGATGCCCCTATTGGCTTGATTTATCTCCCAAAGAAGAAAGGGGGTAATTTAAATGGTGGATTTTCTTGTCTTATGCATGTTCCTCTATCTGCAGTGGTTTTAGATCTTGAGAAGATTGCTATAGAATGCAGACTTTTTAGATCTCAAGTTCATCTTTGCCTTATTTAAGATGTTGAAATAGTAAAAAAGGATAGGTGAAATCAGTAAAAAAGGAGGTTCTTGCAGCTCTCAGGTTTAAAGGAACTGGGGGACAATACACCCGGCACATTTTCAATGGGGAGGGGGGAGTTCATTCTGTGTCCATCAAAAAACAGGAATATGTTTGTTTCCTTGCTATAGAAATTGGGCCCAGGATCCTTTAGAGAAATGACAAATTATTTTTCAAAATTTCCTTCTTGAATTACCAAGTGTAGCTACGTGAGCACAGCCACTGAATCACTGGGTGACTAGGAGTTCCCATTAGAATGAGAAGTAAAATTATTAAATTCTCACCTCTTTTTCTGTTTTAAACTAATTTGCTATTTCTTTTTGTAAACTATGTGTAGTATATTGATAGTAATAACAGATTACACTTGTATTACCAAATGATGATAGATAGATGATAGAAGATAGATAGATAGATAGGCAGACACTTAATTCCCATGAAAACCAATGGGATACTATTTTGTTCCAAGGTATTGATTAAAAAAAAAAAAAAAAACTGAGACCTGGAGGAATTAAGTATTCGAGTGAGTGGCTGGGAGGGAAAGCAAGGAGCCTCCCATTAGAGTCTGTACTCTTCCCCATCCCACCAAACTTCCCTTTGTCTGTTAGAAAACTGTAAAGGCAGCACACAAGGCTCTATTACATGTCATCAAAGTTTATAATCTGCCTATTATCTAGTTAGAGCAGAAAATCTTCACATTTATAAATTAGTAAAGCAAGAATCAAAATGGCCAAGGTTTGAGAATGCTTACCAATCCCAGTTGAGCAGTGGTGGCTGCCTGGAGGTCTGGTGGAGAACCATCTTGGAAAGGACACCTCAGCCAACCCTGTCAGGACCCCTCCATGTGTTCCCCTAGCCCTGAGACGCTCAGTGCTCCTAGACAGCCAGCTGCAACCTTCTTGCTTATGGACTTTCTGTGGCCTCTAAACTTGGCAGGTAGTGTGGGCCAGCCAGGCAGGTGGGCAGAAAATGTCTGGTCCCTAATACTCCTAGAAACCGGGGTGCTTGGGTGGCTCAGTCAGCTCAGGGTCTGACTTCGGTTCAGGTCATGATCTCAGGGTCCAGGATGGGCTCCCTGCTCAGCAGAAACCCTGCTTGTCCTTCTTCCTCTGCCTCTCCCCCTGCTTGTGCTTGCTCTTTCTCTCTGTCTCTCTCAAACAAATAAAATTTTTTTTTCAAAAAATATCCTGGAAATAGTCGAGGACTGGCTAGAATGGATGGAAAATATCCTTGTAGAGTTTCAACACCAAGGGCATGCTCTACATACTCTCCTAGGGGTCCTGAGTGGGCCTGAGCCCCACCTGCCCACAGAGCTAACCTGCTTATTAACGTTCCAGGCACTGGCTTACCTTAGTTCCTTATCTTGACTCCCCATTCCCTTGTTATGCAATCAACTCCCAAATACATTTCTTGTATTCAAATCTTTATCTCAGGGTCTGCTTCCGGGGGGAAGCAAACCTAAGACAATTGCCATGAGTGATGTTTGACAGGAGCACAAGACAAGGGGGTGACTGCTGGCTTACCAGGCGTTTGGCAGCCGCTCCGTAAGTGTTGAGAATGGAAGACTCAGGGGCATGAAAATACTACATTCTGTTGTTCTCTGTAAGAGCGGCTAATCAGAGCTGCCTCACATGTTTGGGGGGAAGATATATATGGTTCTCTTACGTGTGCTTATCTTTCAGTCACATCAGGTTGTGTTAATAAATGAAATTGATGAGAGGTGAGATAGGCGCATCTGTCTAAGCATTGGGTGGCAGAAAATCACTCTTCCTCAAAAAATAATAGAAGAAGAGCCTCGCCAGTACCAGCAGCTCTCACTCCTCAGGCCTCCAGGGACAATGATGAGATCGAAAAAATAAGGGTGGATTAAGTCATAACATACATTCTAGGTCATTCTCAATGTAAGAGTATTTTTCAAAACCTGAAGGGTGTAGATAGCCTATTATTGGCCAAGTACTAAGGTTTTCTGAGTCAGTCCAGTGACAGAGGAGAAACAACATACAAAATGTGTTGGGATGCAGACGTTTTTAATCTTAATGACGTCCCAATGGTTCCTTTTGCCTTTGTTTCCTTTGCCTTTGAAGACGTGTCCAGCAAGAAGTTGCTGTGGCTGAGGTCAAAGAGGTTGCTGCTATGTTCTCTTCTAGGATTTTGGTGGATTCCTATCTCCCATTTAGGTCTTTCTTATATTTTGAGTTTATTCCTGTGTCTGGTGTAAAAAAGTGGTACAGTTTCGTTCTTCTGAATGTGTCTTGGGTGTTATATGCCATGGATGAATCATTAAACTCTACCTCGGAAACTAATAATACACTACATGTTAATGAACTGATTTTAAATAAAAATTTTTAAAAAGGTGTTGGGAGCTGGTGAGGGTAGGGAGAGAGCTCTAGAAACAAGCAAACAACAACAAAATGAGAAAGAGAGCAAGATCTAGTTATTTAGCTTCGTGAAGCCTTAGTTTGTCCATCTCTACAACAGAGATAACAGGACTTCCAAGGCTGTAGCAAAGAATAAATGTTAACATAGAAACGGATACGTCATGTCCACTTCAATGCATGCAGGCTCTATTGCTAATATTGCTATTATTTGCCTGAAATTCTGTAAACTGGCCTCATATCATCCACCAGATTATAATGTAGTTTACATAATTTTATCCATTTATTGGCATGGACCACTGTAGTCTTTTTTTTTTTTTTAAGGATTTTATTTATTTATTTAACAGAGAAAGATCACAAGTAGGCAAAGGGCGGGGGGAGCAGGCTCCCTGCTGAGCAGAGAGCCTGATGCGGGGCTCAATCCCAGCACCCTGGGACCATGACCTGAGCTGAAGGCAGAAGCTTTAACCCACTGAGCCACCCACTGAGCTGTAGTCTTTTAATTATGCTCAAGAGTGCCAGAGCTCAACAGTTGGGTCTCATTGCTCTGGAGTTCCATGAGCTGTGGCTGCAGGATTTACTATGGAGGAATCCAGTGTGTTTTCTCCCATTGAGGACTGTCATGAAAAGTCTATTCATTTTGCACTACTGATGCAAGACAACATCTTTGGGAGGAAGATACGGAGTTCTGCTTTAAGGAAGTTGGCTTTGCAAAGTCACCCTTAAGAGCTACTGGAAATCAATTAAATTGGGTCCTCCCTGTGGAATCTGAAGATGCCTGTGGTTGAAGTGGCGGCTTGGGGCAGAGTAGAGAGGTTAATGTTTGTTCTGCTGCTTCCTGGAACTCACTGGCTTCAGACAGTTTTCATGAAGCAAAGAAGAAGAAAGAACCTGAGGAGGAGGTTGGGATTTTTGACAGTCTACCAATATGGCCCTCTGCTTTTCAGGATGAGGACAGCACAACTCATGAGATCACCAAGGGAAAAAGCTTTGCTGTGAAACCAGCTGTCGTTGTGAGGACCCACTGCCTCATGGGAGCTCAGCTTGTGTACCACAGAGCTGAGCTATCTCTCAGTGCTATGGTTCATGGGAGTTTCTTGCAGCAAATATTTTAGGACCATTCTCAGGGATTTCATTTTCTAAATAACATTTCTGTAAATAAATCCATTTTTGTTACGTTTTCAAAATTAAAGTATAAATTATTTTTGCTATTTCTTTCTCCCTATCTCTCTACACAATCTCACACACACACATCTTTTTATAAAATATAAACATTTGGAAAAGATGAAGAAAAAATGCCCATAATCCCATGACTCTATAAGAGTACCTTTCAGTGTTCACTAGATCTTCTTTATGTGAATTTTTGCAGTTATAGTTGTAATATACACATGATCTTTTGTACCTTGATTCTAGGACATTACATCATAGAAATTTGTCATGTTCCCAGACAGATTGCCTAGTTCTCAATCTTTTTAGCAGCATAATATTCCACAAAGTGAATGTCACCACCAATTTCTGCACCATTCCACCAGTGTTAGATATTTAAGTTCCTTCCAAATTGCTTGTTAGTGTAACTGCGGCAATGGGCGTGTTTCCCAGTGTGATTCTTTCCCTACTCTTTGGGCTCTCCTCCTTAGGTGAGATCCTATCAGTTGGATGATAAGGCAGAATGTATCACTGTCTAGAAAATGGGAATGAAGACGGATCTAGTGAAGGAGACTGAGAAGGAGCAGACATGGGGGCAGGGGGCGCTGCTGAGCTGTGGCATGTCCCACAGATGGAGGGGTGTCAAACACTGCTGAGAGGAGAACAAAACAAAACCAGAAAGTTGGCGGTTGGCCATTTCAGGCCCTGCATCAGCATAAGCAACCATGAGCTTGACGGCCACAGTTCCTACTACCCTGGAACAGCCTGTCTGCTAGGAGAGACATGGTCCATAACCATGAAGTGGGTGTTTAATTGCCATTTGAGACAATGGTGCTGATGGAAAGGAATATTAAAAAAAAAGGAATCTGGCTTTCAGTTGTAGGTTTAGGAGTACAGTAGACAAAGGGGACAGTATATACGAAGGCCTTGCAGAAGCAGACAGGGTGACACAGTGGAGAATTGAAGATCGAGGAGCCTGGAGCCAGAAAAAGGGCAGAGTCATGCTAGGTGAGAATTGAGCTGTAGGTGGGGTCCAGATTGCATACAGCTGCACATACCATATTGAGAAATTTGACCTTTACCATAGGGAAGGACATGGTCAGGCACGTATTTTGAAAGCTGACCTGGTAGCTCAGGAGGCTGAGGTATTTTACTGTCATGGAAGACCCTGCATCACATCCGTGAGCACAGAGATTGCCATGTGTATCTCTCAGAATAGCTTCTATGAGCACCATATCTGAGGCTACCAGTCACTTAACAATAGTGTAATGGTCATGCAATTGGTATTACTGGAAAGCCTGTAAGGACTGTGCTTAGAGTGATTTCTTTGTGGAAACCATGCCGCATATACTCAAAAGATTCTTCCTTTCATCTCAAACTCCATAGCAACCATCCTAGCTTTTTGCTAGCTCTTTGCAGCATGTTGATTTGGAGACAGTAATTTTTCTGTCTTTAAGTTTCCATTTAAGTGCCCGAATTTGAAAACACAAATCTTAGGTAAACTTTTTCAATTATGGTCTGTTAACTGCAAGAAAATGGTCAGGCTGAAACAATGATGGGGAATATTGAGGGTGTTCTGAAGGAGATTGCTAGGGACTCTGAACAATTTGACTGCTCAGATTTCCCTTAACTTAATATTTCACTTTATACTCAGCAAGAGAAAAATCAACAGAAATATTAGTACTTGAGGTGGGATGAAAGTCAAAACTCTTTATCTGTTGCAAAGAACTCAAACTGACTTAACTGAAAAGGAGGATTCGTTCCTAGACAACAGTAAAGTCCCAAAGCAGGCCGGCTCTCCTTTCAGGATTCAGGAGCATAAACATACAAGCTCAGGTGTTCTCACTCCTCTCAACTTTGTTCTCAGGTTCTCTTGCCACGTGGTTTTCCCTAGACATGCCAAACCTGCGTCATACTAGTTTAACAACCTAGCAGAAAAAGCACCTCTCCCCAGTAATCACACCCAAGTCCCAGCTGAAGTTACAAACCCATGCATGAACGCATCACTGAGGCCAGAAATAGAGAAAGGGCTCTAAGCTGGCTCAGATGTCCAGGAGCCAGGAGTGGTGTCTTTTCCACCAAAACCTCAAGGCCTGTGTTTGGAAAAGGGATGTTTCCCAAATGAAAACAGATGAATGGGAGGCGGAGTCAAGATGGCGGAGAAGTAGCAGGCTGAGACTACTTCAGCTGGCCGGAGATCAGCTAGATAGCTTATCTAAAGATTGCAAACAGAAAAACAACCACTTTCTGAAAGGTAGGACTGGCGGAGAAGTGAATCCAAAGCGACGGGAAGATAGACCCCGGGGGGAGGGGCCGGCTCCCGGCAAGCGGCGGAGCAACCGCGCACAAAATCAGGACTTTTAAAAGTCTGTTGCGCAGAGGGAGGTCAGGCAGACGGGAGTAACTGGGCGCTGTTCTCTGAGGGCGCACTGAGGAGTGGGGCCCCGGGCTGTCGGCTCCTCCAGGCCTGAGACCAGGAGGCCGCCATTTGTATTCCCGTCCTCCGGAACTCTACGGAAAGCGCTCAGGGAACAAAAGCTCCTGAAAGCAAACCCGAGCTGATTTCTCACCCGGCCCCTGATAAGGGCAGTGCAATTCCGCCTGGGGCAAAGACACTTGAGAATCACTATAACAGACCCCTCCCCCAGAAGATCAACAAGAAATCCAGCCGAGACCAAGTTCACCTACCAAGGAGTGCAGTTTCAATACCAAGGAGAGCAGCAGAATTCCACAGGAGGAGAAAGCAAAGCACCGAACTCATGGCTTTTTCTCTGTGATTTTTTTTAATCTTGCAGTTAATTTGATTTTTTTCTTTTTCATTTTCTGGTTTTTTTTCTCGCCTTCTGGTAAATTTTTTTTTTAACTTTTACCTTTTTCTTTTTTAACATTTTTTAACTAGTTTATCCAATATATATATTTTTTCTTTTTTATAATTTTCTTATTTATTTTCTTTTTTTAAATTTTTTCTTTTCTTTTTTTTTTCTTTCTTCCTTTTTGAACCTCTTTTTTTTTTTTTTAAAGATTTTATTTATTTATTTGACAGAGATCACAAGTAGGCAGAGAGGCAGGCAGAGAGGGAAGAGGAAACAGGCTCCCCGCTGAGCAGAGAGCACGATGCCAGACTCGATCCCAGGACCCTGAGATCATGGCCTGAGCCGAAGGCAGCGGCTTAACCCACTGAGCCACCCAGGCGCCCTTGAACCTCTTTTTATCCCCTTTCTACCCCCTCACAACTTGGGATCTCTTCCAATTTGGTTAAAGCATATTTTCCTGGGGTTGTTACCACCCTTTTAGTATTTTCCTTGCTCCTTCATATACTCTTATCTGGACAAAATGACAAGACGGAAAAATTCAACACAAAAAAAAGAACAAGAGGCAGTACTGAAGGCTAGGGACCTAATCAATACAGACATTGGTAATATGTCAGATCTAGAGTTCAGAATGACAATTCTCAAGGTTCTAGCCGGGCTCAAAAAAGGCATGGAAGATATTAGAGAAACCCTCTCGAGAGATATAAAAGCCCTTTCTGGAGAAATAAAAGAATTAAAATCTAACCAAGTTGAAATCAAAAAAGCTATTAATGAGGTGCAATAAAAAATGGAGGCTCTCACTGCTAGGATAAATGAGGCAGAAGAAAGAATTAGTGATATAGAAGACCAAATGACAGAGAATAAAGAAGCTGATCAAAAGAGGGACAAACAGCTACTGGACCACGAGGGGAGAATTCGAGAGATAAGTGACACCATAAGACGAAACAACATTAGAATAATTGGGATTCCAGAAGAAGAAGAAAGAGAGAGGGGAGCAGAAGGTATACTGGAGAGAATTATTGGGGAGAATTTCCCCAATATGGCAAAGGGAACGAGCATCAAAATTCAGGAGGTTCAGAGAACGCCCCTCAACATCAATAAGAATAGTCCCACACCCTGTCACCTAATAGTAAAATTTACAAGTCTCAGTGACAAAGAGAAAATCCTGAAAGCAGCCCGGGAAAAGAAGTCTGTAACATACAATGGAAAAATATTAGATTGGCAGCTGACTTATCCACAGAGACCTGGCAGGCCAGAAAGAGCTGGCATGATATTTTCAGAGCACTAAACGAGAAAAACATGCAGCCAAGAATACTATATCCAGCTAGGCTATCATTGAAAATAGAAGGAGAGATTAAAAGCTTCCAGGACAAACAAAAACTGAAAGAATTTGCAAACACCAAACCAGCTCTACAGGAAATCTTGAAAGGGGTCCTCTAAGCAAAGAGAGAGCCTACAAGTGGTAGATCAAAAAGGAACAGAGACCATATAGAGTAACAGTCACCTTACAGGCAATACAATGGCACTAAATTCATTTCTCTCAATAGTTACCCTGAATGTTAATGGACTAAATGCCCCTGTCAAAAGACACAGGCTATCAGAATGGATAAAAAAACAAAACCCATCTATATGTTGCCTCCAAGAAACTCATTTTAAGCCCGAAGACACCTCCAGATTTAAAGTGAGGGGGTGGAAAAGAATTTACCATGCTAATGGACATCAGAAGAAAGCAGGAGTGGCAATCCTTATATCAGATCAATTAGATTTTAAGCCAAAGACTATAATAAGAGATGAGGAAGGACACTATATCATACTCAAAGGGTCTGTCCAACAAGAAGATTTAACAATTTTAAATATCTATGCCCCCAATGTGGGAGCAGCCAACTATATAAACCAATTAATAACAAAATCAAAGAAACACATCAACAATAATACAATAATAGTAGGGGACTTTAACACTCCCCTCACTGAAATGGACAGATCATCCAAGCAAAAGATCAGCAAGGAAATAAAGGCCTTAAACGACACACTGGACCAGATGGACATCACAGATATATTCAGAACATTTCATCCCAAAGCAACAGAATACACATTCTTCTCTAGTGCACATGGAACATTCTCCAGAATAGATCACATCCTCGGTCCTAAATCAGGACTCAACCGGTATCAAAAGATTGGGATCATTCCCTGCATATTTTCATACCACAGTGCTCTAAAGCTAGAACTCAACCACAAAAGGAAGTTTGGAAAGAACCCAAATACATGGAGACTAAACAGCATCCTTCTAAAGAATGAATGGGTCAACCGGGAAATTAAAGAAGAATTGAAAAAAATCATGGAAACAAATGATAATGAAAATACAACAGTTCAAAATCTGTGGGACAAAACAAAGGCAGTCCTGAGAGGAAAATATATAGCGGTACAAGCCTTTCTCAAGAAACAAGAAAGGTCTCAGGTACACAACCTAACCCTACACCTAAAGGAGCTGGAGAAAGAACAAGAAAGAAACCCTAAGCCCAGCAGGAGAAGAGAAATCATAAAGATCAGAGCAGAAATCAATGAAATAGAAACCAAAAAAAAACAATAGAGCAAATCAACGAAACTAGGAGCTGGTTCTTTGAAAGAATTAATAAAATTGATAAACCCCTGGCCCGACTTATCAAAAAGAAAAGAGAAAGGACCCAAATAAATAAAATCATGAATGAAAGAGGAGAGATCACAACTAACACCAAAGAAATACAAACTATTATAAGAACATACTATGAGCAACTCTATGCCAATAAATTTGACAATCTGGAAGAAATGGATGCATTCCTAGAAACATATAAACTACCACAACTGAACCAGGAAGAAATAGAAAGCCTGAACAGACCCATAACCAGTAAGGAGATTGAAACAGTCATTAAAAATCTCCAAACAAACAAAAGCCCAGGGCCAGACGGCTTCCTGGGGGAATTCTACCAAACATTTAAAGAAGAACTAATTCCTATTCTCCTGAAACTGTTGCAAAAAATAGAAATGGAAGGAAAACTTCCAAACTCATTTTATGAGGCCAGCATCACCTTGATCCCAAAACCAGACAAGGATCCCATCAAAAAAGAGAGCTATAGACCAATATCCTTGATGAACACAGATGCAAAAATACTCAACAAAATACTAGCCAATAGGATTCAACAGTACTTTAAAAGGATTATTCACCACGACCACGTGGGATTTATTCCAGGGCTGCAAGGTTGGTTCAACATTGGCAAATCAGTCAATGTGATACAACACATCAATAAAAGAAAGAACAAGAACCATATGATACTCTCAATAGATGCTGAAAAAGCATTTGACAAAGTACAGCATCCCTTCCTGATCAAAACTCTTCAAAGTGTAGGGATAGAGGGCACATACCTCAATATCATCAAAGCCATCTATGAAAAACCCACCGCAAATATCCTTCTCAATGGAGAAAAACTGAAAGCTTTTCCACTAAGGTCAGGAACACGGCAGGGATGTCCATTATCACCACTGCTATTCAACATAGTACTAGAGGTCCTAGCCTCAGCAATCAGACAATAAAAGGAAATTAAAGGCATCCAAATCGGCAAAGAAGAAGTCAAATTATCACTCTTCGCAGATGATATGATACTATATGTGGAAAACCCAAAAGACTCCACTCCAAAACTGCTAGAACTTATACAGGAATTCAGTAAAGTGTCAGGATATAAAATCAATGCACAGAAATCAGTTGCATTTCTCTACACCAACAGCAAGACAGAAGAAAGAGAAATTAAGGAGTCAATCCCATTTACAATTGCACCCCAAACCATAAGATACCTAGGAATAAACCTAACCAAAGAGGCACAGAATCTATACTCAGAAAACTATAAAGTACTCATGAAAGAAATTGAGGAAGATACAAAGAAATGGGAAAATGTTCCATGCTCCTGGATTGTAAGAATAAATATTGTGAAAATGTCTATGCTACCTAAAGCAATCTACACATTTAATGCAATTCCTATCAAAGTACCATCCATCTTTTTCAAAGAAATGGAACAAATAATTCTAAAATTTATATGGAACCAGAAAAGACCTCGAATAGCCAAAGGGATATTGAAAAAGAAAGCCAACGTTGGTGGCATCACAATTCCGGACTTCAAGCTCTATTACAAAGCTGTCATCATCAAGACAGCATGGTACTGGCACAAAAACAGACACATAGATCAATGGAACAGAATAGAGAGCCCAGAAATAGACCCTCAACTCTACAGTCAACTAATCTTCGACAAAGCAGGAAAGAATGTCCAATGGAAAAAAGACAGCCTCTTCAATAAATGGTGCTGGGAAAATTGGACAGCCACATGCAGAAAAATGAAATTGGACCATTTCCTTACACCACACACAAAAATAGACTCAAAATGGATGAAGGACCTCAATGTGAGAAAGGAATCCATCAAAATCCTTGAGGAGAACACAGGCAGCAACCTCTTCGACCTCAGCCGCAGCAACATCTTCCTAGGAACAACGCAAAAGGCAAGGGAAGCAAGGGCAAAAATGAAATATTGGGATTTCATCAAGATCAAAAGCTTTTGCACAGCAAAGGAAACAGTTAACAAAACCAAAAGACAACTGACAGAATGGGAGAAGATATTTGCAAACGACATATCAGATAAAGGACTAGTGTCCAGAATCTATAAAGAACTTAGCAAACTCAACACCCAAAGAACAAATAATCCAATCAAGAAATGGGCAGAGGACATGAACAGACATTTCTGCAAAGAAGACATCCAGATGGCCAACAGACACGTGAAAAAGTGCTCCATATCACTCGGCATCAGGGAAATACAAATCAAAACCACAATGAGATATCACCTCACACCAGTCAGAATGGCTAAAATTAACAAGTCAGAAAATGACAGATGCTGGCGAGGATGCGGAGAAAGGGGAACCCTCCTACACTGTTGGTGAGAATGCAAGCTGGTGCAGCCACTCTGGAAAACAGCATGGAGGTTCCTCAAAATGTTGAAAATAGAACTGCCCTATGACCCAGCAATTGCACTATTGGGTATTTACCCTAAAGATACAAATGTAGTGATCCAAAGGGGCACATGCACCCGAATGTTTATAGCAGCAATGTCCACAATAGCCAAACTATGGAAAGAACCTAGATGTCCATCAACAGATGAATGGATCAAGAAGATGTGGTATATATACACAATGGAATACTATGCAGCCATCAAAAGAAATGAAATCTTGCCATTTGCGACAACATGGATGGAACTAGAGTGTATCATGCTTAGTGAAATAAGTCAAGCAGAGAAAGACAACTATCATATGATCTCCCTGATATGAGGAAGTGGTGATGCAACATGGGGGCTTAAGTGGGTAGGAGAAGAATAAATGAAACAAGATTGGATTGGGAGGGAGACTAACCATAAGTGACTCTTAATCTCACAAAACAAACTGAAGGTTGCTGGGGGGAGGGGTTTTGGGAGAAGGGGGTGGGATTATGGACATTGAGGAAGGTTATTGCTTTGGTGAGTGCTGTGAAGTGTGTAAAGCTGGTGATTCACAGACCTGTACCCCTGTGGATAAAAATATATGTTTATAAAAAATAAAAAATTATAAAAAAAAAAAAAGAAAAGAAAACAGATGAATGGAGCCTGCGTGGAAAGATAGACATTCATTGCAGGAGATGGTAAGACTCGACTTAATAATTTCTACAAAGTCTTAGATGAAGATTTATCATCAGCAAGCATGTGTTTGGAACCTGTTCTATGTGCCCCTCCTCTACTTTTAAAGTAATTCATTCATTCATTCATTTATTCATTCACATTCTATTTTTTCTCCAGAAAAGACTGTGAAGAGCTTGCAAGGGTACAGTCCACATACAAGGTGCTATGAATTAAAGATTGGACAAAGAAGAAAGACAAAGAGAGAAAAGTGGCCTGATGATATGTAAATGTCCCAGGCAAGCTACAGATCTAGCTGGGGCTCTTCGGAAGTCTAAGAGGGATGATTTGTCAGTTACCCTGTTCACACAGATCGTGATTTTATTTTTTTTTTTTAAAGATTTTATTTATTTATTTGACAGAGAGAAATTACAAGTAAGCAGAGAGGCAGGCAGAGAGAGGAGGAAGCAGGCTCCCTGCTGAGCAGAGAGCCCGATGCGGGACTCGATCCCAGGACCCCGAGATCACGACCTGAGCCGAAGGCAGCGGCTTAACCCACTGAGCCACCCAGATCGTGATTTTAAAGCGATCCCCATACTCTTCACCATTCCTGGAAGCCAGATCAGCCAGGAATTTTTCTCACAAGATGGAATGACCAGCCTCACAAGCAAACAGCACTGAGAACAGTGGCACATTTCTCAGCGCTCCTTTGCATAATAACCCCTCCTGTAATGATGCTCCTTCTCTAGCATAATTCGCTCAAAGCAATTCTGAAGGGACCTTTTAAAAAAATAATAATAATAATGAGATTTTTTTAAAAAATAGCATTGCACTGAAGAGAAATTTGACAATTGTCCTTGAGATGATAAATACTAGTAATAATAATGGAAGTAGCTGGAGTAGTAGTGTTAATAACAATGTAATTATTAAACATTGGGCCCAGCGTGAATTTTTTTTTTACATATACATGGATTATCTTCCTCAGGAGAATACCATAAATTCAGAGTATTATTATCATTACTATGAGGCTCTACTTTATGCAAATTGGAAATAGAAAGGTATAAAAACTATATGCACAAAATTTGAAATAATGTAAATCCTGCTTTACATGCATCCCTGTGGGATGTGAATGAAATGCGGGAAAATGAGTTTTGAATTATGCAAATTTTGAAATGTGAGAAATCTTCAGGAATTCATCGCTTGTATAAGATATTATAGGCTTATATTATCATATCACCACGACAGACACTTAGGTGTAGTGAAGTCAGAAAGCTGTCCAGTTAATGAAGGTCTGAGCTGAGCCTTGAAGCTGTGGTTCTAGAATTGCCTTCCTCAAGGACGGTGTGTTTGGAGAGACTATTGGCCAAAATTCCTTTTATAAGCCTGGAGCATCCTAACATTCATTGCATAACAAATGGTTTTTTTCAAACTGGACTATTGGGCCGGTTGCACTGAGATATATGTGTCATTTTCTCAGAAATACACATTTCGCACACGGTGACAACTGGAACATGCAGTGACTATAAAAAGCTCTGTGCACAATTGTGCATGCTTGCTTTTCAGAATCATTTGCAAAGAGCAGAGAAGGCAAACCCACAGCACTCTCCTCAGATGAGGAAAAGGAGAAGGCTAGGATTGGCACTGCCCAACACTTCCGCCCAATGGACAATGATGAAAAAGAGAGGGACACTCCCCCACCTCTGGAGTTTCATGTTTACTCCAGAACAGGTGGAAAGTCTGCATCTGTTGAGGCTTGAGTAAAAGAAAATAAAATTTGTAATAAAATAAAAATTTTGTATTAAAATAAAAATAAAATAATAAAATAAATAAAATAAATTTAATAATAATAAAATAAAATACAAATTTAAAAATTTGTAATAAAATAAAAATTGTAAGAGCTAGAATCAGGAAGTGCTGACAAAAACCTCAGAGCAGAGGTGATGCTTAGCTTCTCAGGTTAATGTTTTCCTTCATTGCTCATCTTAAAAATCAAAATTAGGCCCAACCCAGAGAAGGGAGTGACCTCTGGTTTAGGTCAGGGCCTGAAGCTGTATTGTTTTTACTCTGCTGATCAGTGAGTGGAGAATTTGTTTGGAGTCTCTAGCTCTGGGTGGTGTTTTTGTTTGTTCATTTTTGTTTTGTTTTGCTTTTAGCAATCTCTCCAGAAAAAAAAAAAAACACACCTAAATCTCAAAAAAGAAATGCCTTCTTCCACTGGCCACCCCACAAGCTGAAACATCATTTCTCTGCTCACCGCTCACAGAGAACCTAAAAGATAGGAGATGTCAGTTAAGCGAGAGGACCATTTCACTGTGGCTCAATGTTGGGATTTCGTTCTTTTTTGCATGCCTGTGGGACCAGCTCAGTCATTTTAACCCAATATATTTCTGCCACTAAAGCCATATTCTTGTTCTGGCAAGTTTCCTGCTACCCAGCAAGAGAACAAATTGAAGGTAATGGAAGAGATGAGAAATAATCATACCCTTGACATTCTAGCTTTTGTCTGACTTTTCTTGGTAATTTATTTGGCTGAGCATTTTGTAGCTGGTCAAAAGTAAAATTATGTCCCAGGTCCTTTTCATCCATCTTCAGAAACATCGGAAGGAAAGCCTTGGTTTTTACTTTGTTCAAGAAGTGATTCTGCTACCCTGATGTATCTTGGCCTTGCAAGGCAATTACTTTAGATAAAGTAAGGTCTACTCAAAGTTTGAAAATAAAAGGATAAGGGAATTGATTAATTGTTCTAGGAGTACCTCTGCAGCAAAATAAATGTTATGGTCATTTAAAAGCAACAGGCTTGCACCCAGTTTCTCACTCCTTTTGGATCATTGCCCAGTACACTGCTTTAATTAATGACGGATCTTCACTTTCCAAATGGTTTCATGTCTTTGAAATATCCTAAGTCCAACTGCTGAATTTTATGGCTCAAGAAAGAGAAAGGAAACAACCCTACCCTTTAAAACCAATCTTTTCCTAGAGTCACAGGGAAACATGTATAAAGCATCACAATTTTTAATGTAAACATATATCAGAGAAGAATGATGGAGACTACATTTTGCTGGAGGTCGCATAAGTTCAAGGGAGTTTTTGGTCAGACTGACCTGGATCCAAGTTCCTGCTCCAAACTTAATGACTGACATTGAACAAGCTTCTTTCACAGTTATCTACTGGATGTTTGTGACTACTGCCACTATTTTTATTCTAACATCTGGCAGTTAATAACTGCTCAGTAAACAATAGCCGTTGTTATCATATCTACTATCTTTTTATTATAAAGTGTGACTGACTGAAGACAGAGTGAAAAATTTCCTATGGCCTTAGGAAACATTCGTTCTTTTAATGAGAATGCATTTTTCTGATTATCCCTTACCTTTCCCACATCTGGAATAGAGGATCATTACAATGAACTACTTGTATCCCAACACCTCCAAAAAGCAGGCATGGAAATGGAAACCTGCTCTTCTGGTTTACCTGGTACTGGACTCTGTTCCTGCTCTCTAGAAAATTCTTGACCAATATAAGAACTTGCCATGCAATCATACATACCAGAAAACTGTAAGTAGTCACTAGATTACTCTGGAAGTCCCTGATTATTAAACTCAGCCCCTCTTAGGGCTACAACATTCTTCTTTCCTCCGTGGTGACTCTCCCCTTGGAATTGTGGTTGAGATGCTGTCATCTGTTCATTTTGTTTAAACTGGGAGACAATGGGTTGGATCCTTAGCCCCATAACCCTCAGAAGCATCCATGTTACTGAAACATAATGATGAATATTGGCTTACACAATAAATAATCTATTATCTGATTATGTCTGTATTTGTGTCATTTGTGTAATCCAACTAAGCTTTGGCATGGGAGGGAAGAGATGAATAGGTAGCCCTATTTTCTGATGAATCACATGACCTTAGGTTGACCTTTTCTCTGGCAGAGACTTTTTATATTGCAAAAGTGGAGTTGATGATGGTAACTTCTGGCTCTGACCTGTCACAATGACCCTGAAATAATTGCAGATGTTTTAATCTCCTCAAAAATCATTTGTTATGATTCTAGTCATTAGTGTCTTTCTTGGAAGTTTTCAGATTCAAATGGACAGTCCATGACATTTTTTGGAATGGTTTTTCAAATGTTTCCATGGTTGCCAAAAAATGCATGTTCAGCTGAGTTGAAATGATATGATATGACTCATCAGGGCTCAGCTTTGTCTGACACCATTGTCTTTGATCTACTTCATTTCTTGAAAGTCATTTTTAATCCATAAGCATTTCTTCTCCTTCTGGTACACTTGCTCCATTAAGTACTGAAACGATGACTTTGTAAATAAAAGATAGTACTGATCACCATAGCAACTTCTGTTCATTTATTTAACTTTGCTAATTAATTGTTAGTTCCCAGAGAATATTTTATAGATAACATTAGGTGGTCCTGGAAGGTATACTGAAGGATAAAAGCTTTCATAACCTAAAAATGTCTTTGAGGACTTATTTAATGATGCTTTATTTCTTTTTTATCCTTCCTCTTTTCTTAAAGATTTATTTATTTATTTTAGAGAAAGAGAGCAAGAGTGGGAGAGAGCATGGAGGAGAGGGGAAGGAGAGAGAGAGAGAATCTTAGGCAGAGTACATGTTCAGCATGGAGCCCAAGCTGGGGCTTGATCTCATAACCACAAGATCATATCCCAAGCGGAAACCAAGAGTCAGATACTCAGCTGAGATGTCCCTTTTTTCGTCTTCCTTGTCTTCTTCTCAGCCAAAGATAAAGTAATGAAGGTTTATATTTTCATGCTATTTATTTTGTATCCCTTACTCTAAGTAAGATAGCTCAAAGACACTCAATGATCTTTTTTTTTTCATTTTCAACACAATTTTTTATTATCATATTATGTCAGTCACCATACACTCAATGATAATTCTTTTGAAAGCTCACAGTCTTTAGAATCAAGCAGACTTGATGTGAAATATCACCTTTGCCATTTTCTACCTTTGATTGACCAAGTGACTCAAACTCTCAGGCACTAATAATTCCTTCATCTAAGAGCTGTACTCAAAAATAAAGCACCAGACATAAGACTCACAACACCTTATAGATGGTCAACTGACATGAGTTTTTTGGAGAAACTTTTCCTGGGAAAGTTGAAGGTATTTGGCTGAATTGACATCTACAGCTTTTGAAAGGTTGCTTGGGACATGCAAATTAAATTATTCCATTTTTTAGGATCAGAATTTCTTCACTCTTGAATTTTATTTTAGGAAGGATTTGTTTTACTTTTTAGGGAAAAGGCTAATTAGAAAGCTTTCATATCTTTAGCAGTCATTCTGAAAACTTTGTATTGAATTTCCCTTAGAATATACATGTGTTTAAAATTTTGAAAAGAAGGGGAGAATATTTGGCAATAGTATGTTTAGAGATTTGATCAAAACCCCAAATATTTTGAAATCTAATGCAACCCATACCTAGATTATTTTTAGTCCTCCCAAGTCCAGTAATTTAATCTCTTAATCAAACCTCTTGAAGTTTCCATTTCTAAGTAAATGAAATGATAATAAATAATGAGCCAAAAAATAAAGTGTACCCATTTAAGGAAACAATGGAGGAAATTTGATGGGAAATGAATGTGAGTTTGAAAAAAAATGAAAATGTTATTTGTCTCTTTTGACTTTCAGCTCTGAGTAAATGAAGGGCTGAAGTGGGCATCAGCCTAAGTGCTTGGGTTGAGCTCTTCAGTTAGATTTCCTTGTCCACAGCATTCATTCAGGGATGAAGGGAGACTTGGGGAATTTAAGGTCTATTACCCTGACCATGACTGCTTATACTGGGATAAACTCCCCCCCAAGGACTGTTCTATTTTATCTCATGCTGCCATTATTTCTGCCTTACATGGTCTGAAAAAATGTAATCTGGAGAATGTGTGGAGTAATTGATTTGGCTGATTGAGTCAGCTAGCAGTGACACTGGAAAAGCATAGAGTGCGTCAGGCCTTGGTCAGGTGAGACAATCTCTATTCCAAAGAAAATCACAGTGCTACAGGGTGACAAGTAACATTTAAATAGTGAGTGAACAACAAAGCACAGCAATTAAAGAATGGCTGTTACAAGATCGTGGAACAGCTCAGTGCAGGAGGGAGAGCACAGACTGGCAATCACAAAATTGGATTGTAATCTGAGTTCTATCACTAATTATCTCAATAGATTTGGATACCTTATCTTCTGTTTTGCTTCTCTGTCACTCCACCTTGAAAAATGAGTAAAAAGAGGAAAGAAAGACCAGGCAACCTCGAAGATTTTTCCAAGTATTTTCCATCTGTCTTTCTATCTATTATCAATATGTATTTTTTCTTGATAAAAATAATTCTGTAGTAGCCCAGGAGATCATGAAAGTGGGATTGAAACTCCTCAAAAGATGGGCTGATAAGAAGGGAAAGTTGTGCAGATGTATCTTGCCAAGATAGAGAACCAGTCTTCTCAAGTTGTCAGTTTTGATCCTATCCATGACAAACCATCGCTGCCCTCCTAGACATGGCACAAATGAATTGGAACTAATGAAGTCATGCTACACTAAGAGGAAAGAGAACCCTACCTTCCATATCATCCCAAGTAACGGTTTTCACTGAACTCACTCCCTACTCTATGTACTTAGCAAGAAACAAGGCCCTAGATGAAGATACAATGTTGTGTACAGTATCTGCTCTTGAGTCAAACAGAAATTTATCCATAGGGCCATATATCACTTTTTTAAATTACTTTTTTATTGGAGCATAACAAGCATAATGAAAAGAACACAAATCATAAATGTATACTTCAATGAATTTTCACAACGTGCACGCATCAATGCAATCAGCACCAAGATAAAACATAGACTACTACCAACACTCCACATTTCCCCTTAGGTCTCTCCTGGTCACTGACCTCTACCCACTCCCCAGACTTCTAACATCCGAGATTTGTTTTATTGATTTGGGAAGTTTATATAAACAGAATCAGACAGTGTGCACTCTTCTGTGTCTGTAATCTCTTTCTTGTTATCATCTTTGTGAATTTCATCCATGCTATCCCATAGAGAAGTAGTTTGCTGTGGGCATAGGTACCAGTTTCAGGTAGCTGTATATCTTGAAATGGAACTAATTGGTTCTAGGGTTCAGCTTCAGGGACTGCTAGTGACTTCTGACCACCAAAGAGTCTTCCAAAGACAAATGTTAGCATTTGTCATGTCAAAGACATCCAACATGTCTCTGGAGCATATGGAACAACTACACATTTCATATGCTGCTGATGAGAGATAAACTAGTTACTCCATGGATGCATTATTCAACTGGACATGCAGTGGTTTTGCATTGTGATGTTAATTTTCTTTTCTCTGATGGCGAAAAGTGGAACACCTTTTCATATGTGTATTGGTCCTTTCTGAAATGTCTTTGACCTATTACCCCCACCACTACTGGGTTAGCTATATTTTCCCAACTGGCTTGTGGGAGTTCTTGATATAGTCTCCTTTGTCAAAAAGATGCATTGTAAATATATTCTTTCACTCTCTCATTTACCTTTTTATATTTTCATGGTGTCTTCTGATCAACATAAGTTCTTAATTTTAATTAAAAATAAATTTAAAATAAATTTAAAATTAATTAATTTTAATTAATCTGATTAATATTTTTCCTTGATGGTTAGTGCTCTCATGTCCAAACTAAAAATTCTTTAACTAGCACAAAATTGCATTATTATATTCTCTCATGTTTAGATTTTCAGTCTATCTGGGATTGATTTTGTGTATTGTGTGAGATGAAGGTCAGATTTATTTTTTTCCACGTATATGTCCAATGGACCTATTAATTAAAAAGACCATTCTTTCCCCATTACACTGTTTCACCTTTGTTACAAATCGGTCTGTACCTAGATTCTTAATCCTGTCCATTGATCTATTTGTCTATGTCTATGCCGGTGGCACTTTATATTAATTACTGTAGCTTTATAATAAATATGATTTCTGATAACAGAAGTCTTACAGCTTTGTTGTTGTTATGAAGAACAAAATATTTTTTAACCCTGTCATTCCTCATAAATTCTAGAATCAGCTTGTCAATCTCCATTAAAAAAAAATCTGGGGTTTGATTAGGATTGTATTGAATATGTTGATAAGTTTGAGGGACCAATATTTAAATAACAAATCTTCTTATTTATGATCCATAAATCTCTTCATTTGGTCTGATTTTCTTTCATTCCCTCAATATTAAAAAAAAATTAATATAAGAATCTTTCATATCTTCCATTAAATTTATTCCTATTTATTTCTCATGATGTAAATATTTAATTTTATATTTTGTTTGTTGTTAGTACATAGATTGTAAGTTTCATTGTATCTAGGATCTTGCTTAATTTATTTACTAATTCCAACATTTAATATAGATTTAATTGACAGTTTAACTGAAGTGATTCACATTATTCAAGGATTTTAAAGAAACAACATAAATTGGTCATCTTTTAAGACAATGCAATTTGGGACACCTGGGTGAATCAGTTCGTTAAGCGTCTGCCTTCATCTCAGGTCATGATCCCAGGGTCCTGGAATCAATTCTTCCATAGGGCTCTCCCGGTGAGCCTGCTTCTCCCTCTGCCTACCACTCCCCCTACTTGTGCTCTCTCCTCTCTCTCTCACTCTGACAAATAAAATCTACCAAAATTTTTTTTTTAAAAAGACAATGCAATTTAAAAGCAGATCTGGTTTTTAGCTCCGGCTTCTACCATTTACAAGCTTGGGAAAGTCATTTAATTTTCTCATCTGAAAAGAAGAGGTAACAATGGTGCCTACCATATAGTTTTATATTGGAATATAATTAAATAATTTGTATTAAGTGTTTAGCACAAGACCTGGCAGGTTGGGCTTTTGACTCAAGTAACGTGAGCTCTTAGAAATAAGTATTAAAGATCATTTGACATTCAGTGGTTGTAGGCTCCTTTGTCCCCCTGTTGCCTGCATTGCTTTCTTTAAAGCATTTTTTATATTATAGGGTCAGTCAAAAAATATAATGTTCTTAGGCCATGATAATTTTGTAAGCACACACCCATTCTAAAACTATACCAGTTGTGTCAAAAGAAAAAGAAAGAGCTACCTTTGGAACATTACTACCTCCCTCTCTTCGCTTCTTGCCCTTCAAGTCTGTGAAGGAGAGTGCAGTGTATTTTTTCATTTAACTTCTCCTAGCTCCTTAGGTATCAGTACATTCTTGTCTCAATCTGGTCCTATTTCCTTCAGCACAGGGCTCAAAATTCTTGGCTTTAAATTTCCTCCCTATTTAAATGGCATATCAGAGAATTCCAATCAAGAGAAGAGCCTGAAGTTTCCCGGATTCACTTTTCTAGTTACCTAACTATTCTTAGCATCAAATGACTATTCTTCAATCTTTACTTAACTGGACAGATAAATGCATAAGATTAGTAAGTAAAGCCGGTCTAGAGTTTAGCACATCAAAGTTAAAGTGTTTCTTAACTGTTACCAATTCCAAGTTTATTATAAATTTTCAACCTGTAATGGGTGTACGTTGGGGGGGCACAATATATATAGCCTGTATATATGTACATACACGGAATATACATATTATATATGTATGTGTGTATATAAAGCCATCTCTGCTGATAGATGGAATTTGAAAATCACCTGTGATGATATTTTGTCACCATTCTCTTTTTCAACTCCATTCAGAAGATGCAGAAGATGCAGTCCACCATATTTCCTGAGCATTTAGGATATCAGTGGAGATATAGCAAAGACAAGACCCAAATCACTACCACCCTCACCCCCTGCCAATTTTTTTTAAAAAGCAAAAAACAAAAACAAAACCCATATTGATTTCTCCCAACCTTTACACACACACACACACACACACACACACACACATACACACACACACACACACACACAAATTATACAGACTATGTAGATAATGTCATTAGTAAAAAGAAAAATTATAACCCAAGTTGAATTTCCTTTAGGAGATCACTACATTTATACAGCAAACACAGGGCCTATGAATTTGACCAATGGCTTGAGATACACTACAACATTAATGCAGAATAACTAAGATTTTTGTCTTACAAATCTAGGTAAGATAAGATGATGCAAACAGACCCTGCTAATGACCAGTCTGTGCTGAGTTAGAAGAGTAAGCAGATGAAACCTAGTAAAAACAAAACAAAACAAAAGAGCTTTATTGCGCTATAACTCGCATACTTTACAATTCATCTATTTAAAATGGACAATATGATGGTCTTTAGGATATTCACAGATAGGTCCAACTGGCACCACAGTCGATTTTAGAACATTTTCATTACCTCAATTGGACACCATGTACTTTTTTATTATTATGTCCAGTTAGCCAACATATAATACATCATTAGTTTTTGATATAGTGATCAACAGTTCATTAGCTGCGAGTAACACCCAGCGCCCATCACAACATGTCCATATACTCTTTAGAGATTTCCCCCAGGCCCCAAGCCCTACCCCAACTCCAAGCAACAACTAATCCCCTAACTCTATAGACTTCTCAGTTCTAGACTTCCACACAATCGGAATCCTCTAACATATGGATTTTTGTGACAGGCTTCTTTCACTCAGTATAATGTTTTGAATGTCGGAGCATGTGTGAGCACATCATTCCTCTTCAGTGCCGACTAACATCTCAGTGTCCTGATGTTACACATTCTGCTGACCCGTTCATTCTTTGATAGATATTTGGATTGTTTCCACCTTGGGCTATTGTGAATAATTCTTCCATAAACATGTGTGTGCAAGTATTTGTGTGGACATAGGCTTTTATTTCTCCTGGGTGTAAATCTAAGAGTAAAATTGGTAGGTCATAGGGTCACTCTTTCTGTTTAATCATTTGAAGGAATGCCAGACTCTTCTCCAAAGCAGCTGCACTATTTTGCATTCCTGGCAGGTTTACTCTTATAAAGATCTCAGAAAGAATTTTTCTTTCAAAACCTAAAAAAAAAAAAAAAAAAAAAAAAACCTGTAATGTAGCCAGAAGACACTCTGAACTGTAAAGTCTACCCATCACTGTTTAAATCATGTGCCAGTAAGGTTAGATGAACTGAGAGCCAAAGTCTTGACACATGGACTTCTGGAATACATCCTTTTTAAATGGGGACTCCCTGTATATGGGTGATGTATTCATTAAAAAACACCACCTGAGAAAAGCCCTATAGCTGCAGTTAGGTTAAATATTCCAGACTTGTGAATTTTAGGGTAAGAACTTCCCCATTTCATATGGGCTTTGGGTGGTGGAGGGTAAGCTAACATCTTTTTCAGAGAAATAAACTTTCAAGATGAATGGAGAAACTTGTGAGCAAAATGTGAGCCCATGCTAAGATTCCACATAAGCTCAACATGTCTGGAACTGTGCTCTGGAACCATTACTTCTTTTGTGTGTAAAGGAAGTAATCAAATTTTAAAAGTATGTGGTGGAAAGAGGGTGTGATATAGAAAATTTGCAGTAGGAGGGAACATTACAAGTCAAATTGAAGCTACAACACTTTCAAGAATCTTTGCTCATTATGTTTGACTGGGATGATGGTTGTGTCTTCCTTTTTTATGACATACAAAAAGGAAGGTTTTGAGATCAAATGTATTTGAGGTGCACTTGTTCCTCTTTCTGTACTTTTTTTTTAATTTGCAATAATTTGTTCTTGGATATTTTCATATCTTACAAGAAGATAAATTAATTATCCTCTTTTTCCCATAAATCACCATCTCCTATGATAAGAAAATTGGTTTCCCTCCCGTTTCATGTTTGGATTAGAGATGTAAATGTAGTCAATTATTCTAGTCTTTTTTTTTTCTTTTGTGTGAAGAGTGAATTATGCTCCCAATAAATGTCTCTTCACTATTACTTAAGACTGATTAGAACTGAAACACTACAGAAAAGGGATTTACTTTCATTGCTATATTAAATAGAATTTCACTGTTCTCCAAAGCAACTGTTTCTGTCATATTTCTTCAAGAAACAAGTTGAGAAATGATGCTATAAAAAAGATGGAAGCCTTTTCAGATGTCAAAATTTGGATTTCTTCTACCCATCTTTAAGAAAAAAAAAAAAAAAAGTTTTCGAGGATATATTTTACCATTGTCTAACACCTTGAAGTCATCCAGTGCAAAAATCTGCAGTTTTAGACAACATCGTGCTAAAACTAATCTTTCTTTTTTTTTTTTAATTAAGATGTTCGGCTCCTGTGGTATTATAAGCAGGGTTCTGAGGAGGGAAAGGAATTTAAACTCAGTTGTCCTCACACTGCCCAGAGTCAGCAGGGAGAGTTTACTGCCTGGGATATGAAAACAGGCTAGACTCCCTGCAGACTGCCCAGGCAGTGACAAAGCATCCTTGCCAGGACAAGCTCAAGGACCAGAGGGCAGATTCTGAATGGTATGGAGAAAACCTTTTTTTCCTACTAAGACATACCTTGTGAAAGGGATTCTAATCAGGAAAGAACTCTCTCATTCTTGTGCAATATTTATTTTTAAATTATTAAAAAATATATTTATGCACTCAATATATTCACTTATTTAAGCAGAAGAGAGGAAGGAAGGAGGGAAGGAAGGAAGGAAGGAAGGAAGGAATGGATTTAAAGATGACTATCCCTTCCCCACCTCCTGTGTTCACTTATCCTAGTTTCTGTATGTTTAAATAAGGCCTAAAGCATATAAAACAACAAGGCTCCTGGCTTGAAAAAACCCGGTCTTTCATTGTGTCTTTGGGGACCTTTATAAAATTATGTTGGTGATAATAATTGCTACAGTTTGATGAACTTATGATGTGAATTAAACTGCATGTGTATAATCTTATTGAGTCCTTACAAGAGCCCTGAAATATAAGTACCTTGATTTCCCCCCATTTCTAGATTATAAAACAGATGATCATGGAGGTTAGAGTATGTGTAAAGAAATACAGCAGTGAGTTGGCGTGAGGATCCTGGATCCTCTGTCCCTGAAATGCATCATCTCAATGATTCCAATATGCTTGTATTAGATAAGTAGTTTCAAAAGAAACAAATAATTCAACGTCTTTATTCTTTTTTTTTTTTAAGACTTTATTTATTTATTTGACAGACAGAGATCACAAGTAGGCAGAGAGGCAGGCAGAAGGAGAGGAGGAAGCAGACTCCCTGCTGAGCAGAGAGCCTGATGTGAGGCTCAATTCCAGGACATCAAGATCATGACCTGAGCCGAAGGCAGAGGCTTTAACCCCTTGAGCCACCTACATGCCCCACAACTTCTTTACTCTATCAATAAATCTGGAAATACCTATATTCAGAGATACAGTCCAGAATACAGTCCAGAAATGAGGACTCTGCCAATGAGGGGCAGAGTTCAGGCCTTAATCAGGTTTTCTGACCCCAAGACCCCACCCCTCTTCACCCCCCAAATCACTTCCTCATCTCCATCCTCCATGGAGATACTTAATGTTGATTTCCTCGGTTTGAATCTATAATTAATATGAAGAAAACACTGCCAAACTTTCCTTGTTGAAGCAATCAACTCTTATTTTTAAGAACTCTCTTTGGGCTTAATCAGCAGGGAGATAGGAAGTTGCTTTCAAGGGCTCCTTGGTACAGTTGGGGAAAGTTTAGCCAGCTCATTCCCAGCATGGGCACCAAGGTGTCTGATGATTACTTTCTTTAAGAATCAGAACAGCGGTCTCTTCACCTTGATTTTGTAATAAAACAAAAGGAGAGGCAGAGCTGAGTGAGTATGGTTGTTCTCAGGAAGTGGTGTAAGCATAGGAAATTTGATTTGAAATGGAAGATTGTGATTCTCTACAGCCTTGACTTCTTAGAACCAGTGCATTTTACCTCCATTAGCGTCATCCCAGTTTTCATAGCTCAGCAGCAGTCGAAGAGGCAATACTGTAATAATCAGGACCGTTTGACTTGCAAGTGACAGAAAACACAATGTAAACTGGTTTATGCAAAAAGAGAAATTCGGAGAGCCCATTTAGGTGTCACCTCCAAGGATGGGGTCCTTTATAAGGTACAACTTGACACATGGCTCATCTTGTGAACTAAAGAGTTAACTTCTCTCTGCCTTTTGCCTTTGTTTTCTACTGTGTTAGCACCATTCTCAGATGAATTCTTCCTTTTTAAGAGTATAATGATCATAGCAGCTCAAACTCAAATACAGTGCATACAGGGATTATGCTTCGCCAATACCTCAAACAAAGTCCTGGAATTCAGTCTCATTGTTTTTTGTATGCATAATTCAAACCAATCACTATGGCCAAGTTTCACTGGCTGGAAGACCAGCGATGAAATGTAGTGAGGAAATAGAACATTAAATGAGAGGCTCATAGAGTTCTAGACTGGCATTTCCTGATTTGCTTGTACTGTTGTGTGATCTTGGATGGTTAATTGATCTTCTTAGGACTAAATTTTGCTCCCTGTGAAATGGGGGATGAAATCACATCTAAAGGATGTTCTAGTTTTCATATGTGGTAGTTTTTGATTTGTGGAACATTCTGTCATTTGAGAGCTAAAGAGACTCCATTGTATCATCCACAAAGTAATCTAAGAAGGGTTTGAGGTACAAATTCCATGTTTCACCTAGCAGAAGGAAGGCAGAGGGGGCAGCATGACCATCCCAAAAGGGATTTTAACTTAGGGAGAACTGTCTGGTTGAGGGAAATCGGAGACTGTTAACAGAAGTTTGATGAATGAATGCTGAACAGCTTAAAATAATAAATTTCACTTAAAAAAATCAGAATCCAATTGATATTAATGACCATGCCTAAAATTGATATCACACTATTATACATTTTCATAAAGGGATTGGGTCTCTAAAACACTGGAATATTTATTCAACATAGCATTTCCTTCAGCATAGCATTTCCTTGATGAATAATGGACAACCATTATTCATCAAGAATTAACTCATACCCTACCTCTTCTGGGAGAAAAAAAAAAAAAGAAACAACAAAAACTTCTTTATGACTTTTAATTGGATTATGTTCTGCATTTTGTCACTCTTAATATTGCCTCTCCTTTGTAATTTAGTTCTTTGCAACATGAAGTCTTTCTCTCCTTCTTTGCATGGGTATGTTTTATATACCTGTAGGTATACTCATATCTCACGAAATCTCATAACATCATTATCACTGTAGATGATTCCTTCCATCTAAAGTATTCTCTTCATTACCTAGTTCTTATAGTTTACCTCTGGGTGTTTCCTTCATTCTGTTTTATATACTCCTCTTCATCTGCTTATCCTTTCATTGCTGCTAATTTTCAGGTTGCGGTCCTAGACCCATTTCTTCTTTCAGTTTCCACACTGTCTCTATATAACTACACCCACCCCTGTGGTTTTACTCATTCATTTTCTATGGCCTCTTGAAGCTATGTTTCTGATCCTGGTCCAATCACTTCCCCAAATTCTACGTGTATTTACATATCAGATTTCTCTACTTGGATCTTTTATGGACACTTCAAGCTTCCAAAATGAAATTAATGGGTTCTTCTCATCTCTTCTTCTTCTTTTTGTTAAGGTTTTATTCATTTATTTTAGAGAGAGAGAGAGAGAGAAAATGAGAGGGAGGGTGAGAGCATGCAGAGTAGAAGGGCAGAGGGAAAGGGAGAAAGGGAATCTCAAGCAGACTTTGCACTGACTGGGGAGCCCAACGTGGGGCTCAAACTCATGCCCCTGAGATCATGACCTGAGCCACAATTGAGAGTCGGATGCTTAACTGAGTCACTCAGCCTCCCCTCTCCCCATCGCTTTTTAACCACCCCAACCTGGTTATAGTCACCCAGAATTTCCAATGTATGTAAATACCATTCCCATCGAATTGCCCAAGTCAAAAACCTAGAAGTCAATCTTACTGCTTCTCCCTATAGTATATATCCAATCAATCACCCAATTTCGTGAATTCTGCTCCACACATCTCTCTTAAAATTCTGTGTGTGTACATTCCTACTACCAATACACTAATCCAAAGCCACTGTCTTCTGTAGCCCCAAAGGAGCCTACCAACTGTAACTATTCCTCCGTGTCATCATTCCTCCCCATCCGCAGGTCCCTCAACTACTCTCCTTCCTCCTCCCAGAAAGTGCTTCCACGAATGCTGGCAGGAAAGAGAACTCTTTCTTGAGAATGATCAGCCACTGCCTATTGTTGTTAGTACAAAAAAATATATTTTTACAGTAATCTTGCATGGTTTATTCCCCAGTTGTCTCTCTTGTACCCCTCATACCTCCCTTCTTTCACTCCCAACTTGGGTCAACTCAGACGTGGGAACCGTATTATAAAAAGTGGAAATGCCAAGACAAATGGGCCCCTAATTTAAACACACCAAAGGGCTTGAGGAAATATTTTTCATTTTTTATTGAAGTTAATAGCACATTTTAAGATCATATTTTAATCAATTTTTATTAAAACAACATTTTAAGGGCTATTTTCCTCCTGTCATGATTTTATGACAAAATGACCTTTCTCTTGACTTGACAAAGATCCTCAAAATTTAAGGTGTGAAAGAATCAACCAGGAAATTCATATATATATATATATATAAAACCTCTAGTGTCCAACCCTATATAGAGATTTGTATTCAATGAACTCCTAGGTACAGCCTAGGATTCTGCATTTTAGTAAGCTCCCAAAAGACTCTGACATCAGAGGTGTGAAAATTACAGTCTGAAATCGTTTCAAGGGTCCAGTATTGTCCTGCTACATGCAGGTGGGTTCCCACTTCCTGATAGCTCAGTGGGGTCACTAAATAAAACATGTTTTTTAAAGGAAAAAGGCAGCACTCCCTCAGAGGAAAAAAAAAAAAGTCTTTTAAGCTTTTTATCCAACTTTTTTGTGTATGTTTAACCAATTTTTTTGGATAAGGAGTAAATTCCTTACAAGCCTACCTCTATTCTTGTCTCTTGTCCCAGTGTGGTGGTCAGACAGTATTTCCTGCTCCTGTAACTATGTTCTTTTCTGCATGGGCTCATACCCTTTATTTGTTCTCTTACCCTCAGGATAAGGGTGGTTTTATAAAATATCCATGATATATATATAATATTTATGTGTAATATATGTACAAGTTATATATAGAGGGAGAGCTATATATATATATCTTGTATTATTATACAAAAATATTACACACACATCATAGACATTTTATATATGTATACATACGTATAGACTATATATGTATATTATATATAGCCTATATATATTATACATATATTTGGTATATATATTATACCAGTATAGTACATAAATATTATATATAATGTATATATATAATTTATAATATATTTAATTTTCTAATTCTGAACATTTTTAGAAATGTGCTTCCTTCTGTTCTATCTCTTCCTGTCATTCATTCAGCAACTATTTAACAAGTGCCTTCTATGCTCCCAGTTCTGTGAGGGCCACAGGTGAATCTAATAATGAGTAAGTCAAACTTTGTCCCAGATACCACGGGGCTTCTAGTCCACTGACAGAAGAAGCCAGGAAATATGAACATTGCACAACGCCTTCTTTAATTATAGTCGTGGAAGTCCTGTGAAGAAGAAACAGAGTGCACAATACTAGCAAACACCATGGGGGGTCATGCACACGCAAACCCACCCACATACTATTAGGTTTGTCTTCTTCTTTAGTTTCCACAGACTTTACAGGGAAAAAAAAGAACCTCTTTGACCCAAACACTGGATGTTGTTAGATCTGGAAGTTGATCAAGAATATTATTAGTTGCATGGGGTTGTCCTGGGTCCTACAATAATATTTAATATTTAAGGAGAAGTTTAAGATGGTGATAGTTTTATCAAATTTGATTTAAAAGAAATAATATACAGTAAAACCACTTTTTTCTCTTATAAGATTCTGTAAAATGAAGAAAATATCTTGAAACTGTGCTAGGTGTGCGTTCTGTCACCTGAGTCAAGAAAGAAACATGTGTTATCTGCTATAGAGTCTAACTGTCCACATTTAACTGTCTACACATTTAACTGTCCAGTTAAAATGATGGCTCAGAAGGGTACATGGAGCATATGTATTGCATTTGGGGGGCACTGTGGATGGGTATGGTGCTTTTATTCCTTTTGGGTATACCCATTTCCAGATTGCAAGGTTCATGATGAGCTCTCCTGGAGTTGACCTGCCTCCCCCAAACCCCTGAAGAAAAAGGGCTATTTTGGGGGTGGGTGACTTAGTCATCTTTGAACCTTTGCAATAATGCAATAAGAATTATGGTGATAGTGATAGGGAAAGTGCAATCCATCTTGCCCGAATACGTTTTTCATGACCATTTTGACTGTGCTGAAATCTACGCATCCCATGCTGATCTGTTCCCTGCTGAACAGTGTGGTTCCAGCTGAGGCTGTGGAGAGAGGGCACGCCAGCCACTGTGCTTGTCCAGAGCGATGACTCTTTCTTTTCAGCTGGCTGGCTGCCAGGCTCAGCAAGAAGGCATGCTGATTTCCCAAATATAATGCTTTGCTGGGGCTAGAATCAAAGCCATCAGGAGTAAAGAGTTTTTTCATCTTTCTTTTCTCCCTGCTTGTATATTCAGTGGGGATTCAGCAGTGAAAACGTGATCAGCAAAAGGCAGATGCCCTGTTATGATCTTTAAAACTCATAAAGATAATTTTCAGGTCTTGATTGTCTAAAGATGATGTGCATATTGATGTAAATATTGGAGTAGGCCTGCAAATCACTTACAATAACTTTCTCACCTGTCTGTTAAGTTTCTTATTTTCTGCCTCTGCAGGATTATGGTTTCTATCTGAAAGACTTGTTGGAGCACTAGAGGCATCCCTGATTTTTCTAGGAAATGTGTTATCACTTTCTAGAAGTTATAATTCAACTGTAACAGTGATGTAGTCCTGTGAGTTATAAAATACAAAAGCCTTTTAAAAATGAGCCAGCACTATTGTGTTGGTCAGAGATCTGTTGATTGAAAGTGACAGTAAGCCAACTAATGTGGCCTAAACCAGAAGATTCATTTATTAGAGAGTTTAAGTGTTGAAAATTCCATCAGGTATGGCTGGATCCAGGAGTCTAAATGACATAATCAGTGCTTTGCACTTCTCTTTTCACAGCTTCACTTTTCTTTACTCTCCATTGCCTTCACTGCTGGACATGTGATGACTCCTGGAGGCTCAGGCTTGCACATCCTTACACCTACTAGATGGCAGGTATAGTCTTTCTGGGTCCCAGGATTCACTCTGATTGGACTAAAATAGGTAACGTCACCAATCTCTGAGCCAATCACTGTGGTCAAACAGATGGAATGTGCTCCTTCTCCAGGCCTCAATCCTATGACCACCCTGGAAAATTAATGTAGGGATGAGTTTAGCTGATTGATGCCACCCAAATCACATTAGCATGAAGTTCAGGAAGGATTCTTCCCCAAAGGAAAACCAGGTTGTCATTTTCAAAAGATTAAAAAAAAAAATGGACACTGGAATGACAAAAAAGAATCAATGTGCATTACTTGTATCATCCATAGAACATCCAAAGACCCTTCCTTCCTGAGCATCCATCTCTCCTCTTGACTTCATCAACTAAGTCGAGCCACTCTGCCTTCTTTTAGGGTCTTGAATGCAGTGAGCTTCGTCCCACCTAAAGTTCTCACTTGGCCTGCATCAGAAAACCCTACGTTTTCTGAATAAGCCCTTCATGTGTATGCCTCCAGTTCAGCTCTTCCCTTGTCTCTCATCCATGCTGCTTGTAGTTCTCGTCATCCTCCAAGGCCCAGCCCCATTACCAGCCTCACTTCTTCCTTCCCCAACTGCTCCTCATAATTCCTTTCTCTCTTTTCTCATGGGTCCATTAGAATTGTGGTCAAGTTGTAGTTTAATTAGGGCACTTACGCATTGGTTTCCTCAGCTAGTCTGCAAGCTCTTCGAGAGTCTGAGCTATGTCTTTTACATCTTTATATAACTTGGGTATAGTCATATCAAAATAGCCCATTAAGAGGTTTTCTTAAAAAGGTAACTGTTTTTAATAGTACCTTAATAAGCCCACTGTACTGCATAATTTATCTAAATACTTTACATTTGTTGTTTCACTTATGCCTCACAAAATCCTGTAAGATACGGATTATTCATTATTAAGCCACTCTACAAATGAATAAACTAAGGCTCACAGAAGTAAAGAAACTTGCTCTTGGATCCCCTCCTTATAAGTAGTAAGGCTAGAATTTGAATCCATATCTCACTGACTCCAAACTCTGACATGTTATCCACTGTGCAAACTGTCCCTTAGCCTGACACTGTGTTTGCTAGTGAAGAACTTCTCAGATACGAATGGGCGTACTAAGGAGATGCCACTTGTCCACTCCGCAATAAACTCTGATTTCCACATATGGAATTCTCTACAACATCAGATAAAGTGTTGAGATACTCGTGCCAGTTTTTAAAGCATCTTTATTCCCTGCTTCACATCTGATCCACCATGAGTACCTGACCTACTGGAATGGGATGGTTTTTTTCTGTAAGAAAAGTTCACACCAAAGTTGGCAATTTTTTTTTTTTTTTTTTCCAAAATGTGTGCGGTTCATGGAGATCACAGTTGTTCCTTCTTATGTAGACAGGGCAGTCTGAGTTGCATCCAGTAGGTGTCACTAGGCTTTCCTTTCCTGACCACAGCCAGAACTCACTTAAGCAGCTGCTGAAAGGGACACGTAGAATGTTGCATTGCTTCCTAAAAGTTAAATCATCCTAGTTGGAGCAGGGTTCCTCCCCAGCTTGCACTCACCTTTCTCTCTGCCCTAGAGCATGGCTACATAGATCAAATACCAGTACTAAATACGCAGGAGGGATGGGTACCCAGCCCCAAGTGTGGCAGATTCCATAGACCGCCCTTGCAGGAGTTGGCTCCTTGGCACAGCTTAGAGCTGATGATGGGAAGGAAAAGATACAGATGCATTTCAAGCCCTTAAGAGGAAAAATGCCTCTGGCAAAGGACGTCTAGATTGGATTGATAGGTTGCGCCAGGAAATGTTTTTCTCTGCATTGGTAGGGCTGCTGAATGCTTTGATCTAGTCACTTGATCTAGGTAGTATCTAGCCACTCAACCAACATTACCCAAAACTCTTCTAAGAATCCAAATGACTGTAGAAGCTAAAAAGGATACATAGAATACAAAGGATACATAGCATGGTTCCTATATTCCTAGGAATTTACTGGCTACTAATACCCATTGATTCAGCCAGTACTAATTGGGCACTTACTGAAGAACTGGGAATAGAGTGTTAGACTACACAAGGCATGATTCCTGCCCCAGTGGAGCTTCCAGCTTAGGAGAGAATACAAACATTAAATAAGTAATGACACAGTTCTAGTGTGTACTAGTATGATTAGCAAGTTAACAAATAATGTAGGAATATATAGCAAGGAAGTCATGTGAGAGTGAGTCAAAGGCCTTCCAGAAGAGATTGTTTTTAAGAGGAGATCCAAAGGTGAGTTGGAATTAAATGGGAGATAGGAGAGGGGGAGGAAAAAGAAGAGAATGATGTTAGATGGAGGAAAGAGTCTATATGAAGGTCCAAAGACAGGATGGAATGAGGTACATTGAAAGCACTAAAAGAAAGTCTAGGGGACTAGTGAGCAAGTGGCAGAAGGCGGCACCGAAAAGACTGATGGAGGCATCTGGGTGGCTCAGTGGGTTAAGGCCTCTGCCTTCGGCTCAGGTCATGATCCCAGGGTCCTGGGATCGAGCCCCACATCAGGCTCTCTGCTTCGCAAGAAGCCTGCTTCCCCCTCTCTCTCTGCCTGCCTCTCTGCCTACTTGTGATCTCTGTCTGTCAAATAAATAAATAAAATCTTTAAAGAAAAAAAAAAAAAGACTGATGGATAGGGCTAGAGGACCCACGACCTTCTACACCTCTTCAAGGAATCCAGAATGTATTCAACAGCAATGAGAGCTGCTGATGGGTTTTTAAGAGCGTCCTAATACGAGGCATTCATTTGTTTAGTTATTCAACAATATTTACTGCATAGCTATATGTGCCAGTGTGCCTAGTGCTGGAGACAAATAGAGATATAAACTGCAATGAAAAATTTAAGAAGTAATTCTGATTCAAGGAGGAGGAAGATAGACAAGTCATCTCAGAATGAAAAAAACCTCCCATAAAAAAGCCATTGGGCATCCTGGCATGTTTCAGGATCTGTTCCAAGCCCTGGAGGTTCAATAGTGAATTAGACTCAGTCATCATCATGAAGAATATTTATAGTATACATTTAAGATCAGGAAGAAAGCTACAGTAAGTCAGAGATTAGAACAAAAACTTAAAGTCAATAGAGAGACTTCATCTCATAGATGGACACTGAGAGTATGGCATAGTTAAAGCAAATATAAAGGAGACAGGCATTTTTTTTAAAGGTTTATTTATTAATTTGAGAGAGATAGAGAGGGGAAAGGAAGAGAAGCCCAAGAGAAACCTCTCACTGAGGATGGAGCCCATCACAGGGCTCGATCCCACAATCCTGATATTATGATCTGAACCTAAAGCCAGAAGTCAGACACTCAACAAACTGAGCCACCCGTGTGCCCCACAGATCCAAATGTTTTAGTGTTTACATTTTTATAGTAATGATCCCACTGACTGTGTCACACTAAGAAAAACCAGGACCTGTGGAGAGATGGCTGGTTTCAGGTCCGAGGCAGGACATGTACAAGATCAGCCTGGGCCAGCTCTTCATACCAGATAGGAAAGAAACAACCAAAGATGAATGAAGTCCTATCCAAAGGACACAGGAACAAGCTTGAGAGGTATCTCACTGACCACATATGGGACAATTTGAACATCAAGTAAACCTCAATTGATAATGACCTGTAAAATTATAAAAATCTATAGACTTGTAATCATGGTTAAAATATATAGACCGCTCCCCAAAAATAATCCAAAAATTCTCGTTGGTCAACATTCAAAGTAACTCCTCACTCTGAAAATTGGCAAGTAATGGGAGTTAATTAGATATTTATTCTGCCTTTCCTGGGTAAGCAGTATTTCAACCTAACCCCAGCCCTAGGTGGAGAAAGTACTTCTTTATAGAATTCCAGTAATACATTTGAAAGGATGGAAGAAATGACAGAATTAAGAAATCGACGTTTTACAATTTGTAATGAAATGATTAATTTAGGTACAGGTTATCAATCAATACAAAAACATTTTTTAATACATGGAGGACTTTGTGAAGGAGATATCAGTTTCTTACATCTGAACTTATGGATCCCTCTAAGCATTAAACTGATCCTAGTAGCAAAACTAGAAATTTTTGCCACTTGAGACAAGATGAAAACCATAGCACCACCTGAGAAGTATTGGTGGCAATAAAAGGTCAGATCTGAATAGAACTTAGAGCTTGTTGTGTTTGTTTACAAGACATATGGAGTATGGGGAAGTAAATGAAATGCCACCATGAAGAAACAAGCAGAAAAATTGAGAAGGTGAAATATTTCTAAACCGTTTTCTTCAGTAAGACAATAGACTAAGGTAAAATAAAATAAGATAAAGTAAAATAAAATAAAATCGGCCCTGCTCTACATTAAAAGATTCTAAGAGACATAACCAAATATAATATGTGGGTCTCATCTGAACGCTATTTCAAACAAGTCAACTGTGAAAAGACATTTTTGATATAATCAGGAAATATGAATCTAATGGATCATAAAAAAATTCAAAGAATTATTGTTGCTTTTGTTAGGGCTGATAATAGCATTGCAGTTACATAATAAAATGTCTGTATGATTTAGAAATGCATACTGAAGCATAAAGGGGTGAAATGGCAGGAGTCCTAAAATTTGCTTTAAAATCCTTGGCCAAAAAAAAAAAAAGAGAGCATGGCCTATGAAGCTAATATGACAAAATCTAGGAAACTGTTTAATTTGGGTGTCATTTATGCATATCCACTATACTGTTCCTTCTTTTTTTTGTGTATGTTTGAAATTACTCATGAAAAATAAAGAGGTCGCATGAATCAGGGAGGCAAAGATCCTCAACACGCAGGTGAAGCACTGGAAACCCCACTGATGGCTGGTTGGTAACCCACTTTGGCTGAGGAAGTAATTCTAATGCTGGGAGTAAATAGCCAGCACTGTGCTCAGAAATCTTGCCCATTTGCCTAGAACTGGAGATGAAAGCTGTGGTTTAACAATTGGCTCCTGGAGGGAAATGGTTTCCAACTGCTGAGGAGATGAATCATCGAGTATCAATAAGGGGGTTGTTCACTAGCTAGGAGTATCCAAGGCCCTGGTTTCTGGCCTTTCTCAAGCCACAGGCAAATCTCAGGCTTGTTAATCAGATGAAAGCATCTTTCCACCTGCTCTTGGTTAGGCTCTAAACAGCAGCTACCCTGCCTTAATGATGAGAGTATGAAACCCTTATATTCTCTTATATATGAGGATATAAAATGTTCCTTTTAATGTGGGTTAAAAGAAACTTACCTTGCCAAATAGAAGCAAATCTGTGGGCAAAAGTTCACACTTAGATGGTGTCTATAATTTTCTTTTCCTATATAATTCGGAGAGGTTTTCTCTGGATCAGCAAAGAGGTGGGAGTGCTAACACAGCTGAGACATAACTAGCTCTATTTTCAGGAAAATGACACTAACTGGCATAACTGCCTACTGCATGGCCGTCACCCTGCTGGTGGCTTTCTAAAAGTTAACTCATTCAGTGCAAGGTAAATGTTCATTAAAAGCAGAACAGTCTGGAGAAATAAGTCTAGAAAACTCAAGGACTAAGACAGCATTGAGTATCTACTGTTTACCTTTCCTTCTCCAGGGATCCAGGGAGAATGGCTACAGAAACACCAGGTACTGGTGATTCTGTAATCATAGATGAAACTCCTAGCCAGGCAGTCCTAGAGTTTTCACTTTATGGAGGAGATGTAAGTAAGAAATTACTATTTGCTTCGGTTAATCAATTATAAAAGTGTCTATGCAGAGCTTGTGAGGAAATTCATTAGGAGGTGGTTTTGTAGGCAGTGGATATTGCCAAGAACAAAATATGTTCACAGAATGAGTTATTTGAAGAGGTTAAAATGTGATCACTATACTGTAATTTCCATGAGAAGCCATGTCTATCTTGATTATCATCATATCACCAGTACCTAACACAGTTCCTGGCCCAGGCTCTTCTGGGCCTCAACAAGCATTAGATGGATGATGGATGGGTGGTTGGATGGATGGATGAATGGATGGAAATGAATTTTCTCTCCTTAAAATGTGGTTCAAACACCTGTTTATTCCTTGCCAAGTAGACTAGAGTCAAGCAAACGCTGAGGTGGAATTTTGTTGTTTGAAAATTATAAATCACAGAAAGACATAGATTCTTAAATGTGTTATAAATTCACTGGTCTTTCATAAATACACTTGGAAAGTGTAGCTAAAACCTCTGCATTGTTCTTTTGATTCATCTTCTGAATCCAATTTGTGCTACAGGTTTCCTCTTCTCCCCAAATCATCCCATTTCCAATCCACACGTTCACCTGCTAAGTTTGGGATTTTGAAATCTTCTCTAAACTTGACCTGTTCTAGACTTCTGTGTTTCTAGAATGTCCCACACACTAATCTGCATTTATCTAATTATTTTCTACCTAACTCTAAATTTCCTCAGATTCCCCATTATCCACAGATTACTCAGAACTGTCCAGTCTTGCAGACTCTGTCATTGGAATCCTCTCTCCTAATGAAATTGGTCTTCCCAGTCTGCCCCAGTAAAAGTCTCTGCTCAAGCTAAAGTAGTACTTAGTTCTGATTTTGGCACGCCATGAAAGACTGAAGCAGCTGTACTCAGTTCTTTTGGTTTCCCAAATGTTTAGGTGTTCTGTTGAGCCAGAAATGCCACTTGTGATGAATCACACATACATACACAGTATGTATACAGTCTTGACAACACAAGCTCTTTGCTAACCTCTCTATCCTAACTCCAATGATCTGAAAGGATCTGTGCATATAAGGAGAATAAGACTGCCTTAACCTCCTCATTTTCCACACTTCCTTCCATGTTAGTGAACGAGGCTGCCAACACAAAATACCATAGACTGGTGGCTTACACAACAGAATTTTATTTTCTTACAATTCTGGAGCCAAGAACTTTGAGATCAGGTGCCAGCATGGTCAAGTTCTATTGAGAGTTTCCCACCTTGTAGATGGCTGCCTTGTTACTGTGTCCTCATGTTGCAGACAGAGTTCTAGTGTCTCTCCTACTTATAAAGTCACTAACCCTATTAGATTAAGGTGCGACCTTTATGACTTCATTTAGCCTTAATTATCTCCTAAGGGCCCTATCTCCAAATAGAGTTGTACTCAATGTTAGAGAATTAACATATGAACTTGAGGGGGACATAATTCAGTCTAGAGCACCTCCCTACCACTGTGCCACCCATTATGCTAGTTGTGTGTATGTCATTTTTGAGCCAAAGCTTAAGTTACAAAATGCCTCATGCATTATGGTAATTAATTTAGAACCAGAAAGCTCAATATCAAAAATTTCTGATGAGTTTAATTTTTTGGATAATCTTTTATTTTGTTTCCCAAGGACTCAGAGATACCTGACACTTCCATAACACTGAATAACAGTCGAGTCCAATGATTTGGGGAGCCTACAGTAGCATCAAGCTTGGGTTCAAGTCATGACACTTATGAAAGACCTTGAGTAAATTACTTAATGCTTTGAAATTTTATTTTCTTATCTGACAATGGAAATAATACCTAATTATTATTAAAGGAATGAAAAATGTACATGCTATGAAGAGCTCAGCATACATGCCCAGCATATAGCATATAGTATAAATTAATGGATGTAAAAAAAAGTCAAATTTATTGAGAATTGACCATGAGGCAGATACTATACTAAGCCATTACTTACATTACGTCATTTATTCTTTACAGTATATGCCTACAAGGTAAGGGCAGTTATTAATTCCATTCCATTTATTGACATTTAAACCCTAGCACCCAGTTTTGTTTTGTTGTTGTTGTTGTTGTTGTTGTTGTTGTTTTTTAACCACTCTATCATGTCACCTCTTAATTAAAAGGTTGAACTAGATGAGCTTTTGGAGCCCCCACCCCAACCTGGACTACTCTAGAATTCAAAGATTATTTCTTCCTTGATATATCTCCCATGGAATTGAGTGGTGGATGGAGCCCATCCTCTCATATGGCCCCAAAGAGTTGTCCACACCCCAACTCTCTTCCCCAGAGAGTTGTCCACACCCACCGAAGTGAACAACCTTCCAGAGCCCTCTACCCTCACTTGATTCCCTTTCCAAAGTTCTGACACACTGGGTTGACTGAACAGGCTATCACAACTGAGTCCTTCCCTAGGATTAGATGTCCTTGTGGAAAGCATCCAGGTACCTTTGTTCTCTTAGCCTGTGAGCTTCTCTTTCTTTTTACCAGGAGAGGTTCAATATAAAGTATAATGTGTGTTGTTTGTATTTTCATTGATGCATGCAATTATTCCAAGATGATGTTCCCTTTGGTTAATTGTATAAACTATAATTATTGCAGGAGGTTATTTTTGACTGTAACTGCTTAAAGGTACAGAAAAGCAACTCTCTTTATCTTCAAATTCAGAAGAAAATTCTACCTCTACCTTTAAGAGAAGCTGAAAGAAATGAGTACCTTTATTTATCTCTACCTGGCTTTGAATGCGCTTTTTAAAAATTGTATTGGTTTGTGCTCAGAACCAGTAAAGCAATAGGGAAAAAATGGAACAAAATGGTTCTTTATGGGTTTCCTATTTTCTCTCTCCACTGTAATTTTTTTTTTTTTAAAGAACATGCAATGCAGTTCTGCCTCTAGATATTCTCCCTTTGTTCAACATTATTGCCTTTGCCACCTGCCTTGAAATGGTCCTTCAAGGTTTTGATAAATCAGTTGCAAAGGTGTCTGGTTTCATTGTAACATCTGTAAGTGCTTTTTCTGAAAGGCTCCTTTTATGCTACCTAGAGAAATTCACCTCAGTGAGTCTTTGGAGAACCCTAAAATCAGCTCTAATATATCAGAAAGGGAAAGGGTATTATTTTTCTCTCCTATCTTTGCTTTGGAAAGGCACTGAGGGCATTTCAGAGGAAGGAAAGCAAGTAATGAAAGGAAAATGATCATTTTGAGAGACTCCTCTGCAACTGCCTTTTTTTTTTCTTTTTTGTACTATGATGCTAAGAAGTTTAAATATGACCTTAGAGACCTATCCCAGCATTCTCCACTAGTCATTCACCCCTACTGAGGTGTTTCCTTTTTTTCACCCCAGCCAGATGAATGAGGAGATGTTACAGGGACTTACAGACACTGACATCTCCCCCAACCCACCAAGTGAAATTGGCATTTGTCCTTTGCAAGCTCATCTCTAGGATCACAGGACAAAGATTCAGAATAGATGGCCACTGGTTAGGTTGGAAGGAATGAGAGGCATTATCTTATTCTCCTGGGTTCTCAGGAATAAAACTATATATATGCCCACCAGATTGTCCCAAACAACCTACAGATCACTGGTGTATAATGGAGATCCACAGAACTTTAACCAAGAAACTAATTTTACCAAATTATCCAAATGTTCATAAATCAATCAATCCTAGGCTGGTCTGTGATTTTTCTGATTGATGAGTCCATGAGCATAAAGACTATCCAAATTCCATCCTGGGGAATTTTATATGGAATTTTCCCCTGAAGGGGACAGAGATCAGTTGTATGAAGATAGTAATTTGGGGTGTGGAATTAGGCAGTCCATGGAACTGGATGTAGAAGAGACTTGCTTCTTTCTCATTTCTGGATTCTGAGCTAAGAGAAAACTTGGCCACACGGACACAGACTGAGAACAAGAAGCACCATCCAACCTGCACTCTAAGGGAGCAAGAGCAGCACGAGAAGAACGAGAAGACCTCGTCTTCAGGTTCACTCTTGCATCTGAGCTCCAGCCCCAAGAAACAAGTTCTGAGCCTCTGGATAGAGTAGAGAAGCGTTTCTTGCTGGGAACTTCTGGCAAGAGCCAGATCTAAAACCTTTTCTGACTCACCCACCAAGGCACATGAGTGGGTTTAAGGTCCAAATGCCAATTCCATCCTAATTCCATCCTGCATGAATTGCAATAATTGATTGCTGAGAGCTACAAACTCAGATGCCTAGTAGTTCTGCCATGTCATACACTTAATGTGTACACTGGGAGAAGCAGTGATTGGAATTTGAGTAATCTGGAACTCAGCTATCTTGGGTATTGTCCTTGAGGGGACAACTGAGTCCCATTTTTTCTAACTGGTGACTAAGACATTCTTCTCCTCCCCTCTTCTTCCTCCATCTCATCCCTTTCTTACTCCTGAAAATTGTCATTGATCATACCAATACTGTTTATTGGCTATGGCCTATTCATTGATATACCAACAAGTCTTCAAATTCTATACATCTAGAACTAAACCCATCATCTTCCACCCTTGGCCAAATTCTTGCCTGATCTGTCTTTACGTGCCACTACTCATTCTCCTATTTATCAAAACTCAAAATTTCAGCATCCTTTTGGATTTCTTCCCTGGTCACAAACTTCCTATATCTCCCACCTTTACAACCTCTCATCTCTATGCCTTCTTTATTTACCAGAGCCATTAAGGAACTTCTTACCTTCCTTGCAGACAGAAGGTCCTAGAGCACCATTATTGGTTTCCCTGCCATCTGTCTATTCCAGCTAAAATAAACCCTGCACACTTGCCACACAAGTAATCACCTCATATTACTGTTTTGAATATATCAGTTATTGTTCAAAATCCTCAGTAATTCACTACTGCTTATAATGCTGAATCTAAACATAGTTGATTCTCATTAGGCACTGTAATTATACTCTATAAGATCACTCTGAATGCTGAATTAGTAAATACTGAGCCATTGCTCCTAGGTTCCTGAGAGCTTTTAGCCATTCACTTTTATCAACCCATCTATACATAATCTTCTTTAAGTGTTAAAATGCCCCTTTTTTAATACATGCTGTTGGTTCATGAACATTGAACTCATAACCAACAGCACTATAAGTCATGTATTTTTTCTGTAAGACACATAACAGCCTTCTTCCTCTTAAGGAAACTAGACAACATTTCAACACTATGCTTGGGGGACATTCAACACCAATGCAAAATATCTGGCATTAAATATATTGTAAAAAATGATACCTGATTACTGTGTGAAAGCTATGGGTGTCAAGTGGCTCAGGTTTTTTGCTACTCCGCACATGTCAATGAATGACCATGAAAGGGCCATGAGTATTGACTTTTGGGTTAAAAATAAATTCTAGTAAGTAGGAAAAACTTCAAATATGGAATCATGAATAACGAGGATTAACTATGCCCCATTTTGGATTGCAAAGCCTCCAATAACAAGGTCATTGCCTCTCTCTCTAGTATTACATCCCATTATATCCCTATACCCCACTCCTGCTCAGATGCTCAATCTTTCTGAATTTGCTTCCTATTTTTCTGCCTTTTCTTTCTTCATGCCACTCCCTATTTGTGGCATCAATTAATAATTTTTCAGTTGCAAGCAACAGATATTAGTGAGTACCATCTAAAGAAGCACAACAGAGTATTAATGAGAAGAGTGGCTCACAGACTAAAACTGAGAAATCAAAAACCAGGAAGGCTATGTGCCAGGGAAGCTGAGAGATCCAAGCAAAGGGGGCCCATGGACTTTCTAAGATGCTATCTTCTGCATGACTCCACCCCAGCTAATTCCCTATTACTCCCCCTATCTTATGCCTCCAGTTTTCTAATTCTTAGGAGAGACAACCTGATTGGCCTATTTGAATAAATTGTCTCTTACCCTCAAGGTGTCTCAATCCCAGTAGATAAAATAAGGTGGAATGATAATGGAGCTAATCTGGCTCATTTGCTCACCACTTTGGACAGTGTGACAGAGTCCTTCACCAGTGTAAGACTGGAATCAGGTCTGCTCAGATAGACACAATAATCATTGAACTTTTTTTTCTTCATATCCATAGTCTAGAATTCTACTTATCCTTCAATTTCCATCTGAATATATTGCATCATACTCATATTCATATTCAGTCCTATTGTATAGCTATATGAAAAACTTTCTTATCATTCATTCACTTACATATTTAGCAAATATACATTAAGTACCTACCGCATACAGAGATTGTTCTAAGCCTCCCTTGCTCTGGCCTTCTAGAGGGCAGGGACTATGGCCTGTTCATCTTGAAACACCGGCAGAAACTAATAATGGGCCAAATAAATTCCACATGGAATGGCCCATATCCGAGCAGCTTGATTTTATTCAAGAATGAGTTATTTTTTAAGAGTCATGGAGCTTGGTGTAGTTGACTTCCTAGTCAACATTATAACCAATTTTTTCTGTAATTCACTGATGTTATATAATTTACCTCAGAGTGACTCAGGTAGAAGAATTAGATACAACACATTACATAGCAGAATAAAAATGTACACACACAACACACCAGATTCCAGAGGAAAAATTCCAGAGGAAAAATTCTCAAAGGCTTCATAAAACATAGTACCAAAAGAGATTATAGAATTCTTTTCTCCAGTTCTGTTAAGATCCATTCACTACTTCAAGTAGCTTATCTATTTGTCAAGAATTAGCACAGTAGGGGCACCTGGGTGGCCCAGTGGGTTAAGCCTCTGCCTTCAGTTCAGGTCATGATCTCAGGGTCCTGGGATTGAGCCCCGCATCGGGCTCTCTGCTCAGCAGGGATCCTGCTTCCTCCCTCTCTCTCTGCCTCCCTCTCTGCCTACTTGTGATCTCTGTCTGTCAAATAAATAAATAAAATCTTAAAATAAGTAACCATGATAGGAGTTGTAAAGTTCAGCCGACATCCCCAAGAAATGATATCCCCCAATACAATGGCGGGGAGGATATACAATGCATAGTATACTGCCTATACTCTGAATTTCTTTATGGGCCAGAGGATCAAAATCTGGACTCAAAACAAAGAATTTATATCATTCTTGAGACTATTCAAAGCTCTTTTCTAAGATAAGATACAGTCTTTGTCCAGCAAGCCTGTGATGAAGTGGGATGTGTTCTGGATGAGACAGGAAGTCCACATCTTAACCTCTCAGTTCAGCAGGCCAGCTCAGCCTCTTGCATGACTAGCCATTCAGCGTACATTTTGGCTGATAGTCTTGACTGTCTGCATTCCTGAAATTTGTACTTTCCCAAATTGACTGCAACTCAGTACCTACCAAAGGCTCTCTTAAAGCCTTTAATTTGCAAGAAAGGGTCTAAAAGAAATGTTAAGAAATATCTTCCTTCTTCCAGGTTCTCCAAGTGAAGTCCCTGTCATAAAGCAAAGTACCTGGACCACAATACCTAGGCTTCTTATAAATGTCTTTGTGGATTTTTACCACTCTCAACTTTTACAGACAACTGACCCTCAAAAAAAAATTATTTTAATCATGTTTTAAATTTATTTTTATAAGACATTTTTACTTTAAATAAAATAAAACATTTTATTTTTATAAGACATTTTATTTTTATAAAAACATTTTTTTAATTTATATTTTATTTATTTTCGGCATAACAGTACTCATTATTTTTTCACCACACCCAGTGGCTCCATGCAATTCATGCCCTCTATAATACCCACCACCTGGTACCCCAACTTCCCACCCACCCACCAATTCAAACCCCTCAAATTTTTTTTATAGTCCATAGTCTCTCATGGTTCACCTCCCCTTCCAATTTACCCCAACTCCCTTCTCCTCTCTAACTCCCCATGTCCTCCATGCTATTTGTTATGCTCCACAAATAAGTGAAACCATATGATAATTGACTCTCTCTGCTTGACTGATTTCACTCAGCATAATCTCTTCCAGTTCCGTCCATGTTGCTACAAAAGTTGGGTATTCATTCTTTCTGATGGAGGCATAATACTCCATAGTGTATATGGACCACATCTTCCTTATCCATTCGTCCATTGAAGGGCATCTTGGTTCTTTCCATAGTTTGGCTACCGTGGCCATTGCTGCTATAAACATTGGGATACAGATGGCCCTTCTTTTCACTACATCTGTATCTTTGGGGTAAATACCGAGTAGTGCAATTGCAGGGTCATAGGGAAGTTCTATTTTTAATTTCTTGAGGAACCTCCACACTGTTCTCCAAAGAGGCTGCACCAACTTGCATTCCCACCAACAGTGTAAGAGGGTTCCCCTTTCTCCACATCCCCTCCAACACATGTTGTTTCCCGTCTTGCTAATTTTGTCCATTCTAACTGGTGTAAGGTGATATCTCAATGTGGTTTTAATTTGAATCTCCCTGATGGCTAGTGATGATGAACATTTTTCATGTGTCTGATAGCCATTTGTATGTCTTGATTGGAGAAGTGTCTGTTCATATCTTCTGCCCATTTTTTGATATGTTTGTCTGTTTCGTGTGTGTTGAGTTTGAGGAGTTCACTATAGATCCTGGATATCAACCTTTTGTCTGTACTGTCATTTGCAAATATCTTCTCCCATTCCGTGGGTTGCGTCTTTGTTTTTTTGACTGTTTCCTTTGCTGTGCAGAAGCTTTTGATTTTGATGAAGTTCCAAAAGTTTATTTTCGCTTTTGTTTCTTTTGCCTTTAGAGACATATCTTGAAAGAAGTTACTGTGGCTGATACCGAAGAGATGACTGCCTATGTTCTCCTCTAGGATTCTGATGGATTCCTGTCTCACGTTGAGGTCTTTTATCCATTTTGAGTTTATCTTTGTATACGGTGTAAGAGAATGGTCGAGTTTCATTCTTCTACATATAGCTGCCCAGTTTTCCCAGCACCATTTATTGAAGAGACTGTCTTTTTTCCACTGTATATTTTTTCCTACTTTGTCGAAGATTATTTGCCCATAGAGTTGAGGGTCCATATCTGGGCTCTCTACTCTGTTCCATTGGTCTATGTGTCTGTTTTTATGCCAGTACCATGCTGTCTTGGTGATCACAGCTTTGTAGTAAAGCTTGAAATCACGTAGTGTGATGCCCCTAGTTTTATTTTTGTTTTTCAACATTTCCTTAGCGATTCGGGGTCTCTTCTGGTTCCATACAAATTTTTGGATTATTTGCTCCATCTCTTTGAAGAATACTGGTCGAATTTTTAATCACATGACTGCCTTCTTTCTTTCAATTTTTTTCTTGAATGTACTGTATACTAGATACTCAGTGTCCTTTATACAAACACCTACAGGATAAATTCTTCCGTCAGTGGAATTCAAAGACAAAGTTTGCCCCTGTAGAATGAATTTGAAGTTTTCTTGTCATCAAATAATAAAACATTATGCAACTCATTTCCCTTTTTGTCTCTTTTTTGTTCTAGAAAATTCAAGGTCTGAATTCTGACATTGAGTTTGTCTATTGTAAAGTCATTCCTTTCTGAGGGGTGAAGAGATTTGTATCCCCTTTTCCCCTCCCTTTATTGCTCTATAGTATGCAGTGTTTAATTTTTTGAAGCTGTTTCAGACCTTCAGACACTTTAGAAATAGGTGGGAGATAATCTTAAACCAACGCAGATCTAATTTGTGATCCTTCCCCCATTAATTCAGTCTCCTGTCAAGATCCAAAATCAGGAGTAATATCTCCTTGAGTGCTTGTTCAAATGCTATTCAGCACTGGGAAAAGGGGGGAAAGTAATCTGTGTTTTACTTTCTCAAAGATGCAGCCAGTATGAACATTTGTCTGAACATCAATAACAATTAGATCTTAATTGTAAGGATATGTTCCAAGTAACATTCCATTCCCGAAGGAGCAGGTTTGGGTAATTTGAGCCTCAGATTAATTTTGTCCTTTGCCGTGAAAGTCATGCTAATAGTGGATACTAATCAAGTTCAATGTGATGAGGTAGAGGTATAGAGGTATAGATCCTGGACTTGCATCAAACCTTTGCAGTCCTCTTGGCTGATTAAAACCAGACCTATGGAAGAGGAACATTATGTGCTTACTGTTATATTATATTATTATTGCATGTAATTATTTGTGTAGCCCATATTTATACAATAATAATTTAATGAATAAGGTTAGTCAGTTCTTGTAACTCTGATATGATTTCAAACCCTTTGGTTGTCTCTCTCTGCACTGAGAATAAAATCAGAACTCCCTGTATAGCCTATAAGCTATAGGAATGACTTAGCCCCTGCCTAGTCCCCAGGCTCATTTATTTCCAGTACCTTCTGACTCACTCTGTTCCATTTATACTCCAGTCCTTTCTGTTCCTTTAACTTCATATCTATGTCCTTCAACTTCATATCTGTCATCACAGCATCTTATGTGCTTACTGTTCTCTATACCTTCCTGTCCCCCCATGTCTGGTTCTTCCAATCTCAGCTAAAACAATTATTACATCTCCTGGGAAGATGCCCAATCATTGTCTATCACAACACTTTCCTATTTCCTTCCCAGAACTTGTCATATCTGTCTTGTTCACTGTCCATTATATATATATATATATATATATATATATATATATATATATATACTAGTAGTAGTAGTAGTATGTCTACTACTACTATAATAAGCTTCATGAAAGCAGTACCTTACACATATTGAGATCTTTGCATGTAGCTAAGAGCTTTGTTCCTTTTCTTAGATTATTTTGTGGATTGATACAATTGGACCTCCCCAACTCTCAAATGACAGAACAATCCAAAATCAAAAAAGATAGCACATTAGAACCAGAACATCCCTTAGAAGTGATCTAGTCCTTCATTTCATTGAGAACAGAATTTACACATAGAGAAGTGATGTAACTAACCCAAGGTTCATGATGCTAAGACTAGACTGGGACTCTAGTCCAGGCCTCTTATTACCCTTCAGTAAATGCTCTATTTCTTTGGCACCTGTCACCACTGATCTTCCAATGGGTAAAACTTGGCCCAGTTAGGATAATTGAACTGTCCAGGTCTAACCAGACTTTTCTGGTTTTATCACTGAAAGTATCATGTCCCATGAACCCACTCAGTCCTAGACAAATTAAATGGCTGGTCACCCTAAATGGGCCAGTGTCTTATGTTGTGATGTCATCCCGAGTGTTCATGTTGATACATCTTCTCTCCTCCCAGGGTGTGTATTACTACAGGTAATAAAATATGAGCAGTACATGCTCAGATCAACTAAGATGATATTTCCTCAGAAGCTATCACTAGCTACTGATCATCAACTGAAAATCAACAAGCCCAATGTTAGTAGACAGGCCTTGAATTTAGAAACCTTCCTCTTTTTATCAAGAATCTAGGACCCAACAGAATATTCTCTTGGAACAAATGTGTCTTAGTCTGCTCAGGCTGCAGTAACAAAATACTATAGGCTCTGTAGTTTAAGCAACAGAAATTTATTTTCTGACAGTTTTTATAGTATTTTGTTATAGTATTTTGTTATAGTATTTTGTGTTCATAGTGGGTAACCTGCTGGGAGTATCTTTGAGAACAGCAATGAGTATTGACTCTTATTGAAAATATTATACTTGTGCCTTGTATAGGGCTTCCAGGGCCACTATAACAAGATACCACAAACCAGATTGCTTAAATAACACAAACTTATTTCCTCACATTTCTGGAAGCTGAAAGTCTGACACTAAAGTGTCAGCAGGTTTGCTTCTCCTTGGCTTGTAAATGTCTGTCTTTGTGCTGTATTTTCACATGCTTTTTTCCCCTAGTATATGGGAATCATTGGTGTCTCTTACTCTTCTTAAAGGAACACCAGTTACATTGGATTAGGGCCCCACCTTTATGACCTCTTTTAACTTTAATTACCTACTTAAAGGCCCTACCTCTAAATACTATTATATTGCAGATTAGGGCTTTAATATATGAATTACTGGGGATTCACAAAAGGTAAAAAGGAAAAAAAAATCACAGAAGATAAAGATTCATGGGGTTCCTGGGTGGCTCAGTCAGTTGAGCATCTGACTCTTGATTTCAGCTCAGATCATGATCTCAGGGTTGTGTGATGGACCCCTACATCCATAGAACTCCATTTTCAATGCAGAGTTGGCTTCTGTCCCTCTTCCCTTGCTTGTTCTCTCTCTCAAATAAATAAATAAATCTAAAAAAGATAAAGATTCACAAAATATAAAGAAAAGAGAATCAAAGCACACAACTATGGAAAGTCATCAGTTCACAGAGGAAAATAGCAAGAAAGAATGTAAAGGATAGGGAACTACAAAACTAGAAAACAGTTTCTAAGATGAAATGAGTAAGTTCTTATCCAAAAATAATTACTTTAAATGGAAGTGGTTTCAATTTTTCAGTCAAAAGGCAGAAAAAGCATGGCTCAATATATAACACCTCTAAGAGACTCACTTTAGCTTTACTAACACACAAGGCTCTAAAAGAATTGAAAAAAAAAGGTATTCTATGCAAGTGGAAGCCAGAAGAGCTGTGGTAACTATACCTATATCTAAGAGAACAGACTTTAAGCCAAATATGATAACAAGATATGATAATAATGACATTCTTTTTAGAGTCAACTCAAAAAGAAGATATAATAACCCTAAGTATATATGCACCCATTATTGGAGTATCTAAATGTATTAAATACTAACAGATCTGATGGGAGATATATACAAAAGCAAAAAAAAAAAAAAATAGTAGGAGACTTTAATACCCCACTTTCAACAATGCGTAGATCATCCACGCAGAAAATTAACAAGGAAATTGTGATGCTTGAACCATACTTTAGACTAAAAGAACCTAAGGCATATACAGAATATTCCATCCAACAGTGGCAGAATACACCTTCTTCTAAGTACACAGGCAATATTCTCCAGGATAAATCACAAAACAAGTCTTAGCAAATTTAAGTTTGAAATCATACCAAATATCTTTTAAACCACAATAATATGGAACTAGAAATCAACAATAGGAGGAAAGCTAGAAAATTCACAAATATGTGGAAATTAAACAACACACTCCCGAGCAACCAATAAGTCAAAGAAGAAATAAAAAAATATCCTGAAACAAATAAAAATGAAAACACAACATACTGAATCCTATGAGATGCTCCAAAAACAGTTCTAACAATAAATGCTTTCATTGAGAAAAAAAGATCTCAAAAGAACAATCTAACTCAAGGACCTATAAAAAGAACAAACTAACCACAACTAACAAAAGGAAGGAAATAACGAAGATCAGAGCAGAGCAGAAATAAATGAAACACAGACCAGAAATAAAATAGAAAATTTCAACTAAACCAAGAGCTGATTTTTTAAAGATAAACAAAATTGAGAAATATTGAGAAATATTAGCTAGATTAAGAAAAAAAAAAAGGAAAGACTACAATAAATAAAGCCAAGAACGAAGGAAGAGACATCACAACTGATACCACAGAAATGTAAAGAATCATAAGAGACTACTATGAATAATTACACACACACAACTGGATCAACTGGAAGAAATGGATAAATTCCTAAAAACTGCAACCTACCAACAATGAATCGTGAAGAAATAGAAAGTCTAAACAGACCAATAATGAACAAAGAGATTGAATTGGAAATCAGAAACCTCCCAACAAAGAAGAGTTCAGGACCAGACAGTTTCACTAGTGAATTTTACCAAAAGGTTTTTTTTTTTTTTTTTTTTTTTTTTTAATTAATCCCAATCCTTCTTAAACGCTCAGAAAACTGAAGAGGAGAGAATACTCCCAAACCCATTTTATAAAAGCAGTGTCATCCTGCTATTTAAACCAGACAAGGACATCACAAGAAAAGAATATTATCAGCCAATATTCCTGATGAACATATATTTGTATTTCCTATGGAACTGAAAAACTGTTCTCCAAAGCTAAGTGGAAAAGGTACAGTTATTCCTCATCTTCTCCAATACTTAGTATTGTCAATCCTTCTAAACTTAACCATTCTTAAGTGTGTATACAATGTCTCTGTGTTAAGAGGACAAAACCCTTTTCCAGAAGCCTTCCAGCAGACTTAATATATTGGTTGTGGCTTGGTCTCATGCCTATTGCTTAGCTACAAGGGCTGTGTCTTATGTCCATGCCTTAGAAGGTGTGGTGCTTTCAGCCTCTAGAGTAGGCGATGATTATTCAGCAAAAATGAAGAGAAATGAAATGAGTGTTATGGACAACTCTCAATGCTTCCCCAGCATCCCATGGCTCACTGGTTTAGATCTACCGCAAGCTGCTGAATGTAGTGATATGGACTTGATAACTGAGTTCTTTTAAAAAGAGGATAAAAAGGCAAAGCAGACTCAAGTTCTGCGTTTGGGTTCTTAGAGACAGTTGGCATTGTTGGGAAAGGTGTAGAGCCAGATTTGGTTCACACACACTGTATTTGCAGAATCAGACTCCTTTGACCCACAGCCCTTTCAGTGGTCCCTGAGATTTTGAAGTACAGTTCAGTTTTCCTGATTCTTTCAAGAACTTTACAAGTTATCTGGAGGGAACAAAATCACCCCTACCCTGAGGAAATCAAGAGTGAGTGGATCAGAATTGGTTGTCATCACATCATTAGTTCAAGTAAGAGATAAAGCAAGAATCCTTGTACCTCCCCACTCCTTTGGGTCTTGATGAACACTCTAGTTTCTTTCCTATCAAGAGTGCCTTCTGAAAGCACTGGTGTTTGAATGAAAACCTTAGGAATCGTCAGGGAGATACTCTTCCAACAGTCTCCAGTGTGTTCCCAAGTCTTAGGCATGTATTTGCAGAGAAAGACTATCTACCTTGCTAGTCAAATTCAAGTCAATCATCTCTCTTCTTGGGTGTTTCAAGACAGTGACAATATAATGGTAAAAAGCCTTTGTTACAGTCCATGTCACACATTAAAAATATGAGCATGATAGGAAATGATCTCTATTAACCAGAGTTTGATCTCCATTTTTATTTATGCAGATACAAAAGGCTATTTGGATTAGTAATTATGTTTTTGGCATTTCCTGGGGTTTCAAATTACTTACTGGAAACAGCCTGCTGAATTCAAATACTGGATTCTAAATTTCTTATTCATCTCTAAGCCATTGCTCAACAAAGATAATAGAAATGCTGCACCAGTAAGTAACAACTTGGAATGGAAAGTAGATCATTGGAATTCAGAGTGGATTTTTAGGATTTTGGTAACAGCTTCTTACAAAAATTTTAGTGGACTTACCATGTAACTGAGACAGATTTGAAGTTTCCGTTTGTTTTTGTTTTTGTTTTCTTTTTCAGTTCTGTTATTATGGAGTTGTTTGTTTCTATGGAAAATCTAGCATTTTTTTCAAGTCTTGCCAAGGATATGTCTGTGTTATGTAATTTACCAACATGTGCTTCAGTTCGGTTTTCAAATTTCATTATGCCTACTGCCATGTATAGCAGTGGGTGCATGTGTGTGCAGAGAAAGAGAGAGACTCTTTCAAAATTGCCTCAAGAAGATACTCAATATCCAGCCGGTAGTAGTCTATGAGAGCCAATTTCTTAATAGGGAAGGAGATAATTATGAGCATGAACACAGTACTTTTGGGACTCCGTCTCTCAGATTCCCTGGAGAACATATGTTCTCAGAGCCCAGAGGGAGATTTCTGCCACCCCCACTCAGCATGCCCTCTGCATAACAGGCTGACTCTGAGATAAGGGAGAGAATCATTCTTCAAACAACCCTTTCCCTATCTTCCACTAATGATAATGGCAAGTTCGGTGCATTGCTGTCCTACTTTAAAAATCTACTCGTGTGTGTGTGTGTGTGTGTGTGTGTGTGTGTGAGAGAGAGAGAGAGAGCGAGAAAGAGAGAGAGAGAAGGTAGGGGGAGAGAGAGAGAGAGAGGCTATCTTCTACTCAAAAACAGAAAAAAGGGGGCACCTGGGCGCCTGGGTGGCTCAGTGGGTTAAAGCCTCTGCCTTCGGCTCAGGTCATGATCCCAGGGTTCTGGGATTGAGCCCCACATCAGGCTCTCTGCTCAGCAGGGAACCTGCTTCTCTTCCTCTCTCTGCCTGCCTCTCTGCCTACTTGTGATCTCTGCCTGTCAAATAAATAAATAAAATCTTAAAAAAAAAAAAAAAAAACAGAGAAAAAGCATAAGGCATAATGCTCATTTCCTCCCATTACAACTGGCTTTATGTTCCTAGGTCAAGAGGCAGGAGTCTTATTAACCAAGGGTTAGCTCCATGCACATATTAACCTTGTTGCATTTTTATCTTTATCGCTTCTTCTCTTTCCCCCTTCCCAGTGTTCTGATCACACACTCCCCAACTTCATGGCTCTCCCTCCCCTCCTCCATCACTAATGCCTGGGAGGGGGTCTGATTAAGTACCAGTTCCCATTGTAGAGGTGACTCGAAGCAATGATACTCCGCATTTTCCCACACAACACACGTGATGGATGCCACTCACAAGCCAGACATACCTGCTGAAGATCTAAAGGGGCATGTATAATTCCCAGCCCCCAGCCAGTGATAACTCCTCCCTTTTCTCTCACAAGCATAGACAAAAATCTAAATGCAGGTAATTAAGAGAAAGCTACTGCAGGGATAATGTTGAATCTTCTTGAATGTACAAAGAGAAATAATTTGCATGTTGCATTACTTTAAATGTAATTAGCGATAAATTACTTCTGTTACATTTTACCACTGTAACTCTTAATGCTGGCTTTCCTTTCCAGATTGTTTCTCCATCCTTCCCATTCTACTTTGTGCCCTGGGAAGATCTTTTTGATCTGCTTCTCCTCTGTTTCTTTATCTTCTAGCCAGTGGAGACAGTATCAGAATCTTGCCTGGAGAAAAGGGAAGTTATTGCATTTGTTCTCATCTCTTTCTCTGCTGGCCATGGACCCTCTTCCAAAGGCCACTTGACTCCTGGCAGGGAGCGTTCTTCCATACTGGCAACCTTCACTGTAGCTACAGCTCTCTCCAGTGTCCAAGAATGATACCCTCCTCCATTCCCCCAGGGGTAAGGAAAGAGGGGACTTGGAGACGTCCTTGTTATTAACCCAGGGGTGCTTAACCAACTTGGGTTGGTTGCTGGTTCCTCCTAACTTTGTTCATACATTTGTAACACAGTCGAGTGTTCTACTGCGTCCTCTCTTCCCTGCAGGACCCTAATTTTACAGTTGAGAACAAATTGCTTAGATTAACACCCCTCCCATGAGTTCTGATGCTTAATAGGACATTGTTCTTGGTAATGCATGAAGACCAAAATCCCCTGATGTATAAAAGGAATCTCTCTAAAGTGGTGGATTTGGATTCTGGCAACTGAGAGTTAAATTATTTGAGTATGAGATATCTATTCCTCATTAGTACAGCCTGTATGGCCTTTATCTTTCTGAACTCCTAGAGCACAACTTTCTTTCCAGGCTTTTTCTCTTTACCAGATACTCTCTTTTGATCTATATTTTAAGGATCAAATTTATGGCCAAGAATCCATAAAGCCTTTCTTGACCCATGTTTTCCCTCCTTAATCCACTATCCCAGAGTTTAAAGCAATCCCTCAGGGAACACACCCAACACACACACACACACACACACACACACACACACACCTTATAACAACTGTAATTTTCATACTCTAAATATTAATTCTCACTATTCACCAGACCTCAGACAATGATGTTATTCATGATCTGAGTTTGTCTCTTGTATAAACTGGCATTACAGTAAATAATGTAAAAGCACGTCATTGACTTCAGAGTCAGAGGAGTTGGGTTGGAGGCTTAGATCTTCCACTAGCCCACTGTATGTGTATGTGTTGTCTAACTTTGCTATACATCTGCTTTCTGAAAGGAGAAATATATAACAATATTCTCATACAATTGTGAGATATATTGGGATATTTGTCATGTTTTTAAGATTTGTGTTTGTTGCATAGCCAATGCTAAGTAAATATTAGCTAAAACAAACACAGAAGGAACAGGTTGAGTTTTTTCCAGTGAGCTCCATGAAGGTAACAGACTGTCTTCACATCTTTGTGTTCTCCTCAATTAGATTTCCAATATATCCTATGGAGATAGTAACTGTAGCCATCAATGAGACCAGCCTCATATAAAAATTTATTCAGGCTACTTAGACCTTCCTTGGTAGAAACCATGTTTTAAAAGTTTCCAACCAGTCCTTTGGGTCCCTGGATGTGCTTTTTCTTTCTGCTTAATTCACTCAAATCATAGATGCCCACTCTTGCATTTATAGGTTGTCTTTTCATTATTCTTTTAGCAAGGAATCTAAATTCCCTTCTCCATATTTTGCCATCCTTGTTCCAGCTTTTTGGAAGCTTCATACAGGTATTTATCTCCTTTGAAGATTATTTTCACATTGCTTTAAGAGCAAAGGGCGCAGTTCCTGCCAAATCTAACTGCAGAGGATAGAGGAGATCATTAGTTGACTAAATATTTCCACAACAAAAGTTGGGAAATTTCACCCCAAGGGTATTGGTATTTCCAGCCATTCTCTATGGATCAACAATTAGACCAAGTTCATCTATCAATTATGAAACAGCCCAGAAAGAATTTGGACTTTTATTTTTGCCAAGCAGCAAAACAAACTGAAAAGCGTGGAAAATACCACACAAATGCCCAAATTAATTTATTTCTGTGTCTGTGACTGTTTTCCCTCTTCACCAGTCAGAAGTTACTGAATCCAAGTCAATATTTCTTTTACCACCTACTATGTGATAGGCAGTCTGTATACCCACTAAAAGAACTCTTTTGAAATGAAGTCTAATTTAATTAAAACCATCCCTATGATGCATCTGCGTTATTTGAAAAAAGTAGATTCTTTTCTTTTTGGCCAGAATGGTCTCATCTGTGAATGAATTCACCAGCTACAATGGCTTCAGGTTCTCCAAAGATGGTAGAGTGGACTGTCCATAGATTCTGGAGTCACTTTTCATCCTGGCTACAGTTACCAGCTCTGTGGCTGAGTAAGTTGTTTTGTCTGTGTGATCCTCTTTCCTCCACTGAAAAATGAGTGTAATAGGATTTACCTCACTATGCAGAGCTGAAGGATGAATGCAATAGGGCAGGCAAATAGCAGTTTCCCTCATCACTTTATATTCATGCATTTTACATATCATCTAGGACATGCTGGAACAAATGCAAGCCCTACATAACTTGGTTTTTGCTTCCTTATTTAATGACCACAAGAGCAGAAATTTGACCTGATTTATTTTGTGTATCTTCTATTTCTATGAAAGAAATAACTTGGGCTTTGATATGAGATTATTGAAATTTATCTTTTGATTACAGGAGGGAAGTCCTTGTCTTGAATCCTACATGCACATCTATCTCAGATTAGTAGATTAGTGAAAATTCGGATAATAGCCAACGTAAACCTTTAGTGCTAAGGTTCTAAATAAATTGAGTTCTGAGGCTTTATGTCTTTTTCTTCCACTTAAGTGGGAACTCTAACCGCCTATTCTGGGGAAATCTCCTTTGAAGAAGGCCAGGCCTGTTGGTGGGTACCATGGTGCTAGCTGTGGAAGACAAATTAGGCTAATTTAAGTAACAAAAATCCCCTAGATTGGATATTGGATAGCTCACAACAGAACTAAGGTCAGAAATTGGGGGGTGAGGGAAGACAAACAAATAAGGGAGGTTGGGCACCATTAAGATCCTGTGGCAGAAACAGTCTTTGTGGACTGATGCCACCAACCTTGACACTTTTGAGAAGATGTTAAGTTCTAGCAGAGCTACCATAATTAATCTCTGTTTACTCCTGTATAGTTGGGCTACATTCTTGAGATTCATGTCCTAGTTATGCAAAGGGAGAGAAGAGGGACTTTGATTTCAAGCTACCATGATTCTTTAAAAATATGTAGGTAGTTAACAATATATAGGTATAATTGAAAATTGCTAAAAGAGTAGATATTAAAAGTTTCCATTACAACACAAACATTTGTAACTATGTGAGATGATGGATGTTAACCAAATGTAGAGTGGTAATCATTTTGCAACATATACATCTACAAAATCATTTTGCTGTACACTTAGCTAATACAATGTTGTGTCAATTATAGCTCATACTCTCATGAACCCACATAGAAATGTGTTCTCTGAAAGGCTATGGCTGCATTTGGACAGACATAAACTTTCTAGGATGATCTGGCTGTGCACCCTGTATTTAACTGAGTCTGGCCTCCAAATTTTGTCACACTCAGTGGTGAAATTTCTCTGGAGCCCTGTAAGATTACCAGTGAGCATATCCATGCAGTGAGACATCTATGATGGAGACACTGATGTTGACTTACGCTCAAACATGAAAACTGGAATACGAGTTGCTGAGGTATTTGAAGACATCATGTTAAAAGCTTCTTGTTTGACTTTCAGTGCTGAACAGTGTTTGTTTGTTCCCTTCATTTCAGGCCACAGAAGATTAGTTTTGCCAGAATAAGAGAGATAGCTAAAAGGCAAAATAGCAGCTAAATGAAAAGTACTTTGATGAAAGTGCATTGCGGTAGATAAAAGCATTTATTATGTTTGGAATCATTTAGGCCTGGGTTGGAATCCAGCCCTCCAACTCTTTTCAGGATGACAAGTCTTGGTATGGTGATTTAAAGTTCTGTGAGCCTCATCTATAAATACGGATAACAGTGTCCCCTAGAAATGGACGGTTGTGAGCATGAAAGATGATCTATTTAAAGCACTCAGCTGGGGCACCTGGGTGGCTCAGTCGTTAAGTGGCTGCCTTTGGCTCAGGTCATGATCCCAGGGTCCTGGGATCGAGTTCCGCATCAGGCTCTCTGCTCAGCGGGAAGCCTCCCTCTCCCACCCCCCCTGCTTGTGTTCCCTCTCTTGCTGTCTCTCTCTGTCAAATAAATAAATAAAATCTTCAAAAAATAAAAAATAAAGCACTCAGCCACACTACAGCCCAACCAGCACTAGATCCTGTCTGCCCCCAACTCTTCCTCACTCACAGAAGAAAATAAAGAAGTCAGCTTGGCTCTTTAACTATAAAGCATGAGATTACTAGAAGCCGTTGAGTAAAATTCAAAGGTTAGATGCCACCAGTGAAATAAAACATCAGTGTAGAAAAGAGAGGGCATGGAGCTCAAGCAAAGAGGAGACAGAGCTGTGGTATCGGCATAATTCCTGTATTAGGGGAAAGCCATTTGGCACTGGAGTCACTTGTGAAAGAGGAATCTTCAAAATAAGAGAAGTAATTTTCACAAGGCACATGCTGTGTATCAAGCTGTGTCCTTTACACACCCAGGTCCTGCTTGGGGCACTCCGTCCCATGGTGTGGTTAGTAAAACTGAGGCACAGAAAGGCAGTGAGTGGATTCCTTCTGACCTCAGTTCCACTGCTTTCCAGGTCAAATGGTAGAAAACGACTTCCTTCATCAGCCCGAGTTTCTGTCTCTTCCACTGAAGAAAGCAACCAGCAAATTTGAGCCATTTCAAATTGGAGTTTGGGTCAAGTATTAGCTGTGATCTAGTCAATAATAATGAAGGCAGGCAGGGAGAGAATGGTGTCTCTGAATAAACATGAAGTTTCCACTGTTAACCACATACATGGCAAGGGTGAGGGAATTGGGGGCCGGCGGTGGCGGCAGGAACATTGCATCGGCAAATCCAGGAGGCCCCATTCACATTTTAGTGCTGTAAAAAAAAAAAAAAAAAATAGACTTAAAGATAGAGATACAGCAGTAAGATAATTTCATACCCTGTCAATGTTAATGTTACCCTTATGCATTAACTGGCTCACCCAAGTATTATTTAATCTAAGATAGGAATGGGCAAACTATCACCCACAGCCACATGTTTTTGTAAATAAAGATTTTTTTTTTTTTTTTTTTTTTTTTTGGAAAAACCACATCCACTTGCTTATGTATAATCTAAAGTTTCTATCCTTCAATCTCAGAATTGAGGAGCTTCATAAGAAACCATATGACCTGGAAAGCCAAAAATAATTAGTGTCTGGTCCTTTGGGATGTGTGCACACATCCCAAAACACATCCCAACACACTTTGGAAAATTTGCTGGCTCCCTGGCCTGGGGTAATGTACTTATGTTTGAATTTGCCATTTACTATTTAATTAGACCCCAGATATTTAAAAGTTACGTATCTACTGGTTGATTTCTACAAGTTAGAAAGCATAACCAGAAGGCTATAGCTTTATTGCTCTGTAAGATATTAACCAGTTTAGAACATTCCAACAAATTCATTTCTGTATTCCCCTTGACCTACTGACTATATAAATTCCTTTCCTTAAATTCTCCTTTGAGGGACGCCTGGGTGGCTCAGTGAGTTAAAGCCTCTGCCGTCGGCTCAGGTCATGATCTCAGGGTCCCGGGATCCAGTCCCGCATCAGGCTCTGTACTCGGCAGGGAGCCTGCTTCCTCCTCTCTCTCTCTCTCTCTGCCTACCTCTTTGCCTACTTGTGATCTCTGTCTGTCAAATAAATAAATAAAATCTTTAAAAAAAAAAATTTATCCTTTGAGCCAGATTTGCCATCTCAAGGATCCCCTCACTAATATTAAGTTGAAGAGATGTTTGATCCATGTTCATTCTATTTTGCATGAGTCATGTTTTTAATGTGTGGGAAGTTCTAATTCGGCAACTCCAAGGGACACCTTCAAATACAATGTGAATGGAGAGGGTGCTAAGTCTCAAGACGGGGATGGTAATACTGGAGAACCAGTACCTCATTTAATGCACACAACAACCTTGTAAGGTATGTTAACCTACAAAAATGGGGAAACTAAGGTAATAGCAAGACCCATCTCACTGGGTATTTTTTGGTGGTAAAAAAGATAGTGCAAGTCAAGTATTTAGCACAATACTTACTGCTTAATATTTATTCATTAAATTCTTCTTCTTATTATTATTATTAATGGCATTATCCTGTATATAACCTGTTTCTTCAGGTGAAAGTAATAGACGTTTGACTCCTATTAGCATGAGCAAACAAAATTTATAAAGGAAGTTATTAGAGTAAGTACCTTGTGCTCATAGAATCAAAGGAAGGGCACCTCTTCTCCACATTGGCTAAGGCTCAGAGGTGAGAAAGCCAGCCATGCCTTAGAGATGCAAGTGATTTGGTTTCACAGGACTGTAAACCCTGATCTAATATGGAATTGGCCTCATTTCTTCTACCCTGTAAACTGAAGCAGAGATTATAATTTCCTTACCTTTGGATCCCCATGTTGCTCAGCATGGTGCCTGCCACTTAGTACATGTTCAGTAAAAATGTCTTGAGTTAAATTACCAGCCTGTTGTTGGGGTTGGTAAGTACGTATGGCTAGCAAAAAAAAAAAAAAAAAAAAAAAAAAAAAAAAAAAAGTCAAGATCTATAGAAATAGCAATATATCTGATTTTGGTGGTACAGATGGAGGCCAGGTTGGGATGAGGGCTTTGAATGGTAGCCTGAGGCTACATTTCCTCTTCACAACTATAAAATGAGACAAAGCTAACATTTCCAACCAGCTTGAGTGTCCAGACATCACTGTTGTGTTCTCTTTCTGTTGTCGGAATCTTTCTCTGCTTTGGGGGAAGTGGAGAGATAAGACCTATTCCCCTTAACCCCTAGGGGCACAAGATTGGCCACCTTTATTACATTATGGGAGCTGTCTGCCTCAATTGCGCTGACAAGACCTGCCAGGCCTGTGCACACATCCTGGTCCTTCTAATCCCTTCAGTTCCATCACCTGGACGTTTTATTTGAAATTGATTTTTAAATGTCTGAGTAATTGAGGTTTATGTGTAGTTGCCTCTCTGCAACAGAGGTAAGCTGAGGCTGCTTATAGCCTCATTAAATGCTGATTAAATGTGATTGCATTACTGGAGACCCCGATTGGTGCCATTCCTCAGGGCACCTATCAGAGAACAGATTCCGCACTTGGCAGATTCGAGTCTGGAGAGCAGAAACTGTACAGAGCCGGGCTTTGCATCCTCTGTTCACCTTCCACAGATGACCAGCTCCCATAGGAGGGTTATTTTCCAGACTTCTCATCTGTGGTACACATACAAGCCTTTAGACTCTGGTAAAGGCAAAAGATCCACTTTTTTCCCAAAGACATGAGACTCTCACCGGAGTCAATCTTATGACCGAGAGTTCTGAGGTGGGAAGTGTAATGTCTTTTGGCACAGATCTAATGACCTGGACAGTTCTAGAACCTCTCTTTCCATCTTTCTCCCCCTGCCAGTGTCCCACTCATACCCTGCATGTATGGCCCCGGACTTGTTCTTTACCAAACAAATTGGTCTTCAGATTTGGCACAAAAGGGTCATAAGAGGGCCTTTAGGGAACAAAAGAGACCACTAGGAATGGTTGTGATCTTAAAGACATTCTCTGTCCTCCTCATTCTTGTTAATAGCTTTGCCACTGCCCATTGCCCGAGGCACACAATTTTGAAGTGGGAATTGATGGGGGCAGACAAGTTTTGATGTTGAAGTCAGGAAGTCCGGGGTTTGAATCTTACCTCAACTCATTACAGCTTGGGTAGCCATGGGTAAAATCCTGAGTCTCTGGCTCGGTTACTTCATCAATGAAATGGGTGTATCAGAGCCTCCTTCACAGGGTAAGGCTGTGAATACATCATGAAGTAAGACATGTAAAAGACTGGGCATAAACGAAGAATTCAGTCAATGTGAGTCCTTCTTCCCTAAAGGGATTGTAAAGCTCATCTAAAAAACAAAGAAACAAAAACAAATTTAAAAGAAACTACACCTGACCCCCCCACACTTTTTTTTTTTTTTTTTTTGTCTTGGATTCTCCATTATGGATCATGAGCTCTGGGTTGTATAAAAAGGCATCAACAATGTTTTGGAGGAAAAAGAAGGAAGGTCAAAAGGCAGGGTTCTGAGACCTCCAACCTCTCCTGGAACATACACTATCAGGAGCAACTCACTTTTAGTCTATTTTATGTATTGGGGTTCTATGTAATATTTCTACTGAAAACTTTACACAGCTTTAAAAAGAAAAATTGACTACTATTACTGTATTAGAAAATTCATCGTGTTCACAAGGTGAAGTTAAGAAATCCCTATTTCCCATCACACTGCAATGTCTTCTTAGCACACCAGGTGGCAGAAGCTCCTTGGCATGTATGTGAAGAAATTTCACAATCTGTCTGGACTAGTGCATCACTAAAGCTTTTGCAGTAGAGAACAGAATGCACAGATTCAGTTAATTAAAGGCTAAGCCTCTAGGATTTGGAGTTCTCTCTTTTTTTAAGCCAAACCCAGAGCAGCTAAGTTCTGTACTTGGTCTTCCCAGAGTTGTTCCTAACGTATTGTCTGTCTCTATTCTAGCACCTTGCACTGAGCAGCACATTGTGTAGGAATTCAGCAAGTGTTGGTCAATAGAAGGTTCTCCATTCCAAGTAGGTCAGACCTCAATTCTCATAGTTTGTGCTGATTTTCCCTGAAAGGCCCCAGGAATGTATGCTTTGTACTGAACATGTGTCAATAAAACAAACTAAGAGAGAAGCTTCGGGAGAGGGATATGGCAGGGAGGACCTCACCGGGGAGGCAACGATTGAGATGGGCCCTTCCGGAGTTAGGACTTGGAAGAGAAGAGAAAAAGCAAGTGATTCTTGGCAGGATCCAGCGTCAGAGCAGAAGTGAAAGGCAAGGCCGAGCAGAGTGTGTGGATAAGAAAAAGATGTGAGATTCAAAAGAAATGGGAAAATGTATTTCCCTAGGTGATACATAGAAAATGTTGGGTCCCTGGGGTGCCTCGGTGGCTCCATCAGTTAGGCGTCCGACTCATGGTTTCGGCTCACGTCGTGATCCCAGGGTGCTAAGAAGGAGCCCCACCATAGGTTCCTGTCTGAGCAGGAGTCTGTTTCTCTCCCTCTGCCCCGCCCCTCACTCTCTCTCTAAAATAAATAAATAAATATTTTTGGAAAAAGAAATTCTAAGAAAATGTTGGGTCCCTGTCTTCATTTTTGATCAGAGAATTCAGCCACTGTTAAGCAGTGCAAATAGAGATCTTCTCCCAAAGTATTTAGCCAGGAATCTGTGTCCCTTTCCAAAAAGGAGAAGAGATAAGTAGGGCAAAAGGTTAGGCCACCATTTATTGGACATTAGTATGTGGCAGGCACTTTACTAGACACTTAAAGTGGGCTCATTTAACACAAAGAGCGACCCTATTCATACATTCATTTATTCATTCAGCATAAATATATTCAGTGTTAACATGTTCTGGGCTTTGTATAAAAGCTCAGAATTTTGATATAGCAGTGTATAAAACACCTCGCATCCCCCTCCTTGTGGAACTTACATTTGTAGGGGTGAGAAGAACAATAAAATAATCAACTAACACTTGGTAAGCATGTAGAAATATTGGGTATATTTCTGGATATACCCAGAAATAGGTATCTTCAAATGCTATACTTTTAACCCCAAGGCCTTTCTCATGCTCTTGGCATCATTGGGAAATTTCTGTTCTTTTCCCTTGACATACTTTCATTCTCTGAAACAAAGGAACCAGCCAAGGTCCACTGAATAACTTTGAGAAACCTACAAGGCCCCATGCCTGCCCTTGGGATGATTTTGAGTTCTGCAGAGAGACTTTTTATTACAGGAGTCTTGAACACTACATACTCCCTCCACAGATGAAATCACATCATTGCTTTTAACCCATCTCAGTTCAGTTCCAGGTATGAATTTATAGACTGCTGCTTCCAGGCCCCAGCAGTGTCACTGTGACTTAATACTCTGATTTTACAGTTTTCCTGGTTTAGTCACTTATTGGAGCCTTTGGGTATTCTTCCCCTCCCTACTTCTTCTTAAAGAAACATGCTTATAGCCCATAGCAAAACTAAACACAGTAGAGTTCACATCTACACAATTAGGGACAAAGGGGTTCCCCTCTGCAGGCTCTGTCCTGGAAATTGACTTCCCAGTCATCTTTAATAAAGGTTCTTTAATGAAAGTCTCATCTTTGAGACCGAGGCAGGGTTTCCTGTGAAAGTGAAGAGCCTCCAACTACAAAATATTATAAGTGGCATACAGTGTTTCTCAAAATGATTTCAGAGCATTTATGTATTATTTATGTATGCATCTCTCTTCCTCTCTTAATATAAGCAACTCTCACTGAACTAAAACAATTTGGGGGATCCAGGTGGTAGATCCAATGTGTGTCTGTGTGTGTGTGTGTGTGTGTGTGTGTGTATGTGTGTGTGTGTCTTGTGTGTGCTGGGGGAGCAGGAGGAGATTTGCATTCCCTTCATTTGTTATTTTTCTTTGTTCACTGAAATGTGGCATACACATTAAATACACATTTCTCTCTTCTAGAAGAAAAATCTCTAAAATAAACAAGAGAGAAAATTCCCCCCTCTTCTTAGCACTTCTATTTAAGGGAGAAAACTCAGAAGATAAGTGCTAAGACATGCAATAGTTTTAGAGAAAACACATTATGTTAGACCCAACACAGAACATTCAAAATGTCTGTCTTCAGAGACTGACCTATCTATAAAAAGCATACCCACGTATTCTGTAGAAAGCATCAAGGAAGAGCCTTGGGTGAGGAAAGCGAGGGCAAAGGGAATGTGAACAGGATCAGCAGTACATACACTTCTCAGTATTCCTGGAAGTGCTCCCAAAGATGACACAAACCTATTAAAACTGTCCCGCTTTAGGAACCCCCACATAACCCCCTTAGAGTAACCAAAGTTGCCAACATTGTCACCTTCAATGAATCTCAACTGCAGATGAAATAAAAGCCCAACTCCTCCTCTCAACGTTCAAAACTTCCAAGGTCAAGACCCTACCTCTTCTGGAACATACACTATAAAACTCATAGAAAATTATAGAAACTCATAGAAAATTATATACCCCTCTTGGTCATAGAAGCCAGGTTTCTGCCACCCCAAGGATATTACTGTCTTCCAGTTACTCTGTATCTTTCCCCTGTATATTTACAATGATGGGTCTAAAAAAGAGATTAGTTAAGTACAGAAGGAAGACAGAACAGAGAAGGGAGCCTGGGATGAACCCCAGGGGCACTCCAGTATTTAGAGCGCATAGTATAAGAAGGCAGAGAGAAAGACAGAAAGAGCTATTCCTGAAATGGGAAGAACTGTAGGAGAGTATGGATCTCAGAAACCAAGAGAAGAGAGGGTTTTAAGAAGCGAAGAGTGGTTAACTGCCAAGTGACCCTGAGAGTGAAGTGAAGAAGGAAACACGCCTATTGGTTGTGTTAATATGGACATCATGGAGTTGTCTTCATGGGATGTAAAAGCAGGAAACCCAGCTGAGGGTGTTTGAGGGAGAAGGGTAGATGAGGGGGAATGGAGTTCTCTCAGGAATTACACTCTAGAGGGCATTTTCCAAGATAGCTTAACCTAATCTTTAACAAGTCCATGACATAGGAAAAAAAAATGTGTGTGTGTGTGTGTGTGTGTGTGTGTGTGTGTGTGTATTCCAGACTGAATTCCATTTAAGGCAAAATCATGTAAAAGATAAAATCAGTTCCAACATAGAGACCTTATTTGGATTGTTACTCAACTAAACCAACAAGAAAAGACAGTTTGGGTATAATTGAGGAAATGTCAATCTAAATTAGGTATCAGATGATGTTAAGGAATATTTGTGAATTGTGTTACGTGTGATGACGTTATCATGGTTATGTAATAAAACGCACTTATTTTTAAGGAATGCACTGAAATACATAGAATTGGAATGTCATAAGGTTTGATATTTGCTCTAAAATGTTGAAACAAAAAATGAAAAGAGAGATGAAGGAAATATGACCAAAGCTAATAATTTTTACATTTGTATGGGGAGTACATGGGGGCTCATTATAAAGTTCTACTTTTAAGTATCCTTGAAATTTGTCATAATAAATGTCACAAAATAGTTGTACTGTGAGGGAGAACAGAGAAATAGGACAGTAGCTAGAGAAGAATGTAGGTCAAGGGAAATTTGGATTTTTCTTTAAGACTCTTTTTAAAGAACAGTTTTAGGTTCATTAGAAAATTGAAAGTGAAGAGATTTCCCATGTACTTCATGCCCTGACAAATGCATAGCCTCCCCCATTATCACTTCCCTCCACCAGAATTATAACATTTGTTACAACTGATGAGCATACATTGATACAATGTAATTACCCCAAAGTTCAAAGTTTACCTTAGGGGTCACTTTTGGTACTGTACATTCTTTGGGTTTGGACAAGTGTATAATGACATGTATCCATTACTAGGATATCAGAATATTTTTACTGCCCTAAAAATACGTATTCTGCTTATTCATCCCTCTACCCTCCACCCAACCTGTGGCAACCACTGATCATTTTACTTTCCCTATACTTTTGCCTTTCTGGAATGTCTTACAGTTGGAATGATACTGTAATATAGCATTTTCAGATTTTTTTTTATCGCTTAATAATATATTTTAAAGATTCCTCCATGTCTTTGCATGGTTTGATAGCTCATTTCTTTTTAGCATGGAAAAGTATTTTGTTGTGTGGATATACCAGCTTATCTCTTCACCTGCAGAAGGAAATAAATCTTGATTGTTTTTACTTTTTGTCCATGATCACTAAAGCTACTATAAGCATCCATGTGCAAGTTTTTATGTGGTCATGAATTTCCAACTTCTTTGGTAAATACAAAGGAGTGCAATTGCTGGATCATTCTATAAAAGTCTGGGTAGTTTTGTAAGAAATCACTGTCTTTCAAAGTGTCGTACCATGTTGCATTTCCACCACAAATGAGATTCCACACTGCTTCATCGACTTCTGGTATTGCCAGTGTTTGGATTTTGGTCCTGCTGATAGCTATGTAGGGATATCTCACTGTCATTTTAATTTTCATTTCCCTGATGACACATAATGTAGACATCTTTTGATATGTTTGTTTGCCATTTGTATACCTTCTCTGATGAGGTGTCTGGGAAGCTCTTTTGCCCATATTTTAATCAAGTTGTTTGTTTTCTGATTGTTGAGTTTTAAGGCATCTTTATATACTTTAGATAAAAGTCCTACATCAGGTATGTGTCCTTTCATAAGTATTTTCTCCCAGTCCATGTATTGTCTGCTAATTCTGCTAATTGCTATTGTCTTTGACTGAATACAAGTTTTAAATTTTAATAAAATTCAGCTTATTCATGATTTCTCTCACGGATCATGCCTTTGGTATTGTATCAAAAATGCCATTGTTATACCTAAGATCATCTAAGCTTTCTCCTATTTAATTTTCTATGAGTTTTATAGTTTTGACTTTTACATTTAGGTCTATGATCTATACTGAGTTAATTTTTAGGTAAGGTGCCGGGTTTATTAATTTCCATGTAGGTGTCCAGTTGTTCCAGCACCATTTATTAAAAAAAAAAATCTGCTTCATTGTATTCCTTTGGTCCTTTGTCAAAAATCAGTTGACCAAATGTGGGCTTATTTTTTGGCTCTCTATTTTGTTCCACTGATCTATCTCTTCTTTCACTAATACCATACTATCTTGATTACTATGGCTTTACAGTTGGTAAGTCTTACAGTCCAGTAGTGTTAATCCTCCAACTTTGTTTATCTTCAATATTGTGTTGACTATTCTCAGTATTTTACCACTCCATATATACTTCAGAATGAGTCTACCAATATCCACAAAATAGTTTGCTGGGACTTTAATTAGGATTGCACTGAATCTACTGAACAATCTGTTGGGAAGAACTGACATCTTAACATGATTGAGTCTTACTGTCCATGAACATGGAATATCTCTCCATTTATTTAGTTCTTTGGTTTTGTTTACTTTAGAGCTTTGTACTTTTCCTCATATTTAGACCCTGTACATCATTGTACAATCTTTATACCAGAGTATTTCATTTATTTGTGTGCTAATGTAAATGGTATTGTTTTTATTTTTTTATTTTAAATTTTTAATTTTTGTTAAAGATTTTATTTGTTTATTTGACAGACAGAGATCACAAGTAGTCAGAGAGGCAGGTGGGGGGAGGGGAAGCAGGCTCCTTGCTGAGCAGAGAGCCCAATGCGGGGCTCAATCCCAGGACCTTGGGATCATGACTGGAGTGAAAGTAGAGGCTTTAATCCACTAAGCCACCCAGGCACCCCAATGGTATTGTGTTTTTAATTTCAAATTCCACCTATTCATTGCTGCTCTATAGGTATTCTTTTTGTATATTAAGCTTATAGCCTTACTGTTATTATGGATTTGTCCTAGGAGTGTTCTTTTCTGTTCTTTCAGATTTTCTATATAGACTATCATGTCATCTTCAAAAAAAGAAAAGAAAAAAGACACTTTTATTTCTTCCTATCAAATCTGTATGCCATTTCTTGTCTAATCATATTAACAAGGGCTTCCTGTATAATATTAAAAAGAAGTGGTGAATGGAGACAAACATACTTTATGCCAAATGTTAGTGGGAAAGCTTCAACTTTCTCACCATTACATATGATGTTAGCTGTAGGTTTTTTATATATTCTTTATCAAGTAGAAGAAGTTCCCCTCTACTTCCAGTTTGCTGAGAGTTTTTGTCATGCATGGGTGTTAGATTTTGTCAGATGCTTTTTCTTACTCTTTTGATACGATCATTGGGTCTTCTTTTTAAGCTTTTTGATGTGATGAATTATATTAATGGATTTTTCAAATGTTGTACCAGTCTTGCATACATGAGAGATTATGTATTATCCTTTTTATACATTGTTAGATTTGATTTGCTAATATTTTTTGAGGGTTTTTGCATCTATGATCATGAGAGATATTGGTCTATAGTTTTCTTTCTTATAATGTCTTTTTCCAGTTGTGACATTAGGGTAATGCTGACCTCCTCAAATTAGTTAGAAAATAGTTCCTCAGCTTCTGTCTTCTGAAAGAAATTATAAAGCCTAAGTATAATTTTTTCCTTTAATATTTGGTAGAATTCACCAATAAACCCATCTGGATCTTTGAGGAAAGCTTTTAAATTGTTCTTTAAAGAAGAAACACTGTGATGACAAGGATCCAAGAGAGAGGGAGAAAGAGATGATACAGGAAAGACAGGGAAGAGTCATGGTTCTAAGTACCTAAGGAGACCAGAAGACTCTACCAATTCCAAGTGAAAAATCTGGCCTCTGAATTTTGAGAGGAGAAGAAAAGTTGGCAAGTAGGTCAGTGGACTTGGTACTAGAAAGGAAGATACCATTCCCTTAGATCAATTCTACTTTCTCAGTGACCCATGAAATGAACTGCTCAGCAAAGAAATAGCCCATGGTGACACTGAAGGTAGCAGAAGAAAGGAGATTGTATGAAACAGATAATTTGGGAAGGGAAAAGTGTAGTTAGATTGCCAAGTGGTATTAAGAATTCATTAGAGGTGTGGAGTTATTAACTGCAATTAAGAAACATCAGCAATCTCAGTGGTTTCCCCTGGCAATATCCTCCAGAAATTGTTTAGGTGAAGGCATAAACTTAATAGTTGGTTCTAACTAGGTTGGAGCTTTGCAACATATGTACACATATATTGAGAATAATCAAACGAGGAAGTCTACATGTTTGGAAGGGACCAGTTATAAAGATGGACAGTAAAATTTACAGTAGGGAAGTAAGGACATGCAGAACAGAGGTAATGAAGCATGACACATTGAACTCCAAGGATCAGACAGCCTTCACATTAATCGAGCAAATGCCATGTTTTGGGCACTATTTGAAGTATTTTATATATAGTGAGTTATTGAATCATTATAACAACCCTGAGATGTATTGTTATTGTTTACCACTTAAAGACAAATAAACTGAAGGACAGAAAGTTTAAGGGACTTGTGAGCACCCCCACAGCTATTAAATGTTGCTTTAGAAGCCTGACATCACAGTTGCAAAGTTTACACTAACGCACTAATGACCCAGCCTCATTTACAATTTTTGGAGGTGGTGTCGTGAAGCAGGTGAGCTGATGGCTAGGAGGTAGTGGACAGAGAATGGCATGCTTGAATAGGGAGTTCAAGGGTTTGAACATTAGTAAATGAGGCAGGATAGGAAAAAGGTCACTAGAGATGAGAAGATTAAGGAAATAAACAGCCTAAGAGTTGGATGACAAATTATCACAGATATTGGGGCCTTCGAGAATGGTGGCAAGTGTTAAGGAAACAGATTTCCTTACTGCGGGACTTCTGAAAGAGAGCCTTCTATGCTGACTTCTTTTATGACATCCCAAAATGGAAAAACATATGTTGCATTTCTCATATTTATTCATCATGATATTCTTTCTCTCAAAACATATAACAATATACATAGGGATCTAGTCCAAGAAATAATGCAGAGAAACTAACTCCAGGGCAAAGCCTAGATCATATCTTCACCCAATTCCTAATGCCTACACACCTGAACTTTACCACCCCCTCACCCCAAATTAACCAAGAAATAGTTCTAAAAATATTTATATCTCACTGAGGGAGAAGCATGTGCCTTTGAAAATTATATATTACAGGAATTTGAAAGTTTCTGCTTTTATTCATCTTCATCCACACTGAGCTCTAGTCCAAATGGTCAAATGAACTGTAATTCTGATTGCCTGAAAAATCTCAGCTGCAAACCATTCTCCCAAAACAATCCAGGCCTGCTTTTCAGGCTTGAATTTTAGATGAGGCAAACAATCTGCAAGATAAACATTTGATCTTCCCCCTTGCTGAAGGCCACCCAAATACTTGGTTTTTGAGACTCATTCGCCATCACTGTCCTATGATTGTAACTGCCCTATACTTAGAGACCTGAACACAGTTCAATAAAGAGCTGCCCACCCCTTTCCTCCTATTTTCTCTGCTAATGCAAACCTTTTAAACTGCTGAACTTTTTATCAGATATTTGTTACTGTCATTTGCCATTGTCTGTTCCCAAGATGATGGATCTGTCACTAAATCCACTTCTCCCTAAGTCTTGGTGGGAATTGAATTGACATTCAAGTGCAAACAGCCCAGCCACTAACCACAATACAATTCCAGCCACCATTATCCCACGTCCAGAGTAATTTTAATCATTTGTAAGCAGCATGTGAGTGGTAAAGTTAAAGTCAATGAAGAAAGCAAATAGTATTGACAACAGTTCCCTCAAGCAGCTCTCAACCTGGCTTCCGTTGTCATATATTACCTCACCAACTAGAATGCATTTGCTTCCACAGTTTCTTGTGATACCAAATTGGCTTAGAATGGCCATCTTTCATATTGCTATGACTATATTATCATCAGAGGGTAACTATATAGTACGATTACATTTTTGTTGGAATTTCCCAAACATGATTCTCTCTTCTCTTTCCACCAAAGAGGAGCCATGGAACACATCTAATACAAAGTATTATTTGGGGGGTACCCGGGTGGCACAGTCAGTTAAGCAACTGACTCTTGGTTTTTGCTCAGATCATGATCTCAGAGTCCTGAAATCCAGCTCCATGTCAGGTTCTGTGCTCAGCAAGGAGTCTGCTTCTCTCTCTCTTCCTCTGCCCCTTCCCCCAACTTTCTAAAATAAATAAAGTTTTAAAAAAAAATTTAAGTATTATTTTTTTTATTTCACAACCCTAGGCCCATGTAAACAATGATCAATAACTTCTGGCAAACAAACCTAATGCCGCTGGTTTCTTTACAATGTTCCATTTTTTTTCTAACAACAAATCTCTATCTATCTCTCTGTAATTATCTACCCATCATCTATCAATCATCTACCTATCATCTATATCTATCTATCTATCTATCTACCTATCTATCATCTATCTATATCTTGTGTTATAATCATTGGCAGTGTGTTGGAAAACTACACTGAACACAAAATTAAGCTCAATGGTCTCAGTGAATTCTGGTGTCAACATGAAATGGATTTCGAAGTGTCAAAGAAATTTGTAAAAGTAAGGTTCACTTGTATTCCTCCACAGGAAACATTCTAAATCAGCTTTTTAAAATCAGCTTTATTGAGATGTAATTTACAAACAATAAAAAGCCCACATTTGAAATTCACAAATCAATGAGCTTTGAAAAATATAGAAAGGAAAACAACCATTAGCAAAAACAGGATATAAAACACTTCTCATTTCCATCTCAAACTTTTTTTGTTTTTTAAGATTTTCTTTATTTGACAGAGACACAACAAGAAAGGGAACACAAGCAGAGGGAGTAAAAGAGGGAGAAAAAGGCTTCCTGCTGAGCAGGGACCCTCCCCCCCATCCCACCCCCTCCAGGCAAGGGCTCTATCTTAGGACCCTGAGATCATGTCCTGAGCCCAAGGTAGACCTTAAGGACTGAGCCACCCAGCCTCGCCACCCAGACTTGCCCCCCCACCATCTCAAAATTTTTTAGTCCTTGGCAGTGTGTTGGAATGACTTTCCAGACAATGCCTGCCCCCATAGGAAACACCCATTCTGAATTCTATTTTGGAGTGTTTTGCCTGTTTTGGGCCAATTATTCACTTTATACAAATGAAATCGTATGGACTGTCGTGTAGCATGCCACATTGGCTTATCATGATACTTTTTTTTCTTCCAAGTTTTTATTTAAATTCTTGTTAGTTAACATACAGTGTGATATTAGTTTCAAGTGTAGAATATAGAGATTCATCACCTACATACATCACTCAGTGCTCATCACAGGAAGTGCCCTCCTTAATCTCCATCACTCATTTAGCCCATCCCCCCCCCACCTCCACTCCAACAACCCTGTTTGTTCTCTTAAGAGTCCGTTTTTATTGAACACTACATCTGAAACTAATAATGTTGGCTAATTGAATTTAAACAAAAAGGTTTTGTGGGGTTTTGTTTAAGAGTCTCTTTGGGACACCTGGTTGGCTCAGTCTGTTAGGCAGCTACCTTCGGCTCAGGTCATGTTCCCATGGTCCTGGGATCAAGTTCCATGTCGGTCTCCGTGCTCTGGAGGGAGTCTCTTCTCCCTCCGTCCCTCTCCCAACTCATTCTCTCAATCTCTCTCACTCTCATGCTCTCTCTCAAATAAATTAAAAAAAAAAAAATCTTTCTAAAAAAAGTCTTTTTATGATACTTTTGAACTTCATTTATTTGTTTAGCTTTTAAGTCTATGTTCCATTCTGAATTGATCTTTTTACGTGGTATGAGGGAGTCGCTGAGGTTTGTGTTTTTCCCATAGAAATAAAAAATTTTCTTTCTGTATAGAATTACGTTAATGCCTTTGTTGAAAATCACCATATGACCATATGTGTGGGTCTATTTCTGGAATATCTATTATGTTCCACTGATCTAAATGTGTATCTTTACCTAACATCACACTGCCTTGATTACTGTAGATTTGTAGTAACTCTTAAAATCATATAATGTAAGTACTCCAACTCATTTTTCTTTCTCCAAACAATTTTAGCTGTTTTAGGTCTTTTGCATTGACATATAAATTTTAGAATCAGCTTCTAATTTTTTAAAAGCCTGGTAAAATTCCTATTGTAATTTTGTTGAATCTATAGATTAATTTATGATAGGAATATCGTATCATCTAACCTATGAACACGATCTATCTCCCCATTTATTTAAAAATTCTTTAATTTCACTAAACAGTGTTCTGTAATTTTGAACATAGATTTCTTGGCATGTTTGGATATTTTTATGGTATTTTAAATATAATTTAAGTTTTTTAATGTTTAATTTTTTATTATTAATATGTAGAAATTAGATTTTTCTATTATGACCTATGTCCTGTGACTTCATTAAATTTGTTCATTCATTCACATGGCTATTTCTAAAGACTGTTTAGGATTTCCTGCACGGACATTTACATTGTATGTGAATAAAGACAATTATATTTCTTCTTTTCTAATCTGTATGCTTTCTTCTTGCCCACTGAACTGGTTAAGACCTCCAATACAAGGTTGAATAGAAGTGGTAAGAATGAACATACTCGCCTTGTTAAGCTTAATGAAAAAACATTCACTTTATCACCATTTTTAGATGGTATTAGCTGCAAGTTTCTCATAGATGCCCTGAATCAAGTTGATTTTGACCTTTCAATATATTGTATTTTCATTACTGTTCAACTAAAAATATTTTCTAATTTCTTTTAGGATTTCTTCTTGAACATATTGATTATTTAGAAGTAGGTTAATTTGTAAATATTTAGAAACTTTTCTAGATATTGTTACAAATTACTAATTTAACTACATTGTGGTTATAGAACATATTTTATAACATTTCTGTCTTTTAAAAATATTTGTAATGTTTCTTTTAAAAACCACTGAGACTTATTGTATGGCCAAGAATATGGTTTTTATTAATATTCCATGTGCATTTATAAAGAATATATTTCTTATGATTGTTGCATATTATATTCTGCAAATTTCTCAATTGGGTCAAGTTTGCTGACAGTATTTTTTAGATTTTTTAAATACTCTTAACACTTTGTTTTGTTTTAAAGATTTTGTTTATTTATTTGACAGACAAAGATCACAAGTAGGCAGAGAGGCAGGCAGAGAGAGAAGAAGAGAAGCAGGCTCCCTGCTGAGCATAGATTTTCCCCTGCCCTCCCCCCACATACGGGCCTCAATCCCAGGACCCTGAGATCATGACCTGAGCTGAAGGCAGACTTTAACCCATTGAGCCACCCAGGGGCCCCATGTTTGCTTTTTGTTTTTGTTTTTGTTTTTTAACTTACCTGTTATGTCAAGTATAGCAATATTCCTAAAAGAGTATGTTAAAATTTCCAGCTGTGTTGACAGATTTGTTATTTATTTATTTATTTATTTATTTTTGACTTCTAATTTTGTGGCTGTTATTGGGTACATTTATGTATCTTATGTACCTAAGGTACGTTAATGTTGTCAAATTATTAGGTCTTCTTGGTGCATTGTAACTTTAGTCATTATGAAATGTCCATCTTTATGCATTCTTTCGTAAGACAATCTTGATAACTACTTGCTCAAAAAGTAACAGCCACACATTCTTTTTTATGCTTACTTTTAGCCAGATATACCTTTTTCCATTTTTTATCTTTCAACATATCTGTGGCTTTATACTTACAATGTTTTTAGTATATGGCATATAATTGGGACCTGCTTTTTAATCTAACCTGCCAGTATGTGCATTTTAATTCAAATCTTTACTTTCACATATAATGTAATTATTGATACAGTTCTAGTAAATTCTGCTATCTTGCTATTTGTTTTCTATTTTCCCAGTGTGTTTGTTTTTCTTTTGTTCTTTTCCTGCTTTTTTTTTTCTTATAATCAACTATAGTAGTGAGCCTTTTAGTAACCTTTATTGGGTTTTTGGCTGTAACTTACTCTTTTTATTGATCACTTTAGGGTTAAAAATATACAACCTTAATGTATCAATGTTTATTTACAAATTGATATCGTATCTGGTCACATTTCACACATTTTCTTCTTCCCAATTCACATCACACACTTCAAAATAATAATAATACATTTATCCACTCCCACATTCTTTGTGCTATGTTTGTCATATGTCTGTGTTTCACCCTTGTTAATGATGAAGGATATTTTCTCTGAATATAGAATATGAGACATCAGATTTTCTTTTTCAGCACTTAAAAAAATGCCATTCCATTATTTTCCTACTTTCATTGTTTCTGATGAAGACTGCTATCATACTTGGAGTTTCCCTGTATGTATTAGGTTTTCTCTGCTTTTAAGATGTTTTATTTTTTTGTCTTCTGTTTAAGTCTAATGTGTCTAACCGTGGCTTTCTTTCAATTCTTTCTTTTGTGAGTTCCCTGATGATCTTGGATTTATAAGTCAATGTTTTTCATCAAATAACAAAGTATTTGGCTACTAATTTTCAAGGTTTTTATGCTGTTTTCTTGTTCTCATCCTTGTGAGACTCTAATTATATATCTGATAAGGTGTGCAATATTATTCCAAAATTTTTAATGTGCTGCTAATTTTGTTTCAGTCTTTTCTTTTAGATTCTGTTGGGGTAGATTTAGGAAGAGACTTATTTAAAGTCTGACTCTTAATTTTATGATAAAGTCTTCCTTGTGTCTTCCCTGGAGTTGGAGTGTTAATGAAGTTTATCCAGTCTGACTGGGCCGGACTTCCAATGTTTTCCGACACCTTTGATATCTAGAATCTGTTTCCTTCCCAATGCCATTAACAGTCATGGAATTTCCAGTCCACAGAATTTCACCCTTCACATGTGCAGGCTAGCCCTCAACTAAGGACTCACAAGGAACCTCCATGCAAATTTTTTCACCACTACCCTGCAGTATGCAGCTTTCCTCTCTCTGATGTTTTACCCTACAGAATATAAAGATCTTTTTTTTTTCTTTCAGAGTTAAAGATCTTCTAGCTGCCCTGAATTCTAAGTTGTGTGTGTGTGTATGTGTGTGTGTGTGTGTGTGTGTGTGCGCGCGCGCGCGTGCACGCACACTTTGTTTTGGTTTTTGGGTTTTTTTGTTTTTGTTTTTAGTTTTCCCCCTCAATAAAACAGCTGCTCATTTTGTTGAGGTCAGAAAATTGTACCCAGGCAGACAGCTGGGTGATTTTGGGGCTCATCTTGTAAGTTTCCTTTATCTCAAGAATTGCCATCTTTTATGCCTATTGTCCTATGCTTGAAAAGAGTTGCCTTGTATATGTCTTTCAGTTTTCTGTGTGTGTGTGTGTGTGTTTTAAGGAAAACTGTGTCTAGAGAAGGCGTTCCAAATAAAAATTGTTATGCATTTGCTATCTACTTCTTCAAATTGTTTTCACATAAACTCTAAAAAACCATGAGATGATCAAAATGTTCTTATGAGAGGAAAAAAAGAGAAACTGAGAAATATTTTTGGCTTTAAACCGCAAAATGACTCTGTTTCTATATGTGTACCCCATCCTGGGAGGCGAGGCTGTCTATAAGTGTTCCATATAGTGACTCATTTTTTTTTTTTTCAATTGTCAGTGTTCTCTGGAAATTTTATTCCATTGGTCTAAGCCAGCCAGATTTACTATTTTTGTAGCTTCTCTTAGATTTTTAATAACACTTCCCCTTTTTGATAATTCAGGGTCCTCTTATTAAGATGTCAGTGCTCCTTCCCGAATATTAAATCCAGAATGTTGTAGGAGAAGAAATGAGTGGCTATTTCTTTCGAGCATTTTGTTTGAATAAGAAATACCAATATTCTTGAAGCGGTTTTTCAAGTTACAAGGCCAACACTTTTGACTGCCTGAAGTCTCTTCTGTTATGGTGTGTTTTTGTTTTTGTTTTACTCCCAGAGTATTACTGGATATGTATCAGGACATTTCCTTTAAGCAGATTTCAGGCAGGAGCTAATTATGCTGACAGCCAGCTACTCATCAGTAGACAGTAGAGAGAAAGCCAGCAAAAGATGAAAGATGCTGGGTATGTTCACCAGGCCAGATGGTCAAACCGGAAGTGTGAGCCACCTGAACACACTGTGTTATTTTATTGGCCATTAAGCAAAGTGAAATTTTGCAGTAATATTTAACAACATGTTTTTTTTTCTCCCTCATTTAAAACCACCAGGCCTAAAATGTGTCAAATGAAATTTTGACTCAGAGTGCAGCCTGTGTTCCAGAAAATGTCACTGAGGGTTTTGAGGCAGCTGTCACTGTCATTATAGTTTTATGAAAGCAAGATTATAGAATTCATCGAGTTCCTTGCCTGTTGAGTTGTATATATATGGAATCTCTAGTGTTCTACTTTATTTTCACTTCAAAAGGGAGACCACGAAGTCCTACCCACAAAACCATCCTTGCTAGAAAGTAATGTAAATAGAAATCATCCTAAGCCTTCCTATCACCTGGGACTGAAATGGAGCCCATCCCTCTGTCCCTTCCCTTTGAGCAGCTATGTTCTCTGTGCATGCACCAGAATTAATCTTGGGATTTAAGTTATATACCCCAGATCTCCCCAAAGCCCCTCTCTTTGCCCAGCATGGAGAATATTTGCCTTCTTTTCATGTTGAAGCTTTTGAAAGGATTCTTCCTAACAGGATGTTGTGTATTGGTTTGAGGACTGCTGCAAAATGTCAAGAGGGCTCCTTGGATCTGTATATCATTAGTGTTTCCTGCTGCTCCCCATGTAGCATGTTTTGATCTTTCTTCCTTCTGGTGCTGCTGCTTCTTATCTGTCCCTTTTCCTTTCTCTGGGGCTGCATGGGTCCTCACTAGCTTATCACCTCTGCCGTTTTCATCTTCGGTGTGAATCTTAGTCACCTTTAAGTGGCTTCAAGTACTTACTTTAGGGGAACTTCTTATGTGTATGAAAGATGGTAGGTTTTCTTTTTTTATACTTCCAGTTTATTGAGTTAGAAATTTAAAGTTCTACCCAAAGGCCAAAAGGCCCCAAGGGTCAAAGAGTGAAATGAAAGAACTTCTCCAAAGTTTTGGCAGATTCTTCTGCCCCAGCAAATGTATTCCTGGGCTAGGGTCTGATTGGAATCCTATCTGGGCACCCCATTCTCAGGGACTATCTTCCCTCCTACCTCATCTTCAGTGGGATTTTTGGTTGAAGAGAGAATAAGGAAGTGAATGCCCAATAATTAATTTCACGTGTCATGTTAACATGCAGAATCTGATTATTCATACTGATACCATCTTCGATGACTACATAGAGGTCTCTGCCGCAGATTCAATAAACATCCTAGTGTCAGCCAGATGGCATGAGACATATGCTAGGGACACCAAGATGAATGAGATGACGCCCTTGCCTGAAAAGCGTACATACAGAATTCAGTGGTTTAAACAATGAGTCCTCAGTTTTTAATGAGTTCTTTGACTCTACAAGGGAAAGGCATCTCCAGAGAGAGATGGACCCCATTCTTTTTATACTGCCAGATGTTTCATGGCTCCTCTACTCCATACCAGGAGCTCCAAAGCCCAAACATGACTTGCCACATCCTTCCTTCAGATGCAGTGTCTTCATTTGTTCTAGCTCAAATTTCATTAGAGAAATTGCATCCATCTTTGACATTTAGTGCTCTGCCAGCATTGTGCTAACTGGTCAGCAAAGGATGCTCTAAGTCATCTTGGAATGATTTGACTAATGAAAGCAATGCAACTTAAAAAACAGCCGATCAAGGCCTGGGGAAGCCAGCCCCTGCTGGTAGGCAGGAAGGTGGATGCAGACATGAATTTCCCATGAAGCTCATGAGGCTTAAGCCTCAGGGTCCCTTCCTCGCCTGGCCTCGGGAGGAGTCCTAGCAATGTCTTATGGTCACTCTGTATTTTTCTCTGCAAAAACAGCTACCCACATTGAGTATGCCTCTGTTCCCACCAAACCTATGTCTTTATGTACGTATATTTAAAAACAAATCGTAAGAGAAAGTAGTCTCTGTCATCTGAGATTCATGTTAACAAGCGAAAAAAATAGCATAAATGCAACAAAATAAGCAGACCCCAAATAAAAAGCACTCGGTCCATTTTCCCACTGGAAATTTTCTTTTGGTGAATTTTAACCTATGCGTGGTTGGAGATGGGAGTTGGAATAATAGATATTTAATTTTTTAACTTACTTACAGTAGATATTTAAATTCATGTTACCTAATATAGTGATCCCGAAATAATACTTTTTCTACACTCAAATTTCGTGGAACAATTTGATTCAAACTTTTCACATGCAATTTTGACGTCAATCTCTTAATCATCCCTAAAGCCCCTTGTTGAATCATCTGGTAAAGTTTTCTTGAATACGGTATTCACTGCTGACTAAGTTGTTTCAACTTCAGCGCTATTTGATTCTGTGCATAATTCTGTCACTGGAAATTTTGTCCTGTGCCACTAGAACCCATAATGGAAAAAAGTGCTTTTCATTTGTCCTATAGAGGCATATTTGACATTTCTCATACCTTAGGATGATGTATCTTTTTCTTTTTTTAATATTTTATTTATTTATTTGACAGACAGAGATCACAAGTAGGCAGAGAGGCAGGCAGAAAGAGAGGAGGAAGCAAGCTCCTGGCTGAGCAGAGAGCCAGATGCGGGGCTCGATCCCAGGACCTGGGATCATGACCTGAGCCAGAGGCAGAGGCTTAACCCACTGTGCCACCCAGGCACCCCATGATGTATCTTTTTTAATGACATTGAAAATAATCTTTTTATAATGATACCTGCCATTTGTAATTGTGAAGACGTTCCCTTGAGGAATACTCATCTGGTCTGTGTTGAATCCCTGCTTCTACAGACAAACTTTATAAATATCAAACACAACTAACTGCTAAGTTTATTTCTGGTTATCAGTGACTCTCAGATGTAGCTATACATTAGAGTCACCTGGAGAGCATTTAAAAAACACAGATGCCTGCATCCACTTCCAGAGATTCTGATTTAATGGTCTGGGATGCAGCCTGTATGCTGAAATTTTTAAAAGTTCTCTAGGCAGTCCAAATGTGTGGCCAAGATTGAGATCTACTATGGTCCCCAAGCAATTCTTATTATTCAAAATAAAATAATTGGAAGAAGGACAGATCTTAACAGAGACTTTGTAAGGACTCAAATATGAAGTGATTACTTTTTTCCTAAATGATAATTTAAAGAAATATAAATGTCACTTATACAGACATATGTATAATATAGACATAAAAGTATTCTCACGCACACAAAAAGGAACTACTTTTTTTTAATATGGCGACTACCTCCTCTTTTAAAAAATTATACTTGTGGAGTGCCTGGTTGGCTCAGTCAGTTAAGTGCCTGCCTTTGGCTCAGACCAGGATCCTAGGACCCTGGGATCCAGCACCACATAAGGCTTTCTGCTCAGTAGGGAGTCTGCTTCTCTCACTCTCTCTGCCTGCCTCTCTGCCTGCTTGTGCTCTCTCTCTCTCTCTCTGTCAAAAAGATAAATAAAATCTTTTTAAAAAATAGAAGCTCTACTTGCTAATTAAATAAAATTTAGAAAAGATCAGACTATTTGTCTCATTTGAGGATTCAAAGAAGGAAGATATTCGGGTATGACATCAGTTAGGAGAAACTGACATCAGAGGATTTGCCTGGACAAAGAGTGAGGAATCATTTAAGTACAGAGATGAAGGAGAGGCAGGTGTACCAGGCAAAGGAAATGAAAACATAATACTCAAAGTCCCAAAAACATGGTGCCTTTGAGATGGCAATTAGAATTTCTTTTTAAAAACAAGGACAAATGTTTTCTTGATGAACAAAGCTATGTGTCTGGCTTCTAGAGATAACCAGCATGTCAGGAGTATTTATTTGGTAGCTCGTGGCATGGAAGTATAGACTAACATCTAGAAACGATTGTCCAATCGTTGACAGTGTTATTTACAACTTTACCCAGGACACAAATGCAATTTACTACCTGGACATTTGTGGGTCAGTGGGAAATGTTTCCTTTGGCCACTGGCATATTGGAGAATCTTCTTTTCTGCCCTTTATTTGGGTTTGTAAGACCAGTCAAAGGCAAATGATCCAAAAAGCAAAAGCTGATCACCCTAAAAATCAAAATTGAGAAAGTCACATCAAGCTTAGTCACTACTCCTAATATGACAGATGTTTCTGGTTGAAATTCACTTATAAAGAATTAAAAATAGAAAACAAATGCTCCATAAGACCCATGTATTGAGTTTCTTTGTAAAAGATAAAGAAAAGTATAAAGTTGAAAGTGGGCATGGTACATAAAGACACCTGGTTTTCTCTTCACTTGGCTTCATCAGCAAAAAAAGAGGCAAAAAGCAGAATTCAATCTTTGAAGAGGTGAAAGCCTGAAACACAAAGTCATGTACATTTTTTAAAACACTTTACATTTTTCAAAGTCTTTATGTAATCCTGTATGATATTCTTATTAGTTTATGAGATGATCAGACAAATATGGTTATTCCCATTTCCAGGAAAAAATATAGGTCAGAGAAGTTGAGGGACTTTTCCAAGGTCACAGAGCAGGAGGAGACCCAAATTTCTCAGCTCTAAGTGCTGTTTTTTCTACCACTCATAATTGATCCCTACAGTTCATGTTTTACTTCTACCAGTAGCACTAATTTAATGGAGTTCCTAGAAAGGTCACCATAGGAATGGATTATTTTCAACAAACTAAGCAGTTTTTCTTTATTTTAAAAACTGGGCATACTTATTAAAGAAATTTTAGAAAATGCAGAAGATAAACACATAGTTCACTATCATTCTATTAATATTATTTTCACTTAATATTTTTGTATATTCTTTAATCTTAGTTTTTCTATTTACAATTGCTATTTTTAATGTGAAATGCTACATTATTTCACTTTTAAGATAGCATTAATATTTCTCCTTGCTTTTATGCAGACTTTATGAATATTTAATGACTCTATAATAGTAGTTCTCATTTATGAAATGTCCACCATATTCCAAGCATGGTGCCAGTCCTAGATATTTCAATGACGCTAGTAAACAAGTTTTTATAGCTATTTTCCAGATAAAGAAACATAAGCAGGAGAGCAACCTATAGGTTGTAAACTAGAAGGGGCAGTTATGGAATTCACCCACAAGGGGTCTGTTTACCCTACTCTGCTACACAATGCATAATCAATTAGACGTTCTCTGGTTTATTCAAACATTCCCAGCAAGATGAACAGTTAGATTGTTTCTAATATTGCCAATTATAAATAATACTGAGATAAATATTTTAGGACTAGTAATACTTTCTCAGTATTATTTATACTAATATTAGCCAAACGCTAATACTAGCCAAATATTTTCTTATGCTAAATTATAGAAATGGAATTCCTAGACCAAAGAACATAACCATTTAATGTGATTTAATTGTCAATCCCCCAAACACATTATTTTCTTACAAGAGAATATAATACTCATTTATGTTCTTAGCTGAGAGTCTTTTCTTACAGTGCTTTTGCCTACATCAAAGTTTAGGTTAATGCTTCCTTATTTTTTCCTCCTGTTAAATTACAGGTGAAAAATATTAACTAATTTTTATAGCTCCACTGAGATCATCGATATACAAAATTGCATATATCTAATGTATACAATTTGATGAGTTTAGTCATATGCATATACTCATGATACCATCACCACAATCAAGGAAGTAAACATATCCATCACCTCTAAAAGTTTTCTTCTGTACCTTTGTCTTTTGTGTGTGTATGGTAAGAACACTTACCATGAGATCTATCTCAATTTCTAAGTACACGAAGACATATTGCTAACTAAGAGGCACAATGTTGTACAACAGATCTGCAGAACTTACTCATCTTGTATCACTTTATTCTCTTTGAATAACAGTTCTTCATTGCCCACTCCCTCCATTCCCAGGTAACCCACCATTCTATTTTCTGCTTCTGTGAGCTTGACTGTATTATATACCTCTTAAACGTGGAATCTTGCAGCATTTGTCTTTCTGTGACAAATTTAACTTATATGGTCACAAATGATAGGATTTCCTTCCTTTTTAAGGCTAAATAATACTTTATTATAACTATATATCATGTTTTCTTTGTTCACGGCCAATGGACATTTGGATGGTTGCCATATCTTGGCTATTGTGAATAATGCTGCAATGGAATTTGGAGTACAGATATCTCTTCAAAATCCTGATTTTTATTCTTTTGGATTTATACCCAGAAGAAGATAATCAAACTCAAAAGGGTGAAATTAGACCTCCATCTTATACCATACACAAAAATCAACTCAAAATAGATTAAAGAATGAAACATAAGATCCTAAACTATAAAATTCCTGGAAGAAAGTGGGGCAAGCTTCATGCCATTGGTCTTGAAAATTATTTCATAGATATGACAACAAAACTGTAGGTGACAAAAGCAAAAATGGACAAGTAGGACAATATCAAACTAAAAGCCTTCGGACCAGCAAAGGAAACAATCAACAAAAAACAAAAAAACAAGCAGACCAAAAAACAAACCAAAATCCCAACTCAATATAAAAGTGGACAAAGGACTAAAATGGACATTTATCCAGAGAATGTGAAAAGATGCCTAACATCACTTATTATTAGGGAAATACAAGTCAAAACCAAAATGAGACATCACCTCCTATTTGCAAGGATGGCTATTGCAGAGAAGGAAAAAAACATTTCTTTAAATAATCTTTTATTTTACTCTTTTCAATTCTCAACTGGGAGCCCTGTAACAAAGGACAGATTAACAAGAAAAGAGCAAACAAATTATTTAAAATGCATTTTTACATGAACCGGGAAGCTTCCTAAGGAAATGAAGACCCGAAGAAATGGTTAAACCTGAGTTTCTAAACTAGGTTTGATGAAAAGTTGTGGAAATATGACAAAAGCAGGCTAAGTATAGTAAACTGAAGAGAATTTAGCAAGTCCTGTTCATTCAGATTCCCCTCTGTCCTTTATTTAATCCCTGTCAGAGATAAGGATGCTGCTTTTCTCTAGGATTAGAAGGGTACCTCTCACTAAAGGCCTTTATGACCTGCTTCAGGGAAAGGTCCAAGAGCTCTTCCTACACATACCATTTCTCAAATTCAGGTTGAAATCTTCAACATGCCAAGGTAAAGATATTTAGGGGTACTGTATCTTGAAGCTCACTATTATTATCAGAAAAATGAAAGGATTTTGGTTATTATCAGAAATACCAAAGGATTTGGGTGAGTTTGTGGAGAAAAAGGACTTTTCCTACCCTTTACCCACAACTGGTAAATTGGTACAGCCACTGTGGAAAGGACCCCTTAAAAAATTAAAAATAGAACTACCATATGATCCAGCCACGCCACTTCTGGGTATTAGCTATTTATTTTAAAAGAAAATATTCTAGTAGGGTGCCTGGGTGGCTCAGTGGGTTAAAGCCTCTGCTTTCGGCTCAGGTTATGATCCCAGGGTCCTGGGATCAAGCCCCGCATCGGGTTCTCTGCTCAGCAAGGAGCCTGCTTCCTCCTCTCTGCCTGCCTCTCTGCCTACTTCTGATCTCTGCCTGTCAACTAACTAAATAAAAATCTTTAAAAAAAAAAAAAAAAAGAAAGAAAGAAAGAAAAAAAGAAAATATTCTGGTACATTTTGGAAGACCTCCGTTTTCAGCATCAGCACTTGTCTTTTCCTCCCACATATACTTTTATCTCTTTTACTTAAGATTTTTCTCTCTACTTTTCTTACCTTTGTGAACAAAACCCGTTCGCTAGTGCCCTATTTATAAGGCTTTATGTTTGATGATATTTGGGGACAATTAGGTGCATAGCACAGCCACGGGTGTGGAAGAGCTTAACCATTAGTGAACACATAGGAAGAAAATTGACAGAATAATTGGCAGAAGGACTCCTAGTGTTGGGAGGAGGGAGAGATGGAAGTTTCCTCAGCTCCTCCCTTCCTTCTCTCCCTCTGACAAGGACAAATTTTCTCCCCTCCCCCACCAGTGTTCCAAACTGCTGAGTCATGTTGCTGAATAATCATGAGGCAGATACCCAAATTCCAGCATATGTATTTATTTTAATTTGGCAAGGGTTGAGTATGGGAAGGGTGGTTGGGAGTTCTGCTTATGCATATGTATTTATTTTAATTGACAGGGGTTGAGTATGGGAAGGGTGGTTGGGAGTTCTGCTTATCACATAAGTAAAGATTCTGGAAAACTCCTTAGTATAATAGATACCATTCACTATAAGAGGTTATTAGAATAAACTCAGAAACTTTCCCTAGTGAAGTGTAGCCCTTAAGAAGTGCAGATTAAGACAAATTCAGTTGCAAATTAGAAAGAGTCTATTAGAACACAAGAGAAAAAGGGCTGCTGGGGGAGGGTTTTCCTGAAGGTGGCATTATTGAAAGCAAGGACAGTTAAGTGGGGCTATTATGATGATTTAGCATCTCAGAACAGCCTCGGAAGATAAACACCCTTGCTTTTACAAGGGCAGGTTTGGTACACAAGAATCTGTAGCTGGAAAAGGAATTACCTAAACCTGGAGTGATGTCGTTATTTTGCCACCATTTGGTCAGTGTTAGGTGAGGGAGGGGGAGCGAGGGTCTAAGAGTAGAATGGGGAGACTGAGAAGAGAGTCCGGGGTCTGTTGTTGTGCTGGATGGGTGACAGAGCCTGCTTGGAGCTGGTGCAGGAGTCAGGGATGGTGGCCAGAGATTCGAGGGAGATGACATGCAGAATTCTAGCCAGGGAAGAGGAGACAGGAAGACAAACCTTTGCAAAGGTGGGGAGCCCAGGTGCCCAGCAGAGTACCTGGCACAGGGCACACCTGCCATGATTCCTCTACCCCTCCTCCTTTGGTTTACAAAGTTTTACTCATCTTTCAAGCACCTAGTTGCATGTCTTAAACCTGTCTTCCTCAAAGAAGCCTTTCTTGATGCCATAGAATACAGATCTGCTGCCCTTCCCAAGGCCTTCTAGGATGCTGTATGTCCAGTACATCACAGCCCATATCACGATATTGTCATGTTTTCCTTGTCTTTCAGCCTCTTTAGATTATAAGCTCATGATGGCGTGAGGGTCTTGGATACGGCTGCGTGCCCAGGGCTTAGCAATACTGCCTGACACATAAAGGCTTAAGACATAGTTGTTGAAATACGGAGTGGGAATTTCGAGGTGACCCACCAAGATGTTTTAGAAGACATCCATATCCATTAAAAAAAAATACCTTTTCCTTCATCTAAGTTTCACCATGGTTGATTTTTTCACATTTTTTCTGTTTTCCAGGAAAAATGTAATGTTGAGCAAAAAAAATATATTTTTTAAGAGTGTTCCTTCTGGCTTATTTGGTTATATAATTAAAAGTCCAATTATTTTCCATTGTTTATGGTTAAAGGCTAGATTCTAGTCAGTGATATGAACAATATTATATAGAGAACTCAGGATAATTTAAACCTTTGGTGAAAAGCTGATATGAGCCAATAAATTCACATCACTGAAGAGTTGAAATTTTTAGCACTTTATTTAAAAACAATAAGAAGGGCTCTCCTATATCTTCACAAAATTTAATGAATCAGGCTTGAGTTAATGATCTCCGTATTTGCCAAGGTCTGGGCATGAGAAGCAACATCTTTTATCCCTTAAGGTAATTGTTAACTCAGAAATGTGCCTAATTAGCTAATGGACTGGTCTCTGGCATTGACATTTCCAAGGATAAATCCTAAAAGGGAAATAAGAAGTTTGCTGGGAAGGAGGAATGTGCAATTATACAATGTAAGAAAAATATCTAGATCAAGCTTTTTGTGCACATAAGGTGTAATCTTTCTTGTATGCTTGGATTTTTGTTTGTTTTAGTTCTTTATATATATGTTTATTTTAGTTCTTTAAATATATATATTTTAAAGATTTTTTATTCATTTAATTTATATATTTGACAGAGATCACAAGGAGGCAGAGAGGCAGGCAGAGAGAGAGGGGGAAGCAGGCTCCCCGCTGCGCAGAAAGCCTGATGCGGGGCTCGATCCCAGGACCCCTGGATCATGACCTGAGCCGAGGGCAGAGGCTTAACCCACTGAGCCACCCAGGTTCCCCTGTTTGTTTTAGTTCTTATTTATTATTGTTAATCACATGATTAATTCATACATTCTTCCTTTTTATGATTTTATTTATTTCTTTGAGGGAGAGAGAGAGCTAAAGTGGGGCGAGGGGCAAAAGGAGAGGGAGAAGCAGGCTCCCCACTGAGCAGGAAGCCTGACACAGGGCTGGATCCCAGCACCCTGAGATCATGACCTGAGCTGAAGGCAGAGGCTTAACTGCCTGAGCCACTCAGGTGTGCCCAATTCATACATTCTTGTAAAAAATCATCAGATAAATAATTCTATCAAAAGATCCCCTTTGCTATACCAAACTCACAGCCTTCTCTAGATATAATTTTATACAGTTTGGTGTATATACATCCAGATCCTATTCTGTACATTTACATGTATTTATGTTCATATTTAGAATTACATTTGTGTTTTGCTTGTTTTTACATAAAGGGAATTGCATTGTGTATTATCTTATAAGTTGCTTTTATTTGAAGTGACAGTATATCTTAGAGATCTATGACAGTACATAAAAATCTACCTCATTCTTTTTCATTGCTGTATAATATTCCACAGAACAGATGGAGTACTTCATTTAACTGTACCCCCACGTGATGGACAGTTAGTCATGTTCAGCTTGTCACTGTAATAAACAACATTGTGATGTGTATGTCATATTGTAGACACAGGAGAATATTTTTCTCAGAAACTGCTATTAAAATGGCTTGTCAAATAAGAGGATATAAATATTAAATCTTGATAAACATTGTGAAATTTTTCTCCAGAAGAGGCTGTATCAATCAATGTCAATACCCACACCAGTATATATGTCCTCATTATCATCTTCTTCCTTGTCTTTCAAATTTATGGGAGCAAAACTGGTATTTCATTGATGTTTCATTTGTATTTCTCTGATTATAACTGAAGTTTTATGTCTCTTCATATAGTTCTAGCTATTTGAATTTCTTTTTCTGTGAATTACCTGCTTTTATTTTTGTCTTTTTCTTATTTGTTAATAAAAAGTCTTTATATATTTAAAATACTTACCTGCTAGGCTGAAAGAAAATATTTACAACATAAATGTTATTATAGCTGAATGTGTTTTGTTAGATAGTTTGTGCCCAGGCCAGACTAACCTCTGAGGAGCCCTCTCAGGTCCACTGCACAAGCCCCAGGCCTGGGGACTGCCAGGCTGAGCCTTTGCTGCAGAACCAAAGGCTAGGGGAGGCCATGTAAGGAGGTCCGGGATGGTAAGATGAGTGATAGCTCAGCTAGGCTCCCTTCAGTAGGAAGGTGTCTGAGTGGCCAGCCCCTCACCAGGGTCCTCCAAAAGACACCCTCCTACATTGCCCATAGCTGCTCCAAAAGCCCCATCCAGCTCAAAAAACTCCAGAAAGCCACTCAGAAAGCTCCAGCCACTGGAAGGACCCAGGTTCATAGGCCAGGCCAGCAAGGAGGCCACAGAAGAGCTGTAGGAAGGATGGCTCAGAGCTGAGCAGCAGTATCTAGGCAGCAACCACAATGACAGTATCCCCTGGGGCTGTCTAGGTTGGTAACCTAAATGCAGTAGCATGGCCAGCCACCAGCTGCCCTGGACCCATAGAGCACAGCTATTGGCCCAACAGCTAGGGTGAGCAGGGCGGAGGTATACAGGAACTACACTGGGCCCAGTTCATCTTTCTGTAGCAGGCTCAGGAGCAGGCCAGGTAGGGCCAAATGGCCATGGATCAGCAGTCAGGGTGCTGCCAAGGGTTCAGCAGCAGCTCCTCTGCCAGTCCAAGATTGGGGCCCACCCCCACCAGCCTCAGGCTACTCAGCAGTAGCATAAGGAAGGAGGAAACTAGAGGCAGGGCTGAGGAATACAGAGCTGTCCTACACCCTCCTGAATGCCAGGTGGAGTCCCCAACTGGGAGTCAGGAATCCAGATTCTGGCCCAAGAGCCCTGAGTCCACTTGGCTTACACTCAGGCACATGAGCCCAGGAGACCAGAGGGCTGGTGAGTCACCCACGGATCACTGCCACCCATGGATTACTCTGAATCTAATTTTCTATTTTCTTAGATATCTAGCCAGTTGTCCTAAGTTCTTTCCTTGGTTACATGAAATGCCATCTCTAGACTATATTTATGTCTGGGTTCTATTGAGTTCCACTGATCCCTTTTTATCTACTTCCATTCCAATACCATATCCTGTTCATTACTGCAGTTTTATAGTATATGTCTAACAAGCCATATCTCCATCAGTTTTCTTTTTCTTAAAAAATTGATGTACTCTTGTACATTTTCCATTCCACAAGGATTTTAGAATTAATCTGTCAGATTCCAGAGAAATTTGACTGGAAATGCAATTAAATTTTTAGATTAATTTATGAACAATTTATTGAGTCTTCCTAAAACACAAACATGGAACATTTCTATTTTATCAAGTCTTCTTTTCTGTCTCTCAGTAAGCTTAATACTTTTCCTCATGTTCATATCAGGAAATGATATTTTATAACTATCACTGGTATACAGAAATAGATGATAGGGAGAGGGAATCCCTCAAATTTGCGGAATTTTTTTGAGTTCTATTAAAAAATTCAAAGAATACCTGACAAACTACTTAGATTTTTGGATAAATCTCAAGTACTATCAGCTGTTATCTCTTTCTGTCTAGTGGCTTACTTATTTTCCACGTCTTATTGCATTGTCTAGTATCTTCATTAAAATGTTGAATAGTATTGATCATACTTCTCTTGTTCCTGATTTTAGTAAGAATGCTTCTTATATTTCAACATTAAGTGATATGTGTGTTTGAGGTACATAAGTTTTCATATAGTTTGTATTGCACAAGAAAAAGCTAACGTGTGTGCGTTTGTGCACACACGTGTGTGCAGGCTTTAGTCTTACAGAAAGTATTAGAAAATAATTAATTTTCCTAACCTTCAGTCACATCCATTTAAGGAGTTTTCAAAAGCATTTTGTGAAGAGTGCCCTAATTAGGTTTCAAATTGTTTTCACATTAGCCAAGAGGTAAGTAAAAATTATTCCCCTTTGATTAAAATCACCAGGATGGACTTTGTGTCATTTCCTTCTAGGTTGCAATTCTGTAACCACTTCAGCTCTATGAATGAGCCCCTCCAAGCACCATTCCCAATCCCCTAAGAATCCCTCTACCACCACAATAATGACTTAAATTTTTCAACTTCTCCTGTGCTCTATCCACATGGGCCTGGTGGTTATCTCCCTGACCCTGGAGAACCTCTCCTTTCCACATCTCCCCATTTTAAGCAGCTACTTTGATGTGTATGTGACCTGTATTTGCAGAAGCTGTCTATCAAGCAAATCATTCTACACCCATATAGTATCGCTTACTGTATGCCTGGCACTATACTAGAATATTTACTGGGTAACAAAGGCATAAAAGACACTTTTTTCTAAAATTTCCCCACAATTGCTTGTATTGTAATTGCATAAGAACTCTAAGCAAGGGTCAAGAGGCACCTGGGTGGCTTAGTCAGCTGAGTGTCCAGCTCTTGGTTTCGGCTCACATGGTGATTTGGTGGGTTGTAGGATTGAGCCCCATGTCTGGCTCCATGCTCAGCAGACCCTTTGCTTGTGGGATTCTCTCCCTCTGCCCCTCGCCTCACTTGCTCTCTTTCTTTCTTTAAAAACAAGTAAATAAATCCCAAAGTGGGGAAAAAAAGAAGAACTGTAAGCAAGACCAATTTCTGTAGCTAGGAAATTCTTGGAGGAGAAGCATTCTTGAATTAGGTCCTAAAAGGCCTAATAGACATAGGTCAGCACAGAAGGTTTAAAGTGTGTTTGGTTTTGAACTAATTTATTTTCATTAGTTGCAGTCTGGACTGGAGCACACCTTGTCACTGGTCTCCCCATATTGAAGCCGTTTCTAAATCAGTTTCACATAATCAGACACGTACCCATATCTCCTTCTCAATCATATCCTGGCAGGTGCCACATCTGCCTAAGGCATCTCTATAGGGTATTCATTACTATAATCACATTTGTCCTCACCTGAAGTATTTCAGTCCTCATCTAAGTGGCCTCCCCATCTTCAATTTCTCATCTCTCCAATCTTCCTGAGACACAGCTACCATCTCAAGCTTAGAGAGAAGCTTCAAGGATGCCAGTCTTCTTCTCAGGATTAATGACTTTCTATTTTCACACTGCGTTTAAAATCCTTGGTGACCTCTTTTACCTCTTAACAAGAGCTGGTTTTCTATAATGCAACCACATGTAAGTGTTCAATATAAGTGTTCAATGAAGTTTTTACTTCTGCTCACACTGTTGTATCTGCTAGAATATCTTCCACTCTTTTTATTATCCAAGGCCTAGCTTCAGTACAAACAAACAAACAAACAAAAACCAAAAACTCATTATTTCCATCTCTCATTAACTCTGCCTTTCACTGGTTTTTACACCCGTTAAATTATGTGTGGCATATAAATTATAGTGCTGTGTTCTGTTTATGTGTAGCCATATTTCTTATCCTTCTTACCTAGATTGTAAACTCTGAGGAAGGCATTGTTACCTGCATCATTGCTGTATTTTCTTGGAGTGCTCACAATTCCTACAACACAGGAGGGCCTTTGTAAATTCCTTTTGGATTGAACTGATCAAGCTAGATAATAAAATGAGATGATCAGAGGTCATAAGTCTACCTTGGATTGGGATAACTTCCACGTATAATATTTTGCATTCATGGTCTGGAGGACTATGTATTAATTAGCTAGTTTTAGGCACTGAGAAAATCACAGTAGGAATTGTCAGCTTTTCCAACAGTGTGCCTGGACCTATCTTTTCTCTCTCTCTCTCTCTCTCTCTCTCTTTCTCTCTCTCTTTCCTAGAATAAACTACAACAGTATCCTTCCCTTTCCTTATCTTCGGAGAGTGTCCCAGCTTCTTCCATGGCATTCTAATTTTAATTAAAACAAAACCCGCATATTCATTTGGAGAATCAGTTGCATTTCTTTTCTTTTCAAATTTCAATAATACTCCCAATGAGTTCCCAGAACAAGATAAACATCCTGCACCTACAAGGGCTCAGAGAGAGCAGTTCGCACCCATTTGAATGTTATTCTGAATGTTATTCAGAGATGCCTCACAGAGGATGGGCACTCCAGGACCATTACATGGCTTTTTATTCTCTTCACCAATCCCAGAGAATCCCACAACCACAGATTGGTGCTGTGAAATACCAGTGAAAGGGAAGTGGTTAAAAGGAACTTCTGAGTTCATTTCTTTTCTTCAAGTATTTATGAACAAAAAGTTGGAAAGAAATTCACAGCATAAGTACATTTAGAAGAAGGCTAAGAGCAGCAGAAAACCAGATGACACATTCTGGAATGGGAGCAATCAAGGTTCTATTCAATCCGTTCCCCCTACCCCCCGTGCATCAGAATAGTTTCCCCTTTGAAACTTCTTGCACAGTTGCACAGGTGTATTGAATTCACACTGATACACACACACACACAAAAAGGCAAAAAAAAAAATTGTTCATATGTCAACAGCTCTAGAAATTTCAGCAAATTCTTTAAGATGCAAAGATTAAAAATAATCCACTGAAGATTATTTTCTACTATCAAGAAAATGGCAATGCTTTTTAGCTATAAAGAGTCTCTTGATCTGACCTCAAGGTATTTGTTGAGAAAAAAACATTGTGTCTATGGCAGTGCCTCATACTAGGAAGGTATATGGCTCTGTCAGGATTCAGAAAACCTACTGTAAAAGGCTAGGCAGTAAATATTATAGGCTTGGCAAATTGCAACTACTCAACTCTGCCTTGTAGCTGGAAAGCAGCCATAGACCCTACATAAACAAATCAGTATGTCTGTGTTCCAATAAAACTTTATTAACAAAACAGCCTACAGCCATGGTTTGCTCTGGGTTGGATTATATGTTCTTTGACTACAGTGATCATATCTTTCTTAGGAACCATTGTGTCTCTAGGACCAAGACTGCGTCTAACACATAGTAAGTGCCAAATAAACACTGGCAAAAAAAAAAAAAAAATCATTAGGTTAAAAACATACTTCTTGTCCTCAGCTTACCGTCTCATTTTTTGTGGAAGACCAAAACAGGAAAATGTAGAGTAAGAACAAAAAGATCCTGGATTGTGGATTCCAGGTTAGTTCTTCACTCAACATCAACTCTTTCTACCAACTTTAATGAGAGTTTATATTTCCATATCTCAAGAACTCGGTTAATTAATAATTATCTTAATTATTGAGATAGGGTTTAGGCTTAGGCTTATATTATAAAGTCACCATATTTAATGGCTTTCCAGGTTGTTTTGTGAAACTGAACTCGTGTCAGAAAACCAAAAGAAGTCCCATGAAGTTCACAAGATAAAAGATGGCAGTTGGCTGGATGACCAAGTACCCCCTCTATTCACCTTTACCTGTCACTTCTGACACATATCTCCCATGGCATGGAAGATGAATCAGACCCCCATTGCTACAATTGGCAAAATTCTAGCTGGGCTCCTAAAAGGGGTTACCTAAAGGGGTTATAGCAAGAATAGAGGCACAGTCTGAAAGTTAAGTGTTATTTGATATGGAATTTTCTCCTAAGCCAAGACTAGGGGAACTGTGGCTGGATCTTGATTTGGAACAATTTGAGACTAGTATATCAGTTAGAGTCCCAAAATAAAATGGCTGGCATATGCAGGATAGTTCAAGTATAGTTCATGTACAAAGAGATTATTCACAAAGATGTGGACAGGGCATGGGAAAACCACAAAGGATGGTACAACATCCTAAGGTTAATAAGGGAAGAGAGTAACCGCCCCTAAGCCCAAAGAGACCAGGGGAAGGAAGACTTATGTGAATCCAGAAGGGAAGAGTAATCTAGAATTAGTCACCATGTGAAGAACAGTGATCTTGTGTTGCATGACATAGCTAAATGGAGTAAACCCAACATGAGTCATGGGTCAAGATGAGAGTGGAAGTAATTTACTATCCTCACTTCCCTTTCTCTCTGATTTCCTACTGGAGCTTCTGATTGGCTGCATTGACCCATAGACCAAAGAGCAAGGATGCTTGTTGGTGTGGTCCACACATGTCAGCCTCCAGAGGCAGTGAACAGGGTGAAGGCAGTGGAGAAAAGATCTGGAGGGACAAACAGAAGATGTCCAGCACAGATGGAGCCCAAAGTTACCAAAAGCCTAGTACACTGAGCCTGTCCTCTGTGAGGGTTGTTAGGTACACCAGGGTGGCATCAGATTGATTACCCACATACTCCCATTTTTCTCCTGAATGAGATTTTCACCGTCTACAAGGAAATGAATTGAGCAATTTTCTGTTCCCTGCAGTGTAAGGAGAATCTCTTGCCAACCACTGTCATTTAGCAGATGGTAGGTGATACTGTGAGGCCTGTTTGGCTCCTTGTAAGTCAAATGTCCAGGGAAAGAGCACTGGAGTCAGGAATTCCAGCTCCGAGATCTGGCTTTGCTCCTAAGTAACTAAGTGACTGTGGGAAAGTCACTTCTCTTGGGGCTTTTCCTCATTTTCCTAATCAAAGGGAAATACCCATGGGATCTGACAACCTGTGATCAGGATCCTCAGAATCCTCTAGAAATGACTTAAAACCTCTGAAAGTTTTGCATGTGTGCATTATCAGCATTTCCTATCAAACATTTAACTACCAACTAGGCACTTAGGTACTCTGCTTAGCTTGTTCTCTGTCTCTTCTCTCTCATCCCTTCTTTCTAGAAAATCTTACTGAATTCCCCATGACAACTTTGCAGCTCATAAGTCTTTTTTCTAATTTTATCATTGAGTGACTTGCCCAAGACACATGGTTAAGAAGCAGCAGAACCTGAATTCTCTCCACCTTCTGTAGCCCTCAAGATCATGGTCTACCTACCCCATCTTCCCTTGATCCCAGAGTCAGACACACATGACTCAGGATGCCAAATGCACATTAACTGCCCCTCTAGAAGTAGCCTCAGGGCAACATGAGAGCCAATTCTTGGAGGGACAAGGTGTGAGAGTTTGAGTGTTGAGGTCCTCTCTGATGGCTATAGTGTGGGAGAGGTCAAGGAAGGATGATTCTGGACTGAGGAAATCAAGTCCTATTGAGCTGAGCCCTGGAAGTAAAGGAGACACCTTACAGAGCAAACCCAAAGGCCAGAGAGATCTTAAAGCTGAACAGGAGTGCTTCCTCTCTCACTGAAAATGATTTTTCCTGTTAGCCTTCTATAAATTTTATTGGCCCATCTGATGAAAGAAGTATTGCCCCATTCTATAGTATGGGCTCTGGAGAAGAAGTTCCCCCACCCTAAAGGGCAAAGCCATCTAAACTTTCCAGAGAGCAGAGGCAACAGAAGGTTGGTGTTCTCGGGGCTATGTGATCTGGCACATTCAAGCTGCTTGAGCCACCAGAGCTTCCTGCTGGTATTGCTGCTGGCTGCCCTGCCACCATCTGGAGAGCCTCTCCACCAGGTCTCAGCTGCCCTTTGCAAGCCAACCTGTTCTGTTGCTTACTCCAAACAGGGCAAGTGGCTGAAGAGCATCTGTGAAGCCAAGATATCCCATCTGTGAACCTCCTAAGATACTCTGGAAAAGTCCAAGAAGGACTTTTCTGACCCATCCTCTGAGCATAGTCCCTCTGAAGTCCCTTTGACCCAACATGCCGCATTTTTTTTACAGCCTGGTCAGTGGTGTCACCTACTGTAACACACCAGGGACACGATTCCCCTGAAGAAATCCCATTCCTGGGAGGAAATTATTTGCTGGCCTCTCTGCAAGGGCAGTGGTGACTCCAGAGTTGATCAACCCCGGACCTCAAGATGGGAGACTCTAGTGGGCACAGGCAGCCATTCAGCCAGGTCTCTCTCCTTTGTGTTGGCACGGCCATGACAACAGCAGACCTTGGCAGCCCTTCTGTTTGACCTGGATCACGAATGTGAAATGCTCTGCATGGCCTGGCGAGTCCTCTAGATTCCACTTTGTTCTGCCAGAGGCCTTCTCTGCACACTCCATCAATCCTTGTAATCCCCTCCTTATTGCCTGGGTACACGGATGGCTTAGCTTGCCTCCGAGCTGCCTGAAGCCTGCAGTCTGTTACCACTGCTTGTGCCAGAATCCCCAGGCTAGTCCCAGGGCAGGAGGGACTCTGAAGCTCTCCATCTGGGCGGAGAGGGACAGAAAGGGATGCTTAGCCTTGCTGTTCTGGACCGGAGAACTCTGAAGAGCTTTTTGAATAGCCCAACAGTAAGGAATCCGTTGATGGAGTATAAACCCTGCTCCTGATTTGGCCTGAGAGCCCATGCTGACATGTCAACAGGAAATTCTGGTTGCTTTGCTGAATCCCACACCTTCCTACCAATGATAGTGATGTTGAGATACCTAGGAACTTCATTTCCTCTCTCAACTTTGGTACCTGGCTACCTGAATTGCTTGCATGGGTGGGATTTCACATATAAAGGAACTGAGACACAGAGAGATGAAGGGATTCATTCAAGGTCACAGAGCCAGTCGGTGGCAGAGCCGGCAAGCCAAGGACGAAACAAGACTGGACCCGGCACTTATGATGAGCAACATGGGACTAGGGCATGGTGTGCACGTTCCCTTCAGTTCCTAACTCACCCTTGAGACGAACGTCACCCCCCTCATAATTATTGCTCTCACGAATGTCAACATATGGTTCTGGCCTTTAAGAAGTTTGCAGTCTTTTTTAATACTCTTTTTTAATACCACACTGAATTGTGTTTCTCCCACCTGTTTTGAAGACCTACCTCTTTCACATCCCCTTCCTCTGAAAGTTTCCTTCTGATTCAGAAGATGAAATCTCTGGATGCTTTACCTTGTGTTTCACTTTTTCCTATAAAGGCCAAATTCAACCAGAAACTCATGAAGTTCAACATTAAGCAGTTTCCTTCCAATTTGTCCCTTAAACCAGCTTTGACCATCCCCTCTATGAGAGGCAGTGGTAAGCACCCAAGAGAAGAGGCCCCATCCTCTAGAAATTTATCCATTTATCAAATGATCCAGAAATTTACCTTTTGCAGGAACTCTTGCAATGGGAACCAGGAGCCAGTTTCAAGAACGGTCAACGAAGGGGTGCCTGGGTGGCTCAGTGGGCTAAAGAATGGTCGATGAAGCAAGATAATAATTATTTCAAGTGAAATAACCCAAATATATATATCAATCAGAGAATGTACACATAAAGTGTGGGAAAGTAATACTATGCAGCAGTGACATCTGAGTGAGCTATAACTCTAGGTACCAATGAAGATAAACCCCAAAACATAATATAGAGTGGAAGAAGTAAGGCACAGAAAAATGTAGGTAATACATTTATATGACGTTGAAATGTAAAAAAAGCAAATAAAATAGTATTGAGTGTCCTTTATGTAGGGGGCAAAACTATAAGGCAAGACAATACAATCCACTAGCCAGGATGATGGGGTCCTTTGGGCTCAGGCAGGAGGGATAAGGATGTGTCTGAGAAGGGACATACAGGGTCCTTCTAGGGGAAAATGTTCTGTGTCTTCACTTGAGAAGTAGGGATCAAATGCCTGTCCTATTCTTTAAACTGTATACCTATTTTCATAGGTGTCTCATTCCCTAGAATGTAAGCTCCACAAAGGCAAGGATTCACCTGTTTATTGCCAGATCGTCAACATCTAGAAGGCTGCATAAACAGCCAATATTCAACACATACTTTTGAGTAAATTAATAAATTCATTATTTATGAATATTTTCATAATATACATTTTAGTAATTAATGTTTGATTTAATAAAACCCATAGACAAGACAGCTTCTGCAATAAGGTCCACAAATGCTGATGACAGACCCGAGCAGACAGAGTGAAGTGCAGGGAGGGGTGTTCGCTGTGACCAGTGTCATCTGGGGAGGACGCAGACGGACACTGAGAAGAGGGGGGAAGGGGACACTAGGCCAAAGGACCAACACAATCATTACTACTATTAACTGAAATTTTTTTTACTGTGCCAAGATCTTATTTGATTTTCACTATAAGCCATTAAGATAAATACCATTATTACCTCCATTTCACAGATGAACTCATGGCTTTCATTGAGCCAGTAAGTGGGCTTGAGGCCCTGTCGGTCTGACTCTAGCACATAGACAAGCAGAGGAGGGAATATGCAGGCACTCTTTGGTGGGAGGGGCGGGGCGGGCCTGGAGACAGGCTCCTGCTGAGCTGGGCTCACCAGGTTTTGCTCTGACCCCACTGAGCTCACTTTCCAACCAGGCCCCGCTGCCCTGAGCTTGGAGAAGACTGTCTGCAGTTCCTCTGCAGCAGAAGTGAGTGAGCGGCAGATGACCAGTAGTGAGTCACTTGCTTCTCGTTCAGCGGCGGCGGCGAAGGTGCCCGTTATCTCAACAGAGATTCCCCCTCCTGCCAAAGGCAGGTGCAGGCTGAGGAGCTGGGGTTTTGCAGCTCAGATTTCCATTTGATGCAAGCACACCACTTGAGGTCAACAGGATTGCAAACCGAGTGGCAATTTAGACCTCGCCACTGAAACTTCTGCTCATCAAAAAGAAATCCTCTTGTGTTTTCCAGGGAAAAATCATATTGATAATCAACATTATTATCGTTAAATGATGACACCACTTTCCCAGTCCCAGGTTGCATGGTTCATATAAGTGCTTTATATGAACCATGGAATTTCCACAAGGGCAGTTTGAGGCATTTAATATCTCCATTTTACTGAACAGATATCTTTTTTTTTTTTTTTAAGATTTTATTTATTTTTTTGACAGAGACATCACAAGTAGGCAGAGAGGCAGGCAGGAGAGAGGGAAAAGCAGGCTCCCTGCTGAGCAGAGAGCCCCACGCAGGGGCTTGATCCCAGGACCCTGAGATCATGACCTGAGCCAAAGGAAGAGGCTTAACCCACTGAGCCCCCCTGAACAGAGGTTTTTAATGACTTGATCAAGGCAATACAAACTATAATCCAGGTATGTAAGACTCAAATCCACATTGGCAACAGAACCTAAGATCTTAAGAACCTTACTCTACTGCCTCTTGGGCATAGCAATGCATTTAAAGGGTCAGGAAATATCTGGGAATGTGTCAAGAAAGGGCAGGGTGGCATCACCCATCATGCTTAGGACTCTGGAAACAGACCTAGTTGGGTATCCTTGGGTCACTTCAACAAGTTCTCTACCATCATCGTCTCCACCAGGTCCCAGACCTCAAGAAGATGTGAGCTTCTCTACAAGTTCATCAGATTAGCAGCACAAGCCTTAAGGCTGTGCCTCTCTTTGCCAGATTAACAAGGATGTGTGTTAAAATCCCCCCAGAGCTCACTGGGTTTCCCTCTCACATTAGCTTAAAATTGAGGCACATTTTCCCTTCATTTTACCTTAAGCTTCTATTGGCAGTGGCTCCTACTGCCTCAGATTTCAGTTTCCTTATTCCTTCCTTCACACCATCCTAATTCCTATAAGACTGGAACAGGGACTTAATGCTCTGAAACAGATCTGCAAGGCACCCAGGAGAGTTCGTGGCTTTGAAAAGTTAGAATAAAATTTAGAATAAAATGAAAAAGCAAATCAAACACTTTCTGATTTTATCTTGTTTATAACTTTGGGTTTTCTAACATCATGTCTTTCTAATGTGGACTGATTTCGAGTTATGGGACAAATGTGATTTGGAAAAAGAAATCCCATAATTAGGATATTCAAGTTCATCATACAAAAATCCTAGCCCACATCTTTAAAACCTGAAATGCTAAATTCCATTAAATTGCTTCCAATTTATATATTGGAAACAGAGCCCAGACAGACTCAAGTACAGTCCTTCTTGTACTAGGATTTATCTAGTCTCCATCCTGGGCTCAGACTAAATTGGGTCTCCTAGCCCTGCCTCCCTATGCACACAGCAACCACACCATTTATCTGGTGGCTTCACAGATGTGGTCAGCTAGCTCAAGGCATTGGCAGCTGCCTCGATTCTGGTAATTATCTCCATGTGGCTTGACCTGTGCCCTGTCATTGCTAGGACACGGAACACAGGTGACAAGAAAACGGACTGACTTGGCCTCATCCTACCTCTCTCCAGTGCCACAGAAGGCTTACAGGATGTTCTTGGTATCACATGGCAAGAAAATTGCCAAGAAGAGACCTTCAGCAATTGCTGGGAGACTCAACACTGTGATCAGCAGGAAAGCTATAAAAATGAAAGCAGAAAATCAAAAGAGAAGGTCAGACAGTAAAAACAGAGAGTCTCAAGAGAGTGAGATGAAGACTTAAAACTTGAAGATGGATGGTCCAAAAAAAAGAGGAACAATTTTAAAGACAGATAAAATTACAAGTAGAGCTACTCCTGCAAGGGGGGGGAAAAAAAGGACATTTTTCTAGTATCTAAATACTTACAATACTTTGACAGGTACAGGGTTTTGTAATGAAGTTTCCACATGTCCCCACCTCTCCCTGTATACCACTTTCCCATACATATATGAAACAAAAAGAGAAATTTGACCTTGCTGACTAAGATTTATACCTTCCTTTTGCTGTGTCTCGAGTTTCCATCTTATTCTGTTGATTCTCAGATACTTAGCTCTGCACAACCAGGAGTTGGATAATACCATTACTACTATTAATAACAATAGCAGCTAAAGTTGAGTGCTTACTGTGTACTAGGCACTGTTCTAAGTACTTGGTGAGTATGAACTCATTAATTCTTACAGGGTTAAATTTCCACTTCGGATACAGAAAAACTGTGGCATGGTCTATACTACCTGCCCAAGATCACACAGCTCCTAAGTGATGACTGTGCTCGAGAAGCTGGAGGGAAGATCAGAAGACTTAGGCAAGGAGGCTCAGGCCACAAACCAGAGGCCTGGGGGTGGTGAGGACGGAAGATGGAGAAAAGCCAAATGGGCTGGGAATCAAGGAATATTCCAGGGACGCCAGAGCAACAGCAGGTAGGAAAGAATTAGGAAGAGAAGAACTGCTTTTCAGAAACACTGCTGTAGATTATGAATTGGGCCAAATTCAATGCTCTTCAAGGGACACAGGTAAAAGTTGAGCTTCCTATTATAATATTCTATGTTTTAGACTGGGTTCTCAGATTACAGCTCTGCAGAGACTGAGACATTTAAGGACCCAGCCTTTGTGATGGATGGATCACAACGGTCCATCGTGCTTCATGGTTTCACGTATGTGATCTCACCAGTTAAGCACAATCTCACGAGGATAAAGCATAGTGGTGATGTGCATTTGCAGGGAGACAGCGGGGAGGAACGAAGTGGCTCCAGACAGCTCAGAAACAAGATGGCTCCTCTGGCAATTAAACCATGAAATCAACAAACAACGGATTCCTTTAAGAAATAATTACAGGGCACCTACTATATGGCAGGAACTGTTCTACACAATGGGATACAGCAGTGAACAAAACAAACTTTTTCTGGAGCTTACATTCTCGGAAGAAAGAAAATAAGCAAAGAAATGTGTAAATATGTAGATGTCAGTTAGGAGCTGATCCAGTGCCTGTCAGCAAAGACAGGCAAAGTCATCCTAAGAAGAATGGACATCTCCGAGCTCTACAAGCTCCCACTTTCACCTCCAGGACTGAAGGTGATATCCACTCAGGCTCAAGGGGGTTGGGAAGTTATAAAAGAATGGAAAAGGGAGAGCTACAAGAGCCCAATACAAGCAGAGCCCATAAAAAAAAAAAAAAAAAATACTGTAAGAGAAACATATTTCAAACCAAGCTCTACTCCTTCCCAGCTGTGTGACTTTGGGCCAGTTACTTACTTTCTCTGTAGTTTAGCTCCCTCGACTGTAATAATACTGCCTGCATGTTAGGTTTGCCGTATTCATTTAAAAAGTTCCTATAAAGCGTCTGCTGTAGTAACTGTTGCTCACTGTTCAAAGTATGCCGCATCCCTACTGATGAAGCTGTTGGTTGCAGAGAAACGGTGAAATTCGTCAAGTTAACTGCAAAGACTGACTAACATGTATGACAAGAACTCAGCTTGGCGACAGCAGTCCTTAATGTTGATCACAATCCCCAAACACTTAAGTTGAGGGCTGGTGCAGAGCTCAGCATAGCCATAAAGTGCCATCCAGAGGTACCAGACTCAGTCTGTCTATACACTTCTCTACATTCAAAAGTCTTATTTAAGTTTCTTTTTAACCAAAAGAGGCACCAGTAGTCATTACCAAGCACTCACTAGGTGTCAGCGCTAAACCCATGTTCAAGAGAATATAAGGGCAAAAGGGAACAAAAGGTCAAACTTAGTTTCCTGCCTCAAGAAGCACACTGCCTACTGTAAGATGTACATGAAATCTTGGATCAAAAATCTCAAAGCAGGGCCACCTGGGTGGCCACCTGGGTGGGTTAAGCATCTGCCTTCAGCTCAGGTCCTGATCTCAGGTTCCTGGGATCCAGGCCTGTGTGAGGCTTCCTGCTCCGCAGGGGTCTGCTTCTCCTTCTCCCTCTGCCTGCAGCTCCTCCTGCTTGTGCGCTCGCTCGCTCTCTGTCTCTCTAATACATAAAATCTCTTTTAAAAAAAATCCCAAAGCAGCGTAAGGGCAAGGGGTTCCCCCTAAACACCACAGATGAGAATAAGAAAGACGTTCCCTTGAGAGGAGGCTGCATCATAGGAGGCTGACGGGAGCGTGCTTCCATGGAGGACCTCTTGTGTCCCAGCCACCAAATCACACATTCTCACTTATTCCTCCCAAGCCCCGCTGGGAGAGATTCTTACACCCATTTTATAGATGAGAACACTCAGCTTCAAAGCAGTTGAATGATTTGTTCGAAGTCATCCAGTTATCCAGAGACCGCCCACAATACAATTCATGTCTGGCCTGGAACCCTTTGTTACTTTCCCAGTCACAAGGAGGCAACATGCGGTCAAGGTCAAGAGTCTGGTGGGATCCGGGGACAGAGCTGGGATTTGAACTCACCTAACTATGTGATTTAGGCAAATTATATCATCTTCTTGTGCCTGTTCTCTCAGACACAAACTATTTTTTCATGACTGTATCTCTCGTACAACATTGCTGGAATTCAATGACATAATCCTTGCTCAGTGCCTACGTGGTACTCAGTAAGTGTTGTCTGTGACTTCAAATAAGATGACACCCTTTCTTAGTTCCTCTTCCCACTGGGACTTGTAATGACAGATTTTTTTGGCTTCTGAATATAACTTATTACCCAAACACCCAGTTTGCTTACAGCAGGGACTGGAACTGAATCAGCATCACCAGCCAGATTACCAGTTTTTCACAAATGTCTCATTCTCCACTGTCCCCAACTCCCCCACCACCCTGATCACCTGCTCGGCATGGCGTCCCCACCCCCGGGTTACCCTGATGCTCTTCTCAGGGGAGGACCGGAGAAAGCAATCAGTGTCTATATTATTTCTGAACTAGGGAGTGTTTAAGCTGAGGATTTAGGAAAAAACAAAAACAAAAACAGATTTCCTGAATCAGCAAAGATTTATGCTAAATAATCCTTTTACAAAACAACCCACTGAGAAAGGAGAGCTTCACCGTGGCAGTTTAAGCAATATCGTGGGGGAAGAGACAAGTTATATTCTGTCTCATTATCCGACTCTCAGTACTTCGGGAAGTCTCCATGCTGCCAGCCAGACTTTTAGCAGAATTGCAAAACAGCTCTTTGTAAAGGTCTATCAGATATCATTGATCCATTTAGAAAATATCTACTGAGCACCTACTATGTGCCTTGATAGGCATCTGGGTAATGATGTACACCGGTAATGAGGACAGAGTAACAAAAACAACCAAACAACAAAAACACATCATGCCGTCCTTCCTCCTGAAGCTTACATTCTGTATTATCTATTGCTCCATAGGAAGTCGTACCAAAATTTATCGGCTTAGAGAAATAACCATTTGCTTTAAATTCTGTAGGTTAGCAGTTTGGGCTGGGCTCGGCTGGGCTGTTCTGTCTGTCTCATCTGGGGTCACTCACGTCACTGCAGTCATCTGGTGCCTCGACTGGGGCAGTGTGTTTGGAGATGGCCTGACCCGCCGCGGCAGGGGGTGATATAGCTATCAGCTGTCTGATCTCAGGGACAGCTTCGGTCTGCTCCACAGAGCCTCTCTGCCTCCAGTCAGGCTCGCCTCAGAAGCTGTACAAAGTTATGTCTATAATACTCAATAGGTCGAAGCCAGTCACAAGGCCATTCCAATGTAAGGGGTACCCCATCTCTTGATGGGAAATGCTTCAAAGATACATGCAACTTGAATGTATATAGCTTGGGAAGAAATTTGTTGTCTCCCCTCTTTTTTTTTTCTCCCAATTTACTGTATCTGTCAGTAGCTGAGACAAACAGCAAATATATAACAATGTTTAGGCAGAAGTTTTCAAATCCAGTTCTACATTAAGAATTCCCTAGAGGAGGGACGTCTGGGTGGCTCAGTTGGTTAAGCGGCTGCCTTCGGCTCGGGACATGATCCCAGAGTCCTGGGATCGAGTCCCACATAGGACTCTCTGCTCGGCGGGGAGCCTGCTTCTCCCTCTGCCTCTGCCTGCCACTCTGTCTGCCTGTGCTTGCTCTCTCTCCCTCTCTCTGACAAATAAATAAATAAAATCTTTAAAAAAAAAAAATGCCAGATCCTCCACCACAGACCACTTAAACCCAGGATTGGGACTAGGGAATTCACAGGATTGACCAGTTCCCCAGATGATTCTAAGTTGCAGCTGAGTTTGAGAATCCGTGGTTAAGGTGCGCTGAAGGAAACATAAGGAAGGATGGGCGATTCTAGAACAATGAGAGAGCTGTAAGACCTGCAGGCAAGGAAAGACTTTCTGAGGAAATGCTTGAGCTAAGATCTAAATGAAGCCTGAGAGCTTTGCCGCCACCAGAAGCAGAGAGGGAAGAACCAGGACAGAGGGAAAGAACGGGCTGGGGCAGCAGGGGCAGACTTGGTAGAAGAAGTGTTGGAAGAGTGTCCCACACCACAGAGGCGGTATTTCAGAGGAATGTTCTATCGCTTTCCTGAAGTCAAGTCCTTACAGGATGATCACGTCACTCGGTTTTTGTAAAGAGGCGACGCAATAAATAATTAACTGAAGAATACGCTGTGGAAAAATACAACTTCTAAAAAAGATTTTTTTTTAAAAAGAGAGCTCTTTTTTAGTTCAATCTCAGTCTCTAGGAAATGGGAAACAAAGCTGGAGGGGAGGAAATGGGCAATAGGGGAAAACAAACAATAAGAAAAAGCATGGCTTTAGAGGAGACAAGTGTAGGAAAAAAAAATTAATTCTTGAGAGTTTGCCAGGGATGGGTACTCTGTTTCGCTAGAGCGAATGCAAGCCCTGACAGCAAAAGCTGGTTAGAAGCTGAGAGAAGATGGGGACGTGGGGACTCCTGCTCCCGCTTCACTTCCCCGTCTTCCCTCCTCCCAGCGTTCCTTGCCAGCCCCCCGGCCCTGCTTAGTCTGTCCTTGTCAGGGCGCCATGATGACCTGCCAGGGAGATCTTGGGCATCTTAACGATCCAACCCCCTCCTCCAACAAAATGGCTGACTAACTGCCGAGATTGTAGCTTCCCTGGAAGAAGCCAGCTGGGTGCGGAGTTGTTACTTCCCTCCCCAGCATCTGCGCCCTCCCTGGAGGCAGCCGCCAGCAGCCCCGGGGGAGCGATCCGAGAAAGTAACGAGAAAGCACTCTGGCCCAACTCCCAGGGACGGTGCCCCCAGCAAGAAGGAATCCTGTTGGAGAAGAGGAAACTAAGGCCCAAACAAGGAATTCCAAACCCACCAAGAGCTGGCTACCAACTGAGAAATGGTCAGCGTCCCCTCCCTGAAACTACATGCATGCGGATTCCACCAACCTCTTCTCTGCTTGCGTGGGACCCAAGTCTTCCAGAGTTTTCCACGCCACTGCCAGCTGCCAGCCCACAGCCTCCCTGGCCAGGCCCCTGCCTAAGGGCCCTGAGGCCCGCACCAGAATGTCTGCTAAATGGGCAGAGCCCCAGGGCCTTCTCCAAGCCACTGACTCAGAGTCTTCAGGGTGGGGACCTTGGGCTGCTCATTTTACACGCGCTCCTCAGGTAATGCTGTGCCACGTTAAAAATCACAAACTTAAAAAAAAAAAAAAAAAATCACAAACTTCAGTGAAAACCTACATGCAATTCTCCACCCCCCGGCAACCAAAAGCATTTCTCTTTCAGCAGCCTGGTAGGAAATCTCAGACCCCAAATGCTTCTCTGGAACATATCACTAAACAGGAAGCCCCAGAATGAGACTGTGAGCCCCAACTCTGGCAGAAACAAGGTATTTTCCCGAAGAAGTACTTTTAATAAGCTTGGAACACCATTTACTCTGTGGCTGTGGTCCGTACAGACTGCCGCAGCCTCCCAGCTTCCCATGGATGCGAAGGATCTTACGAAACTTGATTGAGGAGACCCTCCATAACCAGGGTCTTAGCTGGCTTGAGCCCTTTCCCCAGATATGGGCCTTGACGTTGTTGTTGGAAATCTCAGAACACAGTTCTGGGAGAGGAGAGAAGCAAGACCCTGGCAAGAAAGCAAGACATTTCATAGGTGAAGAGTTTGGGATCCAGACAAATCTGTTAGAGAGGCAGACTTTAATGAGGTAGGGTGTGCTGATGGTGGTGAGAAATGAGGAAGAGACAGAGGGCCAGAGAGACAGGCAGGGCCCCCGAGGAAGCCCCACTCCATCCCCAGGGCATTTGAGTTCTTTTTTTTTTTTTTTTCCTTTTTCCCCCCACGTGCCTAGTTTCTCTCTCCCCTCTCTCCTTTCCCTTGGCGCTCTTCCTTTGGAGTTCCTTTTCCTTGAGTCTCTCTTCCCCTCCCACTTTCTATTCCTTTCTCTTTCTCTCTGTCTCCTTTTTTCTTCTTTTCCTCCTTCCCTTCCCCTCACCTTTCTCTTCCACTTTGCCACAACCATAGGGCAGGTGTCCACTCTATGGACAGGCGTCTGCTCTGTGCCCAGCCCCATGGAGAACACCGAAGAAAGAGGAACACACTATCAGCGGCCTCTTGGAGCTCCCAACTCATGGAGAAGATCCAAAGAACAAGGCAACGACAATTCAGTTTCAGGCAGTAAAGGGCAGAACACTGAAACAGGCATCTAATCCAGGCTGCAGTCCAAGGAAGTGACGTGGAAGCAGACACTTAAGAGGGGAAGGTGCAGTAACGCAGCAAAGGGCCTGGGAAGGTGTAGGGAGTGCTCCAGCGTGGTACAAATTCCTCATTCACCAGAAACATGGCACCTCTGAGGGACTGTGAGGGTCCAGGCCTTCCATGCCTAGTTGTGTAGGTTGCGTCCTGCACAAGGGCACTGGGCCAAGGAGCAAGGGCTGAGGGCTGCCGGGGCATAAGTCTGCCCTTCACACACGGAGTCTCCTGTATTTGGCTCCATATGGACAGGACTATCAAGCCTGTCCATCGTTACTCTTCTTCACGGTGGATCAACAAACCACTTGGACAAGAACAATAAAGCAAGAGCTTCCCTAGAAGCATCTTTCTCTGTTGGCTTGTTCAGGGAGGTTGCATGATATTGTCAGCCTCTGCCTGGTTGGAGGCTCACCAGATCTAACCAAATCTTGAACTGCCTCCCCAAGACTTTATCCTGACTGGGTGCATTCGGCACCCCTGCCTTCAGATAAGCCTCGTTTCCCTGAAGTCATCCATGCCCTTGGGTAGGACTGCATGGAAATATTTTGTTTTCTAATATTTCCAGCCAACATTTACCCAGTGATGCCTCATTACCATTTAGAGAACAACCTTCACAATGTATACTGGGAATCATTACTTATTCTCCCCCTCAGAAAGAGGAGGTGTTGTGATACACTGCATTCTTTTTTAGAGTTTGGCTCCATGTCTGATCCAAAGGCAATTTAAACAGAAGTGTTTAAGAGACATTTGCATACTTTCCTAATAATTTCACTGGCCAGAGAAATGATTCTCAGCTGCAACAATGGCCTCAAGGCACCAGTAGTACCCTCCTTCAACTTCAGAACTAAAACCACAGGGAAAACAAAAGGTTGCCTCTCAACACCTTTTTCTTCTACAGCTGAACCCGAAGACAGACCTTGCTCTGACTGGAATAGTATCGACTCAACCTTGCCCACCAGGGCTCTTTAAAGGAAGGGCTATGTGGCAGCAGAGGTGGGATTCTGAAATATTTAAGAAAATTACTATACACTGTTATCTTTGAGGAAGATGTTTTGCAATGTTTTAAACTTCCTCTTCTTTGTACAGAAGGGCTGACTTGTTTGCAATTAGAATAAATGAGGAAAGATATTTGTAAATTTCAAAATCTGCACTATCCTCCAAATAGGTGGAAAGGTATTTTTGCCCTCTAGCAGAGAAGCCTGGTGAGAGAGCTTACTGGGGCAGCAGCCTGTCCCCAACAAGGGAGACATCCTAGGCCCCAAACATGGTGGAATACCGTAAACACAGAGACTAAGAGACCCAGAGGGTTCTCTTTCTTGCTCAAAGTCTGATTTTAGAGATGAGAAAATGGCAACTCGGGGGAGACAAGGGACTTTTCCAAGTCATGTGGCAAGTCAGCAGCACTGCTGAGAGGTGCCCCAGAATGACCTAATCTCCTCCAAAGGTCTTACTTCAGCACCAGGATTTACCGTCTTTTATTCCATTAGCTCATAAGGGCTCAGTGCTACGTGGACCCCGAAAAAGTAAAGGATAGAGCCCCACACACAAAGAGCTTTTGATTTTTCTAATTATCGTGAGATAACATCATCACTCTTTCTGAGCTAGCCCACTGAGGAGAACCCTTTAGATGGTATTTAACGCAACATCTTCCTTTTCAACAAAGGAAGAAGCTTAATTCGCTTCTACTCTTTCCTTAACATTTACTGGGATCAGTGGGAAATAATGGTTTTAAGTATGGAGAACAGAAGCTGCCAGAGAAGTACTTTCTTCTCTCTGTAACGAACCAGAAATAGGCAGTAAACCGTGCGTGTGTCCGTGCACAAGAGTGGTGTGGTATGATGCATGTGTGTGTGTGTGTGTGTGTGTGTCTAATTTTAGGCTGAAACAGCACATATCTAACACATGCATGGATATTCATACTAGACTGGGCTCAAATATCAGCTCGACAACATCTGCCATGTGACCTCAGCCGCCTTCCTTAGCATCGGGTTCCTCTTGTCTGAAGTGGGAATCACAACCTCACAGTCCCTGACATGGAGCCTGGGTGTGAAGATTGAGCAAAGCAGAGAATGGGAAGTCCCTGCATCCTGTGGGCAAGGGAGAGGTCAGCTTGTCTTTTAGGGGAGTGGAGAAAGGAGTTCTATACTTTCTATTTTCCCATATTCTTTAAATTCCTAGGATTAAGATGTTTTCCATTGTGAAACAGAAGGGAAGAGACAGGAGAGAGACTTTATTAAGGATGAAAAATGGTTACAATTTTGAATGCAGCCTTGTTGACAGAATGTGAGTATGTTTTCAGAATAATTAACAGGAAAGCCAGGACTGAGGAAATTAATGACTATTGGTACAACTGCCTTCCAAATGGCAACCTCGAAACTGATGCACAGTGAGGCCTCGGTTTCTCAGTGAGGTCAGGGAAGGCCTCTGTCGATCAGTTGCTTGCTGCCCTGGGAGACTGAGGAAGTGATTCTGTCCATCATAATAATATCTTCCAAAGGTGGGAATGAATATTTGTGAAGCCCCAACCATGTGCTTGCCGATACCAGCTGCTTTTGTATGTACAAATTTAAATATCTTATTGATCTTATAAATTAGGTATAATTAACTCTGCTTTACAGATGAGGGCATTCAGGGCTGAGAACTTAACTTGCCTGAGGATACACATTTGGAAACTGACAGTCATTCATAACCCAAACCTGCCTAACTCCAAAGCTTATGCCCTTCCTTCTCTATGAGACCACCTTCCACAAAGTGGAAGGAGGTTGGCTTAGGACACTCGAGGCCAGGGTCTCACTTTATTGATTTGTCCATTTGCCCTAGGTTTGAGAACCACCATTTAGGAGCCGAGTGAATTTGGCAAGTTACTAACCTATCTGATTTCCTCCTCAATTTCTGCATCTCTAAGCATTCTGTGATTTTTCAAGACACTGCCCCCACCTTACAGGGATACTTAGAGGTTTAGAATCTATATGTCATCTACCCTCACTCAGAATGTGGCCAGAGCCTAACTTCACTGAGTAAAGAATGAGTGGAGATGCATATAGGAAAGTTCATGTGTCCCTGGATAGAGAAAATAAAACTCAAGTTCCATATTATTTCCTTGCTTCAGGGTCAGTGAGGTCCTTCCCCACTCAAATGGAGTTAAGCCATCCTTTCCTGTTCGCAACCGTCTTTGTCCAAGTTTTCTAGAGGATCCTATCCACAGGAGGCCAAGAGAACTGGAAGAAAAAAAAAAAAAAGCCAAAACAAAACAAAACAAACAAACAAAAAACATGGCCAAGAGCCTGGTAACCCTCCAGATCCAAGATTTCATAAACAGTAGCAAACTTGAGAGGAGATAAAGATACAACTGAATTCAGTCCTCGTGGAAACCAAAGAGAGAAGCCCCAAACGTCAAGGGACTCCCAATTCTAACCAGCAGCTGAGAAGTTATAGCAGCTATGGGAGGATGGAAACAGCATGGACTTCGGAGACCATGGGCTTGAATTTCAACTCCAAAGTGACTGGCTGAGTAACCTTAGGCAAGGACTCTTCTAAGAGGCAACCTTCCTTAGGGAATCCTCATTGGTCTGGCTAAAAATTTCTCAGAACTGCATGGTCTGTACTCTTTTGTCTAAGTCCTCCCCTTCTTCCCTCTCCTTTCTTAGATGTCAGCCACAAAGGTCTTTCCGGTCCTCTGCTGCCCCTTCCCTCTTGATTCTTCATAGTTCTTTCCTCCCTCAAATCTCCTGCACATCTGATCCCATCTTAGTATCTGCTTCTCAGAAGACCTGCATGGGCCCAGGGTACTAGAAGTGGTTTGAGAAAACTTGAGGATGGGTACATTTACTGGTAATGAGTGGGACATGAGACAAGAAGAGTTTTAGCCACAAGGTGGTTGCCATACAGCTGAAAAAATTCACTGAAACAACCTGAGAAGTCATGTGAATGGAGGGAAACATTCCTTACCAATATGATCACTCAGGTACTTTGAAGACATGGAGAAACCAAGTATAAAATGATAGCAGAGTTGGCCAGATGCTGGTCAGTTGTACTGATGCTCCACAGAGAGATAAAGAGAAACTAAAGTTGGTCAACCACAGCTAAAGGCTGAGTGTAAGACCCAGTTTAAGAGTGAAAGAGCAAGAGATCTACTTGGCAGCTTAATGGAGCTTCTTATCTACTGCAAGGAAGTGTAGACAATGACACTCCCTTACAGTTTTGCCCTAGGCCTGCATTAATTCTTTTCCCCTCTATAATAATATAGCCCAGTTATAGTCCTCTAAGATCTAGAGGTCTAGACCTTGTGGATATCCTACAGGATGTCCCATCGATCCATTACACTTGAAGCCACTGCCTGAGCAGTACAAACAAGAAGTGGCACCTTGGTAAGTTACATCGCTAAGGAGGATAAGAGAGAAAACTTTTGAATTTCAGGGATCTCTCATTTCAGAAAGGTTTCTAGGGACCTGTTGATCAGGGGTATAAGAGGATATCCCCCAAAGCAAAAGACAAATGGCTGCATCTTGCATCCCCTACCCCCAAAGAAGCACAGCATCTGGTAGACCTCTTTGAGTTATGGAGGAAGCACATAGTCCCCAGCATTTAGTGCTGTAGTGCTTTGGGTTTTAACTGTCAGTAGGTAGCTAGTGTAGGGGTGTAATACCTCACTCAAATGAAGAGATTCTCTTTTTTGAGGCTCAGTTTTAGACATCATAAGGTTTGCCTAGCTTTAATTCAATGCTACTTACTTTTAATCTGTAGTTCTTGAAGGGTCCTACGTGAGGGCCTTGAGTAATTTCCAGGATCCTTTATCCTTTGGAATACTGAAGTTTATTATTATTATTATTATTATTATTTTATCTCATTTGTAGTGTGGGGTTGCTAGAAGTGCCACTTAGCCTTTCAACCACTCTGCTCGTTTCTATATGTCAGACTCGCCTTACTGCATCTGGGCCCCTCAAGTTCTGGTAAATTTGGGATCTCCCCAGTGCTTGCTTGCTTGCTTTCTTTCTTTCTTTCTTTCTTTCTTTCTTTTTCTTTTTTTCTTTATTTGACAGAGAGAGAGAGATCACAAATAGACAGAGGCGGGGGAGGGAAGCAGGCTCCCTGCTCAGCAGGGAGCCCGATGCACGGCTCGATCCCAGGACCCTGAGATCATGACCTGAACCAAAGTCAGAGGCTTAACACACTGATCCACCCAGGTGACCCTCCCCAGTACTTTCAAGTATATTTCCAAATTTTACCCAACCTTCTCCACCATTCTTGGTGAGAATATTGATCTGCTATAAATCATCTAAATACCCATATCATATTTATTTTTTATGATCTAAAACCTTTAGTAAAAAATCCACACCAGGGACGCCTGAGTGGCGCAGTCAGTCAAGCGTCTGTCTTCGGCTCAGGTCATGATCCCAGGGTCCTGGGATAGAGTCTCACATTAGGCTCCCTGCTCCGTTGGTCCCTGCTCTATACTGGGAGGGCACAGCCTCTTATGGCCATCCATAAGTCTTTGCTCTAGGACTCCAAAAAAGAACTCTACACTGAGCCACAGCAGTATATCTGATATTAAAAAAGAACTTAAGTGCCCAACATAGAACAGACTATGTAAGATCAAAAGCTCCCTGTGGTTCCTATATGATACACACACACACACCACTCACTCACTATATACAGGGGCTGCTAACCCTGAAGGAGTTGGAAAAGCAGATGCTTAGAATACATAGTTAATTAACACAATGTATAATATCTTTCTTGAAATCTGTAATGTCTGTCAAGAGTATAATCTTCCTGATTATAAGACAAAATTGCTTTTGTAATACCGTAATCTGATTAAGTAGCTCAGTGCTTGGCATATAGTACTCATTCAGTAAATCTTAACTGTATTTTGGGAAGAACAAAGAAAAGAAAGAGAAGAGGCAACTTTAAGGGAAAGTTCCCTTTAAAGATGCAATAATATAAAAATAAACCACAATGATCAAAGATTCCTGAATCTGAATGTGCATGTGCTGTGTGTAATCAATCGTCAGTCTACTCCTGAGTAGAAATCAAGCATTTCTGAAACTTAGCAGTTTGTTCATTTTCCGTTCTTCACTTTTTATATTCCTCTCTCCCAGTGGAAAGGGGGAATGTAAATCTTCTCATATTAGCGGCTCCTGGTCTCTTTGGGTTTCATGTGGTATTGAGTGGATTGTCAAAATAAAAATCCAAAGAGGGACTAGGGTATTGGTTTATGTGAAGTCACTGTAATATTCAAATGAAAGCTACAAATCAGCTATGTAAATGAGCCTGTACCCAGGGCAGAATTGCAATCAAACAGCCTGCAGAAGGAAACTTAATAAGCCCTGCCTCTCCTTCTATTACCTTGTGAGTAAGTTTCCTGAGAGTCAGGGTCTTGTGAGGGCACCGAGTGAGCGTAGCCTCAGGCATTCCACTGGCTGTCACAGAACTGTACTGGGACCTGGCAGCTCTCTGAAGTTCCAGGAAGGGCTGAGCAGTTTGCATCTGTGTCTCCATCAAAAGGCATTAAATATGCATTTGATCAAGATAGTAGTTAGGAATGAAGCACCTATAGGGGAAATTTGCTTGAAATTATAGTCCTATGTAACTCCTTCCCCTCTGAAATGGCTTTGGGACCAACATGCTTACAAGAGAGTTGGTTTAAAGAATGGGAAATCATCCAGATTTGGGGGAAGGAATAGACCAAAAGTCAAAGTTAGTGACCAAAACTGGGATGCAGTCCTGCCCATGGAATTTAATTTTACCATTTGTTGGTGGTCACAGGATCATAGAAGCCAAGCAGCAGTACCTCCCAGTTTGCCCAAGATAGTTTGGTTTTAAACCTATTGTTCCAATATGATTGTTACTAGCACCAACTTTCATTCTTACATGTGTCCTGGTTAGGATGGTCAACTATAAGGCCATCCTACAAAGTAAGGATCTTCAAAATCATTCACCTTTCAGGTAAGTCAAACCCTAAGTCTAGTAGCATAGGGACTGTCACTTCTCATAGCCCAGCTCTGTGTCCATTCATGGTGAGGCTGGTAAGTTTCCTGTCCCTAGAATGATTCAAGCAAAGTAGATAAGGAGACGAGGTAAAGGGGATTCAGCCAGCAACAGAGACCAGACAGTGGTTTTATGGGTTTCCTTCTTCCCCCAACATTCTGCAAGAATCAGAGATTTAGCAAGAAACAGATCCAGAGTGGAAATAGTTGCTCAAGTTTCTGCAAGACTATGCCAGCTGGAGAAGAGTCCTGAGTGCAAGTTTCCTCCCCTTCTTTACTAGATACTGATCAGGAGAGAGGAAGTGAGAAGGAGGTAAAAAGTGAGAGCAGTTACAAATAGGATGTGCCCACCCTTACTATACCCAACCCAGGCTCTAGCTTGGAATCCAAGATCTGCAAATTCTTGCTAGATGCAAAAATTCAAGTATGTGTCAACATCTAGGAGTTTGTTTTAGCCGGATAGGGGCAGGCTTTGCTGGAGTATGAAGCAAAATTTCAGTGGCTGAAACAACAAGTTTATTTTCCTCTCTGCCACACTTTCCACTGGGTATTGGCTGGGCACTCTTGCTCATGTTCTACTTACTCAGGCACTCCATAGTTTCACAGTTACTGAAATTGGAAAAGGGGCATGTGGCGACTTACCCATTAGCTCTGGAAGTTCCTGCCAGCCATGGCACACATCACCTCTGCATTTCACCAGCCACAGAAGTTACATGCACGGGGATATGCCCAATTTCTCATGGAAGTCCAGGAACAGGAAAGACATGGAGGATGGCACCAACTATAGGTCTATGGGAAAGAGTCTACAGAGGGCATGCCAAAGTGCCTGGTACACAGCAGGAGCCAAGCATGTGCCACCTCCCTCTAGAGAAATGTCCCTGCCCTTTGGAGTCCTTTCCTCCCCCACCACCTTCCTTTTGAAGGAAACCACGATGTGGAGATGACTTAGCCTGGAGACACAGAAGGGAGGACTCCTGAGTATCCTCAGACAGATGAAGAGCTCTGCTGGGCATCGTATAGGCCAGGACCTCCTCATCCTAGTCTGGCCTGAGCACATCTGAACAGTAGCAGCAGCAAAGCTAATATTTACTTACACGGCCCTTCTCATGTGCCAAGCCCTGTTTTAAGTGCACCACCATGCATTTAATCCTCACAACAGCTTTTTGAGATAGTCAGTATCCTCTTTTTACAGATGAGAAAGCTCGGGCAAAAAGAGATACAGTAACTTCTCTGAGGTCCATGGTTATTAAGTGTCCAGGCTGGAATACGAACCCCAGGCCTTCCGTTCCAGTCCACGTTCATTGCCTGTGCACCAGACAGACTGGTTGGAGAATCAAGACATACATGTCTTGGTGCCATTCGAGGCCATCGGCTGACAAGAGATGCTGTTGTGCAACAACAGGATCTGATGGCGTAGCGTGTGCTAGAATGTTGTTCCCCAGGGAATGAAACTCCTGGAGGCTTTGGAAGTGATCCTAGCGATTCCTTAAGAGCATTAAATAGCACTGAATCCCACTGTGGTACGCATTTCCTTTTCATTGTTTTCTTCTCTTTGTTTCCCAAACTTTCTGATTATGTCAGAAAGAAAGCTTGGATGTCAAGGCCATCCTAGAACTAACCAGAGCTTGTTAATCTCACTTTGAAGGAAGAAAAAGGCTTCTGCAGTCAACAACATCCACTGAGAATGAAAGGATATCATTTTGCTTGCACTGTATTTATTTTTATAGCAATTTTCTATTATTGGAAGGGGATGCTAGATTTCCACTTATGACAGTGATATAGTTTCATTTGAAAACACTTGTTGAAGTTAAAAAAAAAAAAAAAGTGAGCCGGTATGGAAAATGAAAATCAAATAGCATGGATGGTATTCAGACATGCCCCAAATGGTACAAGTATTGAGTCCAAAACTTGAATTTGGGAAACAATATTCTCGACAGATGGGTTTGCAGAGCAGCAAGCTGGACTTAGGGTAGATGGTAAAAAATTATTTTCCCTCATGTTAGCTGCTACTTGGTGGTCAATAAACAAAACAATAAGAATCTCCTCTTTCCCAACTTTGACACATGTTCAAGTGTCTCCAAGCCTTACAGATGTACAATAAAATGAGCCTGAAAGGAAACAGTGCAATGAAACACAGAGAGCGTTGCATCAGGCAGGGGGAGAAGTAGACTTAGATCAGTAACTAGTCACCGTATGACCGCGAATGAATTTCCTACTGACCCAGAGCCTCCAAGCCATCAACTACAAATGTGGAGAAATAAAATCTATGTCCCGGGGTTCTTGAGATTATTAAGTGAAATCATGGGGAAAATACTACCTGCTTCTCCTAGCTGGGTGTTGTGCAGATCAAGCATTCATCCACACTTTTTAAGACGCCTACCACATACTGGGCAGTCAGAAGACAGCATCAGCTTTTGCCCCTGCAGAGCTGGGTCGAGTGGGAATTTACACTGACAGCAGCACTAAGAGAAACAAAACCATGGAACAGCCATGTAGGGAGGATTCACCAGAGGTCGGGTGTGGAGCAAAGGGTCATACAAGCATGATCTCATTTCACCGTAGCTAGAGCTCCTAGGACATAATTATCATTCCCATTTTATAGATGAGAATCGCAGGCTTGAGGGATAAGAAGCTTCCATAAGGTTATGGAATGGGGGTGGAGCAGAGCCAGGACTCACCCTCACAACAGGTTTCTTCCTAAAACAGATGTTATCCAGGAAAGCAGAGGCTGGATGGATTTTAGAAAGAGTATGGAGTGCATTGAAAGCACTTAGAGAGTCAGCCCTGCCTCTACCCTAGCGCTTTGTAGATTTTGACACATTAATGGGGAAAACCTGTTGGTCCTCAGTATTCCTATTGCATTATTCTTAGAGTCACATCTTCTCCATGAGGCATGTGAAGTTCTCCAAGCACCCATGTGAGCATGGTGGCGGGGGAGGGAGCAGTTCCACTATAAGAGCAATGCTCCTTGCTGCTTCCCAAGTTCTCATGCACGCAGGAATCACCCCCCGGAGAGCCCGTTAGAGCACAGATTCTAAGTCTGGAGTGAGACCTGAGAGTCTGCATTTCTCATAAGCCCATGGTCAATTCTACCGGCTAAAGGCCACAGTTTGAATAGCAAGGCATTAAAGCCCTCTGTCCATGGAGTAGAGGTTTTTTCCCAACCTTTCCCATGCAGAGAGCCCTACTCAGCTCTAAATCAAGGTGTAGCGTGTAAGGCGGATAGGTGATCTCCCTGCCTCAGTGGAAAAGGAGCAGAACCCAGAAGGACTGGTATCTTCGAGCAACAGCTTCAGGTCTGAGGGGGAGGGGTAGGTGGGGAGCCTGGTGGCTCATAACTTCCCACCAGTAAAGAGCCAGAAGGAAGCTGGTCTCAGGGGCCATTAACATTTACATGTCGCCCCAACAGTCCTCCCCACACTCACTCGAGGCACCACAAAATACATGTTATTGAGCCTAATGAAAAAGCCTATAAAATGTGCAGTTAAATTGCACTTCCTTGGGGAGTGGTAGCTTCTTTGGGGATGGGAGTCTCCTTCTGCATGGTGGTGGCCTTTGTGCTGTGCTGAGCTAGTACACATTGAGCAGGTAAGGGCGTCAAGCTCTCTGTGGGATCATCTCATTTTATCCTCACTCCTTCCCTGACTGTCAGAGAAGGATGCTGAAACCCAGACAAGGAGCTAATGAGTCAAATTCAACCCCAGATTTCTGGACTGCAATTGTATGCCAAGTTGTAGGTGTGCGCATGCGTGCGAATAGGCTTTGTGTGTGAAGAGAACCACCAAGGAGTTCATCAGGTTCTCAAAGGCACCTGTGATCCCCTCAAAAGGTCCATGCTCTCTGGTTAGATGGTACGACTGAAAAAAAAAACAACTAAAACAAATGTCATCCTGAGCAGTGGCTCTCAGTCTTTCTTCATGAGATATCTGGCCGTTTAATGTTAAATTTTCTAACCATTCCCTCAAAAGATAGTTGGGATTTTGGAGTCTTTCTGTGGAGAAGAGCACATACGGACAAAAGGAACTCAGTTCAGGCCTTCTCTCCAGTGAATCTGGGCTTTAATGATGACCAAGCTTCTGCAGGCACTTGGTAAATAGGAGTACGGGGCTACAGCAGATATGGTTGCCTTTCTTCTCTCTTTATTCTCAACTGGTGTGTGGCTGGGCTGAGTCTAATTCACAGAGATCCCTGTCCCTAATCAAAGCTCATGCCCTGTTACCATAGGCTGACCACAAGCAGCTGCCGGAGTTCTGTGTCTTAATCTGGGAAGGGAGCTCATGACGATGGTGAAGGGCACCGGCTATGTTGGGAGCCGGACAGACCAACAAGCAAAATACAGGTGTGTAACCATTGGCCAATCACCTCAGCTGACCAATCTATAAAATGGGGATAAGAATAGGACCCACCTCCTAAAGGTTCTTGTAAGGCTTAAAGAGATGATGATGTACAAAGGAGCATGGCTCCCATTCATTCAGCACTCTCCAGGGGGCTGGCCTGGTTCTATTATCTCCTTTCAGCTCGAGATTTTGAGTGTTTATATACCGTGCTCAACATCCCTTATGGTCTGAATTGGGTCTGTCTAGAGTCCAAATCCCTGGGGGGGGGGAGTTGGGGGGGAGCTCTCTCAATGATCTCTTATGTGCTCAATCCCACCATAGAGCCAAGCACACACAGGTGTTGGATAGATACGTGTTCACTTAAATCATTCTAAGTTCTAACCCAGTATGCACACTCGGAAACGAAGGAGCACGCATCAGCTGGAGGAGCACACTGGCTTGAGGTGTACACCAGCGCCAATAAGAACCAATGTGCTATTGTTGAAACAAGACCTGTTGATAAGCATCAGAGGAAAGAATCTGAGGATGGCATCAGATAATGCAGACCCTTGTTTGGACTGGATAACTTGGCCATGAGTTCACCTCTCTGAGCTCAGCTAGACTGTAAAAGCGTCAATAGCTGCCTTGTCTACCTTTCAGAGTTGGCTGTAAGGAGTGAGTGAGATCACCTCAATGAAACTGTCGGACGGACATTGTCAGTACGGTTTTCTCATCATCGTATTACAGTTATAGTGACAGGTAGAAAAGTCCCAAGGAAACTCCAAAACAATTCTGCTTTGGAGGAAAGTTGCATTTAAAGAGACAGAGGATAAGAAGGAACCAGGACTATGGAAAGAGCCATTGTCCTCAATGGAAATCTAAAAGTAACATTGCTGGTCTTAAGGCCATGATTGCAGGATTGGGGGGGGGGGGTGATGGGAAAGAAGGTGGCTAAAATTCATGGCCTTCCCAAATCTATCTTGTAGAACGAGTTAAAAGTGATTTAAATAAGATATTTACCAACATTTAAACTTTACTCCTCAAACTGACCCAGTTTTCCTGAGAACATCTGTGGCCTAGCAGCAGGGGACAGGAGTCCCATTACATAGACAACCTGTCTAAAAGGATATGTAAAACTCAGAAGGCCCCATCAGAAACCCATTCAAAAAGCTCTGAATTGGATTTGTGCAGCTCAAGAGGTGGCAGAGATCAGTAAATGATTTCCGACAGAAAACAGCAAAATCGGCGAGTCTGCCTTTTCAAGCTGCCTGAGCCAATCCGCCAGCAATGCTCACCGCAGCTGGAGAGCTGCTTCCAAAAAGGAGTAGGGAGGTGAACTCAAGCTAGGGACAGCCTCTCGGGACATCAACTGGCATCCCCAAAGCTGGCCAGGCCACCAGCTATAGTCACCAGGCTGCAAAGATTGCGAGTGGCCCTTTCCTTGGGAAGCTCCGCCAGCACTCACAGAGCGGTGCCCGGTCTGGAGCTCATGGAATAAGCCACTGGCTTTCCTGGTAATCCGTTTTCCAAGCCATGCTGAAGGATCAGAGCAAGCAGATCTGTATCCCACTCATCCCTCTGTCTTGCAAGCAGAGCTCTCCTTGGAATTAAAAAAGCTATAATTAAAGTACCTTATTTGGGCATGCCGTAATTAGTCACCAATTCAGCGTGCCATCAAATGTAATCCAAATATAAACACCAAGGCTGCAGGTGCCAATCCCCTGGTGAGCTCTGGGAGCTAGTGAGCCCTACCTAACTTTCTCATAAGACCTCGTCACTGACCCCCCCTACCCCCACCCACCCACCACCCTGGTCACTCACTGATGAGACCCCCTGGCCACTGAGAGTGACCCCCCAGGGCAATTTGTCTTCCCAGACATTTCCAAGCCCTGGGAGGTGGCCTTCCAGGGAGCAGATTTTGTCCCCTCACCACATAAAGAAACTTAAGGTGAAAGCAGCTTCTTAGTCAACACTTGAAGGAGAATAGTGTGGCTTCGTGATTAAACACAAGCTTTGGAGCCACTTTTAATCCATTCGACAAATGTTTACGAAGCTCCTGCTGTGTGCAGGACAGTGGGGATTCAGTGAAGAATAAGACAGGATAATCTGCTAGAAGCTCCAGGAGCGGAGAAACTGGGCACTCAAGCTGTGTGACCTTGGGTAAATGAGGTGACCTCTCTGAAGCTGTTTGTTTATCCATAAAATGGGGGTAATCATGTTCATCTCACAGTGCTGTGGTGAAGATGTCAACATCTAGTAGTTTGCGCAACACAAAGCAGAGCTGGGACTGGAGTCATTCTCTCCAGATGAGTCTAGCCTCTAGTTTCCAATCTGTTTCCACTGGCAATTCTGCTGCACTTCAAAGCAGGCTTGGATTAGAGGAGGACCTGGAACTGCGGGACAGGGTCATATGACTACCCCCTTCCCATTTAAAACTCATGAGTTTTCCTAGAGCCACTGGACTAGAGTTGGCCATGATTGTGCAGGGACTGTCTGCTTTGTAGAGGGAATACCTCCCCCCGACATTATTCATGTGCATGGCGATTTCCTGCTCGACCCTTAGCTCCAGAAGCCTCCTCGCCTCCTCTGCTTCTCACTGATCAGGGCATTTCCTAATTCTCCACAGAATTTCTCCCAGTCAGGATGCCTGGCTGACTCGGTCAGAAGAGCAGGTGACTCTTGATCTCTGGGTCGTGAATTCGAGCCCCACGTTGGGCATTGAAATTATCTTAATTAATTAATTGGCTAATTAATTGATTGAAAGAAAGAATTTTGCCCAACATCCAGTACATAAGGGAATCAAGTCTGGCTACAGTAATTCATTCAGTCAGCCCAAGGAGGCACTTCAGCATTTGTTCTTGTGACCCCTGGGCAGACTTTCCTCGAGTGTGTGGGGTCTTTCCCTGGGCCCAGTACTTATCTGCTTAGCCAGTGCGTTCCCCTGAATATTTACTGAGGCACCTATTACCTGAGACACTCTCTGGACTGCTTCACCCACTGCATTTTCTGTCCTCCTCAATACATGGCACCAGCAATTCCCAACTCAGATCCCAGCCTTGGTTTCTCTGCCCACAGCCATCACGTCTAATCCACCAGCATGACCTCCAAAATGGGATGCCCGATCCATCCACTTCTTTTCTCCTTCACAACCGTATCTGTCCAAGTCACCTCTAACTCAGGTGCCCTGTTTCTGTTCCTTATGATCTGTCTCTGTAGAGTGGCCAGGGAGATTTTTTTTAAAAACACAGTTCAAATCAGGTTACAGCCCCGGTCAAGACCCTCCAATGGCTCCCATCTCACGTAGAACCAAGTCCAAACCCCTTGCTCTAACCTCGTGCCCCAGCACTCTGCTCTTCCACGGCCACCCCTCAGGACTTCTGCAGCCTCAGGATGTTTGTCTTCGCTGCTGACTTGCTTAAGAACTCCTGTGCAGTTCTCCACATGGATGGAAGCACCCTGAGTGTTGACTCCTCAGAGAAGCCTTCCCAGCCATTCTCTACCACACCAGCCTTTTAAATTTTGTATCCCGTCAATGTCTGATAATCTGTGTATTTCTTTAGACTGTCTCTCTCCTCCCTAGAATGTAAGCTCCCTATAGAAGGTTATTTCTTTTTGTATCCCATCTCATGAGATCCATGGCACATAGTAGATACTCAATATATTTGCTGAGTGAATGAATATTCCTCTCAGTTATCTATAAAATGAGGATAAATCCACCTGAGAGAGGTCAAGTAATTGGTGTGACACAGCCAGTATGCCACAGAGCTTGGCTCCATTCAAGCCTGAATCTTCGCTACTCTAAACTTGGTGCTTTTCCACACTCACTGTCTTCTGTTTCATTTCTCTTTCCCTGCCTCCGCCCCCAGCAGCTAACAACATTTCAGATTTATGATAAATGCCTAAACATAAGACTCTGCCTTTTTTTTTTTTTGATGGCGTATGGCTAACACCTAGATGTTTGTATTTTCAGCCCCCATGACTCTTCTGAATCAACAGAAAACATTCATTCAAAGAAGATCCCGCCCACAGCCTCTACCTTTTATCAAGGGATGCCTACCTACCACTCATCAAGCATCTGACATTTCTGTCCTTTATGCCTGTAGAAAAAGGTGTCTACCACACCCCAGATCAGAACATGGGTAGGAAGTTTCTCTCCTTGAGAAAGAATCAACCAAGATTGCCACCCGGGGAATGGTTGGCCAAGGTTTCTGGAATAGAGGCACCATGACATCTCCAAAATTCAAGGTAGCACATGAGCAATCAAGGGGCAAAGAGTTGGGGTGGGAGCGGGGTGCCATTTGCACAGAGATCTCATAAAGGGGGACAGGGCATCCCTGGGGGAGTGTCTGGTAGCTCTGTGGAACAAAACTGAGTGTGTGAGGGGAGATATTTGACAGGTGTCTACATAAGCATACTCAGCTTTTAAAGTAGAAATGAATAGCCCTAGACTGTGAGTCAGAACACTTACCCTTTGAGCATTGTTTGGTTTCCTTGCTGTAGGGCCTTGGGCAAGTCTCACAACTTCTTGTCTCAGAATCCTCCTCTCATATGGTTGGGGGGTCAGCTCCCCAGCCCTGTTTACCTCAGACCTTTCATGGAGACCATTCAGATGATCCGTGGAACCGGACCTATGCAAGGGAAAGTAATTATTATTGCGGTTCTTATACTAATGGATCCCATTCTGCAGTTCAACTCACAGGATATAATGATGGAGGCAAGGCAGGTAGAGAGTCCATCTCCATCTTTCCATCTGTACCCTTTCATCCCTGAGCTCACTCCCTCCACTCCTTAGTACTAAAAGTCCCCATGTCCCATGTTCTACCCTTCCCTTTCTACCAACTCCCCTCAAAATCTTCACTCATCCAAAATCCAGCTCTTGAAATCACACTCTATGGTCCCTGAGGGAACGAAATCTGCCCCTGCCTCACTCCGATATGGAAGCCTTGAAAGAGGCTCTGCTTCTGAAGAGCACTTCCCTCAAGGTGCACCAAATCAAATACATCTTCCTCAGTGACCACCAAGCCAACCCATTCCACAAGACCAAGGCTGACTTCTCTGGAGGCAAATAGGAAAGGGCCACCGGCATGACAAATCTCATTCCCACAGGATTAGGATTATGATGGACAGACATTATTAGGATTAGGATTATGATGGACAGACATTATTTGCTCAGCACCATATTTCATGGCTCTAAAGTCATTTGGTTAAGAAAGGGCAGAGGACTACAGTATTCATACTGATATGAAACATAACAGTACCACTCCTGCCCTGACATAACTGAACTTCCATGCGTGCTCTGAGCGTTCATAGCTCTGGCCCATATGCCATGAGTTTGTGAAGCCATCTGAACAACTGGTCTTCGAGGGGACAGAATACATATTCAGGGGAGATATTAAGCTTCTCTGCAAAGGGGATACCCCGTAAAGGACTGTGGAAGCACTGTTTTGTGCGGGTCTCAGCCTACTACTGACAGTGATGTCATACCTGTGGGCACACACTTGAGCCCAAGACAAACCCTACATTTTTCCAACCAGAACCAGTGTTGTGGCTGGATGGTTCTTACTATGGTTCTTACTATGATTGCAAGACATATACCTCAGCAATAACCATCAGGGAACTTTGAAAAGATAGGTTTATTACTCACAAGTGCTAGAGAGTACACATCACACCTGGGGCCATACAACAGGACTAAAGAGAGACAGAGAACTCTGACCAAGAGTTCTACCTTAATTGGGGTCCAGGGAATGTGCCTACTGTTGCATGGGATCACTCCTTAGTAGTGACTTTAAAACAGAAGGGCAGGAATTAAAGCACTGGAAAGGAAAAGCAAGCTCTCTCTCAATTCATTCTGTGGGGCACCCAGGGTCTTTTTTTTTTTTTTTCTTCTAAATATCCTTTTTTTTTTTTTAAAGATTTTATGTATTTATTTAACAGAGAGAAATCACAAGTAGTCAGAGAGGCAGGCAGAGAGAGAGAGGGAAGCAGGCTCCCTGCTGAGCAGAGAGCCCGATGCGGGACTCGATCCCAGGCTCCCTGCTGAGCAGAGAGCCCGATGCGGGACTCGATCCCAGGATCCTGAGATCATGACCTGAGCTGAAGGCAGCAGCTTAACTCACTGAGCCACCCAGGCGCCCCCACCCAGGGCCTTCTAAAAGGGGAACTTCATGGGTGGAGCAGCCTGGCTCTTTATCTCCCTGAGTAGCTGGGAAAGTGTTTATTCAAGATGGATGCTTTTGAAATGCCTGCTTCGGCAATCAAAAGCTTGATGTCAAGCACTTACATTACAATCAAAAATGCTAATTGTCGGGCGCTAACACTACCAGCACACTGTACTCAGTTCAATTCAACACATATTTATTGAGCACCTGCTAGATGTGGCTAGATGCCAGGACGATGTTCTTACAGCTTTAGGGCCAGGTCTTGGTTCTGTGTTTTGTTACGGATCACACGAGATCACCATTGCATGGATGACTTCACTTCTGCAAGCCTCAGTTTCTTCATCTGTAAAATTGGGAAACAGAGTAAAATTTACTTTGTGGGACTTAGATCGTATGTCAATAAAAATGTCTATAAAAGTGATTGCAAGTAAAGGTACTAGTGAGCTGTGAGATAACCCCTTAGATGTCAGCAGTGGGAGCAGGCTGTGCGCGTACTGAGAGAGGGAAGAAAGATGGTGTCCTCCTTCCCCAGCTGGAATGAGGAACCAGTTTGTCCTGCAGAACCTCCTTGATTTGGGTAAAATGAAATGCTTGGGGTGCTATGTGACAGGCAGTAGTGGATACAGTCACAAAACCTGCGGCCGCACTAGCTGATTACTTCACCATGACTTACTGCGTGAGTCACTTACTCTGCCTGAGCCTGAGTTTTCTTAACTGTCTAACAGTGTTGGGAAGACTCAATAAGTATATATATGTAAACTACCTAGAACAGTGCCTGCCACGGGCAAGGTCTGCATGTGTGTTGCTACTATCACTTGGGACATTTAAAAGGCAGGCTGCTCCCAACTTGAAAAGGTCTTGGAGGAGAAGCCTTCCTTACTGACTCTATTTGATGTTGTACTCACTCACTACCTGTTCCTTGGGTTGTCAGATAAAATTTGGAAGCTTAGTTAAATCTGAGTTACAGACAAGTAATGAATCATTTCTAGTACAAATATATCCCATGCAATATTTGGGATATTTGACATTTCCTGAAAAAATGTATTTATTGTCTTTCTGAAATGCAGATTAAACTGAATGTCCTGTTTTTTAATTCACTCAATCTAATCACCCTCCCAACTGTTACTCTGTTAAATAATTCCAGGCAGCGAAAAATACTATGGAAGTGTCATTTTTTTTTTTTAAAGATTTTATTTATTTATTTGTCAGAGAGAGAGTGAATGAGAGCGAGCACAGGCAGACAGAGTGGAAGGCAGAGTCAGAGGGAGAAGCAGGCTCCCTGCGGAGCAAGGAGCCCAATGTGGGACTCGATCCCAGGATGCTGGGATCATGACCTGAGCCGAAGGCAGCCGCTTAACCAACTGAGCCACCCAGGCATCCCGGAAGTGTCATTTTTTAATATTACTTATCATAATGTCTTTCCGCCTAGAATGTACGTTCCACAAGAACAGGATCTTGTCGGTGTTATTTCTATCTGTATTCCCAGGCATTGGCAACATACCTGGCCCATGGCAAGAAATTAACACAGAGGTGTTTTTATGACTGAGCAAGAGGGAACTTTCAGGACCAGGGAGAGGCCTTGGAAGCATTCAACTTCCCGCTCTTCTGGTCTTTCTCAAATGCAACCTCAACAAATCTTTCCAAGTGTCATTCCCACCCTCACCCCTAGGTCTGAGCACTTTGTGTTTGCGGTATGGGGCTCTTGACCCTTCTCAGGGCTTAGACTTCGATCCCGGCTTCAGCGTGGGGTTAGGAGACACGTTATATTTTTCCTTTGAACTGTGAACAATCCATTCTCTGCATTCCAATTCTGTCACCGTCCTGGGCTCCACAGACTACAAGAAATGGACTTGCCTTATGCTAATGGCATTTCATTTATCATGATGGTGCCGAATGAGGGGAGACCATTAAGCTGAGCGTGATGTTTTATTAGCGTGTTTTTCTGAGGTCTGTGACTACAGAACACAATGAATAAAAATGACCTAAATTTCGCTTCGTGAGATGAATTCAGGCCATACTTGCTCAGTTGCCCAAGCTTGATGCTGCCTTTGGTAAATAGCTTCAGAGTTCCGGTCTTTCCTTCTAGAACATTAGTGCATGTGTGGCTTTGATGTCATTTAATTTTAATTTTTTGCACTTAGTAATAACTCTGGTCTTTCATAAAATGACATCACTTGACTCTTTGTGACTTCTAGGTTGAGACCATAGAGACTTCGGGGACTTCAGCACCAGAATGTCTACCCTGTGCCTGAAACTGACAATGTTTGCCACAGTGTTAAAGATGGTGCTGCTAAGCATGGCTGAAATTGTTCACAGCCCTTTCTGATTCAAAGTGTCATATTTGCTATGTCTGATGTACTGCATTTAAACAGAAATGGCTCTCTCTTTGCTTTGGAATTGAGTTCTTAATTGAACGGGTAGTTAGCCAAGCAGCACTGTGATAAGTTGTAGGAAACCCTTGTTTGTAAGGACTGATGGGGAGTGGAGGAAGGTCCCACTGCCTTGCTTCCTGCACTGGGCATTAGGAGAACCTAATGATCTACATAAAACTGAGCTATTTTGGTCTCATGCTCCTGTAACATAACTTTTTAAAAAGATTTTATTTATTTATTTGACAGACAGATCACAAGTATACAGAGAGGCAGGCAGAGAGAGAGGAGGAAGCAGGCTCCCTGCTGAGCAGAGAGCCCGATGCGGGGCTCGATCCCAGAACCCTGAGATCATGACCTGAGCCAAGGGCAGAGGCTTTAATCCACGGAGCCACCCAGGTGCCCCTGTAACATAATTTTTAAAAGAAGAAAAGGAAAGAGAGTGATGATAACATAGATGGGCTTACCCATGAGCCACTGAACAGTTTTCCTGGTCCCTTCAAAAGGGACAGCTGTAAAAGCCATGTCTTAGGCCTTCCTCTTTCGCTGGCAACAGGAAAGGAGGATCTGCAGCTTATAATACAACTATTCTTGGATGATGTAATACGACTTTACAGATTCCAGCAGCTAGTTTCAAAATACACGAAGACTTTTGTCCGCCTTTACTAGTCAATAACTCATCAGGGGAAAAAAAAAAAGCTATACACATACAGTGTTAATTAACAACATTATCAATACTAGCAAGAAGAAATTGGAAACAAGCTGTATGTATAATGTGTAATGTGTAACATTCTAGAAATTGCTAAGTAAATTATGGTGTGTGGACTCTGATGAGAGATAATGCATTCATTGAAATGATAATTAGAAAGACTTGGATACATGGAAAATGTTCAAGCTAAAGTATCAAATGAGAGAAAAATTACTGAATGATATGAGCATTGTGATTGCAACTATATTAGCATAACTGGGTAGATGAGCACAACTGGAAGAGGAGGCAAAATGAAAATAATAGTTATATAGCATTGGTTGGATTAAAGATAATTAATACATTATCTTTAATTACTTTCATCTGAAATTGTTTCTTCAAGCCAAAAGTCCTTTTTAAAATAATGGGTTTGTTTTGTGTTGGTTTTTTTTTTTTTTTTCCCCAAAAGCAACGGCAGAAACGTGTTATCAGTTTAAATCTTTGAATCTAAAGTCTACTCCTTTGTTCATCCTGGAGTTCATTACTAAGGTAATATCCAGCTTGTAGAATCATTTAAATTCTCTAAATACTTATAAGGATGAAGTTGAAACTACTCAGAGTGAGACTTGCCAAAAAAAAAAGTCATCCTCTTTTAGGATGAGAAGCTCTCAGATATCACCAATGACATACTCCTTGTATTACTAGTGGGAGAGCTCCAGCTCAGAAGGATTGGAGACTTGGTCAGGACCCCACAGAGGGTAGCAGGGCTAGGACTAGACAGGGCAGCCCCTGGTACAGTACAGACCTAGTACGTGAGTCACAGAGGCCTCCCTCTGGTGGGAAGGTCAGACAAGGAACAATACAGTTCCTTCAGCCCACTGGCAGGGCCAGACAAGACTCAAGTTCAGCCCCTAAAGCCCTCCAAGCCAGGACACACACTCAACTCAGCCCTGCTGAGCTCAACTACCCTGGCTGGGCAGGAGGAAGATGGACAGTGTTCCCTTGCTTTCCCTATGTGTGTATCGAGTGCTCATTTCTCTTCCTTGTTCAAGGCAAGGTTACCTGTCTGTTACATTTTCTTGGCTCTGCCCTTGACCCACGGCTGAGTCCTAAGAACCAGCAGTCTGTTCAGTCCCTAGGAAACTTTCCCTTTTGTTTAACAAGGTGCTGTCCTCACAGCTCCTGGCCCCTGGCAGAATGGACAGGGATTTCTCTTGGGGGCGGCCACTCTTTACCATCAAGAAATTTTAACTCAAGCCCTGGGGCCTCACAGTGTCTCCCAGGGGCAGAGCCTTGAAAACAGAGTGGCCCTGCTGTCCTACGTGTCATTGCTGGCACCTGGATCTAAGTCAAGGATTAGAACATCAGAGCTCCGAAGACCTGGTGCGATTTGCCTTTCAGCCCAGCTCTGGATTAAAAATGTCCTTCCTGGCATGCCTTGGGCTTTGTCCTCCTCAGTGCTCCTTATTCTGGAGTAGAACAGAACTGCTCAACTAGATATGTAGAAAGTGGAAGTTCAGGTTTACTGAAAGCTTCTTATTACCACTAACACAGGAAGAGGCAACACTGTTTCCCACCTATTCTGGAACTTTGGACAACTTACCTCACCTCTAAATCTTAGTTTTCTTATATGTAAAAAATGGGAGAATTTGAAGAAAGAATACATATAAAATTGCGGGACAGTACATAGCAGATGGTAAATATTCACTACAAGTTAAGTTATTATATATATATATATATATATATATATATATATATATATATGAATATACATATATATGTATATGGCAGGTGTTAAAATTCCCGTTTCGTGGATAAGGAGATTAGGAGATAATCTCCTAATCTATATCTATCTATATCTCTATAGATAGATATCAATATCGATATCTATCTATAGAGATATAGATAGATTAGGAGATATATATCTATAGAGATATAGATATCAATATCGATATCTATCTATAGAGATATAGATAGATTAGGAGATATCTATCTATAGAGATATAGATATCAATATCGATATCTATCTATAGAGATATAGATAGATATAGATTAGGAGATTATCTCCTAATCTCCTTATCCACGAAACGGGAATTTTAACACCTGTCTTCACCACCACCTTTAATGGCTGTGGCTGACAAGTAACTTCTAGACCTGAGCTAGTGTGGACACTGTGCAATCCCAGTGACACAAGCATCACAGAGTCTTGGGTCATGGGGGCTCTTAGCACCAAGAAGCTCCCTTGCTAGGACCTCTATCCCCACAACAGACATGAGGACTTCAAGGCTAATGGGCCAGTGTATTGATGGGACATGCCCAAGATCACCAAGCTAATTAGGGACAGGACCTGTTTCAAAACCAGATTTGCTCAACGATCAAGTCCATATTCTTAACCTTTATTTCATAACACTTTTATGCCATCAGTCAAAAAATTAATTTTGCCTTATATTACATGAAAAACATGTCAGTTATGCTAAATGTCCATCAAATCCAGAGTATATAAGACAAATTTGTTCTTCTTCTTTAATATGTGAAATTTTTGTTGTTTGTTTTGTCTCACTTGAGTTGTCGCTCTTTGACCTCTTTATTCTGAAAGAGAGCCTGGGTGCGAAGATGAGGATGGTGTGGGAGATCTTTCCAGATTACAGCAGACCCTCATTACTAAGACCTTCTGTGCATGATGAATCCCGCAGGCCCTTTAATCAAGATTTTAAGACCTAGGGAGGCTGTGGCTCCATATCTTCTTTGCGAAAGGGCTTGGTATTAGACAATCCTTGTAGCCCATTTGACCCAGTTGTTTTGCGCTGGTAGGTCAGAAGCTTCTCTTTATTGTGAACTTTTCTTCTCTTAGTCCTGTCAGAGTGAACGGCCATCTCTCTATATTGCTTTCAGAGTCTGTCAGTCATTCTGGATTCAGATTTAAAGATCCTATTAATGAAAATGTTATTTTAGGAACTGGAACGGGGGAATAACAAATGCTTGCATTAATGGGAGAAAACAAGAGCAATTGCTTCTGTGTATTACGGTTGGGTCTCAGATTCAATGAATTCTGGAATGAGATGGAAAATATAATAAGCATGATTCTGAAAATTGAATAATCAGCATTCCATGTGGTTCCAATTGTAATAGATGGAAAAACATAAGCAAAACAGAAGGATTGTTTGCTCATAAGCTTTTCTGAGACTGTCACTCTGAAGGTGGACTTACCTCTTCGAACAATGGCCCATTGTACTGTGAGAGAGGCAACACAACTTCCACAGCTGAAGTCTCACATTTTAAGTCAAATTTTGAAAAGAAAAAAAAATCCAGACACTTTCAGATTTATAGAATTAATCTTCTGTCTTTCCTCCAATAACAAGTAAATTGAATCTGCAAAATTATGTTCAGTATATTATTTTCAACTGTGTAATTATTGTTTAAAGATACATGTCTTCAATTTTTTCTGTTCCCTTTTGAAACTCAAGTCCATTTCAAATCTTTTGTTAATAAGCAATTTAGTTCTCAGAGAATGGTTTCTTTGTGTTGGTAATTAAGTGTTATATTTACACAAAGGAAATAGTGAAATACAATCTCTTCCAAAAAGAACATTCTAAAACATTCCACTGAATGCAAAAGCATGACCCTTCAGTGTCAGAATTTCTTCTGGTGATGCCAACAAAAATCCTTGAGCAATTTTACAAGGAACTAAAAGGGAAGTCTGATTTCTCTAAATGATATGGCCCTTTAGGCGTGACGTCGAGGAAATATTGAAACAATTCAGTAGGAATTGTGAAAGTGAATATACAGCAACTATAAGTATATTATTTGACACTTTAGCATCAGATCTTACCACTTTGTCATGAATTTGTTTCCTTGACTGCAAATATCTTCAGGGAAAGGGTTTTTCTCTGCATATCTGATAGTTACAGACATGAATTTTTCCCTAAAGTGAAAAATGGACATTAGTTAATATTCCAACAAACATGTAGAGGTCCCCCCTGACCATGTGACAGGCACTCTTCCAAGAGCTGCGGAAGTCTCCCAAGTCTGAGCAAGATGGAGCCCACCATCACTGGTATCCAGTCTGGTCAGGGGCATACGGGCAATGGGTGGGGGTGGGGGTGGTGGGCAGGAAATGCAAGGCATGTTTAGGAAAGAAGAGTGAACTATAAAATGATTATTATCATATTTATTATGCACCAAGCACATTGCTAAAAGTTTTATCTCCTGTATGTCATATAGCGTGATCAACTCATCTCAGTTTGTATGGGATTTTCCTGCTTTGGCACTAAAAATCCTGCGCACTAGGGTGTCTCTCAGTCCTGGACAAACAGGGACTTCTGGTCACCCTATATACATTCCTTACAATGACCTTATGAGCCTATAATCACCCTCAGTTTGCTGGAATGAAAAGTCCGAAGGCAGGGGAATGTATCCAAGATTGCACAGGTGCTAATACATGGAGGGCTGAGATACGAAACAGAGTGCTCTGAACTAGGGCAAGACCCAAATCCTTAGCCAAAATGAAGTATCTTCACTGCACAGTTCCAGATGATAAAAACAATCAAACAAACAAAGGAAATTGGTACAAAACTGTGGTGGAATCCAAATCCAAGTTTACCTGTGGGTGCTGGAGAGTCACTGATTGTTTCCAAATAGTAGAACATGGTGAAAACTTTCCTGATTAACTTCCTATTGAAGACACCAAAGAAGTAGTTCAAGCCAACAATTTGTCCATTCACTCTTCCTATCTCTAGAAATCTACAAACCCCTCCCCTTTATGGCTACTTCTTGTGAATTATAAACAAGGCAAAGAAGGCATTTTAAAGATGGAAAAAAACATTCTTCTGTCCCAAATCCACTTCAGGATTCTTTCTCTTTACTTCTTAGAATTTCCCCCATGTTTCTCTCTATAGCAGAAACTAGAAACACTTAGAAGGCCATACGCAGTTTCCTTAAACACACTTCTTTTATAGTTTATCAGGCCTCAAATCTCATTTCCTTAGAGAAATAACAGGTAGAAGAAATGCTGGATCTAGGCTTTGCTCTGAGAGAGGAGAACAGGAGCAGGCAAATAAATTGTCAGGTGGCATGATTTAGAGTCTGTATGTACGCACGCATCTTTTGTCATTTTACCAATTTCCTGTGAGTCTGCTTACTCCCTTTCATTGCCTTTTATTCTGAACAGTTGTGTGGTTTATTTTGAGGGGGAGGGGTAAGTGGAATCTACGTATCCTCTCTGTTAAGATGTATGCCACCTTAGGTCAGCATAATTCCATAGTCTGGTGCAAGAGAGCCAAGCAGAGAAGAGTCCATTCAAAGGGAAAGAGGCAATTTTCAGGATGTACCTCTCCCTGACTGATTTAAGGAGTTACATTATGCAGAAACCTGAAACAGTGAGCCTTTGTGCTGGAACATCCATTTAACTACATTCCATAATGTTTCCTGCCAAGTCACCAGGTTCCTACATTCTTGGACTCTTTCTTGTTGGAAATTGAAATCATTCCCTTTACAGAAACAACCTATCTTTCTCTGTGAGGTCTCGTCCAGTTGGTCAGAACTCCTTTCCTGGGGTTTGATGATAAATTATATCAAGAAATTAAACAGAAACCCCATTAGTAATGTTGACAATATTCCCTGCACATACATGAAATATTTAATGAAAACCGGGAGCTGGGGAGTTGAATTTGCACACAAAGAACCTGTGTTAAGACGGATGTTCTTTGAATGCAGTAGCAAGCTTTTTTTCCCCCAAAGATCTTTGCAAATATCCAAGAGCTGTCCCTTATTTTGCTTTTGGTGATAAGGAGACATCCATTTGGTAATTTCCTGCCTCAGTTGTTCCCATGCAAAATGGGATATCCAGAGGGATTTTAAAAGTCCTGGGACATTCTAAATATGGAAGCTGAAGGGTACAACCAGCCCAAATGGTTGGTACCATCTGCAGAAGTGTTAGAAGTGTGAATGGCCAAAAGAACCCTTACATTTCAGTGGATGAGTGAGCTTGTTCACATTCAAAAGAAAGTGGTTTCAGCTAAATGCCAAGTACATGCAGCTGAAGGAATTGTCCAAATTGGGGATAGCGGGCACCTGGGTGGCTCAGTGGGTTAAGCCTCCGCCTTCGGCCCAAGTCATGATCTCAGGGTCCTGGAATAGAGCCCAGCATCGGGCTCTCTGCTCAGCAGGGAGCCCGCTTCCCCCTTTCTCTGCCTGCCTCTCTGCCTACTTGTGATCTCTCTCTGTCAAATAAATAAATAAAATCTTTTTAAAAAAAATTTTAAAAATAGAACAGGGACAGCTGAGGGTCCTCGGGTTATATCTCATCCTCTCTCTTTAAGTCAGTTGGACCTTGCCATAGAGATCAACAGGGACACTCTTATATACTGATTCTCTACCCTGACTGTACATTAAAATCACCAATGGCCATTTAGAAAGCCCTGTTTCTGATCACAGCAGACCAAGTAATTAACATTTGGTTATGGGAGAATCCAGACATCTGCATATTTTTTATGTGGCTACAGACAGGGTCTTGTCAGGATGAAAAACCAGAAACAAAGAATTTAATTAAAGTAATTTTTAACAAGTTAACTAGTCATTGAGGAATGCAGGAAGCAGCTTCGGTCTGTAAGGGTGGGACAACAAAGGAATGAAGTCACTGGTATTAAAACAGAGTGGGGGTGGGGCTGACAGAGCAGAGACCCCAACTTCTGGTGGGGGAGGGTATGCTGCCAGTTGTTTCTGGTGTCTGAGCTCGGGGGAGGGATCCTGTGGAGGTGGATGGGGGCAGAATTTGGAGGAGGAGGCGCTTGCATCTCAGGTACAAATGGTTCTAGGATTGCCAAAAACTGGAAACTAAACTAACTGTTGTTACTGGAACCAACTGCTATGGCCAGGTGACTCTGTTCCTACCAGAGCGAACAGGAGGGAGCAAACTCCCTTCTCTGTAGTCCATCCTCTGTCTCCTGTAGTGCCTCCTATCGGCAGATCTGGCAAAGGAGAAATGTCATTGGCAGAATCCCAGCCCTTGCACAGAAGGGTGGGTTTGAGGTAAGAAATGAGAAGGAAAAACCAACACGGTTTGGTCCCTTAGGTGATTCTATGGGGCAAATAGTGTTGAGAACGACCGACTATGGGAAATTATGACTTAGGACTCTGCCCAGGCATTCCCGGTTTGCTTTTGTTTTTATCCCAGTCTTCAGGTCAGCCTGCCTGTAATCAGCCTGCTCCTTTGGTCTCCATGTGCACCTTTGGACTCTTGACCTTTGGGTTCTCACAGTTATGGCTTAGCCTTAGTCCATGGGTTCTCCCAGCTTTGAAAAACTCCGGGCTCATTGGCCCTGCAGGACCCAAGATAAGGCAATAAGAGGAGAGGGTTGGACTTTGATGTCTATGGAGTTTTTTCAGGCTTATGATTTCAGGGACCAGACATCCCTGGAAACAGCAGATCTTGGTGCTGATGGCCAGTCCCAATGGCACTGTGCTGCCGCGGGCTTTGATGAGAACCTAAACAGGAAAATTCTCTTACCCTGTGAGGTGTGGTCAAATGAAAATGACAGCCTTCATGCTTCTGCTTTTGCTCTCTGGCAAGCCTGATGGGGTTCTTTCTATTAATGTTGGGGTTCATCACTTACAGAACACCCAATGGGTTAGATCATAAAAGAAATAAAGCTAGTCCTTCTCATTCTAAGGACCCCCCACATACATGAAAATCCTATAAGTACTCAATCAAATCATTAGATTGAATGTCAGCAGTCTTCAGTCATTTATTCAACAAATATATATTCAGCACCTACTATGATCTAGATAGTGTTCTAAGCACTAGAGGTATCGCAGTGAACAAAGCAAAGGTATTATCCTCATGGAGGTCACATCCTGCTTAGGAAGAGAGACAACAAGGAAATAAATAAGTAAACCTCTAATGTACCAGATGGCCTATTAGTTATGTATTACTGTGTAGCAAATTGCTTCAAATTTAGGACCTTTAAACAACAAAGATTTATTACCTCCGCAAATTTCTAAGAGTCAGAAATCTGGGAGCAGAGTAGTTGCACAGTTCTGGCTTATGGTCTGTCTTGAGGCTGCAGTCAAGTTGTCAGGAGGGTCGTGGTCTCATCTGAAGATTTGCCTGACTTGGGGAGATCTGCTTCCATACCTTCTCACCATGTTTGTCACCATGTGGAACTCTCCACAGAGTTGCTTACAACTTGGGAGGTAGCTTTCCTGGAGTGAGTGATCCAAGAGAAAGAGAGAGTGAGTAAGATGGAAGCCATGGTATCTTTAATACTCTAATCTTGGAAGTGATCTCCCACTGATTCTGTGATATTCTATTGCCCCGACCCTGATAAAGTACACAATGACAAGAATATCACAGATGCAGAGATTTCGGGGGTTGTCTTGGAGGCTGGCTACCACAGATGGTAATAAATGCAGTGGAGCAAATGAAGCCAAGTAAAAGGATAGGAAAGGCTGGGGTTTGGGATGACTGTTAACTGCTCTTAATACAGATGGTCAATGAGGACTTCTCTGATACAGAGCAGAGACGTGGCGATGAAGGAGTAGCTTTCTGGCTTTCTTTTTAAAGGTTTCTACTTAGGGGTCACATTTTCTGGGAAGACCTTCCTCAGATCCTACCCCACCTATCAGGTTTACTAAGAACCCCTACATATGGTCCCAGGGAACCCACACCTAGTCTCTGAAATCTCTCGTCACTCTGTGGGGTCTTCTTCCTACCTCTTCCACTAGAGGGGACATTTCTTCATGCCATGGACAATGTTTTCATTCATCTCTGTATCTCTAGTAAAATATCAGTAAATGCTTGATGAATGAATGAAATAAATAAATGAATTTACTTTTTCGGCTTTTTTTGTAATAGAAATTTAGCTTGAACTACTCTTTAACAGTACATATTTTGTTATGTTTTGTTTTAATTAAGCATCAATTATCTTTTGTCTAAAACAAAACAAAAAAAATCCTTGGACATGGATTGATATAGCTGCTTGAAACATAACTCTCCCCTCTGCTGCTATGCCAACTGCATTACCTACAGACACTGTTAGTTTATGAAGCACCATATGGAACACAAGTATGTGGCAACTTATTGAATGGGAACATTCTGTGAGAAAAATATTTTTGTTCCCATGCAGTAACGTTTCTATTAAATAGCTTCTAAATATGTAAAAAGAAAAAAGGAAAAAAAAAAAAAAGCTCCAAGTGGCAAGAAAATACCCTAAGGAATCTAGAAAGCATGCAAAACAGCAATATTATTTTATAATGAAAAACAGATATGAGTAATATTATTTCTTCCTACCCGCCTTTCTTTTGGCAATCATTTTCTTTCTAAATATATGTCCTTCATCCACTAAATCACATGCTCTGATTCACCCACAGCCCTGGGCGGGAGGCAGCCACTTATACAAAGGACACTTGCTCACTCCCAGAAATATGTCTCCCTTGTGTCTGGGAACTCAACTGTCACTCAGAACATCAGCAGTCTCTCTCCCTGTGGCCCTAGGGGTCTAATTTAGGATTGTCCCCGGATTCAGCCCTGAGAACTAACGGTACCAAATCCACAGAAACTGTAACGTGCACCGAAATGACCTGGGCATCTTGTTAACAGCAGCTTCCGGTTCCGAAGTTCTGGGCCGGAGTCTAAGTCTCAGCGTTTCCAGTGGACTTCTGAGTGACTGGGGGTGGGATATGGGGCTGGTCCTCATGTCATCCTTTGAATAATAAGAAAGTAAAATAGGTTTGGAGGGTCCAGCGTTTACCTGTCTGCCCACCTCTATAGATGATTTGCGATTTCTCTTTCCTTTTTTCTACTTTTTCTTTTTTAAAAAAATCATCCTAATGAGGAAATTCCTAATAATCAAGAAACAGATTTATTCCATTAATTTGAAAAGTTGTTAAACCACATATTCTCCACCAGATAATTTATATTTTAAGTTTCTGTTCCTATAAAGGCTTAGTTTGAAAAACAATGTGTTTGGCCATACATCTTCACTTGAACAAATAAATGCCAAGGAATCCACAATTTAGATTTCAAACCAAACTAAATCTTTACCCCTTATCTTCACATCAAACATTCTGTGTTTCAAGCATTTCCACATTGGAAGTAAGCAAAGAAAAATATAGTCATTAAAAATAAGATGAAAAAGGTGCATTGATCATCCTGTAGAAAATTCCAGGTCTGCCTCTTTCTCCTGAACTCCAGTTGCATGGGAGAAATAGGGGGATTTCACTCATGATTTATTTTAATTTTATTTTTTAAAAAGTTATTATTTTTATATTTTAAATTTGGGTTATTCTAAATACTATTTTTAAAAACTAAAAATACATTTTATGTGACATTGATCTATTTCTCAAGGTAGTATACAGAGTGTGCAGGGTTATCACTAGACTTTGGCCTAGGTATATTCAAATTATCTTATGAAGATATGCAAATATAACATCATATTGGCTGGAGGTTGTTAGCCTGTGTTTATTTCTTAAAGATCTATCAACGTGCAAAAATGTATCAGAATGAATAGGACTTCCCCTGGTATCACTAAGTACTTCACCTTATGCCTCACCCTATTCCCACCCCTAGAGCTCTCACCCCAGTCTAAGTAGGATAGCAGCACCTGTGCCCAGGAGGTTTGGTGAACATTGACCAGGCCCCTGCAACAGCTTCAAGGGCTTCAGCATTCTCTCATCAACAAGCCACCAGCTGTGGGTCATTATGGTCCCCAACTCAACCCATCTCACAGATCTGAAAGCACCTATCTGTCATAGACAACAAGTCATGGGTGAAGTTAGATATTCATTATACTTGGGGAGTTTGGGGTAATCACAGATTCATCATCTCACTTCCACTGTGAGCTTCATTGCCCTTCAAAGAGGGTGGAAGTTGTTCTGACTTCTGAATATCTGAAAAGACAATAGTAATGGAAACCCCACAGATTCTTGCCTTTGATCAGTGACAATCTTTATACCTGTCATCCTTCTCCATTTGCTTTTGATTGCTTTTCATTATTTTCTAAATTGTCTTTGAATCATGCAAACTAAAGACCAACTAGATCAGTACCTAGCATGCAGAGGTACACAGTCGTTTAAGGACATAGATGAAGGAGAGGTGGTATCTGTAAATATCTTCAACTCAGCCACTTCAAAGGACAGATGTGGCCATGACAGTAACAAATAACACCTCCATATGAATAATTACCATTTTACAAAACTTCCACATATGTCATCTCCAGCCTTTCCTGTGGCTCCATGAAGTGGAGAGGAATAAGTGCCTTTCATCAGTGAGAAAACAGACTCCGAGATTAAGGGGTATGTCAAAGGCACCCATCAAATAAACAGCAGAGCCGTGATTTGCACTCAGGTCTTTCAATTCCAAATCTCCTACTTCTCACACTATGTTGCTTCAACTCAAGTAAGGCTAGGAGACAGAATTTTGAACCTGGAACTCCTGAGATAGTCCAAAGACATTTCCAGTACACCACAATTCTTAGTCTTGAGGCATTTATCTTGGCCCAAACATCCACACTCTAAAAATGAGAAAATATATCACCAGAATCTAATCTGAGTCAGTGCTTGCTGCAGGGGTGGGCTTCCAGAGACCCCCAGGAAGTAAAAGGGAAGCCGAATCCGAGGTGTTCCCAGTTTCTACTCTTTCCAAGTCACTTCCACCTCCTTTCTGTTTTATATGTTGGGGTGCAGTTTTTAAATACACCCACTCTTACAACTTATAAAGTGGGCCATAAGTCAGGAGACATAAACCTGTGTTTAGCACCAGCTTAGTTCCTGTCTATGTCCAGTTAGCCTGGGACACTGCTGCATTGCCTCTCCGTGCCTCAGTTTCCTCATTTGGGAAAACAGAGTGGCAGAGATCTTGTGAGAGCAAATGAAATAATACAGTCTTACTTGGGGAATAAATGCAAAGCCTTCTCACAGGCATGCCCTTGCTGAGATAGGAGGCACAAAGCGGGTGCTGGGGTAGTGGTTGACCTGAGAGGAAACCGTCAAGAATTCTCTACAGCGCGGAGCATGGTAGAACCTGCAGGGAAACTCCCCTAACTCTCCCCAAGGATCAGCCTGCCCTGGGAAAGAGCCTGAACAGTCCTGTACAGAAACTGGACCCTTTCCCTTTTCCCCATTAGGAAAATTGGCATGATCAAAAGAAGTGGAATCTTTGGGAAAAGGAAGAGGGTTTGCTGTGTTAGCATTCAGTTCTTTCCCAGCAGGGATGATGAGGAGACCATCTTAGAACATTCCTCGTGGGAATATACCAGGAAGTGTTTCCTGAACTCATGGCCTGGGAGCAAGCAGGACATCAAAAGCTGGCTTAAGTAATTCGTAACTCATTGTAACTGGAGTCACGTAATATGACCAGCATACTTTTTTTTCTTTCTGTCAATATAATTTCAACCTGAAGAGGCAGTGTGGAGGGACAGAAATAGAACAAGGAGCCTGGCTTGAATGCTGGGTGTCCACTCTGGTTGAACCCCTGCTCTGTCATTTACAAACAGAATGAGTTCAATTTCCTCCCATGTAAAAAGTGGGCCTATGTTGGGGTTTGAACAGGTCAATAAATAAGGTTTTCTTCTCCTCCAAGTAAGAAACTGAATAAAATAAAAATAGACATGAGTCGAATTGAGGGGTCAACATGAGTTTAATAACCGGCACATCAGGATTTGGGAACGCAGCCTGGACTCACGTGAAGCCGGTAATTCCTAACATTTCTAGTATTTCACCCTTAACAAAACTGAACCAAATTCGGCCAAAAGCACCACAGTCATAACCATTTACCCTCTCCAAAGTGACTCTTGGAGACAAAGGAGAGGATGATGGGCATCAGATGGGAGATCAGGTCACCTGAGGATCAGGGACCCTATGGCCTTAAGTCACCTGGGAAGGAGCAGTGGGCTGGGAGCTGTGCAGGCCCTTGGGAGCCCACCAGTTGGAAAAAGGAAGCAGCTTCCTCCAGGGGTAATGTTGTAAAAGAGAGGATGGAAGGGTCTGTGACGGAAGCCTGGAAACATGAGGACAGAGGAAGATGTCCCCCATCAGATACCATTCTCTCCCCTACCTGCCTTGTGGGGTTGGTGAAATAAATAAGATCAAGAAAATGGAGCCCCAGAGAGACAGTGAGAACGCCCTGGTGATTCTTCTTCTTTCTTCTCTCTCTACCAACCCACTTTGGAAAACGAGGAAGGCCAAGCTCCGAAGCAGCTTCCTGAGACACTTCCCTGAGGGCCACACGGTCGGTCTACCTCAGGTTTGGATGTCGGGCTGGGCCCGGCACACCCCTGGCTTCCCCAAGCGTGCAGGGCTTACCACCTGGTCCCCGTCCTGTCCGGCTGAGCACTGGCTGGACGACGGAGTCTTAACTGGGTGACACTTAACTAGCCCCCCTCTTTCCAACACGAAGTTTTTTTAGGCAGAGAAACAACAAATCCTCCTCTCTTGGTTGCCAAGTTGCTGCTTTCTCTTGCCCCTTTGCTCTTTCTGGTCTCCTTTGCTGAGTTCTTTTTAATAAAGGTCAGCATTTCCCAGATGTGCTCCTTTCTCTTTTCTTCTTTTCTTCCTCTTGTCCTCTCTGGGTGACCCCCCACCCCCACCCCACTCCACATCCTCAACCACACAAACTGCATTTGAGCCGAATTCCAAATCTGCCTCCTGCCCTAACTCCCCGGCTCACACCTCCTGTTCCTGCCCCTCTGCTTGGATTCCCTTCCAACACCACGAAGGTGACTCACGCTCTTACCTTCCGTCCCTCAAACTGCTTCTCCTCGTTGTATTCTCCAGCTCTCGCTTTCCACTCACTTTCCCTAAATAAAAATCTTAAAAGTATCCTCGGTTGCCAATTCCCTCTTACTCCCCGCATTTAACACACACTCAGTTGTGCCGGTGGCCCTCACATCTGGCTGCCTCCTGCCACGGGGCCATCACCGGCTCCGACTAGATCTTGTCTTGCACCTGCTGCCTTGCAACCGCTTCGTAAAATGATCTCCCGGCTTTAAGTATCGACCTCGTCTACAGTTGAGGTTGTCTGCAAACCGCCCCCCACCATCTCTCTCTCTCACACACGCACACGCACGCACACACACACACACACTACATAAATTGTATGAATTTATGTAGTCTCTTCAGCCCATGCTCCAAGTCAGGCTTCTCAGAATGACCCACAAGCCCTCTAGCATCCAGTCACCACCCTCCAAGTCCCAGGACCCGATGGCACTGAGTTTACATCACCATTCCCAGAACAGCCCACACCCTTTAACACTTCTCTGTTTATGACCTTCTCTTGCCTTCCCCCTTGAATGTCCTTGCCCAACGCACTCACCTCTTCTGTGCCTTCTACATCTATATTTCTGTCAAGGATGATCTCAGGTGTCCCTGCCCTGGGAAAGTACTTCCCCGCTTGTTAGTCACAAGCCTTCTGTATACCCTCAGCATTTAGCTGCTGTAACAGCTATGCATAATCAAACTGAGTAATCCTTTGGCATTTATGAGTCTCCCGTTACTAATTTTGTGGCTTTTGAGAATGGAATCAATTTTTTTTCACTGCTTTATTTCTAGCATCTAGATCTCAACCCCCTCTTAGTACAATCACTGAGTCCCTTACCACGTGCAAGGATACATGGAAGAATGAAGACTGATTTACTTTAGTGTGATAAAGTGTTCCCATTAACTGCAGGTCTGGGAATCATAAAACACAGCCCCCGGGACTGGTGTTGTCTCTACTTGGCCTCATGAACTTAGACAAGTCCCTCCTCTGGGCTGTGTTTTGGTTCTTCAGCCTGAACAATGGCCAAATAATAACTGAACAACTTCCTAATGGGCAGTAATGGTAACAGAGAAATTACAGGTTTCTGTATATTTTCACTTCTAATGTGCAAGTTCAATATGATGAAACTTAACAGTATTATATAAAATTGACTATTGTTAAACAGGTGACTTACCTCAGATACTTTATAATAAGTGAGTAAAAAACATGCTATTATGCAGAAAATGACTGAAAGAATTAAACAGAACTCAACCTACAGTTTTCTTATTAAACCACAAATATTATGAATTAGTAGTCAGTAGCATCCCGATTTTACATATAGGCTTGCTTAGATATTTTTTTTTCCTGGACATAAATATTTATTTTGAATTCATACCTCTCCCAGGCTGTGAATTCGGACCACCTTGTCTTCAAATCTCTTCCTAACATTTTGAGAAATGAAGAAAATAATCAAAGAAAGAAAAATAGAGGTTCACAACACTGCTGTGGTACTAGAACTCACTCTATGTTAGAGTCTCTCCAAAGAGAATAATTCCAAATACGGAGGAGAGTTCATCACAGTATTTTTTTCCTACAAGCAAAAAAAAAAAAAAAAAAAAAAAAAAAAAAAATGAAGAAGAAGAAGAAGAAGAAGAGAGAGAGAGAGAAGAAAACAACAAATTATAAGAGGGCAAATGGTTAAATGAGTTAAATGGTTAAATGAGTTACAATGTATTTTTGTCCCGTAGAAACAAAGCAGCCATTGTATATTCTGTTACAAGGATTTGTAGCAATGTGGGTAACAATTATGTTTCAATTTTACGGGAAAAGGCAAGGTAAAGAGCATGTGAGCAATTTGAACACAAGTATCTGGACAATAAACACAAGAAACTAGAAGTATACCTGTATCCCCTGGGCTCTTTCTATGCCTCTCCCTCGGCCAGCTGTGAAGACGGTGAAGGAGAAACATTTTGTTTTCAGGAGTGGGAACTTCCACCAAGAACTTTTCCTCAGCAGACTTCCTCTGCCAGTTTGCCCTGTGGGGAAAGGATTTCAATAGTCTTATATTCCCAACCTTGCTTCATTTTTCTGGAGTTTTGTGTTTTTTTTTTTTCAATAACTTATGTTTGATTACCAAAGAAATTTATGTTCACTTAAAAATCTCCCTAATTTTAAAGTCCTTAACCATGTCTGGTTTGAAGTGAAATTGGAAAATTATTGTTCTTTCAGCAACCAAAACTTTTGGCAACTTGCCTCCAAAGAGACCTTGGAATTATGTAACTCTCAGTTTGGTAGAAAAAAAATACTTTCTAAAACGGCCAACTTCTCTTCTGGAACCCATCATTTATTTTTTTTCTTTTTCTTTTCTTTTTCGAATTTAAATTCAATTAGCCAACATATAGTACATCATTAGTTTCTGATGTGATGTTCAATGATTCATCGGTTTCATATAACAGCCAGTGCTCAACACATCATGTGCCCTCCTTAATGCCCATCACCCAGTTACCCATCTCCCCACCCATCTCCCCTCCAGCAACAAAGTCTGATTTCTTCCCATTCAGTTTTCCCTCCCTTCCCCGAAGATCCTCTACACTATTTCTTATATCCCACATATGAGTGAAATCATATGATAGTTGTCTTTCTCTGGTTGACTTATTTCACTTAACATAATTCCCTCCAGTTCCAGCCATGTTGATGCAAATGGTGGGTATTCATCCTTTCTGATGGTTAAGTAATAGTCCATTGTATATATGAACCACATCTTCTCTATCCATTCATCTGTTGAAGGACCTATTGGCTCCTTCCACAGTTTAGCTATTGTAGACATTGCTGCTATAAACATTGAGGGGCAGGGCCCCTTCTTTTCACTACAGCTGGGTCCTTGGATAGAAACCATCATTTCAAAACAGCTTTTAAGAAGACTGTGAGTGGTTTTTACCTCCATGGGTGTTATTTTCAGCACATACACTTGGAAGTGTGACATAATTTATAGGTGGTTTTTAATGCTTTATATAGTAGTGAATTCTAGATAAACAAAAGGATTCTTCTTCTCTCTCCTAAGAATGTTGTTAGTGAAAAATTACCAACTAGAGAGAATCAAAAAAGAAAAAAGTCCAGTTAAGAAGAGGTGGGTTGGGGGGTGTCCATCTTCTCGGTGAGTGAGACAACAGATGGACACAAACACCTGAAATGTAAGGCTCATCTCATCTCTCATATGTTCAGAGGCTTCTCTGAGATCCTATCTGATCTCAATAAATCTCCCCAAGGTCCTAGTGTAGACAGACTTTCTCACCAAAATTACCAGGCACAGCAATTATAAACACAGTTTTGAGGGCCTTGCCCCAAAGCCACTGAACTACAATCTCTAGAAATGGCTTCAAGATTCTGCATCTTAACAGAGTGTCCTGGTGATTCTCTTGCACCCTTTACAGAAGAGGAATCTGAGGATTAAAAGGGGAACTTGACTTCCTTAAGGTCACACCACTGGGTAGTAGTACCTGGACTCCTCACCTCCAGGTCAGTCCTCCTCTAAGGGGAAATTAGGTCTTAGGACAGACCCATGTAAAAACAGAGTTCTGGATGTGATGGTTACCTAGGCTATATACAAATAGGATCATTGGGCTACCATAGGGTCCCACTATAGAAGTGCCTCTCTGAGGTTTTTAGAGAGAACAAAAAAGAAAATTACAAATTGAAGCAGAGCTTCTGCAAACATATCTTAGGAAACTAGTCCTTACAAAATAATCCATGAAAAAGGAATTCCACTGTTGGGGAAGGCACTGTATCCTTTCTCCCTATCTTGAATCATCTCAGAGAGTCACTTGTTCTGTGAGCCTATAAAGGCACTGAGAAGTCCTACAGTAAATAAACCCACTTAACTTTCCTCATGCTAGTAGCTCACTGACATATTTGACAGAAATGCTTGTTGTGTGCATGTGTATGATATCTTTAATAATATCTTACTAGTGTTCTAGAGAAAGCATCTAATCATTCGGAAGTTTCCCTGGTCAAATTCATGTTACAAGCAAGAGCTAGTTAGTTTGGTAGGAAAGCACTAAGCTTGGAGTCTGGAGATGCCTCTGACAACTTGCCAGTTTTGAGACCTTGGGAATCTCTCTTGCCTCACCTAAGAGATACATGCCTTTCCTGTCCATTCTACTGGGTTGTCTGGAGGACCATGCAGAGCTGCCTACAGAACAAACAGCACTATAAAAGTACAGTTCCACCATCTCTTCTTCCTCTCTTCCTCCTCTTCCTTCTTCTTTCTCATATGCTCATCACTCAGGAGGTCATCTCCATCCCAGAAACCTCATCCTGTATTTCACAGCAGGAGCCTGACAAGATGACATAAGGAGTTGGTCGTGATACAGACACGGTATGTCAGGGTGACCAATTGATCTTGGAATTGCTGTAATATCAACACTGCCTTGTCACTGGTGACAAACTCTCAAAACATTGATTATAGATGGAATTGACCTGGGGTGGGATCTTTCTCACTGAATTACAGGTCAGTTATTCACATAATTGATTTTCTTCTCTAGAGACACTGACATTGTTAATGCTGTTCCGGTCAGATGGCAGAGGACAGAACAGTTTTCCTTGGTCTGTGTTCCAGTGGGTTGTTCTCTCACCAACATGCTTCCAGCAGGAGCAGGCTCTCCCACCTCCCTAAGGGAGGGGTCCCAGTGTAGAGGAAGGGGATGCAGGCTAGAAATGGAGACATCATGTGCTGCACACTGACCTTAGGGAAACAGTCATTCATGTGTGTCACTGGCTCTGGTGTGCCCCTCAGTGGCACTGCTCCTGCTACCTCGCAGGTGCTCAGAAGATATTTCTGAATGAATGGATGAATGAGTAAATGAACTCTGTCCTACAATGCCCCGCATATTTTCTCTGCTTTAATGGAGCCTCCATGAGCCATCCTTCTCACCTATGATAGGCTACACCTTATCATGAGGTTGAACAGTTAATACAAGAGACTCACTAATACTCTCAGAAAACCAGAAAGTAGAGGTACAGAAATGAGTAGAGCCTTCGTTGGACTCTCAATGGTCTCACTGTGTAGCTGGGGAAATTTATTGGGTTGCAAGCCTTCCACGGTAAGGCCATAGCCACATGGGAAGTCATTTTATTTCCCCCAATAGATTCTAAGCTCCCAGCGTTAGAAGCCATCTTCATCTTCATCTTCAATAAAATCATCTTCTTCATCCTCACTGTGTAAGCTCCATGAGGACCAGGGTTTTTGCTTTGTTCTCCAATGCACTCCAAGCATTCAAAACAGCCCTGGCACAGAACAGATGTTTTTAATCCTTGGTGAATTGAATAACTGATATCAAGACTAGAACCTTATGCCTACTTCTTTCCAGGAACTGTGCCAAATACTCTACATTCATTATTTTAACAAAAAGAGGAACGGGGAACCTGGAGCAGCAGTAGGCAGACAAATGTCTTAAGTTGATGTTGACATACTTCTTATTTAAGAGATCTGACTCCAGAGAACGCACTCCTACCCACATCCTTCCCCATTATGAATATCCCCAGACACCTCGAAATCGTTTCTAAGTCCCTCGCAGTTCCTTGTAGGATCAGTGCTAGATGTCAAGTAAATGAGAGGACAAGACTCCAAACCAAAGTAATGGCACTGACGTGTTGACTGTGCTTGTATCTGCATGTCAACGGTCTGACACCAAAGCAGGATTAATAAAGGAATGGAGACAGGATTGACTAGATAAGCAGGCCAATGTTAAACCCTGCCCAGCCAGGCAGCTAACAAGATTTTTATTGACAGGAAAATAAAGACTTCAGAGAAAAATATGATTTGCTCTGCCCTGTCTTTAAGTGAAAAATGACATTACGGGTCATTTCCTCCTTCAAAGACACTCTCTGTAGTTTCTCTCCAGTGACCCCAATGGGACCAAGCAAGTAGCAGGACCACTGGTTTGACTATCATGGGACGGGGGACAAGAAGCATGACCACTGGGGGACAAAAGGGTGGTAGTTTCCTAGGTCTGGAGAATGTCCCACACCACCAGGAGGGACATCCCTGTGTGTGCCAAGAAGTGTGCTGAGCACTTTCCACTTGAAATGCAAACAGGAATGTATGGGCGGGGCCGGGAGTGGGTGGTTTCGGGGTGCCAAGCAATTACGAAAGCCTCCTGTTCTTAATGATTATATTTAATTTATTTCAACAAATACCTGCTAGTCACCTATTCTGTGTCCATGCCTGCATTAGAAATTTATTTCATTTATGCCTGAGTTACCCAATAATAGTAGAAACAACTAACAGTATGTGGCATTTTGCAATTCACAATGTCTTGCTCTCTTCTGCTTATTTTGATATGGAACCCAAACAATGCTGTGGGATAAGCATGGCAGGATTCATTATGCCTGTTTCATAGTTGAGGATACCAAGGTTCAGAGAATCAGCCCCTATGCGAACATTTATTGGGTGCTCAATCTGTGCTAGGCACCTGGCAAAGAGGTCCACACCCATTATCTTTACAACAACCCTACAAGTTAGATACTTTATTATCTCCTTTCTACAAATGAGAAAGCTGAGGTTTTGAGAGATTATGTTGTTTCCCAAAGTTGCAGACAGAGTAGGTGATGCAGTTGGTATTTAAACATAGGAAGTCCTATATCCTTGAGGCACCTGGGTGGCTCGGTGGGTTAAAGCCTCTTCCTTCGGCTCAGGTCATGATCCCAGGGTCCTGGGATCAAGCCCTGCATCGGGCTCTCTGCTCAGTAGGGAGCCTGCTTCTTCCTCTCTCTCTCTCTTTTCTCTGCCTACTTGTGATCTCTATCTGTCAAATAAATAAATAAAATCTTTAAAAAAAAAAAAAAAGAAAGAAAGAAAGAAAGAAAAGGAAGTCCTGTACTCTTGCTCTGAAAGTCAAGGCTATTCTGTCTTCAGAGGTTAAATAATTAGCCTAACATCATGTAAATTGCCAGAGGTACAGCTCCACTCACACCAGAGCTCTTTCCTTTATCCCTGCTGCTTGAGGAAGTTATTTGTTAATATTGGAAAGGGTCCCTGCTTCAAAGGCATTTGTCTTCTGGCAAGGAAAACAAGACAAACATAATTCAGAGCTAATATCGAGGCAAGGCCAAAGTCTGGCCTTTAATCAATTAATAAGATCTCCAAGCATAAAATATTGTTTGTGTTCAGAATAGAAAGAAAATCAATTAGTTCTGCAGTGTACTAGGAGCAGCCCTTTATTGGGACTTGAGTACATACTAATGTTGTACTTGCCTTGGTGAAAGCATTTGCTGCTCGTGGAATACGTAGATGCTGCCCACAACTCCTTGGCCCTTTGCATTTAGGCAGAGCCATGAGATTCATTTTGAACAAGAGGTTGTGATCAGAGGGGACATGTATCACTTCTGGACTGAAACAAGAAGAACACATGAACTTCCCACATCCTCTTTTTTCCCCCAGAAACAGTTCAGGTTATAAAGCCTTTGTCAGCCTGTGTTCCTAAGTTTCTTTGAGGAGTATAAACCTCCTGCTGAGCTGCACTGGGTATGTATTATGGAGGTGAAATCACTCTATTATGTGTGAGCCACTGCACTTTGAGGTGGCTTTGTTACTGTTGTAACAAAGTTACAACAGTTGTTGTTGCAGCACAACTTAGCCCATCCTAACTAATGTAGAAACCTGATCGCATTTAAAAGCAGAACATACCAAAGAAAGGTTGGGATTTTAATTATGCCTCAGAAGTTCTGTATGGGGGAGGTGAATATGGGAAGCTGGAGGGCCAGAAAAGAGAAAAGCCCCCCACCCCCAGCAGTGGGTGTGTGGGGGGAGCCAGATTGGCTACAGTTGGACTGGGGAAGTAGGAAGAGGCCAGAAAGAGTTCTCATTGCCACACCCTGAGGTTAGAATGACAGCATGATGAGGCTGGCAAGTGCCTTAAAGATCACCTTATGATTGAAAAGATTTATTTTTGCCATTGTTTATCATCTGATTATAAACCATGACAACAGGCCTGAGCAAGAGGCACAGGGCCCTTTGGATCCCATAAGGCAAGACTGTGGTCTAGTTTGTTGGATGAAGGAAGGCAGGCTGAAAATCAAGGACTAAGCTAAAAGGAAAATTAGGAGCACATTCCAGGCAGAGAAAAATGCAGTCTACAGATGCCAGGAAGAGAGACCAGGACATTGCAGTTCAGAGAGACAAAAAGAGTCATGGAAGATGAGCCTAAAGAGGTGACTGGTTTCCAGTCCCTTGCCACGACCTACTGGGTTGCAGGATTGGCCTCTCTGAGCAGCAGGGAACCCTTGGACAGCTTGCAGCAGTGAGTGTAAGGACAAGCCATAGATTTGACATCCAACTGGCTGACGTGTGGACATGGGTGGGGCCAGATAGCACAGGGTAGTTAGGAGCCACTGCACTTATCTAGGGAGGGGGTGATGACTATGGTTTGGTTGGGGTGCTGATGGGAAAGGTGGAAAGAAGGAGATGGTTTTGAATGATGTACTTGAAATCATAAAGCCAACTGGGACTGGTGGGTGAGGGGAAGAAGGGGCCAAGGGTGTCTGCTAGTTTTGAACTGCACAATTGTGTGGATGGTGTTGGTGTCAGCTTTCAGAGTCGAGGAGAGAGAGGAAGCCAGGTTTTGGGAAAGGGAAGATAATTATTTAGGTTTTGAGCAAGTTGGAAAAATCCAGATGGGGCTACAGATGCTGGGCCTTCTGGTTCATCAACAAGGAGACTTGAGGACTTCTCACTTCCCATTTCCCAAGTGGTAGTACCTCCTGTTCTTGATGCCTTCCTGGAGGGCCTGGAGACCGAGGATGGATGGGTCCCTTCCCAGAACCCTGATCAGAAGAGCTGGGACAGTGCTTTCATGCTCTCACTCGGCTGACCACATTTTCAATGAGCTGACTCAAAGGTCAGAGCTCCAGTGTTTGACCCCTGAGTCTTCTGTTTTACACATTTTATGCTTTACTGAGTCCCAGTTTGGCAGTTGACTTAAGATCCATAATAAGAACTTTTTACAGGAATCGACACACAGAGATCATAACAAACTGGGAGCTGGGGCACAGCTAATCATTTGGGGGTTTCCACTGTTTACAGGAGAATCCCATCAACATCCCAGAAGATTTCAAGGTTCCAGAGAAGGAATTGTTGCTTCTGGCTGGGAACATTAAGGAGGAATTTGCCATGAAATTTGCATTTGAGTTGCATCTTGGAGGATGAGTACAATTTGAACAGATGGAGATGGAAAGAAAGAAGAGTTTCGGCAAAGGCAGCAGGGAGGGAGAAGGAAGACATGATTCCTTCCCCAGGCATCCTTCCAGAACCCTCCACTTTGGTGCCCTGTTCTGAGCACAGAGCCCTTATGTTCCGTACTTGGCAAGAGTGATTGTTACCTGGAAAGGGGCTTCCGATCAGTCTGGGGGTAACTCCACTAACTGAAGAGAAGTGGCTGAAGACAGGGAGGAAAGGCAGCACAGAACAGATATTTCATGGCCCGCTCACTTACCTCCCGTCTACATCCTTACATATCCCATATCCGGGAGCAACCTGCTTGTTAGCCTTCCTCACACTCCTTTATGCTGCACTCTCTGCTCCAAGTGCCCTCCCTGCCTCCCTCACCTTCTGTCCAAGTCTCCTAACCTGTCTATGAGCAACTCAAAGGTTAAATGAGCACTCTCCCCTCCTGCCCCAGGCAGAGGTGGGTCTTCCCATCTCATCAGCTTCCCTGGGCCTCTCACTTGGTACCTCTTACTTTCTGAGCTTCTATTCAGTTTCTCCGGGGTCATGCTCTGATGCTCCTTGAGACAGAGACTGTATCTGATTCCACCTCAGAGACCCAGAACCACCTCGCCCATGCCTGAGAGCACCACAGAGGTGAGACAGGGGACCGAGCTTGAATCTAGAACTCACGGTGCCACAGCCCAGTTCTGACTCTGAGTTGCAAAACACGCAGGGCCAATGCAAAGCCAACTACACCCACGGAACGCTTTCATTCCATCGCCTGAAACCATGGAAGTGAAACTCTGTGCACTCCAGGGCTTTATAGCTAAGTTGGCTTTTGCTTTGTCTGAATTTCACAGCTTCATCTTGTGGGACAAATTGCTTCCTGCCAGTATATTGGTAGTTTCCCCAGGGCCCAATATGCTCCACCTGGTTGGTGGAGGAAAGAGGACCTTGGCGAGAAAAAGGGTCTCTCTGTCCAGCAGGCTGCCCAAGCTGAAGTCCAACAGCCACTGGGTGCGTGTGTGTGTGTGCACGTGTGGCCGTGGGTATGCGCAGCCGTGTGGGCGTGACCGTGGGCATGCGCAACCGTGGGCATGCGCAACCGTGTGGCTGTGGGCCTGGGCATTTGTCACGGCCTTACCAGCTCAAGCTTCCGTTTTGGAAAATTTTTGTTTGGGGTCCATTCACAAGCAGAGAAGATGAGAGACACAGAAAGAGGGAGAGAGATCTATTCCCCAGGGGTAATCGTGTTACTGAAAACCACCAGCAGCCATAGTGTTTATCTTTCTCATTTATCCAAACCCCCAACAGCCCTCTGCAGCAAATCACATTTCGGCAAGACAGATTATTCTGTCTGTAGCATAAACTTCTCCCTGCATCTCTCTCAGGAGCAGCCTCTCTAGGTAAATATAAATCTATTCTAATGGCAACATTTGCAGAAGTAATGTTATTTGCCCTGATTTAGAGAAAACACAACATAGGCTCTGGCAAAGCTGATCATTTTCCTTAGAAATTAATCAAAGGCACATAATTCAGAGGCAACACAAATGTTCCACTGGCAGAGTAGAGGGTTGGGGTGTGTGTGTGTGTGTGTGTGTGTGAGCAGGGGTGGGGGCCATGATGAATTAGTCCTGGCTTCTGACCCCTCCCCTGGGGAAGAGGAGTGAACCCCCTTTCCTATCATGCAAGTGGCTTCCAAAGACCAGTTCACAAGATTCATATGGAGCTGAAAGAGATCACATGGCTGTTTTTCACTGCAAGATGAAGAATCTATAAATTTTGCCCCCAGGGAATATAAAAAACTCAGGCTAGTCGTGACCTCGTCTGCCTCTGCAGGAGAGCCTCTGAGAGTGCTGAAGCAGACAATTACCTGGGGGGGGAAGGGGTGGGGGCAGGGAAGAGAGGGTTTTAATGACCACAGCTCTGTGGGAGAAGCAGGGGAGATGGAGGGGGGAAGATACTGCCTTTCTGAGCCCATTTCAACTCTAGCCCCTGAGGACAGGGAGACAGAATCTGTAATCAATAATTTTCTTTTTTTCTTTTCTTTTCTTTTTCTTTTTTTTTAAATTACAGTACAGCCTTGTTCTAAAGTGCCACGCATTGTAATCAGGACAGCAACACATCATGACTTGGGATCCAGACTTGCTATCCTCAAATCCCACATCGATCATTTTCAAACTAGGTGATCTTGGCTAGTTAGCCTTCCTCTGCCCCAGATTTCTCATTTATAAACTGATTTGATAGGAGTCGTGAAGATTAAATGAGTTCATACGTGCAAGGGACCTAGAACGGCAGCTGATGCAGTCAGCACGCCTGCAACCTTTCATACTCTCACCGTTATTCGTAATATTGATGAAACACGCCATGTGAGCCTCCTGCTGGCCCATGTTCTTATGGAAACCACATCACAGGAGAGGATCAAATGTGTAGACTTACATACCTCATAGTTGATTAAAAAGAAAAAAGTGCTCAAAGAGCTCAGGATGGGAGGGTAAGAGTTAAGCCAGCCAACCCGTCCCAGTCCAGGAGGTCTCTGGACCCAGGCCAAAGACTTGCTGAGGCATTCTGTTATTCTTGGGTTGGTTTTTTAATATCAGCATTTATTGTCAGAGGCTGTTCTCTGTCTTCAGAGAAGAAGTGGACTCCTAACGACATTTAGGGTTGGAAAGCGCATACGATGGAGACTCAAGACCACAGTTAATGCCAGCGGGCCATGTGATCTGTTCAAGACCCTTTCCCTCTGTGGTTTCAGTTACTCCATCTGGACAAGGAGGATGTGGCACCAATGGCCTTTAAAGAATCACCCAACATGACCTACAGTCCATTAACCACCCTGGTCCTCTAGGGAGGCTCAGCTTCTGCAGCGGGCAAAGCCTGGGTGTCACCACTGGCCCAGGACTCCAGCTAGAGAGGTGAACAGGGTCAGGAGTTCTTGGCTGTTGGTATTTCAGGAGTTTGGTTTCCATCTCAGCAGAGACAGGGGAATCAGAGTGAGCACGAGCCTCCTGGCTGATCCTTCCTGTGGCCGTCTTACAGTGAGGCTGATAACAATGACCAAAGCGGAGGGATTGGCTTCTGTGGATCAGTCACTTTCCCCCAAAGGGCTGCTGATTCTTTTTTTCTTTTTTTTTTACGATTTAAAAAAAAATTTTTTATTCAACAGATTGAGAGAGAGACCACGCAAGAGAGAACACAAGTAGGGGGAGTGGGAGAGGGAGAAGCAGACTCCCCACTGAACGGGGAGCCCAATGCGGTGCTCGATCCCAGGACCCTAAGATTAGGACCTGAGCCAAAGGCAGATACTTAACGACTGAGCCACCCAGGCGCCCCATGGGCTGCTGATTCTCAGACTTCTTCACTGTGTGACTCTCTGAGGACTCTGGGCTCTGGTAACCCCACCTTCCAGAGGACACTGCTGATGGTGCGGACCTTGCCACCCTCAATAGCCTCTGGCAACTCGACACTTTGTCTCCTTGTCCTGTGGCCTTGTCAGTCTTGGGGCCGATGACGACCTTTGGAGAGTGGAGGCTGGCCCAGCTTCCCCTGCATTTCTGTCCCTTGAAACCACATCTCTCCTCCATGGCAGTTTCAGAACAGGATCTGAGAAAATTCCAGGTTTCGAATACAGCAAGAGGGCTGCCATCTAGGTAAGGCAAGAAGAGTCCATCTGTTCTCCTCTATCAAAGAGTGTGGTATTCAATAAACCCTCTAACAAGAAGGGGGCACCGACCATGTGCTAATGACAGTAGAGGAATCTCTGAATTTGAACTGGTACTTGGGATTGTAGAGACTCTTTAAACTTTTTATCTCTTTAAGATTTATGCTACCCTTATGAAAGTGCTACTAGTATGATGTGCATTTTACAACCGGAGACACTGAGGCTCAAAAAGCTTTAGGAACATCACCAGGACTTGACCCAGAGACATTACCACAGGAAATACAAAACAGCAGAAGACTTCGCCTCTGTCTCATAGAGCATATGCCCTGTTGGAGAAACAGGATGTGGGCTCTGCCTGGCTTTGTCCTGTGCTGCCATTTGATAAATAAGAGACTATCCTGTGCAGATTATGAGACATGAAAGTCCACTCACTGGGGCCTAGAGAAGTGGGAAAAGCTGAATGGGTTTTCAGGCAAGCTTTGCGGGATAGAGAGGTTGCTCTAAGCAAAAAGAGGCCAGATCAGGTGAGAAAAATCACACAAACAAAGGCTGCCGAACTGTGCCATTCAAGATCCCATTTTCTTCTGGTTGTCTCAGACTGAGGAGGTTGATACGGCTCAGGGTCGAGGAGTCTGGAAGCAAATGCTAGGGTGTTCTCTCTCATTTGGAGCTTCGGCTGGCCTGGAGGACTAGGGGTGTCTGCACAGAAGCACGCACCAGAAAGAGCACTAAGGAGAGGTCTTCATGAAATACGCTAAGGCTCAAATTAAAGTCAAGTCGGATATTCCTAAGAGGCAGGGGCTTAAACATTTCCAGAAAACCTCACTAGTGGTAGAAAACATAAAGGTGTGCTCCCAGGATTGTTTACCGGTTTGGATTTTAAAATTCATGCTGTGTTTGTGTAATTCTAAAATATATCCATGTTTGTCTCAATTCACTTATTTAATAATTCCACAAATATCTGTTGAGCCTTTGTTCTATGCTGGGAACCGTTCTGGGCACCTGGGGAAAGCAGTGAACATACACACATGGCAGCCCTCATCCTCATGAAGTTGCATCCTAGAGTTTCTTCTCACATTTTGGTAAAAAATGGTAGTTCCTTGGAAATGCAGCACATCCACCTTGAGTTTCTTATACCCCCTGCACCTCACCTGTGGGGGTTCCTGGGGGCACGCATCCTCACATTCGAGAAGCAGAGTTCTCAGGAAAGACTGGCAATCCATGGAAACAAACAGGACCTCCCTACTTGACTCTGAGGATTGTGCTGGAAAATCTGGGGTTGGATCTTCCAAAGTCACACATCAGTCCCAGAATCTCTCTTCCTCACCTATTATCAACACTCTTAGGAAGAACAAGAACCCTGGCCCTATGATCTCTCGTGGTTGCTATGCTGTGAAAAGTGATAAGCCATCATTTTCTTGGGTCAGTGATGGTTCCCCATAACAGAAAATTCAACCCCAAACAGCTTGAAAAATAAGTACCACATTCATTATCTCACTAGGAAATGTGTGGTGGGGTGGCTCCAACATGACCAATTCCGTGTCCCAACAAGGATCATGAACATGTATTTCTTGCCCTTTCTTCTCTGCCCCACCCAACATGCTGGCTTGCCCTCCAGGTCCATGTCCTTCATGGTCCCAGGAAGACTACTGTATTTTCAACCTTTACATGCAAGTGTCCAGAGGAGAGACTACAGCTTGTGTCCTCTATGTGCTTTTGTTTGGTTGATTGTTTTTAGAGCAAGGAACCTACCCAAAAGTCCCATCACATCTCAGCCACAATAATCCCTGGCAAAGTGAGCAGGATTGCCATGCCTGGCTGGGACACTTCTCCATGCTGGAAGATGAATCTTGGATTAAATGGAGGTCTATAAATGAGGGGAAAGGAGAAATGCCTGGTGGGTTGTGAAGAGTATCCTACGCCTTGGCTTCCTCTCATATGTTGAATTTCAAGATGGCTCTACCTGATACGTTGACTGAAAGCTCCCATGCATTGATGGCTTCCTACCTGACAAACACTGTTCTTGGCACAGTAAAGGCCATTAATTCCACTTGGCCCCAACCCTGTGTTCTCTTCCAAATCTCTCTCATACTCTAATATTACTTGTCTTCTTATTTATTAGGTTGCCACCCTGGTTAGAATACAAGCTCTAAGAAGGCAGCTCTCATGTTTGTCTTGTTCAGTGTCCCAACATCTAGCATAGCACAGGGCATGTAATTGATACTCAACGATTATTTTTGAAGAAATAAATAAATGAACTCTTTCACAAGGTACAAGATTCTCCCAATGCTTCTATAGCCACTCTTCCTATTTTGCATTTGGGGAAACTGGCTGATAGAGGTTAGATGACCTTCTCAAGGTCACATGAGGAGCATATGACACAATCAAACTTCAAACCTACTTTGTCAGAGCCCACATCCTGGTTCCATCTGCAGTACCATAAACCCCTGTCCCAATGAGAAGATAGCTTTTGAGTTAATGATTTCTCTTCTTGGGTGGCTGCACACACTTAACTGCCAATTGGAGCCATTCATTCAGTCCCCTCTGCTCCTGCTCTTTTCCTGGGTTAGAACCCTCTCTACCTCTCTGTGCAGAGCCTCACCCCACATACACACATCCATGTCCAGAGTTCACTTAGGACACCCGTTCTTCTGAAGTCACCACTCTATTCCCTACCTCTATTGTTTCACCCTCTGCCTCTAGCTTAATTATTCCCACACTCAGACCTCATCTTCCCAGGGAGAATGAAAAGCCTCAAGGTCAGGAATACCCCATTACCTCGGGAGGCAACATAGAATAATGGTCAAAACCTCAGATTCCAGCACCAGAAGACCTCTGTGCAAATCCCAACTCCTCCTCTTGTGGACGATGGGACCTCGGGTGAGCTTCTTTACTTCTCTGGGCCTCAGCTTCCTTATCTGTAGAATGGGAATAGCAATGGTATGTAGGGTTTTTATGAAGGCTGAGTTAATATGTGTAAAACTTAATGTAAAGCTCATATTAAGTGTCATTCAACTATCACTTTTCACTTTTCTTCTTTTCTTTCTCCAACAGTGTCAGGCACCTAAAAAATAATTTTAAAATTCTGGGGGCACCTGGGTGGCTCAGTCAGTTAAAAGTCTGCCTTCAGCTCAGGTCATGATCCCAGAGTCCTGGGATCGAGTCCCACGTTGGACTCTCTGCTCAGCAGGGAGCCTACTTCTCCCTCTACCTCTGCCTGTTGTTCTACCTACTTGCTCTCGATATCTCTGGCAAATAAATAAATAAAATCTTAAAAAAATTTTTTTTTAATTCCTACTAACTTGAATCCACTAATCCTCTAGCTACCTTCTCAGTATGCAGTATTTCTTGCCTGCCACACTGCAGATTCCAAGGACAGGCATTGCTAGTGTTTTCTCTTTCTTCCCTTTCAGGGTCTACCATAGTAGGAAGAACTAGGCAGGTCCTTAATAAATCCTTATGGAAATGAACAAACCAAAAAGGCCTTGGGCTTTGGAGAAAATTCTCATTTGATTTTCTTTTCTGGCTTTCCTCTCTCCTTTAATTGTACATCTCTTCTTTCTTCCTGAAATCAGATTAAGCCCCACTGAAGCTAAACCAATAGTGTTTCAAGTCATTTTCCTAATGGATATGAATTGACCGTAATCCTTTTGTTTTGTGGCTACTGGCAGTTGGTCAGGCAGGTGATCGAGATGAAGATTTTAATCACTCCCAAAATATAGTATTAGCTTACAAAATGTCAACCCTCTCCTGCACTGGAGAGTCATTTATGATAACATTGTAGCTGAAGGAAAGGGCCCCAAGAAACCTTAATTGGCCTTCAGCTGATTTTAGGAACCAGACCTTCCTTGTAATTTGCTGCAAAACTCACACAATGCTCTGAAATAAGAAGATCAGTCATGGGACACTGCAGTGAGAACATTATAGAAAATAGCTCAAGGACAGATCTGTGTACCACAGATTCGTTATGAAGTTAGGACCAGACCCAACCTCCAATGTACTTGTCTTTGGGAGAACTCCTTTCTTTCTTTTTACTTTTTTTAAGATTTATTTATTTATTTTTAAAGAGAGAGAACACACAAGTGGGGGGAGGGGCATAGGGAAAGAAAGGGAGGGAGAGACTCCCAAGCAGACTCCCCAGTGAACACAGAGCCCAGTTCGGGGACCCATCCAAGGAGCCTGGGATCATGACCTGAGCCAAAACCAAGAGTCGGACACTCAACCAACTGAGCTACCTAGACACCCCTAGGAGGACTCATTTTTTAATCAAGGCTTGACTTTTAAAGGCAATAGGAAGAGGTGGTCCCAAAAAGATTTCTCTTTGATCCACACGCAAGTGAAAGCAAACAGAAATATTGATAACAGTGGAAAACAGGAAAGCTGATTTATTTTGGGCAGGAAACTGTTTTTGCCAAAAGATGAGTCTGGAATGGAATTAAAAACATGAAAGTATTTCTCTTGAGGCCATTCCAAGTGGCACCTGCACTCACGGGCATACCGTGGATCTCATTACCATAGAACAGGGCTGGCCAATGAGTGTTATTTTGCATAACATTGCTGATCAGTTATAGTGGCTGCTGAGAACACAGTATCCAAAAGGATTCTCCTGTTGCATTTCAGCTCAATAAGACAGAATGCTGGAACCATTCGGCAATGTCTACTGTGGCAGAGGACCTGAAACCCATGTACTATAAGGACTTGCCATCCTCGGCTTGGAATAGTGGGAGCAAGTGAGATTTCTGATGCAAGTAGAGACATACCTATGAAGCTCTGTTGCATTATTATTTTCAATTACCATTTCTCATTGCCAACAATAGCATAAATCACAAACATGAATATCTAAAGTTAGAGCACTTCCTTCAAAGTGTCAAATCAGTGGGCTCTCCAAGTCCCTGTTTCCTTTTCATGAGAGCCATCGTGACAGGTTTGTCAGTGAGAGAAACAGGTCTATGTTGAGGAACTATTTTATGGTAATAAAGGAGAAAAACGTAAATGCTAGTTTGGCTCATGGCAACTCCCTAAGTAAGTAAGTAAGACTAGCCTTGAAGCAAACTTCATACACCCACCCCCATTTCCACAATAGGTTCAGGAAGGTCCTTAAAAGAGAGGTCTTGCTCATTCCTACCAATTACTGGAAGAACCAGCTGGTGAGTAACTTACCTGTTCCCTGACACTTGACTTGAGATCTGCGTCATTGGTTCAGAACAAAGGAAACAGGAAGCGATATGCAGGAGAAAAGATCATGTCCCCAAAGGCAACTTGGGCTCCCTGCTGACACTGCCCCCAGCCTAGGCTCTGACAGCCTTTTGGCAAATCCATCCCTCCAGCACTGTTCTCCAGCACTGACAGCTTGAGAGAGGGCTCGGGCAATTTTCCCTTTCTTGAGAGGAGTCAATGCCTCAAGAAACCACTTCTCTGCACACTGTGTGGGGATCTGCAGTCTAATGGAAAAGGCATCATGGGTTCAGGACAAGGGGAGGTTTCCCTGTGCATCTGAGACCAGAGTGCCAGAGACCAGCAGTAATAGAGACAGTGCAAATATTTCTAAAGACGTTTCACTCTTTCCAAGGTTCAGGCCTCTAAGTCTCAATGGCAGTTTGAGATGGAAGAGATGGAACAGAAGTTTTCTGTGAAACAGCTGCCCACAGTCCCACATTCTGACTGATCAGCTAGCTTCCCTCTAGCTGATGAAAACAAGAAGACCTCTTCAGCAACACCAGGAAAGATCAAAAACACAACAGAGTTAGACTAGATATCGGCTCAGAAACGTCACTGTCCTCCTTTCCCTCCCTACCCTGCCATCAGTAACCACAGAATGAGCTCCGGTTGCTAACACACTTCTTGATGAAAATCTGAACAATGTTTTCTGTTTTACCTTATGAAGTGGAAAATCCCCAAAGGGGGAAAAGAAGGATTACAGTCTAGTTGGAAATTAAGTTAAACTCAATTAATTTGCATAAATGCATTGAGTTGCTTTGGTATTGTAATTAATTCTCGATTTCTAAAGAGGAGCTTGTCCCTGCAGACTGTGTCCCAGAGTGCGCCATGTGCAATGGCTCTAACTTGGCTGGCAGCCTGGCTACAAGGGCATCAGCAGATGGACGGTAAGCTCTCTGAGGACAGACACAAGGCTGCTGTTGCTCTGTTGGATAAATACATGATGTGTTCACTTGATAAATATTTATAGAGCATCCACGGTGGTTGTACATCAGCACATTCATGGGACCTAAAAGTGAACAAAACAGATGGCTGCCTACCTTCATGGATCTTACATTCTAAATGGAGAGAGGCAGATTCTAAACAAGCAAGCCAATCAACAAACGAGACCCTTTCAGGTGTGACAAATTTTATATGGTACTATAAAGAAATAAAATGAGGTATGAAAATAAAAAGCAGTTCGAGGGGAAGACATCCAAGAACTGAGAAGTAAATGACTGAGAGTCAGCCATCACTCCTAGCAGGGGCAATGGTGTGCACAGGTGCCATAGGTGGGCAATCTTGGCATGTTCCAAGGACAGAAGGCAGACCAGCATGACTGGAACCCGGTAAATGAGAGGGAAAAAGACATAAGAGGAGACTGGTGGAATAGAGAGGGACTAGGTCATGGTATAGAGTTCTAGTCTAAGTCCAACATTCTCTGGGTTCTAGTCTAAGTCCAATGAGAAGTCACTGGAAGGATTTTAAGTGAGAGAAATGGCATGATCTGATAAAAGTTCACTCTGGCTTTTATTTGCAAAATGGATTATAGAGGGTCAGAATGGATGCATCTAAGATGCATATTCTCATTTTAAATCTGGGGTGGGAGTAGGTGAGAAACTGTTGAGCAAGAATAGAGAGGCAAGAAGTAAACTGGTTGTATTGATTGAATATAAGATAAGCTGCTATATCAAAAAGATCCCACAATACAGTAGCTCATAAGAGATACAAGTTTATCTCTCTCTTGTGTAAGTCCACAGTTGAGCAGTCTGGGCTTACTTAACTCGCCCTGTGAAGTTATCAAGGACATAAGCCACTAAAGCCATGCCCAACCTATGGCTTCTATCTCTAGATCCTAGATAAATGCTTTCGCTTTGCCATCCCACAGACATGAAAAGGGGGCAAAGGGAGAAATACAGGAAGTGGTGTACTGATCAGTGTTTAGTAACTGGTTCACTTGAGGGTGAAGAATAGAGGGTGTGGAAGGGAGGGACCGGATATGCAACATTTGCTGATTTCCATGGTGTAAATACTTCCACCACAGTTGACTTCAAGTTATCTAGTGGATCTCACTGAGTTCAGTTAGAGATGCATACAATGGAGTCTCATGGGTCCTGATAGGTTGACTCTGGCATACCACTGGCTCCAGAGCAAAGCTTCTACTATAAGCTAATCCCATCTGAGATCATGACAAGTTATAGCGCATCCAAGAACACTGGGCCGTAGGGTTTGTGGGAAGCCACACATTGATTAGTGCAAAAGCATCCAAGATTCTACTTAAATTCACAGAAAAGGAAATTTTTTAAATGATAGGCATAAGTATGGGGGATGCTTACAGCAATAAAACTATTCTGAATGATATTCTAATGGTGGATACATGCCATTATACACTTGGGAAAACTCCACAGACTGTCTAACAGGAAGAGTGAGTCCTAATGTAAATTAGGATTAGTTAATAATATCAATATTGGCTTATTAATTTTAACAAATGTACTATACCAATGCATATGTCAACAGTTGAGCGAAGGGGCAGCAGGGAGTATGTTGGAACTCTCTGTACTTTCCATTCATTTTTTTGTAAACTCAGAAGCACTTTAAAAATAGTCTATTAAGGAGCACCTGGGTGGCTCAGTCATTAGGCGTCTGCCTTCAGCTCAGGTCATGATCCCAGGGTCCTGGGATCAAGCCCCGCATCATGTTCCCTACTCAGCAGGAAACCTGCTTCTCCCTCTCCCACTGCCCCTGCTTGTGTGCTGTCTCTTGCTATGTCACTCTATCCAAATAAACAAATAAAATCTTAAAAAAGATAGCCTATTAATTAAAAATATATATCGAGAAAAAAGCAACAACATGTGTATGTGTATAAGTGTGAGTGTGTACACATGGGTGTGTGTTTGTGTATGTGTGTGACAGGAGGAACCTCACAGACCTGATGGCAGGAGACCTGAATGACTGTATTCCAAGCCTTGCAGAGCAAGACCAAAGGTAATCCTGTGAAGGAAACGCCCATATTTCTTCAGTCAACCTGATACCTTCCTCTACAATAATTTGGAGCTTATGGTGGACCTGCCAAAAACGGCACTTTCACTGATTGGAGACATTTCCAAAAAGAAGAACTGTAAATCAGTGGTCATTCCTGTCTTTCACCCCTTCCCATACAAATCTCTTCTCTGCAATCTTATTGGAAACAAGCATGTGTGTTCTGTTTTGGGGCTGGGGAAAGACACCAAGAGGGACCATGAGAGGAGTCACTATCTGCTTCTCCCTGCTCCTACCCCAAAGACAAATAACTAAAAGATCATCTTTCATGTCCCAAATATCCCATTTCCTTATTACGTTCCAGTAGCTTGAATGATGGCCCCCTAAAGATGACTATACACTAATCCACAGAACATGGGAATATGTCCCTGATATGGCAAAAGGGACATTGTCAATGTGATCAAGGATCCTGAGATGGAACTTAATCCTGGATTGTCCGGTTGAACTCAATGTAGTCACAAGGGTCCTTATAAAACAGATAGCTATGTAAGGGAAGCAGAGGGACATGGAGAGAGATTAGAAGGTATGATGCTGCTGGCTTTGAAGATGGAAGATGGGCCATGTGCCAAGGAATGCAAACAGCTTCTGAAAGCTGAGAAAGGCAAGGAAACTGATTCTTCTCTAAAGCATCCAGAAGGAATGCAGCCCTCTTGACCCATTTTAGAACTGCTGACTTCCCAAGCTGAAAGAGAATTAAAAAACACTAAGTTTGTGGCAATTTGTGCCAGCAATTTGTCACACCATAGGAAACTAATATATGTACCTTCTACCTAGAATTCTGCTCCATCTGTACCTTCAAACTACCCAGGTGTCTCCTCTGCCTATCCTATTCTTGAAGCTCTTACCTTAATTCCGTGGTTCCCAGGACAAGCCCAAACAGAACACATGCCACCATCTTGTCTCTCTGTTCTTAGTCTGGCATAACTGCCAGTGGGCAGATAAAGACACTCAAAAGAGCATTTGTTCAATGAGGGTATGTTTGTTTGCAAAGTCATTCCCTGCTTACAAGGATAATGTAGGGCTTTTATAGTTTTTAGTATTTTGTTTTCAGCTGTGCTGTTTGCTTTAATCTACTAATCTACACTCTATCCCATAAGAAACCAACCCACACACATTGCGGTTCTAGGTGGAAGAACATAGATTTTGTTTGTTTGTTTGTTTTTTGTTTTGACCTGCCCCCATCATCTGAGCTCTTTATGGGGCTCCTCTTCCTAGAACTTCTTACTGGTAAATTCCATCTCAACTTCTTTTAGTGTGGGGTACCAATCTAAAGTAGAATCCGATGGAAGCTCTATAGAGCCCCAAAATACACAGCCATGGGCTGGGGTCCAAAAGAGACAGTGACTGTACCTGAGCTAGCAGAATGGCTAGCATGTGAAACTAAAAAAAAAAAAAAAACAAAAAAAAACAAAAACATCTGGGAGCTGCACGGGCTTATTAGGCTCACAAAGAGGGAAATGCTCCCAAGTCACAGATTTTACCCCCAACCTGGCCATCCACCTCAGATACACAATGTCCTAGCTCATAAGGGGACTAGGTGACAAATGATAAGGAAATGAGATCCCAAGATGAAAAACCCATTCAAAGGATGTCTCCTTCTGCCGGGGTGGGGGGGAGGTCATAGAGTCTGGGAGTACAGGAAAATGCATTGCAAAGAAAAATAAAAACCAGTAGTTCAACTTCTCTTCTGAACCAGATCAGTTAATTCTCCTCTCAGACCTTGGTTTGACCACACAGACAGCAAATGTCTGGGTTGCTTTTTGCAGCATAAATATAATAAGAAAGGCACATTCACAGGGCACCTGGGTGGCACAGTCAGTTGAGCGTCCAACTCTTGATTTTATTTCAGGTCATGATCTCAGGTCCTAGGGATCAATCCCCAGGTCCATCTCCATGGTCAGCACAGAGTCTGCTCTAGATTCTCTCTCTTTCCATTTCCCTCTGCCCCTCCCTCCACTCATGGGCCCACATGTGTACACACTCACTCACTCTCTCTCTCTCAAATAAATAAATCTTCAGAAAAAAAAAAGCAAGACACATTTGTTTTTAACTCAGGGTAAGTCAGAAAGCAATGAAATGATGAAATGATCACATTAACTTTCTAGATTTTAATATTGAATCATTTCCCTTTTTTGGTTCTCTACAAAATGACTGAATTCATTCAACCAAAAATATACACACCCAGTTGGGCAGAGTGTTGTTCCACTAAGGTGGCAATGACCGTGGGACAATCACCACTTTTCACCCCCGTCCCTCTTTGATTCCATTCTATGAACCTGGGAAATGCCAAGTGTCAAATATTTCTAGTTACCTAAGCCCTTCAAGATGGAGCTTCCATTTCTTGGAGATAACACTAAGCAGGAGACTTCAGAGAAGGCACCATTTAAATGTCCCAAATTGATTTGCCTTATGATGTCGGGAGCAGAGAAGGAGGAGGAAGATACCAATTAAACTGAACCCTCAGGCACAGACATCTCATTACAGGCATCTGTTGAGTGGAAACTGCTCAGGACCACCTCCACTGCACAGTCCTCATCTCCAGTGACTGCCCACCTCTTAGAATGACCCCAGGCTAATGACAGAACATGATTTCAGTCATTTCAAATGAGACCCCGTAACCAACATTTGGCTTTTCTGTAGGGGTTCATTTAAAACTCACTCCCCACAGTTCTAGGCAGAAAAACTCATATCAACTTAAATACAAGGAAATGCCCCAAGCTCATGCAACTCCAAGGAAGACTGGCAGAGTCCACTTGATATGAAGAAAGGTACTTGTGTCTTTCTAATTCTGTTCTGTATAGACAAGTGTCACACAAGGGCATTCTCCTGGTGCTCAGCTTTGGTCCTAACTACAACACATGAAACGATGGGAGGATAAAGTTCATAGAAGAAGAAATACAGGTTAACAACCGTAGGGAAAAAATTTGATCTCCATTGTAATCAAAGATGTTTAAGTTTACATAACAGTGAGAAACTACTCTTGTCTATAAGATATGGGGAGATACATACAAATATGTAACATATATAGATATATATATCAGATATATACAAATATACATATGTATATGAATAGATATAGATAAATATCAGAACCGGTGAAGTTGGGATATAATAAACTTTCTCATAATATGCTAGTGATACTGTTTTAGAAAGAAAACCAGTCATTTATACAAGAATTTAAAAAAGAACCCTATGAACTAATCCTACCGCTTCTGAAAAGTAGTTGAAGGCAATTTCCCAACACTTACTGCACGAAATCTTCAAAGCAGTATTATCCATAGCAGCAAAAACAATGAAAATAATAAAAGGAAGCATTTTAACTAGCCCCTAGATAACTAGGGCACACCCACATGATGGAATATTATGCAGCCTTTAAAAAAGTATATTGCCACCATCTTAAAATACCTGAAAGATGTTTAAAATGTAAATATCATATTACATTTAAAGGAAAGGATAGCACTGTGGTCTGAGACTATTCCAGGAATAATCTCAGTCTTTTGGTACTGGTTAAAACCTGATTTGTGACCCAGTATGTGGTCATTCTGGAGAAAGTTCCATGTGCATTGGAGAATGATTATTTTGTTGTTTTAGGGTGGAATATACTGTATATGTCTATGAGGTCCATCTGGTCCAGTGTGTCATTCAAAGCTTTTCTTTCTTTATTGATTTTATGCTTAGATGATCTGTCTATTGCTTAGAGTGGAGTGTTGAGGTCTCCTACTATTAATGTATCACTAACAATATGTCTCATTAGCCATTAGGAAAATTCAAATCAAAACCACATTGAGATACCACCTTACACCAGTTAGAATAGCAAAAATTAACAAGGCAGGAAACAACAAACATTGGAGAGGTTGTGGAGAAAGGGGAACCCTCTTATATTGTTCATGGGAATGCAAGCTGGTACAGCCACTTTGGAAAACAGTGTGGAGGATCCTCAAAAAGTTTAAAATAGAGCTACCCTATGACCCAGCAATTGCACTACTGGATAATGACCCAAAGATACAGATGTAGTGAAAAGAAGGTCAATATGCACCCCAATGTTCATAACAACAATGGCCACAATAGCCAAACAGTGGAAAGAACTGAGATGCCCTTCAACAGATGAATGGATGAAGAAGATGCGGTTCATATATACAATGAAATATTAATTACTCAGTCATCAGAAAGGATGAATACTCAACTTTTGCATTAACATGGATGGAACCAGAGGAGATTATGCTGAGTGAAATAAGTTAAACAGAGAAAGTCAATTATTATATGGTTTCACTTATTTGAAGAATATAGGGAATAGCATGGAGGGTATTAGGAGAAGGAAGGGAAAAATGAAGGGGGGAAAATCTGAGGGGGAGAAGAACTATGAGAGACTGTGGATTCTGGGAAACAAACTGAGGGTTTTAGAGGAGGCGGGTGGGGGGATGGGTGAGCCCAGTGATGGGTATTAAGAAGGGCACCTATTGTCTGGAGCACTGGGTGTTATACCCCAACAGTGAATCATGGATCTCTACATCAATAACTAATGATGTACTGCATGGTAACTAAAATAACATGATAAATAAATAAATAAAATAATTGTGATGACAGAAACAATCCCTGGCTATGAGAAAAAGAAACAAGAATTAGATCTTTCTCTAAAAAACAAAAATTAAAAAATATATAGGAAAGGATAAGTTGTATATACCATAGGCTGACAGCTTCGGGGGGAGAAACATTAGAATAATGTAAGGACATCAAAATACAATTGGAAGGGGGTGCCTGGGTGGCTCAGTGGGTTAAAGCCTCTGCCTTCAGCTCAGGTCATGATATCAGGGTCCTGGGATCGAGTCCCGCATCAGGGTCTCTGCTCAGTAGGGAGCCTGCTTCCCTTCCTCTCTCTCTGCCTGCCTCTCTGCCTTCTTGTGATCTCTGTCTGTCAAATCAATTAATCAATCAATCTTAAAAAAAAATAAAAATTTAAAAAATTAAAAAATTTTAAAAAATACAATTGGAAGGTCAGATTGTGGAAGAAATTTTCATTCTTATTTTGCATTTTCCAATTTTCACATCAAGCACATACTATTTTCATAATCAGAAGAAATGTAATTTTAAAAAGAAACTATGTTTTGAAACATAAGTAAAAATGAAAGAATGAAAGTGCAAGGAAAAAGTAGCCCATTTAGACCTCTACTCTAGGGAACAGGAACTGTAGGAAAGCCCACATCCTGTTTTAATCCATATGCAAATAAAACCCTCATCTTTATATGCAGATATTCATGAATATGGAGAATCTGGCAGCTGAAACTAGTACTTTGATGTATGCCAATGCATGCAGAGCTATTAGAAAGAGGATTTGTGATAATCCTGTTGACACAACCCAAAGAACCTTACCTATTCCAGAGCCCAACTGGAGCTCAAAAATATCATAGAAAGACAAACAGCACGGGGTAATTTAGCAATTAAGGGAATCACAGTAAACAGATTGGAGGATGAGCTCATTTATCCCCATTTCCAAAGTTTCAATAATAAATTTCTTTGGAGGGTAAGATAGAATAAAAACCTTGAAAGCGAATACTTCCATTGAGAAACAGTAGGGGCAGGAAATGTTTCCTTTCCCACTTTGGAAAGGTTAGGGCAATGAAAAGCTACAATAAAATGCTTTGGAATCCCACAGAGCAGCATGTATCACAGGAAAAAATTATGGCTCTGGCTGTGGAATGATCCTCTGCACCATCGCTGAGCTGAGACACCCCTGGCACAGGAGCTTTGCTCACTTCCAACCCCAAACAATTTTGTATGTAACAGATTCTGGAAAAATCCCTTTAGACTGGTTTGCAGGAAGCAGTATTTGATGTGGGAAGCAAAGGCGGAAGAAAAGTTACTCAATTTCGTTACTCTCTCCAGCCTATTGACGAGTCCTCGAAATAGGCAGAGTGATATGCCTCTAGGAACTCAGCTGCCTTGATGGTAATACTTTGTGAAGGGCAAAAGGCAATCTCAGTCTGACCCCAAGGATCCTGTGAGGGAGTCTACTTTAACATACAATAATGCCTTTGGTTCTGGGATCAAGTCCCACATTGGGCTCCTTGCTCAAGAAGGAGCCTGTTTTTTTCTCCCCTGCTTGTACCCTCTCTGTCTCTTTCTCACTCTCTCTTGCTCTTGCTCTCCCTCTTGCTCTGGCAAATAAATAAAATCTTTAAAAAAAAAAAAAATTCCTTTGGCTGGGACACCTCAGTGGCTGAGTGGGTTAAGCTGCTGCCTTTTGCTCAGGTCATGATCCCAGGGTCCTGGGATGGAGACCCGCATCAGGATCTCTGCTCAGCAGATCCTCCTCTCTCTCTGGCTGTCTCTCTGTCTACTTGTGATCTCTGTCTGTCATATAATTAAATAAAAATATTTTTTAAAAATCCTTTTGGAAACTTCCTTTATCTCTACACGTCCCATCCAAGATACTAGTTGCCAAACATTCCCCAAATGTATGACCCACAGAAATACATCTGAAGGGTTTACTAAATAGTAATAAATGACCTTTTCCTAAACAAGAGCTAGCCCTCTCAAGATCCTAGAAACCTTGTTTCCAAAATACCTGGGAGGCTTACACCATCCCTAACCCCTCCCAACCAAAAAGTACATAACGGGCCATTCCTTGACCCTCTGCAGCTCTTTTTGCCCAAGGGACCCATCCCTGTGCTTTAATTCCCACCTTTCTGCACCAGAGACATCTCAAGAATTCCTTCTTGGCCATCAGCTCTGAACCCTAACATCTTTCCTACATCAACTTTGACTTCCCTGTCAGACTGCTGCCCCATGGAACCTGCTCTGACTTGAGACTTTTGATAATCTGCTTTGCCAGAAAATACATGGAATGATAGAAGAGAATCCATTTTAGGAAGTTACTAAAGAAAAAAAATTAACAAAGATGCAATCTTGTTTTAAAGGCCCAATACATGAGTAATATTGTGAACGACAGTGAGTGTGGGGCAGTTGACAATGAGTTTCCGCACTAAATGTGAATCTTTCATGTCTTTCCTCCCTGAGACTCTGCTTCTGTAACTATAAAGTGGAGGCAGGAGGGTGGATAGTGGGGTTGGAGTTGGGGTGGGGGTTGCATTCGGTGAGTTCTGGGTCCCATTACGGGGTTAACGTTCACTGACCCAAAGAAAAGGAGACTGAGAAGTCTCGCTTAGGGTGGAGGGAAGCCCCTTCCAAGAAAGAGATTATGCAAACCGCACAACTGGTCCCAGACAGCACTGTCCACATCGCTGATGTACAGTTGGTAAGACTGCACAGTGCCTTCTGGATGTTAGGGTTTAACCACACCCAACACTCAGTTGTCTACTTTGAAGCCCTTGCCCCGGAAACCAGAATCAATTGCTCTGTATCCCAGCAGACCTCAAACTATACATTACTCAGGGAATTGTCTCTGAGCTCAAGTTCTTAATGGTCAAGCTGTCAGCACCGGGTGGCCTCACTTACATTCAATCTTTCCTTCCGTGGGCAGGAAACAAAGCCGCTGCCTTGGGTAGGGTCATGGCCCCACCTGCCCCATCAGTCTGCTGCCATCATTAGAAATTCCCCTTGTTAAGTCTTTCGATAGTTCCCAAGACTCTATCCACCACAGAGAACATGTTCCTTTGAACAAAGACCCCAGGTGACAGTGAGAACCAACTGATTCATCAAATCAGCTGTGTTCACAAGCTATAGTGGTTGATCAATATGTTGAATATAACCCCTGGTAATGTGTCACTAAAAAAAAGAAGAAAAAGTCACTAAAATGCAGAGGAAGTGATATTGACTAACTTCCATTCTAGTCCAGCTCTATTACATACTTGCAAAATGGACCCAAAAGGACTACTTATTCTCTGGACCTTGGTTTTCTTTTCTAGAGAATGTTTGGGCCTGTTCAGAAGGATTTTGCAGTTTTATTCTATTTTATTTTACTTTAACCTGTTTAGGGTTAAAGCAGACTCCAAAAAATCATGTGACAGATGTGGGTGTCTGTGCAGGGGACCTACAGCTTTTATCAGAGTCTCAAAGGGATCCATAATCCAAAAGTCAATTAAAAGCCACTTCTTTAAGCAAATCCAGAATTTGCACACAGGAGAGGCTTGGTGGCAGCATGCTGGCTGGCGAATGATTATCTGCAAGCTGTATTTGCCCCCCTAGCACAATCATTTTATTTATACCATATGACACAGATCAATAGGAAGGGCAGAATTTTCTAAAGATGCATTACCTCAAGCAAAGAAAATAGTAGTTATTAGTCCATGTTGGTGGTAATGTTACTTTCTTACAAAGTGTGTCACTGCTGCTTATGATGAATTTGGGGATGAAGGGGAGGCCAAAGCATCTCCAGGTCAATTCTTGGCTCCAAGAACTCAGAATGCTCCATAATTTCCATTTGGAATTGTAAGGTATAGAGAAGATCCAAAGAATATGGTGCTTCTCCATGACAAGCCTAGGAGACCAGAAATATGAGGGGACTGAGGCATGCCACCTGCAAGACCGAGGAATCAGGCTCATGGGTACCTCAACCAAACCTGTCCCATCTCATAGCTGTCTCCTTAAAAATCTACTTGCCTCTACACCCTGTCTCAGTGTGACTGCAGTGAATACACCAGCCTATTCTATTCGAGTGGTGGTAAGAATGAGGCACTGAATGAACTAAAAAGGATGGTAACAATTTTGCCAGAAAGAAAAGTTTGATTAGATTTGCATAATCATGATGTTTTAAATAATGACAGTCCCCACTTTGGGCTTGGATGTCAACTCTCCTAGAGGTGTTACCGTCGTTATTCCATAGGAATCATCCACAGGAAAACACACAATAGCAAAAGAATATTGTGTCCAAACCTCTGTGGGGTGATGTGGAAATCAGCATTAAGTGAGCTGATGGCACATCATTAAATAAGAAACCTGGTTTCCCCATAGGCTTCCCTGGAGAACTGCATTAATTCAGAAAACTTCATTGGGGGAGGGTAACTCTTTCCTGGAAAGCATAAATGTGCAAAGACTATGTTTAAAGTCCTTGTGGACCATTGTTCAGCCATAATCACCTCCTGGGGGAGTTTTCCAAGCACTCACAACACACAGCACTCACAACTGATACTCAGGTATCAATTTATGACAAATACACAGAAATTTAGGAAGGCTATTCAAGATGGCCTTAGGATCATAAGTAAGTTGGTGACCTCCCAGTGACCACCATAGAAACAATAACACCACCACAACTACTAGGCACTCAGTGAAACAACACTGGAAAGAATTTAAATGTCCAACATTAAAAAAAAAAAAATGGCAGCAAATTACAATATATCCATAAAGTAATTATGATGCTGTCACTGAAATTTATGCACATGAAGAATATTTAAGGACAGGAGAAGAAAGTTATGATATGTTAAATGAATAAATCAGGATTAAAAGCTGTATATAAATGAAGCATGATCCCTGCTCTGTTTAAAAAATAATCTAACAGAGATAACTATTAGTAACATTTGTTGTACAAGTGACTTCCTATACAAGTGACTTTTCTTTTCTTCCTTATAGTTCTTCATTGAAAAAGATAAACACCTTAAAACCTGATCTTTCTGACCAAGAAAGAACTTTTGAATGGGGATATCTAAAAATAAAGGGCTTTTCCTAAAATTAGGAGAACATATGTTCCCCCCCCCGCCCTGGGGTGGTAATCTGCTATATCCGATGAACGAAAGGGACTGAATATATCTGGTCTACCGCTGGCAGGAGCTTCAAACTCCTCATTAGCCTTCCCTTCCTGTCCCTTCCCCCTGCTCCTCTGAGTCCCAAGATAGAACACAGCAGAGCACAACAGCCTTTGTCCTGTTCCTAGCCGGTGAATTCTGGCACAATCACAGGGACCCACAGTTCCCCTACTTGTGCCCCCGAACAGACCCTGAGCTAGAATGCCATCCGTTGCTAGTACTTGGAAGCCAGCCTGAAGCACCAACACAGGTACGGAACTAAGAAAGGAAATTATTGCAGAGACAAGATTCCATTTCCACCATCAACAGCCACTAAGCCTGGCTTTGAGGATTCTTCTGCCAGAAGCATGTTCTCCAAGTCAGGTGTAGGAGAAAACGCAAAGAATGAACCCTGCTAGAATCCTAGTTCCACCTGTTATGAAACATGTGGCTTTGGGCAAATGGTTCAAACTTATTGACCCTCAATGTTCCCTCTCTAAAATAATATCTATAACCTAGACAATTGTTTCAAGAATTAAGTGAGACCACATATATTCCGTATTCTGGCCAGGGCCATCTGTGTGCTCTGAGATCAGTCAACCATCCCTGTGAAAGGAAAAGCTTGGCCTCGTTCTATTGCTGTGGAAATATGTTAACCCTAAGGCACAGCTATCCATAGTGACCCAGAACCCACTGCAGAGACAGAAAAAGAAAAAAAAAATAGCGTTAATGAAAGTCTTCAATTAAAGGACCAATTAGTGGTACCAATTTCCTAGGGAATTCAGATTAGAAAAAAGGCAAAACAAAGAAGACAATAATCAGAAATGGCTGTGAAGGAGGTCTCGTTTGAGCTGGGCTTTGGTGGGTAAGAAAAATATAGTTTTTTCTCTCTCTCTAAGCTAATACACTTATTCTTGGTAAATGCCCCCAACAGGACCGTCCTGCAACATCACTTACATAGTCATAAAAAGGTGCAGTCACATTTGTTTTAAATAGCTATCCTTCTTTCCCTTCCTCCTTCCCTTGCTCTCAATCCTACTCCTATTTTTCATTTTAAGGAGTTTAAGGTTAATGTGTTTGGGGGTTTGTTTGGAAAAGAAAAATATCACAAAATTGGGAATATTTGCAGGTTATGGAAACCTACAAGTTATGGGGGTGGTCTTCTCTTTCAGATGGCAGATGTACTTATCAGTCAAATGGTTGGATGCTAGACTAAGCATCACAGATTTTACCCTGAGATGCATCTGTTTAGGTAGAAAGTTAGCCCAGGTAGGTACCTACAGTCACTTTTAGGTCCTGTGTAGAGCTCCATAATCCCACAAGCTTCCCTAAGAGAGGAGGCTGTTTTTCTTTTCTTTTTTTTTTTTTTTAAGATTTTATTTATTTATTTGACAGAGAGATAGAGAGCACAAGTAAGCAGAGCAGTAGGCAGAGGGAGAGAGAGAAGCAGGCTCTCTGCTGAGCAGGAAGCCCGATGTGGGGCTCGATCCCAGGACCCTGGACCATGGCCTGAGCCAAAGGCAGCTGCTTAACCAACTGTGCCATGCAGGCGCCCCGGAGGCTGCTTTTCTAATTGGCTCTAATAATTCCTGAAGTATGTTCCTCCTTGACTATCTGTTTTGTTGTCCAAGAGATATTTACCAATTGGGAAAGATGGGATCACACAGCATGCAGTGCCTCCATGCCTGGGGACACTGTGGTTAATGAGGAAGAGTAAATCCTTGCCTTCATAGAGCCATATTCTGGGGAGAAATAGGATGCATGCCCATATAAACAATCACACACAGAAGATGAGTTCAGATGGTACAGTGTGTCACGAAGAAACATGTCAGGGCAATGGGATGACTCTAGAAGGATGTTCACCAAGACCTCTTGAAGGAGATGCCTTCTAAGTAGAAACCAGAGCTATGACAAGGAGACTTTCCTCTTTATTGACTTCAGCCATGTTCCTCATTTCTCCTAGAGAAACAATAGACCCTAAGGAATAACACTCTCTAGACTGTGGTGCTGGTCTGCCATTCTGCTTCAACAAGCATTGACAGCAGACCTATGATGAATGAGCTGTAAGGAAGGAACAGTACTACAATGGCTAAAACACAAGTATGTGAAAGCATCACTAATTACACTGTGCAGGGTTTCTCTTCTAAAACTGCTACCTTCCCAGCTAGACTAGGGTCAACATGACAAACTGTTATGGCTGCACAGAAAAGTAACTGAAGAGCTGTCTGAAGAAATAGACAAGGACTTCTCAGAGAGAGTGATGTTTCCACTGGTTCATAAAGGAAGAGTTGGAATTGTCTGGGCTGAGAAGGCAGAGATTTCTAGCACAGAAAAGAACTTAATACCTGTGACTAGAGTCAAATAAGCATTTCTGGGAGAAAGGAGAGCTGAAGCACAAAGTGGGGGTGGGAAGACCACTTGAGTTACAACTACAAAGAGATTTGGATGCTTCACTAAGACACTGAGACACAAATCAGTTGGCAGTGGTTGGGGAATGGTAATCCGGGGCAAGACATGGCCAGATGATTTCACTAGGAAGATTATTATGGGTGCTGGTTCGAGGCAGGTAGAATCCAACCAATCCAAGGGAGAGAAGGTCTGACTAGAACATCTCTTTCCCGGACAACATCAAACCGCAGCCTGGAAGATCCTACCTGATTGATTTGCTTAATGAATTGTATAAAAGACAACAGGCAGAGGGTTAAGTCATAGTCATCATGGTTTGTTTTCAGACAAGCCTTCACAACTGACATATGCTCATTCTCTCATAATTCATCCTTCATTCAACAAATTGAACTAAATAAACACTTCCTATGATCCAGGTGTAGGACTTGGCATTGGGGTATAGAGCATCAAACTTGACCATGCCTGTCCTTGAGGAGCCTATGGTCTTGAGGTGGTGTTGGACTACTAAACAGACTGGAAGAACAACCAATCCAGAGAGGAAATCTCCGCAGACGGGGTGACATCTGAGCAGGGACCTAAAGGATGAGGACTTATTAGCCAGGTGAGAAGGAGGGAAGGATGTTCCAGGCAGAGACTGATACACAGTTTGGGGAACACTTCAGGAAGTCAGTGTGACCATGGTGTGAGCTTCAGTACAAAGAGGGCTAGAAGAAAAGCCCAGCAAAGTAGATTATGGACATTTTCTGAATTTCTGTAAAAGAACAGAGAACAGAAAAGAAAGAATTCAAGCTGATGATGGCCAGTTCATCATTCATTTTCCTATGGTCTGAATTTCCTTCTGCCTATCCCTGGGCAGAGTAACCTCCTGAGACAAAGGAGAAAATGGGAACTTTAAAAAAAAAATTCTTTCTTTTTTCTTTTTTCTTTATTTAATACCACACTGCTAAGTCAATATGTCTGGTTCCCAGTGCAGGCTCTCTATTTTCTTTTCAGTACATTTGCTTTACAGTTCAAAATATGTGGCTGGGGGATCCTATCCTTCAGTCGATCTATGTCCAGTCCCTTCAAGGCTGGCTGTTGCTCAACCAAGCAGGACTACTTTTCCAGAAGAAATCAAATTGATAGACTCTCTCATGTCCTACAATTTCACCTGCCATAAATTCCAAGCACCTAAGAGAAAGTCCATCATTATCAATCAGAGGAGTTTCATTGTAGGCTTTGTCAAGGTTTGGAGAGTACACAAAAATTTAGGGTAACATCAAAGGCAAATCAGAGCCTCCAAGAATTTGCACCTGAGGTGAGCCATGAGAGATTTTATGAACTCTGGGAATCAAACTGAGGGTTTCACAGGGGAGGAAGTGGGGGATGGGTTAGCCCGTTGACGGGTATTAAGGGAAGGCACGTATTGCCTGGAGCATTGGGTGTTATATGCAAACAATGATTCATGGAACACTACATCAAAAACTAATGGTGTGGGGCGCCTGGGTGGCTCAGTGGGTTAAGCCGCTGCCTTCAGCTCAGGTCATGATCTCAGGGTCCTGGGATCGAGTCCCGCATCGGGCTCTCTGCTCAGCAGGGAGCCTGCTTCCCTCTATCTCTCTCTCTGCCTGCCTCTCCATCTACTTGTGATCTCTCTCTGTCAAATAAGTAAATAAAATCTTGAAAAAAAAAAAAACAATGGTGTACTGTAGGGTGACTAACATAATAAAAAAAATTATAAAAAAAGAATTTGTACCTGGTGGTAAATATGAGTATTAATTATCTGCCCCCTTCAGATATCATTACATAATGTGTTAAATTGTCAATCTATCTCCTCCTCTAAAAACACTTATCAATGCATAGCTAAGAAAACAAGCCAGGGGAATCCAAATAATCTGAAATACTTTTTCCTCCCCATACCACACTGGCAGCCTTCATTTTACAAATCAAGGAAAGAGATGGAATCACTGAACAGCACCACACATTTTTATAATCTTCTGTCTCGGGACAGCCTCTGCAACTTGAGGAAATCAAGCAGGGAGAAGAGAAACTCTACATGAACCAACTTGCTAATCATGCCTCATTCTCTGTATCCCAGAGTCTGGCACAGAGCCTGACTTATAGGAGCTGATTGTTTTTCATGGAGAGTCTTCTTGAGTGATAACAGCTTCATGGACAGGCCAGTATGGATATAGAGTTGAGACAGAAATTAGGTCAATGGCTTTTAATCATTTTTAGCCACAAAATCCTTTCTTTAAAAAAGAAGATAAAACTAGGAATTTCTGAGTAGGTGAGGGGTGAGGCCCTGAGTCACACCCCCCACTTTCATCCCTGTTTCATTGATCTGTGCTAAGTGCACATACACTTGATTGTGCTCATTGCTTCGGTATTGATGTTAACCTTTCCACTTTTGCTTTTACTCATCTTTTTGTCCTAATGCTCAAAGACACAAAGGGTAGTTCATCAACTGCACTAAGTAGATTTCCAGACAGAAAGTGTGACACCTATCTCCCTCTTAGAAATATCCTCAACGAAGGAGGGATTCCTCTGGAACAAAACCTCCCCCTTACTTGGTACGACTTTGGTCATGATTATGTCCTTCTCCATTCCCACTAAGGGAAGAAAGATTGACAAGTGACTACTCTTAACAATTTTTCTCGAGTCCTTTCCCTCATCACACCCCCACCCCCAGTTGTCAGATTTACATACGTTTATACAAAATGGAAGGAGGTGACTAGGTGGTAGATGTGGTAGCAGAGCTATTAAAAACCCCAGGAGCGGGGCGCCTGGGTGGCTCAGTGGGTTAAAGCCTCTGCCTTCCGCTCAGGTCATGATCCCAGGGACCTGGAATCGAGTCCGACATTGGGCTCTCTGCTCAGCAGGGAGCATGTTTCCTCCTCTCTCTGACTGCCTCTCTGCCTACATGTAATCTCTGTCTGTCAAATAAATAAATAAAACCTTTAAAAAAAAAAAAAACCCAGGAGGCATTTGCCTTCCAAATGTTTCAGGCTCACTATAGAACTTGGGGTATAGAACTTTGTCCCTTTTTAAGTACTAATTTTCAATTTCCAGATAATAGGAAAAGCTCCATTTAGCAACCTGATACTCAATGCATATAGTCTTGGTGACTGCAGAATTTTCAGAAGATAGACAATCTCTCTGACTTTAGAGAACTTATAAGTTAGTTACAAGTCAAGACACACACAGACATGTACACACACACACAGGCATGTACACAAATGTTAGTAAGACAAGTCAATAGGCTATGAGTTCTTAGGGAATTCTAGAAGCATGGAATACACTCTCCATGTTGTGGTTCAGAGGAAGAATAAACACTGTAGACTGGGTGATCAGGAAAGGATAGGCCTGAAACTGTACTGTGAAGGATCACTGCCAAGGTTAGTGTGTGGTGGCAGGAGAATGTGAACAGAGCGCGTCTGGGTGGCAAATCTGCCATCTGGCTGGTCTGGAAGGATCACACAGGGGAGCTGTAGGCAGTCAGGGTTGGAAAGTCTCAGTGCCTAACTGTGGAGTCTGGGCTCTACCCCCTAGGCAGCTGGAAAGCCATATGGGTTCTTGAGCTGAGACAGGACAAGATGAGGTACTGAAAAGGAAAAGGGAGAAAGACAGCAAGTCCAAATCTTTCCTTTAGCTCTATTTCAGAGTTAGGGATATGGTTTCATCATTTAAGTGGTCTTACAGAGAACATCCCTGATGAAGAGCCTGGATGGCATAGTCACAGGGGACCAGACCAGAAAACAGGAGTTGTCAGAAGGCATCTGCAGATACCTGGCACACACTCACCGGAGAGCCTCGCCCAGCTACAGCGACCAGAATGAGCCAAATTCCAATCCTCTATTTCCTTTCTTTTTGCACCAAAATCTGTATATGCTTCTTCTCAGACCCTGATTTCCATATGTGCTCTAGCTGACAGATGTCATGACTCAAAACAGCTCCCAATGTTTTCCTCGGTCCTTGCAGAGATGTTGGATGCCTGAGCCTTGAGACATGCAACATAAAACTCCACATGGCCTTTCAGGGCCTGTCAGAGTTATGCAGTGAAGAAAGAGTGAATGAACCCTGGGTGAGGCAGGGATGAACATGCTGTTGAGATGGTCCATGAGCATGGTCCGGGGAACTGCCATGTGAAGTCACTAAGGCCCACAGTTCTTCTTCAGATGCTCGAAGTCCTTCCGTTCACTTGTGATTCTGACTTCCTCATCTCTGGAGGCTCAGATGATCAGCGGTTATGCCCAGTTGTTGGGCTCTGGGATCTCACTCATTTCAGAACAGCTCTCTGCTTCTCAGATTTCATGAGTAAGACAGAGAGAGACAGAAGATGGTGGTGATACAGATCTTAGCCTGGAGCTGTCTGACAACTTGAGGGAAGAGGTTGTTTCTAGATTCCCTTGTCCCAGAAGTTGGGCCTAGGCAGTGGGCATAAAGGTAGCCATCAGCTGTGCAGGAGACTTGTTTTCCTATTAAAGACTATTTCCAAGAGCAGACTGGCTCTGAAGTAATAGATAAGGAGAGAATGTCTCTTCCCTCACCTTTTGACACAAGGAATTTCTGAATTCCTTAATTCCTTGAGCTGGGATTCTGCTGTGAAGTGTCAAGCTTGGGAGAGAGGGGCCACCTCACTGATAGGCAATCTCTTTGGCTCACACATGGAGTAGCTATTGCTAAAGGCTGGGACTTCACACTGGATCAAGGTCAAACTGAGCTTCTCTGGTCTGCTGGCATATCGGGAGGAGTTCCTGAACACGAAACGGATGCAGCCATGTGTATTTCACAGACCTGGTTTCTGGTGAGACTCTTCTATACCACATGCTCCCTTGTACATAAAAAACCCAGTATCTTCTTAAAGGCTCATCCCTTGCAGGATAAATGCTAAGCACACAAAGAAATGCTAAGAAAAAAATATCTAAGTTTTAAACTGTTTACAGTAATCGTATTGTTAATGATGTAGTTGAAATTGCCATTTTGAGATATTTACGCATATTGTGAGATAAAACAAATAAGTAATTACGTGATATTCTAATTCTCTTATTTCAGGTGTCCTTGAGAACTGGATTTTCAGAGTGGGAGAAAAAGATACAGTTGGAATTTTTTTTTTAAGATTTTATTTATTTATTTGACAGAGAGAGATCACAAGTAGGCAGAGAGGCAGGCAGAGAGAGAGGAAGGGAAGCAGGCCCCCTGCTGAGCAGAGAGCTCGATGCAGGACTCGATCCCAGGACCCTGAGATCATGACCTGAGCCGAAGGCAGCGGCTTAACCACTGAGCCACCCAGGTGCCCCAGTTGGAATATCTTAACAAAAACTTTTGGTTTAAGAAAGCACTGGTATGAATTCAGGATGTATTTTAGTTTAAACCAAACAAACCAAATAGAACACAATTCTCAGTTCTGTTCACTAAAAAGACTTAGAAAGGCCTAGAAATATTGAGCTATTCCTAGAAGCAGAGACAGAGAAAGGGACCTGGGTTCAGCAGTTTTTCTGTGGGGGAAGAAGGAAGCAAGAGGGAGTCGTCAGGGAAAGTACAACAGAGAAGGAACAGAATCCAGTCAAAGGGCATGTTATTGAGGTCATAGCAGTGAGCCGTGGCGATTAGATTCCGTGCAGCCCCCTGAAAAGTGTACAGAACGCCCCCCAGAATCACCCTTCTGCACACAGGAGGCCAGAACATTCTCTCCCACTGCCGTTTCCCATCAGATGAGCTGATAATTCCAATGTTGATAACTCCCCACATTTAGAGAAGACTCTGAGGCAGAAAGGGGGAACATGCGCCACACACGCTTGAGGGATAACACTTCCACAATCAGTGAGAGTCTGAGATTTCACAGAAATTCTGCCACAGCTGCAGCTGAAATCAGAGGTGGACCAGCACCTACAACACAGGGCACCAAGAGCTACTACAAACTCATGTTGTGATATTTATACATGAAATGCCATATGCCTGCCTGGGATAGTAGCGGCTACATGAGGCTACAGATGACATGAGTGAGGCCAGAAACTCATAATTGTTCAAGCTGAGTGAAGAGTACATGGTTTGTTAAATTAGTATGTTTTTGTAAAATGTTAACACTTGCCATAGCAGAAAATTATGTGAGAGAGGGAGGGGGGAAGGCTGGAAAGAGGCAGGAAGGGAGGAAAGATGCAAAGAAGAGTAGGTGTAAAAGAAGAAAAACAAGAGTGAAGGTCCTAGAATCAAAAATTCTGGCTCTATTGCATTGGACAAGACAAATAATCCTTCTAAGTCTTGGCTTTCTCATCTAGAATGGAGTTGGTAAAAAAAACAAACCAACCAACCAACTTCCTAGAGCAAATATATACACAATGAAAGTGAATCATTGTTCAGACAATGTCCTACACAGAAAATGGTCGATAAATGTTAATATTATGAAAACTCCATGTCCAGAGAGGACAGAAAAGGGTAAGCATGCCGATTCTAGTTGACCAGGGAAGAGTGTCAGGAGGAAAGTGAATGAGTGTGCAGAAATGCTGTGATTCTGGCCAGCTCACATACTTTGAAATGTTCAGAAGAAAAAAGTCAGAAAACTGGGTTGTATGTGTGCTTCTGAGGGGGGATCCTGTAACTAAAATAGGAAGCCCCAACTTCCCAATACACTGGAGTGCTCCCCAACTAAGAAAAGTATGGGATGACACCTGTTATCCCCTATTGGAAGGAAATGGTAACCGAGTAACCTCATTTAGAGGTTGAAGAGGAAAGGCATATAGCATGGTGTCTGGTATGAAGCACACTTGAAATGCTGTCATGAGGAAAGAAGTATTATTGAGGGGCACCTGGGGGGCTCAGTGGGTTAAGCGTCCAACCCTTAATTTTGGCTCAGGACATGACCTCGGGGTCATGGGATGGAGTCCCACATCTGCCTCTGAGCTCAGCACAGAGTCCCCTTGTCCCTCTCCTTCCATTTCTCCCTTACTCATGCATTCTCTCCAGATAAATAAATAAATAAATAAAATCTAGGAAGAAAGAAAGAAAAGAAGGAAAGAAAGGAGAAAGGGGGGAGGACCGGAGGTAGGTAGAGAGGGAGGGAGGAAGAAAGGAAGAAAGAAAAGAAAGACAGAAAGAAAGAAAATCCTATTGTGTTGGTGGTTGCTGCTGCTGCAAACCATCTCTCTGTCTCTTGACATTGAGGCCACCATGAATCATTCGCCTCAGATTCTAAAATGAGATCATCCCCTCCTCATCAAATGCCTTCCATCCTCAAAGGGCCAGCAAGAGAACTGAAAAAAGTAAATGAAGACTCTTGTGAGATATTGAGAGCTATAAAAATAAACCCTCTTATTGTGAAAACTCCACCAGCTAATGTTGTTCTGGAAGCAAAAGACTAAACTTTCTCATTCTCTGAGAGTGAACCAGAAACCTCCTTATTTCCACACTGCTTTTGAAACTTTAACCTTTGAAGGCTTTGATCACATGATGCCTCAGGATCATTTTTCTGACCATCTCTAGTTCTTTGCAAGAGGAACCAACAACACGGTAGTCACCTGACCTCAAAACATTCCAAAGGCATTGTGGTGACTGATCAATAATAATTTTCCTTCTTGTCACTTGCCTCCTCCATAAAAAATTGAGTGCCAGAAAATAGTTTGGCTACTTAGAGATTCTAACTAATTAAATTTTTATTCCATTTTCCTGGATTATGTGAATCTAATGTTACCTTAACATTAAAAACCCCTACCAGTCAAGTCCAAGTTCATATCCAACCATTTTTACAGTTTCACATGGATATATTAGAAATGGTGCCTGGATTGCATTTATTGACTTAGTCTTGTCCCTTTATTGGGCTATTGTGAATATTTTTTTCTTAAATTGGAGAAAAAGATTATTAATAAAAATTTCTTAAGCTCTCTTGGGCTACAACCCCTTTTAATAAGCTGATGAAAACCGTGGACCTTCACCTTGGACAATGTACACGTGTACCCAGAGCACATTCATAGGCTTATAGGGGTTCCAGGGACCCCAAGTTAATGACTACTGGCTTAGATTTTCTTTCACTGTTGAATGGTTAAGCCCTTCATAAAAGAGAGTGGTCCTGTGCTTAAATGGCACAAGTAAAAAATAGTTATTCTGAGGTCTATAAGTCTCACATAGAAACCATTCTTATTGAATTTAGGCTAACTGAACTTTTTTAGGTTATTAAAATTTTGCTGAGAGGTCCTTTATTAATTAACTGATGATAAGCTCTTCCTTCCTATAAATGGGACACATTGGAAAATGTCCTCTCTCCCTAAAAAAACATGACACACTAGTATCTGTCACCTCTGCCTACACTCAGCTGCTCTTCCAGCCACCATGGAAGCTTCCTGGTATCCTCCAGAGGGAATATGTTTCACATCACAATCAAACAGAATAGAGAAAAAAGTTGACTCCTAGATGAAGAAGCACTGAACAGAAAAAGAAATTAAGAATTAGAACTTCTAGGAGAGGAAGGACATCACAGGCAGCATGGAGTTCACTCTTGCATTTTTTGAAAACCTTCATATCTAGCTGGATCTTTATAGTCAAGAGATTTAATTTTTCATTTTAAAAATGAATGAATAGCACATTTCACTAACTCTCTCAGATGGTCCCTGAACTTCGGGGATTTGTGAAACAGATGGGGAGCTTTAAAGCCAAGTCTCCTGAGCTAAGATGCTACACATAGCCATTTTCCTCTTTATTAGCCTATAAACCTGTCAAGGTAAAATATAGTGACACTGTCTCATTCTCTTTCCCCCAATTTAAATTCTAGCTATATGTCAAAATTGCTGATTGATCTTTAGAAAACTGTAATTCTTCTAAGTTTCCATTTCTTCATTGTTAAAATGAGGACATGAATACCTACTTGACATGAAGGTTCTGGGCAATTAGGTTATACTTGTAAGGTACCCATCACTTTACTAACTTGAAGTAGTAAAATATCATTTAATGATAGACAGTGGTCCAAGAGGTAAGCTATAAACCTAAAGCAACCACTGGAAAAAACAACAGAATATTATAGCCAGTCAATTAAAAAAGATTAAAGATAATAATATTTAATTAATCAAAAATAAGACAAAGAAAAAATAATGAAGATAGATAAGTAGAAAACAAATGGCAAGGTGATAGTTATTACAGCTAGGTCTACACTAAATGGAAATACTCAAAATATCACACTTGGAAGGTAGAAATTGTCAAATTCAATAAAAAAAAAAAAAGACCCAATTCTATTCTGCCTTCAGGTAATAAACTTCAGAAGTGAGTACACAAATAGTTGGTAAGGTCTAATACAAAGATGGGAGATGATATACCATGCTAACATCAATGAAAAGAAAGTTGGCATGTAGTATTAATATCTAAAATAGACTTAAGAGCAAAGCATATTGCCAAGCACAAATAAAGTCATTTCATAATGATAAAGGGATAAGTTAACCAAGGTTACACAACCATTCTGAACACTGATATACCTAACAACGGAGCACCTAATACATGAAGCAAACTGGTAGTCTCAGATGAAATAGAAAAATCCACAATTTTATATTTATATAGTTTGATGTAGGTATGTAGTTCAATATCCATTTCTCAGTTATAGATAGAATAACCAGAAAAAAATCAGTAAAAATATACAAGATTTCAACAATTCTATCAACTAACTGACCTAATTGACACAAATATTTCCACCAAATCCCAGAAGAAGACACATTTTTTTAAGCATGCATGGAACATCTACCAAGATAGACCACATTCTAAACCACAAAAAAGCCCCAATAAATATAAAGGGTTTAAGTTATATTAAGTATATCTGTTGAATACAATGGATTTAGCAAGAAAGTGATATCCAGAATGATCTTTGGAAAAAAAAAAAAAACCCTCTAGGAAACTAAATAACACATTCCCCAAAACCCCATAAACTAAAGAAATCAAACAGAATTAAAAAGTATTTTAAACTGAAGTAAAATAAAACACAACATCTAAAAATTAGGGGATACCGCTAAAGCTAAAAATGTGTAGGATACTGTTAAATTTGAAAACTCTGAAAAACTTTGAAAAAGAACAAAATAGGAGCATTAACATTACCTGAGTTTAAGACTTAATATAAAGAAACGGTAGTCAGAGACAGAATGGTATTGGCATAAAGATGGACGAATACTTTTGATCCTCATTTTTCACAGATTCCCTATTTGCAAATTCACCAGCTTGCTAAAATTTATCAAGATCCATGAAGTAACTTTTGAGATAAAAGGTATTTTCATAATCTTGATTGTGATGATAGCTTCATGGATATATACATACATGAACGTTTATCAAATTCTTCATATACGTGCAGTTTACTGTATATCAAAGCTGTTAAATTAGATGCTCACTCAATATTTACACCTACTTTCTACCACACTTGACTAAGATTTTCACACATCCTTTAAGAATTTACTAATTTTCAGAGAATTTGAGAATAATAAACTATGCTAAAGATTCCATTGACCAGATTATAAATTTTTCTAGTGATATTTTAGAGGACACATTGGACTTCATTAGTATCTCCAGTCACCAATATGTAAATAAATTATCACTTTCTTATGGAGCCAGAATTTTGGGATAAGCCAGTGATGGTTTTACTCTTGCTAATACTTGGATATATGCAGGGAGGATCAAAATTCTTCCATATACAGCGTTGGTGGTATAGTGGTTAGCATAGCTGCCTTCAAAATTCTTCCCTATACAAATAATGAAACTATGAGAGCTGTCAAAATCTTTCATCTTCTGAGCTATGTTTCTTATTGTCAAAGAAAGATGTTATAAATAAATAAGGGGGAAAGGAGAGCACAAACCATGTGGTACTTGAATAGTCAAATATCAGTATGAACTCACACGTAGCTTAATATACATACAGATAGACATACACAGAAACAATTACAGATACGTGAGTATACATTGGTTAATATACATATATAAGTTTCCTGGCTTTGTCCCTAAGAGCGCCTAGGAGCAGTAACACCCTGATGTCAACAAGCACATCTGTGCCTAGATCTTGGTTTCTAATACCGCTCACCAATAAAAGGAACCAGGACTGCTTGGAGAAATGATTTATTCTAACATTGAGATAGAGAAAATACAACATGAGCCTAGAGCCTCTTACGGTGCCAGAAAGCAAGGAAGTGTTCAAAATAACATAAAGGATGGGGTCTTGTCAGAAAAGGATGAGATCTTATCAAAGGGACATAGGAACCAGCCTGCAAGCATTTCCCATGGCTAAAGCTGGAATAATTTAAGCAACCAAATGAATACCATAGTGTTGAATAATAACTCAAAGTATAAAATAAATATACATGCATCCAGGTTAATATAAATAACTAAGTAAATAAATAGGAGATACATCTTCTTTCCAGAATTCCAAATAATATATGTAGATACTCCCTTATCCAGAAAATGAAGTTTAATTCCCTAACTGAATGTAGTGACTGACTTCCAAAAAACAGAATGTGGAAAAGAAAAAATAGTAACTTTCAATAGAGAGTCTTGGAAAAACACTACCATAACTAAGTAACCAAAATTGTCATCATTGGTGATAAGTCATGTTGTTAGCATGTATCCCATGATATAATGTGACAAGAAGAATACATCACTTTTGTGGTATTGTCCCCAAAATTTCATAATCCAGCATATGCACAAGGAAGACATCAGAGTAAACCAAATGGAGGTACAACCTACCAAATGCCTAACTATTTACTCAAAAATGTCAGGGCTGTAAAAACAAGAAAGGCTGAGAAACTAATAAGGACCAGAGGAAGTTAGGGAGACCTACAACATCAATGCAACATAGTGTCCTGGTTGGGATCCTGAAATAGAACAAGGGCATTAGTAGTAAAACTGGTGAAATCCACATAGAATTTGGAGTTTAATTAACAGTAGTACATCAATAACTCTCTCTTAGTTTTGACAAATCAAATATAGATTTTTAAGAGATAACATTAGGAAAAATTGGGAGTTACAGGATATAAAATCAGGTAATTACAGGAACTCTCTACTCTCTTTGCAATTTTTCTATAAATCTGAAATTGTTCCAAAGGTTTCTTTAAAAGAAATTCTATCCTCTCATTAAATTCGTTAAAAGCCTTCAAAGAGTGACAGAAGGTTGTCATCAGGAAACTGCTCAACTGGACAAACGAACGCTGAGATCTGATTCCGGCCTGTGGCGTTGAGAATGTCATTCTGAGTAGGAGATGGTAAGGGAGGTGTTCTCTTGTCCCCAGCCCCAGGAACACCACAATGTGCCTCTGCTCTTACAGTGGTTCTGGGCATCTCTCAGAGAAGAACTGAAGACCTTTAGAGAAGAGAGAAGACCATGGTCTAGATGAGCATGGATGGCATGTGTCATGATCTCTCATGATGATGGGGCAGCCAAGACCTCCATCTGCCTGATGGCCCATGGCACTGGGTGCTGGTAGCTGAGGAGTTGGCAGGTGGGAAGGTGAGCTCACTGCTTAGTGAATCTTTTCTGTTTAAGCAATCTGAGCCACCCAGCCAGCTTGATATTTTAAATGCACCAAGAATTTTAAAAAACAAGTCTTAGATGTACTAAAATGTATGTCATCCTTCCCAAGAGGCAGAATCACAAGCTTATCCAATTTGCCAGCTGACAATTTGGCCATCTCACTGTCTGTGTCTCAAAACCAATTCAAACAGACACATTGCTCATCCTGAGGGATGCGAGATGGACGTACGTGTCAGCAGCCAGACTATTCTACTGCTCTCACTGGGTGAGCTCTTCAGTTTCATTTTTTAACATTTGAAGAGAAGAGCCTACCTCCGAAGGATGTGAGATGCCCAATCAGCTTCAAATTATGCTGTCTGGAAATGTCACCAATCTCACACAAGCTCTAAGAATTAATTCATGACAAGCTTGAAAGAAAGCCCAGCACGCAATCCTTGTAATTCATCATAATATCCACCAGCTGATCTCTTCCATGACTCCCTTAAATGCCTTTTCTCCATCACAGTGACCCATGCTCCATGTAATAGATCTCAGCAATTCATGAAACATTATTTGATCAAATGAACTCTAAGTTCTGCAAACATAAATAAATAAATGAATGAATGAATGAATGAATAAATAAATAAATAAATAAAATAAGCTCCTCCAAGAGTAAATTCCATTTTCAAAAACCTACAGCTAAGGAGGCATCAGGGACCGCTTCCGAGCAAGGGAAGTTTTATACAAAGCCCTCAGAGCATGTCTATCTTCTATTCCTCCTGATGCCACCTGCCTGCCTAGATGTCTGGGTGTGGCTCTCCCCAGATACCCATCCCTGGTCTCCCCTGCCTCCACTGATATCAACCCCCAACAGTTTGTCATGGATTCACCATGCTTTTGGTGACCACATGTCCCCATGCCCTGTGCTTACCCACCAGACTGGCCTCCGTGTCAAGGGCTATGACATAAAATAGAAAGAAAGATGGGGTAGAGGAGAAATCCTCATCCTTGGCTTGGGTTTGCTGTTCTACCATCCCAAGTGTCTATAGAAAGATGCTCAGTTCTGGTATGTGTTGACTATAAGACTTTGTTTTATGCAAAATAAATATTCTTTATTCACCATGTCTCTTTGCAGCCTCAGACGGATCTACTGTGACACAGCCTTTACCTCAGCTGGCATTGACGCAACATAAAATCTCATGTTCTTGGCAGACAAGACTGGGAGATGGGGAGTTGGCCACAAGACTAGCAGTACTGCAGGAAGAAGTTGGAGAAGAGCCTTTCCCTAGACTCCCCAACAAAACAGGGGAAGTGACTAGAATCTGCTTCCCCTGGCAACAGGTACTAAGAGGGATGCTCATCCAGGGGCCAGCATGGAAGAAAGACACATTTCATATTAGTCAAGGCAGAGTCACAAGAAAGGGTAGTGAATGTAGACAACGTGTTAGGGGTATCAGGTGGGGTATGGCATACAGAGGTAGGATATCCAAGGTCGTTACACTGAGATGTCCAGGCAGTCCACTGTTGTAAGCAGGGAGACACGGAAAGATATTCACCAGAATCTATGGAGCACTTGCTCTAGAAACAGGTTCCAAAGCATCATCCATTCTGATAATTCTGGTTTTACTGGTTTTTATGGTATATGTCCTTCCATTTATTGTCTTTGTTGTATAGTGATTATACTCCATAAATATTTAGCTATTTTGGCCTGAGAGCTCATGTCTCCTAGGACAACAACTACTCTGTCCAGTAACGTGTAGAAGGGAGTGGCTGAATTTCAAGCCCTAGTCTATGAGGTGAAAGAGAGGGGAGAAAGACAGCTCCAAGCACTGGAGAATCATTGCAGGTCCCTCCAATTTGCTGCTTTTCAATCAAGCTGTTGCTGTGACCACAAATTCGTTTGTTTCAAAAGATTTTATATATATATATATATATATATTTTTTTTAAAGAATTTATTTATTTATTTGACAGAGAAAGATATCACAAGTAGGTGGAGAGGCAGGCAGAGAGAGAGAGAGGAGGAAGCAGGCTCCCCGCTAAGCAGAGAGCCTGATGCAGGGCTCGATCCCAGGACCCTGGGATCATGACCTGAGTGGAAGGCAGAGGCTTTAACCCACTGAGCCACCCAGGCGCCCTATATATATATATTTTTTATTTGACAGAGAGACAGCAAGAGAGAGAACACAAGCAGGGGGAGTGGGAGAGGGAGAAGCAGGCTCCCTGCTGAGAAGGGAGCCGGATGCGGGGCTTGATCCCAGGACCCTGGGCAGATGCTTAACAACTGAGCCCCCACCCAGGTGCCCCCACAGATTGATTTTTAAACTCACTAGAGATAAATTGAGAGAAGATTTATCATTGGATGTAGAGCACACTGGGCCAAGGTTTCGAGAAGAAGAGGAGATGGAGAAATGGCCCAATGGAAGACAGCCAGCCCACAACTTTCCTCTAACTCTTCACCCCAGAAAGTGTTGACTTCCTATTATCCCAGTGTTGACAACAGTGACCATCAATGTCATCAACAGGTGACTGTCTAAGAAAGGGGGAGGCTATGGCTGCCTCAAAATAATCCGGGGGAGAGGCAAGAGCAAGCCTAGAATTCAAAAGCTTTTTTTCCAATTTGCCTTCTCTGCTGCCTCTAGTTGTTGTCTGCCGCACAGTACGGACATCACCCCGTACCCTCCAACCAGCAAGAGAAACACACACCCATGCATGCGCACACACACACACACACACCCATGGCATTTTTGTCAGTTCCTCTTAGTCACATTTTCTTCTTGCTTCTATAATTTTGCCAAAGTTGTGTTTCTTCAGAGTTTGTCATATCATTATGTAAATTCAAGTTTCATTTCAAGGAAGTTTCTTGAATTGCATTTTTAAATATTTGTTCTGGCCATTATTTCCTTCTTATTCCTTGGGGAAACAATCATCATACATATGTTGGATTTAATTTGCCTGCCCACCATCTATCATTCTCTCTCTGACTTGCTTTCATCTTCTCTCTATTTCAACTTAATGTTGTTTACTTTCTTTATTTCTACTATTTATATCCTTAATTGTGCTTTCAGCACAGTCTATTCTACTGTGAATTTTCTAATTTCTTCTGCATTTCTGGGATGAGTTATGTCTTTTCTCCCTAGCATATGCATGCATACTTCCTTCCTGAGTCTTGACAACACACCTTTTTCTCTTTCTTTTAAAAAATCATAAACTTTTGGTCACAGTTTTTACTAGCTCTATGGTAACATTGTTTTTTTAAATTTTTACCATAGTTTTTCCTAATTCTTCTTTTTATTTTTTTTTTACTTGTATCTTGCATAGACTATGCATTTGTTTCTTCTTTATTATGTATCTCTAAAGAAGGTAAGACTTCCCTGAACCAGCTATGGGCTCTCTAGGCTTCAATATTTTTCACTAGGAAAATGAAGATTCAACAAGACAATAAATTTTAGAGATTGCCCTTATAGTTATATAGATGTCAGTAATTATAATCTAATGTGTTATTTAGATTTTCTCCCTATTTCTCCTCTTCTCCCTGGATAAGTGCTAAATTCATAAAAAGAATTCACAAAAGACCTGGAGGAAATGCTAGTTTATTTGGGACCAGTGCCACGGGATCTTTATACCAAATCTGGTGTCTTGCCCTGTTTTGTGGCACATAGTTCCTTCTGCTCTGGATGAGAAAATGACTCCCAAACTCTGCTTCATGCAACATAGACTTCCATGAGATTTGAATAGACACATCGCCAAGAGGACATACTGTTGGCACATAAGCACATGAAAAGACCTTCAACATGACTGGCTATTGAGGAAATGCCAATGAAAACTACAAGACACCTCTTCTCACCTATAAGAAGTGTTTATTAAAAAAAAATTGACATTGCCAAGTGCTGGAGAGGATGTGGAGCAACTGAAACACTCATAAATTACTCTAACAAATATTTCACAGCCACTCTGATAAACCATTTAGCAGTTTCTTATAAAGTAAAACAGATCCTTATCATATGAACTAGAAATGCCATTGGTGTTTTTCTCCCTACAGGAGTGGAAATTTATGTTCACACAAAAACCTGTGCGTAAGTATTTACAGAAGTTGTATTCCTAATGGTCAAACCAGAACCAGCCTACATGCCCTTCAGCAGAGGTCAATGGAAAAAATAATTCTGGTTTATTCATTAAATGGATATGACTCAGATTAGAAAGAATAGATATACACCAGTATATTCAAGACACTTTGCTGAGTGAAAGAGGCCAGTCTCAAAAGATGACGTACTGTATGATTCTACTGATAATGATATTCTGGAAATTGCAAAATGACAGAGAAAAGAGTAGTTTCCAGGGGTTAGTGTTAGTGAAGACTATGTCTACAAAGAGGCAGCAGAAGAGACGTTTGGGGGGGTGATAGAACTCTTCTGTACCTTAAATGTAGTAGTGCTTAGATAACTCCATACATGTGTTAACATTCACAGAACTACACACCAACATAAAGCTAACTGTATGGTAAATTAACTTTAAAAGGAAAAAAGACTACCAATCAGGGAAAACTATAGTTAGCTATTACCTTCTGAGACACATTTATGCATTCACCACATAATCCTAAATACATACATATATTTTTATTTGTTTTATTTTTAACTGACCAGTAACATTATACTTTTGAGATTTTTATAGGATTCCCTTCTCTCAGAACTAGAAGTTCTTCAGTACCTTGGATCAGGGTGTTCTCCTTTAAAGATCTTTTTTGTTACATAAATTGTATTCTACTTGGAGTTAGATAAATGCACTGAAACCAGGCAGAGTCAAAACCCCCACAGGGCAGGAGCAGTACGAGAGCTTCCAGAGTAATGTATTATGAGCTCTCTGAGAGATCTAGTAGATACTGTTGGTGCCATACTCAGCGTCCTGTCCTCATTTCTGCCTTCTCGGAATCCTAATTTTGTTTAGGCAACTACTCAAAACTCTTTCAAAACCTTGTTAGAGGGTATGTAAACAAAAAACTTCCAATATTTAAATTGACTTCTAAAATCTGTCAATATGTGTTTAAATAGCAACAGAGAATGAATTTTCCAGCATGTTGCAAATATTGACATCTTCAAATAAAACCATTAGATCCCTTTTAAAAATCCACTTGATGGGATTTAATACAGAGACTTGAGCTTCATCATCATCTAATTTACAAAAATACCTGAACAATCTCATTTTGTGTAATAGGCAGAAGTTTTATACCATTGATTTATTTCCTTGAAATCATTTTTCCTTTCCATTTCTACCAAACAACTTTATCCTAATATATTGACTTACAGATCTCGTCTAATGCTCATAACTTTGGCATTTTCCTACAATGTGGACAAATATAAATGAGTCCCAGTCTCCCAGATTTTTAATTTCAGGCTGGGAACATGGTAAGTTCACAGTAGGCACAAAATAAAATGTTCACTGATCATTCTTTCAACATTAATATTGTATTTACCAAAATATAAACACATTCCCATTTTAAGGTTCAGAAACAGGACTTGTCAACCAGTCCCAGAAAAAGTGTATCTAAGAATCTCATCAGCAATGAGAAAGAAACCCCCAGGAGATGAGCTGGATATAGGATAAGCACAGGTAATTCTTAGAATAGGGAAACTCACAGGATATTAGGGTAATAAAGAATGTAAATCCAAACATTTAAGAAAGAAACCGTAACAATCAAATGCAAACTTTTTTTTGAGTAGAGAAATTCTTCCCACTTTGTTTTCTGAGGCCAGAGAAAGCCTGAAAACCTGACAAAGACATTACAAGAAAGGAAAATTATAATATTGTTCATAAGCACAGGCATAAAAATTCTAAACAAAAATAAACAAATTGACTCCAGCAATTTACAAAAATTTAGTATGTAGGAGGGAAATTTTCTGACCCCCCCCCAAAAAAACCTAGATTAAATTGAGAAAAGCCTACAAATTTTATTTCAATGTTGTTAAGTGTTTTATGTGGCAAAAAGATGAAACAGAGATTCTTCACAGAAAGAAAACAAAACCCCCTAGGTGTGGAGGCTTTTATGTCATTCTAACAAAGGACAGTAACAAGAGAGAGATAACAAGACAAAGGAAAAGGGCTTCTGTACTTTTTAGGGGTGGTAAATTGTGGGAAGGTAAACTTTTGGGGGACACTAATGGTAGATAGGGTTATTTAGTAAGACTTGTTCATGTAGATGTTTCTTAGGGCCAATTCATTTCAGATGATAAGCTGTTCTTCCCTTCCTGGTACAGGAAAGATCGGGGGGCGGGGGGGACCTTTCTAAGGGGGACCGATATCCCTTTTGGTTTTCAGGCAGGTAGGGGGAGGGCAGGGGACTCACTCTGTGCATGCTTTCTCTCAGTTGCCAATGTGACTCATTCTGGGATGGCACATTCCAATACCCTATAGATCATGATCAAGGGGGCTCATCACTGGAATGCAAGGTTACTTTACTTCTTGGAAACCAATCAACATAAATAACCACATCTGCATAATAAAGAAGAAAACTATATAATCTCAACAGAGGCAGAAATGGCCTTTGATAAAACATAACACCTGTTCAGGATTAAGGATAAAAGTTCATAGCAAATTAGCAATAAAAAGAAAGTTCATTAATCTTTCAAAAGGTATCTACAATATATCTAAAGGCAACTACATACTGAGCAGTAAAATACAAAAGTATCTCTCCTAGAAATCAGGAACAAGAAAATGGGGTCCATTATTTCCACATCTCTTGACATTGTACAAGAGGTTCCTAGCAATACTATGAAACCAGAAGGATAAAAAGATTAGAAAGTTAGAAGAAACATTGCAGTTCCTTACATATGATTTGACTGTATACATTAAAAACTTCTATCAGTAATAAGTGAATTTATCAAAGCTGCTGATTCAAGCTCAGTAACAAAAGTGAATGTGTGTGTGTGTGTGTACATGCTCCAAATAAATAGAAAATGAGATTTTAAAGTATCCTATAAAATATTAGTTAAAAACATCAAACACATATGAATAGGTCTAATTATAGAGATGAAAGGCCTCTGGAGTGAAAAGTAACAATGTTGACAGAAATTTTAAAAGTCCTAAATAAGTGGGAAAATATTCCATATTAATGGATTCAAATTCTCAATATGGACTGGAAGATGTCAATTCTCCCCATGTTGGTGTGTAGATGAAATACAGTCTCAATCAGAAGTCCATCAAGGCTTGAGTGTGTGTGTCTGCATGTGTAAATTGAAGAGCTGATTCTAAAACATTTATGTTGAAATGCAAAGGATGATGAAAACAATCTTGAAGAAAAAAAAAAGCTAAAGGACTTCCATTCCCAAGTATTCCATACTATTATAAAGCTACAATAATTAAGACAGTGTCATGTTGGTGCAAGAACAGAATAGAAAGTCAGAATCAGATCCACATATACATATGGCCACCTGCCTTAAGATCAAAGCATCAGTGCCTATAGACATACTATGATTCCATGTACAAAAATTGCAAGAAAAAAAATGGCAAGAACAGGAAAAACGAATCTTGGATGATAGAAGTCAGAATAGAGGTTACTCCCTGGGGGAGGGGGAGGTATGACTGGAAAGGAATCATCTGCATGCTAACATAGAATGCTAACATTCTGTGTCTCTTTCCAGATTATGGCTACCCGGTCTATATGTATTTAAAACTCTTGTAAATCGTATGCCTAATATTTGTGTACTTACCATATATGTTCATAGCACAACACAAAAATTTTAGGAATGTAAAACAAAGTCTGACTCCATTTTTTTTTTTAAAGATTGTATTTATTTGACAGAGAGAAATCACAAGTAGACGGAGAGGCAGGCAGAGAGAGAGGGGGAAGCAGGCTCCCCGCTGAGCAGAGAGCCCGATGCGGGACTCGATCCCAGGACCCTGAGTTCATGACCTGAGCCGAAGGCAGCGGCTTAACCCACTGAGCCACCCAGGTGCCCCCTGACTCCATTTTTTGATGTTTGACTGCTGATAGTTTGTCTTCCCTTCTGCCCCCATATCCCCTCTACCTGGGCAAGCTGATAAGAAAGCTTGGGTTATTCCCTATGTTGGCCCTGAGAGGAAGTTCAAACCACCCAAGTCCCTGCCCACACACAGAGATCCTTCACTTATCCCCACCCCCTAACCACATAGGAAACCCCAGCCAGTCTCCGTTCCTGGTTCTTTAAAGGAGACAAGTCACTTTCAGACCTGCTTTGGAGCTCTCCTGCTGTTGCCACGAAGTCTCTTTATGTGAATAATAAAACTTTTCATAATTTCTTGGTATGTGTTATGGCATTATCAGTCTCAATATCCAAACCAGATTTTGACTTGGAAAATTCATCCCCCTTCTACAAATGAAAAACAGAAGGAAAGTGATTTTGCTTTGGTTTTGTGTTCTGTTTTCTGCTGAAGCCTCAGCTACTCTAAGGATGCTTTGCACACGGCTTCTCCACAAATATGTGTCGAATTAATTGTTACTTGATAACTACAAGGTTAGAAAATAAATAATGTGAATTGGGAGAAGGATGGATGGGCGATTGTCCACAGAAACCTCTCTGTGTGTCTCCAAACCAAATAAACAAGTAAATAAAGATTTTCAAATCAGGCATGTGCCATGGGAGGTACCAGCTATAGTAGAACGACATCCATGGTAAAATGAATCTACTCAGTTATGAAAAAAGAAGCCAGCTGGTAAATGAATAAAAATTATACAAGTTCTGGGGTAAAAATGTCCGGAATTTCACTTCTCATTATGTGAAACAGGAGTCAAAGAGGTCTGTCTCTGTGGAAATACTCCACCCTGCAGTGGGCACAGCGTGGCTCTTGCTTTAAGAAAATTTAAAAAATAAAAACAAAAAAACCCTCAAAATCCCTGCTTCTCTGTAGCCATTCTCAGTGCCTTAGCCACAAGATGTTTTGTCCGGGGTCAGCTCAGTACTACGTTGTAAAAGAGGACTGGAACCCAAGAATATCTCTGATTGGAAATAACTTGTCAGAAAGAGTGGGCTCCTCTGGGTTCCCCAGCGAAGCACAAGTAGTGTAGAGTCAAGCTTCTCTGGAGAAGATTCTTTGGTGAACTCCAGGATTCAGCAACACAGCCTTTCCCGGGTTCCGCTGCACTTCCTTCCCTATGGATAGAGCCCCAAGGTAAGCAAGCCTTTGTTTCAGAAATGTTTAGCCTTCCCCCTTGGCGTCAGGTGGCATGTCTGTAATTTCAAATGCATATCTGATGTGCTGGTGCTGGGCCTTAGGGAAGGTCCAGAGCCCCTGGGTTCCAGCTGTCTATGAGCAGACACGGAGGTCTTAGCAACTGATTTCATGTCTGGGTCTTTGTCTTTCTGCATAAGAAGTAAAGTCTGGGGGCACCTGGGTGGCTCAGTGGGTTAAGCCGCTGCCTTTGGCTCAGGTCATGATCTCAGGGTCCTGGGATCAAGTCCCGCATCGGGCTCTCTGCTCAGCAGGGAGCCTGCTTCCCTCTCTCTCTCTGCCTGCCTCTCTGTCTACTTGTGATTTCTGTCAAATAAATAAATAAAATCTTTAAAAAAAAAAAAAAAGAAGTAAAGTCTGTGCATATGGAATGAAAATGCTCAACTCACTGAGAGGGGTCCTTAGGATGTCCACCAAATGAGGTCCATAAGGGACAACTCCCAAGCAGTCCTTTTGGGCCAGGTTCACAAGCATGGGCTCTTTTTCACAGGCAAGAAGTTAAGGTAAGAATTTTTAGAACCATAGGAAGGCAGGAGTTCTACTTTCGGCCCCCATCTCAAGCGGACAGAAAACGTAGAAAAGACTTGGGAACCATGGAGGATCGTGCAGGAAGAAAGCCGCACACAGGCTCCCCAAATGCAAACCATTCCCCTCGCAGCTTTAAATCTTTACCATTTTATGCTGCAGGGTGCAATGAAACTCTACAGATGCTAGCCTTGAATGTGACGAAGACGCAGGATTTGGGGGAGGGCATTATGCAAATAAGGCTATACCAAAATTGTGCTTTCCAAAAATAAATAAAACAAAAGCATTTCCAAGGATCCTGTCAGTTAATAGCCACTAATGAAAGCTCAGAGTGCCGTCAGGGCCACTTTGGAAATGGGGCTTCTGAGATACAAGGTTACTAGCGGTGCCCCGTTCTGTGGAAGGGGTTGCAATTATCTGAACTAATGTCTTCTTCATTAACTCTTAACTACCCTACTGGAAAATGAGGGTTGGATCTTAATTGCTAGCTAGCATCCACTAAGCCCTTAGAGAGCTATTTTAGTCACTGTGTTGAATGTTTTCTATGCTTTACCTTAGCTAAACCCTACAGCCAACCTGTGAAGTTGAAACGGAGGCACAGAGAGGTTAAGAGACCGAGCTAAATAAGGTGTGAAGCTGGGAACTGAACACAGATGCACCCTCTGGACCACTACTCTCTCTGCCTCTGTTGTCACAATGCATACTGGAATTCAGTTGTAAAGGTGGGAAAATTCAACCCAAAACTACCTAAGCACGAACAACTGCATTTTGCTTCTTGTTTCAGCATCTCACATAACCCTCTTCGGGCCTTTTCCCCTTGCCTATGGGAAAGGTCAATATTATAACTGACCCATGGAGAAAAGCGAAAATGACCTGATGCCCCAGTCTGAAACCGTACCCTCGGCGATTAGCAGTGTCTAAAGGCGCAGGTTGAAACGACGGCCATACTTGCCAAGAATGTACCATCCTTGATCTAATCTAACTCCATTATTCTACAAACAATAGAATTGAGACCCAAAGAGAAAAAATGAACTGCGTGAGGCCACAAGCCAAACCCAATCAGAACTCGGGCTTTCTTGATTCTAAATTTGCCGCCTTTCCCGGACAGTCCTACAGCCTTCTGCTTGCCAAGCAACATCCTAACCCCCTTCCCTATTTAACAGTATTGTTGTGAATAACCAACATGGTAACAGTCATGAAATATCATTGAAATCTATCAAAGGCTGATTTTTGAGCAGGGGTTATAAAGATCAGCAACAGCAGCCTGAAAACGTTCCTTACCTGCAAGTCTTATCTTTTGGAAAGGTTCTTTTTAAGGGGATTATATAGGACACTTCTCCAGTAAACTTCTTAGGCCTTCACCACCACAAAGACCTCTGCTAATTCTTCTTACTGAGGCACCACTTAAGAGTCATGTGAACACTTACATGCCCACTTAGTGATGGCTGTCTAGTGGCCAAAAGTAGTTAATGCAGCTCCCTGAGGTGCCTAAAATGACCCCCAGGAAACAGTTTTAACACTAGGAAAATCACCCTCACTCATGTAACTATCTAGCAATTTGAGGAAAGAAATCCATCAACTCTTCAGGGTACCATGATCATTTTTGTAATTTACCATTCAGGGCAAAAACTAGCCTGTGAATGCACCAAAAATGAGCCTAATTTTGTTTTGTGCCCTTTCTCTCCCTGCATCATCTCTAAGTCCAATTTGGCAAAAAGCATCATCTGAATGCAAGCATTGCTAAGAAAAGAACAGACGGACACAAAGAAGAGAGAGACAGATGTACCTTTGGATGGAAGTTAGGTGTGGAACTTCATGCCACCAAAAATAAACAGTAATTTTGACACCAAAATTAGTCATTTAGAAGGGCATCCAAGGAATATTCAGTGAACTCAAAACTTCCAAAGATGTTGGAGAAATTGCTCACATAGAACTCCCCTCCTTCACACATTTAGCTTGGATTTGTTATAACTATTAAAGGACTTTTATCTGGTTTTCTGCTTCACTAGCTGAGCAGGCCAATGGTGACACCAAAAGCCTTACTTTTTTTCTTTTTCAAGACAGATTTGATACCTCAATGAGGTTAGTTTTGTGCATAACACAAGATCCTAGATACAGTTCATGTCCAGTAATTATTTGTATGATACAAACTAACAGTAGCCCTGTGTTTAGCCCACTAAGTCCTTAATACACTACCTACATGCTTGCCCACACTGTTTTCACTCATTCACAGTGCCTAATCCACACGTGCTTCTAAGGATTGCCTTCCTCTTACAGAGAGCAAACGGGGGTCCCTGAGCCCAGATCACAGCACTGGTATGTGAGGAAGCCAGGACTCCAAACCAGCCTCTCTGGTTCCAGGACCTCCTAAGCACCACGCAGCTTTTTATGAGTTTGATAAAATCTGACATTCCAGCCATTGAATATTTGGAGAAGATTGCATGTGAGTTGTGTCCAATCATGAGATACGATGACCTGATGTAATGTGGCCAGTGTACAATGTGTTTTAGCTTTGACTTTTCAAGCTGGCTTCACAAAGGATTATACTGTTCTTGAAATGTCATTTCTGATCCATTATTTAGGTGTCACAGGAGGGCTTGTGCCTCTGACATCCTTCTGTCCTTTTGGATTATTTGCTATTCAGTTTCCAAACTGGAAAAGAGACCGGTAAGGGGAGGGAAGAGTGAAATGGGAGAGAAAATTGGAGATAGAGGTTGGGTAAGTGGTGTTGCTACGTACACCTGCTCCATGACCATGAAGTCATGCCCTGCTATATCATAAGGAGGGAAAAAAGAAAAAAAACCACTCTAAGTGAGCTTTTCCTCATAAGATTCTTCATCATTAACATGAAGACAACAAGGGGAAAGGCTGAAGGAATCTTCCTTTTGAAAATTTGTTCCCTGGACAACATCATTCATCTCTTACCCTTTATCTATCTGCAAATCCTTGGTGGAATCTGCTTCCTGCCTCAGAACTCACCACAAGCCTAGCATCCTATCACAGACGGATTAAAGCCTCACTGAAAAATAATAGTGGAGATGAGAGGAAGTTCCCTTGGTCCTTGTTCTAGCTTTTGGGTCCCTCATTAGAGAACTGCATAGGCTTTGACAAGTTAAACAAAACAACAACAACAACAATAAGAAAAAGCATTAGTCTGGCCCTAGAAAGTAATCTTTGGAATGAGAAGAATTTTCTCTACGTGCTGTGCTCTCCTCTGTTCCCTTTTTGCTCGCCTTCTGCTATAACCATGTGAGCTGGAATGATCAAGCTGGAGAGAATTACAAGTCACCGCTCAGCCCTACTATTCATACCGACGCAGGGGGTTTCCCTCCATTTCATCAACAACGAAATGCTGTACACTAATTAATTGAGCATGAGGACAGTTTTGCTGCTTTGCATGAGGGGTAAGGCATCTACTTTTCAACCATGCTCAGATTGGTCAACCAGTGAATACGTTTACCGGAGACTGGAAGGATGGAATGGAAGGTGTCAGTTACTCAACAGCCAACTCATGAAAACAGATGTTTATATCCTATAAATTAATAGGTATTGAGGATGTTTGATCCAGTATCAGAGGTAGGAATCAAGGACCCCATGACCAACTCAATACCAGGGATACCTGATTCCAGATGTTTTAAGAAGAGTCCATTAGAATTAACAATACCATGTTCTGCAAATGCTATTGGGTGGTATAATTCTGAAGATCGTGTTAACAATTCTTTGTTAGGGACCATATAAGAGCTGGTTCTGTCTCCAGAGGATGTTGACATGGCCTCTGTTCCAGAAGAGAAGAAAAAAAATATATATCCTATACACTTGGATTTCCAACATTCTCAGAGCTGCCATTGGTCAAGCTAAAACAGATCAGAGCGGAAATCATGGGAGCCCATCCTGAAGTTGTTGGACATCTCTGTCCTGGTCAGCAGAGGCCTTACCAGTGTGGCTGGAAATGAATACAACTTAAAGGTGATAATGAATATTTATCCCAGCACGTGATGTTGAGCCTCACACTTGCAACATGTTCCCCCTAAATTATCCAAGCTTCAAAGACATATAACTACTCATTCCTAAATCAAGTGCTATTTCAGCTCCATCCAAGACCAGTCTTAAGGTGCAATGCCCAATCACCACCACCACCTTTGGGAAACACTTCCCTTTCTTTAACCTCTCCCTGATCAAGCCTGTGGTTTGGTCACTAAGGCCCGTGAATGCTTGAATGGGATGCTCAGACATAGGGCACACCTCATAAGAGCCCCAGCAGTGTAGTACAAGGAAGCCACCATCACTCTATCGGAATTTTTCAACTTGCTACACGTAAGCAAGAGAGTTTGAAAAAGCATCCCTGTCAGGTGAATTGAAGCATCTCTTAAAAGGGAGACCCGTGGTCCATACAATCAAACAAAAATGATGCAAGGTTTCAGACCAAGGGGATTCCCATGATATGAACCCCATGAAATCCACTGCTGGAATCACTTCATTTACAGAAGGTCAGCGTTCCCTCCCAAGTTCCTCTGAACAGAATCTGTGTTGGTCCCTGCCTTTGGTCTTGAAGTGGCTGGGTCTCCTTCATGCGGTCTCACCAGAACTGGGGGAAATCATCACATATGACTCATAATTTTTTCAAATTCACCTTTTTGTTTTCTTTTTTGTGTATTATCTACACAGATATGAAGAAAAGGGCTGGAAGCCGCTACTTGTCTCAGGGCTGACACTTGGCCTTTCTGCCTTCTTGCTCCACTAAAACATTTCCAAGGAAAATTTCCACCTTTCAAGCCTTAGCTGGAAATCAGCAACCAAATGTCTTTGGGGGATATCAAATGCTAGGGTTTGGCAAAAACCTTTTGCATGTCTGGTCAATTTGTTTTGTGTGGGAAGGACATTTAATCGATATCTGTCTGATTCGCTTACACATGTATCATCCAAAAGTCATCTTGAAAGAACCATTTCGCTCCCAGGGAACTTTTATACATCTGTTTCTGAAGATATATAAGAGATATTGTAAATTTTCTTATATCAAGAGAACAACCATTCAAATCCCTCACACAGCCAGAGCTTAAGGAAATGAGAGATTTAGGACTGCTCTAAACATATAACATCATACAAATTCTCCCATTGCTCCTTAGTGCATAAATGATGATTCCATCTCTTTATTTTTATATAGAACAAAAGGCAACTATTAGACAAAAGTGATGGTACTGACCAATTCCTAACCAACAGATGTCCCCAAATCCCTGAAATATAAAACTTTATATAGTCCCTCATATCAAGAAGGGGTCAGCCCAGATTATATACAGACAGAAATAATCCCATTTTATTCCCCAAGGAAACCATATTTTCAAAATTCCACAATTGTGGCATAACATTCGGGCCCCATCTTAGTCGATAAACATATTTCTTCCATGAAAAACCTACTTAAGCACCATGTATCAAATGAGAAGTATTAAAACTTAGAGTAAGAAAGAACATAACATTCAATTTGCCTTTCTCTGTGGGGGTTTTTCTGTTTGTTTTTTTGTTTTTTGGGGGTTTTTTTTTGGTCATTGGTATTCAGCAATATATTAAGATTTCTCATAAAATAACAACAAATATTTTATATTTATTATATTTTATATTTATATTATTTATAATATAAATAATATAAATATATAAATATAAATTATAAATAATATAAATATTATATTTACATTATAAATTAAACCAATCATGCAATGTATGAACCCTTACCTCCATTACCCTATCTACTTTTGACATCTACTTTCTGAAATATATCCAATTATCACTCCCACTTAACAAAGAAGAAAACTCAGGTATTCACCCTGCCTGTAAGTGGGAACAACAGGATTCAAATCTATTCTGTCTGACACCACAGCCTGGCTCTTTACACTAGTCTGCCTCCAAGGAAAACAATAACACAAACATGTTTCAAAAACTTTGGGAAATAGGAAATAAAAAAACAAGCCATTAATCCACGCTAACACAACATGTTGCAGCATTTTGTGATTTTCTTCATGAAGCGCTCTCCTTACCTGTATGATAATGAGTATTTTCCTTTTTTCAATTAACATTGCATCAAATATTTTCCATGTTACCATAGAAACTTCATGATATTAACTTTTTTTTCTTTATTGGCTGCAGAACATTTCACTGGGTAGACAGACCATAGTTTATTTAACTACTATCCACTTGATGCAGCAACTAGGTTGTTTCAATGTTTCATCTAATATTAACTATCATTGAACATCTTTGTGTACAACATTCTTTCTTAGAATATGCTTAGAATTGACGGTCAGAAATGAAATCACACGGTCAGAAATGAAATCACTCTATCAAGGAGCATGGATCTTTTAATAGCTCTTACTAAACCACTACATTCCTTTCCAAAAATTTAGACCAATATCTGTGACTGCCTTTTTTATCCTCAGTAGGATCAGGCATTATATTTTTATATGTTTGTGTTGAAGCAACAACCAAAATCAAAAATGGGGATTCAGTGGTGTGTACAATTGCATTTCTATGGTCACTCATGAGATCAAAGTTTTCCCATGCTTAAATTATTAGATAGATATTGATACTCTCATTTATCAGATGAGGAAAGAGAGGCTTAACATAAATGACACAACTGCCACTAAAATTAGTTCTAGAATCAGTTTTTCCAGTAGTATTTGTTTGTCAAATAAATTTTTTAAAAAGAGTAAATGAAAAAAAAAAAGAATGGGGTACCTGGGTGGTTCAGTCAGTGAAGCTTCTGCCTTTGACTCAGGTCATGATGACAACAACCTGGGATTGAGCCCCATGTCAGGCTCCTTGTGTGGTGGGCACCCTGCTTCTCCTTCTCCCTCCGCTCCCCCTGCTTGTGCTCACAGGCGCTCGCTCTCTCTCTCTCTCTCTCTCTCTCTGACAAATAAATAAATAAAATCTAAAAAAAAAAAAAAATGAGCATCTCATTCCAAGTTTCCTGCCACTAAGCATAGTGCTTTCCTTATCCGGCTCTTGTTCTCTTAAATTTTAAATTATTTTTTCCAAACCTGCCATAATCAAGGAAGAGTATGGTGAGTTACCCACCCCCGTGCTGTGGAGCAGTACATCTGACATCATAAACAGAATACTGGAATTATCCAAAGAGACTGGGCTTAGTCTGGTTCTTACTCTGACTGTACTCAGCTGTGTGACTCTGGACCAGGCATGTGTCACATTTTCCTCGACTATGGAAAATGACTGAATGATCTCTCAGATCTTTGCCATTTTCAGCTTATTATGGCTATAAAACAGAGAGCCACACTGGACATCAAAACAGATCATCATTCCTCACTTCTATCTGAATAACACAAAGTCACACCACAGAAAAATAAGACATAAAATGTGTTTTAAACCCACAATGCCTTTTCCGCCAGCTCTTCATGGCGATTGGAATGCTTCCACCAATCACGAATACAAAAGGAGACGTACTGAGCCACTTCTGAGCCCAGGAACACTGCTTTCTATGGCTTCACATGATCAGAGGATGGATTAGAATATGACCTAACAGCATACAGACCTGGGTCGGATGGACGTAGGTTTGAACCCAAACTCTGTCTCTTCCTTGTGGTAAGACCCTGGGAAAGTTACCATCCAACTGAGGCTTAGTTCAGGGTCAGGTAGGTCCAAGTCCCAATATCCATGCCATATGGGTAAGAATTCTATCTCCTTATGGAGTGTTTTTAAGCATTCAAGGTAATAACACTTCATAAAGTTCTTGCCACAGGCCATGCACTGTGAAACATGTTCCATAAAGGTCACCAATGGCCACCATTAATTAGTAAACTAGGAGATATTCCTCAGAACCACAAGAGGGAAAGTGACAAATGAACAATTCAGAGGTGACTTGGCTGTCCGCTCACCCAACAAACTCCTTCGGCCAGTTAGAAGCAGCCTAACTTCTCCTTGCAGGGAATGACCTCTGAGGAACTCAGGCCTCTATAGTCACCAAAGCATTGCTCTGGGGCACATTTTCTGGGGCTGAGTTAGTGTCCTCACTCATACAACAAACATTTCGTGGTGCTAATGGAAATTTAATCAATGTGGCCTTTGGGACTTAAACTAAGACCTGAGTCCTGGACCTGATCTCAGCTCATTATCTCAGACTCCAACTGGCTCTCTGAACTCTTATTACTCTGATCCTTCTACTTAGGCTCCAGAAAGTGGTTGAAGGTGCTTTCAGAGGAAACTGCTAGAAGCTGATTCTGGAAACCCTTGGCATAATTAAGCACCAGAGATTCACTGAGAACCAGAAGAGCTCCAGGTCACAAATTGCCACAGTGACTGTTTACACAGCTATTTCACAAAATATTCATCTCTATTCCACAGAGGCAGAAGTATCCCTTTGTTAGCAAACATGCCTGCCTTCATTGCATGGCCAAATTATTTCTTTGGATAATTGGCAGTCAGAGAATTAGAGAGAAGAAACTTGGAGGTGTGTGCTGATTAATGATTAGCTACAGAGAACAGAAGGTCTTCTACTCAGTGGCAGAGGGCACAGGGGGATAATAGCAAGAAAAGCCCCCTTCAGTCTCACTGAATCATAGACGGTTGCAAAGGGACTCAGCTGTAAGGGTTTTTGTTGTCATTGTTTGGGTTTGGTCTAATTTGGTTTAGATTGATAAGAGCTTGGTTTTGACTTCTTACTTGTTCTATCGTTGCCTATATGTAAGTAGAGAGTCTGCTTCAATTAGTTTCCCTCCCACCTGCCTTTCTTCTACCGCAGACTGAGCACCAATGTTTTGGACCCTGGGCCAAGCACTTGTTCATATTTACTCTCAACGTCTTCTTTCCAGAGTGTGTTCAGCACAATATTACCTGCCTCCCAAGGTAGTGGTGAGGTTCGAGTGACTCACCAAAGGATGTGAACTAGAAGGGCCAGAGTCAGGGTTCCTATCTACAGCCTCTTCTCTCAAACATCAGAAGGTGGATGCCCATGTAAGAATAGGAAAGGAACAAGAAGAACACTGTTCCTAACTGCATCTATCCAACAGGACTTTACCTCTGAGTGTAGTTAAGCAAGAGCTTCTGCAAAGTCAGGAGTCAGATTGTGTGAGAATGAGATAATGTCCCAGAAGTCCAGATGGTGAGAGGTGAAATGTCCACTTTTGTGTCCCTCACAACGGCCAGCACAGAGTCTAGGCACAAGCATCATATGTCAGGGCAGACTAATTAGCAATGACTGCCTGAAATCCTATCTTGAGAAGGATTTTGGAGCCCCTGAATCATTCTGTGGAGAAGGGTTCGGTGATCGTTTATTGATATCTACTATGAAAAACAGGCCAAGGGAGAGAGGCTAGAACCAAGTATGTCATCTATTTGCCATCTCCAGAAATCATAACTATATTATGTTCCTAAGAAGACCTTGAGACTCCCACTTAGATAATTTCTAGAGAGATAATTTATAGCATAGCGACTACAGGTATACAATACCATATTACATATTTGAAAGTTACAGTACACTGGAAAGTAGTACAATGCTGAATGTCAATTCTAGCTCAAAAAAACTTGAAAAAAAATCAATTAATTAAAAAAAACAACAACAACAAGAAAAAGGCCTTTAGGTACTATTAAGAATGGTGAGAAAGGGAAATTCCTCCTTTACCTGTTCATAAACACAACTTCTCTGTTAAACACTGTCCCACTTCTTAACACATAGTTCATTGGTCTAGTGCCTTAGATCAGTCTCCCCCTCTCTGGCTTTTAGCAACTTTTTCAGGAATTTCACGCAGGGCAATTCTTTCCTCCAGCTGAATTGCCAGAAAGTTGCTTGCAAAGCAGAGAACAATCTGAGGAAGTGGGGAAGAAGAGAATCATTTCCCAAGTGTTACACACAAAACTATGACATGATTTTTATAGTCAACTGTTGAAAGATTTTTGGATTATAGCAACACAAAGAGTTGCCCCTTAAGCCAAAAACAAATGGACTGCATTTCCTTGTTCCTCTGTAGACATGATGCCGACTTGAATTCATTCAACAAACATATACTGAACTCCCGTGGTTGTCCAATATTGGTCTAGGAGCTGAAGACATGGATGGATACTGACAGTCTCTTTTCAGTCACCTTGTGAGAAGGTAGATAGCAAAGAGTAAACCAAAGTCAGTGAGGTAAATAGATGCTCGGTGGGGTCTGTCCCTCTTAGAATAGTGAGGAGAAGGCAACCTACTCTGATCTGATGAAGAGAGCCAGAGAAGGATTTACAGGGAAAGGGGTCATAGACCCATGGAACTAGGTCTAAAAGAGACACAGGAATTTTCCAGATGAAGAGGAAGGATGAACATACTGAGAGGAAGAAACAGCATGTACAGAAGCAAGGAGGAATGAAAGGACAGAGGGAAAAAGAGCTTGTTTTGGCTGCTATTTATTTTCTCCTCTAGGGAAGGGATATGGCTGGGAACCAGATTGGGCCAACTTGTGATGGGCACTTCATAATCAGTAGGCAAGATATAACTGTCCTTGCTAGAGTTCTGGTACGTCCTCTGGTTTTATGCCCGACCATTTTACTTTAAATACCTGTAAAAAAATTTTTGAGAAGATAAAATTTACCAGGACCCCATTGAAGGACATCAGGGCCATTGTCCAGAAGAAATTCCTTGGCAAACTGCTTTTAGATGAAGCTAAGATCCTAAAAAGCTCAGTGAGTGGGGACATTCAGTTTCAAGAGAATGGGGAGTCTTCTGCCCTACAGAAGAAAGAAGGGGAAAGAACGGGAGAGAAAGAGGCAGTAGAATATAGGTAGCCAGGTGCTCTGGGAGGAGACCCCGCCCTGTTTCCCATCAGCTAAGTGTTTCAAAAACTAAAATAAAGATAGAGATAAATCCTGATAATCAGAACAGATTCCTTGGAGGAGTTGAGCTCGGTGTTGCGGCAAAGAGATTGGCAGAGGAACGGCCCATAGGTGGAGATAGAGAGAAGCATGAGAAAGCAGGAGAAGCCAGATGCCCCAGAGGCTGTGGAATTTCACCAGATCTCAAAGGGGCAAGAGACCTCAGCTGACATCTGAGTTATAGGTCCTATCCTCTGAAGCGTGGAAAATGCAAGCGGGGAGGAAGCAGGATGTTCTTCCTGCCAGCATCCCTCTTTCTGTCTGAAACCTCCTAAAAGGTCAACTGCTGTGGTGGAACAGGCATCAACCGATGTCTTAAAGCAGCTGAGAGACATCGTCTCCCTCCCTCTGCATAGACAGTGACTACTAGGGGCGTCAGACATGAGCAACAGTGACCACCTGGGCAGTGTCCCCGAAGAGGTATGTGTGACCCAATAAACAGCACATCACAGAGCGGAGATTCATGCCACACTTCCTGGAGACTGAGCTACAGGAGGCCTGGCCCCAGAGATACCCGTTTTCTATTCTAAAGAACTGGGTTTCTATGACCGTCCCCCTCCACCAGCGCTAACTGTAAGAACAAGTTCATTAAAAATCCATGAAACGAACAGCCACAAAGACTGTTGTGATTAAAAGGTCCGCTGAGCTCTCTTGCTGGTTGGCACTGGGACCCGCCAAGAAGGAGGCAGAATCCAGAGTAATGAGGATTTTTAAAGCCCTTTGCAAATTGCCTCAGATCAAAATACTTTATTATCATAATCACTCCCATTGCCAATTTGGAAATGACGATCTGGAACGACAAAGTGCTCTTTAAATGTTTAAAAAACAAAAATCACAAAGAGGAGGTGCTTGGCAGAAATCTGCATTCTGCTTAAAGCCATCAGTCATATTTAGACTTTTGCCTTCCAGAACGTCTACGGGGTGTTCGGTTTTATCCTACTGCCAGAAGCTACATATCTTTCTTTCTTCCATTTTTCTTCCTTCTTTGGCAGCATTCCTAGAGGACTGCTCATTCCCAAGTTCAGAGGCCCTTCTCGGTTGTTCACTGTCACGTGGTCTTAAACGCAAAGATCGGCTGCTCTGCCGTCTCCGGGCTCTTCCCTCCTTCTCACAGACCAGCTGAACCCACGCGAAGGCCGGCCACCGCTGGAGCTCTCGCGTTGCCGGTTCTCTGGGCTGCTCCAGGATGAGGGCCCGGGCTGTTGCCCTGCTGCACCCCCAGCGCCCTGCCCTGAGGGGTAGACCCAGTGAACAGGCGTCTTCCTATTCTCACATCTGACCTGTACCTTCCTGACTCTCCCCACCACCCGCTGGGGCTGTGGCAGCCGTCTTCGCTTTGCTTCCCCACCTGACCCCTCCCTTATAACCCTCTACCCTTCATCCCACGCTGGGGCGGCCAGACTCATCCTGCCACACTGTTATCCTGTGCTCAGAGACTTTGGGTGGCCTTGTCCAGGAGAACCGGTGAAATTATATGGAAGGAAAGAAATCCTTCCTACAAAGAGCTCTCTTTTATGGAATGAAGACCCCTGTAAGTGACTTCAAGTGAGCAATGTGGTCCTCTAAGGGACATAACTGAGGTGGAAACTGCAATCTTTTTCCACTTCTGTTTTACCAGGTACAATCATGATCACAGAAAGCAAGAAGATCTAATGCGAGCCATGGAAGAGAGTCCCAGAGGCTGTGAGGAGGAGGAAAGAGCGAGAAATAAGGTGGTTGGTGGAAAGAACGATCAGGAGGAGGGAACACATCAGAAGGTCTAAGGGGAGTTTTATTAGGATTCTGCTCTGGGGTGGGCAGCATGATCCCTCTTCCAGATGTCCTCAAAATTCGTGGTGAAATCTCCATTTCTCACTCAGTCCTGTGGAGGTAGCAGCCCAAGACCTCCAGGCAGGAACAGGATGAGGAGGGACACTCCCATGCTCAAGGGAGGGTCTGCCCCACCTGGATTCTATATGCCACCTACACCCCCCTGAGAGAACCCCTAAACTCCTTGCCTGGCATGCAGTTCTGGCACAGAGCTGGGAGCCCTTCAGGGCAACCTGTTCACAACCTCATGGGCAAAGTCACAGTCTGATCCCACCATGAAAAGAAGCCCAGTGGCCAACATCAGAGCCTCAGAAACCTGCCCTGGCTCTGCGTCCAGTTTCCCCTCCAGACAGACTCCTTCGACCCCACCCTCCCACTCCTACACGTGACCCATTTCACCCCATCCTTCTGCTTTCTGGGGGAGCAGCTTTCTGCTTTCTGCCTAAGATCAGAAGCCTCTTTACACTGGGCCCATAGACGGAACCTATATTAGCAAAGGTTTTTTAAAAGCAGAGAATTTTGGGGGCACCTGGGTGGCTCAGTAGGTTAAGCCTCTGCCTTCAGCTCAGGTCATGATCTCAGGGTCCTGGGATCAAGTCCTGCATCGGGCTCTCTGCTTAGCAGGGAGCCTGCTTCCCCCTCTCTCTCTCTGCCTGCCTCTCTGCCTACTTGTGATCTCACTCCCTATCAAATAAATAAAAAAAATATTTTCAAAAAATAAAAAAATAAAAGCAGAGAATTTTTTTTTTATTAGAGTGTAGTTGACACATAATGTTATGTCAGTTTCAGGTATATGACATAGTGATTCAACAGTCTGTATGTTATGCTGAGCTCACTAGTGTAGTCCCCATCTGTCACCATACAACACGATTACAGTATCACTGGCCATCCCATGACTTACTCATTCAATAACTGGAGGCCTGGCTCTGCCACTCCCCTGCACCCATTTTGTCCTTCCCTCCACCCCCATCCCCTCAAGCATCCATCAGTTTCTTCTCTCTATATATAGTTCTGGTTCTGCTTTTTGTATGTCTATTCGTTTGTTCTTTAGATTCCACATATGAGTGAAATATGGTATTTCTTTTTCTTAATATGACTTGTTTCACTTAGTCCATCCCTGTTGTTGCAAATGGCAAGATCTCACCCTTTTAACGGCTGCATAATATCCCATTTTAGATACATATTATCCATTTGTCTATTGATGGACAATTAGGCTTCTTCCATATCTTGGCTACTGTAAGTAATGCTGCAATAAACATAGGGGCATATCTATCTTTCTGAATTAGTGTTTTCATTTACTTTGGGAAAAACCCAGTAGTAGAATTATTGGATCATCAAGTATTTCTATTTTTAATTTTTTGAGTAAACTTCTTACCATTTTCTACACTGGCTGTACCAGTTTGTGTTCTCATGAGGGAATGAGGGTTGGTGCATGAGGGTTCCTTTTTCTCCACATCCTCGCCAACAGTTGTCATTTCTTGTTTTTCCTATTTTAGCCATTCTGACAGGTGTAAGGTGGTATCTCATTGTGGTTTTCATTTGCATTTCCTTGATAATAGGGAAGCTTATTTGGTCACACCCTCTGTCCAGACCACCTTTTCTCATTCTCTGCTTTTCTTCCACAAGACACCACCTTAGATTGCCTCTTCGTGATGTGCTGCCATCAGGGACCAAGCCCGGTTTAGTCCCAGCTGACTCGTGACTCTGATCCTAACCTTCAGTCCTCCACTTAGTAGTAGAGGAATAGAAAATCCTCAACCTTACCAATCCCCTCCAACCTTATCTCCTACCTCTCATTAGGGCATTGTTATACTCTACCACACACTTATCTTCCAATAAATCACAATCCTTCCCAATTCCAAGCCTTTCACATTCCATCACACCAGCCCAAAACACTGCTTTCCTCCCCTTTATCTATCAAAATCCTATTTATTCTCTGCAGTGTAATCCCAATCGCCATCACCAATCATTTCCTAATCAGCCCATTTTTCAGCCTGCTGATACTGACTTTCTAGGAAATACATGCAAAGCAGGTCACTTCCTGTTCAGAAGCCAGTGGCTTCCAAACCTTGCCCTGAAAACTGTGGGTAGACTCTAGTCTGTGTCGGGCATTGTCTCTTTCTTATCTACCAAGAGATAAGAAACACGGGTGAACCAATGACATTGGTATGTATATAAAAGAGGAAAAGTTTAAATTAGCCACTGATATGGAACTGAATCAAGTATCTGCTTTTCTTGGGAGGGAGAAGAAACACCTGGTTAGAATGAGAGGAAGGAATCCACTACCTCATATGGAAATGACTGCTCTGGGCATACCTGGACCAGAAACAAAGAGTCCAGAGTTATCAAGGAGGCAGGGTTGTTAGAGGCCAGGAAAAAATGAAGTGTGGTCTTGCCCAAGTCTTGATGCCCGACATTATTTCCTTCCTGTTCTCTACTCCATGAGAATCTCAGCCCACGTGTGTGGAAATAGCTGCCCAGATATTTGATGTGGCCCACCTGTCACTCGCTGGTCCTCTGCTCTCCTGATCAGTTGGTGTTGATCAAAAGGAGGTGATCCCAGCCAGAGCAATGAGTCTCCCCATCCTCTCCACCCTGCCACACACACACACACACACACACACACACACACACACACCTTCAGCAGCCAGCCCTCTGAAAACAAAGGGTATTATAGTAAAATATACTATGTCAACAAGTCAAAATTGCTATAATTGTAACATTAGAGTAACAATGATTAGATTCATCATGCTATACGATAGTTTTATTTAAGTCATTGTCAAAGGCGAGAATATCTGTGAACCTTGGAAAATAATTCCTCCTCCACTCACTTCCCTCCAGCCACATCAGCCTCCTCGCAATTTCTCAAATTCTCTAAGTGCCCACTCTCAGATCTCAGAACAATTAAACATCTCTACCTAGATAGAGCTAGCTTGTACAAGTCCTATGTTGGATATTCTCTGTTCTCTGTCCCTCTGATCCACTCTCCACTGCCAACCATTCAGCCTCCAGAGACGGACATCTCCAGAGATGACATTACTTCCACTCCCTTACCTTCTGGTTTCTGGTTGGGTTGACTAAAGGGGAGCATTGGCAAGAATTAAAAAGTTGGGGAGAAAGAAGCTTGGGGTATTTCTTCCCTCAGTTCCTTTCCTGTCAGACACAATTTGGCAATGGTTATGATGCCCCTCCGGGAGGCCAGAGCTTATACAAGAAAGAACAGAACAGGCTGAGCACTGAGTATTAAGAAGCTCTGGTAATCTTCTTACCCAGAGATGCTCAGAGATGAATACAAGGATAGGCAGCTGTCCCCTGGCTTTTAGCCAGACTTTTCTACTGAAGGGTCCCTTGAAGAACCTCAAAAAATTAAAAAATTTAAAAAATTAAAAATAGAGCTACCCTATGACTTGGCAATTGTTCTACTGGGTATTTACCCCAAAGATACAGATGTAGTGAAAAGAAGGGCCATATGTACCCCAATGTTCATAGCAGCAATGGTCACAATAGCCAAACTGTGGAAAGAGCTGGGATGCCCTTCAATGGATGAATGGATAAAGAAGATATGGTCCATATATACTATGGAGTATTATGCCTCTGTCAGAAAGGATGAATACCCAACTTCTGTATCAGCATGGATGGGACTGGAAGAGATTATGCCGAATGAAATAAGTTAAGAGGAGAGAGTCAATTATCATAGGGTTTCACTGACTTGTGGAACATAAGGAATAACATGGAGGACATTAGGAGAAGGAAAGGAAAAGTGAAATGGGGGAAATTGGAGGGGGAGACGAACCATGAGAGACTGTGGACTCTGAGAAACAAACTGAAAGTTTTAGAGGGGAGGAGGTGGGGGGATGAGTGTGCCCAGTGGTGGGTATTAAGGAGGGCACATATTGCATGGAGCACTAACTGTTATACATAAACAATAAATCGTGGAACACTACATCAAAAAAAACTAATGATGTATTTTATGGTGACTAACATAACACAATAAAAAAAAAGAAAAAAGTGTCAAATTAAACAATTAAACAGTTAAAAAAAAAAAAGAACCCTCCAGTCCTATATGTATAAAAGGTTACAAACCAAAATTCAGATTGGATTAAAAAAATTACAAAGGAATTTTGAAAGAAGTAGCACATTCAGTTGACCCTTTTCTTCCTCTTTGTCCTGAGTTCATCATTGTGCTCGTCAGAGACCCAAAGTGAGATACCAAACATCCAAGTAAATACGTGGCCATTCATTCATTCATTCATTCACTTATTCATATATTTGGCTGATGTTTACTGAAAGCCTTTCACGTGCCACCCTTGATCTTAGCCAAAAGGCCGAGAAGCATGCCAAACACTTTAATAGGCATTAGTGATATGTTGGTTAATAAAGTAGACCTATGTCCTGCCTTGCCAGAGCTTCCAAACTTGTTAGTAATCAGACATTTTTATCATTCTAAAATTTAAAAAGACAAGTTGTGAAAATGATGTGATAGTAAATACTGCTTTTGTCTGCCTAGCATCTGTTTTCCCTTTTTAAAAACACATTTATTTATCTATCTATCTATCTATCTATTTATTTATTTATTATTTATTTATTTTAGAGAGAGAGAGAAAGCACAGGCAGGAGGGACAGAAGGAGAGGGAGAGAGGGTCTCAGGCAGACTCCACACTGAGCACAGAGCCTGAGGAGGGGCTCGATCTCATGGTTCTAAGCTCATGACCTGAGCCAAAATCAAAGGTCAAATGCTTAACCCACTGCATCACCCAGGCGCCCCTCTCTTTTCCCTTTTGATAACTGTACCTCCTCCCCTATTCACAGTCCCTGTCACTTGGGGAGCTCCCGCTTTAACATTCTAGGAGTAGGTTGGGAACCCGGGCGTAGCCTATGAGGCTATGGCTTGGCATAGCCTCATAGTGATCCATTCTGTTCAAGGTGTACCTCACCCAGGCCAGGCTCTTCAGAGACAAGGGCATCAGCTGCAGCTGCTACAATATTAGAAATGGTGGTTTTCTTTCCACGAGGATTGCTGAGCTGGTGGGATGTAAATGTGAAGTGATCATGGGACCACCAAGTGGGGTTACCCTTCAGGGAATGCTGAATCCACGTGAAAGGAGGCGGAGCTAGAGCTAGGACAGATTCCAGGGGTTGGATTTAGTATCCCATAAAAATTCTGTCTAAAAGCAATCAGAGTTAAGATTCAATTTAGTTTTGTTCATCTTCTAATTCAGGATCTATTCCCTGTACCTGCCAATTTGCTGTCACTTGGGTTAATCCTTCCTTCTCTGTTGCCCTGCGTTCAAGTCACCAAAAAGGAATCCTTGACGCAACACGCTCCCTGAGTTATCAAGTTTATCTGAGGGACCAGCAAAATGGATATGCCTGAGTGCTTACTTCTAACTTAAGAATTCTCCAAGGGGCTGGCACTCAGCAAGTAGGTATTTTTTTTAAACCTCAGGGAAGGACAAATGAAAGTGAGAGTGCCTGGTCTCACCCGTACACAGCCGTTGGCAAGCAGAGCACCACACTTCACCACTTGGGCGGCTTCTTACAGCTGTTGACATCTGGATAGGAGTTATTAAGACAGACAGGAAGCATATGGATGTTTGATTTGTGCCTACCCCAGACTTCTTTGGGATCAAAGATAGATGGATGGGTATCTCTTCTGTGTGCATAACATCTTTACACACACACACACACACATCACATCACATCACATCACAAAATGACATTTTACTTCACAGACTTGAGATTGTGTGCCTAGAAGCAAGGAAACCCTAGTTTCAGATTCTTTCCCTAGGGACTCTTTGTCACAACTAAGAAAGCAACCAAAATCAACATAATGTCAGAAAGCCAGAGCAGGGAGGGGGACATTGTTTTGGATGGGTTAGCACCTGCACTCAAAAAGCAAGGGTCCTTTCTCTGCTTGATAATCCAGAGGGGGATATCTGGGCAGTGCTGGAGTCTTTCCAGCTCACTCTTTGCAGAGAATAGCCTCCTATTTCTTCTCATAAAGAAAACCAGGAAGTTGAATTCAGTCCCAGGCCAAGATGCAAAAGGTCCAAGCTCACCATCAATTGGGAGTAAATAGGTTGCACAGCCCCAGGGGTCATTCCTAAGGTCACACTAGGATTCCTACATGGTTCTCCTCCCTGACAGGCACCAGTGTCCCCAGTGCACATCAGAGACCCCTGACAGGGAGCAGTCAGATTGATCTGCTCTGGGGAGAGTGAACAAAGGGCTGCTTTTAGCCAAACATTCTTCTCCTTTAGCTAAGCAGTTGTCAGTTATAGTACATCGATCTACACGTTTCCAATGTAGGATGATTCACCCCTGAGAAATGCAGATACCTCATTGACACAACTGGCTATAAGAATCCAGCCAATGTCCAAGGCCCCCTGTCACCTAAGTCTATTACCAAACTGCTTTGCTGACAGCAAGTCCAAAGGCATCTGCTTTTCCCTTTCCTCACACAGGCTTCCAAAAAGACAAAAACCTGGAACCGTATTCCATCCTAGCTCTGACCTACTGAGACCGTGGGCAAGGCAGCTAATATAGCTGAGCTTCAGAATCTTTCTGTGTAGAAGGGGGCTGGAAGTACCTGCCTTGTGGATAGTTGTGGGGTTAAATGATGAATGCAGGTAAGTGTCTAACAGAAACTGCGATATATGAAGTTTCGATAAATGTTCACCTCCCGTGTTTACCTGCTTCTGCACTATGGAAACTGACAGGCTCACCCCGATGGGAGAGAGTCACAGCCTTGTCTATATGTCTAGCATGGCGTGGCGGGGGGTTTTCTTGTTGTTTCACATGTTTTTGGTTAAGAGTGCCCCAGAAGCCTTTGAAATAACAAGAGAAATTAACTGGGATGAGCATTAACAATATCAGAAATGCCAGTTGACTTCCAAATGGAACCTAGCAGGATGGCTCCAGAAAAAAAAAAAAAAATGCTGGCGTGAAGAAGGACCATTCTTCCACCAACAAGGAGGTGACCGGAGAAGACACCGTCCGTGTTCACAAGCCCGTCCACGAAGCCGGCTTCAAGAAGCATGCCCTCAGGCACTCAAAGAGACCCAGAAATTTGCCATGAAGGAGAGAGGACCTCCAGATGTGTGCACTGACACAAAGCCCAACAAAGCTGTCTGGGCCAGAGAGTAAGAAATGTCCTGTATAATATCCCGGTGCGGTTGTCCCGAGAACGTAACGAGGGTGAAAATCCACAGAACAACCTTGACACACTGGTTAACTTCGTACTAGTCACCAGTTTGAAAGATCCACAGAAACTTACCGCGGATGATGAGAACTTACCCTGACTGTCAAAGAAAGTTATGAAACTGCCAGGGGGAAAGGGGTCAGGGGAGGAGCAAAGTGGGCACAGAGGAGTGAGACATATAGGCTTCCAGATATGGAATAAATAAGCCACACAAGGATAAAAGTCACAGGAAATACGTTCACTGATATTATGACAGCATTGTAGGGTGACGGATGGTGGCTACGCTTGTGGTGAACCCAGTATAGCACAGAGCGTTGTCAAATCACTATGTTGTATGTCTGAAACTAACATAGCATCATGTGTCAACTACATGATTTAAAATAAATAAATAAATAAATAAATAAACAAGGTTTTTTTTTTTTTAAGTTATGAAACTGCCCCTTCCCCACCCCCACCCCCCAATAGCTTAGGTACGTGGCTAGTTGCTCACCACATAGTCAGACACATATTCATTCACCCAAATCCTCATTAGGGAGGAATTTAGAAATTCTTCTGACTTCAAATAGCTTAGCATAGGCTCCTAGGTCCAAGCAGGTTCTGCGTGTGGTAATGTTGGCCTCTGCTGAAGTAGGAGCCAAGATTCAGTCTAGGCTCCACTTGCCAAGCCAAGAACCCTGGCTCCAGGTTCTGTCTCCCAGAGAAAGGGGCACCTTCTTCTACTTCACACAAAGGCATCAGCCATATAGACTGTCTCCAGGGTCACAGTCCTACTCTTTCTTCATGGACATTCTCTCCTCTCCTTTGCCCTTAGGTCCAACATTTTGGTTTTAGATGGACCTACACAAATTGTTTGAAGGAGTTTTTGGGTTCTCAGGCTTAAAGCTGATATTTTCCGGCAAAAGAGCTTGTCACCATTAACATAAAAACACTGCCTGCTCCTCTCCCATCTCTTTGTTATAGTATATCTGCCCAACCTCAGGACCTTTACACATACTTTACCCTAGCCTAGAACAAACAGTCTTCTTGTGGTAGAATCCACCTTGTGTTTCAAGTATTGACTTAAACATCAACTCTTTAGATGGGCCTTCCCCGGCACCCCAATTTCAGGGGGTCACATCCTTATCCATACTACTTTCTGTCACCTTATACCATTTGTGGTAAGTGCCATGTAATATACAAAAATTATTTATAATCACATATTGATTATTTATTTTCTGCCTTATGCTTTAAACTCTAAACTCTCTGAGAAAAGCAGCCATATCTATTGTATTCACCAGTGTGTTTCTAGCACATTCCCTGGCACAGCCTTCACCTTTCTATTTACTGAATAATGAATGAAGAATAAATGAATGAATGAGTGTTGGAATCACTCCACCTCAAGAAGTCTTTCTTGAGCCACATTGTAGCCACTTCTAAGGCAGTTCATTCTCCTTAACTATATGAGACTTGTCTCCCACAAACAGACAACCAAACCCCAGAGAGCCTCTCCACTGTGTCAGTCAGGCCCCGATGGGAACACAAGGGGTTCTGAGTTGGATGGAGATAAGAATTTATTAAAGAAATGAGAACATATGAAAGTCTGAGAGGAAATGGGAAAATGGGGGTCTGGCAGGGGGAGTCAGAAAAATCAAAGACATAGTTACTCACCCGTCAGCTAACATGCACCTGTTCAGGTGGACGAGGATGTTCAAGAGTCCAAGCCCACTGACCCCCTGAAAAGGACCTGGAAGGGGAAATTCATAGACAATCTATGGAGCTGCTGCCTCTGTGGGTCCACATCAGGCACCCAGTGGTGGGCTTGGGTCTGCTAGCGGTCACAGAGGCCAGCAACCAATAAGATGAGCTAAGTAGAGCACAGGAAATGCAGCCAAGTCAGGATCCACAATGCACTGGGGAATCTCTCTGTTACCACAGACAACCACGACTCCCCCCAAAGAGGAATGTCTGCTCTTCACTGCCACCATCCAAATTCACACAAAGTCCTCTTGGGCCCAGTCCGACCCAGAATCCCACCGTGAAGGGGACTGAGGGAACATGGCTCCCACTGTGGCCAGGCTGACATGGCACTGCCAGTGAACCCAGCTGGCCCTGCCAATGACTCAACTTATCTGACCACATCTCTAAGGAGCCTGCTGACCTGGATGGCCCAGTCCTGACCATACAGTGACCAACAGACATCTTTTCCTGCCTTCATGACCAGCTTCCAGAGCCTCTGCGACCGTGTCCCACCATGACTTTGCTTGAGTCTGTAGGTGACTGAGTTGGCCTGAGTCCCACTAACAGCAAGAGGTGCTTAGCTCATCTATGTGGTTTGGAGAAAGGAGGGATGTCTTCTGGGTAGAGCGCCTCTGGAAAGACTGAAGTAAAAGAACGTACTAACCTAGGGGAGACTTGGTCTTTTCCTATTTCCTCATCAGAACTGCCCCTTAGCTGCACCAGGTAAGCAAGGATTAAATCACCCTGCTGCACTAATCAGAGGTTTTCCTGGTCTCTTTGAACACCCTCTGTTCCTTCTAAAGTCAAACTGACCATCCCAATTCCACCCTCACAAGGCAGGGCCAGTTCCTACTCTCAGAAAAAGCCAAATAAACTGAACCCTAGCCTGTGTCTGGTGCCTCCCCCTGCTCATCTGCACATCACCCCTGAGCCCTTGGATGAAAGGGAATTTGCTAACCATTCACCAGTTCTGCCCTCCAGCTATGGTCACAGGCTCTGCCTTTCCTGCCCAGCCTCCCGTTTGTAACAGCCACCACCACCTCCCCCCATGCTCAAGAACAAATGAGAGCTTCTAAGGCAGCAAAACACCCTACCTCCCCTTTCATTTCCAGGGCAGCTGTCACGACCCTGCTCGTCTTCTCCAGAGGTGACGAGCTGTCTGGCACAATCCGTCATCCCACTGCTCCAGAATGTAAATCACAGGAGGTCTCCTGCCTGAAAAAAACAATTAACACAAAATACCAGGATTACCGTCTGCCACATTCACAAATCCCTCCAGCTCACATTTGTCTCTCCCGACAATTTATGCCTTCACGGCATCAAGCTGTTCAAATACCCTGTGTTTTCCCTAAACGGACTGACTCGTGGTTCCTGGCACTGTTTGTACCATTTGCTGTAAAACCCAGAGCTACGGGCAGCAATGCCCCATCAGAGGTGCTAATGCGTGGAGAGGATCAGGAGGTTTATCTTCTCTTGTCCCACCAAAGTGAAGGCACGTGTCTTCTTTCCAGTGAAAGGAAAACACGAGTTTCCAAATTCTTTTCTTTTTTTTTATGACAGGGTTTGCACTCACCCCCTTTCTGAGCTACTCATCATGCCTGATTCTCCATGGTCCAAGTCACGAAGGTAAGAAACCATCATCACAATAACCCAGTGGTTCTCAATCAGGGATGATTTTGACTCCCGGGGAGTCTAAATGTGGGAGTCCGTATCTGGCAATGTCTGGAGAAATCGTTGACTGTTACAGGTTGGAAGTAGGAGTTCTATCCGTATTTAGTGGGAGGGCCACTAAATATTTAGTTTAGGCCAGAGATGCTGCTAAACATCCTACAAGGCACAGAACAGCTCCCTCCACCCACAGCAAAGAATTGTCTTCCACCACATGTCCTTGGGATCGAGAAACATTGCAAATAGCCCCATGTGGGTTGGCTTCTCCCGCATTCTGCTTCACGTCCTGGAGAGCCTCGCCTCAAAGCAAGATGGCTTTTGGAGGGGAATGAGAGAGCAGCGCTGGATGGCTCCCTACCTCCTGATCTCCTGCCTCCAAGAAGCAGCGATGTGACGGCATGATTAGGCAGAAAGAACACTTCCCCCAAAACAAACTGTGCACATTTGGGCATTTTATCCCCTGGAGGCTCCGTTTTCTTATTTGCACAATGTGGCCATGAAACAGCCCTGCCTGGCTCACAAGGTCACGGCCACGTTCATGAGAGGCAGCGTGTTAAAAGTTCACTGGAGCCGCCGGCGTGCTAAGTGGTGGTTGGGAGAGGCACTGCGGCGATGAGGAAGTGAAGGCAAGTACTGGCAGCCGCTGGCACCGGAACAAGCTCTCGTGCTGGGGAGCGAATTCTCTTGGACTTCTCCTCCCTCTTCCTCCTGGTCCCCTGAAACACGCGGGCGTTAGCACGCACGCACACGTGCACGCACACGCACAACTGATGAGTACACTCGGGGCAGGAGAATCGTAAAGCTTTCGGAGGAGAACAATGAAATTGCTCTGCGGAGGACCAAGAGCAAGATGCGATGTTCCTCGCTGGCAGACCCCGCGGGACCTGGATGGGGCGAAGAGCTCCATGGAGCGAGATGCCTAAAGGGAATCTGAAAACCGTGAGGCCACCTTTTCCACTGGAGTCTGTTTGGGTGATGTAATGTGAATCCACCCACTATCCTATCCTCAGACCCTCAAAACTGCTTTGAGAAAGTGTGTGTGTGTGTGTGTGTGTGTGTGTGTGTGTGAGAAAATCAAGTGCTAAGAGAATCAACACAATGTGGAGAGGCAGGACTGGATATAGGAAAAGCCATGAGCATGTAAGTCATTCCCTACACACACACACACACACACACACACACACAGGGAGTCATAGAAATCTTGACAAAAGTCACAGAATTTGAGGAAGACGTGAATTAAGGGACGCCCAGATCACAGGAGGGGCAGGAAAGCACCCTGCCCAACTCTAGGTGGGTTGCCGGCAGGAGAGCGGGATTTCTGGGCTTTTTTAAAGTTATCCTGCATTCCTAGCCAGGCCATGCACACGTCTCTGGTGTGCCAACTCCCTACCACCAGCTGCTACGGAGGGGTCAGGGCAGAGATGCCAATGACAAGATCTCTCAAAGCCTATTTAACCAAAAGCACCACACAGCTTCCATCAGTGCAGAGAGCCCCTCCCACTCTGGACAAGAAAAGAAAGGATTCTTGAGACTGAAATTTGCTTTCTCTCCCCAGCTAGCCTTGGATGGACTTGATGATATCCGTGATTTTGTCGAAGGAGCCATTGCTGGTGTTAATTGGACAGCAGCCAAGATGGCCTTGAAGGAAAAAAAAAAAAGTTTTTAAAAGATCAACGTTCATTAGTTTGGTTCTACATTAAGGGAAGCACATGTGGCGAAGGGAATAATTAGTGAAGTTAATTGCGGCTTCTCGCAGAACCAAGGGGAATCCAGCGAAATGTCCTGACATTCATGCAGAGCAATATGTTCAGTGCTCCTGCAACTAATGGCAATTAGCAAGTGAGAGAACATACGTAGAGTCTCTATGTGTAATTAATCACACGCCTTTATCACAGTAGACACAGGCTGCTGAGTGATAGGAGACACCTGCCTCGTGCTGTGCACCCCCTGCTCTCCTGTGCGGTGCCCCCCCTGCTCTTCTGTGTTGAACCCTGCTGTGCTTCTTCCCCTCCTTACACCTGCTTAGTGCCTCTTGCATATTCAAGTCCTGCCTTTGCGGGGCAGGCTTTCTCAACTGTGTTCCCACTAAAATATGTATCTATTAGCTTCCTGACATAAAGGAGGTACTCAGGAACTATTTCATTAAGGAATGAGCAAACGAATGGTAAGTAAGTTGGAAAGAGTCTTCTCCCATTTGTGTAGATGACAGTGGCCATGGACCCTTTGAGAGCCACAAAAAGGCAGCCTTTGAGATACAAGAGGCAGTCAAGGAGATTTCAAGAACAGGGCTAGGATGAGGCTGCTTGTCCAGAGGAGGTAGATCCTCGGATGCTTATGTTAAGTGGACAAGATGCCCTTGAAGGAAGTCACCTCCCTCTTTTTCCAACACCATCTTCTCAAGCATGACTTTGAACGGTCAGATACAGGCTTTCATTGTTGTTCCCAAATCATAACTCTACACTCCCCACCACCAAGAGAGAGAAACGTGATCCACTCCTCTGTAAAACATAAATACTTGCTTCTTCGTTGACTTTGCAAATCTTAGACTAGCAAAGGAGGTAATGCCTTGGGAAAAGCTTGGATCTTGTCTCTTTGATACCTGAAGAAGTTATTGAGAAGTTATTTGAGTTTGGAAGTGTATAAAATCTTAGATATGGAGGAGCTGAGCGTGGACCCAGAGTCCTTCTGATTCCTACACTTCAGGAATCTCCTGTGACCAACAAAATCATTGACTTTTTTTTTTTGTTAAGACTTTATTTATTTATTTGACAGAGAGACACAGTGAGAGAGGGAACACAGCAGAGGGAATGGGAGAAGGAGAAGCAGGCTCCCTGCAGCAGGGAGCCCAATGTGGGGCTCAATCCCAGGACCTTGGGATCATGACCTGAGCTGAAGGCAGCTGCTTAACAACTGAGCCACCCAGGTGCCCCAGATCACCACTGTTTCTGCCTGTCAAGTCACACTTATTATTTGGAGCTACCTTAGAACGTCAAAAGAGTCATGATGACTTAATTTGTTACAACAGAAGCTATAATAAACAGATCCCCAAATTCAGTGGCTGAAAGTGCTTACTTAGTTCATTGTTTTCCCATTTGCCAGTCCAGGGCAGACAGCGGTCATCTGTGAAAGCAGGCAAGAGGGTTCTGTTATCCTCAACAGCATCTTCCATGGTTGTCTGGCATTGCCCTTCCGGACAGAGGGGAAGAACGCGTGGAAATTCAGAGGGAAGGATTTCCTTTTAAGCAAGGGACACCGAAACTGCTCCCATCATTGTTGCCGAAGTTCCAATGGGGAGAACTCAGCGACACCAAGTTGTAAGGCAGACGGGGACATGCCATCTCTCTCCAAGAATACTTCCCTATGTCCAGGAGGAAGGGAGGATGAAGTAGGTTGGGAAAATAATAGTTAAAAAAAAAAAAAAAAAAAAAAAGAGGGCATGTCTTAAGATAGTTCATAAAAGTAGTTTTATCTCCATTTCAGTTACTTAGAGACGCATATCAATCCCATGGTCCAAAGTCAGCAGTACTGTCTCGACCACGAGCTCTTTGGGGCAAGGAGGGACATGGTACCTGACACACAGAAAGCGCTAAGGAAGTGTCAGGCCATGAACAATTGAATGGATTGATGAACTGATGAAATACCACCTACGTCCCTCCAGCCTTGTTCTTGTATTTCTAAACATTTCTAGGATACTTTTTCCCTTGCTAAGTTTCAGTGGCCTCTGAATAAATGAGGCCCTGAAAACAATCATCTGGAAATCCCTTAAGGATTCACTCAGTCTGGAGGTTTCTGGACTCTGCCCGCTCTCCGTTCAACGGGTCTTGCACCCTGGTCCCTGGTGTCCCTAAAGCCTCACTCCCCTCTCGGGTCTACTGACACTTGACTTTGCCTTGAAAATCCTGTGACAACAGAAATCCTTTTGGAACACTTTAATTATTAGCCTCAAAAGAAAATCAATACAAAACAAAATGCAAAAAGACTTGACATCACACACAAGAGGAAAAGAGAGAAAAGGACATTTATTGGGTCCCCATTGCATTAAGATGGGATAAACATCCAGATACATGCTGAGTGCCCAGAACATTCACACCCTCCTCAGGAGACCGCGATGATTGTCTCCAGCTTGCCCATGAAAAAATGAAGTCTCAGAAAGGCCGATAACTTTCCCAAGGTCACCAGTTAGACCCAGCAGAAGGTAGACCCAGAACTATCTAAATGAACCAACCAGCTGAATTCCTACTCCCTGAGAGACCAGCAAACCCAGAACTCATTTCTGAACTGACATGCGTAACAGTGACTTGTCACCTTTTCTTAAGGCTAAAGACAAAAAATGCCCTGCCAGTGGCCCGAGTGGAGTATCTTAAGAGACTTTTGCTTCAATCTCTTCTCGTAGAGGGGATTTTATTTAAAGGATGGGGATACTACATCAACCCTCCTCACCATCATCAGAGCCTCTAGACCAGGGGACTTGAGAACACATCACGGTGCAGAGCACAAGCAAGACAAGATGTTCTTTAGTAATCAACCCAAGAGTGACAGGTGGCAGCTTCCCAGTTTGCGGAGGGGTACGGGGGCGGGGGGAGGAGACACCCTTCAGGAAGCAGACAGTCTGATTATTTAAAAAGAAAGCCAGCCAGGCTGAGTAACAAATCTTGTTCCTTTCTTCATTAGGAAACTACTGTCCCTTCAGAAATTCCCAAGGCACAGGATAGCCGATAAGAATGAGAAGACAAGAAACAAAATCGCATCTGCCTGGGTAATTAGCAATAACTCCTAATGCCAAAATTTGCATATTATCCTCAAATGCAGGTGTAGTGGCGCTGAAAATAAGGAAGAGGGAAGCAACACGTGGAGCCAGTTCTACTGGCTGTGGGGCTCAGGGGTCACGGTTAGATGGGGTCCAAGGTTAGATTAGGGACAACCAAGATCTCACACACGGGCTTCACTCCTACACTCTTGGACATAATTTGTGAATCTTAAACCAAACTTTAGAATGCTATCAACATATTAACCCCTCAACCACCAACAATCAATCTGCATTGACCGCCCCCCCCCAAAAAAAACCTAATCGTCACCTTCTGCCTAAATCAACTTCTTGTAAAGTGTCTTTGATTAAGGAAAGCCAGAACAGCCCTAAGGAGCAGAGGAGGCTGAGAAAGTACAAGGGAAGGGAAAAGCCACCCTCCTGCAGACTGGTCAGCTGTTGCTGGGTGACTGTCACAACCCCAAGCCTCTAAGCAAACGTCCAAAAAGACAGCCACACGGGTATCCCCTAAGATTGTCCAGAAGATAAATGACATGAGTTGGGAGAAATCAGAGGGGGAGACGAACCATGAGAGACTGTGGACTCTGAGAAACAAACTGAGGGTTTTGGAGGGGGAGGGGGGTGGGGGTTGGGTGAGCCTGGTGGTGGGTATTAAGGAGGGCACGTGTTGCATGGAGCACTGGTGTGGTGCATAAACAATGAATTCTGGAACACACACACACACAAAAATTAAATTAAATTTAAAAAAAAAAGAGTCTGTCCTAAAGCACTTGAAACTTTGAGGAGAAATCAGAGGGAATTAACACAATATCTACATTCTCCTAAAACCATTTCTAACCCACCCAAGGTAGACTGATGACAAGCTTAGTCTCTTTTTCTTGACCAAAGGACTCTCCCTTGGCCCAGCATTTTCGTCTTACACATGTTAATCTCATTCGCAGAATTCTGATTTTTAAAAGGCAGCGGAGTCATATTTTGCTTAGATCCTTCTACAATTCCTCTCCCTGGAAGCCAACACATTTTCCAGAGGCCATGCATCAGCAGCTGAAAAAATACATATTAAAACTTAACAGTAATGTCCCCTATAACTAATGACCAAATTTGTGCTAATCCCCAACCATGTAACTTCGCACTCGAAGTGTGATCCTTAAATTAGCATCATTAGCAGCACTGAGTGCTTGTTAGAAATGCAGAATCTCAGGTCTCCCAGAAGCCAGCAGAATTAGAATCTGCATTTTACAAGATCCTCACATGAAGTGCACATGAAGTGTGAGAAGCACCCAACTAGAACAGAGACCGTTTTGTGTCAAATGCCTAATTGCTCTGTTTCCAAAGCTTACTTGTGTGCAGTACACTGTGCTAACCGGTTTGTTACCCAGCCACAGAGATTAAATGTGCGAATTTGAAAGAACATCTACAGCAGGCAATTAGTATTCGTCACAAGAGAAAAAGAACCAGAGGATAGAAGAAAAAGCAATGAACACACGAAGAGACATGCACACATGCAAAGCTTCATTGGTACTGCAACTAATGAGTATCCTAATTTGGGTGAAGCACCCTACACACCTGCAGCAGAACAAATATGGATGAGCATTTTCTTTTCTTTTTTTAATTTTATTTATTTATTTATTTATTTATTTATTTATTTATTTTGATTTGACACAGAGAAAGAGAGCACAAGCAGGGGAAGCAGCAGGCCGAGGTAGAGGGAAAAGAAGGCTCCCTGCTCACTGACTTGGGGCTCGATCCCAGGACCCTGAGATCACGACCTGAACAGACCCCCAACCAACTGAGCCACCAGGTGCCCCAGATGAGCTCTTTCTGATTAAATCAAGTTTGTCTATGGTCAGCCTCATCTTTATGAAGCTTAGAAAGTTACTTGCAACATCAAAAGAGATGACATTAATTAAAACTCTAATCATTTGAAACCTGTTAAATGTGAGCTAAATGAATTTTCTAGAAATCGAAAGCTGGCTACTTTATTCTGGGTTAACTGGGGCCTTACTACACACACACACACACACACACACACACAAGCAAAATTTTTATTTTAATGACCTGAAAAGTTTTGAATGATCTAAGGAGAAATAAAGAAGAAAAATCGGGGGAAGAAAAGCAATGGAGAAGATTTAAAAAAAATAAAAGAGAGAGAGAGACTGTAATCAGATTTTGTTACTACATACGGATCTAAATTTATGAAAGAATACGATAATCATATTTCTTAAATAGCTCCACACTACGCCCCCTCGCTGGGTGGTTCTCTGGGTTCTGTGGCTCCTTCTCATTCAAGGATTAGGAGGGATCACACACCCAGCAGACACCAGTCACCGCGGATCCACAGGTCCTTAAAAAGACTTTCAAAGCCTCAATTCTATGTGACTTTGGGGCCAGCTCACAAGACCCGTGTCAAAATCTCAGAGATGGGACGCACCTATATAGTCCCTCCACAAGCAATCACGGCCTTTGCTATCTGTTTTGTTTTGTTTTGTTTTGTTTTAAGATTTTATTTATTTATTTGACAGACAGAGAGATCACAAGTAGACAGGGAGGTAGGAAGAGAGGGGGGAGAAGGAGAAGCAGGCTCCCCGCCAAGCAAAGAGCCCAATGCGGGGCTCAATCCCAGGACCCTGAGATCATGACCTGAGCCAAAGGCAGAGGCTTTAACCTACTGAGCCACCCAGGTGCCCCAGTCTTTGCTATCTTAATCTTTTGGGGTTATTATTATTTTTTTAAGATTTTATTTATTTATTTGACAGAGATCACAAGTAGGCAGAGAGAGAAGAAGGGAAGCAAGCTCCCGGCTGAGCAGAGAGCCCAATGCGGGGCTCAATCCCAGGACCCTGAGATCATGACCTGAGCCGAAGGCAGAGGCTTTAACCCACTGAGTCGCCCAGGCACCCCTCTCCTTGGGTTATTAATCACCCTTTGAGAGTGGGCCTTTGAAACCGGGGAATCAGCTCTGTTTCTCATTTCTGTGCTATTCTCTGGAAACACAAAGGCAAAAAGGACATGACTTGCCTTCAAGACATAGGGAACACTTATAACAGAGCCCTATCTAAGGTAGTCTGGGAACACCAAAGAGGCAATATACACTATTCTTCCTGGGTTGGGGAAAGAGGTGGGTCAGGGATTACAGGACTCTGCCATCTTTTTTGTTTCTGTTTTTGTAATCAACATACAATTTCCTATTAGTTTCAGATTTATATCATAGTGATTTAACATTTTTATATATTATGAAGGGATCCTCAAGATAAGTCTAATTTTCATCTGTCACCATACAAAGTTATTATGGTGTTACTGAATATATTCCCAAGGCTGTCCATGCCATCCCTAAGACTTATTTATTTTATTACTGAGAATTTGTACCTTTTAATATCCTTCACCTATCCTTAAGCCAAACATTAATAGTACTGTTTACACTCCGGTGTGGAAGAGTAACTCAGTTAATATTTGCTCTCAAAAGCTTCTCTTCAAGTAAGTATTTACTTTTTCTTTCTCCTCCTAAGGGGGGTAAAAAATAAAAACAAAGGTGATATGAAACAGAAACTTAATTTTCCAATTAAACCAAACGTTGTCTGTAAGTCTAAACCAGAGGGTACAAAGATTGAAAGCTGGCAGAGGATACATCAGCCAGAGTCCAACAGAAATTGGATAGATCACACAAATAAGTTTTTTAAGGAGTAATTTACCTGTCTACCAGGTTAAAGGAAGACATTGAATACAAAATCAACTCAAAATGGATCCTAGAGAAAGCCTCAAACTACAGCAGAAAATCTATAAAAGAAAACATAAGAAAATATCTTTGTGACCTTGAGTTAAGCAGATTTCTTAAACACAAAATGTACAATAAAAGAAAAACTGACAAACTGAACTTAATAAAAAATTTCTTCAAAATTCAGATTTTATACTCTACTTCCAGATACTCTGATTTAATAACTCTATGGTGAGGCATAGACATCTTTAGAGAAATCTTAGGGTAGTTCATGCTTCCTTTCCTTAGTCTTGTGTTCCCCAAAGACGGACAGCCAATCCACCCTCTTCCCCTGCTTAGAAGCTTCTGGTTGGGTGACTTTCAACACAATTTGCTTTACATCTCTGAACCCTAGTTTTGCCATCTTCATAATAAAAATAATAAAACCTAACTTAAAGAGTTTGGAAAGGATTGAATAGAATAAATGAAAGTGCTTGGTATAGAATCTGGCCTACAACAAATGCTCAGAGTATTATTTCCTTTTCTCCCCAGTTGGCTAGGCATGCTATATACTATATCTTATGCTCTTCTATCATTTCTGTAATCTTTGTGTGACCGTATGTTTAATCCATAGGTTTATGACCGACGTCCCTGAGTTGCCACTTCCCTGAAGGCACAAATATGGTTTATGTGTGTCCTCCAGATGCTGGAATGCATATTATGGCCACGTGTCTTAACTCATTCTTAATGGCCACAAATCTTAGCTCATTATGGAAATGCTAATAAAAACTGCCCATCCATCCATCCCCCCCAGCAGCCTGCCTGAAATCCCTCCATTACCGGTTCGTTCCTTGAATTAAGCCAGAGTTCAGTGCAAATGGGAAAATACCCAAGGGTGGGCCCTCAAACTTTCTACTTAATGAAGGGGTCTCTGGTCCTTGGTTGCTGAGTTCCTCCCTCAAGAAGCCAGAGGTCCAGATCAGGGAAACCTTAAGGGGGCAGGAGGGAATAAGAGATGAGGTGCATAGATTTAAGAAGGGCAAGAGGTCAAAGCCTAGACCAGTGAAGGGAAAGGTGAGTCATAAGGGTAATTTGGGTACCTGAGAGCCAACCTGAGAGAGAGTGAGAGAGAGAGAGAGTGTGTGTGTGTGTGTGTGTGTGTGTGTCATGCAGTCCCCATGGCCAGCCCAGGACAACACAGAGTCCTGAGAAGAGATGGGGGTAATGGGTAATGGTGGGTATAGAAGGAAGCGGGGGAGGCCATAGGAAACCCATTATGCCTGCAGAGACACCCTTCCATTTGCCCCTACCCCTAATAGCCACTCAGGTAGCTCTGGAACCTCACAGGCTCTGAGCACCAGCTCCACACAGTATTCCCATGGTGCCTCTTCCTGCCCAAGGCAAAAAAGGGCATCTGCATGGAAATGTGGAAACTTCCGTCCTAGCATCATGTGAGAGGAGTCATCCACTGGGACATCCAGTTCCCTCTGTGGTCAGAGCTCACATCAGCACGAGTCTTCCTTCATGCTCTCTGAGCTCGGAAACCAGGGTATGGAAAAACGTAGAGGCTGTGTTCTAGCTGAAGAAAAGTGAATCGTGGTATTTTCCAGAAAATTCAGCTAGGGCCTCACTACCGGTGGGTACCAGCTGGGTCACGTAAGTGGCATTCCCCCACCCCACAGCCTCGCCATATGCTCACCCTCCTCCTCACAGTCTCCCTGAAGGATGGTGTTGAGCAGAAAAGGGTGAGGTCTTTGTTCAGGCTTTTGCAGGAGCCAGATTTCTGTGAAGAAGAAATGCAAATCCTTCTACATCTGAAAGTCAACCTCTAGAGACGTCTACTCACTGCCAGCCCCTGATGTCATGCCTCTTTTGATCCCTGTCGATGGCTATAACTCTGTCTCCAAGAAGGCTGAGGTCAGGGCAGCTCTCACAGAGGAGGTCCATGGGGTATTGCAGGAGAGGTCGCTGCTGGTCCTGTAACATAATCCAATTCTCTATTCTTTATTCTATTTGCATGTGTAAGATATTTTTATTTAATATTAACACTCCATGATGATACCTGCTTGTTGCTAGGGGATAGAAAACTAAATAAGCATAGTCCCTGCTCATATTCCAAGTACGGATTTTTGGGGAGGTTAATAAATATAATTTACTGGCCAAGTGCAAAGCATCTTATTATTTTATAACTTTAAATCTTTCATACATATAAGTATATACACACATATGTGAATATATGTACTTATATATTTATTCACATTTATTTTTTACATATATGAATATATTATCATTTCTATATATGAATATATTTTATACTTATATATATCTTATAAATAACAGATGCATTTATGTCTGTCTCTTCATATATATAAAATATATATTTGTGTTTTGGAAATGACAATGGCATTTTTTCCTAATGATCAAAGTAGTAAAGGAGTAATTAAGCGTACAGAATTTAAAGTCAAGCTGCCTTTGACCTTGGGTCAGTTACTTATTTGCTAAGAGAAAGAGACTAGCAAGTCCTAACAGGCACAAAGAAGAAAATCTGAGGAAGCCCATCACCCAGAGTTAAAACAGTTAATAGTTTGCTAAATACAACTCCTGGGTATTTTCTATACAATTCTTTCCCTACACACAGTCATGTACTTTGTTTTACAAAATGACATATTCCATTTACTGTTCATATCTGACTTTTCTCCCCAACATGGAGTGGACGTCTTTATGAGTCAGTGCGCGGAGAACCCTACTGTCTCTGTAATGGCTTCCCAGTAGTTCACAGTTTGCAAATTGTCTCCTCTCCTCTATTTCTTTTTCTAATAGAGTTGGCACATCCGGAAAAAATACTGCCAGATAACAGTTGTGACAATGCACATTCTTTTCACATTTCTGACTTTAATGGGAGTTTTATCACAGGGCATGGGGCTAGCCATGGATTATAGATACGTATTTAATGTTATAAGCTTTTCCATTTATTGATATTTTATTGAGTTTTTGTATCAGGAATGGATACTAATTTTTATCAAATGCTTATTCAGCATTGACCAAGATGATCAGCTACACTTTCCTTTGCTGTTAATAACTTGAATTATATTGATTTCCTAATAGCAAGTAATTAATGTGGTCCTTAAACTTACCTTATCATGGTGATTTTTCTCTTTCTCTTAACATACTGCTGGATTCTGTTTACTATGATGATTACAGATGCCCAAATCCCAAAAAAGATAGCGTGCATATATATATATATATATATATATATACACACACACACATATATATACAGCTAATGCGTAAATATATATATAGCTATCATACATATAATATGTAGCTGTTAAACATATTTTATATATTCATATAAAGCACAAGGAGAGCACAAAAGAAATCTATAAATATATTTCATATTCTTTTTGTGTGCTCCTTGCACTTATGTTGGAGTTAATGCTGTTTTTTATAATAATAATTGGAAATATTTTGTTCTATCTTTATGCTTAAAAGGCTAGGTAGATTTGTTCCCTGAAGGTTGAAAGTATTTGCAAGGAAAATAATCCTTTGACAAATTTCTCAATTTTCAATTCTAGATACTATTGTACTTTGGTTTTCTACCTCCCTTAGGGCATTTCTGGTCATTTACATCTTTTCCCATTTGGGGGTAAAATAGTCACAAAGCCCCAAGGCTCTTCAGCTGTTCTGTGAAGTCCATGCATTTTCCTCCACTGGCTGCTTTTGTCAAGTAGAGATCTTAGTTCACCATGAAAATGGCTTTTCCCACCTCTCCTACTATGTGCTGAAACCTCTGGGTTGAGGAGTCATTCCCCCTACAACAGCAGACTAAAATCAGGTGGCTATCAAGAAGCTGAATCAAAAAACAAAATGAAGTGAGGTGGTGAGGTTGTGAGGTGTGACCTTGAGCTATGACCTCCATCCCCAATCCCAGTACAGGAAGAAAGACTGGGCACTGCTTGCCTCTCCTGCCTTCCCAGGCCTCCAGTTCTCAGCTCTTTTCATTCTAGCAATCTATTTCATCTTATTGAATACCTACCTTAGGAGAACATATCTGTGACCTCCATTTTGCAGAAGAAAGTGAACGTGAAAGATTTCTTAGTCAAGCTGGGCTCACACCGGTAGTCAGTGGTGCAGATCTAGGACTTGAACCCAAGGCTGTCAGCCTGCACAGTCTATGGCCCTCCCCCCACTCTCACCAGCATATTTACTGTCTGAGCTCTGGTGATTCTTAAAACCCTGCTTTACTCTATGCCTCGCACAAGGTTGGGGACATGACACTAAGTGACAGTTAAGTTTCTATCACTTGCAACCAAAACAAGCCCAACTAATAAATCTGCTAATGGGTCTTTGCCCATCCCTATCTGATTATAAATTCCTTTAATGGTGCACTGTACTTTCTCTGTAAAGCCTGCCTAGCACAAGGACTTCTATAAAAATGCCACCAGGAAGATCAAGTTCCAAGTAAGTCTGCCATCATTAGATTGATTCTGGGCTCTAATGATAAATCATAGGAAAACTAACTTAAAATGTACCACATAATTAAGTATTAATAAATATGGTATGTACATGGAGACAAATAGCAAGATGGAGGGGCTAAATCTTAGCATTCCACTGGTACGATGTGGTCGATCCTGGCTAGTTGGGTTACCTTTTGGGGATTTAATTTCCACAGCTGTCATAGAAACCACTGGACTTACAGGGTATGAAATGAATGTGAATTCTTGAAGATTGAGAAGTGCGGGATGCGAGGGGTTCTGGCTTAGTTACAGCTACTGAACCACCAAAGGCAGAAGAGCAGAACAGCAAGAGAGATGGAGCCTCCATGCTGTTTAGGCACGTGACGTCACGGGCGTTACCTAAGACTGAAGAATCCCTGACCTCTGCCTCTGAAACTAATAATACGCTCTATGTTAATTAACTGAATGTAAATAAAATAAAATTTAATTTAAAACAAGAAAGAGACGGAGACATAGTAACAGAGGGAACCCCCACCCCTGACACTGCCAACAGCAGAAGGGACAGATGGTACTGAGGGACCCAGGACAGATCCCTTTGTCCTTGGGCACAGGGAAAAAAAGCCTTGGTGTAAAAGAACAACTACAGGGGAGCTGGGTGGCTCAGTGGGTTAAAGCCTCTGCATTCAGCTCAGGTCATGATTCCAGGGTCCTGAGATCAAGCCCCGCATCGGGCTCTCTGCTCAGCAGGGAGCCTGTTTCCCTTCCCTTCTCTCTGCCTGCCTCTCTGACTACTTGTGATCTCTGTCAAATAAATAAATAAAATCTTAAAAAAAAAAAGATTTGACAGAGAGAGATTACAAGTAGATGGAGAGGGAGACAGAGAGAGAGAGAGAAAGGGAAGCAGGCTCCCTGCTGAGCAGAGAGCCTGATGCGGGGCTCGATCTCAGGACCCTGAGATCATGACCTGAGCCGAAGGCAGCGGCTTAACCCACTGAGCCACCCAGGTGCCCCAATAAATAAAACCTTTAATAAATAAATAAATAAAAGAATAACTACATATAAAAGGGACAATTCTAGAGGTCTGTCAAGTGGTAGAGGAGCCATGGGAAAGCTCTCCCAGTCAGAGGGACTGGAGAATGACACAGTTGATGTTCCCAACCCTACGGTAAAGATCTAGACCAAAGCCGGGTCCAGACACTATAACAGATGGGTTTAGTTGTCACAGAAAGCTTGCGACCTCCGTGAGCCCAGGGTCCATGAGCTTATACCAGCTGCCCTGGAGTGCTTGGGTACAGAACACCTGTCATGGTATTGCGTGCACGTGTGTGTGTGTTTTCATCTTTACTGTTTTACTTATTTTTACTTTTTTATTTTTTCTAAAATTTACTTCTTTATTTTAGAGAGAGAGAGCACGTGTACACATGCAAGAGCAGGGAGTGGGGCAGAGAGAGAGGGAGAGAGAGAACCTTCAGACTGCCCGCTGAGCAGGGAGCCTGGCAGGGCTCAATCTCAGGACCCTGAGATCATGACCTTTGCCTAAATCAAAAGACAGGCACTCCCCTGACTGAGCCCTTTATTTTTACTTTTTTTTTTTTTTTTAAGATTTTTTCTTTATTTATCTGACAGAGATCACAAGTAGGCAGAGAGGCAGGCAGAGAGAGGAGGAGGAAGCAGGCTCCCTGCAGTGCAGATAGCCTGATGTGGGGCTCGATCCCAGGACCCTGGGATCATGACCTGAGCCGAAGGCAGAGGCTTAACCCACTGAGCCACCCAGGTGCCCCTATTTTTACTTTTTAAAATTTGTCTTCTTTTGTTTCTATTTTCTTTTTGGTTTTGTTCTTTTCTTTCTTGTTCTCTTTCTTCTTTTCTCCTTTTTTTCTTCCCCTTGGTTCTCTTCTCCTTGTTTTCTCCTTTCTTTTCACCATGATCAGATGGGATGCAAGGATGGTTCAACATCATTTGCAAATCAATCAATGTCATCCTCCACATCAACACAACAAAGGATAAAAATCAGATGATCATCTCACTGCAGAGAAAGCATTTGACAAGATTCAGCCATTCATTCATGATAGAAACTCTCAACAAAATGGGATTAGAGGGAACATACCTCAACATAAGAGAGTCCACATATGAAAAACCCACAGCTAACATTATACTTAATGGTAATAAAAAGAGTGAAAAATAGACCCATAGATCAGTAGAACAGGGGAGAGATCCCAGAAATAAATCCACATTGATATGGTCAACTAATGTATGACAAAGAAGGCAAGAACACACAATGGAGAAAAGACAGTCTACTCAACAAATGGTGTTGGGAAAATTGGGCAGCAACGTGAAAAAGAATGAAACTGGACCACTTCCTTACACCACAAATGAAACTAAATTCAAAAGGGATTAAAGACCTAAATGTGAGACCTGAAACCAAAAAAGTCCTAAAAGAAAATGGGTGGTAATTCCTCTGACATTAGCCACAGCAACGTTTTTCTAGATGGGTCTCCTAAGGCAAGGGAATCCAAAGCAAAATAAGCTGTTGGGACTACATCAAAATAAAGTGTTTGCACAGCAAACAAAAAGACAAAAACAAAACAAGAAGACAACCTACGGAGTGGGAGAAGATATTTGCAAATGACTGATCCAATAAGGGGTTAGTATCCAAAATATATAAAAAACTCATACAACTCAACACCTAAAAAAACCAAACAAACCAATTTTTAAATGGGCAGAGGAGCTGGGTAGACATTTTTCCAAAGAAGACACACAGATGACCAGCACACACATGAAAAGATGCTCAACATCACTGAAATGCAAATGGAAATAAAAGCACAATGATGTATCACCTCACACCTGTGAGAATGGCTAAAATCAAGAAGACAGAAAACAACAAGTGTTGGTGAGGGTGTGGAGAAAAAGGAACCCTCTTGCCCTCTCCGTAGGAATGCAAACTGGTGTAACCTCTGTGGAAAACAGTATGGAGTTTCTTCAAAAATTGAAATTAGAGGGGAGGAGTCAAGTTGGCGGAGAAGTAGCAGGCTGAGACTACTTCAGCTAGCCGGAGATCAGCTGGATAGCTTATCTAAAGATTGCAAACACCTGAAAATCCATCGGCCGATCGAAGAGAAGAAGAACAGCAATTCTGGAAACAGAAAAACAACCACTTTCTGAAAGGTAGGACCGGCGGAGAAGTGAATCCAAAGCGACGGGAAGATAGACCCCGGGGGGAGGGGCCGGCTCCCGGCAAGCGGCGGAGCAACCGCGCACAAAATCAGGACTTTTAAAAGTCTGTTCCGCTGAGGGACATCGCTCCAGAGGCTACCCGGGGCAAAGCCCACATGGGGTCAGCGTGGCCTCAGGTCCCGCAGGGTCACAGAAGGATCGGGGGTGTCTGAGTGTCGCAGAGCTTGCGGGTATTGGAACAGGAAAGCCGGCTACAGAGACAGAGCCGACAGTAAGCTCACAGCTCGGGGTGACCTTGAACCAGTCGCGGGCTCAGTGGCTCAGAGCGCGGCCGGAGGTCAGGCAGACGGGAGTAAATGGGCGCTGTTCTCTGAGGGCGCACTGAGGAGTGCGGCCCTGGGCTCTCGGCTCCTCCGGGCCGGAGACCAGGAGGTCGCCATTTGTATTCTCGTCCTCCAGAACTCTACGGAAAGCGCTCAGGGAACAAAAGCTCCTGAAAGCAAACCTGAGCGGATTACTCACCCCGGCCCCGGGTAAGGGCGGTGTAATTCCGCCTGGGGCAAAGACACTTGAGAATCACTACAACAGGCCCCTCCCCCAGAAGATCAACAAGAAATCCAGCCGAGACCAAGTTCACCTACCAAGGAGTGCGGTTTCAATACCAACGAGAGCAGTAGAATTCCAGAGGAGGAGAAAGCCAAGCACGGAACTCATGGCTTTTTCCCTGTGATCTTTTTTAGTCTTGCAGTTAATTTAATTTTTTTCTTTTTCATTTTTTTTTTTCTTGCCTTCGGGTAAAATTTTTTTTTTTAACTGTTACCTTTTTCTTTTTTAACGATTTTTTACTAGTTTATCTAATATATATATATTTTTTCTTTTTTATATTTTTCTTAGGTGTTTTATCTTTTTTTACTTCTTTTCTTTTCTTTATTTTTTCTTTTTTCTTTTTTTTTTTTCTTTCTTCCTTTTTGAACTTCTTTTTATCCCCTTTCTCACCCCCTCACGATTTTGGATCTCTTCTAATTTGGTTAAAGCATATTTTCCTGGGGTTGTTGCCAACCTTTTAGTATTTTACTTGCCCCTTCATATACTCTTATCTGGACAAAATGACAAGATGGAAAAATTCAACACAAAAAAAAAAGAACAAGAGGCAGTACCGAAGGCTAAGGACCTAATCAATACAGACATTGGTAATATGTCAGATCTAGAGTTCAGAATGACAATTCTCAAGGTGCTAGCCAGGCTCGAAAAAGGCATGGAAGATATTAGAGAAACCCTCTCGAGAGATATAAAAGCCCTTTCTGGAGAAATAAAAGAATTAAAATCTAACCAAGTTGAAATCAAAAAAGCTATTAATGAGGTGCAATAAAAAATGGAGGCTCTCACTGCTAGGATAAATGAGGCAGAAGAAAGAATTAGTGATATAGAAGACCAAATGACAGAGAATAAAGAAGCTGAGCAAAAGAGGGACAAACAGCTACTGGACCACGAGGGGAGAATTCGAGAGATAAGTGACACCATAAGACGAAACAACATTAGAATAATTGGGATTCCAGAAGAAGAAGAAAGAGAGAGGGGAGCAGAAGGTATACTGGAGAGAATTATTGGGGAGAATTTCCCCAATATGGCAAAGGGAACGAGCATCAAAATTCAGGAGGTTCAGAGAATGCCCCTCAACATCAATAAGAATAGTCCCACACCCTGTCACCTAATAGTAAAATTTACAAGTCTCAGTGACAAAGAGAAAATCCTGAAAGCAGCCCGGGAAAAGAAGTCTGTAACATACAATGGTAAAAATATTAGATTGGCAGCTGACTTATCCACAGAGACCTGGCAGGCCAGAAAGAGCTGGCATGATATTTTCAGAGCACTAAACGAGAAAAACATGCAGCCAAGAATACTATATCCAGCTAGGCTATCATTGAAAATAGAAGGAGAGATTAAAAGCTTCCAGGACAAACAAAAACTGAAAGAATTTGCAAATACCAAACCAGCTCTACAGGAAATCTTGAAAGGGGTCCTCTAAGCAATGAGAGAGCCTACAAGTGGTAGATCAGAAAGGAACAGAGACCATATACAGTAACAGTCACCTTACAGGCAATACAATGGCACTAAATTCATATCTCTCAATAGTTACCCTGAATGTTAATGGGCTAAATGCCCCTGTCAAAAGACACAGCGTATCAGAATGGATAAAAAAACAAAACCCATCTATATGTTGCCTCCAAGAAACTCATTTTAAGCCCGAAGACACCTCCAGATTTAAAGTGAGGGGGTGGAAAAGAATTTACCATGCTAATGGACATCAGAAGAAAGCAGGAGTGGCAATTCTTAGATCAATTAGATTTTAAGGCAAAGACTATAATAAGAGATGAGGAAGGACACTATATCATACTCAAAGGGTCTGTCCAACAAGAAGATTTAACAATTTTAAATATCTATGCCCCCAACGTGGGAGCAGCCAACTATATAAGCCAATTAATAACAAAATCAAAGAAACACATCAACAATAATACAATAATAGTAGGGGACTTTAACACTCCTCTCACTGAAATGGACAGATCATCCAAGCAAAAGATCAGCAAGGAAATAAAGGCCTTAAACGACACACTGGACCAGATGGACATCACAGATATATTCAGAACAATTCATCCCAAAGCAACAGAATACACATTCTTCTCTAGTGCACATGGAACATTCTCCAGAATAGATCACATCCTCGGTCCTAAATAAGGACTCAACCGGTATCAAAAGATTGGGATCATTCCCTGCATATTTTCAGACCACAATGCTCTAAAGCTAGAACTCAACCACAAAAGGAAGTTTGAAAAGAACCCAAATACATGGAGATTAAACAGCATCCTTCTAAAGAATGAATGGGTCAACCGGGAAATTAAAGAAGAATTGAAAAAAAATCATGGAAACAAATGATAATGAAAATACAACGGTTCAAAATCTGTGGGACACAACAAAGGCAGTCCTGAGAGGAAAATATATAGCGGTACAAGCCTTTCTCAAGAAACAAGAAAGGTCTCAGGTACACAACCTAACCCTACACCTAAAGGAGCTGGAGAAAGAACAAGAAAGAAACCCTAAGCCCAGCAGGAGAAGAGAAATCATAAAGATCAGAGCAGAAATCAATGAAATAGAAACCAAAAAAACAATAGAGCAAATCAATGAAACTAGGAGCTGGTTCTTTGAAAGAATTAATAAAATTGATAAACCCCAGGCCCGACTTATCAAAAAGAAAAGAGAAAGGACCCAAATAAATAAAATCATGAATGAAAGTGGAGAGATCACAACTAACACCAAAGAAATACAAACTATTATAAGAACATACTATGAGCAACTCTACGCCAATAAATTTGACAATCTGGAAGAAATGGATGCATTCCTAGAAACATATAAACTACCACAACTGAACCAGGAAGAAATAGAAAGCCTGAACAGACCCATAACCAGTAAGGAGATTGAAACAGTCATTAAAAATCTCCAAACAAACAAAAGCCCAGGGCCAGATGGCTTCCCGGGGGAATTCTACCAAACATTTAAAGAAGAACTAATTCCTATTCTTCTGAAACTGTTCCAAAAAATAGAAATGGAATGAAAACTTCCAAACTCATTTTATGAGGCCAGCATCACCTTGATCCCAAAACCAGACAAGGATCCCACAAAAAAGAGAGCTATAGACCAATATCCTTGATGAACACAGATGCGAAAATACTCAACAAAATACTAGCCAATAGGATTCAACAGTACATTAAAAAGATTATTCACCACGACCAAGTGGGATTTATTCCAGGGCTGCAAGGTTGGTTCAACATTGGCAAATCAGTCAATGTGATACAACACATCAATAAAAGAAAGAACAAGAACCATATGATACTCTCAATAGATGCTGAAAAAGCATTTGACAAAGTACAGCATCCCTTCCTGATCAAAACTCTTCAAAGTGTAGGGATAGAGGGCACATACCTCAATATCATCAAAGCCATCTATGAAAAACCCACCGCAAATATCATTCTCAATGGAGAAAAACTGAAAGCTTTTCCGCTAAGGTCAGGAACACGGCAGGGATGTCCATTATCACCACTGCTATTCAACATCGTACTAGAGGTCCTAGCCTCAGCAATCAGACAACAAAAGGAAATTAAAGGCATCCAAATCAGCAAAGAAGAAGTCAAATTATCACTCATCCAGATGATATGATACTATATGTGGAAAACCCAAAAGACTCCACTCCAAAATTGCTAGAACTTATACAGGAATTCAGTAAAGTGTCAGGATATAAAATCAATGCACAGAAATCAGTTGCATTTCTCTACACCAACAGCAAGACAGAAGAAAGAGAAATTAAGGAGTCAATCCCATTTACAATTGCATCCCAAACCATAAGATACCTAGGAATAAACCTAACCAAAGAGACACAGAATCTATACTCAGAAAACTATAAAGTACTCATGAAAGAAATTGAGGAAGACACAAAGAAATGGAAAAATGTTCCATGCTCCTGGATTGGAAGAATAAATATTGTGAAAATGTCTATGCTACCTAAAGCAATCTACACATTTAATGCAACTCCTATCAAAGTACCATCCATCTTTTTCAAAGAAATGGGACAAATAATTCTAAAATTTATATGGAACCAGAAAAGACCTCGAATAGCCAAAGGGATATTGAAAAAGAAAGCCAACGTTGGTGGCATCACAATTCCGGACTTCAAGCTCTATTACAAAGCTGTCATCATCAAGACAGCATGGTACTGGCACAAAAACAGACACATAGATTAATGGAACAGAATAGAGAGCCCAGAAATAGACCCTCAACTCTATGGTCAACTAATCTTCAACAAAGCAGGAAAGAATGTCCAATGGAAAAAAGACAGCCTCTTCAATAAATGGTGCTGGGAAAATTGGACAGCCACATGCAGAAAAATAAAATTGGACCATTTCCTTACACCACACACAAAAATAGACTCAAAATGGATGAAGGACCTCAATGTGCAAAAGGAATCCATCAAAATCCTTGAGGAGAACACAGGCAGCAACCTCTTCGACCTCTGCCGCAGCAACATCTTCCTAGGAACAACGCAAAAGGCAAGGGAAGCAAGGGAAAAAATGAACTATTGGGATTTCATCAAGATCAAAAGCTTTTGCACAGCAAAGGAAACAGTTAACAAAATCAAAAGACAACTGACAGAATGGAAGAAGATATTTGCAAACGACATATCAGATAAAGGACTAGTGTCCAGAATCTATAAAGAACTTAGCAAACTCAACACCCAAAGAACAAATAATCCAATCAAGAAATGGGCAGAGGACATGAACAGACATTTCTGCAAAGAGGACATCCAGATGGCCAACAGACACATGAAAAAGTGCTCCATATCACTCGGCATCAGGGAAATACAAATCAAAACCACAATGAGATATCACCTCACACCAGTCAGAATGGCTAAAATAAACAAGTCAGGAAATGACAGATGCTGGCGAGGATGCGGAGAAAGGGGAACCCTCCTACACTGTTGGTGGGAATGCAAGCTGGTGCAACCACTCTGGAAAACAGCATGGAGGTTCCTCAAAATGTTGAAAGTAGAACTGCCCTATGACCCAGCAATTGCACTACTGGGTATTTACCCTAAAGATACAAACGTAGTGATCCAAAGGGGCACGTGCACCCGAATGTTTATAGCAGCAATGTCCACAATAGCCAAACTATGGAAAGAACCTAGATGTCCATCAACAGATGAATGGATCAAGAAGATGTGGCATATATACACAATGGAATACTATGCAGCCATCAAAAGAAATGAAATCTTGCCATTTGCAACAACATGGATGGAACTAGAGCGTATCATACTTAGCGAAATAAGTCAAGCGGAGAAAGACAACTATCATATGATCTCCCTGATATGAGGAAGTGGTGATGCAACATGGGGGCTTAAGTGGGTAGGAGAAGAATAAATGAAACAATATGGGTTTGGGAGGGAGACAAACCATAAGTGACTCTTAATCTCACAAAACAAACTGAGGGTTGCTGGGGGGAGGGGGTTTGGGAGAAGGGGGTGGGATTATGGACATTGGGGAGGATATGTGCTTTGGTGAGTGCTGTGAAGTGTGTAAACCTGGTGATTCACAGACCTGTACCCCTGGGGATAAAAATAAATGTTTATAAAAAATCAAAAAAAAAAAAAACAAAACGAAATGCTGAATAGTCTTTTAGGCTAAAGTCAAACAAACAAACAACAACAACAAAAATACAAATAAATTCAGATTTTTTAAAAAGTCAAAAAAAAATTGAAATTAGAAATACCATATGATCCAATGATTCCACTCTTAGGTAATTACCCAGGGAAAACAAAAACACTAACTCCAAAAGACAAATGCACCCCTGTGTTTTTTGCAGGATTATTTACAATAGTAATTTTTTACTATTGATATAATATATAATACACTATATATTATATATTTACATATTTATATATGACTATTAATATAATATATAATATTAGTAAACAGCAATTTACTAATACAATAGTAAATAAGCCATGGAAGCAACCTCAGTGCCCATCAATAGACAAATGGGTCAGGAAAACATGGGATATACACAATGGTAATAATGACGCAGCCATTAAAAAAAAAAAGTGTGACATTGTATCATTTGAGACAACATGGATGGAGATAGAGGGTATGACGTTACATGAAATAAGATTGAGAGATACAGCTACCATATGATTCTACTCATAAAAGGAATTTTAGAATCTAAAAAAATGAATAAACAAAAAGCAGAATCAGAACTATAAATTCAGAGAATGAACTGAGGATTGCCAGAGGGGAGGGAGTGGGGGGATGGGCAAAATGTGTGAAGGGGAGAGGGAGATACAGGCCTCCAGTTATGGAATGAGTAAGTCACTAGAATAAACAGCGGGACACAAGGAATTTAGTCGATGACACTGTGATAGTCATGTCAGGCGGCAGATGGTGGCTACGCTTGTGGTGAACCAGGCATAACGTACAGACTTGTCCAATCACTAAGTCATACACCTGAAACCAAAGTCACATTGTGCAGCAACTACCCTCAGACAAAAAACAGAACAAGTGCTGGATGCGACCAAAAGTAACAAAATAAAATTTTTCTACAAACAGATCCCAAATCTCAGATTCCCTTTGAAGACCCCAAGAACTTCATAAACCAATGACCACCATTTCTTGGACGAGAAATCTGACCGTGGGCATCTCTCTCCAAAAGAACACAGGTCATATCTTAAATAATTCCTAAGGTCCACAGTGTTAACAGAACCGAAAACCTCCAGAAAATCCACCCCTCCCATTTCTCCTTTTTTTACTCATCTGGATTGGTCTAGACAGCTTATGAGTGTGCGGCAATCAGTGCTGATGGAACACTGACGTTGTACGAGGGTTTTCTTTTCCGCTGTGCAGGTATTTTCATGTTGAGAGTTCTCTGTCTTCTCTCTTTAGAAAGGAAAAATCTGTCATCCGGAGCCATGCTGCAGTTTTTTTGCAGATCTCATTTTGCTGACCTTGCTAAGCACCATCATTTCCTTTAATGATATTATTCATAAGAACAGTAATTGCCTCGAAAATGGCAAAATGCCCTGTTTTTCCCTGACACTGTAACAGCAGCTTTAATGAAATATGCCAATGGCATATTCAATGCCAAACAATGGCAGGAGACCCTTCCCCACCTCCTGGAGAACCACCTGGAGGGTATTTAATACCATGGGGTTGCTGTTAACTAGAACTGTCCAAAAAAATCATAGAACAGTGCTGTTTATTGGATTTACTCATTAAAAACATGTAAGATCCACTTAGAAATTGAACAGCTGATTCTACTTCTTATCTTCAGGTTGGGAGAAAAAAATGTATTTTCTTGCAACTAGAGCTGGGCTTCACTCATCACCTGATGTGCTGGAAATTAATTGTGCAGCAAAGATTTTGCTGCATCAGAGCTTTCTACAATCCTAAGACATAAATGTTGTCTATAACTTTATAAAAGGAAAAGATTATATGATGAGCTCAGCTTTATTTCACCAATATCTGCAATGGAAAGAAAATAAAAAGCACCTTTTCTTGAAAAACAGCTCATCTCCAGGGGCTAACACTGTATCTCTATGCCCAGAATAATAAAGGGGATGTTGCTGGAGAAATCATGAGGATGTCCTTGCTTTTTTCTCGGGGGAAAAAAAACCACTACTGAACATAGTTCCTTAGTTTCAAAAGAAGTAAAAATGTGAGTCCTAGCATTTGGTGGGAATTTTAAGCAAAACAGTATTTTCTCTATATTTCTGTCCCCTCTCCTGCTATTCCCCAACTCAATGGCCATCTTCTGAGTGACAGGAAATCCAGTCTACCCTGTCACCGTGTACAGTCTTCCTCCTACAGAAATAACCTAGCAAAGGACAGCCTTCTGTGGGCTAGAGGCCAGGTCCTTTGTCTGTGTGACACTGAATCCCCATGACAGGTCTACTGCACAGGTAAGGAAAGTGAAGTTAACTGTCCCAGCTCCTTACCCAAACTACTCAAGCATTAGAAATTAAAACAAAACAAAACAATAACAACAACAAAAAACTCAGCCCCTAATATCCGGAAACTGACAGCTGAGCCTTACTGATATTACAAACAGATCTGATGCTTACTACCAAACCATACCATTCTCCTGTTGGTCATAATATCAAAGTATCTACTTAGGTCATTGCATATACCAACACCCAATGTCCCTTCTCTCCGTGGCTAAACGAGTGACTGCTGCTTCTGTACCAATTATAACTTTATCCTCTCTAGCCTCCCTCCTTATAGATAAGATTTATTAATTAATTATAGAATAACTCCATCAAGAGGTAAAAGGCACTTCCTCAGACATTTCCCAAATGGACCCATCTAAATCCAAAGGCCTACAATAGTTCTTTCCAACACCCTCTTATTAAGACCCCCCACAGTTACCTACGATGTGTGCTTTCCCACTGTTGCAATGAGGAATAGACTACTTTCTCAACTCCATGTGTGTGTCTATGGTCTAAAGCCACTGGGCTCTACCCACTCTACAATGTCTTCACTTGTCCTCTGAACTGGCCTAAGCCTCTCTTTTTCTCATCTCTAAAATGAGAATGAGCAAAATATCTAATTCCTGGAGCGGTTGTAAAGATTAAATGAAATGGTGAACTTACTGAATGCGAGTTCAACTTACCACCATTTCTACCATGATCCTAATAACTACTGTCTTCTTCACAATGACCCTATATTGCCTCTGGGAGACCTTTTCTGAGAGCCCGATTTCAAAGAAGTCTGTCCTTCCGTACCTTCACACATGTATTAAGCTCATGCCGCATGCAAAACACTTTCCACTACCTCTCAGAATTCCTTTCTGCTGAAAATTTCTAAGTTTAAAATTTCAAAGCGTAGGAAGGCTTTGCTCACTATTAAAAATTCTTTACATGTTGCCTTGTATATTATTTCTGTTTCTTTATTTCTCTTTTTATCCTCTTTATCTCAAACAAGATGGTGTCTGCCTTTAAGGATTATATCCTGAAGTTGTAACCTCCATAGCTCTTGGCACATAGTAAATGATCAACAAAACATGCGTTGATTGAAACAAAGGGCAAGTATAGATAGAAATGTACCACTGAAAGTGTAAAAGAACTCCCCGTTTTTTGTTTGTTTGTTTGTTTGTTTGTTTTGAGACACAGAGCGAGTATGCACTTGTGTGGGGAGGGGCAGAGGCAAAGAAAGAGAATCCCAGGTAGGCTCCATACCCAGCGCAGAGTCTGACCTGAGGCTCAATCTCATGACTCTCAGCCAAAACCAAGAGTGGAACACTAAACAGACTGAGCCAACCAGGCATCCCCCACACTTGTATTCTTTTTTTTTTTTTTTTTTTTTTTTTTTAATTTTTTATTTTTTATAAACATATATTTTTTATATACATATATTTTTATCCCCAGGTCTGTGAATCACCAGGTTTACACACTTCACAGCACTCACCAAATCACATACCCTCCCCAATGTCCATAATCCCACCCCCTTCTCCCCAACCCCCTCCCCCCGGCAACCCTCAGTTTGTTTTGTGAGATTAAGAGTCACTTATGGTTTGTCTCCCTCCCAATCCCATCTTGTTTCATTTATTCTTCTACCCACTTGTATTCTTTTTAAGAAAACTCTATCCTGGGGCGCCTGGGTGCGCCTGGGTGGCTCATTGGATTAAGCTGCTGCCTTCGGCTCAGGTCATGATTTTAGGGTCCTGAGATGGAGCCCCGCATGGGGCTCTCTGCTCAGCAGGGAGCCTGCTTCCTCCTCTTTCTCTGCCTACTTGTGATCTCTCTTTCTCTGTCAAATAAATAAATAAAATCTTTAAAAAATAAATAAGTTAAATTAAATTTTTTAAAAAAAGAAAACTCTATCCTGAACATGGTGCTTGAACTTATGACCTTGAGATCAAGAGTGGCAAGTTCTACCCTTGGAGCCCAGCCAGCCACTCCTAAAGGAACTGGTTTTGTAAAACTACAGGCTCTGAAGCCTGGGGACATGTAGGAATAAGAAATGCAGGTGCCCTTTGCCCTATGGCCTCCCCTTACGGTTTCCCTCCTCTCGGGTTGCTGGTTTTTGTATTCTTCAGATTAACAAGATCCCATTGTTTTTAAGTGTTTTTCCCATCAAGTTAGGAAAGAGTCTTACCAAAAGAGTACATTTCATAGTGTTCCCTTTCAGGAATTTTTTAAAAATACTCTTTTTCTTTCCCACTCTACCACCAAACATATTTTTCTTGGCTCCAGATAGCATAAATTTCTATTAGTAATGAGGAAGTTTCTTTCTGATCACTCTTTTCTAGCTCATAAACATCTTCCAGGGTTTTAGGGTTTTTTTAAATGATGGGGTTGGGGGAAGCAGCTTTCAATACAACATAAATGTTTAATTTGCTGTATGTAGCAAGCACTCCTTTGATGTCCTAAGCCTGCTGCATTCGATTTTCAGTATTTCTTAGAAGGTAGGGGTCAAAAGACCCCCTTCCCTACTATTGAATATAATCATTTTTTTTTTTTTTTTGAAAATTACTTGGCTTACCTCCTAGGGAAATAATATTTTCTTTAAAACTAAAGAACAATGCTCCCCCCACTCAGACCCTAACTGTGTAATTCCACCACGACTGGAGGGTACCCCAAGGTGTCTGTTGGCCCAGCAAAGACATCTCCCTGTGCCACCACGGTGACTCGATTCAAGTGACAAAGCCTGTCCTTCCACACTCCCCACCAGGCCTGCTGCAAAAAGGATAACTCTGCTCCTACTCCCCAACTGTTTGCACTTCTTCCTCACTCAGGTGCCAGTATCCAAAGCTGGGAGCACGGTGACCATGTCACGGTGTGTGTCCTGCGGCTACTTGCATGAATGCCTTCCACCGGTACCCACGGATCTGAGAGAGCCACAGCATTTTAGTTCCAGTGAGAAAAGCCAGATTCGGTTACATGCACAGCATGTTTCCACCTACATCGACTCTCACAATCCAAATTCCTATATATGTGTGTGTAAATGTTTGTGTATGATTGTTGAAACATGAGGAACGTTTAGATGGATCTATGATCAACGGTTTTGGCTTAGCTCCAGGAGTAAGGGGCATGGGAGGATGATAGGGTAAAAATGATTATATTGTATTTATATATTTTTGGATATTTTTTCACTTCATGGAAGAAAGCATATGATTTTTTTAAATAAAAAGTGAAAAAAATGTAATAAAAGCTCAAAAATCTCTTTTAGTCCTTTCTGACTCTTGAAGTTGTCCCTGCTTTGCTCAAAAACCCCTTCTGGCAAGAGTAAGAAATAGAAATCCCAGAGACCGTAGCATGATGAAGAAAAGGGCCCTGGGCTTCAAGGAAGAACATCTGCGTGTAAGGAAATTTGAGGTTAGCAAAATAGATTACTGGGTGTCTCCAAAGGAAAATTATGCATTGTTTGGCTCATATGCCTCAGGAGGACCTGATTCTCATCTTTCATTGCCTTTGAGCAACTTTACAACTCTGAAAGTTGTAGATAATTGAGAGCAATGCAAAAGAATTTTTTTTTCTACAGGCAGGCAATTGGGTTTTTATCTGGTAGAGGAACAAGTCTCATTCCCCTGCCTCCACCTTTTACTGCTATCAATAGGTCTGTTCTTGGGATTTCTCTTTGAATTCCTTATGAAATCTTACCAGTTCCCTCATTCGCAGTGATTTAAATAAAATGTTTATTTTATATCTGAATGAGAATCATCATAATTTTACTTTTTTTTTTTTTTTTCCAATTAGCCCTTAACTTGGGATTGAATCCCATGGTGACTGGGACCAGAGAAGTCAGCTCCTTCATTCTCCTGTCCCCGTCCAACCACCTTATTACCCTTCTGCCTGTTACATTCTGTCTCTCTCCTGCTCATATCCTTCCATCCACACAGAGCCGGAGGCTTCAGCTGTCATGATGTTCACTCGTTGTCTTTGGGTGGTGGGATCCGAGGAGATGTGTAGACTTTTCTCACTCGCCTGCATTGCTTCAATCTTTTATCATTAGCATCTACCATTTTTATAACTCAATAAAGTATATGTAAGTAAGGTCTGACACTTGTCCAAATTTCTTAAGTGTTTTTTTTTTCTCTCCTAATTTTGTATATCTTTGATCTTCAAGGAATAAGAACGGTGAGAAATCTGACATATTAGCAGAGTCCAGTAAACTTTATCAAAGAAGAAATAAGAAGATATGCAGTACTCGACGAGCAGTGTTTCTGAAGCCTGCCCTACTGGCACGGATGCCTCTGGCATTCCTCAGTCTTTTCACAAGGCGGCCCCATCCCTGAAGCCACCCCCTACTCCCCATCAAGAGCTCAGCCTTTGTGCCCCTGAGTTCCTGCTGCACTACTGTCCTAATGAGGCCTTTTCCAGGTGGCCAGCAATTTGGTGATATATCCCTAAGATGCACCAGAGAAATCAGCACATCCATTTTGTAATAGCAACCACCAAAGGCCTTTGAAGGAAATACATCATTCTGAAAGGTAAGTGTAGACACCCAAGTTTTCCGAGGACACTCTAAGAGGTATAGCAGCATCCCTGTTCATCCCCTCTAGATGCCAGAAGCACATTTTTCCTCTTCCACTCCCCACTTGCCACAAGCCTGTTGTCCTCTGGGGAGCAAAATGGCTCCCGGTTGAGAATCACTGGTCTAGCGCATTGGGCTGGTACTCCAGCCAAGCACTGTGCTAAATTCTGGAATTAGAATGCTATATATGAGAGTCAGGAAGGCAGTCACCGATGGGCTGTCCTCTTGCAGACCCTGATCACCATCTAGTTGAAGAAAGGAGATAGGACTTGTCCTTCCAAAGGACTTTCTCTGAAGAATGCTTTTCTGATGCAGTTCTGAGGGAAGCCACATACTGTATGATGCTGTCTGGAACACAACGCCAACACTACATGAAAAAATCCCTTACGACACCACTAGGAACATTCCATAATTCAGTGCTCGATTAGGCATGACTTTCTGATACCAAACCAGATAAAACTATTACAAGAAAATTAAACTACAGACCAACAGCCCTCATAAACACAGATGCAAAAGTCCTTAACGAAATTTAAGCAACTTGAATCCAGTGATATATCATTGGATAATATATCATGACCAAGTGGAATTTATCTCATGAAAGCAACATTGATTCAACATTCAAAATTCAACGGATAGAATTCAACATATTAGCAGATTTCAAAAACTAAAAAATGGACTATATACACATTTTTCTAAAAAACAGATCATCATTTACAGATTTTTCTTTTCATATAACTGTGAGGGAAAAGTCTGCAAAGCTTCTGCCACCATGTAACAGGATCTGGCTTTCTCTAGTTTCCAAAATTATGTTCCTCCCTTTGTTCCAAGCACTTGGTGTTCTCAATGTCTTTCACTATGTAGTATTTCTCCTAAAAGTCTTTTCAAGGTGACCTTGATATTTTCTATTCTGTTCTTTGGACATCTACCAACATCTCCCTGATTCCAGAGCCACTCCCACATTCTAAGTATTTGTTATGGCGGTACCCACTTCCAAGTACCAAAATGTGTATTAGTTTTTTATTGTATCTAGAAAATTTCCACAAACATAGCAGCTTAAAATAGTATTAAAACACCCTTTTAATACCTCTGAGTTCTTCAGTTCCAAACCCCAAACAGGCTCAACTAGGTGGTCTGCTGAGGGTTTTCCAAGACCAGAATTAAGGCCTAGTTGGGCTTTTCTCCAGAAATCTTGTGGAAGAATCTGCTTCCAGGCTGCCTCGGATTGTTGGAATGTCCTTGTGTTTGTAGGACTGAGGTACCTGATTCCTTGCTGCCTGTCGATCAGAGTTCACGCTAAGCTTCCTGAGGCTACCTGCAGTTCCTTCTCATGTCGCCTCCTCCATCTTCAAACTAAGAAAGGCAGGTGAAGTCCTTCCCATGCTTTAAATATCTGTTTCTTTCAAAGGGTTTGTGTGATTAAGTTAGGTCAAGCTGAATGGCCTCCATTTGCTATATAACATACATAACCATCTGAATCACATCTCACAATACCCACAGATTCCATCCACACTCAAAGGGGAGGGCATTATAAGGATGAGCTCCACTAGGGACCACTCTCAGAATTCTTCCCACTGACAAATTTTTGGAGGTGATGGCAACGGTCAGTATCTTGATTACAGAGGTGGCTTCACAGCTGTGCAAAACGTCCGACTCACAGATTTGTATACTTTAAAGGGAAGCAGTTTATTGTGGGTAAATTAAATTTCAGTTAAAGATTAAATTTTTCACCAAATATCATATTTAAGTATGAAATGTGGAAAATATCTCCCCAATATCAGAAGCAAGAAAAGGACATACTCTAACACCCTGTGTGCTCTAGATTGTACTAGAAATCCTAGCTAGTGCAATTACTGAAAAAAAAAAAAAAGACCTAAAAGGTACAAAAATTGGAACAAAAGACATATAAATATCATTCTGTGCAATGGACATGATTGGGTATGTAAAAGTCCCCCAAGAATCTACACATCATTAGAATTCATAAGTAGATTTAGCAATATTGCATGACTGAGATCGATATAAAAAAAATCACACATTAACAAGAAATATTTGGGAAATGAAATCTTTAAAAAAAAAAGCCATCTATAGCAGTATTTTAATATACCAAATATCTAAGAATAAAGAAATTTGTATAGTTCTTTACACGGAGAGCAGCAAAATATTGCCAGAAGACCTAAATAAACAGAAATATACTGCTCTTATGAACTCCAAGAGTCTTTGCTGAGAACTGCTGAGCTGTTAATTCTTCCCAAATATATCTATAGATTTAGTTCCAATCAAAATCTCGTATGGTTGTGTGTGTGTGTGTGTGTGGAAAGTGACAAGGTCATTACAAGACTTAAATAAAAATCCATAAAACCTAAAATAACCTAAATAATTTTGAAGAAAAAGAAATCTGGGGGACTTACACTACCTAACTGAAAGACTTCTTAAAAATGCCATTCTATTAATGTACCCTTCCTCTCCCACCCTAACAAGAAGACTTTAATTTAAACTTTTTTCCCCTAAAACACCTTCTCCATTTCATTTTAGCATCACAGGGATTTTCCATATCTGCTTATATACTGTGGCCTTTGGGTGGGACACAAACCATTATAAGAGCAAAGGGGTTTTTGCCTCCCTCTCCCAAGAACCAATTCTTATCGCCTTGGTTGAGAATACATGGATTAGCCGTCCCTCTGAGAAGTTATTATCTGGGAAGGAACATGAGAGACCCGTCTGGGGTGCTTGAAACAGTCTATGTTTTGATCTAAGTGGTGGTAACACAAATGCATACATATTTACCAGTATGCAGCACAGGTATGTTGAGTTGGCCTCTGAAGATTAATGTACTCTATTATATTTATGTTAAATGTCAATAAAAAAGTAAAACAGTGATAGCGGTAACAAGGAGAAGGAATGAGGATTTAATGTTTCACCATCTTTCAAAGGCGCCTTCTCTGCTCCGTTTTCAGACAGACTCTCCCATTGTGATGGCAGGACAGAGCTGTGAGAACACAAATCTTGGAAAGCTAGCAGCCAGTGCAACAGAAAACAGAGATCTTCCTTTCTTTCATAGTGAAAGCGGAGGTTCTGCACTGATTCTCCTTGACGCAGATTGGGTCATATGCCTATTTCCTGAAACATTAACTTTGATCCAAAGGGGAGTCAGAGGCTGATTGGCCAGCCCTGGGCCATATCATCATTTGTAGAGCTAGAAGCAAAACCAACAGCATCCAGATCACAGGGATGTAGAGTCAGAGGGGTGCTCCTGTTCCCCCCAGAAAAACGAGGGTGTTCTTTCTGGAAGGATAAGTGGACACTAGATGAAAAGAAAACCAATAGGAAGATAAAAGTCCTCAACTGCCCTCTCTTACAGTGTCAGAAGCAATAGCAGACCTTTTCGGGGCATTGCAGGCAACCAGACTAATGTCATCTCTTCCTAGGACCTTAGGGCCAGGTGGGAAAGCAGCAGGCGGGAATTGATTTAAACACTCTCTTTCTCCATCTCCCTACCCCAAACCCCAGACTTTAGAAACAAAAATAAAGGCATCATTTGGGATCATGAGTTCAGAAAGGAGAAAAGAAGGTTGAACCAAAGAGTCAGTTCACACGGGTCTCAGTCACTGCATGACTGAACATCAGTTTCATCTTCTTAAAATCTGGAAAGTGCTCTGGGTCCTCTCTCGCCTCAGGAGATGAAGAAGAGGAAGATCCTATTCCGAGGGTGGCTTTGGGTAAAGTGGGAAGGGCTCTGGGCTCCAGGATCAGGGATAGTCCCCGCTCACTGCCACTCTGGATTCAGCAATCCTATAACACAGTGACTGGCGTTTCCCTGTTTAATAAAAAGAACCACTGGATTATTATTGATTTTCTCTATACCTTCCCCTTAGCTGATAGGCAGATGTTGGGTAATCCTAGACATCTGCCTGCTGAAATAGCCATTACAGAAAAGAAAAAAAGAAAAGAAAAGAAGAGGCTCACAAATAAAGGTGTCTGGTCAACCCAAATTCGTGGGTGTTTATGCTCAGATACTGATGATGCCAGGATTTCACAGGAGAAAGTGGGCAGAGAACCTCCAGGTCAAATGTCAAAGATCCTTCTCTCCCATTGATTCTCCCTCTGCTCCCCCCTCTCCCATCCTGTCTTCTGGTGATATTCAGGGATGTGGGAGAAATCTAGGAGGACAGTGGGGAAGTTCAGCTGAGAGAGAGACTCACGATGTTTTCCATGTCAGGCTTGAACCTGCACACCGGTGGGCTCTCTTTGTGAACACAACGGCCACTTCTTAGATCAGTTAGTTGCCAACTCTAGCTCAAGTTATCCCAGAGCCCCCAAAGAGTTGCAATCACTTGAAAGATTGATCATACATTATAGGTATCTCTGGAGTTAAAAATCAAAAAGGACCAGATACAGTTGGGGTTTTTACATTCATATTTCCTTTACATGCCCATGCAGTTTTACAAGGATAGGAAATTACCCTTGCATGGTAGAGCTTGCATCAAAGTCAGATCAGTGACTGAAGGGCAGCAAGTTAAAGACAGAAAGGGCCAGTCCCGACCTTGCTAGCTCTTTTTTCCCAGTGGTACAAGCCCACTCCTAGAGGAGATACCCCTGCTCTTGCCGCCAGACAACATTACTGTCCTGAAGCCTGATTCACTGTCTCACACACACTGAGAGCCTACCCCTGGTGGCCTCCAGGGCAATAATCCTTGACCTTCTAACAGCGATGGCTTCAGGAAGTTTTATGAAATGAGTAAAATCCTATACCCCAGGATGTGGAATGGAAGGTGAATGGAAGATGGTAATTTAACTGCCAGGCTTGGGTTTAATATAGAGATGAGCTTTCTTCTTCCATGAGCCTATCACTCCATGTACACTAATCTGTCTTCATTTCTAGCACAAAACCTGCTACAGACTTCTAAACTGCCACCAGGGACAGGAACTAAAGTGGAACATGAACCAGAAACTGGAATGAATATACTCATTCACCAAATCCCACAGCGAATCCAAATATTAACTTTCTAATTGAATTGAAAGTTTTTTAAAACCAGTGAACCAGATCAAATTGAAACTGAAACTATATGTTTTCTAAAACTACTAAATGGAAAAAAACTACTAAAGGGGGGAAAAGGGGAATTTAAGAAGTCCCAGGGCTATCTACCCAAAAGAAATAAAACAACTGCCCGGTTGTTTGCAGTTTGCAGGCAAATGTTCACAAGCAGCATTATTCAGAATAGCCAAGGACTGGAAACCATTCAAATGTCTACCAACTGATGAGGGAATTAAAAAAAAGAAAAAAAAGAAAAAGGTAGTATATGAATACGATGGAATATTATTCAGTAACGAAAAGAAACAAAATACTGACACATGCTCTTCAGGGTCACAAAGTCAATCATATTATGTTAAATTCAAGCCAGATGCCAAAGACCACATGGTAGATGGTTCCATTCATAGGAATTGTCCAGAAAAGGAAAATCCATAGAAAAAGAAAGTAGAATTGTGGTGGCTTAGGGCTGGAGGTGGGAACAAACTGGCAAAAGGGACTTTTCAGGTGGTGGAAATGTTCGAGAATTGAACTGTGGTCTTGGTTGCACGATTCTGTAAACTTACTAAAAATCAATTAATCACTCACTTCAGAAAGTCTCAAAACCAATGGGCATTGTTTCAAGTTTCTGATTCCTGCATCTGCATCTGCTAATTTGCAAGCACTGCCTCTGGCATGGCTTTCTGCACTGGGGCCTGCCCATCAAGACCAGGAGAAGTGTGGTGGAGAAGGAGTTTCTAACTATTTCCCCAGTGGTCACATCTTCTGGTGAAACCACATTTCCTCACAGTGCATTAAAGCACTGTTAGGCCAATCAGCATCTCTCAGGCTGGGCCCCAACGATTGGTCCAAGGAGTTAGCATAGAGTCCAAACCCAGCCAATTAGAATCTTGCCTATGATTTTTTGAAAGCATCTCATTTTCCTCTTAGCCCAAAGCTGGAAGATATGCGTTCAGAGCTATCTGGTGTCCTTTCCCTGCCTCATAACAGAACATAAAGAAGAACAGACATGAAAACTAGCAAGCTAAAGGCTGAGTGCATCCAACTCCAGGAAGCAAAACCAACCTCAAACCAGCTCCATCCCTGCTTCCTCTGAAATTCGGTTATGTTGGCCAACAATTCTCCGCCTCCCTACCCCCGGTCTATTCTTTGAGCTCCTGTGATTTGGGATTCTGTTGCTAGTAAATAAAACACCAGAGACAGAAACAGAACTCTAGGCGACCTCTCCTAGGGAAACTTCTGAGTCATCGCTTCCCACTAGAAACATCTCTTCAACCCCAAACATTCAGGTGTCAATGTTTTGTTGTGCTGACCCCATGATTAGGATCCAGTGCTCACCCTACTCCCCCACTATAGCACAAATGGGCAAAATGGTCCTGCCAAGGTCTAGAGAGGATAACTATTTTAGGCTATCTGGACCACTCAGACTCTATCACATCTACTCAACCCAGCCACAGAGGTGCAAAAATGCCACGGTCGATATACAAATGAGTGTAACTGTGTTCTAATAAAACTTTATTTGCAAAGCAGCTGATGGGTCAAATTTGGCCCTTGAGCCATAGTTTGTCAACCCCTGCTATATAGGATTCTCTCCTTCCTTCCTTCCATCCTGTTTAACCCCAGGTTCCCAGAACTGAATTAATTACAATCCTTAATTCATGACATGCTGTCACCAGTGGTTGCTGACAGGTTTCTTGTATTTGAATTATTGATGGATTTTAAAAACATAATGGACCCTTGTGAACCCACTACTCATCCAAGACCTGGAGCATTATTAAGAAAACTGACCTAGGTCTAGTGATCAATAGAGGCTTGGCTCTCCAGGCAGAGGGAACAGCATGGATGAAGACACATAACTGACTGTTCCATTCAGAGCATGGCGTGGTGAAGGGCACCCTGAAATATGGGAAGCAGTAGGAAAAGAGCTGGGAGAGGACATTTGGTCCAGGTAATAAAAGTGAGCAGTGAGGAAAAGGGAAACGTGTTTCTTCCAGGCGGCAACCTCAAGAGTCCCGTGCAGTTCAACCATCTCTCTTCTCCCCACCAACGTGATTGTAGAAATTCTGTTGAGATGAAGTCACCATCAGCCTGAGTCCCCAAGAGACCATGAGAGCAAAACCATTCTTTTGACCTACCCTAGACATCCAGCTGAAGCCAGAAATAATCCTATTGTGCGTTAATGCATGAGACATGGTGTTTGTTTGGGGGTGTTTTTTCTTGGGATCAGGAATAACCTCGACCAGTGTCAACAAACTACCTCTGGCAGGCCGAACTCAACCTACAACCCATGGTGTAAACAGTTCTGTTGGAGCACAGCCACACCCATTCACTGATCCACTGTCCAAGGCTGCTTGCACAGACCAAGCAGCTGTGACAGCACCAGATGGTCCACAAAGCCTAAAAGATTCACTGTTTTGCCCTTTACAGAAAATGTTCACTGACCCCTGACCTAGACCCTTCGAGCCGAGAAGCTGAGCGGGAAGATCCCTCTGAGGAGCTTGTCCGCACTCCCCAACCTCTTCTTCCTCGCCTTTTTGTTCTCCTGCCCTTGGGTGGAGCGTTGATTCTCTGAAGAAAGGATTTGCTGCTGTTAGTCACTTGTACCTTTAAAATTGTAGCCCCCACTACAAAGGGCATTCATGAACTAGATGGAAGAATTATTTTAGGGAAAAAGTAGCGGTCCTTCCAGATATCCCTGAAATTATATCATGCAGGTGACCGCTTTCTTTAGCTAGCAGGGTTTCTGTGGGAAAACAGAGTAGGAACGGAGGCTGACTTAATGCTCGGAGCATAACGTGGCAAGCGAGGACACTGGCACCAGTCAGAGGCGAGAGAGCAGACAGAATAATTCTGAAATCCAGGCAGGGCAGAGGCAAGACCTCAACGGTATTGGGGCACTTCCTGGGCCTGGACCGCCACACAGAGGGGCCTGCTCCGTACTGCCCCCCTCCAAACCTCACCTGCAGTCTGTGAGGCCTTTTTTTTCTTTTCAGTAGACTCAGTGTGGAACCAAACACAGGATTTGAACTCATGACCCCGAGATCAAGGCCTGAACTGAGATCAAGAGTCTGCTGTTCAACCGACTGAGCCACCCTGGCACTCCTGAGTGGCCTTTCGAAAATATAAATCTGATCACTCCCGTCCCTGCTTAAAAACCGCAGTAATTTCCTACTGTGAGGCTCTCAGGCCAGGGCAGGGAGCTCTGGAGGTGGCGGCAGAGCGGGGTGGGGTCACCTATCTATAATCCAGCCCACATCACACACACCCCCCAACCCCGGGCTCACTAGCCCAGCCATGACCCTCCTTTAGCGGTCACTCCTCCATGCCCTGTTCCTCTAGCACTGGACCTTGAGGTCATTTGGTACAAGACCAGAGTTCCTTGGCCTTTATGAACCCAAAGATATCACCAGCGGTGTAACACAGCGCAAGCATTAATGTCAAGGGTCAGTCTCTGTGCTTTTCATTTTGAGGACAAAAAGCAAAGCCTGGCAGCAACAGGTGATCCAAAAACTCCACATGCTCTACGTTGTGGTTAGGAAGAGCTTCACCTGGAAGGAAGATTTCTAACCAAAATGGCTAAATCCTGAGGCTTACGAGAATAAGTGCCCATTGGAAAGACTGGGCTAACCAACACGAATCCCACAAGGCTTCCACACTCATCCCATCTTCCTCTGAGGCTGGGTGCCTTGTAAACTTGTTTGTATTCATAAATGTCCCCACCACGCTTCTCCCCTCTCCCTGCTGCCCACACCCCGAATATTGCTGAGCAGAGAAGCTCTTTCAGTCCAGGAGGGAGCGTGTTGATTCAGGTGGGAAATGAATCGTGAGAACAGATGTTCTTGAAATCAAATCTCTGGTTTCATGCAAATATTGTCAGAAATAGACAATGAGAGAACCACAGAGGAAGTGCAATCGACACATAAACCTTATTTCCAAAACAAATCTCTAAGCCACCCACAGGCCTGAAGTGAGCCTCCAGGCGTGTGATTCAGAGGCAGCCTGAGATGCAAGCAAAATACTCAACAGTCTAAATGACACTCTTTTAGGGAATCCAGGAAGTTATCCATCATCTCAGATAGCTAGACTATCCTAAGACCAAAGCACTAGAAATTTCACAATTAGAAATTCACTCCTTTGGATATATTTTCCCTAGTCCATTTTCCCCTTTTTATTTATTTGTTTTTATTGACCAATAATGTATTATTTGCTTCAGAGGTACAGGTCTGTGAATCATCAGTCTTATATAATTCACAGCACTCACCATAGCACATACCCTCCCCCATGTCCATAATCCAGCCACCCTATTCCTCCCCTCCCCCCAGCAACTCTCAGTTTGTTTCCTGAGATTAAGAGTCTCTTATGGTTTGTCTATGTCCCTGGTCCCATCTTGTTTTATTTTTTTCCCTCCCTTCCCCCCACGACCCCCTGCTGTGCCTCTCAAATTTCTCACATCAGAGAAATCATATGATAATTGTCTTTCTCTGATTGACTTATTTTGCTTAGCTTAATACCCTCTAGTTCTATACATGTCATTGCAAATGGCAAGACTTCATGTCTTTTTGATTGCTGCATAGTATTCCATCGTGTGTGTGTGTATGTGTGTGTGTGTGTGTGTGTGTGTTTCGCATCTTCTTTATCCATTCTTCTGTTGATGGACATTTAGGCTCTTTCCATAGTGTGGCTATTGTGGACATCACTGCTATAAACATTCGGGTACACATGCCCCTTCGGATCACTACATTTGTATCTTTAGGGTAAATACCCAGTAGTGTGTTTTTAAAAGATGGTGGAGGTTGGGGCTGGCGGGGAGAAGTTGTCATTCTTGAGTAAGTAAAACACTAAACTCATATCATAAAAGTGTTAAATAATAGTAGTAACAATGGTTTAGGTTGACACAGCACGTTATAGCTTCCAAATTCCCTGAGGAGTAGGTAGAATCTTTATCCACATTTTACAGATAAGAAAACTGAAATTCAAAGAAGCATCTGACTTGTTCAAAGACACAAAACAAGAAGCACAAAGAGCAGAATCGGGTCTCCTGACTCCTAGCATAGTGCTTTTGCAGAGAGGGCAGCAGAGGCAGAAGCAAAGGGGCATGGGCTGGGAAGTAGGTCTTCAGCTCACCCAATGATGTCTGTCAATATGCCTTTGATCTACAGAAAAGATTTCATTGCAGATGAAGTACGTTGCACACGGTCACATCAAGCCCCTCATACACCCACCTCTAGACCTTTCAAGCCGATTACATCTGCAAAGCCCCTTCTCTGCAGAAGCAGGGGCACTAAGGGACCACTAGGCACCAGGTCTTCAGGACACAGTGGGGAGCAGGGGCACTGAGCCGAGCAAGGGAAAGGAGAGGAGCAGAGGGGAGGCATGCACCATGCACATTTCCCCAGGGTTGGAAGAGCCATGGGGCTTCCTCTCCGCCAGGTTCATTTACCTCGTGTGAATGCTCACAACCAAGCAATGTGTAAATATCGGTTAATTCCCCTACTAAAAAGGAGAAACTGAGACTCAGATCAAAGTGACCTGCCTGAAACTGTGTGAGCAATATGGAGCCCAGGCCTTGGGCTTTCCATACCAGGCCTCAGCCAGAAATATTTGTATCCCAAGAAACCAAGAGGATGCTCTATTCCATACCTCCTAGGCACAAGTCAAGTCTTGTACTAAAACTATAAAAGAAAGATGAAAGGAAAAAATGATAGTAAGTATGGGCTGAGCATGAACCTGCACCTGATTCATTTCTTCAGAGACAAACAGCCACAGAGGCCACTTGGTCACCTCTCAACATTCATTATCTCTGTAGTTGGAAACACACAGTTTCTTCCATCCACTGGGACCAGGGAGCTTGAGAACGAGCAGAGGATGAGCCTAACATGCATACCCCCCTTGCTTCCCATCTGTGGACAGTATCTCAGTGCTCCGTATACATACACCAAGCCGGCCTGTCCCCATCACTGTAGAAGCAGCACATATCAAGCTCTCCCAGGGTCCTGGGGCAGCCCCACTCTTAGCCTTAAGCTAACACGAGAAGCACTCAACACAGACCTCTCCACAAAGAAATCACCTTCACAAATGTTCCCCGAGAATCCTGCTTCCAAACAAAAATGAAGTTTGCACAAAAACAAACACATAAATATTTATGGCAAATATTTAACAACAACAAAAAAATACAAGCAATCCAGTATTCTCAACTAGTATGTAGAAAAACAGTCCTTATTACATTCTTACCAGAGAATACTACTCAGCAGGAAAAAGGAATGAACTAGAGAAATGTACAACCCAGATGAATTTCAGATGCATTACATTCAAAGAAGATACACTTTAAAAAAAAATTGTACAGAAATCTTCAGAGATGGATTGCATCTGGAAAAACAGAGGCTTAGAGAGATTAAACATTCTTTGGAGAGTCAGGGCTCAACCTCCAGGGGGCCCAGCTGGAGGGCTTACAGCAGACAAGAAGAGGCAATATGCAAAAATCAGGCAAAGATTCAGGGAGAACAAGGCCCTTTTGCCTTTTCCACCATGGGCAACAGAAGCAGGTGAATGAAGCAAGCAGAAGTTCACAACAGCTATGCAAGGAGGTTCTCTGCCCCATTAATACAATCCATACTGATCTAGCTGACAAGCTCAGAACTAGAACGCTGCCTTGATTACTAACTAACTTATCATGGTCAGTAACAAATACCAAGAAAATCTGCTGAGCAAATAGATTTCATTTTCCATCTCAGGGTGACTGAAGCTATTTTTATTCAGGGTCCTTTGAATTCAAAGGCAACCATAAAAAAATAGATGAAAAAAAAAGGCCCCCTTATTACAATTCTTTTTTTTTTAATGTAACAGAAATTATGAGAACTAATTCAACCATTTCAGCTCAAATGAGGCTAAACTGGACCTTGGCTACAGCCCCAGGTCCAAGACACCTGCTGTCCTTAATCTGTTTTTTAAAGATCTCCTTTAAAAAAGAAACTTTGTTCTTGGCACCATTAGTCGGTGCCAGTCTCTTGACCTGGCCGCAGCCCAGCTCTTTCCAAGCACTAGGCCATCAAACGGAAATTGGCACTAATCGTGTTTTTTTTCTGGGATGCAACCATAATCAGTCCAGCCCAGTTTACACCAAGCAAGCATCTTTCGTGGGTTGGTGCTGAGCTGGGGGCGCGGGACAGGGGGTAAGGTGAGAGAGGACTACAAATCCTCAAGAAACTTGCAGACATATTACCTCGTGCATGGAAGACCTTTCTCCAAAGAGAAAATGAGGGGAGAGAATATAAATCCAGAGCTAACATTCCACATTCAGGTCTAAATATTGGGTTTCGAACCAATGGTCCTCAAGCTTTACCACATTTCAGCCACACTCGGGGTGATGGTTAAAAATGCAGACCCTTGAGCTCTGCTCATGGAAGTTCTTCTGTATCTGTAAGTCCGGAGTGGACCTCAAGAGCCTACCCTTTTAACACGTCTCCTCCAGGTCTGGTAATTCCGACGCTAATGGCCCCAGACCACACATTGCAGCCTTCCACTGAGTGTTTCTGCCAGCAAGGGGACCGCTGCCAAGAAGGATCAGAAAAGGCCATGCAAAGAGCTGAGCATCCTCAGAGTAAGCTGGAAGTATCTCTCTTATAAAACAAAATTAAACAAAATGGAGGAACGGGCTGAAAGAAAACGAGTCAACACCCCCTTTTTTCTCATCTCCATTGATTCCAAACATCCAAATCTCTGGTCTCATCCCTTTGATGCAGATGTCCTGTGATATGGGAAAGGTCAGTGTCTGGGCCAGCAGCTAAGAAAATATTTGGACTAGGAACATGATGGCCAACAGGGAGGCCAAGCAGGAGCCCAGAGGGCAGGGCTGCGGTTAGCTGATGCCCATGGGTAGAGCGGCCCTGGGGTTTTGGCTGAGTGAGGGAAGTCCCCAGGAGGCCCATGTAACTGTGGGAACTGCCAAGGAAGTTCTCCACAGGCTCTGGGAGAGGCAAAGGAGGTTACAGGGACACCAGAAAGGCTCCTGAGGACACCAGCAGCCATCTTCTCATCTGGGCCAACTCAGTGGATCTCACAGCTCCCTCTGTCACCTAGAAGCTTCCTGACAACTGACTCGTGAGAACTGGCAGGAAAATGGCTCCTCTGGGAGAGTCGCCCTAACAGATTTCCCCACGAAGGGAAGCAGGGAGAAATTAAAGCAAAAATCCCTTGGACAGTTGAAATCCAAAGAAGAGGGACAACCTGGTCGTTTCCGTCCAGGCAAAGGAGGTTCAGGCACATGAGGTTTCACCTGTGAAGATTTCTGCAGCATTTTGGTTTCAGGCTATGGGAATTGCCAGTTAAAAATGAGTGATAATAACATGTATAATAATGCTTACCACGGTCTATCATGAAGTCAACCCCCATGCATCAGCGGGTTTCAGTCTGGCTGCATGATTATCGTATCAGACACATTTTCACTCTGGAAACAAAACAAAAGAGCAAGCAAAATACTGAGGTTTTGTTGGTTCAGGGAACTACCTAAAGCCTAGTTCCCTGTTTCCATCCTTTCTTCTCTCTGGTCTTTTTCCCAAATAGTAAATAGCATGCTCTTCCTCAAAAGCAAGCGCGAGAGACTATGGACTCTGAAAAACAATCTGAGGGTTTTGAAGGGGCGGGGGGTGGGAGGTTGGGGTACCAGGTGGTGGGTATTAGGGAGGGCACAGATTGCATGGAGCACTGGGTGTGGTGCAAAAATAATGAATACTGTTAGGCTGAAAATAAAAAAATAAATTAAAAATTAAAAAAAAAAAAAAAGCAAGCACGAGGCCACAGTCACTGCTGAATACAATCCTTCAGGGACTTCCACTGTTTTGGTGCCAAAGCAGGGGCCATGATATAGTCTACAAAACACCCCCCAGTACAGCCCCCATCACCCCTGCCCCCCGCTCTCAGCTCCCCCTCCACTAGCCTTCCTTCAGACTTTGCAATCTACCAGCTCCCTACCAGCCTTCAGGCACTTGAACTTGCTGCTCCTTCTCCCTGGAATACTCGCAAATATCCTTTCTTCTACTTCATGTACCAACTCCCATGTCCAGGTTTGACTTCCATGGCACCCTCTACCTGATCTGGTCCCTGTGGTCTGATCTCACAGCACCTTGTGCTTCTGTCTTGTCTTTCTTGCCCCATTTCATGAATTGCAAAAGGAGCTGTTTCAGATCTGCTTTCCCTGTTCCAGCTTGACTGCCATGAAGCCGGGGTCCTCATTGGTTTTGTTCACTATTATAGTCCTAGCTCAGTGCCTCGCAGATGATAGGCCCTCGAGAAGGAGGAACGAACGGAGGGGTGAATAAATGAATGGGAAAAACTATGGAAAGATAAACTTGAGTTTAGGAACCGCTCCAAAAGTATAGCCAAGACCAATCACCAAAACTTTTTGTCTCAAGAATCCATGTCACTCTGTCCTATTGGGACCTTGTTGAACCCTAGGGGGAGCTTCTAAGAGGCAGGAATTAATGAGTCCAAATCATGAAAACCAAAAGCACCTCACTTTCACGTGGAGAACCAGACTCCTAAAAATCTCATAACATGGATGTTTTCTGTAACTGAACAAAATAAATATATAAACATCTTGTCAAAATTATAAGAGAAGAAGATCTTGAAACATTCCTAATAACAAAGTGATAATAAAGAGAAAGTAATTTTCCATTCGAGATATGTAAAATCTCGCCGATAGGCTCTTTGGCATACAGCTGTTATCACTGGATTTTAATAAACATGAAAAAATGTATGAGAGTATTCTTAAATTCACTCCAGGCTTTTTCTCACAGTTTCCAACCCCCCCCCCATTTCCCATCTATACACCAAGGAGAGCTCCATGAATATAAAGTTAAGAATTGGCACAAGAGGGCGCCTGGGTGACTCAGTGGGTTAAGCCTCTGCCTTCAACTCAGGTCATGGTCTCAGGGTCCTGGGATGGAGGCCCATATCAGGCTCTCTGCTTGGTAGGGAGCCTGCTTCCTCCTCTCTCTCTGCCTGCCTCTCTGCCTACTTGTGATCTCTCTCTCTCTCTCTCTGTCAAATAAATAAATAAAATCTTTAAAAAAAAAAAAAAAAAAAAACAATTGGTACAAGACTGAGATAAGGAAGGGTCAAGAGAAGACCAGACAGCACTTAGGCTAGTTCAGTCATTATTTTTAAACAAGTTTCCTGAGGCACTTTACTTAAAATTCACAATTTTAAATGTATTGTTTAAGGAGGTTGGATGGTTGCCAACCCTCTCTGTCACCCCAGGCCCTAGGTAACCACTGATCTGCTTTTCATTGCTATAATTTTGCCCTTGATAGATATTCATATAAAATATGTAGTCTTTTTTTTTCCTGGATTTTTTCACTTACAATTATACTTCTAAGAAATGTTTATGCTGTGGAATATATAAGTAGTTTGTTCTATTTTAATGCTAAATAGTATTTTACTATGTGGATATAGCACAATCTATCTATCTGTTCACCCACTGATGTATATGTTGGTTTGTTAGCTTTTTTGTGATGATGAATAAAGCTTCTCTGAGCATCTGAGTAAGTTTTCGTGTGAACATATGTTGTTATTTCTTGGGTAAATGCAGAGGCATGAGATTGTCAGATCATATGATAAATGGATATGTTTAACTATATAAAAAGCTACCCAATCCTTTCCCAAGGTGGCTGTATCATTTTGTAAAAGCATCAATATATGAAAGTTCCATTTTCTTCAAAGGACAGCCAACATATGGTGTTGTCAGTCTTTTAAAATGGTAGCCTTCCTGGAGAGTGTGGCTTCCTGGAGAATGCAGAGGAATGCTTCATCATGGATGTATCTTGCCTTTCCCCAATAAATAATAGTGTTGAACAACTTTCCATGTACTTACTGGACTTTCATATATAGTCTTTGGAGGAAATGTCTATTCACATATTTCTTCCGTTAGAATAAAGCTTTTTTATTCTTTTTATTATTGAGTTGTAAAAGTTCTTTATATATTCCAGAGGTATGTTTGGCACACGCTTCCTCTCAGTCTGTGGCTTGAATTTTCATTTTTTAAGAGTTTTCTAAAAAGTCGCTGAGTTTTTAGTTTTGATGATATCAAATTTATCACTACAACTCATGCTTTTTATAGCACATGTAGGAAATCTTTGCCTAATCTAAAGCAATGAAGACTTTCTTCTTAAAATTTTCTGATTTTTAACTTTCACTGTTTTATTTATAATGTAGTTTGTCTTCAAGTTTGTATATGATGGAGATAAAGGCAGATAGCCAATTATGTCTGCACCATTTGTTACAAGACTGTTCTTCCCTTATTGGATATATTTTGGCACCCTCTGGTTTATTATTGGGGGTCAATTACTGGGCTCTCCTCTGTTTGGTTGATTTGTATATCTACCTATCTGCTAATTTTCCACTAACTTGATTACTGTAGCTTAATGTAAATCCTACAATCTGGTAATGTGCATCTTGCAACTTTGTTATTTTTAAAATTATTTGGTCTATTCTACATTCTTTGAGTTTCCATTTATTTTAAAGTCAGCTCATTCATTTCTACATTTTAAAAATCCTGCTGAAATTTGGATCGTGACTATGTTGAGTCTATAAATCAATTTAGTAAAGATGACATCTTAACAATATTGCCATTTCTGGTGCATAAATATGGTACATCTCTGTTTCTTTATGTCATCTTTAATTTTTGTCAGTAATAGTTTATAGTTGTAAGCAAACAGCTTTTATGCCTTTTAAAAAAAATTTTCTGTAAGTATCTCAGGTTTCTGATGATTTGCAAATTTTGCCATTTTTAAATTTTAATATCCAGTTGTTCATTGTTAGAATATATAAATAGAGGTGATTTTTTAATGTTGACTTTGTATCTGTGACTTTCCTAAACTCACTTACTAGTTCTGGTAGTGTTTTTTTTTTTCTTTTCTTTCTTTTTTTTTTTTTTTTTTTTTTGATAGACTCCTTTGATTTTTCTTTTTTTTTTAAGATTTTATTTATTTATTTGATAGAGAGAGATCACAATTAGGCAGAGAGCCAGGCGGCGGGGGGGAGGGGGGGTGTGGAAGCAGGCTCCCCACTGAGCAGAGAGCCCAATGCGGGTCTCGATCCCAGGACCCTGGGATCACGACCTGAGCCAAAGGCAGAGGTTTTAACTCACTGAACCACCCAGGCGCCCCCTCCTTTGATTTTCTACACAGACAACTATGAAGGGAAAAAGTAGTTTTACTTCTTCCTTTCCAGTATACATGACTTCAGTCTTCTGTCTTGACTTTTGTTATGAGTAGGACCTCTAGCATGATGCTGTGTGATGGCACAGACTGGACATCCTCTATCATACTTCAGTAGTGAGGGTAAAATAGCCCTAAAGACTGCTCCGATCTACCTTAAGAAAACTTAAAAGCAAACCTTGTAAACATCAAACTGATCCACAGGTAACTTACCAAATAAGTTACCAAATTACTAGAATAAATTCCAACACTCAATAGCTTTTAATCTAGGGCTGACATGCTATCTCCCAGACATTCCTTTATGTGGCAAGCATGTATGGTTGGACGGCTTACGTAAGGTGTGAACTACTGTTTGTCCCTACCATGCTCCACCCCACATTTTGAGCCAGTCCTTAAGTCCTTTTCCATTTCGTTCTGGAAGGTTCTTTGGTTTTATTTTTGTTTTCCTGAGAAGAGGGGATACGATGCTGGAAGTCAATTGCTCCTATCTTTTGTAAAATCCACTGAAAAGAGTGGGTTCTATCGTTTGTAAAATCTATGGAAGACTGAGAAGTGGGCAGAGGACAGGGTTCCCAAGAGCAGCAGGGCCCATCATGCTGCTCCCCTGTGGGTTTGGCAAGCCCTCGGAGGGTCACATAGCTGACCTGTCCACGGACACTGGCCCCAGGAGCCCAGGTTGTCAGCATTAGCACAGGATCCTGTGCCTGGACCTGGCCTGGAAGCTGAAAGCTTTGGGCATCCGGGAACCAGGCAACCTAGGGCAATAAGGGAATCAACCATGAACTGACTGTGGTTGGAGGCTCCTCCCTTATCTTCTAGATTCTTATACGTCCCCAAAAAGGGTCAGGAATTGAAATAACGAATAAGGGTCGAATGCCAGCTTGGGTGGAGGGGAGAATTCCGTGGAAGATTTGCTGTGAAGCTGCTTTAGAGGAAAAAGTCTTAAATGCCATAGTTTCAGACATCTCATTTCATGACCTGTGATATGTACCCAACACATAGGTCTTAAAGACCTGCGAGTGAACATGTTGGGCTCAAAATCAATTTTTCCATTGTACAGAGCTAGGCTGTAGTACTTTCTCAGACATTCACTAGCCTTATGCAGGGACAGTATTTTGGTATGAATGTATACATGTGCTCTTGACCTAATGTAGGCATCCAGAGATTGACTGCGCATTACGTACAGCCAGTGCGGATAACTCCCATGAACAATACCTGAAAGGTTTCCTTTGGAGCTTTATAGGAAAAAATAAGAATTTGTTGTAAAGAACTGTGCCCACACATCTAGAAGCATCACATGCCTTTGATGGCTTTCAGTGAAGGTCCTCTTCTGTACTAGCGGGGCTGGTGGGTCTAGAACCCTCCTCTTCGAGCAAGCATTAGGATACCTTCTGTGCTGGGCTGTCTGAAAAGCTACTATACAGTATCCAGAGGCCATTCCTTCTGAGGGATATTTCCTGTCCTCTCAAACCTCTTCCTCCAGACCTGGCTTAGTTGGGATACCTTGGATGGAAAGATACTCTTCTTGCTTCTCTAGTATATTAGGATTCTTTTGGTCACAGGTGACATAAATTCCATAAATTCCATAATTAGCAAAAGGGGGATTGGTGGTCTCGAGGAGTCCAAGGACAGAGTGAACTAGAAGAGGGAAGGACAGGGATGTCACCAGAACCTAAGGCAGTCCAAACTTGGGCTCAGAATCCCCATGACACCTCTCCATTCTGTTCTCTCTGTGCCACCTCGTTCTCTGTCCCTCAGACCAGACCAGCTGCTTGCACATGATGGAACACAAGGCAGCTAACAGCATCCAGACCTTTTACCATATCATTTCAGCTACCAGAGTACTTCTTTGTTGATCTTTCAGGTCTAAACAAAAATTGCAAGGAAGTACGTTTTGGCTCAACTTGGGTCATGTCTGCCAATGAATGGATCAATGAACTTGGATGCAGCCAGCCCAGAAGATGTCAAGTCCTATGAGGATGATGTAGGTTTGATGGCAGAATGCTGGGGTGTACAGGGGTGAGAGGAGCAGGAGTCAGAGGAAGTGAGCTCCAAGAGCACTGGCAGGTGAAACCACAGTGTCTCCTCATAGGGCCCCTGCAATAACATCCTGGGTCCATGTTAAGTAAATAGCAAATCCATGCAGTGCCCAAGGCTAAATTACCCACAAACACACACCGACATACTGGAACAAAGGTGGCAAATTGCATCAAGTCACAAGTTCCTAAAACTTCAAGCCATTTCCTTAAGACCAATCAGGCCAGAAGCCAACATTATTCAGGAACCTTCTAAGGAGACACAGGCCTCAGTTTCCATTTCTGCCACATAAGGGAATTGACCTCAGAAGTCCCTTCACCTCTAGCCTCCTATCGCTGTCACAAAATCTCACCCTTGGGGAAGTAGGCCAGATCCAGATTACCATTCTCATTCCAAAAGGGACACCTTCTGAAATCTGACATTGGGGCATGTGTAGAGGAATGACACATTTCTGAAGACTTCTTCCATCTGGCAATCACCTAATGGGGGAAAACAAACCTCTTGTAATTAAACAGCTCTTTAGCAAATTCATTTATATATGATTTGAATTTGTTGATAAAAACAGATGAACTCTCTCTCTCTTCTGGGATCACAGCATCTCGCTGCTATCAGAACACCAAAGGAGGACAAAAGGAAAGGAATGGGATTCCTACAATTCTATTCACATTTAGTGAACCCCAAGAATACAGAAGTGAGGGCATCAAGACGAGGTGGACAAAGTGAGTGAGCAGTTCAAAGGTCAGACACGGAAGACTCAAGTCCACCTTCTCAAAGTCACAAAGTAGACCGGAAGCCGGCCATCACTCACTAGCTAATCTCTTGATAATCATGCTATTCTCGTTTATACCAGTCACTCTGGCATTGAGATTATAGTAGGTAACTCTGGTTTTGTTACAGAATTTCTTTTCAAAATGATACAAATCATTGGAATAACCAGAACCATTTGAACTGAATCTCAAGTTCAAAGGTCAAGTTCAAACTTAGGCCACCCGTGATCTTCTAGAAGTCTGAATGCTCTAGCTTTCATGACACCAGTTAGCATTCACTGAGCTCATATCCTGTGCCAGATGCAATGATATATGCTTTACAGACTCAAGCGCTCTGTATTCTTCTCAACAACCCAGTGAGAAGCGTCACTATTACAAATATCATGAAGCCGTACGGTGGCATCAGACCTTCTAGCCCCCCACTACCGTCGAGCCCTGCAACATTAGATAAATTAGTCAGCTGCTTTGTGCCTTGGTTTTCCCTTTGACAAAATGGGGGTGGACACAATAACACCTACTTCTAGGGTTGTTGGGAGAATTATTAAGTTAATAAATATAAAGAGTTTCAAGCACAGTCTGACACTTGGTAAACTGCCTCATAAATGTGAGCCACTGTTAGTAGCTCCTTGTGATAGATCAGGCACAAGAAAGGCTAAAGAATTTGCCCAAGGTCACTGAGCCAGTAAACTGCAGAGCAGGGACTCAAATTCACCCATGCTCCACAGTCTCTTGGCCATGCTTAATGTAAATGGACACTACACAAAAGCTACAGTTGTTATTACTATTTTTTCTAGCATTCAGGGCAACCTTGGAAATACATGTGCTTTTGTGGGGGCTCCACTATTTTATCGGTAGGCCAGTTTTTTTCTTCATTAATGATTAACATGGCTGGGAATTCTTTCCAAGTGGTCTGGAATGGATATTCCCGTGTGAATTATGGAGACGTGTTTCTCTAGGAAGCTAGATACTGGGCATAGATGTCTGGCATTCTTAACGGATCACTGAAGAAAAGCAGCTTCTCTGGGTTCAATTCCGTTTATGTCTGAGTGGATAAATTCAGAATCTGAGATGCTATTAAAAGGGAAGAAAAGGATGTTCAACTCAGAGAAGAACTGAGGAAAAATAAATGTTCTGTCGAGCAAGTGATTGAAATCAGTGCAAAGTATAAGACAGCAAAATAAAGGAAGGCTACTGCTTCCTCCAGCTCCAAATAATAATAATAATAATAATAATAATAATAATGGGAAATTGATAGAGCCAATGGAAAAAAAGCAAATTTTCCGGAGAGATGGGAAGAGCTGGGTCAGTCCTGGTTTTGCTGAATCTTAAATGAAGCAAATAAACAACACACACACAAATTATATTCTCCTCCCAGGGAATTTTTCCTCTGTATCTCTATTTCCTGGCAAGTGAAACAAGAGGCAAGAATCTGAAATGCCCTCTAGGGGATAGCTCCGCCTCATTTTTTTAAAGAAATTCACAGAAGGCGTCTGTGTAAAGTTGTTCTGTAACACAACTATCTGGCCTGAGACTGAGGTTGCAAAGACATCTGCGTGGCTAACTTGTCACTGTCGTCCCCTTTGTGTGAGTTAATCTCAGGTCTCATTAGGCGCTTCCTACCGCTGCCACTCAGAGTACGAATCCACACAGCAGGGCTGGGCTCCAGGAAAAAAGCCACAGGTGGCTAGATGACAGTCCTTGCGAACTTACAGGCCTTTCCCCCAAAACATGGGGTTGCCTCCGTCCCAAAGCACTTTCTTATTAACCCCACCTCACCCCCATCCACATCACACACTGAGGTCCGGACTCTCCTCCTACCTCCCTCAGCCCATACACACTGAGGTTGATGGAAAACCAAAGATCTTTACGGTGTCTCTAGCTAACTAAAGGAGACCTCTCAAGTCTTCTTGAGCCACCGCTGTTATAGCTCCCTCTTGCCACCAGGTGTCACTGTTGGAAATCAGACCCCTGCAGTCTGGTGCTGGCGGAAGACCTCTAAGATTCCTCCCTGGGGTAGACATTCCCACACAGGTGGCTGTGGTTCTTTGAGGGAGGAGAAAGCCCTCCCTCGCTGCTGAACCTGGCCGAGGTTCTCCTGCTTGGACTCCCAGGCTTTCAGCTCTTACTGTCAGCTCTGCCAATTCCGACAGAGAGAATGGAGCAGCCCAAATTGGAGTCAGGACTGAGCCAAAGCAATTAAAACAATTACCTTGGACCCAGTTTGGGGCACAGCACAGTGACCTGGTGAAAGTCATGAACACGGCGGCGGGGGGGCCGGGGGGATTAGGAGGCACCATTAGGGACAAATGCTGCAGTCTACGCCAGCATGAGAACAAACCATCCCACATCATGCAAGACCATGTAGAAGAGGGAATTCTAGATATCCACATGGGATGCCTTATATTTAGTCAATCCAGCCCTGAGTATTAATATTAACTTGCATGAGACTTTAAATGCTAAAAATAAAACATTCATAACTTTTTCCATTTATGTATCCTACTTACTTCTAAAAATGGTTTGAAGACATCCATTTTAAAAAAACCCTTGAACACAATAAAATTAAAATAAGAACTAAGTAATAATGGCAAGTAAGGGAATAACTACTTTAGAAATCCTAGAGTGTGGAAGGTCTTGCAATTGAGCTCCAAATTAGCCCTGAGCTTCCTGGAAGCCAAGGCAAAGAGGGAAACCAAATGGTTTACATATTTCTTATAGCCTCATAAAAGGACATATCCCAATTCACCATGACAAACATTTCTCTACCTCTAAGAGCTGCGAATGTGAATCTGATAATAACAGTTTGTTTCATTAAAAATAAATATTTGAAAACTATCATTTTTTAAAAAGATTATATTTAGGTATTTGAGAGAGAGGGAGTGCACATGAGTTGGGAGGTAGAGTTCAGAGGGAGAGGGAGAAGCAGGTTCCCAGCTAAGCAGAGAGCTGGACATGGGGCTTGATCCCAGCACCCTGAGATCATGACCTGAGCTGAAGGCAGATGCTTAACTGACTGAGTCACCTAAGAGTCTATGAAATATTTTAAAAAGAGATAGAATGTGAGGTTTTAGACGGGATTACCATATTAGTTGTTAGTGAAACCAGCACACTTTTAACCGTGAAACAGTGCACGATAGACAATGATGTTGGGATAATTACATTTGTTAGAACTGTTCTGTGAAAATTGAGGTATATGCTCATCTCACTCTACAACATGTGATAGTACATTAATTCTGGGTTAATGCAATTGGGTTTAGCACAATGTGCTATTTCTTTTCAAGAAACGCTCTTAAAAATTAGGTGCAACCCCCTGGATCACATACTATATGCCCCATAACCTACTACGCAATTATCTCAGATGACAGGGAAGTTTATTTGCCCCTAAATTATCATATTAAGACTATGGACATTTATCCAGCATTATGACCAATTCAGGTGACTCTAGATATTTATCCAAGAACCTATAAATATCTCTATTTCGATTTAAAGTAGGAAAAGGCCGGGCCTTTCTCAATTGCTATTTCCTCCCACAAAATATAGACTGACTTTTCTCCATATTTAATGTCCAACATTAAGACAACCGTCTCCAGTTTGTCAGTATGAAGAGCCTGTTAATAAAAGCATTTCTGAAAGTCGCATTACTGTTCACTCTGGAAAAGTAGCGACTGTCTCAAGATTTATGAATTACATTAAAAATCCTGCCCCATCACAGCATGAAAACCTCCTCAGATAAATTAAGTTGTATCTAAATAAGCTATATAAATTAAATATTGTAATAATAACAGATAACATTTACTGGACACTTAGTATGTTCTAGGCACAGTGCTAAATAATTTACTGTTTTCTCATTTAACTTCACTGTAATCCTAAAGGGTATTATTATCCCCATTTTGCAGACAAGGACATGAGGGATCAGAGAAGCTAAATGACTCATCTATCATTGTGTGGATGGTCCATGGCAAGGTTAGGATTCAAACTCAAACCGTTTTGAGTCCAAAACTTAAAGTCTTAACCACAGTGTTAGTTTCCCCATCACCTTCCATCCCTTCTGATTCAGAAGGAAATGCTTTAGGAAAAGTGTTCAAGGAAAAAGCCTTAATAAAGGGAAAATAATACAGCCACTTGACTATTTTCCTCTCTCATCCTGAAAGAACACCCAGAGAAGAGGTTCTCAAAGGCCAACCCAAGAGGAAACCTCAGCATCACCCAGCATGAGGAACTCTTGGCAAGTCTGTTCCAAGAAACAGGGGTACTTTCCAAGTTTGAACCTAGGACCTGATGCTTAGAAATATTATTTATGAGTCAGACCAAAGAAATGCTGTGGAAAAGTAATGTGGTTAGCGGGTTGAATCATAGAATACTGGAAAGTTTGAATTCTTGGGGAGAAGTTTGTTGGGTAATGACAGTTTACATAAAACAAGAGAAGTCTGGAGATGAAAAGGGTTGTGCGATAAGTTTGAGTGGCTAACTACAGAAGTCCACCATTATCTCCTCTGTTGGTTATTAAATATTGCAGCTTGCTCTTTATTTCTAATGAATGGGACTTCCAGATTTGAAAGTCTGCAGCCTCAAAAATCCACCAACCTCTCTTGATCCCATTTATCTCAAATAGATGGCCCCAGAGGAGGAAGAGGCTGGAAATGATTTGTTGAGAACGCTTTGAGATCAAGTCTGGTTTATCTGTTGCCATGAGAAGTTAATCCAAAATGGTACCAAGACGGCAGATTCTGCCGTATTGTTGACGCAGATGTTACCAGAGCTTTTCCAAGTCCAGACTTGAAGATCATGCTTTAGAAGAGATGAAGGAACCTGCTCTTGTGTTCTTCTGACGATGTCAATAAAAACCTGATCCTTCACCAAGATGCCACTTACAGGGAACTCAGAGTCATTTCTATCCTCAGAATAAGAGGGCGGCAAGGGTGCTGCCAACTTACTCAGTTTTGAGCTGGCAGAGGGTGTAGAAAGAGAGAGTGCTGTGCCCATGTGCATAACTAATTTAAGACCCATGGATCTCTACTTCCAATCCTTTCTTCCATTCTCCAGGGGAGGTAAACAAAGGGAAAAGTAATAAGTATGTATCTACAGCTGGTCTCCTGGAGAGCAGGGGACAGAAACCCTGCTTAAGCGAGATTAGGAAAGAGGAGAAGAGGACGAACTTGCTCATGTAATCCAAACTGCGGAGAACAGATACAGAGTGGCTTCAACAAACAGAGCCCTCCAGCTCATGCTTCTGCTTCTCTCCAGAAGTCAGTTCTATCCTTGTCTACTGCACACCAATTCCTCCCATAAGGCTGCTGGAACAATAGCTGCCAGTGAATCTGGGCCCCCAATGTTTCCAGCTTCAGAAATGTGGTAGATTATTTACAAATTTAGTGCATGATTCCTTCCATCCATATACACAAGACACTCTGCAATACGATTTTGTTGTTCCTCTCAATAATAGGTTGTGGAGAAAGATGAATCCTCTTACACTGTTGGTGGGAATGCAAGTTGGTGCAGCTGCTTTGGAAAACAGTATGGAGGTTCCTCAAAAAGTTAAAAATAGAGCTACCCTACAACCCAGCAATCACACTACTGGGTATTTACCACAAAGATACAGATTTAGTGAAAAGAAAATATGCACCCCAATGTTCATAGCAGCAATATGTTCATTCCACAATATCTAAAATGTGGAAAAAGCCAAGATGCACTTCAACAGATGAATGGATAAAGAAGATGTGGTCCAGGAGCACCTGGGTGGCTTAGTGGGTTAAGGCCTCTACCTTCGGCTCAGATCATGGTCCCAGGGTTTTGGGATCAAGTCCTGCATCGGACTCTCTGCTCGGCGGGGAGCCTGCTTCCTCCTCTCTCTCTGCCTGCTTCTGCCTACTTGTGATCTCTGTCTGTCAAATAAATTAAAAAAAAAAAAAAAGATAGGGTACATACATACAATGGAATATTACTCAGCCATCAGAAAGGAAGAATAACCAACTTTTGCATCAACATGGATGGAACTGGGGGAGATTATGCTGAGTGAAATAAGTCAAGCAGAGAAAGTCAATTATCATATGGTTTCACTTACTTGTAGAACATAAGGAATAGCATGGAGGACATTAGGAAAAGGAACGGAAAAATGAAGGGGTGGAATCAAATGAAGGAAAGAACCATGAGAGACTGGTCTCAGATGCATTCCCTCATGTTGCCACAGTCAGTCAATGGTTTGAGTGGGGCTGGAGGGTTTTTGATGGCTTCCCTACATACTTGGGTGCTTGGTGTTGGCCAAGGACTCCAGGAAACAAGCTGAGAGTTTTAGAGGGGAGGGAGGTGGGGGGATGGGTGAGCCCAGTGATGGGTATTAAGGAGGGCATGTAGTGCATGGAGCATTGGGTTTTGTATGCAAACAATGAACCATGGAACACTACATCAAAAAGTACTAACGACTTACTGTATGGTGACTAACAACATTAAAAAAAAAAAAAATTGTTCTATGTCCAACCCGTGATGTCAAGAGGGCTTCAGCTGCCATTTCTGCCCTCAAGGAGTGCTGCCACTGCCATGATGGGAAATCTGGATGGACTTACATGGAGAGAGAGGCCCAGACAATGGCCAACACCAAGCACCCAAGTATGTAGGGAAGCCATCATAGATCCTCCAGCCCCACTCAAACCATTGACTTACTGCGGCAACATGAGGGAATGCATCTGAGACCAGCACAGGAACCACTGAGTTAACCCCAGAAAATAGTGAAAATAATGTCATTGTTATGTCAGATCACTAAGTTTTGGGGTGATTTGCTATGAGGCAATAGGTATAGGTGAAATAGCTATCTTTAAACTATTCACTGTGCCCAAAGAGGCAGGATTACCTTCCAATATGTCAGAACCCCCTGGAACACATGTCAGAGTGAGAGACAGGGAAAAGTGACTCCTCCAAAGGAAGGGTAATGCTAATCCCAAAGTAGAAAAGTGGGTTTGGGAAGACAAATGAACCCCCATGACCATGTTGGAGAACTTTACACTTAGTAAAATATCTTGGTTGACTGTTCACCATTACCCAATGATGCGACAAGATCAAATGTTATTCTAACTTTACCAATGAAGGAACTAAGACTCAGAAGTCTCAAGTCTTTCTCAAGGTCATGAAGCTATTACGTAGCAGAGTCAGAACTCAAGTCCAGCAGCCCTGATTATGGTTGGTGCTCCTCCTCCTAAAGAGATAGGCATGAGGGCTATTTATTCATGGAAGTAGTTGGCAATAAGAAGCAGTTATTCAGTCTAATAGCCAATAACCAATGCTTGTGGCCAGCATCATGTCTTCCTCCTAGGACATCCATGACAATGGATGGGATTTATTGGCCCATATTAATAGATCCATCACCAGTAGTCCATTCTGAGGACTAAGCAAACAGCAGGAAGGCAGAATAATAAATCACAGAAATAGGGAGTTCCATTAGATTGAGGTACAAAACTGCTGCTGCATGTAAAAGAAAAATTATTTCAATTTAGACTGAAAATCAAAGCCCCTTCCGTGGAAGCCACAGAGGAAAAATCCATTCTGTGATATCACCTGGTGCCCCAAGAAGACCAGAGGCAGAGTGAACACCCACGTGGCCCATATTTCACTGCAACAAGCTCCTTCCATTTTGTTCCTCCTAGAACACTAGGCTTTGAGAGTTTGGACTTCCAAATACACTGCAGTGATTAATTAACAACTTATTTCCTGGTTTTTTTCCTGTATCAAAGACATGTCTAACTGCAAATTAAACAACCTAATCACCGTGAGATAAAGTGTTACCACACTGAGCTGCTATAATTTCAGACAAAAGCAAAGAAAATTTTCAGTTTGCATATCCACAGATTTCACAGGCTCTTTCTGTTAAACTTCTTCTAAATATTGAAGAGAGTTTAAGCACTCTCATTAATACCTTGTAAATCTACAAGGGCCCAAGCTACTAAAAAGAAATAAGAAAAGTAGTAAAAAAAAGAATAGTCAACACTTTTTGATTGTCAAAAATCATAAATATTCAAAGAATTTATATATTTACAATTATACATATACACACACATATGTATGTAAATGTGTAGAGTCAAAGTTTTACTTAATACTTCCTTTATTGCTCCAAAACTGTGAAAGAGAAGATTATAGAATTTTTTTCAGCTATCAATTAGCAAAAGTTCATTTGAGCTCCTATTATATTTAAACCAGACCCTAAAAATTATAGTAATAATGTTTTACAAACCCTTACCCAATGTAAAATTTAGGCCTTAGAATCAGGCAGGCAAAGTCCAAAAGGTCAGAGAGGCAGTGAGAATATGGTAACAAGCAAATGTCACGAAGTAAAATCCTAGATAAGAGATTTTTTTTATTGTATTATGTTAGTCGCCGTACAGTAACTAATTAGTTTTTGATGTCGTGTTCCGTGATTCATTGTTTGCGTATAACACCCAGTGCTCCATGCAATCCGTACCCATCACTAGGCTCACCCATTCCCTCATGCCCTCCCTTCTAAAACTCTCCATTTGTTTCCCAGAGTCCATAGTCTCTCATGGTTCATCTCCCACTCTGATTTCTCTCCCTTCATTTTTCCCTTCTCCAAATGTCCTCCATGCTATTCCTTATGTTCCACAAATAAGTTAAATCATATGATGATTGACTTTCTCTGTTTGACTTATTTCACCCAGCATAATCTCTTTCAGTTCCATTCAAGTTGATGCAAAAGTTGAGTATTCATCCTTTCTGAGGGTGGGGTAATATTCCATTGTGTATATGGACCATATCTTCTTCATCCATTCCTCTGTTGAAGGTCATCTCAGCTCCTTCCACATTTTGGCTATTGTGAATATTGCTACTATGAACTTTGGGGTACAGATGGACCTTCTTTTCATTACATCTGTATCTTTGGGGTAAATACCAAGTAGTGCGATTGCTGGGCATTGGGTAGCTCTATTTTTAATTTTTCGAGGAACATCCATACTGTTTTCCAAAGTGGCTGCACCAGTTTGCATTCCCACCAACAGTGTAAGAGGGTTCCCCTTTTTTACTACTTCTCCAACATTTATTGTTTCTTGCCTTGTCAATTTTTGCCATTTTAACTGGTGTAAGATGGTATCTCAATGTGGTTTTTATTTGAATTTCCCAGATGGTTAATGATGATGAACACTTCTTCATGTGTCTGTTAGCCATTTGTATGTCTTATTTGGAGAAGTGTCTGCTCATGTCTTCTGCCATTTTTTGACCCGATTATCTCTTTTTTGGGTGTTGAGTTTGAGAAGTTCTTTAGAGATCTTGGATATCAACTCTTTGTCGGTAGTTCATTTGAAAATATTAGAAGATTGTAGGATTATTCTTTATTAAAAGAGGTACTCTACCTAGTTTACAAGAGAATTTGAGGTAGTTTTAAATAAAATAGTTATAAAATAGTAAATAGAAAATTAAATTAAGAACATTAAGCACATATTTTAAAATTGGAAGGGGTGAAGAAATAAACACCAAGGCTAATATAATCACCTGGATCAAATAATAAATCTCTGAGCTTCCAGATAACCAAGGCAAAAGGTAAGAATAGGAAGTAGGGGCGCCTGGTGGCTCAGTGGATTAAAGCCTCCCAGGGTCCTGGGCTCGAGCCCCACATCGGGCTCTCTGCTCAGCAGGAAGCCTGCTTCCCCTTCTCTCTCTCTCTGCCTGTCTCTCTGCCTACTTGCAATCTCTATCAAATAAATAAATAAAATCTTAAAAAAAAAGAATAGAAAGTATATTTCTAAGGAATAAACCATGTCACTGATATAGGGGAAAAAAATATCTGTACCAAAAAGAGAGCCTTTTGTATAAATATCAATGTATATCTAGGGTAAGTTAATGACAGCCTTAAAAAAAAATAAGAGTATTGCAAACATATTACAGAAAACCTGGAAAAGATGAAAAGAAAAAGAAGAGTAAAAAGTAGAAAAAAAAAATTTGCCTATAACCCATTAGCTAACCACAGAGCTACTAGTTTATACTTTGAAAGTGCCTGAGTATCTCAGTTGGGAACATCTGCCTCTTGATCTTAGTTCAGGTCTTGATCTTGGGGTCATGAGTTTGAGCCCTGTGTTGTAAGATCCATGTTGGGCATGGATCTTACATCAAAAATAAATAAATAAAAAATTATCTTATACTTTGGCAGTTTTCTTCAGCCTTTTTCCTACACTTCAAGTGTTTTTAAGCTCAATTTCAATCCACATGCTTATGCAGCAATATATTCTATTTTTTATATTATAATCATTGTTTTATCTTATTACCTAATAATGTGATCAACAATGATTACAAAGTCCGTTGTATAAATGTTCCATATATTACTCAGATATTGCCCAATTATTGGACATTTTACCATTTCCTCACTGTTTTAAAGATTATATTTATTTATTTGTGAAAGAGAGAGAGAGCACACAAGCAGAGGGAGCAGCAGGCAGAGGGAGAAGTAGGCCCCAAGCTTGAGCAAGGAACCCGATGCTGGACTCAATTCTAGGATCCTGGGATCATGACCTGAACTGAAGGCAGAAGCTTAATCGATTGAGCCACCCAGGCACTCGAATTCCTCACTATTTTAAATAAAACAGAGGAACTTTGTGCATAAAGCTCTTTCTAGTTTATGTAATAATCTTTAGGATATGTTCCTAAGAGTGGTATAACTATACATAAACCTATACATGAGCATTTTAATTTCTTGTCTCAACAGGGATACATGTTTAGTATGGCTAACTTGGGAAGTTTAAAGACGTGCACAGAAGGAGAAGGAACAGCTGTACTCAGAAACACCAGCTCTTCACTGCTTATCATGTGTCTTGTAGGACACTTCTGTGTAGTTGGGGATCACAGCATCTCAGAAATGTCCTATCCTACGATATTCACTAACTGTGCCGTAACCCTCTTCCTGTCATTATAAACTGTTCTCAAATAATAGCATCACCACATTCTTTCATATGGGTCATCACTGTGTACAGCACGGAAACATCTTCCAGTCAAACCTCAGAAGGATCAAAACCAAAACTTGCAATGATTTTTTATAAGACACTGCAAATTGGAAGAAAGGTACCAAAGGTGGCCCAGAGACAAGCATTTAGTTTTAGTTTTTTTTTGTTTTGGTTTGGTTTGGATTTTTGGCTTGTACAATGTTTGACTTTGAGGTTGCCTTTTTATTTTTTTTTAATTTCTGAATTGCCAAAATTTAAAATGTGAGAGATTTCACTGAAAATCTAGACTTCTGAGGGAAGCATGGGTGGTGCATCTGGTTAAGTGTCTGACTCTTGGTTTTGGCTCAGAACATGATCTTAGGGTGGTGAGATCGAGCCCCATGTCAGGCTCTGTGTTCAGTGCAGAGTCTGCTTGAGATTCTCTCTCCCTCTCCCTTCCCCGCCCCTCCCACTCATTTCCTGTCTCTCTCTCTCTCTCTCTCTCTCTGGCAAATGAATAAATCTTAAAATCTAGACTTCTGGATCTGAGGGTGATCTGGCTGCTGTCTGTCACCCCACTGATCACCAGGCTTGACTCAGCTGGTCTGGCTGTCCAGACTGGTGTCCCCTCCTCCCTCGATGATCTGTGAGCATCCCTCCCGAAGCTGCATGCTCCATCAATGAGGATGACCTTTCTCGATAGAAGAGGACCATTTTGGGGTCAAGGGTATACAAATAGCTACACTCCCCTGCTGAAACTTACAAACAAGCTCTTTAGGCCCATTTGTAGGAGTACATAGGGTAGTCAAGCTTCCAAGACTCCAGACCTTCCTTTAAAAAAAGGAAGTTATTTATTTTTAACTAAATAAAATCTTGACTTCCTACTTTCCCTTATATAAGCAGAAGTTCTGAGCCTACATCTCATTTGACAGTAATTGGGCCAAGGTTGAGGAGAAGGTGGTGGCTTTCAGTGGGCCTAGAGGATTAGGTCACCTATGTCCTAAGTCGGTCACCTAAGTCACCCCTAAGTGACTGGGTCCCAGGGCTATTTGAGTAAGTTTTTGATTATATGTTTGTCTGGGTGGAAAGTGAGGCACTGTCTAGCTACACTCACAAAAAGTTGTATTTGGGGCCTGGAAGGCAAATTTTTTTAAGTTTAGAATCAGGATGACAGATGAACAATCTGGCTTCTATTCCAGATTCTGTCAACCATTTGCTGGGTGACCTTAAGCCACAGTGTGTCCCTGAATCTGCTTTTTGTATTGATAGAAGATTAGACAGAATTTATGGTCCCCATTGCCCATCCTGGATATAAATACATTAATTGGTCAATGAAGATAAAATTTAAAAATAAAATAAGTTCCATGGTCAGTCACCTCTGAGGCAAATTTCTGACAGTGCCATGCTAGGCCAGTAAAGCCTGGGAGCAAGCCGGTCTTCCATGGGCAGTCATTTCCTACAGACCCAGAGACCTGCACACATACCATCTCCCCACATGCCCACAAAGGAAGGGTGAGGAGACTGTGGGCTGCTGCTCTAACATTTCTTCCAGATTGCCCAGAAAACTACAAACTGAGTGAAGATAACTTCGTGTCATGGGATTTCAGCAAACTATCCAAATTTGAGTTCTACTTTCCCAGGGCATCACTGCATATAGATGTCCCGTACCACCACCACCTCCCCACCAAGGCACACACCTGTATCAATAAAATGAATACATGTCACATGGTATCAAATAGTTAAGAAAATACAGTGTTCACCTTCTTTCAGATGCAGCAAAAAAAAAAAAAAAAAAAAACTTATTTTAAGACTTCTAAAATCAGGATGCATTGTCAACTCAATTTAAGTTGACGGCATGTTTTCTAACTGACAACATTTCATAAATGAAGAAATACTGAATATCATTTCTCTTTACATGCCAACAGAAAGTTGCCAACTCTCTTTTTTTAAGAGAAACTATCCTCTGTTCTGAATCTCTATCCTTCCTAAACTTTTAATGTTGAAATACCTTTCCATTTAAAGTGCCAATGGCTATAAACATAGTGGTCCAAAGGGGCATGTGCACCCAAATGTGTATAGCAGCAATGTCCACAATAGCCAAACTATTGAAAGAACCTAGATGTCCTTCAAGAGATGAATGGATAAAGAAGATGTGGTATATATACACAACGGAATACTACGCAGCCATCAAAAGAAGTGAAATCTTGCCATTTGCGACCACATGGATGGAACTAGAGGGTATTATGCTTAGCAAAATAAGTTAATCAGAGAAAGACAACTATCATATGCTCTCCCTGATATGAGGAAGTGGAGATGCAACATGGGAGGTTTGGGGGGTAGGAAAAGAATAAATAAAATAAGATGGGACTGGGAGGGAGACAAACCATAAGAGACTCTTAATCTCACAAAACAAACTGAGGGTTGCAAGGGGGAGGGGGGTAGGGAGAGGGTGGGTGGGGGTATGGACATTGGGGAGGGTATGTGCTATGGTCAGTGCTGTGAACAGTGTAAACCTGGTGATTCAAAGACCTGTACCCCTGAGGCTAATAATACATTATATGTTTATTTAAAAATTTAAAAAATTATTAAAAAATAAAATAAAATAAAATAAAACGCCAGTGGCAGCACACACACACACAACATACCCTCACTAACAAAATTAAAAGCTGTCAAATGAATCGACCTTGAATACATTTTTAACCTGACCTGTGAAATCAAAGCATCTATGAGCCAGTGAACTGGGCAATGTCCGTGCTCACTGGCAGACCTAACGTTCTATCATGTTCGTCCTGAGACCGGATGCTCTATTTCCTACGTCCCCTCAAACTTGCACTTCCGGTCATGCATTTTCATGAAAGCATTTCCATTTCTTAACCGAGTGGTTAGTCCACTAGGGTTCGGGATGGCCGATACTTTACTGAGTACTAGGACTGAACCTAGCCCCTCCAGAAGCCCAGAACCCCAAGGACCACAGACGGTGCGACAAACCTCTCTCTCTTCCCACCGGACGCTATCTTGGATACTTGGAGATGCCCTAGATGTCTTCACAGCTCCCAGCTCAGCCTGAGGCTCTTAGTGACCATAAATGTACCTACTCATGCCTTGGCGAAGCTATTTACAAAATTTGCCATCTGAGACACATCCCTCGGCCCCGTGTGTAGAACTCAGAGTAACATTATATACCTCATCAGATGGGAGAGAAATTAAGTAGACAATTGTGACAAAAATGCTCAGAAGAGTGCCTGGCACATAGTCAATTCTCAAATGTTCTACAGGAACAAATTAACTTCCAAGACTGTTCTCAGTAAACTTCAAATGACCATGACGAATGAAGCCAATTGATCGTACACTTCAAAGGAACCACAGACGGTCTGTCTGTCGTCACCTCCTAGGAAGGCTGACTGATACCACTGGTCACAGTTTGACATCTGCCCAACGTGCACAATCACTTCATCACGTGGCACCTGGTGCATTCACCATAAGTGATTCCTTTGGAGGAAGGAGAGAGCTGATGGTTCTCAGCAGGCCCTCTTTTCTTCAGCCCTCAATAGCAGGCATTCATTTCTTCTTCCATTCAATCATTCACCCAATCCACCAGCATGGAGGGACTGCATCCCAAGCTCCGGGTATGGTGCTAGGTCCTGAGGACATAAAGAATTAGACAGAGCACTGCTCCAAAGGAACAAGCATGGTCATTGCCAACTCCTGTCAGAGGGTGTGGGCGCCATATGTTCATTAAGTCCTAGCAGACACATACCCAGAAGGACAACTTTATTAAAAGCTTTCATATTCTCTCCTTTAAGGAAATGTGGACATGATCCCCTTTGCCAATTTTGTTTCTCGGCACCAGAGAAAGCAACACACTCTACCAGGAAGCCCCTCTTTTCCAGGGAAACATTAATAATGGGATAGCACAGAGCTGTTTCTGCCCCACAGTACTCATCACAGCGGCAGCTCTGTCAATTTGCAACCCATAAGGTTTTATTTATGCTTCTTCTGGCCACACTGAGAGCACCAGATCACTCAGTATCTGGCATCTTCCATCAGGCATTTTTTATTTGCAGTTATAAGGCAAAGTATATAAATGGTTATGTAATGGGGGGGTTCAGGCAGATTGCAAAACTTGGAGAGGGAACAAAGAAACAAGGTTGCGGAGTGGCCATTTAAAGCAGAAATTACAGCAACAAGGGGACCGTTGGCCAAGACAGCAAGAACACGACAGCCTGGGTGGAATGACCACTAAAGGGTAATCATTTCTCAGTTCTCGAGCCAGATCCAGGCAACATGAGCTGATCCCTTCTCCCCATATAATCCTAGCTCAGTGTGCACTTCCAGCAATTTCTAAGGCAACTGCCATGATGATAGCCAAAAAGAATAAGGGAGCACCCACTTGCCTGCCATTTCAGCTTTTGTGATATCTTGATGATCCTCACAAACCTCATTCCGGAGATACTAAGTTTGTCTTCATTACTGTTTCCTCCACAGACAAAGTCACAGAGCACAACATAAAACAAATTTCTTGTTCCCAAGGACACAGAGACTGTCACCTGTCAGGGTATTTTGGAGACAAGAGAGAGCTAAGCCGTATTTGTTCAGTTTTTTCCTTTAGTTTGTAGCTCTGGGAATGCTGAAAATGAAGGAATGCTGAGCCACAGCTACAGAATTAGAACACATTGTAAATGCTTATATTTCACAAATTGTCATCCTATAAAGGGATGCAGTTTTAATATCATTTAATGAATGTCTTCTTTCAGTCTTGTCAGAGTGCCTCCAGGACTGTGTGTGGAAACCTGTGGCAATGACATCAGACCCTACATTTGAAACCTTGATGGATTCGAGGCCCTCCTGACCCTACCTGGAGATCTGTTCAGCCACAGCTGGAAGGGAAGGGGCTTTCTGGAGTCCGTACTCTCTACTCCCTTGAGGTACACGTCCATCTCCCAAGTCAGATGTCTTTTTTTTTTTTTTAAGAATTTTATTTATTTGACAGAGAGAGATCTCTCTCTATATAGGCAGAGAGGCAGGCAGAGAGAGAAGAGGAAGCAGGCTCCCCGCTGAGCAGAGAGCCCGATGTGGGGCTCGATCCCAGGACCCTGGGATCATGACCTGAGCCGAAGGCAGAGGCTTTAACCCACTGAACCACCCAGGCACCCCCCAAGTCAGATGTCTTAACTTCTTTTTTGCCCAGAGCCATGCCCCAGAGGCGGTACTCAGTGAAACCAGAGAGGTGCAGTGTCTCTGTGTCTCCTGGGGACAAACCAGGCTCTGGACATTCAAGGGGAAAGACAGGAGTTGCTGCTGCTACCAGGATCTGCACTCCAAGGACACTCCTTACGCCCCCCACGTATGCAGATCATTGTATTTCCCACATTTCCAAGAGGAGTCAGGGGAAAGCAGGCTGCAGGGCTGTTCTGTACAAGACATGCATTTAGAGTAGGGTCCTGACTCCCCTGTGCAGAGGGGGTGAGCAGAAGGGTTAATGAGGCCAGAGCATGGGCTTTGGAAGGAGCGCCGTATGAAGGGAGGCCACACAGCCAGGAAGTCACAGGGCACTGGCACACAGCACTGTTTGATGCTCCTCAGAGCACTGAGACACACCATGTGGCCGACACCTGCACTGACACCTGTGGGAATTTGCATATGGCAGAGTTGGGGTCTTTGGGCATGGATGCTCCACAGTGGAGCGAAGTCTATGCCAGCGTGTGGAGCTCTCGGCCATCTAGAGGAAAGGCTTTAACCATATTGGGGTTCAGAGCAAGTTTACCAAGATCTCTGAGGGGCAGAGGGCATAGACAACGTCTAGATTCTCTGAATCACACATTTCCTGGAGAGAAAATTTCCACCTTCCTTTTCCTTTCCTAACATGTGTTCCCTTTCTGTCCATCTTCTCTGCTTTCTGTTCTTGGATCCCTCTTCCTACAAATGACATTTAAATCCAGTGACTCTGGAACTGGTAAGGAGTGGGTCCCTTGGTCATCTCAATCTCCATTTTCCTAGAGGTCCAACGAAGCTGGTACAGCATAGAGGACCACTGGTTATTATCACACCCAGAGCCCCTTTCCTACGTCCACCTATTGGCTTAAAGAAGCAGAACCTCCCCTAATGGATATTCTCAACCCAACACCTATACTTACCTTTCCTCAATGTGGCAGTAGGGGTGGGGGAACTTGTCCAAAAGAAAGAACTATGATCCCCAGTCATCCCACAGTAACAAATGCCGACTGAGCTTTCGCTACACACTAAGCACCAGACAGGCACACAGTACAAGTTACTTGAATTAGTAAGTGACTGAAAGGAACACCATCCTCTCCTGATGTAAAAGGGTTTTGTAAATCTTATTCTATTTATTCCTCTTTAATTTTAATTGATTTTTAAAACAAACATTTAAAAGGAACATTATTGCCAATAGAAGAGCAAAGCAAGCTAATAGCATTTAGAATTTTTTCTATCATGCAGCAAAGAGTTTAACTAGGGTTCAGATAATTTCTTTCTTCTTTAAGGCAGAGCCTGGCCCAATGCTTGGCACAGAGTACATATCAGTTAATATTGGTCAAATTAATTACATAGAACCAATTTCACCTTTGCCAAAGGCATTTAGTGAAAATGAAAATGCATTTGAGTATTTGCTCAAAGACAAACTACTTTATCAGATAACTCAAGGGCCAATTTCCACGCTGAAGAGCAGAAAGAATATATTTTTTTAAGATTTTATTTACTTGAGGGGCACCGGAGTGGCTCAGTAGGTTAAGCCTCTGCCTTCGGCTCGGGTCATGATCTCAGGGTCCTGGGATCGAGCCCCGCATTGGGCTCTCTGCTCAGCAGGGAGCCTGCTTCCTCCCCCCGCCCCTGCTCTCTGCCTACTTGTGATCTCTCTCTCTCTGTCAAGTAAATAAATAAAATCTTTTTTTTAAACGATTTTATTTACTTGAGATAGAGAAAGAGAGCACAAGCAGGGGGAGGGGTAAAGGGAGAGGGACAGGCAGGCTCCCCACTGATCAGGTAGCCCGACACAGGGCTCGATCCCAGGACCCTGGGATCATGACCTGAGCCGAAGATGCTTAACCAACTGAGCCACCCAGGGGCCCAAATTTTACAAAGGATTTCTAGAACATGGGCAGTAGGGGAAAGCCTAGCACATCCAGATCTCTTATAGGAACAGTTGCTTGTTTACAGTTTTAATAGGATGAGATACCCCATTCATGCATCAAACAATTCAAAAAAGAGTTACACATCTGAGAACCTTAGATTTTCATCAGTAGTGCTAATAGTCATTACACTTAAGAAGGATGTTGAAGCCACAGGGGAGAAAATAACTAAGGATATACAAAATGAAGTGTAACACAAACAAATGTTCTAGATTTCCGGTAAGGAAGGCCTGCTTACTGGCCCCATGTCCTTTCTGTTCTGAACCAAAGCCTGTGCCCACACCACTTAATGCTCCAGGAAATCTTAGAGCCATGCTTCCTACCATAAACTGTCCCACTCACCCATATAGCAAAGGATTTTCTGGAAAGGCCACCATTCACCCCAAGATCCATACTCCTCTTTCCCAGAATTCTACTAAATCTGGAATAGAAGACAGCATTGGGCCCTTCCTATTCTTTTCCCATAACAGAGAGACTCTCTTCTTCTTACGTAGTTGGCAAATCCCTCTTGATGGCCGAGTCTCTTTATCCATCCCTGAACCAAGCAAAGGACTATGCCATAACTTCTTCCAAGGAACCCCTTTGGTCCAGACTTCTCCCAGGTAAAACCCTTGGGCTCTTATACCACCTAACATGCAGGAATATTGTTCCAATTATCTGTTGCTACATAATAAACCACATCAATTGGCATGCAATAATAATAACAACTGTATAATGCTCACAGATCCTATGAGCCTGGAATTTGAAGAGGGTAAAGCTCCTCTCAGCTCCATGATATTTGGGTCTTAGATGACTCCACTAACCAGAGGAGTCTGGAACAGGTAAGGCTAGAACAGCTAGAAAGGAGGAGTCCCCTCCATGATGGCTTTTTCAATCACATGTCTGGAAAGTAGGCTGAGATGGTGGGAGGACCAGAGTACCTACATATGGCCTTGCCAGCATGGCCAGACATCTCAGGTCAGTTGTAAGTTTTACATGGAGGGTAAGAGCCCAAGAACAAATGTTCCCAGCAGCACAAAGAAGAAATTGCATAGATGCTTATGATCTGACCTCTGAGGTCATCCTTTCTGCTATTCTCTATTTGTCAACGTTGTCATAAGAGGAGGGGACAGAGATATCAACTTGTGATGGAAGGAATGATGAAGAATACACAGTCATATTTTTAAATCACCACAGTCCTTGCTCCAGTCACAAATCAGTTATTTTCTTCCCACAGGCAAAATACACTTGCCTCCTCCAAAGACCCCCCAAGAGTTTCATTGAATCACAGGCTCAGGCTCAAGTTTCAGAGTATCATCTTCTAAATCAGGGCCATGTGCAAATGAGGCTCTTCAAGTTCAGTGTCTTGGTTATAGTTTCTCTTGATTTGAAATCCTGTCAACTGTTTACCTCTGCTCCACCCCCACACACACACACATACACATAAAATTGAAACAAAAGTGTGAGGTAATGAATACAGACACTCCTGTTCAAAGAAGAGGAAACTAGGGCTCACAACAGTCACTGGTCCATGTCAATTCTGCTCTTGGGAAATGATTTTTCCAAGCTCTTGGCTTCCTCTGAGACATCTTTCTCATCTATTAAAGCCACCCTAGTCTACCATTGAGTAGTTTCTCACTTGTCTCCTGCCCATAGAACTTTGTGAGAGGTCCAAAGGCCTCTTTTCATTTTGTATTTTCTCTTTTCCTTTCAGTCAAGTATGATGTCATTCCTTTAAAAATTTGATGAGTCTCTTATGATCAATTTAAAGTCTACTCCATCAGGCCGAAGCTACATCCACACATCTCCAAGATAAACCTATTTCCTGGGCTTCCTATGACACCACTGTGAGACAGAATCACTAAGATCCTTATAGTCCATGAAGTGTATCCTTAAGATCCTTAGAAGATTTTTGTCCATTTCAAAGTATCTATGAGGCATCGTCTTAACCCATTCTGAAGTCTTTCCCAAAAAGGGAAGGCTTTCAAGTCACATTCTCAGCTTCATCTTCACCCTGAGACCGTATTTTCCTGACCAGGTCCTGGATTTAATTTTGTCCCTGGGGTTCTTTTGTAGCTTGAGAACATTTTTCTGGGTGGGAAGACTGTCCAGGGGCTTTTATGTTTGCTCCAAATTCCATTCAAAAACTGAACAGTTATTCTTTAATTCATCTGTCTCCATCCACATTTGATTGAAGATATAATAAGGAAGCCAACTGGCCATTCCAACACTCTGCTTGGAATTCTCCCTAGTTCTATCACTGAGCTCAGTAAGTACTTTCTTGTTCAACATTACCACATGTGACAGTGTTGACCAACTTTCTACCATTACAAAACAAGGCTCCCCTTTCTTTCAGCTTCCAGTAACATTGTCCTCATTTCCCTACCAGCTCTTACAACAGCCTCCTTGAGGTTTGTCAAACTTATGCTAACCATCCCCTCAAGGCCCTTCCAGTGTCCACTTCCCATTGCGTCCCAAAACCAATACTACTTAAGTTTTTGCTATGGTGGCACCTCACTTTCAGACTAAAACATTTTATTGTAATTATTTTTGTGTAACAAACTACACCAAAATATAGTGGTGTAATACAACTCTACTTTTTTTACGCTTGGGATGTCCTGGGCCAGACATTAGGAAATGGCTCTGCAGGGTTGGCCCTTCTCTGGTCCACAGTGTCTGAGTCTTAGCTGAGATGACTCATAAGACAAGGTAAGACCCAACAGCTGGAGGTCAGAACAGCTGGGTTTGGAGGACTCATTCCAAAAGAGCTTCTTCACTCCTGTGACTGGAGCTTGGGCTGGAGTGGTGGAAGGAAGGCAGGCGTGGCTAGGCAGTATTAGAAAAGCTAGTTGGGGCCCCTTTAGCATGATGATCTCAGGATTGGACTTAGTAGTAGTAGCCCGTAAAGAACAAGTATTCTCAGCAACCTAAAGCTATCCGTGGCATTGTCTTAGAAGCCACATAGCTACATTTCCAGTGTATGCTATTGTCAAAGCAGGCACAAGGATGCCCGGATTGAAGATAAAGGGACAAAGACTTCATCTCTCAACGAGAGAAGCATCAAAGAACTTGTGGCCATATTTTACATCTTCCAACAGCATTTACTACCAAATGCATAGTCAGCAATAAAGATGAAAAATGTGGAATGAAGAGGCTAAATAGTTAATAACTGGAAAGTTCATTATCGTCCACATGAAGAAATATGGACCAAATCCAAGGAATCTAAAAGGTTGAAATAAATCTTCATCTACAGAGACAGAAGCCAAAAAGAAAGCTTTAGAGGGAAAGAAAAATACAAAGGAATGATGGATTTTTTAAAAAAATATTAGAACTGGGCGCCTGGGTGGCTCAGTGGGTTGGGCCGCTGCCTTCGGCTCAGGTCATGATCTCAGGGTCCTGGGATCGAGCCCCATATCGGGCTCTCTGCTCAGCAGGGAGCCTGCTTCTCTCTCTCTCTCTGCCTGCCTCTCTGTCTACTTGTGATCTCTCTGTCAAATAAATAAATAAATAAATCTTTAAAATATATATATATATATTAGAACTACTTCTTGTCAAAAGATGAACTACCAAAAGAGAGAGGGTGAGGAGGATTATGGAGAAGGGGTGGGGAAGAAAGTCATTCAAATTTCATATGCCATGAGTCTTAATTCCTTTTTTTTTGGAGGGGGGAAGAGTAATATCTTTCTGTCCTTGGCATTTTTTACTTCAAATTTTTATTTAAACGCTAGTTAGTGGGGCACCTGGGTGGCTTAGTTGGTTAAGCATCTGGCTTTGGCTTGGGTCATGATCCCAGGGTCCTGGGATCGAGCCCTGCTCAGTGAGAAACCTGCTTCTCCCTCTCCCACTTCCCCTGCTTGTGTTTCCTCTCTTGCTGTGTCTCTGTCAAACAAGTAAATACAATCTTTAAACAATAAATAAATAAAGACTAGTTAGTTAACATATTGTATAATATTGGTTTCAGGAGTAGAAGAGTCTGCATCTGTTTGGGGTTTTTTGTTTGGTTGGTTTTTGTCTTATTTTGTGGTTCTATGCAAGGAAGACTTCATCCTCTTATACCAGAAGAACAAGCAAGAAAATGTTTGCTAATATTGAGACCTTGGAAGAAACTTTCTGTCAGGAAGAGTGATGGGAAGGGCCTGGAGTATCTTCTCAGGTCAAGCAGGCTGGTGCTGTACTAATAGCACCAAATGAAGAGTTGGGCGACGTGGGTCCTAATCTTGGCTACATCCTGGTATGAATGAGGACCCTGGAGCCTGAAAAGGGGAAGTGATTCACCTCGGGTGATCCCAGGAATCAGAGTTTATCAAACTAAGGGCCCATAAAACATTCCATGAGTACATAGAAGCATTCCACCATTAAAATCAAACAATGGGGATGCCTGGGTGGCTCAGTGGGTTAAGCCTCTCTGCCTTCCACCCAGGTCATGGTCTCAGGGTCCTGGAATCAAGCCCTACATCGGGCTCTTTGCTCTAGCAGGGACCTTGCTTCCCCCTCTCTCTCTGCCTGCTGCTCTGCCTATCTGTCATCTCCCTCTGTCAAATAAATAAATAAAATCTTAAAAAAAAAAATCAAACAATGACTTCCTGGTCACATAGGATTTAGTTAATGTATGATATTTTCCCAATTTAAAAGCTTTATCCCATAAATTTCTCTTAAGCCATGGGCATAGTTTTACTACTCTACTCTTAGATATCTGATTTATTAAACTCAATATATCATAAATCATTTATTTCATGATGTCCTAAAAAAAAACACTATGAATTCCAGAGACTTCATTGCTGGACCAAGCTTAAGAATGGTCTTGAAACCAACACTGTGGATTTGAGGTAACTCGTATTCTCATTCTTTTATTATTCAGGAACTGTGGGACCTGGCACAGTATCTCACAAATCAGCACTAACAGGAGACTAATAGATGGAAAATGTACTCTAGATGAACGTAAGAGATTGGCCTCGATGACCTCTCAGGGAAGATTTTAGGTACCTATTTTGAATAAAAGTATATATTCAGTACTACTGTCAGCTCCCATTATCTCATCTCTCAGAATCATATACATATCTATATTTATATCTATATATAGATTATCTATATATCTATATAGATATAAAATATATTATAGCAGCCCAAATGATCTTCATTTGGGCTGCTATAATAAAAAATGCCATAGACTAGGTGGCTTAAAAACATTTATTTCTTACAGTTCTGAGGGCTGAGAAGTCCATGATCAAGGCTCTTGGTGAGGGCTTATTTCCTGGCTCCTAGATGGTTGTGTTCTTGAGGTGCCCTCACACGATAGAAGACGCAAAAGAACTCTCTGGGGTCTCTATTATAAGGGCACTAATACCATTCCGAGAGCTTCATCCTTATGACCGAATCGTCTCTCAAAAACCCCACCTTCTACTACCATCACAATAGGGTTTAGGGTTTAACATACGAATTTTGGAGGTCCCCAAATATTCAATCCATGACATATACAGGTAATTGCTAATTTTAGACTTTGAATGAAAATGCTAATAATTTTCCTATCAGCTGACAGAATTTGGAGAGACAATTCTCCCTGGATCTGTGGGTCTCTCACATTTCTAAAGATCTTGTGAATCTGGCCCTTTTCATGTGGCACTGTGGGAATGGCGATTCAGGAAATTGGTGTAAATGTTAATACTTGGACCACTGTCATGCCTGTGAGTAAAACACTATTGTTTGTTTCTGATCCCAAAGTCTCCTATCTCCTGCCAGCTTCCGTGAAACTAGAGCAGGCTTACTTGTTATCTTGCAAACAGAGTGAAATTTCAGAGGCTTCACTGTCCTTAACACAGAATGCTCAGTGACCAGAACTTGCTACCAAGGAAAAATGCTTTGCTAAACATTCAGGGCCAAAGTGTCCACTTTCTTATAGATGTTCTTTATATTTCTGTTTAGGGCCTTAGCTATGCAAAGGTATTGAGCAATTCTACCTCAAGAAAGATAGGAGGCATATGCCAAGGGCTGTTCATGAAGCATTGTTGACAAATTTAAAAGTCTGGAAAGAGGTGAACTCAAGAATGGGATGTTGGTAAAATCGTGGTCCAGCCATACAATAAAGGCTATGCATCAAACAATATCTGTATCCATAGATGGGTGTTATTTACATGGCACAACATCACAATATGTCATCTGGAAAACACACACACACACACACACACACACACACACATTATGAAGTAGAACTGGTCCTCTCTTAGTACCAGGAAGCATGTCTTTATACAGAAAAAGAATTCCAGAATGATGTATATTAAGAGATTAATGGAAGATATTCTGAATGGGAAAATTTCAGAGCTTTTTATCTCCCTTTTGACTTACCCATATTTTCTTAATTTTTGCAGTGAACATCTATTTCTTGCTCAGAGATGGAAAAAAATAACCTGATCAATAGCTCTCTTCACTCAACACCTTTTCGAAAACTGTTTAATGTCCAGAGAGGCTGGTACTAGCATTACCATGAGCATCAGTGGCCAGGAGACCACTGGGGCTGTGCATTAGGAGGCCAGGCTCTCCGTGGGCAGGGAGGGCAGGGACACCCTGCAGTCTGGCAGAAGCACAAAGCTCTCCAGACAGAGTCTGCTGGATCTTTTCTGGGTTTTGACCGCATGGTCTTTAGCCACTCAAGCTGCTTTTGTGCAAAGACCCATGTGCCATCTTTCTCTGGCTTTATTGCTGTAAGGCTTCAAGATGGCCAGGATTTTAATGTGCTCAAAGAGCAAATCTACAGCTACATCAAGCAATAGCCTCCATTGCCCATCCTCCTTATCTTCAGCAAAATAGCTGTGCTATATGAGTCTAAAGCCAGCTCTCCGCGAGCTGGCTCCTCCTGCACATGAAGATCATTATCAGTATGTAGCTAGTATGGTTTCTGACCCTGAATAATTTTTGAGTCTTAACACCTGGGTTTAAATTCTGATGCTGTTATTTACTGGCTGTTGGTGTTCGGGTAAACCAGTGACCTGGCTGACTTCCTCCTCTGTGAAATGGAGATTACAAAACTGTCTTCTACTTCACAAGTAAATGGGGTATTATGAACTCAGTGCCCCAAAGACCAAGTAAATCCTAAATGGGGGCGCCTGGGTGGCTCAGTGGGTTAAAGCCTCTGCCTTCAGTTCAGGTCATGATCTCAGGGTCCCTGGGATCAAGCCCCAGGCTCTCTGCTCAGGCGGGGAGCCTGCTTCCCCCTCTCTCCCTGCCTCTCTGCCTACTTGTGATCTCTGTCAGATAAATAAATAAAATATTTAAAAAAAAAAAAGAAAGAAAGAAAGAGAGAGAGATAAAGGAAGGAAGGAAGGAAGGAAGTCAGTCAGTCAGTCCTAAATGTACCCTTAGGGACAACCCAAACGTTTATAAGACCTAAATACCTTCACTTCTAAGGACCTGTCCCAATGTGCCATCGAACCAATTAAATCCTAGTTGTGTCCTGTCAAAAATGTAAATATAATGTGAATATAGTAAGTATTTGTCTTAAAAACACATTGAAGATTTTCACAATTTTGCCTTTGAAATCCAGTTACAAGTCATTTGTCACAGACTATGGCCTCTTAGCAATTATCATGCATATTCAGAAGAAAAAAACATCTAGCGTACAAATCATTCTCTAGTGTGGTGAAATTTTTATAAACACTAAACTTAGTAACGGACACAGCTGGCACGCTATGGTCGGTAGACAGCTCTGGCTTTTGTAGTTGCCTATTCTTCTTATGGAGCCAACATAATTTTTTCCAATCTCAAACATTTGTCAGCCCCAGAAAAGCTTGTAGGCCCTAGACAAGAAGTCTAGGATGCCCAGTAGATAAAACGACTCCGTGTCCTCATGAGCACACCCCAGAGGTATGGTAAAGCAGTGGTCCACAGGGAATCCTGATTTCCAGGGCATTTTCTCAAGCCCCACCTACACCCGGGACTAAAATTTCTGAGGTCTACATTTTTAATAAGTTCTCCAGGGGATTCTTTGCACAGCAGCACTTGGGAACCAACGGTCTGAAGCCATGCACAGGGAGGTAAGAAGAGCAAAAGAAGACGGGAATCTTGGCTGCCAACGGAACCCCGCTTTAACAACCTCTCTGTGGGCGCTAGCAGGGCAGAGCAACCTGCCAGGAAAGGGAAACAGGCAGCAGCAACAGCACCTCGATGGAAACCCAATTCCGTTTTTATAGAAACAGCATAAGCGAAGTATATCCTGCATTCAGCCCCCAGATGTTGAGTCGAGTTCCTTTTTTCAACTGGGAATGAATAATTTATAATCCCATTGTATTAAATCCAAAATAATAAGCCTGTCTGTTGCAGCAGTGCCGAAGTCCGCACTTTGAGAACACACTCATAAATCCTTAAGCACTTTTCTAACGAGTTGGGGGAAAAATGCATGAAGTGGCTTTTGAGAACCACGGAGCTGGGGTTCTGCGGAAGTGGCATGAAGGGGATCGTGCCTATAGCAGGATGCCCGGGCTCTTGTTAAACACACATTCCTGGATCCCCCCTCAAACTCTGCAAACCAAAATGTTAGCACGGGAGGCCCAGAGGACTTCATTTTTAACAAGGGCCCCAGGTGACTCTTCTGCTTCCAGACTAGCTGAAAGCTTTGTCTTCTGGGCCCAGATCTGAGCTGACCCCGGAGGACCCCCATTTCCACCCTGACTTAATTCTGTTTTCTGGGTAGAGTTGAGACCTCTCACCAAGAGGTCAAACCTATTCCCAGGGCTGCAAATATAACTCCTCCCTTCCCAGAAAACATTAAGGGTGTAAAAATGGTCAGCTTATCTCCAAGAGACCAGGAAAATGCCCAGCTATCCTCTGGAGAATCCCTCTCCTTCCCCAGGAGCCACTACCCAGCCTTTCCAAAGGTAGAGGCACCTCATGGACTGCCTGATGCATGATGAGGCCGCCTGGGGGGTAGAGAGGGCTTCTGGGGAGTGAGGAGGCCAGAACAGGTCAAGGGCACACCAGCTCCCCGCTTTCTCCTTTCTGACCCGTCTATTTGGCCTGGACAACCGGAGTTGAGGTCCCCACCTGACTCAACTTCACCTTATTTGTGTGGCTCACCTCGCCACAAGTGAGGCAGTTTGCACTCATCAGTCAAACTGTCAGCCGGGTGTGACTGGCCACAAGGCTTCCCTGTGGGCTTGTGTACTCTCAGGAGGGGGCTAAATGGACCCAGACGAGTAATTTATTTGTAAAGAGTCGCTGCCACACTCTCAGGTTTAGTGCCACAGGAGCAAAAAAAAAAAAAAAAAAAAAAAAAAAATTGCTTTTTTGCAGAAAGAGTGTTTTACTGCCCATTCTAGAAAACATTCTTTGGGCCACTTAGCATTGCCTTTGCTCTACAGGGCTACGCTTTTTGGCACAGGGACGTGGGAGCTGGTGGGGAGGTCTAGCAAGAGCACGGAGAAGAGCCCGTATGACTCTGTGTCATTAGCCACAAGAATGAAGTCTCACTCTAGGAGTCATTTAAGAATTTCCTCCTCAAGAGGAAGGGAATCAAGGCGCTCTTTAAATTAGAGACCTCCCCTCACAAGCCCATCTGCGCAGCATGGAAAACTGACCACTGCACCCTGCAAACAGGAAAGCTGCGAGTGAGGCTGGGGTGACTGGCCTTTATTTTTTTTTTTAAAAAAGATTTTATGTATGTACTTGAGAGAGAAGGTAGGTGCAAGTACGTGCAGGGAGAGGGGCAAAGAGGAAGAGAGAGGGAAAGGGAAGGAGAGACTCTCAAGGAGACCCTGCACCCAGCACAGAGCCCCATCTGGCCCCATCACATGACCCCAAAATCACAACCTGAGCAGAAACCAAGAGTCGGATGCCTAACCGACTGAGCCACCCAGGTGCCTGACTAGTCCTTTGATAGAAACATGGACACAGAGAAATAATCCTCTATTATTAAGAAATAGGGTAAGCAGAGTAGCAAAGAGTAAGGGGCCCTTGGCTCAGTGTTGAGGGGCAGTGGGAGCCTGAGGCTAGCAGAGGGGCACAGGTCCTGCCTGGGAAGGGGGGCAGCGCCCCCCGGGCCCATGCACTGTCCGTATACAGGAACATGGACTGAGCTTTACCCGATTGTCCCAGTTTGCAGAAGATGCTAAATATTCAGATTTTCAGGTGACTTCTTCCCATTCTTAATTATCAGCGCTATTCTATTTTTTAAACACTGTACATAAAATAGGTATGTCAGCTGCAGCCTCGACCCTAAAGTCTCCAGGCTAAAACAGAAGACCCTATGTTCTCTGCAGAGACCCCATGTTCTCAGGCATTGAAGGAACAAGGGTCTGTCACTGTCCATCTCCTTCAGGATCCGTCTGTGGACTGAGGAGTCCGTCCCATCTGAGACACGAAGGCCAGTATGGGTTCTGAGCCGTTTGAGGAACGAGGGGGATTAGTGCTCAGGCAGGTAACGCCGGCAAAATGCCCTGCCTCCCGCAGCTGATCCCAGAAGTGGGGACTCACTGAGCCCCTTTCACCTCTGGCCGGGTGAGCTGTGATTACCCAGGACAATGCGCACAGTGTCTGTCTTCCTTCTGCCTTGTCTCAGTGAAACCCTAGTCACTCTTTAAGACCCAGCTCATATGTCACCTTCTCTGGGTCATCTTGCTCGATGCTTCCCATTGACCATAATCCCGCCACCCACCCTCTTCTACGCCCTGCAACAGCCCACATAGATCCACCAACTAGAGAGCAAGGTGACAGATGCTACATCACGTTGGGAACCCCGTGAGGGCTGGGGTTGGAGGTCGGGGTGGAGACCACAATTACTGAGCAATAATCATGAACCTGGTGTGTGGTAGCCATGGTCTTAGGGTGTTTCGTGGGCTGTGAAGTAGGTCGGTTTTCTACGGAGAAGAAAGTGAGGCTCAGGGAACTTAAGTGACTGGTCTGGGGCCACACATCTGGAATGAGACAGCTGAACCTGAATCCAGGCCTGGTTCGTCCACAGGCCCTATTTTTCCCATGCCAGCTCAGTGCCACAGGTATTTGTAATTCAAGAAACAACCACAATCACATAGTTCTATTCTATGCTAGACTTGGTTTAGAAAATGAAATGTAAAATTGATTTTACATGGCAAATGTAAAATTTGCAATGTGTGTGCTCTACACTGAAATTCTAGACACAGCAGCATGGACTGGCCATCACGATCTATTTTAATGATGGGAAGAGTGGGCTGAAGAGTGAGAACAGCACGCCGCCCTCTGTGTAAATCTCTGCGGGCTTAAGCTTAGTTTCCCCCAAGAGAAGAGCCCAAGACAAGGATTTGGGAACAAGGACTTTATTTGGAAAGAAATTTCAGGAAGCCCCAGAAGAGGAGAAGGGAAAGGAATCAAGGAAGGGAACAAAGCTAATGAAGGGAACCAAGTTCATGAACAGGCTTCCAGTCTGGGCAGCTGAGACCAGATCCACGTGGGGACCTTGGGAGACATGTAAACACATGTCGGCAGCCAGGAGAAAGCATGGGGCTTCTTTTGAAGAGTAGGAGAGGGAAAGGAGAAGGTGCAGTTGGGACAAGAAGGAGGAAAAGCGGGAAGGGGAAGAAGATGGACAGGAGGAGGGGGAGAGAGGAGTGGACCCCCCTGGTTACCTGAGCTCCCACACCCTAGAGACCGTTCCAAACTAAATGCTAATTTTATAAAATCCGTGACTCAAACTGGTTAAGGCTGCACTCCTTTTTGAAAGAGAACATCACCCCCCCACCCCACCATGCCCCCCCCCAACTGACAAAAATGCTTGTATATTTCATTAAGGAAAGCTTGGGTCTAATTTTAATACCTTGCATGGCTAGCTGACCCATCTTTCATACCCCTACCAGCTCTGGGATTTCTGGCTCCAAGACTCCAGGGGCCACTCATGGGGACAGGTCCAAGTTCCCATAGCAAGTTAATGCCAAAATCAAGCAAAAGGCTCAAGGAACCAGTACCACTGACAGTAGCAAAGCGTCCTCCAAGCAGCTTGGATACTAGTATCAGTTCCTGGCCCCCTTTCTTAGCTATTCACAACAGCCCATTTAAAAAGCAACAACTCAAGCCAGTATGCAGAAGATAACTTTGCCGAAATTATGTTCGTACTTGCCTATTTTCAAGGAATCTCTCTAATAACACAGTATTAGAAGCCATTGGTCATCTGTTCTCCTGTATGAGCTCATCTCTTCTCTCTAATGTGGCTGAAGAGTCGAACCCTTTACAAATTGGTCATTTCCTTCTTTCCTTTGCAATCTCTCAGTTCTTATATGACTACATGAATTCCCTGTATCTGCTCTGGTTACTCTGATCTGCCCTCTGGGGAACCCCAGGCAATATGGTTACAGCATCACAGATAGGAACAATACTAGAAAGTAAAAACAAACCAGAGGATAACAGAATAGTAGGCAGTCTTCAGCACCCCCATCAGACATCTCCATGAGGGCTGGGGTCCTGTTTCATTCACCACTGCACACAGGTACCTAGAATAATGCCTGGTACATCACAGACCTTCACTCAATGATCTTCATCAGCAGCATGCCCTGCCCCCAAATAAACTTGAAGTCCAAATACAAAGAGTGAGTTTGCTCTGCAAACACAGAGCAGGGACAAGACCCCTGGCACCCAACACCCTTCCCACTTACACTCAGACCACTCTCCCTCCTACTGAGTCACACACACACATGCCCACACCCATCCCAGACACCCTCCCAAACCTGTTCACCCACTCCACCCTCCAGCTCAGCATCCAACATGAACAGAGCAAATGGAATACTGTGAAATGTCTGGGCTGTGGGATTCCTAGAGCTAGAAGTTCCCTCCTGGACCTGTCTTCTCTTCCATCTTCCAGATCAAAAGATGCACACTCAGGAGCTAACCCGTCTTGCACCAACATAACCTAGAGCCTGACATACTGCATCACGTAAGAGAAGGTATGACGCCACTATTCACAGATTCTAAAGGCTCAACATTAGCAGAAAATTTTAGACTTAAAACTTTTTTTTAAACCAAAATCATCAGTTTAGACTAACAATTAAGTATTTGGGGTGACTGGACCCCTGTGATCATTATCTCTCATGCCTTATAAAACTCTGAGACATCCCCCCACCGCCGCCCCAAGAGTCTGGACAGTGTATATGGGAAAGTGGCTTGTTCCAGCGCCCACAGCAAGATGATGACAAAATGAGACCATAAAGCACTGACTAGAGAGGAAGTTAAATCGGTTTTTAAACCATACCTTGCTTCTCCAGCCATCAGGCTCCCCACCGGGCTCACCTAGTCAGGAGAGGTAGAAGTTTGCTGCAGTTTTATGGAGTACTGTTGTGTTCTATCAGGGCCACAAGTCTCCAGCAAGCAGTGGCCATTTTACCCGCTGCTGTCACCCCAGGATCCCTTCAGTGTCTGGCACATAGTAGACACTCAATAAGCAGGCGGGAATTGAGCAAAATCCAACTAAATCAAGAAAGGAAGCTCGTTGAGGGTCTTCCAGGTACCAGACACCAAGTGGCATGATTTCTATGCTATTTCAGACAGCCTTTGTATCCCCTCTAGGAGAAATATCATTCCCCTTTCGCAAATGAGAAAACAGAGATTCAAGAGAATCGACAAGTTGCAGAGACGGGACTCAAACTCGGATCTGAGTGATGGCAAATACACTCCTCTTCCAAATACTCACGGTCACTTTACAGTGTTCTGATCCCACGGAGCACGGCATCCCACAAGCTGCTCCCAGCTCTAAAGGCATTTGGGGCAGCATGTACTTTGGAACGCTGGGTAATGAGAAGTGATGGTGGTTCATCAAAACGTGAAGGGACCTGGACCAAAGAGAGATGATGGAGAGAGTGTTCCCGCCGGCTCCAGGTTGGGTGATAGATGGGCCGTTGCCCCGGCAGGACCAGGGGCGGGAGAGAACTTCCACACATACTTGCATTTTGAATAAGCATCTGAGAACGATGCCGGACACCTCTCCACGTGAATTACGGCTCAGAAGAGAAACATAACAGAGCAATTTGCCTCTGTAACGAATTCCTCTTGTCTGTAGCGCTGAAAGACCAATACTTTAGCAGCCAGTGAGTTGGATAATTGGAAATAAGGGCAACTCTCTGAGCGGGCTGAAGGAAGGCTGAGGAAGGCTGGTTTTTATCAACCTCAGGGCTATCTTTTATAATCAGTGTCTATGCACAAAAAATAAAATAAATAAATATAGAAGAGAAATAAGCAAGCCTGCCTCATCTACCAATATAGGCAAATCTTTAAAAATATATATTATCTTGAAACTCCATTAAATAGCAGTGAAACTCAACAACTTGGCTTTGGCAGGAATCTTGGAGGTAGGTTATTGAACTAATACTTCTTCAAATTGAGCAAAATTTTGCCAGAATCAATGCTCTTTCCAATAGAGACAGAGAGGAGACAAGACCAGGACTTTCCTGTAAGGATGTTTGTCTTCTGACTACTAAGCAACATTCAAGCTCTTCTTGGCTCTTGCAGTCACTTTTTGACTGGAAATCCTGGCAGACGTGTGCACCCAGTGATTCAAATAATCATGTACACACACACACACACACACACACACATACACACACACACACACTCACACCTGCCAAACTCAGCCCCCTCCTTCATGTTAGTCCACATTCTTATGTTTTCAGCCAATTTGCACCCCAAGCCAAGCCAACATCCAACTCACCATTTAATAAGCATCATGGAGCCTGACAATGAGGTTTTGCATTTATACCCATGGTGCTTTCCCTTCCCCCGTCAAGTCGTTTCTGATTTCTGTGGGCACAGATTTGTTAAGTGTAAAAGCCACAGGCAAAATTATAGGCTGGGGTCTTCCCTTGGGTAAATAATGAAGGCAAACCAGTCCTGGGGCAGGAGTCGTTTTCTAATTAGAGATTTTACAAACAATATAGGAGTTCAGGCATACTGTTTGGTAGAACATATAATATGCAGAGAAAGATGGACTGTTCCATTCACCAAGACCTCTTTGGAGCCAACACTGCATGTACTCTGAAGACAATTCTTGTGAAACTGCTGGAGGTCAAGGTAAGACTCTCAGAGCAAGCCCCAGACACAGGGTGGTGAAGAAATTACTCTGCATAAGAAAGGAGTGGGAAACTTCACTTTCTGGGAGAAATCCTGGCGAAGGGGAGAGGAAGAGAGAGATTGATGCTGCTTGGCAACAAGGAAGGAGAAAGAAAAGGAAACCCCACATGACAGGGTAACCGTGGAGTAGGCTGGAAGCAGAGAAGGTCTAATGGGGAATTTTCAACACCACCTGGCCCATTATTCTTAATAAAATATCAGTATTAGAACATGGCTCCCTGTTCAGAAACCTTTGGTTGCTTCCTGTTGTTTCCAGGATATAGTCCGAAGGCCTCAGTCTGCTCTCCAAGGCTTGCCCACCCCAGGCTGGCTCTAAATGTTCACTAGCACCCCATCCGGGAGGACACTGGGACTCCAGCCCCCATCCAGGTTCCCCCACCTTGGGCAACCCCTCAATCTACCCTAGGGTCAAGGGAGAAGGTAACACTATCTAACCTCTGAAGACCTCTTCCCCTCCACACTCCCAGAGGACACATGACTTCCCAGGGACCTCCATTCCCGCCAGCCTCCGCTCCTCTTTCTCTACTTCCTTGTCACAAAATCACAGGATCACTTACCCAAATTACCTTTCTGGGCTTGCTCTGCCCCTCTTTGAGAACGACCCATCCTCTGAATCCCAGTAGGTTCCCACCAACTCGAAAACCCCCAATGCCACCTTGCATGGGTGCCCCAGCCTGCTATGACCTACTGCCCCTCTCATGGTGGGGACCGTCACATTTTTCATCTGTGACTTCTTTGGATCACCACCCAAGGCTTCTACATGGCGATGTCCTGCTTGCTCGTCTGGATCCTAAAGCCTCGGGAATTTGAACAGTTTAAAGTTTATTATTACTACTACTCTGGTATCATCAACACACTTGTGTACGGTTCCAAGTGCCAAATAGAAACTAAATGAACAAAGCTCAAGCTCAGATTTTTTGGCTCTGATCCACAGGCTCCCTGTAGCTTCGAACTTTCTCTCTAACTTTCTGGAACTCCACCTGCTGGAGAAAAACTTAGTTGCTTTTACGAGGAGCCTTGTTTATCCCAGATCTGGGACAGCAAAGGAGACCTGTATCTCGGTGCAGGGCACGTATTTCTGTGTGCACCTGCAAAGCAAAGGAGCAGACGTTCACTGACAAACTACGGAATAAATCACTCATTACAGGTAAATAATGGATTCCTGCAAGAGCTGGAGTCTGTTGCCTTGCCTAATTTGAGGGTCAGAGTAAACAGTGAGGGGGAGTCTTTCTTCCCACCCCTTCAATTGGGAAAGCTATGTGAGCTCCTTGGAAGCAGAAGCCATTGTCTATCTGGCTCCTTCACCACCTCCAGATGGGCACTTGATGTGTGGGGTGAAGGACTGAATTAATGAACAAACACGAGCACAGTGAGGACCGTAGGGGATGTCCATAGTCTTCTCATTGACAGCCCCCATCAGATGGGGGTTTTCAAGGGGCTTTGCTTGAGCAGCAGCTGGGGGATAGATGTTGAGCACGTGGGGATGTTCAATGTCTGGTGGTTCCTTTCGTCATCAGCCAAATGCTGCATCTGCTTCCCAGCCCGCCTTGCAGGAGCAGCAGGATACAAGGCAATACCTCTGGGATGGTCCATGCCAGGCTGAGCACCAAATATCCAAAATGCCTGGTGACCTTGCAAATTCCCTACAGGGTCAAGTGGGTCTCAGGAGATGCCTAGAGATGGGGATGAGATATGGCTTCCCTCACACCTAGAAAGGGATCTGAAGCACACAGCCCTTCGGGGGTAAGAAGGTTATGTCCCACCAGGCACTATTTCTGAATGGTCTGCCCAGTGGTGGGGTTTGTTCCCAGGAAACACTCACTCATGCTTATTCCTCCCCTGTCTTACGACACAATCCCTACAAAATAGCTGGCCAGAGTGAGCAAAATATAGACTTGGTTCAGGCCAAAACTAACGAATCCACATGCAGTCAAACCCAGGACCATGGTATTAAGCTCTCAGCCTGTAAGTCGGAGCAGAGAAAGTGCAGTCACATCCAAAGGAGCTGGGAGAATCCGGGTAGTAGAGCACAGTGGTTAGTTCATGCATGGACCCTGGAGCCAGACCACCTGGGTTTGAAACCCACCTCCACCGTGGCTCAATATGTGAACTAAGGCAAGTCACCTCGCCTCCCTGTGTTTGTCTCCTCACCTGTAAAGCCCTTAATTTTCTGGATGTTAGGCAAGGTTATATATATAATAGGGTAAATTCATCAGGGGGCTGAGTCCTCCAAGGCTATCATGAGAGGGAAATATGGTAATACTCAGTATACTTGCCTTCATTACCTATTGCTGAGTAACACACCTCCCGAAAAGCCAGTGATGTCAAACAACAGTCATTTATTCACTCCTGGTTTGCAACTTGGACAAGGCTCAGCACGGATGGTTTGTCCAGCTGGCTGGCTCTTTTGGGCCAGAGAATCAAAGTGGCTTTGCCTACATGTTTGGCACTTAATCTGGGGAAGGCAGAAAGGCCACAAGGCCAGCTGACTTTCTCTCTCTCTCTCTCTTTCTTCATAGCCTCACCCTCCTGACTAGTCAGACTCCTCTGAGTGGCTTCCAAGGAGCCAATGCAGAAGCTGCCAGGTCTCTTACAGACCAGGCTGGAAACTGGCAAAACAAGTCCATCACGTGCCCTTGGTCAACGGCTTGTGCATCCGAGGAGGGTCGGAATGGTGACCACCATGCAGACAATCCATGCAAGCATTTACTGTCTATTCCTACACTAGCTGGAGGAAAACCTCAAGTCTAGACACGTCTAGATGCGGTAGAGAAGTAACAATGCTCTAGACTTTGAACTATCTCAATTGACCACCAGCTAAACATAAAGCACCAAGCTACAGCAAAGTGACGTGAAAATCCCAGGGCTCTCACTCACCCACTGTGTCATGCCGAGGAAGTCACTTTATACTTGAACTACCCCAGTGCTCCCCTGCTCTTATGTGGGGGGTCTCTAACTGCAGCAAGCAGCACAGAGTGGACACCTTGCCATTTGTAGGTACTCGGCATTTCTGGATTGAATAAATTCTAATATGATCTGCCGAGTGGACGAACAAATGACTCAATCAGTAAACTGAATTACTGAATATATGGGGAAATGCCCCAACAAATAGACCCTCTCCAGGGCTTATGCACTTTATCCCAAGGAAGAAGTTTGTACCAAGGACCCTCTAGTAGCTGAAGCTGAAACATCTCTCAGTCCTGAGACCCTTCTAGTAGCTGTGTAACCTTGGGCAAGTCTTGCACATAGTAGATGTTCAGTTAATACCTGTGAAATGTGTGAATTTTAAAATATTTGTTAAATAGTTAAACAAATCAGTGAATGAACAAGAAAAAATGATGCCAACAACAAACACCACCACCCCTCCCCCCACTGTGCAGGTGAATGCTGTAACTTAAGGCCCCTCCCTATTGGAAATACCATTCGGTGGAAATTTCCCGTACTCTCCTCCTGCTTCTTCCCTAATATAGCAGCTTCCATATTTAGCCAAACGTTGTCAACCCCATTAGTTAAGTGCAGTTTTTACTTCTGTACAGGTGGAAAATATACCCCAACTTATGCTTCATTTTTGAGTATCCTTACCCTAGCTGAGATACCAGAAAAGTTGGAGTTCTGAATTTTGCATGAAGGCTTTCCAGACCTCCTTGCTGTGTCAGGTTGTGCATCTGTTCTGCTTCCACCTTGGTAAGCACTCCCTTGGGCTGCCTCCACCAGCAGCAAGAGCAGCGACAAAAACACCAGTTCATCGTCTCCCCTGACATTCCCCTAAATTGTTAGCTCCCTGAGAGGTGTTCTGTCTACTTGGGGCAACATCTGTCTAATGCTATCACATCTACTACTACAACCACACCACTAGGACTTTTACCACTCATACTACCAAAAACTCCAATAGGCAGTCTCAGCTACTATTATTATTATGGTTACAATGTATCAAAGATATAAACTCATTACTTTCTTTAGTCCTCTCAATAACCCCATGAAATGGTCATAATTATAATACCAAATTTACAGATTGACTCCTAAAGCCCAGAGATGTTAGGTAACTTACTCAAGTCCCACAGCTTCTCAAGAGCCAAGCAAAGATCCTAGTACAAGCAGCCCAAGTTCAGAGCTGCTTTGTCACATCACAGCCATGACCATGCTGTTCTCATCTATTTATCTGTCTCCCCCTTTAGATCTGGAGTTCCTTGAGGGTTGGGGCCACTTCCTCCTCATCCCTGAGGCCTCAGAATTCAGCACAGAGCCTGGCACAGAGAAGGTGTCCTGGGGAAGACGTTAATAGGATGAATGAGGACTCTGTGACCTGACACAAGGGGCCATTCGTTCAATGGCATTAACCATTTGAGGAAACATCTCATCTATCAGGCTTCATTGCTCCAGTGGAAAAAGCATTCTAAAACCTGGCCCACAAACATAATTAGCTTTTGGCTCTAGGAGATATTCAATTCATCATTCTTAGCCATCACAGGAATTGGACTGAGTCGGGCTGAGATGCAACACGACAGACCGGATTCCTAAAAGCTGCCTTTATTTTTCTTAAGGTCCTCTTACTTTCTCTCCTTTCTCTCTCTTTCCTCCACTCTTGTCTCATAGGGCATAAATTCCAAATACTTAAGTTTGACACCTTGGGGAAAACAACGTACCCCAATTTTTTAAAAATTTTCACATTTTGGGCATTTCTGCTGGAAAGCGCTCTAGTTCCTCTCCTTCCTCTTTCCTCTGCTACCTATTCACAAGCACAACCTAACAAGGCTGGAAGAAACCTCAGCCACTCAGGAAGGATGATCCAGGAGGTAGTCTAGAATGATGCCTGAATGCCTAGCACATGTCTGGGGCGGCCCTCAGTGAGATGCAGACATTTGCACACACCATTTCACATAAGCCCACAACAGGGCAGACTATCATTACACATCTGTGTACAGGTATACAAGTTGAGGCCAGGGACTTCCAAATCCTCAGAGGCGAGCCCTTAGACTCTAACCAAGGAGCTCACGTCCCAGCCTCATCCTATAGGGTGTGAGATAGGAAGGAGGTAATTTCTGAGTATGTGAAAGCCCAAAGTGACAAAGAGTACCAAAAGGTAGGCACCTTGGGATGACTTATTTTTAATAATTGATCTTATTTCTGACATAATTAGTCCACAGGGGAAAAGCTGGAATTTTTTCAATGGGAAAAATCTTCCAAGAATACTCAAAAAGTGTGACCCCATATACTACCCAGGGAGCTGGTTAAAATGTAGACTGACTCAAAACCTCGGTGTAGAGTTCCAACCCCCACCACCCCCTACATTAACAAGCCTTTCCCACCCCCAGGGAAAATTCTGATAAAGTTGGAAAATTCTGATAAACGAGGTCCACTGTCCTGGAAAGATAATAGGCATTGGAGGAGGGTGGAGGTGGGGTAACACCTCATACCTGGCCCTGTGGGTGCTCTCCCAGGTGCTGAAGGAGGTTCTTAAGAGACCGGCCCAGAGAACCTACCTCCAAATCTTATCTGGCCTCCCTATACAGGGAAATACTGAAATTACCTTTTCTCAATGCCAGAACTACTGAATGAGCATGTCATCTGCCAGCTTCCAGCACGTGAAGCCAAAGGTCAGAATCTTAAGAAAATTAAATTACTGGGCCTTAAATTGGAAGGATCTCACAAACAGCATTTTCTAGAAATAACTCATCTCTACTCATTCTGCTTGTTTTTCTGTGGGTGGGGGAGCACACTGGAAAAGGAAAAGTGTCAAACATGAACTATTACTCAAAGTTTGGAGTGTGTACAGTCCTGTACAGATCTCTGCCAAGAAGCTTCTCAGTGAATGTCAGTTTCTGTGCATCAGCACTGAGGACACTTTCACTGGATCTCTGGATGCACAACTGAAATTCCAGCAAACCACAGGATAGTAGCTAAGTCATTTTAAGTCAACTTAAAAATTAGTTTTTTACTGAAGCCCCAATTTCTCATTGGTTAAATGCCTCCATGCCCTGCCTTCCCAGCCAACCACCAGCCCACGTGACATCAAACCTGGTCAGGAAGCACTTTGGTCAAAAGCATTTCTCATTCCTATTCCTTTGTCAGAGGGACAGAAAGGCTTGGCTCTTCAAATGTTCCCCAAGTTGAAAAAAGTGTGGCATATAAGCTTAGTATTCAGGGAAATAAAGCTTGCATTAGTGTAGTTAGCATTTTTTTTTAATTTGTGGAATGGACCAAAAAAATACTTAATTTCATATAATTTTTACCATCGTAGCATGAAAAGCCACTTGCCATATTTAAGAGGAACTGCGATGGGTTCTGGGGTCCTCCAGAAAAAGCAGAAGCCAAAGAGCCAAGAACAGAGCTGTGTGTTCCCTGAACTGTGTGGACATTTCCCAGGAAAAGGAAACCAGAGAAAAATGTTTCAGAGCAAGCCACAACATGGTGTAAAACAATGCAGACCCTTTGCTTTCTTTGGAAAATCATGTCTTAGAGGTTCTCAACTGGGAAAACCTGGGACGATCTGGGACAATGATGTTTGGACTTATTATTTTTTTTAGTTGTGTGTTGAGCATTTTAGAGATGTGAATGCTATCATGGCAAGATTTGTTGGCCCAGTCTCTCCTCTGGGACAGGACTCCCAGGGCTTCACAAATGGGCTGATTCAATGCTCTGCCAGGTGCCAGGACTTCTACTCAGGGATAAAGACCAGTCCTCTAACCTCTGGAGCCAGGCTCTGTTGGCATGGGCTAAAACCTTTGAGAAATGTACTCTTGCTGTGTACACATGCTGGTTTCTATGGCAACAGTCATCGAGGCTTGGGCCAAGGTTATCAGATTTAGCAGTCCCTACAGAGGCTAAAGACAACTGTCTGGTGCCTTCTCAAGAAAATTTTTTTTCTCTTCCCTGATCTGACATCGGATGGTCACTGATAACTCAGTATCACCCATGCTGCTGCTCCCCAAACACATCCCACAATTCCAGCTTCTATAAATCTGTTTTTCCACCTCCAGATAGGACTACATCACAGTACCGCAGCATGCAAAGACAGCATGCTTGACTTAACTCATGGCTTTCTTGAGATGGAAGGTTATCTACAATTGTTATTTTTAGTCACTACCACTTAGTGAGCACCTATGATATGCCAAGCACTGTCCAAGGCACTCAAGATATACAATTTCATTCTTTAAAACAGTCCCATGAACTCAGTGCTACAATCCCCATTTCACAGATGGTAAAACTGAGGGCCAAAGAAGCCAAGGAGCATGCCTGTTGTTCCATGTGGGGATCCAAGATGGGAACCAGGTCTTTCTGATTTCACCAAAGCCACCCTACCTTTCCGTCACTTACTGCTGCCCACCTCAGATGACAGCTTACCTTAATCTTTCTTCTTAGAAGACTTCATAACTTTTCCATAGTCTTACATTTTTTCCAAGCTTCTTCTCTGTACTTTCAACTATCATATCTCATTTGAACATTTCTACTCTGCTATCTGCTTTAGTTCCTTTTTTTTTTAATCACCCCTTTCTGAACCATCTTAACTTTCTGATATTCTGCACTGAAGTCCTAAATAGGAATTATTATCTTAAAAAAACTAATAGTAGTTTTCAAATTTGTGCTTTTCAATGCCATGACATGCCAAGATCATGACCTTTGAGACGTCTTACGCAGACTTCTTTGGGTTGTATTTATTCTGACAGTTATCTTCTGGGTGTCGATCTTCCAAAGGAAGAAGTTGGCAGGTTGGGGGTGGGGGGGATGTAGGACTGAGGAAAGATGGGCAAAAGAACAGAGATAAATTGCCTGGAATAATTAAACAGTCCAAAGTCTCAACACATAGTGGAGATAATAGGAGCCCATCCTTTAAAATACTCTAAGGCAATGAATGAAGAATGCTCAGTGAGCATCATCATTCAAGGCTCATCTATCATTCGGGATGAAGGCTGGCATCTTTACCCACTTGCAAAATTTTCCCAAGTGCCAGCATCCTAAGCCAATGATCACAGCAAATAGGCTGCCTCCTAAATAAATTTCATATGACCAAACTCGATTATTGCATTTTTCAGGCATTAACGTGCAAACAGGCTGAGAATATTGCAACCATCTCTCAGTGCAGTGGTTATAATGACAGGGCTAGAACTGATTTGGGGGTTTTCACAATTTTCAAATGCCTTTATAGAGTTTACCTTTCTCCAGGCTCTGTGTATTTTATTTATTGGTCCACCCTCTTTTACTGGGGTTTTTTCATTTTTGCTTTTGCTTACAGCTTGGTCTCCATTTACGGGGCCTCGGAAAAAGTCATCCTCCAAGCCCTCCAGAGAAACAACACACACTTGGATACAAAATTATCTGATAGCTTGGGACCATCAAGTTCTTTCTACAAGGAGCCAACTTTTCAATTCACAACAAGCAAGGAATGACATCAAATTGGCAACAATTTAATCCTTGTTAGAGTCACTAAACTTTTTTAAGTGGAAAGCAAAATTCAGATTCCTGCCTCTGGTTTCCAGAAAGAGGGCATTTGGATCCATCCTATCTTCCCTACTCTTCTTTCTACTCCCAAGTGAAGGAAGTGCTCTGCTCCGACCTCCTAACAAGTCATTTCCCCAACAAGCTTATAAATGTCCCTGTATTCAGGAACCCCTACTCACAGCACCTAGAATCAAGCCGCATACATGGATCACTGTAGAAGGACACCTGACCAGAGTCAGGAGTCCTGGTTCCATCAGGAACTTGCTGTATGTCCTGAGTGGATGATCCTATTTCTACCTCTCTTGTCTGTCTGTCTCTCTCTCTCTCCCTCTCTCCCAGTTATTTCCAGTTTGATGAGCAGAAAGAGACAAGGGAGGGAAAAAGAAAAAGACACTCATGGAAACCATCACAGTGGTGGGGCTCCTGTGGTTTCTAGTGCCCAACAGTTGATTGCAGCCAACTGGCTGTTCTTACAGCAGTCCGGAGCTACTCCTTTTTATGGGTAAAGCTAGACCAGAACCCATTTAGAGCTGATTCAACCCAATTATCTGTAAGAATCCTCAAGTCATCTCTTGATTGGTATGGTTTAAACTTTGGACTCCAAAGGGAGGAGGATTTCCAAGCCCCAAAGTGTAACCACCTAATTCACCCATAAACTCCAGGCCCACTTAGAGTCACCAACTCCATGATCTAGAAGTTCTTTGCAGTCATTGCTTAATAGCTTGGAAGTAAGAACGTAGCTATCCAGGCCCCTGGCTTAGACTCCAGATCAACACTGCTCCACTTGGGAACTAAGATGCCCATGCCCACCCCAAGGCTGGTCATCTTGCAGCACCTGATCCCTAAGAAAGTGGGGAGAAAAAGATAGAGGATTCACTTAAAACTCATTCCCACCACACACTCCCCAGCCAGCATGCTTTGCTATAGAACTCAACTTCATTTGCAAAGCCCTAATGAAAAAAATCACGCATGCAGGTTTGATCTAGTCTGATTTGTTCAAAGGCTCCCAGCGACCCAGAGGAAAAGGTCCCAGTTCCTTCACTTGCAGGTACTACTTTTATTCATCTGGCCCCTGTCTTCCTTTCCAGGCTAACTCTTGCCAGCTCCCATCCCCTCACACTCTGCTCGTCAATCCCACCTCCAATCAAACTTCTTGCCAACTCCCAAACACACTGCACTGTGATTCCTCCCACATGCACTTGCTGTTCTTCCCTTTGACATTCTTCACTTGCCCACTAGTAAATTCCATCTTGGTTCAGGCTACACTCATAACTAAACGCAACCCAACTTTGAGCCCAGTAGGGTTGACCGCTCCCCTCTCTGGTCCACGTGGTCCTGTCCTACCCCTCTGTGTAATGTCTCCTACTACTCTACAGGATATTCATGTGACCAAGGAAGCATGAGCCTCCAGATAGAGATGGGGTAATTATCATGTAGCTAACATAGCAATAGGCACTTTGTGTAAACTCGTTCTGTCATTTGCCTAATGCTGTCCCCATACCATGATAAGAAAGTTGAAGGTGGGAGAATAACTTCTTTTTTTCTCATAGCATCCCTAATGCCTGAAGGTTTATAAGCACCCCAGAATGTTTATAAATTTAAATTCAAATCACACAACAGTTGACAACTGAATGACCAATGACTGATATAAAGCATCCAAGTGGCTAAGGTTTCATGTAGTAAGACCAGCCACAGAGAGTTTTCTATGGCTTAATCATTAGACTGAGCCCAGGAGGTCCACTTTCAAGCTGAGTTTTCAGGACTAGAAATAATAGGAAGAAGGAAAAGAAAGAAAAAAAAAGCTCTCAGTGAAGTAAACAAACATCAACTGCAAAAAGAAGGCGAGAGATAAGAAAAGGATATAAAGATTACAGCGATATCCTGGAGAACTCTAGCCAAGCAAGTCACCCTGCTCTCTTCGCTGGATGGGCAAAGGTATCATTTATATGCCCAGACTTCATCATCTTGAATTTTTTTTAAGGTGATAAGTTGTTTTAATCAACCTGGCTTATTCTTTTTGCCTCGTGTCTGATGCAGTCGTAAGCTAGAAGACAGTTTCATGCATTTCCTTCTTCTATTTGGTTGATATATTATGCTCTCTTCCAAGTTTTTCTCTTGAGAGTATCCCTTCTTTATTACTTTTCTTCTCAGTTCTTATAATGAAAGTTTTGCAAAGCATGGCTACTGTTTTTATTCCTGATTGAAAAAGAAGATGGTACAAATAGAAAGATGAGTACAGCTGGAATGAATTTTAAGCACATTTTGTTCTTAATGGATGAACATCAACCAAAGCATAGAAGCCAAGGTCTTCACAATCAAGGCACACACCTCTGAGCTGTGAGGTAAAAATGAGACCAGGAGGCAATGTGCCTTTCCTCGCTTCTGTGATCTGTCTTTCTCTCACTGGTTTATAGAGGACTGTCTTTCTGTTTTTATGAAGACTGCATCCATGGCCATGGTTGGTACTGTGCTAGCCACACTGTTGGCACACAATCGAGTTTTATCTTGATTTATGGTAATAATAATCATGCAAGGTAAAAAAAAAAAAAAAAAGTTCCAATCAATTTCCCACAGCTTCATTTACCACTTCCTTTGTGGTAATTCCTTCCATGCAATTACTGGAAAGGAAAAGGATTCATTTGCATGTGTGTGCATGCCCACACACACCTGCACACACACTCTGTGCCTCAACCATTCCCAGGAGAACGATTCCCAGATGAAATTCCCAGGAAGGCATGATGGCCAAAGAAAAACCCCACAATCCTGAAGCTCTACCCAAAACACTTCTCTAACTTGGCTGCATGTCCTGCAGCAAATCACCCATGTTTCTAAGATGACTCTGCTCCCTTGGCCACAAAGCCTGGGGCTCCCACCTCTGGCTGTTGGCCATATCAGATGGCATGGTCCTCGGACCAACTGCACTGACCAGTGAAATAATGCTGCCTCTCATGATCTTCCAAGGGGTTTCTTGTATTTTTGCCTTCTCTGTTGCAGGGAAAGAGTTCGAAATAATGCTGGTCATATTTGCTACCCAAACGACCGAACCAAACTGAATTGATCACTTGTGGTTATTCTCTTACTCACACCTAGAGACTCAACCCAACAGTCTTCTCTTCCATGAAGCTCTTCTCATAGGATCACTGTGCTTTACACACACACACACACACACACACACACACACACACACACACACACATCTTCTGTGCCCCCACAGCCCAATGTTTATACCTCAATTTAATACTTGATTCATGTCTGTTTCTCTCTAGAGAACAGAGTCCATGTCTAATTCATCTTTGGGTATTCTATGGAAATTCCACACAGGGAGGACACATAGTAACCCTCAAAGAGGAGTGGCTACAAGGGTTTAAATAGAGATCAAATGTAGTAGCCAAAAAGGTCCTATACATGGGGTGCCTGATGAGGCAATGAGATGATACCATTCAAGGGAGTCTGTTTCAGCCAAGCTATGGAATAGAAACCAGAAACCACAATGTAAAACCAGATAGGACCAGAAGACAGAAGGAGGTGAACTGGTGTTTTCTGTGGTTCCTTAATTCTCTGGCTCTTAAAAATACACAGATGCCTAGGGTTCATGGGCAGTAAGAGACCTGAGGGTGGAATAACAGTTCATGACTGTCCTTGAGAGACACAAGAAGGCAGCAACAGAGGAGAAGTCACCAGAATCAAGAACACTGCTCAAAGCATAGAAAGTTTTGCAAACACTGTGGAAATCCTAGTAAACTGTCCAAGTCTGTAGTATTGGGACACTTAATAAAGAAATCTCACAGGCTCATAAGTTCTAGAATAATTAATGTCATTATTGCTTGGTCAGTTAGGACTTGTCTAGTTGTAAGGAATGGAAAATCCAACTAAATCTACTTAAAGTATATTTAAAATAAAAAAGACATTTCTTGCTCATGTAAAGACCTTTAGACCTAAAGATGCTCATGTAGGTGCTCAAATAAAACCATCAGATATCTTTTTTCTCCAGCTGTTTCCCTGATATTAGCTTTCTTGAAGGGGAAGGACAGATAGACCTCAAGAGCATATGGTTTAGAGACCCTAAGGGAAAAAGAGAATGCTTCTTTCCATTAACTTCAGCAAAAATTCTGAGGTTGCACCTCACTGGCTGGCTTAGATCACATGTCAATCCCTGAGCCAAACACTACAGTGACATGGATGAAATGTCTTCATTGAACAAGTCAGTGTGTCAGAGGAAGAGGAATGGATGCAACCAGGTCAGAACAAGGTAGATGGGATGGACAGGCAAACCTATCCATCTACCTCACCAGTATTTAGCATTTATTATGCACTTTTGGTCTCCTATGCATAGCCAAGAAATATCAGTCTGTGTTGTGCTGGCTTTTTCTAAGCACTCAGCAAAGAGGACCACAAAGAAAAGCTTTCTCCTTCAACACAGCCCCCTCTCCCAAAACGTCTGCAAGAATGGAGAGCAATTCATTCCGAGAGCAGTGTGACTTAGATTTAGTAGTCCTTATGTTTGAGACACTTTAGGAATCAAGATCAAAAGATCAGCAGCAAAAACTAAGGAGTGGGGAAAAGGTAAGAAGATCCCAACTTAGAAATTATACAATCAGGGGGCACCTGGGTGGCTCAGTGGGTTGAGGCCTCTGCCTTTAGCTCAGGTCATGATCTCAGGGTTCTGGGATCGAGCCCCACATCGGGCTCTCTGCTCAGCAGGGAGCCTGCTTCCCTTCCTCTCTCTCTGCCTGCCTCTCCGTCTACTTGTGATCTCCGTCAAATAAATAAAACAAAATCTTAAACAAAAAGAAATTATATAATCATACAGCCCAAAAGGATCATGAGTGAAACTACTGCAAACAATTAAAGAATTTAGTAAAATGGCCAAGTAGAAAATTCGCATGCTATGCCAGCTATTAACCTACTGTCCTTCAGCTCCAAACCCACCTGTGTATACTGAGCTTTGTGATGCACAAACCCAACTCCAGTTCTGCCCACTGAATAAATAATATATTCATCATGAGGAGCACTCGTGGGCCATGTAAACCTGTGAGATCTCTTTATTAAGTGCCCAATACCAGAGTCTGGGCAGGTCTGGTGTTAACATCAGAGGACCCTGGAGGGAGATGGCACAGCTGAGAGGAAAGGAGGGATTCCTTCCTCCATTGGTTCCCTGCCTACTTCTGGTTCCTGTCACTATTCCCAAGCAATAACTCTTCACTTCAGTAGCAGTAGTGGTTGTGGTTTCCAGTTTCTCTAAGAATTGCAGACCCAGCCTCACCATGTACACCTCAGAGACACCAGCTTCAGCTAGCCAGCATCTTCCCCTGAGAGATCTGCCTCCCACGGGCTCTTCCTCCGAGCTTGGAGAGGCCAGCAGCAACTGGGAAGCCCCTTCCTGAAAGTCCAGGTCCCTCCCCAAACTTCTAGATTCAATAACTCCATCTTTTTTCCCTTTTTACTCAGCCCCAGGCATGGGGGCTGTTGCCTGTAATTTCTTCCTCTGTGATACCTTGGTTTTCTCTTTTCACCTGTTCAGTTACACACATAACACCTTATACAACTTAACAGTTATGTGTATTAAATAATCTCTCTTAAAATATTTGGTACTAGGGGCTCCTGAGTGACTCTCTCATGAAGTGTCTGCCTTCGGCTCAGGTCATGATCCCAGGGTCCTGGGATCGAGCCCGCATTGGGTTCCCTGCTTGGCAGGAAGCCTGCTTCTCCCTCTCCCACTTCCCCTGCTTGTATGTTCTCTCTCTCTCTCTCTCTCTCTCTCTCTCTGCCAATTAAATAAATAAATAAAATCTTAAAGAATATATTTGGTACTATTTCTGTCTCCTGGACTGGACCCTGATTAATACCTATGGAGAAAACAACAGACTTCACATATATAAACATATATAAAATAACCACTTAGAAGATACATGGGAAAAGAAGAGAAAACCCCATTCATGAGAACAAAAAGGAAAAAGGTAAGATAAGTATTAAACCAACAAGAAATGTAAATAACCTATATGAGGAAACCCATGAAATTCTCTGAAAACACAAAAATAGTTTGAACCAAAAGAAAGACACACACTCTTAGATAGGAAAACCTAGTACCATAAGGATGCGTTCTGTAATCCCAATAAAGATCCAACTGGGTTCTGTTTTCTTCTGGAGCAAAACAAATTGATACTAAAGTTTATGCAGAAGAAAAAAAAAAAAAACCAAGAGTATCAAGAAAACTCTGAAAAACAAAGAATAAGAAGGAGGTGGGGCTAGACTTATTGGGTATTCAAGCATATATTTGAATAAAACAGTGTGTACTGATGTCATTTAACAGGCAGGCAGACTAATGACCCAGAACAGAAAACCCCAAAACTGACCTCACTATATATGATTAAGACAATATCTTCAGTAAGTGAGAAAAGATAGAGTTTTAATAAATGATGCTGAAAATACTGGATGACTATGTGGGGGAAAAAATAGATTCATTTCTCATATCATTCTTTAGGATAAAATCTAAATGGAGTAGAGATTTAAAAGTTTTTCAAGGGGCACCTGGGTGGCTCAGTGGGTTAAGCCGCTGCCTTCGGCTCAGGTCATGATCTCAGGGTCCTGGGATCGAGCCCCGCATCGGACTCTCTGCTCAGCAGGGAGCCTGCTTCCTCCTCTCTCTCTCTCTCTGCCTGCCTCTCTGCCTGCTTGTGATCTCTCTCTGTCAAATAAATAAATAAAATCTTTTAAATAAATAAATAAATAAAAGTTTTTCAAAATAAGTAAGAAAAATCGGTCCTAGCTATGACTCAAAATCTAAAAGCAATAAAATAAAAGATACAGAAATCTGAAGACATTTTAAAAACCCTCTTACACAGCAAAATAAAAAGAAAAAGAGAGAGAGAGAGAAAAGAAATCCATAAAGTCAAGACAATGGCAAACAGGGAAAACTATTTCAATGAGTACCAAAGAAAAAGACAAACATTCCAGATATATGAAAAACTCCTAAAATTAACGACAAATTTAATGTAAGCAAAATTGATAAACTGGCAATTGAAAAAATTCAATGGCCCTTAATGAAAAGCATACTCAACTTTTTTCGAAATTAGAGCTAATAAAACTGCATATATGACAAAAAAAGTCAAATCTAAAATATAAAAAGAATTCCTAAAATTATTAAGAGAAAAACAATGGGCAAAAAAAAAAAAAAAAGGATAATAGCATTTCACAAAAGAAGATATTCAGAGGACTATGAAAAGGTACTTAACATCATTAGTCATTAAGGTAATACAATTATGAATCATAATTAAACACCACTAGATACCCCCCAGAATGGCTAATATTTTAAGACTAGTGACAATTGTTGGCAAGGATATGGATTACTCAGAGGTCTCACAGGCGGCTGATGAAGTCTAAATGGTTATGACTACATTGGAAGCTATTTAGTGTCAACTAAAGCTAAACTCATGCCTATCTCATGATAGAGAAATTCTACTTTTATATAAATATCCAAAAGAAGTAAATATTCATACCAGTGTTACTTATTAAAAAAAATGTTTAAGCTAGAAATGATCCAAATGTCCACCAACAGAGTAAATATGTCATAATTTATTTACCCACACAGTGAGATACTACATAATTTATTTACCCACACAGTGAGATACTACAGCAATACGAAATAACCAACATACCACAATAGAAAAACATGGATATACCTCACAGATGTTGAGTTAAAACAGACAGAAATAAGACAATGCATGCTGTGTGATTCATTTATTTAAGGTAATGATTTTTATGGTGCTAGAAATCAGAATACTAGCTACTTCTAGCAGCCATGTTGATTGAGAAAGAACAGAAAGGAGGTTTCTGGATTCAGGAAATATTTTATATCTTGATGATGATGGTAGTTACACAGATGTGCTTGTAAATAGAAATATATCAAACTTTTCCATTAAAATTAGCTCACTGTACACATTTTGCATGTTAGACCTCAATAAATTTCAAAAATAGAGAAAAAAGTAAACTGAAATACCATCTCTCACCTATTAAATAGGCAAAAATCAATAAATTTGACAACACTCTGTGATGGTAGGGTTATAGTGAAATGGGCACTCATACATTGTTGGTACAACATCGGTAAGGCCTAGCAAAATCATATATGCATCTATCCTTTTTCACATAGCAATTACACATCTAGGAATCATCACTGTCAAAAAACACAAAATGAGGGGTGCCTGGGTGGCTCAGTGGGTTATGCTGCTGCCTTCGGCTCAGGTCATGATCTCAGGGTCCTGGGATCGAGTCCCACATCAGGCTCTCTGCTCAGCGGGCAGCCTGCTTCCTCCTCTCTCTCTCTGCCTGCCTCTCTGCCTACTTGTGATCTCTCTCTGTCAAATAAATAAATAAAATCTTAAAAAAAAAAAACACAAAATGATGTATATGCAAAGACACCTATTGGGGCATTTTTCATAATGACAAGAGATTAGAAAGAAGACCAATGTTCATCAACCGAAGGCTTGTTGAATAAATAATGAAACTTCCATATGAGGAAGGATCATGCAGAATAAAAAAGGATGTAGAATATTTTCCCTATTATATCCTTTGGTGACAAAAGGTGCAGAAGATTCTTTAGGGTGACCTGAAGGGCAGGGGCAAGTGGTGCAAAAACAGCTACGAATTCTTCGACACGCCTTTTGTCCAGAGTTGGAACCTCCTTTCCTTCCTTTTGAATCTGGGCTGGCTTGCAACTACTTTGACCAATAAAACATGGTGGTAATAAGACCAAATCAGTCAGGGCCTACCCTTTGAAAGGACTGGCACTCTACTCAACTCTCCTAAAATCCTAAGCCACCATAAAAGTCATTCTACCCTTTCAGTGAGAACACTCCATAAGAAGACCCTGAAACTATTTGGAGAAGAAGGGGAGTTCTGCTGAACCCAGATTTCCAGCCACTCTTGCCAAGGCATCAGTTGTGTACATGAGCTGACTTAGATCTCCCTGGCCAGCCCACTACCCACAGCCAACAGCCACCACACGAGTATCATTACCCCCACACAGAGCAAAAGAATAATACACAATAGTGATATGCATGTTGTTCATTTAAAATTGTTACATGTATTTTGCAGCAACTTTTCAACTTGACATTAATAATCTAAATGTTGGGGGCGCCTGGGTGGCTCAGTGGGTTAAGCCGCTGCCTTCAGCTCAGGTCATGATCTCAGAGTCCTGGGATCGAGTCCCGCATCGGGCTCTCTGCTCAGCAGAGAGCCTGCTTCCCTCTCTCTCTCTGCCTGCCTCTCCATCTACTTGTGATTTCTCTCTGTCAAATAAATAAATAAAATCTTTAAAAAAAAATAATAATCTAAATGTTGAGTATAATATTATAATTCAAAGAAATTAAAGAAAAACTCTATAAAGTTAAATTTGAGTGGAAGATATCAGTATGTGTTTATATTTTTTGTTTCTAAAAATACGTATTTTCTAGTTCTAACTACTAAAAAGGTCTAGAAGAAGTCACACTACTAGGTATACCCAAAGAATACAGAAATACTAATTCAAAGGCATACATACATCCCGATGTTTATTGCATCATTATCTACCATAGACAAATTGTGGAGCAGCCCAAGTGTCCACTGATGGATGAATAGATAAAGAAGATGTGGGATATATATACTCTGAAATATTACTCAGCCATAAAAAAGAACAAAATCTTGCCATTTGCAACAACACAGGTGGAGAGAGACTTCTATGCTAAGCAAAACAAGTCAGTCCAAGATAAATACCCTATGAGTTCACTCGTAGAATTTTAAAAACAAAACAGACGAGCAAAGGGGGAAAAAGAAAGAGAGAAAGAGAGAGAGAGAGGCAATCCAAGAAAAGACTCTTAATTACAGAGAACAAACTGCTGGTTGCCAGAAAGTAGATGGGGCTGGGGGTGGTGAAGAATGGGTGAAACAGGTGGTGGGGAGGAAGGAGAGCACTTGTTGCAATGAGCACTGGGTGATGTGTGGAAGAACGGAATCAAATATGTGAAACGAGTAACACTGTATGTTAACTAACTGGAATTTAAATAAAAAGTTAAAAAAAAAACCATAAACAAACAAATAAAAGGTCTAGAAGCAAGACAAACTGGTGGCAGTGAGCAATCCTCGTGCCCAGACCGGGCTGTTTAAATATGGTTCCCCACAGAAAGGCACCAAGACTCTTCCCAGAAAAAACTGATTCCAAGATTGGGGCTGGAAATACACAAGAGCAGCTGGAGACGGCTTGCACCAGGAAGGCAATGAAGCCACAAAGACAGGCAGGGTCATGGTTGAAGGTCACAGGAGCCAAATCACAGGCACATGCTGGCCTAAGCCACTGTCACATGAGGAAAAAAAAAAATGACTGCAGGGAAATGAAACCTATCAAACATATAAAAATTCATGAGATCATTCTGACCCTAAAAAAAAATTAAAATCTCATTCATCACCACTGGAGGCTGCTAAGGCACCAACTTATTACTCCATAATGTGATAAAGTGAAAAGATCAAACATTTACTCTGCCTTTTCTGTATAAATTCTATTTCATAGTAATGAAAAGATGGTTGAGGGGAAGTTTTCCTACACAGAAATATCCCAGGGAATAAAAGGCAGAAGGAGGAGTGAGATTTGATGATCCCACCGAAAGAACGGATTTAAGCGATAAGTAGGAATGGATGCTAAATGCATTAGCTGGAAGTTTGATGGGGAACACTATAATGGAGAGATCAGGCTTACAGCACCTAAACACACAAATCTAACTTTGCAGCATTAAAAGAGGGAGAGTCACGCATGACACACCTCGTGACGTATTACAGTAGGGAGCACATGGTTCCACCTTCAAACCTATAAAATGCTCGTGTCTTAAAAAAAAGGACCTAAAAATTTGTTCCATCTCCAGATATAGCTGCAAGATCACAAGAAACACCAGGAATAGCGTAGCCAGCTAAATGACATGAGAAAGTAATCAATCAAATCCAATGTAGAGTATTCTGCAAGCTGAATGTTCTGGTACCTCCAGCAAATAAAATGGCATTTTAAAAAAGGAAAGAGAGTCTAAGAGAGCTATAAAACCCAAATGCAATAGTATGTAGACCTTTTGTAGAGCCTATGCAACTAATGGCAAAATAAGAAGGAAGGAAGGAAGGAAGAAAGGGAGGGAGGAACGTAGGGAGGAAGGAGAGGAGGGAAGAAGGGAGGTGCTCTGCCTTTGCTTCTTAGTTAAAAGGTAAAATTTAAACATTCACCTACCCTATGACCCAGAAATTATAAGCTCAGTTATTGAGTCAAGAGAAATGAAAATGTATATCCACCAAAGCTGTGTACAAGAAAGTTCATGGTCATTTTGTTCATAACAGCCAAAAAGTGGAGGAGAGAGAGAGGGAAATGCCCATCAACAGGAAAATAGATCAACAATTTGTGGTATATTCACAAAATGGAATTCTAGTTCTTAACAACAGGAATGAAACATTATGTACAAAAAATATATGGATCTTACAGATACTATACTAAATGAAAGAATCCGAACACCAAAGACTATTGCATGAGTCCCTTTATATGAAGTTCTAGAAGAGGCAAAACTAATTTATGGTGAAAAGAGTAAGAAAAGTGTCTCTGTTAGGGAGGTTGACTACAAAAAGGCAGGAGAGTGCTTTCTAAGGTGATGGAAAAGTTCTAGATCTCGGTAGGGATGTGAATTACAAGAGAGTATACATTTGCCAAAACTTATACAAACGTACTTTTAAGATCTGCATCTGTCATTCTAAGTAAATTTTGCCTTAAAAGAAAAATCTATAAACAAATACTAAACTCTAGCCAACAGGTTTTCTTTCCACAGTGATAGATATTAACAATTCTGAAACCAATTTCTGTATATTATAGGCTTGAGCAAATAAGTAGATCTACTGAGGGCCAGTTTTCTCAGTATTGAAGGATGGATATACATATGTAGAACAAAAAACAACTAGAATGTTCTCGTTGGGACAAGAGGCATATGTATCAATTTAATTTTGTTAATAAACCTTTCAATAATTTTAGTTTTATAAATAAATGTACATGTATATATACATGTATTTCCTGTCTCTGTCCACTAAGACAGCAAAGAAGCAATGATAAAACAGGGGCAGTGAGCACACCTAGAAACCAGAGCTCTGTTTCTAAATACTCTTCTCCACTAGAAAGAATAGGAACTTGAAAAAGCTGATTCCAGAGCTGGTACAGGGAAAACAAAGGGAGCCTAGAACACCCTGTTGCATCAGAAACTAAGGAAGTTCTAGGGGCTCCTGGGTGGCTCAGTTGGTTTAGTGTCAGCCTTTGGATCAGGTCATGATCCTAGGGTCCCGGGATTGAGTCCCATAGCCAGCTCCCTGCTCAGCAGAGAGTCTGCTTTTCCCTGTCTGCCCCTCCCCTTCTCCGGCTCACTCTCTCTCATTCTCTCTCTCTCAGAAATTTTAATTAGGAAGAAATAAACAAACAAACAAGCAAACAAACAAAGGAAGTTCTCAAAGAACCAAGATCTTTCCACCAATTACTTACTAACTATACAATAGAGATAGCTGGAGACACTCTTAACCAAAATATCCCAGTTGACCTCACCAAGACCCCCCTGATATGATGCACCGAGACCAACACAACATCACAGCTTTGTTCTATTACTGTCAAAGAAGCATAGCTTAAATCATAAGAAAACTTCAGACAAACCCACACGGAGACATTCCACAATATAACTGACCTGTACCCTTAAAAATAATGATGAGATCAAGAAAGACAAAGAAAGATTGAGGAACTTTTCCATGTGAAAAAGACTACAGAGACATAATTAAATGGGTGATCCGGGATTGGAGCTGGACTGGGAGAAAATACATAACCATAAAAAGAGCTATTAGGAAAATTGCCATATTTCGTATGTGGGCTGAGGATAGATAATAGTATTAGATCAGTGGTAAATTTCCGACTCTTGATAATTATACTGTACTGTGGTTATATAAGAAAATGTCTTTGCCCATAGGAAATGCATGCTGAAGCGTTTACAAGTAAAGGGATATGATCTCCAATATACTCTCACATAATTCAGGAAATAGTATGTAAATAGTAAATCAAATAAAATGGAAGCCTTTGGTGAATTCAGGCAAAGAGTATATGAGAGTTCCTTGTGCTGTTCTTGCAACTTATCAGCCTTCAATTATATTTTTTTAAATAACAACCCAAAAAATAATTATTTGATAAATCAGAAAAATGAACACGGACAGAATTAGATGATATTAACCAATTCCTGGTAATTCAGAGTGGTGTGATAATGAGGTACTGACTATGTTGCTTGTTAAGCCTTTGCTAGTTAGAAATATACATTGAATTATTTCTGGGTGATATAACTTGATGTCTGAAATTTGCTTTAAGCTATTCCAGTAAAAACAAAAGGTATGGGGATAGATAAAAGAAGAATGGTTGAATGCTGATAACTGATAAATCTGGGTGACGGGCACAGGAAGCTTCAATATATCTTTCTCTTTCTTGTTGCCTATAATTGAAATTTTCCATATAAAAAATAAATAGGTTGCCAGATACGTAAGGAAAGAATTCTCCAAGTAATGGAAAAGGAACATTATGCCCCAGGTCCTGGTTCCCACTCTGTGGTGGCCTCACCAGGAGCCTGGACAAGGCAACATTCATCTGATCACATCCGCCTAGTCATCTGCACGATGAGGCTAATGAAGCAGACTTGGTCTGCCTCACTGTCACTTCTGAGGGAGAGTGAGGATGATCTTCCCTTGTCAACTGAGCAAGAAGCACCTGGCTGCCCCTTCCCCTTCCATCTAGCCCTGCCAGGTGGGTTCTGCCCAGCCAGGTGGGTTCTCCTCAGCCAGGAGGGTTCTGCTCAGCCAGGTGGGTTCTCCTTAGCCAGGAAGGTTCTCCTCAGCTAAGAGGGTTCTCCCAGCAAGGTGGGTTCTCCTCATCCAAGTGGGTTCTGCCTAGCCAAGTGGGATCTCCTCAGCCAGGAGTGTTCTGCTCAGTCAGGTGGGTTCTGCTCAGCCAGGTGGGTTCTCTTCAGCCAGGAAGATTCTCCTCAGCCAGGAGGGTTCTGCACAGTCAGGTGGGTACTCCTCAGCCAGGAAGGTTCTCCCCAGCCAGGAGGGTTCTGCTCAGCCATGTGGGTTCTCCTCATCCAGGTGGGTTCTGCTCAGCTAGAAGAGTTCTCCTCAGCCAGGTGGCTTCTGCCCAGCCAGGTGGGTTCTCCTCAGCTAGAAGGGTTTCCCCCAGCAAGGTGGGTTCTCCTCATCCAGGTGGTTTTTGATCAGCCAGGTGGGTTCTGCTCAGCCAGGTGGGTTCTCCTTAGCCAGGAAGTTTCTCTTCAGCTAAGAAGGTTCTCCTCAGCAAGGTGGGTTCTGCCCAGCCTGGTGGGTTCTCTTTATCTAGGTAGGTTCTGCTCAGCCACGTGGGTTCTACTCAGCCAGGTAGTTTCTGCCCACCCAGGTGGGTTCTGCCTAGCCAGGTGGGTTTTCCTCAGCCAGAAGGGTTCTGTTCTGCTGGATAGGTTCTCCTCAGCCAGGTGGGTTCTTTCTAACCAAATGGGTTCTCCTCGTCTAGGTGGGTTCTGCTCAGCCAGGTGAACCCCACTGGCCGTGGAGTTGTGGTCTTCACCTCCCTGCAGGAGGGCCACATCCCACACATACACCTTTTGCTTTTTCAAATACTTGGCAGCAACAGATGTGGGGTGGAAAGAAGTGGGGGGGGGGAGCTTTGATAAGTCTGCCTTCTTTATGGAGAAAATAAATATACCAAAGGTGATTTTTCTCTCTCAGGAAGAAATTAATTTCTAAGTGAAATCATGAATTTCCTGATAGTCGGGAAATAGATAGACAAGTCCCTCTCCTGGCAAGTGCCTCCACGGGCTGATTAACCTGCTCTGTCGCGTCTGAAGATTCATGCAGCCCTCCGCCTCTTTCCCTGGTGGGGCGGCCCTGGTGATCTTCTAGCCCTTCTACATGCTTCTCCATGGGGGAAATGGGAGGAGACACCCAAATGAAAGTGAGGTTCCAGGAGCACTGGCTCTGGACACATGGCCGGCATGCAAGAAAGGCCTTTCGGGTGGTGTTAGGATGAGGGGCAGGTTATTTTGTGGACCACCAACTTTTCTGTGCCTGAAAGGGTCATTCTCAGGGCAGCTTCAGATGTGTGCAGCTGGGAGGCTCCATGGCCCCTAGCTAGCAGAGAAGGGAGAGGCCCCCAGAAGGCCTCCTTGGAGAACTAGACTCACCTGGGTCACTAGATGTCTTACTACTCTGTGTCTCATCACTAGCTACCTTTCAGACTGCTTCTGGCCCAGCTGCTGAGGTCACATGGGGTGAAGGGCAGGGGGGCTGGGTGAGTGGCATTCAGGCAGAAGCAGCAGCTCTCCCCAGAAAAAAAGGTGAGGCATAAGAGCTGTGTCCATAATAAAAATGATGATCATGTATCATTCACGAAGGGTTAAGAGTTTGAAATGTGTTATTCACTTAACTTCTCTTTAAAAAGTTATTTTTGTTATATTTATTTTTCAAATGGTTAGATGTGTTTATTACCTTCACATGAGAACTGAAACTGGAGATCGAGTGAGTTCTAGAAGCCACAAAATAGGTGAGGAAGTCGGATTCGAACCTACAACAAGTCTGAGTCTTGAGTCCCTACTCAACCTCCATACCATACCGCTATTGGTTCTCAGGAACTGAAGCCCAAATCGAATGGCAACTGCCAGGGGATCACTGGCTCCAGGAATGGAGGACTCAGTCAAGGGGAGTCAGAGATTCTGAGGTAGGAAACACCCCTGGGCCCAGGGCACAAGGTTGACATACAGTCACTTGGGAGGCCCCCAGGCAAAAAGTCAGGGAGGTAGATATGAGGAAGTCTAACCTTGGGGGACAGACATTTAGAGCAACCAGTGAACCGACAGTTGCTTTCTCTGAAGCTGAGGAGAGAAGACGTGGCCATAAGGCCATTAAAAACCCACTGGGGGCCACTCTGTGTGGGGCTAGTTGAACTCAGTTGACAAATGGAAAAAGGGATAATCTCTGAGGGTTAAGGCTAACACAGAAGACTTTCTGGGGGAGAGGAGACATCCAGCTCACCCCCGAGGGCAGAAACAATCAGAACAAGATGAGAAGAGGAAGAAATACCTTCAAATAGTCTTGAGGACAAACAGAGAAAAGATTGCTTGGTATGTCCTCTTCTGGCACCAAATGAGTTTCTGATTTTCCTTCTCTCTCAAAATAAAACCTCTGCCTTTGGGGCTCTTTTGGGGAAAGCGTACTCTACAAGGTACACAGCAATATTCTGGTTTCTCTTCTGATTGCATAAATCTTTCACCTCTTTTTAGGTACAGAACATTTTTAGAGGGATCTTAAGGTCAGAGAGAGCAACTCTGTGAGCGTGAGCACTTTGTTTACGAAAAAAAAAAAAACACTCAGTTTCAAATCCAGGTTTCAGAGACGTTAACCCTTGCCTTTGGGGGCACAGGATCAGAGGAGGCCACTTGTTGATGGATTTGAAGAGGCTTGTTGTGGTAGAAGGAGGACATTCCAAATACTGAAGTTTCATCTCATTTGTTGATGTCACCAAGTGTTAAGATTAGCATTTCTACTACTGGGTGGGAGCCGGGAGCTGGGCAAAGTGGCAGCGACAGAGAGAGGGAGTCACTCCTTAATGCATCTACTCATTTATCAAATATGTATGGAGCATCTACTATGTGCCAGGCTGTGTTTGTTTCACCAATAGCCCAGTTCCTAGCAGACACAGTCCCTGTGCCCACCGAGTGTGCAGTTGGGATGGGGGCTTACATGATGGCACAGGCACAGAATCCCATTCTGGAGTAAGGGCTGGGGGTGTGGAGTACAGGGAGGCTCCTCGAGCTGTATCGGGAGCTCCCACCAAACCTGGGAAGTAAGAAAATGCTTTCCTGGGAAGTGACACGTAAGCTATAAAAGATGAGTAGGAGTTAACCGGAGAAAGAGGAGCTTCAGGAACATTCCAGGAAGAGCAGACAACCAGAATCAAGGCCAGGAGGCAGGAGGGAGCTATGTGAGGCCCACGGAACAGGAGACAGAATAGCCTTGAGGTGACAGTGGGAAGGCAGAGCTAGACCGTGGAGGGCCTACAAGCTCAGGGACCTTTATGCGAAGCCACTCAGGAGTCTGAAGGCTGGGGTGGCTTGAATAGAACCGTGTTTTAAAATGTCAATTCGACTGCTTTGTCCATAATGAATCAGGGACAAGAGTGGAAACAGAAAATAGAAAACAAGTGCAGTAAAACACGTGGGAAGTGAAAGTGACTTCCGCCCCAGAGACAGCCATGGACACAGATGTAGACAGATTTAAAAGACAAAAGGAGGCCTCGGCAACAGAACATTGCCCAGCAGGAGGACAGATGGCACAAGACAGTCCCGGTCATCCAAACCCCACAGGGGGCTTGCACAAAGGAAGAACTCTAGGCCTGAGACGTGACCTGAACTACCCAAGATCACCCAGCCAGGAACAGAGCCCAGGTCTCCAAACCTGGGCCCAGAAATCCCCTGCCTCCCAGCAGACCTGCTCCCGGGAGAGCAGCGAGGGCACCACCATCACCAGATGGCTCTCAGGGTTTGGTTTAGGCTCTTCACAAAACCAGACCCATAGTCTAGCGATGCTTTTTATGCTCTATAGTCAAAGCCAGTCTTCGACACATCCCATTCACCGGCAGTCCTGGTAAATCCGGCTCCCCTGGATCCCCACAGGTAGATAATTCAAGAAACCCACAGAGTTCCTTGTTTCCTCTTGTTGCCCTGACAAATCACCATGAACTTAGTGGCCTAAAATAATGCAAATATACCCTCTCAATTTCTAGAGGTCCAAGTCTGAAGTCTGTTTCAGCAGGCTAAAGTCAAGGTGCTGGGAGGGCTGGTTCCTTCTAGAGACTCTACGGGAGAATCTGTTCCCCGCTTCGGGAGGCAACCTACGTTCCTTGGATCCTGGCTTCTTCCTCCAGCTTTGAAGCCAGGAGCACAGAATCCTACTTCCATTTTCACTTTGTCTTCTGTATTCCAATCCATCTCTGCTTCCCTCTTGTAAGGAGATTTGTGATTCCATTTGGGGTCCACCTGAATAATCTCACCAAGATCCCCAACTTAATCACAGATACAAAGTCCCTTTTGCCATATAAAGTAACATCTACAGATTCTAGTATATTGGGACCTGGATACCTTTCTGGGCCATTATTCAGCCTATGTCAGCAACTCCACAAGGAGGGGAAGACAGGACACAAAACCCTCCAGACAGCCTTCTTAGGACAACTGGGTTCTTGTTAAAATTACTGCACCCACTGAAGCCCACAAAGGCTAAGCATCTGCTGTTTATAATCAAAGCAAGCCTAACAGGCTGGACTGAGTGTTCAGGTCATGTAGCCTCTACATCCCTAACTCACTCTTCTGAGCTCTCCTGGTCTCTGCTGCTTCTGTCCCAGGTAGCCACACAGGAACCAAAACCAGCCATTAAGCAAGCAATGTCTTAGAGCCTCTGCTGGTAAAAGCTCGAGCTAGAGCAGACCCACTCCTACACACACACACACACACACACACACACACACAACTAACCAAGAAATTCTGGAAAATCTATGAGTTTAATTTTCATAAACTGCACAATGAAAATGTACACATGTGAGCGATCGGGCCATTTTATATTCAGAATCCATCACACTTAGAGTCAGACCCTTACCGAAAACAGTTATGAATATAATTAATCAATCAATCAAATGAAATAGTTATGTACATTATGCGAAAAAAAAGAATGCAATAGAAAAAAAAATGAGCAAAGACTTGAGCAGAGCTCAAAAAAGAGCGTAAGAAGGGCTCTATGCACGAGAGGAACTTTCACAGGACTTGGCAGGGGAACATTAGTCTAACCACTTTGGAAAACTAACGGCAGCATCAACTAAAGCTGATCATTTCCTTACCGCATAACCCAGTAATTCACATAGAAATATGCATATGTTCATCAAAAAGACATGCATTAGAATGTTCATAACAGCACTCTTACTTTTTTAAGAAATTTACTATGGATTTTTTTAATTGAAGCATGACTGACATACGATATTATATTTGTCTCAAGTGTACACAGTGATTCTCGACATTTCTATACACAAGGAAGTGATCACCGTGGTCAGTGTCGCTCCCATCTGTCACCGTAAACAGCTCTTACAAAATTCACTATACTCCCTCTGCTGTACATCGCAGTCCCTGTGTCTTATTTATTTAGATACACTTTAAAATGAAGATGGGAACAGGCAGTACACTGTACAGTACGAATTGCTTTGAACATTTCTGCATGCCTTTGGATACTGTTTTGCAACAAGGACAGAGAGTGATTCTGGGGGAGAAAGTGCCCCAGTTCACCACCCCCTCCCCCAGCCCTCCAAACATACACACAGAAGAGCCATGGCGGCTGCAGACACAGCCCAGGTTATTTCCAGCCCCTCTGGACCAAAATGAGCAGTTGCCGGGGAAGCACCCAGCTCCTACCTCCCACGGAAAACAGCCACTTACAGGATGTGGGTAGGACTCTTCAGCTGTGGCCCAAATTTTCACAGCACAAGCTCCCTTAGCCCTGGAACCCAGGCTCTAAGCAAAGGGCTCCTGTTCCCTGGACTTCTCTTCAGGTGTCTCCTGGGGGTCCTATAGCTTGCCCTCCTGGGAAGGCAGGAGCTTTCATCTCACGTTTGAAACTGCCTTACTTGAGCACCATGGGTCCAGCCTATTCCAAAGCCCCTTTAAAATTTTCTGAGGTCGGTGCACCTGGGTGGCTCAGTGGGTTAAAGCCTCTGCCTTCAGCTCCGGTCATGATCTCAGGGTCCTGGGATCGAGCCCCGTTTTGGGCTCTCTGTTTGGCAGGGAGCCTGCTTCCCCCTCTCTCTCTGCCTGCCTCTCTGCCTACTTGTGATCTCTGTCTGTCCAATAAATAAATAAAATTTAAAAAAAAATAACAGAAACCTGTATCGGGGCCTGGAAATAGCCACCCTGAGCACCATTATTTTTTACTTTTATTAAATGGTGGTAGAATATATGTTACATAAAATTGGCTTATGTTATCCATTCTTATTTTTTTAAGATTTTATTTACTTCTTTGACAGAGAGAGACATAGCAAGAGAGGGAACACAAGCAGGGGGAGTGGGAGAGGGAGAAGCAGGCTTCCCGCAGACCAGGGAGCCCGATGCGGGGCTCGATCCCAGCACCCTGAGATCATGACCTGAGCCGAAGGCAGACACTTAACGACGGACCCACCCAGGAGCCCCTGTTATCCATTTATAAATGCATAATTCAGTGTCATGAAACATCTTCACATTATTGTGCAACTCTTGGCAGCAATCATCTCCAGAACATTTTCCCATCTTCCCAAACTGAAATTCCAAACCCGTCCGACACTAGCTCCCCATTTGGTCCTCCCCTAGGTTCTGGAAGCCACCATTCTACTTCTGAATCTATGGATATGAGGTACTTCCAGTACCTCACATAAATGGAAACCACACAGTATTTATCCTTTTGTGACGGGCTCTCTTCACTCAGCACAATGTCTTAAAGGTTCATCCAGGTCATCATGTTATGTGTCAGATTCTCCTTCCTTTTTAAGGCTGAATCATATTTCATTGTATGTATCTTTACCTGTTCACCCATCAATGGACCCCTGGGCTGCTTCCACCTTCCCATCATAAAAAGTGTTCTAGCTTCCACCTTCCCATCATAAAAAGCGTTCTAGTTTCTCCACCCTCCAGCCAACACTTGTTATTTTCAGTTTTATCATCATCATCATCATCATCATCATCATCTTAATGACCGTGAAGTGGTATCTCAGTGCAGTTTTGATTCACATTTCCCTAATGATTGGTGATGCTGAACATCTTTTATGTGCTTCTTGGTCATTTGTCTACCTTCTTTGATGAAATGTCTGTTCAAGCCCTTTGTCTATCTTTTAATTGAGTTGTTTTTTTATGATTGAGCTGTAGGCAGTTCTTATATATTTTGGATATTTAGATATTAACCCCTTATCAGATATGTAATTTACAACTATTTTCTTCCATACTATGTGTTGTCTTTTCACACTGTTCATAGTGTCCTTTGATACCCAAAAGTTTTAATTTACTCCAATTTATCTATTCTTTCTCCTGTTGCCTATGCTTTGAGGGTCATATCCAAGAAATCATTGCCAAATCCACTGTTCTGAAGTTTTCCCCCTTTTTGTCCTTCAACATGTTCTATAGTTTTAGTTCGTATATTTAGGTCTTTAATCCACTTTGCACATGATGTAAGGTTAGAGTCCAACTCTATTCTTTTCGATGTGACTATCTAGTGCTGCCAACACCATTGGTTGAAAAGACTAGTCTTTTCCCACTGAATAGCCTTGGTACTCTTGATGCAAATCATTTGGCCATAGATGTAAAAGTTTGTTTCTGAGCTTCTTATTCTATTCCATTGCTCTCTATGTCTGTCAGCAGCACCGTTTCTAACATCCCCAAAGTAGAAAATAAGCAAACATCCGCCAATAGCAGAATGGAGACATAAGTCATGAGGCGGCTGTACTCTGGAACACCGAAGAGCAACGGAAGTAAAAGATTTAAAAGTAACAACAACATTGATCAATCTTACAGAGATATGTTGAGCAAAACAAGCCAGATGCAAATGAAGAGTTACCTTGTGATTTCATTTACGTAAAACACAAAGTTGGCAAGTTTAGCTATACTTCTAGAAGTCAGGATAGGTATTACTCTTAGGGAAGGGAAGCCACAGTGACAGGGAAGGGTATGACAGGGGCTGGAGGGGCTTCTGAGATGCTAGCGTCGCTACATTTCCTGATCTGAATGCTGGTTTCCTGAGCATGTTGAATTAATAAAATCCATCAGACTGTACATCTATGATTTGTGCGTTTTTCGGAATGGGTATAGTATGCTGCAATAAAAAAGTTTAATTTTTTTATTATGTTCAATTAGCCAACATAAAATACATGATTAGTTTTTTATGTAGCATGCAGCGGTTCATGATTTGTGTGTGACAGCCAATGCCCATCCCCACGTGGGCCCTCCTTAATACCCATCACCTTACTGCCCCAGCCCCCCAGCCCCCTCCTTTCCAAGAAAACAAGTTTTTTAAGAAATTTTTAAGAAATTATTATAGAATTATAAATTCTATAAATTATATTTAGAATTATATTATATAAAATAGAATTATAATTTCTATAAATATGTAATTCGATAGAATTATAGAATGCTTTTTAACAAGCATTCTATAGATATAAAGTCTAAAAAACATGACTTCCCTGTAAGAGCCATTCTCATGGCTGGCCGGCCTATCCCTACCAGCTGACCTGTCAGAAAGCTCAGCCCATCAGAACTCAGTAGCGCCAGACTGTCCCAATCACATACGTGGGGTGCTGGCCAGCTGAGAAGAGCTCATAAAGTCCCCAGCATCATGTACTATATAGTTCATGTTCTGAGTTCATAAAGCTGATATAAACAAAGTGCATTACCCATGATCAGTGTCTAATAATAAAACAATAAGATTATACCTGTTGCTAATATGTCTATGACTAGGAGACAGCATGACAGGGGCAGACAATTAAATCAGGATATGCAATAAGTTAATCCTGGGAGACTCTGGAAGAATGAAACGTGCCTCATCTGTGACTGTCATTGGGAGCCTTGTGAGTCACTCCAAAGCACCTCGGGCTGCAGGAGCCTCAGGAGAGATGCCTTTCAAGCTTTTTCATCCCGTTATACTGCTTTGCACCACGCTGTCTCTCGTTGGCTCCCCTCACACCTTTCAGGTGATTCTGTCTAACCCTTGTGAATATTTCCACTCAGCACAGAGGACCCCGATACAGAGCAAGCATCGCAGGGTAGGTGCTCTGTAAGTCTGCTGACTGAGAGGGAAGGAAGGAGGAACCATTCCTCTGACAGGAGACTATGGAACAGTCTGGAAGCCATCACTGCTCTCTAAACTCCAAACGGCTAACAAGACTGTCCCATTCCACCTAAATATAGGAACTTGAAAACTGAGTTTAAGGGGTGGCTTGGTGCATTCAGACTTTGTCTCTACTTAAAATTACTTAATATTTTATTTATCACAGATTTTTTATTCCTCTAGGTTTTTAAAAATATCTCACCAAAATATTATTTATCTTACATAACTCAACACCAAAACAATAATAATAATTTCTTTAAAAAATTCTCGGAAGACACAAATAGACATTTTTCCAACGAAGACATACAGATGGCCAACAGACCCATGAAAAGATGCTCAACATCACTCATCATCAGGGAAATACAAACCAAAACCACAGTGAGATACCACCTTATACCTGTCAGAGGAGCTAAAGTAAAAAACACAAGAAATAACAAATGTTGATAAGATGTGGTGCTCTTCGCACTGATGGCGGGATCAAATGCAAGCTGGGGCAGCCACTGTGAGAAACAGAACGGAGATTCCTCAAAAAATTAAAAATAGAATTACCACAGGATCCAATAATTCCACTACTAAGTATTCACCCAAAGAAAACAAAAATACTAATTTGAAAAGACATACACACCTTTGCTTTTTGGAGCATTATTTACAATAGCCAAGATACGGAAGGAGCTCAGGTGTCCATTGACAGGTAAATGGATAAAGAAGTTGTGGTGTATACAGACAATGAAATATCACTCAGCCATAAAAAGAATGAAATCTTGCCATGTGCAACAACATGGATGGATCTAGAGAGTATAATATTATGGGAAATAAGTCAGAGAAAGACGAATACCACATGATTTCACTCCTATGTGGAATTTAAGAAACAAAACAAATGAACAAAGAAATAAGAGACAAACACAAAAACAGACCCTTAAATATAGAGAACAAACTGATGGCTGCCTGAGGGGAGGTGGGGGGATGGGTGACACAGGGGATGGAGATGATTTACCATAATCAGCCCTGAATGACATATAGAATTGTTGAATCATTATATTTACACCTGAAACTGACGTAACATTGTATGCTAATAAAAATTTTTTTTTAAGATTTTATTTATTTGTCAGAGAGAGAGTACACGAAGGGTAGCAGTAGGCAGAGGGAGAAGCGGGCTGCCCCTTGAGGAAGGAGTTCCATGTGGGCCTCCATCTCAGGACTCTGAGATCATGACCTGAGTGCAGACAGACACTTAACCGACTAAGCCACCCAGGTGTTCCAAAATAGTTAATTTTTAAAAAATTATTTTATTTCTCTTGATCTTTGGGTCTTCACACCCCCTCACATTTTGCTCCTGAGGGTCACGCCCGGTTCTCCTCACCCGGGTCCTGGTGCTGCACTATTTGCACACTTGAAGTAAGAGCCACAGTCAGGATACAGCAATTTTAGTACAAGCAGAGTGCTCTTAGGTCACAACCACAGTCTGTGCCCGGAACTTTCCAGTTCTCATGTCCCCGAGCAGTACAAATGCGTTTGTTGGCAACTCCTCACCAGATTTGAATAGTGTTTCAGTGTTTAATTAAATTCCAAGAACACCTGTTTCATCAGCTTATAAATTCCAACTAAATTTTAAGAGGCTTCTGTTGGGCACGCAGAGTTTTTATTTTTCTAGGCTGTAACCACAGCAACATTTTTTCCTTGAACATCCATCCTTCGCTCCCGCCACACATACCACACCCTCCTCTCCAGCCCCTGGTGGTGTGGAGAGCTCACTGTGGCTCTGCACTCCGCCATTCGGCCCTGTGGAGGTCAAACAACAGCACGATAGCATTCCAGGCTGTGGGTTTTCCTCTTCTCGACGGTTCCCCTGAAGTGTTCACTTTGTATTGGAAAGCACGGCACGTAAACTGACCCTCCTTCACCACCTCGAGCCCAGGGACTGAAAGAGCTGTCCTCGGGGTCAGCCTCACCCAGGGCACAGCCAGGGCCCCGGGCTGGGGGCCTCCCAGGTCTCTGCTCCTCTCAGAGCTCGGTCTCTGCTCTGTGGAGGGAGCTGACCCACAGCTCGGTAAGGATCAGGCCACTGTCCCTGAGGCCCCACGGCTAGGAAAGGGTAGAAGAGGGACTGGAAACCAGGCCCCTCAGATTCCAAACTCCGCCCACCTCACTGACTTCTGCTTCCAGGACCCCAAAGAGACTCTATTAAGGGTCCCCTGAAGATATGATAGTGAAAAAATGTCAAAAATGGCAGTGGCTAGGATAAAAAACAAACAAACAAAGAACCTTGAAGAAATAGCATCACCCAAATGAGGGCCTGATTGAGAAGATGGGGAAGGTGTCATTAAACGGAATCCCCGTGAACCATGAAGAGGGAGACAGGTCGTACGAAAGCAGTGACACTGGGCCTGAGTCAGGTACACTCTACACTGACTGGCCTAACTTCTCTGGGCCTCAGTTTCCATTTTTAAAAAGCGGAGGGAATCATTTCTAACGCTCAGGCTTGATCTGTGAGTTAGAAGAATTAATTAAGGTAAAATGTTTAGACTAGGGCCCGTCGTCTAGGAAGAGCTCGGTGAGTGTTCATTATTATTACTGCTGTCTTCAGGGCTGTTGTGTACTATTAAAATAAGTGCTTTTGTCATGCCTTCCTCAGAAACTTCCCATCATCTCCAAGACAGGTTTCCAATTCCTGGCAGCTGGAGCCAGCGGCACTCACGTCCCTGTGTAATTTCCTCCACGGCGACTTGCCTTCCCTCAGGCTATCAGATCCCCCTGGGGTGCCCTCCCCTGACCCTGACCCTGACGTTAAGAGCATCCCTGAGCCCATCACCACCTCCGTGAAGCCTTCCCTGACCACCCCAGTCCTCAGGGACGTCCCTCTCTTCTGCTCTCCTGCCTACACGTGTTGCCTGTTTCCCCATGCATGTGCCACACCCCAAAGGCCTCTTCAGCACCGCCTGTCCTTCTATGGAAGGACCCAGACAGTGGGGGGGCACCCCGTGGCCTGTTCTAAGCACCAGCTCAGTCCTCCCCAGGCCTCCCCTGCTCATTCACTCCTGCTTTCCCCAAATCGTCTCTCATGTGCTTTTGTGCTAGAACCTGGGAAAACAGCATCGAGCAAAGCAGATGCAGCACCTGTCCTCGCGGAAGACGATAATGAACAGGTTGTTAGAAAAGTCACTATATAATTTGAAATTGCGGGAAGTGCAGTGAAGAAGAGGAGGGAAAAAAAAGACCTGGGGATTGGTAAGGGTCCTGCCCCTCGACACCAATTTAAACCCACCACCAGGCACAGCCTTGCTCTGTTCTCTGAGAATCACTCTCCCTGCTTGAACCAGAAAGAGCCATTCTAACCACAGCATCCTCAGATCAAGGAAGGAAAAGACCGAACAGGCCTTCCCCACTTTCCTGGCCTTGGCAAGGGTCTGTCTTCCACGGAGCCACCGGAGCTCCGGGGCCGGGAGCTCTGGGACACTCTCGCTTTGGCCATGGGCTCTGGTTTGCAACGGATCCTCAGGGCTAGAGCAGCTCCTCTGGGATCCCAGGAGGCCTCCAGGAGAAGGCAGCATTCAAATGCCCTTCAACTAATTCTTTTCAAAAAGAAAACAGTGGTTGGGTGCTTAAAAACCCCCCGAACTCAGAGAGCGGTGACAAGTGAGATGCTGCAGGCAGCAAACTACGGCTCCGACCACGCAGGGCACCTGACCTGTGCCCACTCCCCTGTTCCAAGTCAGGTGCTTTCAGGGGATCTCGGAATTTTATTTTTCTATTCCAAGCAGAATATTCCCTGAAAGCACTTTTAGATAAGCCTGGCAATTCTCTCCACTTTCTTCCCTGGGATAAAAAGCAGCCAACGCTCTCTCACCTTTGTTTACTCGTAAGTCTTAACTCAGGGTCCATTTACTCATTCTGGTGGCTTCCCCTCCTTCCCTCCCCCCCACCCCCCACACTGCAATTACTGTGTGCGACCACAGAGGACCCTCCTCTGGCCGTCCAGCCCTGCTACTGCCAGAAAGGGCTTGTTCCCCACACAGCCTGTCCTTCTGCACTCATTCCTGGTGGGTCCAGTTTTCCCGCAGGCCTCGGATCTCTCACCCTCTCCGCCCAGGTCCAAGCAAACACACGGCTTCAACACCACCTGCTTCCTGGGGCTGCCACAGTAGACTTCTGCCACCTGGCCTCCAGAAATGTGTTCCTACAGCTGTGACCCTTGCTGCTTACCCTGCCTTGGCTGACTGTCTTGACTTGACTTCCTCCTCCTCCGTTCCTGTCTGTAGAATGCTGTGCCATCTGCTGGGCATGTTGAACTCCTGCTCAATGGCTGAGTACTTCACCTGTGAGAACCTGACCTCTGGAATCGGATAAACCTGGGTTTCAATCCCAGCAACCCCATTACCAGCTAAATTTCACTTTATCCTTCTGCAAAATACAGAGATCCATACGGTTAAAAAAAAAAACAAAAAAAAAAAACAGAAAAACAATATTGTTTTGCAGATGGAAAATGTCCTTAACGACATTATACATAGTCACCTGGACTCTCAGACTTTATGGACATCCTGTAGGGATGGTAAACCAGTCCCAGGGGGCTCCACTGAGAATTAAAGGGGTTAATACACGAAAAGTGCCTGGCTTGCGGCCCCGCCTTTAGCAGAGACTCATTAAATATTTTGTTGCCTCCTCCTCTAGCCCAGATGGGTCCTTTATACCATTATAACCAGAGTGGCATCACAGCTACCTATTACACGCCTCCCAGCCCCAGGCCAGGTGGTCCGGATTACAGTACTTCCCATCTTCCTAGGCCCCTGTCAAAAACATCCACTCGCTCAGAGGGAATCAAAAACCAGGGCTGGCGGCTGTCGCTTTCACCTTGTCCCATGCAGCTCAGGGCTTTTATGAAAGTGTATCTTGGCAGTTGCAACTGTCTCACGCTAAAATTAAGAAGTCAAGAGGCTTATTTCATAGAAGCTCAAATTCCTGGCAACAGCCTGTACCCTTGTCTATTAGGAGAAATGAGTGGGTCTATATATGATTTGGGGCCTCTGCAGAGGTTTGGTTTAGATTGTCTCCAACTCCCTGAGAAGGTACATTTTCCAGGCCCAAGAATTTATCAGCATTACCTGCATCCGCAAACCTGTCATTTACATAGGCAGTATATTCCTTTGGGAAAAAAAAAAAAAAAAAAACAAAACTCTGCTTTGTAGCTAGAAATTTCCTTTTACTTGATCATGGCTGTGGGCTGAACTGATGTGACAAAGGGGGTTGCTAGAGAGACCCTATTATAAAGGTGTAGTAATAATTGCTTTCCAGAGGAAGTAACTGAATACATTCCAGTCTTGTTGCAAATATACAGCTGATAAAATATACATGTGATTGCAATGGAAGAACAGCTCAGATTTGCTTAGGGTTTTAAGCAACGAATTCAATTTCGTTCAACTTCTCCCCCTTCCCCCTATAATAAGAAGCTCATAGACTATTTCAATGTCTTGCTTCCCAAAGATAAGACATATATACATTGTGCATACGTTTGTCTATATGTGCATATGCTGCCCACACTGTTCCATTTTAAATCTCTACTCTTCTCCACTTAGGAGCAAGATAAACCACCAGGTAATAACTCCTAGGCAAGGCAGGAGAGCATGGCACTTATTTTAAAAACATCAGTAAGTTCCCAGGAAGCTGCCTTGCAGGGAAGGCTCAGAAACACTTCTCCCACTACCCTATAAGTCTCACCTTCTTGGGCCCAGTGGAGACACAACAAAATAGCAGAAAGCACACAATTCTGCCCCCAGAAGCAGCTCCCCTCCGCAAACACACAAAGTTCTACAACTAGCTTCTGCAAGAGGGAATAGCATACATCAGCATTTCCCAAATATCTTTATCCCACGACCTCTTTAGATGAATCATAAGATTAATGTTTTGTGAATCAGTTTGGAAATCATTGCTTGACTAAAGATGCCTTGGCTAAGAGAATAATTGAGAAGAGAGAGGCCATCCTGGTATTTTCTTACCTCTCATTATTTGGCAACATTTACTGGCTCCTGGATCTTCACTGTCAGCAGAGGCATAAGGATTTTTCAAGAGCTAAAACAAGGTCTCCTAGGGGATTCAAATTCCCTAGGAAATAATTCTAAGACTGAATGGTCTCCCAGAGATAGAGGCTCGAATACTCCCTCATTTGGGGCCCCCATAGCTAGGACGCACTACTATACAACAGTAGATCCATGCCTGAGTTTGTGTTGGATTTCTCGGTAGTAGATACACCAAATGAGAGAGAGGACCCCCATCAGCCATCCTTCCCCCTCCAGAGCCCTAATAGGCACGCACCTCTGGCCCTGAAACGTAAGTAATAACTTCCTTCTCCTTGCTCAAATGTGACCCAGGGCAGGCAAGGGGAACCACTTAGACCTGTGAGTCTCACCATTCCTGGAGGGACAGCCAGCCTCTGCCCTGGGAGAAACCTTATCAGGAGGCCTATGGCAGAAACCTAACACCTTTCATACCCTTGGAGAACTGAATGGTGAAGTACCAAATAGGTACTGAAAGAAGCTTGCCTTCTTTCCAAGGCTTCTTCCTAGACCAGCTACTACGGGCTTCAAAATCTTTGGCCATTCACACCAATTCTTTGGTTGACTTAAATTTTGATTCTGCATCTACCGGGGCCCCAAATCCTAGGAACAACAGCAGAAAGGGTCAGGACTTTCGGACTTTCCTAATTACCAATGGATCCATTCATTCCCTTGCCCCTTCAGGGACAGGATCCATGCTAAATGTAGAGATGAGGGAATGACCATGCAATTCAAAACTGGTCCACCCAGCTTAAACTAACTGAGTTAACAAAGGCATTTAACAAAAGTTTGAAGTCTAGAAAATGTCTCTATTAAATTGGGTGAGATTTAAAAGAAAAAACATCAACCTGGGGGTGGGGGGGACATACCTGGAAGCAAGTACATTCAATTACCTGATGCAGCTATATCGTATTTTTCCTCTTTCCGTGAGGCAAAACTAACTCAGAACAGAACGTAGCCATTTAAGTAATGATTGCAAAATAACAGTATTAAAAAGTTAAATCTGAAGAGCGCTTCTTGGGGTAAAGCACTCTGCAAAGCCTTCTACAGTTGTCCATGGGATCTTATCCTACTCTACAGGTGAAAAACTGAGGCTTACAGAAGTTAAGGGACCTGCTGAAGATCACCCAGCTACGAAGTAATGAACCTGGGATTTGAACCCAACCATGTTTGAATCCAGAGTCAAAATTCCCAACCAGAACATTCAATAACATACAGGCTGTAATGTCCTCCTGACCTGCAGCATTGAGGAGACCCCAAACTAACTTCTCACACAGCTGGTGATTATTATGTGCCTGCCGTGCTCCCAACACTACTTGGGTTCCCTCCCTGTATCATCACTGAAACCTCACCGTGGTGCTCTGAGATGGGCCCTATCTCCATTTTATGTAGAGATAACTGGGGCTTAGAAAGGTTTCATGTCCCATGTCATACTTTTAGGAAGTGGCAAGCTTGGCCCAAGCCATGCACCCCTTAAGGCCATCACGTTAGCTGCCTTTGTACTAAAAGTTTCCTTTACACATTTGGAAAAACATGAGTTGTATGGAACTGTCTGGGTATGCTAACAATCATGGCAAGTTTCCCTCTGCAAATCTCCAGAGTAATCTCTTTGTCCCCCAGTTTTGAAAACCGAGCAGCTGGCCCCAAGCAACCAGCACTGACTCAATATGGCGTCCATCATGCTGAAAACTTTCAAGGGAACATTGGTGGCAAATGTTCCTCAAGTTATAAAATTTCCCTTGAGTGGTGTCACAAAACATGGAGGGTTTTATGCAAGCCTGGGCCTTTCTCCAGCTCCTCTTCCCAGGGCTCCTGTTTGGATTCCTCCACTTAGGAACTGTCAGCTTGTAGAACAGGGGTAGGGAGCTCTGCAGAAAGCTGCAGTAGCAGGTGCCAATTGTTTTAGCCACTAACAGATGTGTACCTTCCCCGCTTCCCTCTCCTCAGCACCCAATATACTATGGACTGAAAACCCTTCTCTCCAGCTCCCACTCTTAATAACACAGGGTAGCTCAGGATCCAAGCTTGAGGCCCAAGTGGATGCCTAGCAAAGTCTTTGGCAAGTTTTCTAAGAACTTCTTCTTCTCTCCCAGGCTGGCTTCCTCTGCCTGCTGGACAAGTGTCAGCAACTCTCGCACAATCCTAGGCTTTCATCTCAGAGGACAGCCTCATGTTAAGTTTGATCTAGCTCACTTTCCATTCTGTGCTTTGCCATTATCAAATATTCAAGTGGAACTAATGAATGTCTTTTACTTCTCTTGAACATAAAGAGTCTTGAAGAAATCGAACCTCCAGAGCCTGCTAACTTAAGGGAATGAGTCTAGTCTTCGAGAAAATGAGTTTGCTATCCCCACCACCCCCCCCCAAACAATTCTCGGCTTTTTGTGCCCACCTAAAAGGATAATAATATCTTCACCATTACTATGCCAGCAAGAAAAATGTTTCTTTCCCCAGGAGGCAGAAACACATTTTCTGACGGAGCCTAGGAGACAAAATGTTAAATTTGAATTTCTTTTCCTTAGAATATCTTTAAAATACCTGGGATTTGCCCCTGTGTTCTGTGCAGTCTGCAGTCCCCCCTAAAAAGCTCACTTATTTTTCATGCTGACTAGAGCTAGAGTTTGATTTTTCTTCAGTCCCATCTCTATCTCCCCTGGAAACTTCCAGAGGAAGGACCCTGATTACCTAAGGGAAGAGCAGCTTGGAAGAGAAGTATGGAAGGGCTGGCTATTGAGCAGAGCCCGCAGTGGTCTCCTGAGGAAGGTGACATTGGACAGCACGTCTCAGTGATTGTTCTCCTTTTCCTTTCCTGAGGTTCCCCAGATGGAGCAAGTCCCTGAGAGGTTCTGAGGAGAGCTCTCTCAGCATCTGCTTGTAACGCTTCATCACACCATTTCACAGCTGTGTGAGGAATCAACACATTGTGGGGCAGGATGAAGCTGACACACCTTCTGCCAGCATAGTCCACAACTAAGGGGAACCAAAGGGGAGCCATAACAAGGCTTTCGTCAGAACTATTAGAGCATTCGAGTCCTGAACCAAAAAGATTCTCACGACATGAGCCCTAAAGACAAAAAGGAAACATTTCCATACTTCCTTACCTGAGCCCCAAACCACCCCTCAAAACTCTTAAACTTTGGAGAATTCTGAAAGAACAAGGATGGAGCCTATGTGAGGTTCAGAATTCAATCTGCCAGCATCACATAGTCCAAACAGGCTAATAAAGTATGAAACTGCTCTCAGATAAAGGAGGGCAGCAGTAGCTACAACTGGACCAAGGCACTGGTGCTGTAGCGAATGCTGCCTCAATGCACACAGCAGCCCAGGCCCCCAGGGTCCCGCCTATTGATCTGTCAGGCATAGCTCCTTCTCATTGCTCTCCTGCTCATATAGACCCAATATATGCCTTCCCATCCACTCCCATTCTTAATCTGTTCATGTTCAGCAACACTTCCCAACCTCAGCGAACCGAGCTTTATCTGTCGACAGAGATCCTCTGCCCACAGCCCAGCCCATCAATACCTCAAGATCTCTGAACACAAACCCGTATGGGGGCCATTCAAGGGCTTTAAGTAGAGGAGGAATGCCAACACACTGGACCGTTAGGAAGGTCACACTGACCTCAGTGCAAGGAATGGAAGAAGAAATAGAAAACTGTTAGAGGTTGATACATTAACCTAGGCAAAATATAATGGACTAGATAAGAGTAATGAAAGAGGAATGAGGGAGAAGATGGTGGTGTTAAAAAATATTTAGGCACTAGGATAAATAAGATGTTGGCGTGGAAGATGTGCCTTATATGGAGAAATAAAGAAGTGAATGTCAAAGATAACCCCGGTTTTCATTCATATATATATATATATATATATATATATATATATATATATAATATTTTTATATTTCTGGCTGGACAATACCTGGCATGGTGGCAAATACTGAGTTGGAACACCAGAGAAGAAGCCAATTTGAGGGAAAAAGATGTCAAATTCAATTTTCTATGTATAGAGTTTAGAGACTTTGTGAGACATTATCTGGAAACATTAAGTGGACAGTTGGATATAGATCTGGAACTCCAGAGATACATCTGAACTCAATATAAAAATGTTGGAGATTTTTTTTAAAAGATTTTATTTCTTTCTTTGAGAGAGAGAGAGAAAACATGAGAGAGGAGAGGTCAGAGGGAGAAGCAGACTCTCCACCAAGCAGGGAGCCTGATGTGGGACCCAATCCCAGGACTCCAGGATCATGACCTGAACCAAAGGCAGTTGTTTAAACAACTGAGCCAACCAGATGCCCCCAAAAATGTTGGAGTTTTTAAGCACAGGTGGGATCAAGGTGTGTGGCCGAGTATGAATGCTCTAAATCAGGGGAGATCCAAGGAAAAAACTCTGATGCACCCAAGACTTCATACCTTAGAATACAGTTTCTGAAAGTAATTCATAAGCAGTGGGGAGACAGAAAGGAGGTGTACACAGAGGAATGTTGGGAAACCCCAATGAAGAATGGCCCATGGTGTCTCATAACACAAGAACACATAATATTAGACTTTGAAAAATGGTCTACAGGATTTAACGACAAAGAGATCTTAGGGGACCTTCATGGGGCTGGCTTTTTGCTGCAGAGAATGAGCGAGAGTGACGCTTGTTTAAGGTGGGCTGAGGAGAGATTGGAAGGTGAAGAATTGGAAGAATGAATGGATACAACTCTTTGAGAAGTTTGGCTGTGAAAGGGGAAAAAAAAAAAAAAAACCAGAGAGGGTGGGCTGAGGACACCATGGAGAGTTGTATTTTTGTTATTAAGATGGAGAGTTTTATTTTTGTTATTTCAATGCTGACTGCAGTGAGCCAAATCAGATAAGAAAGGAGATCACTGGTAGATGAAGATCCCCGAGGAAGCAGGTGGAAGGGACCTGGGATCCAAGGCATGGGCACCTCTTCCTTGGAGAAAGAGGGGGACAAAGGTAAAACAAAAAACAAAAAACAAAAAACAAAAAACCCACAGAGCTCTAAGGAAGTGGGTTGAATGAGTGGCTGGAAGTTAGGGAGTTCCTGCCAACCCTGCATCAGATGCCAGCAGTAGCACACTCTCACCCCACCATTTTATCATCTAAAAGAAGAAATAAATTTGTTCTATCAGAAAAACTGGAACATATTGGTGGGTGTTAGGAGGAGGCAGATTTTGAGTCAAGAGAAGAAAAAAATTTCTAACAACTGGAGCTGTCCAGCCACAGCACAGCAGCTATGGTGAGCTGTTGTCTGTCAGAGGCAGTGTTCAAGCAGAGAACAGAATGCTGTAGGCTTCCTGGCCAATCTCAATGAATCTTGTACTGGAAAGAAGTTTGAGCTACAGAGTGTCTCAAGACCCTTTCAACTATAAACTACGTCTGCTTTCAAAGTAGCCCCTCATTCCCAGGTATCCTGGAATTGACTCCTGTCTTGCCAATAAGAGATCCTGGAGGTTCTTGGACCACCAGAGCTAGAACTGCCATTTATAGACATGCCCCAAAGGGGTGGTCAGGAGAAAAAACATGACTGCTAATAACCAACCCCATTTCCTATAATTTCACTGTTGGAACTTAATCCTGTGAAGCTTTGCTGACCCCCAAGAATTCCCTGTGAAAATATGAACATACTGAGAAGACTTCCCATTTTCCATTGGCATTAGCCAATATCTGAGAGCAGACCTTTGTGGGAAAGGGCAGTCCACTGTCATGGCTGAGATCTAGATTCTAGTATCCTTCTGCTGGAGTTTGCATGCTACTCCCTCAGTTTCAATGTGTTGACCGTTGGTGAGTAATTGAAACTTTTTATGCCTAATGAAGAGGGTAAAAAATCCAGTACTTAAAAAAAAAATCTAGTACTTAGAAAAGTGCCCAACACATAGTAATCACTCAATAAATAGTCATTAAACCCACAGATGGGGCAGCAATGACGGGAACATGGGACCAAGTACAGTCATGGTTGATAAGAAAATACTGAAGAAATAACATTGCTTCATAATCCTCCAACAAAATTTATAACTTGAAATTTGCCTAAATACCAACCTTTCAGAAGCTCTTTCAAGTTAAAATTATTAACTCTCCAGAAAACACAAATGTATTTGTATTCCAATGAAAAAGCATTCTGACCTATAAAGATTGGCTGAGAAAATGGATTCAGGTTCCTCTTCATCTTGCTTCAAGGGGATCATTTCAGCTTGGCTACAGATGCTGTATGATTTCCCCCCAAATCATCTTGGTAACTGATACTTATTTAGTACTCAACCGTGAGCCAAGCAACTTAATTATACACGTTATCTATAATCCTCATTAAAAGAAAACCCTGCAGGGCAAGAGTTAGTCCCATTTTATAAAGAAAGAAAAATGGTTTAGAGAAATTTTAGTAGTTTGTCCAAGGTCACACAGCCAATAGCAAGGTCAGGATTCAAAGTCATGTCTGTCTGACCACCAAGTCTACATTTGTTACCGTGCCCCATATCTTCTCCATGCTACTAGAAGGTAAGCTTCTTGCAGACAGCATAACACCTTTGTTTCCCCTGCATGGCCCAGCTCTATCACATGGGAAGTGCTTAGAGAATGCCTGTTAAATTCCCAAGTATAAAACAGGAGCTTGGGCCTTTCCATATTGTCGGCTACTGCTGCCCTGTCTTGTGCTTTTTGAACTTTCAACAAACAACAGTCCACTCATGAGTTTGAGTCCCCAAATTTCTTCACTTCCATCCCTAAGAAGTAAATCCTAACACCTCAGAGGCCATATGAAATCATTCCACTGCTTGTTCTATAACTTCAAGAGAACATATCGACACTTCCCAGTCTATATAGTAACCAACAGTGGACACTTACCTAATATTTAATACAAATGGAATCAAGGAAAACCAAGATCACAGGGATGCAAAGACAGAGCCTCCCCTATGGCTGAGTTAGGAAGGGGAGTCTGACACTTTTGGCTCAGGCCAGCATACTCCATGTTCTTTATCACCCAGCCTTCCCTGCTCCGTGCCTCTAAGCCTTCCGCCAGGATGTTTTTCGACCTGGGTCCTACACACATGCATTTCTTCCTCTGTGGTGTGATTTATAAAACTTCCTTCATCTGGCATGCTTATTCCCATTACTTGGCCAATTCCTACCCATGCTTCAAAGAGTACCTCCAGGAAGCCTTCCCTGACTGTTCAATCCCTCTCCAATCTTTGTCTCTTCATTTCTAACCCAAACCATAGCCTAGACATAGCTGTGTGTAGCCTCTTGTCACCGATGCTTCATGCCTGCACTCTAAGTCTCCACAAGAAGACTGAGCATCACTGGCAAGAAAGAATGGTGGTGTTTATTCTCCCCTCCCCCACTGAGCCCAAAGCCACAGGATATCCCCAAACCAAGTTTCTCATGCTGCAGTACTCAAAATGCTCCACCCTGGTGAGCATGGGAGGTGCCCTTTCCATCAAACCCAAGCACCATGCTCATCCCATTGGCTTTCCTAAATTATCTCTAACCAGATTATCCTTCTCCCACAGAACACAGAATCCTCCACGGATGGACGCCGGCCCCAGTTCTTCAGGTAATTGCTCTCATCCTCTTCCGATACAAGTGAGGAATTATCCCTTCCAAAGCAGTATAGTCCTGGAAAGACATGAGTGGTGATTCATGCATGGGTGAGGGCGGGGGTGGGGGCAGGAGAAAAATGGGAGAAAAGAAGAGCGAGAGTATCCAGGCTCGCTCTGGAGCCACAGAATGAGGCACATTAACCAATTTAGTCAATTATGCAGCTGAAGCAATTAAATAACCTCACAATGGTAGGAGGAAGTGTAAACAGAGCCCACAACACCACCCTGTAGGCCACCAGAAAAACAAGCTTGGCTGTTGTGGTGGAAAGTCATTGTATCCATGTCTTTGGCATCAATTTACTTCTTTCAGAGGTAATAGAACAACTCCACTCGGAAACCTATTCCATGCATTTGAGTAGGGCTCACCTCTGGGTGAGATGGGCCTTGTACGGGGATTAGCTGAGTGTGCCTTCCCCCAACCTCAGTGGTTAATTCCAGGATGGGCATAGGACATGACAGAGCTGATTGGAATCATACCTGGGAACAGAAATACAGATACTGAAGGAAATCAGCCCCTCCTTCTTCTGGATTGTGAACTTTGAAGATGCTAGGTTGGGAATGCCAGCAGCCATCACTCTCCCCCCAAAATGGGGAAAACTTAAAGCATAAGCAAAAAGCAAAAGCATAAAGAGAAAGCAAAAGCATAAAGGCAATATGCTAAGGGGAGCACAGGCAAAGGATTCAAGAGGTAGAGAGAAAAGGGAGTTTTGATGGTTCATTCAAGCCCTAGATCCAGCCATGCCTGAAGCCTGTAGACTTAGCACTTATAAACTTTTCCCTCAAACTAGTTAGAGATGGGTTTCTAGGGTTTTGTTTTGCTTTTTTGTTTGGTTTTTATGAAACACACATCCAAATAATACAGTCACTGAGACTAGGAGCTGATATTCCAGGGGGAAAAAAAATACCAAAAATCAGAGAGATCTATAAAAGAATACCATCCCCAAATTTTCTTGAAACTGCAATTTAGCAGGACTTTCAGCCTTCTGCACAAGAGAAGCAGCCTACCAAGCTATGTTTCAACTAACAAAAGAGAGCCATAAGTCTAAAGCTCAGAGAAGAACGCTTGAAAAAGAATTATCTTGCTCTTCCCTTACAATCCAATCTAATCTAAGCTTCACGGAAACTGGAAACCCAATCTTAATTTGACCAGGGACCCACCACTAGCTTCTGTGCACTCGAGTTCTGAGTCTAAACATCTTCCAAAAGTCTCTCACTTAAGTCCGGGGTCAGCTCTTCTAATGTCCCACCTGGACACTGACTACTGTGCAAGAATTTCCACAACCACCTTGGCAGGGGTGGGGTAGGATACAGAGCTGGAGACCTTGCCAAGTTACTCTCCTGATAGCCACCCAACATGTTGTCCTCTCTCGTTTCCCAGGTAGAACGCCAAGGAGGCATCCACAGCTCCCTGAAGGACAGAGAAGCAAGCTATTAATTACAGGGAAGATGAATCCCTTCAAGATGATTTGTGTAGGGAACTAATCTTCCTGTGGTGGGCGCTCACACAGACACTCGCTCCAACAGAGCTTCTCTGGGCAGAGCTCCCATCGATGTAAAACTGCTCCAGCCCATGAAAGTGTCTTGCATACTATCCATGAGAAGTCCCTCCATGAGGAGGGAGAGTACAGTTCGTCCTCTGGTGCCACCAACGCACAGTGGAGGCAGAATGTTGATTCTCCAAGGACCTTGTGCAGAGTCAGAAAACAAGGGACATGAAAAAGAGAAACAGACACCATTTTCTCTGGGAGCTGATCGTCAGAGCTCAGTTCGGGACCTTACACTCTCTTGCACAACCACAAACTCAAGCCAACATGGAGGCTCTCAACCCTGGCTACACATTCGAATCACTGGAGTAGCTCTAAAATTTTTTGATGTCTGAACCTTAAAATCGGGATTTTCAGAGAAATCACCTCCTGGAGGATGGAAAACCATTGAGTCAACCATTCTTCCATCCATTTCCTGTCACTTCCAAGGCACCCTCCGTCCAAGTGGTCCTGAGGAGCTAAGATGACATCAGGGTCTCTGTTCCTCAATCCTCCCTCTGCTTCCTTGAGACACACAAGATTCTAGCTGGCATTAAGCAAGACATCACCAAAGGGTGAGGACCCTAGAAGCTAAAAGCAAAAGTTCCAGGGGAAAAAAAAAAGAACAGACTAGAACCCAGCTGGTGGACAGCTCTTCCAGATCCTCCTTCAGGACAATGACTATTGAATGGATGTCTTGGAGGGGTGCACAGATGTGCAGAAACACTGAATGGGGGATGGGCTTCATGCTCAGTCACCCCATCCCCAGCCACAGGAGACTAGATGCGGTGGGCGGGTCATACTGTCTCCCTGGGATTGTAACACAGATCTTGTAGACAACCTCAGTTGATGTTTAAATGGCAAAGACATTTTGACCCCTGTGCAGAAAGGATTAAGCTGCTAAGAAAGAGAAGAGAGGAGCAGACACTGGTGATAAGCAGGAATAAGCCAGAATAGGGCAAGTTACCCCTTTCAGGCTTTTGCTCCAGCCTGTCAAGAAGCGGCAGCCATCCCTGTTCTGGGCTCCAAGAAACCCCTTGGCCCAATGGGGAGCAAAGTAACCGACAGCCTTTCCTGACTGAACACACACCCCATCACTCCTGCCCTCCTCACTTCAGAAGCCTTGTAGCACAGTGGAAAGAAAGGCTCTGACTCAAGGATCCAGATAAGGGGTTTTCCATGAGAGACCTTGAGCACACTTGTCTGTGCCCGTTTTCTCATCTACAGAATGGGGGCCCAGTAAAGCCTTAAAAAATTAATACACGCCACAGTCTCCAAACAGTATCTGGCATGTTTACTCTTAAATAAATTCCAGTAAAAGTCATATTTTACTTGTCTCTAAAATTAAGTACTTTTCCTTCCAGTTCCAGGAAGAGAATCATATTGCCCATTAACTCAGTGGACAAGTGCTCTGGTTTTCCTGAGTATGTGGGAGTGTTTTATGGGATGTAACTGTGGGAATCACATTGCCTATAACAACAGCAACAATAATAATAATAATAAAAATGCCCAGTGACATGGCAGGCGATACTACCAAAGGTGGTTGATAGAAAGTGGTCACTGAAAACATCAGGCCTGACCAGGCTGGTCATAGAGTCTTCACAAAGAAGCGGGGATTTGAGTTGCCATGCTATGTGATGCCAGGCGTCAGGAAGGCCACAGTGCCCCTCCACCACACTCCCCACCATCCCTCCCGGGAGAAACTGGAAATGCCACCAAAAGGCATTTTCTACACTGTAAAGATTTCTCATGATCACGTTTCCACCAAGGGCCCAGTAGATTCTATTTTTAGATGAGAAAGTTTGGGTTTGCAGTTAATCAGAAACCAATGTCTTTTTTGCTTCTAGAGGAAGAGTAGACTTGGCTATGGCCATGCACCTGCCCCAGAGCCACCTGCAGATGGTTCCTGTAGCAAGTGAGTTCCTGCATCTCTACACAGGACCATGCTCTGCCTTGGGACCTTACTCATCTGTGCTTGGGAGTGACAGAAAGTGACCAACCAGGTGTGACTCTCTACCAATGAATGATAGGAATTCATGGTACATATCCCCATGTTTTCTCTTCTCAGTATGAGGGGCAAGGTCAGTACTGAGATGTGTTCCAGACAATTTCTCAGAGACGATGGAGCAGGACGATGGAGCAGCACAGCCCACAGTGCTTCCTAGTCATCAGCTCACCCTTTACTGGGTTTCCTCCCACTTCCTCCCCTCCTTCACAGTGATTTCTGAGTCATCTTGCTCGATTGACTGCTTATAGCAAATATTCACCTCAGAGTCTATTTTTAGAGGAGCCCAAACTGAGCCTTGTAAGAGACCCTAAAAGCCAGGTGGAGTGTGGGTCACCCCAAGAAAATATTCCTCCACTCCTGTCATGCCTACTTCTCCTGGAACAATCTGGAAAGTTTGCTCCTGCATCTCTCCCAGTGGGTCTAATCATGTTTGTTCCTGTTCTCTGCTTATCAACACCATTTGCTGCTGCTTGGTAGGTCTCTGCTGCAAGTGAATGAGCAACATGTCTTGGATGTTTTTCTGAGGCGTCTTTATGGGTTTGGTGCTCAAAAGCTCTACTTGAACCAAATGAACTGTTAGATGAAGGGAAGGGAAGTCAGCTAAATCCCTGCATAGGCCCCTACTGGTCCCACTCAGCAGTGCACTGGAGATAAAGCAGAGTCCAAGTTAGGCATTCATGTGGACTGAATCCTCCTATAGGTAAACAAACTGGCCAACTTCCCTGCTTGACCTGTGAGCTGGGTGTTGGTGAGCGGGAACAAGCCATTAACCTAGTTGAGCAATATCCCAACTCCCTAAAGAATGGAAGCCCCAAGCCCAGGCTATTCAGGATGCTGGTTCCTAGGAGATGAGACAGGTGCATCACGAGGCTGCACATAATTCCCTCGGCAAGACTCCGCTGATAGACTTCAGCCCATTTTCAGTAAATGCCATTCTTCTTCGAAGACTGGAATGAGATTGGCTCAGAAGGAGCCATAGGGAAATCAAAAAGAAGCCATGCCTCCTGCTTAGTCACTCAGTAGTGCTCAGTGGCAGGGTCATTTACCAAAAGGATCTGGGCTTCCAAGACAAGAAAGGGGGCTGGAGAACATAAGCCAGCGAGGCCCAGTGATCACTCAGCCCATGAAATGCGATCAGTTTCCTTTTTCCTGCTGCATCCACCTATGGGCAGGGAAGGTTGAAAGTAGGAGGCTTGGTGTGGGAAGCAAGGACTCTCCCAGGCACACAGGGCTCTCTGACTTGGCCACGCTTGAGAAGGAAGTGGAGAAGAAGAAGAAGAGAAGGGAGAGAAGAAAAGGAAGAAAGAACCAGGTAGCTGCGGTGAGAAAACCGAAGACATCTCAAGGACAAAATCCATCTTGAGCAGATGCTCCACAGAAGCGTCAACAGGAACCCCTCCTTCAATAAACGCTCACTGAGCACCTAGTACGTGCCAGTCCCTGAGCTGGGGGCTGGGAATTTGGGAGGCACGTGCTACACCTTCTCCAGCTTTTCCCACCATGCAGAAAAGAAAGATTTGGAAAAAACAAATAATGTCAACAGATGTCAAGGGAGTGTTACCTAAGTGAAATCATAGGGGATGCTGAACAAGGGCAGCGAGAGCAAGCCCATCTCGCTGTGGGGCAAGCTCTCCAGAATCTCAGAGTGAGGTCTCTAAAAACAAGGAAGGAGCCGCCCTCGGCCAGAAGGAGGCTAGGGGAGAGGGATCTTCCAGGCAGAAGAAAGAGCAGGTGCAAAAGTCTGAAGGCCAGAAAGCCTATCTTCTCTGCAGAAGCTGGGGAGAGAATGCAAGCAAGAGATTGGTGGGAGAGAGTTCTGGAAAGGCAGGGGGAGGTTTCACCTGATTAAACTGTATCCAGGTTCTACCAAAGAGGGGGTTGGTGAATGACATTTCACCTGCAAAACTTACTCAGAACGCACAGAAAGAGACACTGGTGGGGAACATGAGTGAGAAGGTAGGAGGCAAGGAAGAAGACCGAGCAGCGAGGACAACAGATACTGGAGGGTAGACTAGATCCCGAGACACGCTAGCAGGGAATTTTCCAGGATTGAAGAGAAATGGCTCTGACTGGAGAAGCATTAGTCACGGGCAGGATACATTTAAGGAGTTTCAGAATTGCTAACCCTTGTGAGAAATGAATTTACCAGTTATTATGTTTGAGTATAATTCATTCTGCCTTTTTTTTTTTTTGAAACTAGATACTGTAAGTGAACACTGTTTTCCTAAGATCACTCCAAGGTCGCACCTTCCTTCCTGTTACGCCTCAGTGTGATGCTGTAATTGGTTTTAAATACAGTTAGACTCACGGGTTCTAGTCTGCACTCCAACCCCTACCCCACTGACCTTCCCCTACCCCCCCCCCAACACATACACCCTAATTGAATTTTTTACATTTATACACAATAATATATATTTTTGTAGTCTGTTGTTCTACACATTTTGATAAATGTGTGGTCACGTACCTGCCACCACAGTCTCCTACGGAACAGATTTATTTATCATTTAGGGTCTATAATAATAGCCCCATTTTACATTTGAGGAAATGGAGGCACAAAGGAAAAAGTAACTTTACCTGAGGTCTCCCAGTGTGACCCAATGTCAGGTAAACAAAGAGCTAGGTTTTTGCTTGGGAGGTCTTGGCTCCAGAATACCAGTTAAAAAAAAAAAAAAATCTGATGTTGAACCATCTTGGATTTCCACCCGCAGCCCCAGTCTACATGAACAATTGATTGCCAAAACCCTGCCACAAAGAAATCCCTCATGTGGCTCTCCTGGAATCCTCAGTCAGTAACACCACTAGAGGCATGTGGAAAGCCTGGCCCAACTTTCTGGAAAAAGAGTCATGAGGACAAAAATAGCACCCCTTTGCAAATTGTCAAATAGGTTGAGGTTAAAGGGGAGAATAAAGGGGACAGATCTTAACCTCAGGCTCAAGATTTACTGAGGATTATTTTAATCCTCTGACTTGTGACCCTTTGAAGTCACAGATCACATCACATTCATCTCTACAGACCTAGTACTTAGCACATGGCAAGTGTTTAATCAACACTTGTTGGATGAATGAATGCATGTACCAATAAAAGAAAGCCACAAACTTAAATATCAAGAGGTGCCAGAAAGAGCCATGAGCCCCAGGACATGCTTTCTTTTATAAATGACACCCTACACCCTCCCCGTCAGATGGGAAGCTCTGCACTCCATCCTCTTCATCTTCCCACCAGGGTCTCAGACATCATGGTCCCCATGCTTGTAGCGTAGCAGAGACCATAGACATGTCGGAACTGTTATCTGTGCAATGGGCCTTAGTGTTTTTCTGTAGTCCTTTTAGCCACATGACTATGTGGCAATGTGAGACAACATGAGCAAACACATGGATGGATAGATGGATGGATGGATGCACGGACCAAGAGCCCGCACTAAATTTCAGTGAAAGCTACGCCTCTATGCTCCTTGAGGACAAGATTTAGTCCTCCTTTACAGCCACAGCTCCATGTCTAACACTCTACCCTATGCATAATACTTTCTCAGTAAATATCTGTTGAATAAAAAAGAAATGAAAAGAAAATGGCTGACAAGCAGTCTCCCTGTGCCAAACGCCAAAAGACAGAGGCATTCTTTGCTTGTCTACATACTCCTATACGTTTGACTCCTGTGTCTCAGCTTCTATAACAGGTTTTACTAACACTGAGGAGGAAAATTCAAAGACTAGCTCCTTCTGGACTGGTTTTCGCACACACAGCCCCCACAAGTTGGGAACACGTAGAAGTTAAAAGGCTTTCTAAAGCCCTAATGGAAGAACACAGAGCAAGGGGGACAGAACCTTCTCTAGGGTTCCTGATAAGATCTGCTTGCATACCATCAAAGTTCACTGCACCCACGAGAACCCACACCCCCAAGAACCAGAACCTGATGTTCAGAAGCACAGTTCTTCCTATACAATCAGAAAACATAGCATTGCCAACAACATCCAAAGAGACCCTCACCAGAGAAAGTTGGCCTGAATGACCATGAAAAGGCAAGCCAACAGTCTGTGGTGGCAGATCTTCTGGGTATGACCCTAAGAAAGAGAAAATGATATTTCCAAAAGGCCTCATGTTCCTTTGGTCATGTTGGGTTCTGGGAAGGGAAGGAGGGCACGTTCTCCATTCCAGCCTGTAGTAGGGCCTCCACCAGATCATTCCTTATGCGAGATCATGCTTCCTGAGTCAACAAGAGCATCACACTGTCCTTGAAATCAGTGTGAATATGCTTGACTTAAAAATAACTAGAGTGTTGCTTGGTCCCCTGGGCATTCCCTGAAGAACTCCTGCCAAGGAAAGGCTCTGCTCCTTGGGGGAAAGAATTTATAAGAGAAGACTGAGTTTCATAAATCATAAAATTATTTCCATAGAAGCAAGCTTTTCTCCTCAGGACACACAAGACCACAATGAAGAGCCCAGCTTTGAATAAAGTTCCTCATAGAAACGGCATGCAAATGAGGACTCTCAGAATCTGCAAATTAGGATTTGGGGCACCCTGCCTATCGCGACAGAGTAGGGCTTTGTTAGCAAAATCCAATATAAGTGTTGTCCGAACCCATCAGATGCCCGCCCATGAGTTACCTGCGCCAACACTACAGAGCCCGTCTGCTATGTCCCGTCACTTATTCTCCTGCCCTCCACCAGAGTATTCTTTGTTTCTCTGGTCCCTCAGAAAGACAAGCCCCTCTCACAACAGATGACTGTGAGGCTGAGGGAACACAGAGCATGACCACAAGTGCTGAATTCACCACCATGCTCACAAAGGGCCCAGACACCTGACTTGAAATATGCTAAGGTCTTGCCCTGTCACCACCCCCTATCCTGGGTGGATGGGACGATCGTGTAGTTGGGTTGTGTTGGCTGTTCTCCATGAGTTTCCTCAGCTCCATGCTTTGGCCTTCTCTGCCACAAGGAACTGCATCACCATGGCAGAGTTGCTGCCTGCCCTCCGGGGGGGGCTCCCTCAGGGAGGCACTGCCACAGAGACGAGGGTGGGAGAAGGCGTCACATCCCCTCGTGCGACCCCTCCCTGCTTGGGACCACATTCCTGACATGGCTGCCTCCCTCCACACTTCACACCTCAGCCCCTGCCCGCAACCACTTCACGTGCAGCACTGGAACCCCATGACCCTATTCTGCATCTAGACTCCTCAGACCTACAAATGGGGATGCTTCCTGATCCTGCTTCTCTCTGGGGGCCTCGACACCTCTGGTTGATCTCCAGAACTCTGTCCATTCCTCTATGTCTTCCCCTTACCGAACTGTGCAAGAGCAATTGTGTTTCCTGACAAGAGGGCCTCTGGCTGGCCAGGAGGTACAAGGGAAATGTCATTGATCTGGGATTGAGGGGAGCCGAGTTCTAGAAGCTGCCCTGCTTCTGACTAGCCTTGCGATCTTGACCAAACCACTTGGGCTCTCTGGGCCACCGCTCACTACCTCATCACCAGAACCAGGAGGCTGGATCCACACAGAGAAGCCCACACCAGCCTCTGGGCCTCCTTCTTTTCCACATAAACCCCAGCATTCCCTGAAGCATCCCTCCAGAACTCTGGGGCTCTGAGGAGAAGTGGTTGAAAGCTAGACATATTAGCCACTCTGGTTCTTCTTGTGACTTTGATATTTGATATACGGAGATTAGATGATCTTCTCTGGAGAATTAGCACAATGATTAGAATAGTAATGACTTACAAGGGGATCTTTGGGATTCACAAGTATCCTGGAGGGGATGTCAAGGCACCTACTCACCACAGACTGGGCCTTCCTGAAGCAAAGAGGCCAGCCTTTCCTTTGTGCCCACCTGTCATCAGCCATGTCCATGCTCAGCAGGAGCCCCAGGGGATGGTACGCTCTCGTTGTGGCACCCATTCTTCTGAGGACAGGGCCCAGGAGGAGCACAGCTACACAGCCCTGGTACCAGGGCATCTGGGGATCTGGGCAGGGCACACAGCATCCCTGCATGGCACACCTGTGTCCAAGCATCTCTGGTTTTCCTTCCCATAAACCACCATCCCCCTCCATACTCGCAGCCTCCCTGTGGGGCAGGCCGAGCAAGAACATTTGACAATTACATTTGACAAGTAACAGATAAGCATGTTCAATGCAACTCAGCCAGAGAGGCATTTCCCAAAGTCATACAGTTCACAAGGAGGGAGCCGTGACCAAAATCCAGGACTTAAGTGTCTTTTTCAGAACCACATATACAATTTATGTAGATGATTAAACCAAATTATTGACCTTAAGGTCTTCATATTTGGAATGGAGCCAACTTTTCCATGTTTCTATTCATGATTAAAAAATATGTCCTCTGGCTATTCTCCATAATGTCACAGGCTTACCCGGAAATGAAGACAAGTCTCTGGGAACCTTGGCCTCTTATCTGTACTTTCCCACGTGCTTTTGTGAACATTATCTCACACAGGTGGGGTGGGGCTGTCTGGGCTAAGGTCACATAGCTGTTGGGCCCCAGCGAGTCTGCTGTAGAGCTCCTGTCCCTGGAGTCTCAGTCTGCAACTATTTCTATCTTCTCGTGATCCTTTAGTCACTCAACAAACATGTGCTGAGTCCTCCGTGGAGGTAAGAGCAACGATTTCCAAGGGGAAGGGACCACAGAGTGATGTGCAGGAATCCTCCTCCAAAGTGAGCCACAGCAGCCCATTCTGGACAAGCCCCCTGAGATGGCTGTCCTGCTAGAAGCACAGAACCTGGGGTCTTCAAGGGGTCCTCACTAAAGCAGAGAGAAAGCCATGACAATAATAGGACTTATGATGGCCACTGCCTAGCGGAGCTGGTGCCAAAGCTAGGCCTTCATAGGGTTAGGAATAGAGTCAGAGTTTTTCTGCAATATCCCTGTGACTTGCCTCACTCTGTAAGATGATGTGAACAGGTTGCAAAAAATAGAACCACGCCACCCTCAAGCCCAGTCAGGCCCAGTTCCTGCAGGAAGCCACTCTGAGCCTCGGGTTGGTGACCTCAACTCTGTGGAGTCTCTACACCCCAGCGGGGCACTATCCCCAAGTCTAGAGTGGCTGAGGTTGGTCCGTATCCTTGCCCTGCCTCCTCCGTGAGCCTGGGGCTCCTGGGGCCCCTAGCACAGCTACAGCCACGCTGCACAGGGTAAGGGCAAGGAATCAACAGAGACTGATGGTGGCAGCTCCCTCCTCTCCATGAACACAGTGGCGCCACAGGAGCTGTGTGTGCCCTTCCTGACGGCTTGTCTTTCTGCAAATCTCCCAGGGAGGCAGAGCTATGGATTCCCTGGCATTCTACCTTCCGTGTGAGCCATGTCTCCTGGCATTTGTCCAAGTCTAACACCTCCACGGTGGCCCTCCAAGGCTTCCATTCACAGAAACTGTGAACACATCCCAGGGAGAGGCCTTTTTCTTTTTTCTTCCACTTTTCAGTGGAGATCAATCCAGGCAGAGGAGACCAGAGGGAAGAGGAGCACAGACTATAGGAGAGACCAAGGAGCTCTGGTGAAGGGTTCCGAGTGGCAGGTGCTCTCAGAGCTCACGGGAAGCTGGCCCATGAGCTCTGGGTCACACCCCGAGGGTCATAGTTAGCTGGTTCCTACGCAGGGACTCACATTCCATAAAAAGCCATTCCCTTTCTCCCCTGTCCCTAACAAAACAGGTAAGATAAACAGACCCCTGGATTCTGCATGTGTTTTCATCTCCATCTCTGAGAACCCCCTTTCCTCCACCTACCCATGGAAGGAGTTATGAAATTGGAATTCTTAGTAGCCAAGATCTCAGAAATAAGTTAGCAGGATAATTTGGAACTAGGAAAGTGGGAGCGGAGCATGACCTACAGGGAGGATGAGACTCCCAGTGGCAGAAGGATCAAAAGCGAGAGATGTCCGGCTTACGCTGACTGAGCCCCTCTCCCACGCCAAGTGTATGACACACACCATCTACTTTCTCCACAATCCTTGTATGAGCAGGTGTTATTATCCCTGTTGACAGATTTGGTCTCTGAGGCTCAACACGGTCAATTTACTTGGCCAAGGTCTTCCAGCTAGGGCAGGGCAGGTCTAGATTTGGTCCCTGCTAGTGAGCATACAAGTACATGGGCAGCCTGTTAAAAACATGTCTCCTAGCCCCACCTTTAGAGATCCCGAAGCACTGGGTGGGGTTGAACCCCAGGAATCTGCATTTCCTATCAGCACTCCGAAGCGACTCCAATGTTCCCATATGCCAGATGGTGGGTTGTAATAGGAGCTTTGGAAAGACACTCGGGTTAGAAGCCCAGCTCTGTGACACTAGATAAGGTACTTGAACTTGCTAAGCCTCAGCTTCTCCATCTGTGAGATGACAGAGAGTACACTACGCGGGTCTGCTGTGAGGTTTAATGGGGATAATGCAGCCACCGTGCCTGGCGTAGACTCTCCTCCACCATTTGGGGGTGCCTAGAGCAAGAGCACAGACAGAGGCCCCCTGACCTGTGGCCAGGTCCTCCACACTTCCCACCGAGGTTCTATTCCATGCCACCAGGGTCTTGCCCTACCGAGCCTGGACATCCCAGGCCACATCCCAAGCTTTGTCCATAGCCCCTGAACACAGCATCTCCTCCTTGCCATGGCCAGCCCTTGGGGCCAGCTTTGTGCAAACTGGCAGCGTGGTGTGACTTCAGGAATATGAATTCAGGGAAGAGGTCCACCCAAGAGGGCCACGTAGGCAGGAAATCCTAGGATTTCCAGCACCAGAAGGGATGACGGCTTCAGATGGGCACATCCCAGGTCCAAAGACATGGGCTCTAGTGAGGAGCAGTACGATTAGAGTTAATGAGACTGTATTGCATCCTTCAAAGTTACATAGGAGATCTTCTATGTTTTAACCACAAAAAGAAAAAAATGGTAATTATGCGACATGATGCAAGTGTTAGCTAAGATGGTAATCATAGTGCAGTATAGACAGACAGCCAACCAAAATATCATATACACTAAACTTACCCAATGTTATATGTCAGTTATATCTCCATAAAGCTGGGGGGAAGGGTAGGCAAAGACAATCCTGCCTGGCAAAGGATTAACTCATTCACATTGCCCCAAAGACACACGGCTATCACTAGCCCTGACATTGGTATTGGTATTGGCCTTAGTGTAGCTACACTGAGCTCATGCTTTTCTGATACCCCAAACTGACAGCCATAGGCAGAGGCCCAGGGCATTTCACAGTGACACAGTGTTGGTCATGGGAATCCAGAGATGCTGAAGCCTTTTCTCAAAGGCAGCTACAGAAGGGCTAGGGTATGGGGTGGCAAACATGTGGCCCCTGAGGGATAGATGGGCTTGGTGGAGACCCGGCCACCAGTGCCCTTGCAAGACTGGGTGAGGTCAAGATCCTCCCCTCTCCCTCAATCCAGCCCTGGGACCAGGAAACATGGTGAACTGAGCAGAGAGACCCTCTCCTCTTTGATTCTCCCCCAGAGAATGCATGTTGGACAGGGACGCCATGACACACATCACAGTAGCTGTGACCGTGACCCAGTGTCCTGCAGGAGGCAGGAGCTGCCTCTGAGCACACAGGCTTCTCCCAGAAACATACACAGGGTGTCTGTGTCTTAGGACAGGAAATGTTTAATGGACTTTCTTCCTCTTGTCTTTCTGGACTCCAACCACAATCCCACCAGAAAACAAATATGAACCACCTGGCTCCTATGTAACTATTAAAACACTTGCTCAGGGACACTTGGGTGGCTCAGTCGGTTAAGCGTCTACCTTCAGCTCAGGTCATGATCCCAGGGTCCTGTGATCAAGTCTCACATCAGGATCCTTGCTCGGTGGGGAGCCTGCTTCTCCCTCTCCCTGCTGCTCCCCCTGCGTATGCTCTCTCTCTCTCTCTCGCAAATAAATAAATAATTTTTAAAAATTAAAAATTTTAAAAAATAATAATAAAATTAAATTAAATTAAAATTAAAAATTTAAAAAAAAAAAACACTTGGCCATCCTGTGGGGAGGACATCAGAGCAATGATTCTCATTTTATGGATGAGGAACAGAAATGAGAGAATTGTCACTCTTGTGGCATTTATCCCCTTTTACCTTTCCCGGTCTAAAGTTGAATGGATCTGAGTTCAGATTCTGGCTCTGCCCCTAGGACCTGGAGACAGGAAATAATAGGCTTCAAGTATTATAGAAATTGAAGTCAGTAATACATGGAAATCATTTAACACAGAGTCTGGCAAAGAATGAGGGTTCAGTAAGTGTTACTGGCTACCGTTTATCTTGTACTATTTACGTCCCTTGGAAACATGGCTTATCCCTCTGACTGAGATGCAAGGTCCTGGATAAGGTCAATCCCATATTCAAGTCCAGAGCCCTCTTCCCTCTAGGCCACACAGTGTTTGGGATGTAGCAAGCAACTAATAAATGATGGGAAAATAAGTCAAATAATTTAACAGTGAATGAGAAGGGGAGAAGAAAGAGTGGTCCACAAGTCCCACGATACCCTGACCCAAGGACTATCCAATCAGTCCAGAAGCTAACAAACCCTAAACCCTTAACCCAGGGCCCTAATTGCTTCCAAGACAGACCTATTGCACGTCAGGCCTGACTCAGGCTCCGGTAAGGCTGGAAAGAAGGTTTGAGAAGGAAGTGGGAACACAGTTGACATTAAGTGACTCATTTTCAAAAGCCATCAAGCTAAATTTGAACCATATAGTAGATTATATGAATAATATAAATTTTATGTGCATATATATATATATATATGTGTGTGTGTGCATGTGTTTGTATGTGAATATATATTCCTTTGATTTCCTTGGACAGCTTGACAACTCCCTGGGGACCCTCTTTATGACAGGAAAGCTATTTTCAGACAGACATGTTAAGAAACTCAGTTTCTACTGAGGTCCCTGGCGTGCACCCCTGGGGCTCATTGGACTGGGTGGGTCTTGCCATTGGCTCCTCCAACGTGATCTGGGCACGGCCTCCCTTTCCCTCATTCAGAGCCGGGCTGGGATTCGAAGCCAGGAAAACATTCCCAGAAAAAAGATGGGTCATGGAGGACAAGGGCCAGAAAACTAGAGGAAAGATCAAGTATTTGAAGGAATCTGGAGAATGAAATGACTTTGTTTTCACAGCAAATTAATTTAGGCGGCAGTACACACATTTGTTCTCCTTCAAGCCTACTTTAGAAAAATCTCCATATTAGCCCGGACGTAGAATGACCGGGATAATGCTCACATGGTTCCCGTGCGATTCACGTTCCCACAGCATTTTCCAGATACAGAGCAAGGCCAGGCAAAGGTGAGAAGTAAGTCCTAACTGAAGGCTTAGGAAAGGAGCAGGAGAAGTCCCACCCCGTCAGAAGGGGCCCTGTCCTCACCCGAGCTCCCCAAGCACACAGCCAGGTCTTCTGCCCTTGATAAAGCAAGATTTGGGGCCCTGTAGCCTAATGCTTCCTGCCAAGGACACCAAGGATACTGTGTCTGCCAGCCCCTCCCTGCACAGAGCGTTCTTCAGCCAGCCCCAACCTCCTCCTTCAACCCAGCCTTCAGGTCCCCCCCCCCCCGCAAAATATACCAAGATCCACTATAGTAGGTCTTTCCTCAGTAGAACCTGAGGGAAGAAACAAGGAAGAAACAGGAGAAAGGAATTCAGACAACAAGAGAGAGAAGGAAAGAGAGAAGGAAGGAACAAACCTTTCTCGAGCATCTTCCTACCAGCGCCATGCAGTGGTCCCCTTGATGCCCCGTTTTACAAACAAGGAAGCTCACATCTGGAGAGATGAAGTAACTTTCAAGATCACACAGCCGATCTGTGCCAGAGCTAAGGGATTAGCCCAACGCTCCCTGGCTCCCAGTTTCACGTCCTACACATCTTTCTTGAAGAGTCAAAAATGAATCCATTTCTGGAATTGTTAAAAATTAACAAATTACCTGGGAGTATAAAAATCCTCATACCACGCAGAGTGATTCCAAACACACTGTCTTACTGTCACACTTGAACCCAACTGGACCCCAGCTGGGCAAAGTCACAGCAAGGACAGGCCACACGTCTCCTTTGTCACACCACCTGGAACCTTTCTATATATCTGGAAAATGCCAAGCCTTCCCAGAAAGAGTCACTGTCCCCTCCTTATTCAATAATCCCAGGGAAAAGGAGGCTGAAATATGTCTTGTACCTAATCCAGAGTTTGAGTTTTATAAAAGTAGTCGAGGTCCCCATCACCTCAAGGTCTAATCAAAATCCGTCACAGGCGTTGCTGCCTCTCCCTCAGAGGAGCCAGGAGCTCATGCGAAGTCTCTCTGACTTTGTGACTCTGACTTGTTTTTATAATTGAACAAAAAATTCATTTATGATGTTCCAGGCCCCTTGAAGGCACACAAATGTGGCTTCCCGACAATAAGACTCCTACGTTATGGTTTTGGCATGAACTGCAAAGAAATCATTAAGACAGGAGAAGCAAGGTGATGTTATAAACTATTAATAAGCTTGAGATTTCTCCTCATAGGATGTTCATTTTTAATTCAGAGTGTAGGACCTGAGAATCACTTTCTCAGTAATAAGGAACTTCTGTCCCATCACTCACGTTTCTCGGGTGGATCCAAAGCCAATAAACCCACCACCTCTGAGGCTCCAGCCCCTCATCTCTACACTCCCTCCCCCACCCACACCCCCTGGACCTGAGGAAAATACCACAGGTAGAAGTAGCATTGGAAGGAGCCAATGTGAAGGGCGGGACTGGGACGGTCTATCTAGTACGGGAGAGAAGAAACACTTTAAAATATCCTGATAAGGAAGAATCTGATAAGGGACTGAGGTAGGCAGTTGACTCTCAACGCAGCCTGCTCATAGGTGAGGATAAAGGTTTTGAAAAACCAATAGGAGTTGAGATGAGAAAGGAACTGCAGAAGAGTCCTCGATGTAAGGCTAGCTAGAGTTATGCAGACACAGGTCAAGGCCTTCGCCATAATGTACGGTGTTCTCCAGGCTAGAGAGCAGAGAGCTCACCTGGGCGACCCAAACTAATGGAGGTGCATTAAACAAGGTAGGACTGAACTCCCAGTGTCTCTGAATTTAAATTTTGCCTGCTGGAAACATTCTCAATGCAGAATCAAGTTGAGTTGTGTATCAACCAGATTGTCAGTATTGCCATTGTGTGATGAAGGCCTTTGGCCCCAAGACACTCTCTGAGGGAGCACGGTGAGCTCATTGTGACCTTCTGCCGAACACCTGACTTCCTTAGACTCAGCGCGTCTCCCGCCCTGCCTGGATACACTGGACTCCTTGGCCTCTTTTGAAACCAAGTGTGTCTTTGTGGGTGATTTCTCGAATCTAGACTATGGCGAAACAGAGAGAGACCACCAGAGATGAGATCCTGAGAAGAGGAGGCAGGGAAAAGTTACAGACGGGTGGGGATCTGGCACCATAGGAAAGGGGGAGCTGTTTTTCCGAATTTTCACCCTCAAGCAATGACGTCTGCATGAGAAATGAGATCTCATGGGGGGGGGGGGGGGGCACGCAGGGTCTGCCTCTCTCTCCAGCTTGAAAACGTCTAAGCAGCTCAGGAGCAAACCCTCCCAGATAATGTGCACGTCCAGCTGAGCCAAAAAAGGGGAGAGAGCTGGAAAACAGACACCCCGTGATCAACGGTGGGCTGCTTTTCTTCTTGAGGGGTTCCAAGCAGAGGCAGGAGACATAAAAACGAGACTTGCAATTTTCCAGAACCACTGAAATGCGTGACAGGTGTGAGTAATGAGCCATTAAGATAAGTAAGAAAGTCCAGGAAAGTTCACTCAACAGAAGAACAGACAGAATGAAGATGCTTCTTTCAAGGGGAAAGACAGAAGTAAAGACTATCTTCTGGTCCCATGAGCATTAGCAGAGGAAGGTAACATCTCTCTCCAGTGTCTACTGTGACTCCAAAAGACATGCTGGGATATGCAGCAAGAACCATGTCCAGGTTCTTCTCTTTTATCCAGAAATACCTTTCCAAAGATTTTTCTAAAGGAAATCAGTACTGAAACAGAAAGCATATTATATGGGGGGGAAAAAGGACATTTGTTAAAATATGGTTAACCTTTGAACAACACAGCTCCACTTATATGGGGATTTTGTTTTTTTAAATAAAATACAGTACTATAAAAGTATTTTCTCTTCCTTATGATTTTCTTAATAACATTTTCTTTTCTCTAGCTACCTTGATCATATATACAACATACAGTATATAATACATATAACATACAAAATATGTGTTAAGAAGCTATTTGTGGGGCACCTGGGTGGCTCAGTGGGTTAAAGCCTCTGCCTTCGGCTCAGGTCATGATCCCAGGGTCCTGAATCAAGCCCCGCATCGGGCTCTCTGCTGTGCAGAGAGCCTGCTTCCTCCTCTCTCTCTACCTCTCTGCCTACCTGTGATCTCTGTCTGTCAAATAAATAAATAAAATTTTTTTTTAAAAAAGGAGCTATTTGTGTCATCAATAAGGCTTCAAGTCAACAGTAGGCTGTCTGTAAAGTTTCTGGGGAGTCAAGGTTACATATGGATTTTTGATCACATGGGAGTTGGTGTCCCCAACCAAATGGAAGTTAGTCATAGTGGTTTGTATTTGCATTATAGACTATCATCCAGCCATAAAAATGACAGTTACGAAGATAACATAGAAATATGAAACAATGTTTATAATGCAGGTTAAGGCTGCTCTGAGCACTATGTTATGCGATGTACATGCATTTATCTCTCCTCATCCACACAGAACCTTATGGGTGGGGAGGGTACTACTACTATCCTCGCTGTAAAGATTAGAACATTGATACAAAGTTGCTTAGTAATTTTCCCAAGTTCACAGGAAAGCCAGGATTAAAACATAAGCTCTTATTAAAGCCATCTCTCCTCATCCAAAATGGCACACAAGCCCTAGAGGCCAAAAGATAATAAGGAAAAGTGGGAGGGGAAAGGGCTGAGGGAGAGGAAGAGAGAAACTCAAGCAGACTCTGCACTGAGCACAGAGCCTGACGTGGGCCTCATTCTTACAACCCTGAGATCACACCTCAGCGGAAACCAAGAATCAGACACTTAGCCAACTGTACCACCCAGACACCCTTCAAACTTATTAATATATGTTCACAACAAACAATGGGAAATTGAATTTCTAAATACCGTTACAACAGCATGAAAGAGAAGAAAGTACTTAAGAATTAAACCTAACAAAATATATGCAATATCTGTACCCTGAAAACTACAAACTTTACTACGATAAAAAAAAAAAAAGACCTAAATACAGGAATTAGAAGACTCGATATTATGTAGATGTCATTTCTCAACAAATTAACCAAGAGATTAAATATCATGTCGATCCCAGTCATATTTTATGCCGTAAATGGCAAGCTGATTTTAAAATGTATTAGCAAATGCAAAGAAGCCAAAACAATTTTGAAAAAGAATAACAAGGTTGGAGGGTACCCATTAACAGACTGAAAGAACTTGTATAGAGTTACAGTCATCAAAACAGTATGTCAATGGCATAAGAATAAACATAAAAATGAATAAAACAAAGAGAAGCCACTTGATTTTCAATGAAGACCCCACAGTAATCCAATAAAGAAAGGAAAGTCTCTTCTCAACAAATGGTACTAGAATGACTGGGTATCTATAGGCAGGCAGACAGACAGACAGAAAGAAAGACGCCCTTATGTCACACCATCTACATAGACAATCAAGAACTAACACTACAATGTTTTTTAAATGTACCATTTTTTGAAGAAAGCAAAAAATTTTACAACTTTAGATTACTCAAGATTTCCTAGAAAGGGCAAGAAGCATGATCCTTAAAAAAAAGAGATATGATAAACTGGATTTCACCAAAATTTTTAACTTCTATTCTTCAAAATACTGTTAAGAAAATTAAAAGAACAAGATGGGGCGCCTGGGTGGCTCAGTGGGTTAAGCCGCTGCCTTCGGCTCAGGTCACGATCTCAGGGTCCTGGGATCGAGTCCCGCATCGGGCTCTCTGCTCAGCAGGGAGCCTGCTTCCCTCTCTCTCTCTCTGCCTGCCTCTCCGATTACTTGTGATTTCTCTCTGTCAAATAAATAAATAAAATCTTAAAAAAAAAAAAGAAAATTAAAAGAACAAGAGCATACTGGGCAGAAAATGTTTGAAAAACACATATCTAATAAAAGATATGAATACAGAATACACAAAGAACTCTCACAACTCAATAATAAGGAAAAGAAGGCAATAAAAATGGGTAAGATGTATAAACATTTCACCAAAAAAAGATACCAATAGTCAATAAACTCATGAAATGATGCTCATAGCACTCACTTAGAGCTGAAATTAAAAGTCCAGCAACACCAAATGTTAATGAGGGTGTGGAGTAACAGAAATTCTCAGACAATACTGAGTAGGAATGCAAAAGTAGCCACTTCAAAAAACAATTTGGCAATTTCTTATAAAGTTCAACATACACATACCGCCCAACCCCGCTACAAAAATGTCCTTCTATTATTTACCTAAGAGACATGAAAATCTACATCTAAACAAAAACCCGTATGTAAATGCTCACAGCATTTATTTATAATAGCTGAAAACTGGGAACAACTGTCCTTCATCTAGCAAATGGATAAACAAATTTTACGATATCACTACAGTGGCGAACTAACCAGCAATTAAACAAAGAACTACTGATACATGCAATAGCACGGATAAATCTCCAAAACATTATGTGAAATGACACCAGGCATTGGAAGATTCCATGTATATGTTACAATCCACAAAAGGTAAAACTAGAGGGACAGAAAATAATGCCTGTGGTTATTGGGTCTCAGAATGTGAAGATGGGTCAGATTGCAGAGAGACACAGGGAATAAAAATTTTCTATATTTTTAGTGTTGCGGTGGCCATACAACTGTATACATCCATCAAAACTTACCAAATTTCACACTTTAAAATAATGAGTTTTATGTAAACGATGCTCCAATAAACCTGACATTTAAAAAAAGAGAGGGAGCCTGTCAGGCATATTAAATATAAATATCACTTTACTTAATGGCAAATAAAATGAAAATGAGAAGAGCTTTTTTTTTTCTCCTACCTTGGAGCTCTCTTGAACCTTCTCCATCATGAACCTCTGGGCTAACACTCACTTACCTTTGGGCAAAGGAGCTTGCTGCCTGCTGAAACCTTTCTGCCCTGCCTCCCAAAACAGGCTTTGCAGATCCTTATTTCTCTAAATGCCACCTACTAGTCTACAGAGTAATGTGGTGCCTAAATAAATCGCCAGCATGTAGACTGAAATGCCCCCTATCAAATGGAGACTGATACTTAAAAGGAGAGAAAAGAAAAAAAATGTGTGTCGCAAGGAAGTGTACAGAACTTATGTAGCAAGTGAACCATGAGCGAATGCTATGGGAGAACAACTGGACTGTTCCACAGAGCCCCTCGCCCTGCCTCTCAACTCACCCCAGATGAGAAGATGCCCATCGTGTTGAGCGGGGGGATGCTGACAGGAATGATATGATGACAGCAACGGCACAGCATCAGCACACCGTAAGCCTTCACTAAACTTTCACTCAAGAGTTTGACGTACATTCTCATTCAGACCACAAGACAACCCTATGAGTCATCGCTTTCATCATCCCACTTCATGGAAGAGGAGAACAAAGCACAAAGATGGTGACTAACTTGCTCAAGTTCATGCAGCTCCTAAATAACAGCATTGGTGTCATAGATTTTATAGATCAACTTGACTGGGCCAATGGCTGCCCTGATACTTGGTCAAACATTATTCTATGTGTGACTATGAGGATGTTTCTGGATGAGATTAACCCTTGAGTCAGGACAGAGGAAAGTAAGTTGCCCCCCATAATGTGGGTGGGCTTCAGCCTATCAATGGGAAAGCTGGACAGAACAAAAAGCCTAGGGAAGAGCAGACTTCTCCTGTGTGACAGACTGAGCTGGGATATTTCATCTTCTTCAGCTTTCAGACTCAGACTGAAACACTGGCTCTTCTTGGGTCTCAAGCCTCCCAGCCTCCAGCCCGGGACTACCATCATTGGCTCTACTGGGTCTCTTCTCGGTGTCCATAATTATGTGAGTCATCAACCTCCAATATAGGGTCTTATTAGAAGGCATTGACACACATGATTATGGAGGCCAAGATGTTCCAAGATAGGTAGGTAGATAGAAAGACAGACAGATAGACAGACAGAGAGCTGATAGACAGCCTATTGGTTCTGTTCCTCTGGAAAACTCTAAGTCAACTGGGCTTTGAATCCAAGCATCTCTGACTCCAAAGCAGGAACTCTTAGTAATGTTAACCATTCTTAAGTCATACTATATCAATGCAAAGTTAGTTCGCTTTCCTAAAAGTTGAATGCCTTCTGCAAGTTCTAGGAAGTCCCGAGTTTTGTTGTTATCTTACATCTATCCTTTACGCTCCACTGCTTCTAAGACTCAGACATAAAATACTCTGATCCTACCTGGCTGTCCTCAATCCTTTGGAACCATAATTTCTCATCCATTTGTAATCACTGCAAAGTTCTCCCTAAGTCCCAAGTCCTGAAAGAAATGAGGGCCTCTGGTTTAATTTGAACTTTTCGTCAAAGCAAGCACATAATAGGAAATCAAATACTAAGACAAGGAGGCAAGTGATTAAGATCAAGGGCAATAAAATTAGAAAAGAACTTGAACAACAACTCCCATTCAGCCATCTCTGAGCTCTGTGATCTATAATCATACCCATCAATCTCCATCCTCCCCATCAGGATATATATGAAAGCAGGAGAAGAAAAGAGATTAGAAAATGTTCAGGAAGTGATCCAGAAAGATCACAAAGCTCAGTTTATCACCTGGGTCTCTGATCATGAAACATTTTCATCTCTTCCAGATCCCCCCAACGTGGTTCCTCCAACCAAGGAGGCCTCTCAGCTTTCAAGGGTGGGAATCTATTATTCGTGAATATGCCCGCCCCTTCGGAGAGGGCCTATTTCTGGACACTCCTACTCCTTAGGTCGTATGCTTCCTGTTGACTGGATAAGGCTGCACCTGATTTAAAATACCTTGAAAGAGCCACTGAATCTGTACAGTGCTTTACCGTTCTCATTTCTGTGTGCTCTTACTGCCTCTTCCCTGTGGCTGATGTGACCAGGTCTGGCCCATGATTTATAAACATAAAAGATGCACCATTTCCAGGCCAGAGCATTATACTGCTGGGCAGGACGTTCCACAGCTCTTCTGCCCTCTGCTAGGAAAACTACAGTGTTCCTGATGGGCTGTTCCATCAGCCTGAGTCTCAAGAAACATGGAACCAAGTTCCCAGAAGTTACATGCGATGTGAGTTGTTACAGCCATTAAGATTGGGTGGAGAGGGGATGTTATCAAAGCAAAAAAGAGTCTCTAGCTTAAATGGTACAAGTAGTTGCAACTATATGTTTTTATGCCTCAAAGGGTATATTCAGAAATTAAATTAGCTAATCTATGTTGACTTTTCTGAACCATCCATGCATTGTAGGGATGGTTCCATTCCCTCTCAGCTTTGGTATTTCCAGTCTGAAGTACTGTAGCGTGAGAATCCATCCTGATTCCTCTGCCAATATCACGACTAGCACACTCACACATACATACACTCTCTCTCTCTCACACACACACACACACACACACACACACACACACATCCTACATCATTTGATTGTGCCAGCTTAGCAAGGGCCTGGCAACCCAGTACCTTCCTTGTTACATTGTTTGAAAGTCACTTCATAGCCCTACAGACGGGATCTAACAGAAAAGGAGTGACCTCCTGTTTTACAACTATGTGGCTAAAAAGGAGAGACCACGAAGATGGGGCATGGACTGCTGAATCAGATAAAGTGGACAAACTGTTGGAGGACGAAGAGGAGCCCCGGAGTCCAGGGAAGACACAGGACTACAGCTGTGGAAACTTGAACAAATTCCTAATTGGGAAAATCGTCCATATTCCCACACCAGGCTGGCTGTCAGAAGCCCTAGCTAAAGCTGGTTAAAATGCAGACGCCAGGACCACATCCCTGATGTCTGGAATCCGGATCTCTAGGAATACACACAGGGAATGATAATCCATAGATTAGGGGAACTCTCAAGCCCTTTCTGATTGTGCAACCTCATAGTCTACAAGTAAAGCCGGGAATACAAGGAAATCAGTCTTCCCCCATGTGAACACAGGTGCTAGCTAGTCCGTGCTGTGGTGAACCCGCACTCACTAGATCCGCTAATGAGAGTAACAAAATCTTTGGAGACAGGGTAAGAAAAATGGCCTCTCTGAGCCCGGATTAGACATGAGGATGAACTTCCTGGTAGTGCAGATGGTCTAGCAGAAACGAAGTTAGGCTGTATGTGGTCAGAGCCCACATTCCCTCAATTAGCCGTCTTCTGTATGTCTAGGCAGGGCCGGCTTGATGTATGTAGGACCTGTGCAGGCAGAGAGGGACCCTCTCAGAAGGAGCCCAGGCTTAGCTTATGCTCTACCATTGCTGTCTTGAAATTCTTACGATTTTGTCTCTCCACGTGAGTTATGTAAGTGAAGTCTAAGGAGACAACCGCGCATGCATATGAGCAGAGAGGACTCACGGGGCTGCAATAATACACGCAGGCTCAGGGCTCCGGGTATAGCAGGCTGCGGCAGCCAGCACCAGAACCTAAGCCCAGGTGGGTGGCAGCAGTGGCCATGGCTGGTGGTGGTGGGGGCGGGGGCAGCCTGCCTGTCAGAGTCTGGAGCCCATCCCTGTTACATCTGCATAAATATGAACTCTCTGTCCTGGGAGCCAGGACAGAGACTGCTGGTGTTCAGGCAGTAAACTCTGTCAGTAAATTACTATAGAAGAAAAATGTGCCCAGGAACATTGCATTACAGCATATCCAGGAGCTATGAAGATTTGTTAAAGACTTTAGAATTTCCAGTTTTGAAATCTACTGCAAAAAAGCAGAGCAAAGATCCACAGGCTTAGAATTAGAAACTGAATTTAAAGGTTGCCACATGCAACATTAGAAAAGAGGACCATTTCATAATGAAATGCTAAGTGAACCACTTATGAGCAAAAAAGACAGTTTTAAGTAATCTCTATACCCAACATGGGGCTCGAACCTACAACCGTAAGATCAAGAGTTGTATGTTCCAACTAAGCTAGCTAGGTACCTCAAGAAAGATAATTTCTGGGGCACCTGGGTGGCTTAGTGGGTTAAAGCCTCTGCCTTTGGCTCAGGTCATGATCCCAGGGTCCTGGCATCGAGCCCCGCATCGGGCTCTCTGCTCAGCAGGGAGCCTGCTTCCCTTCCTCTCTCTGCCTGCCTCTCTGCCTACTTGTGATCTCTGTCTGTCAAATAAATAAATAAAATCTTAAAAAAAATAAAGAAAGACCATTTCTAAATTAATTTTTCCTTGTATGAAGAAACACACTGGACTACATAAACGAGCATTTTTAATTACATACAAATCACAAAGGTACTTTCAACTGCTCACAGGACTCATTCCCGGTTACAGGAAATGTCAGAGAAAACTTTCATTAAAATGCTCTTATTTAAAATTAAACTCAAACTTACACAAGACTGATTTGTATGAAAAGTTAAATCTTTTTTTTAATTAAATTTATTTATTTTCAGCATAACAGTATTCATTATTTTTTCACCATACCCAGTGGCTCCATGCAATCTGTGCTTTCTATAATACCCACCACCTGGTACCCCAACCTCCCACCCGCCCCCCGCCACTTCAAACCCCTCAGATTGTTTTTCAGAGTCCACAGTCTCTCATGGTTCACCTCCCCTTCCAATTTCCCCCAACTCCCTTCTCCACCCCTTGTCCTCCATGCTATTTGTTATGCTCCACAAATAAGTGAAACCATATGATAATTGACTCTCTCTGCTTGACTTATTTCACTCAGCATAATCTCTTCCAGTCCCGTCCATGTTGCTACAAAAGTTGGGTATTCATCCTTCCTGATGGAGGCATAATACTCCATAGTGTATATGGACCACATTTTCCTTATCCATTCGTCCGTTGACGGGCATCTTGGTTCTTTCCATAGTTTGGCTACCGTGGCCATTGCTGCTATAAACATTGGGGTACAGATGGCCCTTCTTTTCACTACATCTGTATCTTTGGGGTAAATACCCAGGAGTACAATTGCAGGGTCATAGGGAAGTTCTATTTTTAATTTCTTGAGGAATCTCCACACTGTTCTCGAAAGAGGCTGCACCAACCTGCATTCCCACCAACAGTGTAAGAGGGTTCCCCTTTCTCCACATCCCCTCCAACACATGTTGTTTCCTGTCTTGTTAATTTTGGACATTCTAACTGGTGTAAGATGATATCTCAATGTGGTTTTAATTTGAATCTCCCTGAGGACTAGTGATGATGAACATTTTTTCACGTGTCTGATAGCCATTTATATGTCTTGATTGGAGAAGTGTCTGTTCATATCTTCTGCCCATTTTTTGATATGATTGTCTGATTCATGTGTGTTGAGTTTGAGGAGTTCATTATAGATCCTGGATATCAACCTTTTGTCTGTACTGTCATTTGCAAATATCTTCTCCCATTCCGTGGGTTGCCTCTTTGTTTTTTTGACTGTTTCCTTTGCTGTGCAGAAGCTTTTGATTTTGATGAAGTCCCCAAAGTTCATTTTTGCTTTTGTTTCTTTGCCTTTGGAGACATATCTTGAAAGAAATTGCTGTGGCTGATATCGAAGAGATTACTGCCTATGTTCTCCTCTAGGATTCTGATGGATTCCTGTCTCACGTTGAGGTCTTTTATCCATTTTGAGTTTATCTTTGTGTACGGTGTAAGAGAATGGTCGAATTTCATTCTTCTACATATAGCTGTCCAGTTTTCCTAGCACCATTTATTGAAGAGACTGTCTTTTTTCCACTGTATATTTTTTCCTGTTTTGTCGAAGATTAATTGACCATAGAGTTGAGAGCCCATATCTGGGCTCTCTACTCTGTTTCACTGGTCTATGTGTCTCTTTTTAAGTGCACGTGGAAACTTCTCAAAAATAGACCACATACTGGGTCACAAATCAGGACTCAACCAATACCAAAAGACTGAGATTATTCCCTGCATATTTTCAGATCACAATGCTTTGAAACTGGAGCTTAATCACAAGGAAAAGTTCAGAAGGAACTCAAACACCTGGAAGCTAAAGGCCACCTTGCTTAAGAATGCTTGGATCAACCAGGAGATCAAAGAAGAACTGAAACAATTCATGGAAACCAATGAGAATGAAGACACTTCTGTCCAAAAACCTATGGGATACAGCAAAGGTGGTCCTAAGAGGGAAATACATAGCCATCCAAGCCTCCCTCAAAAAAATTGAAAAATCCAGAACACAGCAGCTTTCTCTACACCTTAAAGAACTGGAGAATCAACAACAAATCAAAGCAACTCCACACATAAGAAGGGAAATCATCAAGATTAGAGCTGAGATCAATGAGGTAGAAACCAAAGATACAATAGGACATATCAATGAAACTAGAAGTTGGTTTTTTGAAAGAATCAATAAGATCGATAAGCCACTGGCCACACTAATTCAAAAGAAAAGAGAAAAAACCCAAATTCATAAAATTATGAATGAAAAGGGAGAGATCACAACTAACACCAAGGAAGTAGAAACAATCATCCGAAGTTATTATCAACAGTTATATGCCAATAAGCTTAGCAACCTTGATGAAATAAATGGATGCATTCCTGGAAAACTATAAACTCCCAAAATTGAACCAGGAAGAAATCGACAACCTGAATAGACTGATATCTAGTAACGAGATTGAAGCAGTGATCAAAAACCTCCCAAAAAACAAGAGCCCAGGACCTGATGGATTCCCTGGGGAATTCTACCAAACTTTCACAGAAGAAATAACACTATTCTCCTGAAGCTGTTTCAAAAATTTGAAGCAGAAGGAAAACTTCCAGACTCTTTCTATGAAGCCAGCATTACTCTGATCCCCAAACCAGGCAATGACCCTACCAAAAAGGAGAATTTCAGACCAATATCACTGATGAATATGGATGCTAAGATTCTCAACAAGATCCTAGCAAACAGGATCCAACAGCACATTAAAAAGATTATCCACCATGACCAGGTGAAATTCATCCCTGGGCTACAAGAATGGTTCAACATTCGCAAATCAATCAGTGTGATAGAACAAATTAATATGAGAAGAGAGAAGAACCACATGGTCCTCTCGATTGATGCAGAAAAAGCATTTGACAAAATCCAGCATCCGTTCCTGATTAAAACGCTTCAAAGTATAGGGATAGAGGGAACATTACTGAACTTCATCAAATCTATCTATGAAAGACCCACAGCAAATATCATCCTCAATGGGAAAAAGCTTGCAGCCTTCCCGTTGAGATCAGGAACAAGACAAGGATGCCCACTTTCACCACTCTTGTTCAACATAGTATTAGAAGTCCTAGCAACAGCAGTCAGACAACAAAAAGAAATAAAAGGTATCCAAATTGGCAATGAAGAAGTCAAACTCTCTCTCTTCGCAGATGACATGATTCTTTATATGGAAAACCCAAAAGACTCCACTCCCAAACTACTAGAACTCATACAGCAATTCAGCAACGTGGCAGGATACAAAGTCAATGTGCAGAAATCAGTGGCTTTCTTATACACTAACAATGAAAATACAGAAAGGGAAATTAGAGAATCGATTCCATTTACTATAGCACCAAGAACCATAAGATACCTGGGAATAAACCTAACCAAAGAGGTAAAGGATCTGTACTTGAGTTACTACAGAACACTCATGAAGGAAACTGAAGAAGACACAAAAAGATGGAAGACCATTCCATGCTCTTGGATCAGAAGAATAAACATTGTTAAAATGTCTATACTGCCTAGAGCAATCTATACTTTTAATGTCATTCTGATCAAATTTCCACCAGTGTTCTTCAAAGAGCTGGAGCAAATAATCCAGAAATTTGTATGGAATCAGAAGAGACCCCAAATCACTAAGGAAATGTTGAAAAACAAAAATAAAACTGGGGGCATCATGTTACCTGATTTCAAGCTTTATTACAAAGCTGTGGTCACCAAGACAGCATGGTACTGGCATAAAAACAGAGTTAAATCTTTTTAGAAAAATGGTTAAACAAGAATCATTAGCCCTAGACTCCTGAAGTCTGTATTCCAAAATAAATTTTTTAAGAAATTTATCCTAAAGCTGTTATACCCAAAAGATACTCTTAAACTGCTATAACAATTCCAATAACCCCAGTAACTCAGCAGAAAGATCCTTCTCAAAATTAAAGTTATCGAAAATTATTTGTGATTTTGTACTTGCAAAGAGATCACTTTCAATTATATCAAATGAAAATGAAATTGCTGAGAGTATAAATTTTGATAATCTCAAAAATGAATTAGCAAAAAAGAGAGCCAGAAAAATCTTATAGCCAATCAAAATATTGCACTGACGAATTATTTTTATTATAGTATATAAAATTATGACCACAAACGTATTTTTTACTATTTATAATTTTTGTTATTCCTCTATCACAATTACTCCATTAATTTATAAGTAGTAAAATATTTTTTTTAATGTTTATAATTTAATATCTTTAACTATACTCTTTTGAACAAGCAACCCACATTTTCAATTTGCCCCGGGCCCTAACTGTCACATCCTGCTTAAAGGGTAACTTTGTTGGAAATCTCAGCACAGGTCTGTGATCCCCATCTTGCCCAAGATTTTTAGTGATTTTAGCAAGTCTAAGAGTCCAATGTATCCTATAACCCAGAAACCAGGAGTATTATAGCAGCTACCTTCTCAGTGTCTACATTCTTAGGAGTTCTGGGACATCCTTGACTTTGTGTTCCTCCTTTTGGACTAAGGCCCTCATCTCCTAAAACAGAAGGAACTATATTTCAAGCTTTCACCCAATGATTCATGAGTGCAAAATCTTTAAATAAAAACAGGGCAGGGAGGGGAGGGAGCATCAGACTTCTTTGAATTTGGGCCAGTGTTTCCAAATGCAAAATACTCAACAGCCAATTTCCCCTGGCTTTGTAGATAAACAACAAGATGACCTTTTATGTCAGAAAGGAGCAATGAAATTTCCATTTCCTTGTGGAATGTCGGGTTTGGAACCAACTTTTTCTGTATTTCTTCTCAAGATAACAACCCACAAAATGCCCCCAATAAATGCAAATTATGTGACTCTGTTGGCAATTCAGATGTTCAAACAAATGATCTTGTCTCCTTTCCAAAGAAAATATCATAAACACATCTTTAGGAACTTTTCCGTGCAGGAATGGAAATCTCCCCTTTCCCTGTAATGTTGCATCCTCAGGCTCCTGGGAAAGGATGCTCTGGTACTCCGGTAACTGAGTACTGTGAAAGCAAGGCATAACTCCTCCCCACCCCATTCTCCTACCGGTCATTTCAGAAGGAACTGAGACCATTTTCCTGAATCCCTTTGGGGACAGGCTGGGGTGGGACGGTGGGTGTGGTGAGCCAGTCTCCCAGTGGAAAAAAATGAAGCCAATAAAGCCATCATCCATTCTTCACAGAACTTTTGATCCACTTTCTCCTCTTTCACTATTCCCAAAGTTCCCTAAGAATAAAGTTGTTTCCCAGGATCCACCAGTCTGGAGATAAAACCAGGATGGCTGTAAGAGTCATGTTCCCAGCCTCTTTTAAGAAATCTGCTGCCCCTGCTGACTCCAACTTTCAGGGGCTTCTGATTATTCTTTTTACAAGGTTGCTTTAAATAACAACTCTTTGGAGTGAACCTAAAATAGAACTTGAGTTACAAAATGTTGGTTTACATGCAATCTTTCAAGACTGGATCGGTACATGCTAGGAGGTCCACTTAATGATCACTTTGCTTTTAAACTCCTGTAAAACATTTAGTTCAATAATACAGTATGAAGAAAAAAATACTTTTTAGAACCTTTTTGTGCTTCTGTTTAATTTGCCTTTAAAATAGCCCTGGTATAAATGCTCTTTATCAGAGCTGAAAACACAAGGAAGATCTCTGCCAAATTATCCAACGGGGAGAGAAAGAGAGAGAGGAGGGAAAAGATCTTGACCTTGACCTTGGGAATATGAGGAGAAATGGATAAAAGTAGACTAAGTGGCTGTGTGACTTTCTCTGACTCCACAAAGGAGTGGTGATCTTGACATTCATTCTATCTGCATCATCAAGATCAACATTCCTTGCAAACCACTGGACCAAAAACCTTCTACGACCCTCCCATCGTTAACACACGAGCAGTGATTCAGGTACTACTGGAAGGACAATGCCCATCTGTGGAATTGCCAGAGGTAAGTGGACTCTAGATGAGCAACAGGCATTGCTGTGACCATGTGATCTCCATGTGACCAGATGGGAACAGTGCTTGGCCCGGAGCAGCTCCAGAGTATCTACTCATAGGGTGAATGAGTGGGTAGAATTTTAAAGAGTTTACCATCTAGTTGAACATGGACAAACTCCTCCCAACATTTAGATTCAAAGACCAACAGATGAGTGGGTCAGACAAGAGCTGTGTCAGCTCAAGGAAAATAGAACTTGGAAGACGTTTCAGAAGGACGAAGCCCAGGGGCAGTTCCAGACCACCTTCACTTGCCTTCTTGTCACACAGAGAAGAAGGATAGAGAGTATCCCTGAGGATTGCAGTGAGGTAAGTCTCTTGGGTGGCCATATTTATCAATGCCAAACAAATTGCTCTGTTGGTGGAAGTGACCCCAGCATTTTAGTTCTCTGTTCACTTTTGGTGCCTGTGTAGAACTGTCTGAACTGGACCATTCTCTTACACCATACACAAAGATAAATGCAAAGTGAATGAAAGACCTTAATGTGAGACAGGAACCCATCAGAATTCTAGAGGATAACATAGGCAGTAACCTGTTCAACATCGACCCCAGCAACTTCTTTCAAGACATGTCTCTGAAGGCAAGGGAAATAAAAGCAAAAATGAACTACTGGGACTTCTTCAAGATAAAAAGCTTCTGCACAGCAAAGGAAACAGTCAACAAAACAAAGAGGCAACCCATGGAATGGGAGAATATATTCGCAGATGATATTACAGATAAAGGGCTCATATTCAAGATCTATAACGAACTTCTCAAACTCCACATTAGAAAAACCCAGTCCCCAAAAATGGGCAGAAGATATGAACAGACATTTCTCCAAAGAAGACATACAAATGGCCAACAGACACATGAAAAAATGTTCAACATCACTAGCCATCAGGGAAATACAAATCAAAACCACAATGAGATGCCACCTCACACCAGTTAGAATGGCAAAAATTAACAAGTCAGGAAACAACAAATGTGGGCAAGGATAAGGAAAAAGGGTAACTCTCTTACACTGTTGGTAGGAATGCAAGTTGGTACAGCCCTGCTGGAAAACAGTATGGAGGGTTCTCAAGATGTTAAGTATAGAGCTACCCTATGACCCAGCAATTGCACTCCTGGGTATTTATCCCACAGATACAGATGTAGTGAAAAGAAGGGGCACCTGCACCCCAATGTTCACAGCAGCAATGTCCACAATAGCCAAACTGTGGAAGGAGCTGAGATGCCCTTCAACAGGTGAATGGATAAAGGAGATGTGGTCCATATACACAATGGAATATTACTCAGCCATCAGAAAGGATGAACACCCACCATCTGCATCAACATGGAAGGAACTGGAGGGGATTATGTTAAATGAAGTAAGCCAAGCAGAGAAAGACAATTACCATATGGCTTCACTCATATGTGGAACATAAGCAACAGTATAGAGGACCATAGGGGGAGGGAGGGAAATCTGAAGGGGGAGAAATCAGAGAAGGAGATGAACCATGAGAGACTGTGGATCCCAGGAAACAAACTGAGAGTTTCAGAGGGATGGGGGTGGAGGGATGGGGAAACAGGGTGATGGGTACTAGAGAGGGCACGTGTTGTGATGAGCACTGAGTGTTTTACGTAACTCATGAATCATCAAACACTACATCAAAAACTAATGTTGTAGCATACAGTGGATAACTAAACATTAAAAAAAAAAAAAAAGCACTGTCTGAATCTTCTTTTTTTTTTTTTTTTTTTTTTTTTTTTAATTTTTTTTTTTTTTTTATTTTTTATTTTTTATAAACATATATTTTTTATATACATATATTTTTATCCCCAGGTCTGTGAATCACCAGGTTTACACACTTCACAGCACTCACCAAATCACATACCCTCCCCAATGTCCATAATCCCACCCCCTTCTCCCCAACCCCCTCCCCCCGGCAACCCTCAGTTTGTTTTGTGAGATTAAGAGTCACTTATGGTTTGTCTCCCTCCCAATCCCATCTTGTTTCATTTATTCTTCTACCCACTTAAGCCTCCATGTTGCATCACCACTTCCTCATATCAGGGAGATCATATGATAGTTGTCTTTCTCTGCTTGACTTATTTCGCTAAGCATGATACGCTCTAGTTCCATCCATGTTGTTGCAAATGGCAAGATTTCATTTCTTTTGATGGCTGCATAGTATTCCATTGTGTATATATACCACATCTTCTTGATCCATTCATCTGTTGATGGACATCTAGGTTCTTTCCATAGTTTGGCTATTGTGGACATTGCTGCTATAAACATTCGGGTGCATGTGTCCCTTTGGATCACTACATTTGTATCTTTAGGGTAAATACCCAATAGTGCAATTGCTGGGTCATAGGGCAGTTCTATTTTCAACATTTTGAGGAACCTCCATGCTGTTTTCCAGAGTGGCTGCACCAGCTTGCATTCCCACCAACAGTGTAGGAGGGTTCCCCTTTCTCCGCATCCTCGCCAGCATCTGTCATTTCCTGACTTGTTGATTTTAGCCATTCTGACTGGTGTGAGGTGATATCTCATTGTGGTTTTGATTTGTATTTCCCTGATGCCAAGTGATATGGAGCACTTTTTCATGTGTCTGTTGGCCATCTGGATGTCTTCTTTGCAGAAATGTCTGTTCATGTCTTCTGCCCATTTCTTGATTGGATTATTTGTTCTTTGGGTGTTGAGTTTGCTAAGTTCTTTATAGATTCTGGACACTAGTCCTTTATCTGATATGTCGTTTGCAAATATCTTCTCCCATTCTGTCAGTTGTCTTTTGATTTTGTTAACTGTTTCCTTTGCTGTGCAAAAGCTTTTGATCTTGATGAAATCCCAGTAGTTCATTTTTTCCCTTGCTTCCCTTGCCTTTTGCGTTGTTCCTAGGAAGATGTTGCTGCGGCAGAGGTCGAAGAGGTTGCTGCCCGTGTTCTCCTCAAGGATTTTGATGGATTCCTTTCGTACATTGAGGTCCTTCATCCATTTTGAGTCTATTTTTGTGTGTGGTGTAAGGAAATGGTCCAATTTCATTTTTCTGCATGTGGCTGTCCAATTTTCCCAGCACCATTTATTGAAAAGGCTGTCTTTTTTCCATTGGACATTCTTTCCTGCTTTGTCGAAGATTAGTTGACCATAGAGTTGAGGGTCTATTTCTGGGCTCTCTATTCTGTTCCATTGATCTATGTGTCTGTTTTTGTGCCAGTACCATGCTGTCTTGATGATGACAGCTTTGTAATAGAGCTTGAAGTCCGGAATTGTGATGCCACCAACGTTGGCTTTCTTTTTCAATATCCCTTTGGCTATTCGAGGTCTTTTCTGGTTCCATATAAATTTTAGAATTATTTGTTCCATTTCTTTGAAAAAGATGGATGGTACTTTGATAGGAATTGCATTAAATGTGTAGATTGCTTTAGGTAGCATAGACATTTTCACAATATTTATTCTTCCAATCCAGGAGCATGGAACATTTTTCCATTTCTTTGTGTCTTCCTCAATTTCTTTCATGAGTACTTTATAGTTTTCTGAGTATAGATTCTGTGTCTCTTTGGTTAGGTTTATTCCTAGGTATCTTATGGTTTTGGATGCAATTGTAAATGGGATTGACTCCTTAATATCTCTTTCTTCTGTCTTGCTGTTGGTGTAGAGAAATGCAACTGATTTCTGTGCATTGATTTTATATCCTGACACTTTACTGAATTCCTGTATAAGTTCTAGCAGTTTTGGAGTGGAGTCTTTTGGGTTTTCCACATATAGTATCATATCATCTGCGAAGAGTGATAATTTGACTTCTTCTTTGCCGATTTGGATGCCTTTAATTTCCTTTTGTTGTCTGATTGCTGAGGCTAGGACCTCTAGTACGATGTTGAATAGCAGTGGTGATAATGGACATCCCTGCCGTGTTCCTGACCTTAGCGGAAAAGCTTTCAGTTTTTCTCCATTGAGAATGATATTTGCGGTGGGTTTTTCATAGATGGCTTTGATGATATTGAGGTATGTGCCCTCTATCCCTACACTTTGAAGAGTTTTGATCAGGAAGGGATGTTGTACTTTGTCAAATGCTTTTTCAGCATCTATTGAGAGTATCATATGGTTCTTGTTCTTACTTTTATTGATGTGTTGTATCACATTGACTGATTTGCGGATGTTGAACCAACCTTGCAGCCCTGGAATAAATCCCACTTGGTCGTGGTGAATAATCTTTTTAATGTACTGTTGAATCCGATTGGCTAGTATTTTGTTGAGTATTTTCGCATCTGTGTTCATCAAGGATATCGGTCTATAGCTCTCTTTTTTGGTGGGATCCTTGTCTGGTTTTGGGATCAAGGTGATGCTGGCCTCATAAAATGAGTTTGGAAGTTTTCCTTCCATTTCTATTTTTTGGAACAGTTTCAGGAGAATAGGAATTAGTTCTTCTTTAAATGTTTGGTAGAATTCCCCCGGGAAGCCGTCTGGCCCTGGGCTTTTGTTTGTTTGGAGATTTTTAATGACTGTTTCAATCTCCTTACTGGTTATGGGTCTGTTCAGGCTTTCTATTTCTTCATGGTTCAGTTGTGGTAGTTTATATGTTTCTAGGAATGCATCCATTTCTTCCAGATTGTCAAATTTATTGCCGTAGAGTTGCTCATAGTATGTTCTTATAATAGTTTGTATTTCCTTGGTGTTAGTTGTGATCTCTCCTCTTTCATTCATGATTTTATTTATTTGGGTCCTTTCTCTTTTCTTTTTGATAAGTCGGGCCAGGGGTTTATCAATTTTATTAATTCTTTCAAAGAACCAGCTCCTAGTTTCGTTGATTTGTTCTATTGTTTTTTTGGTTTCTATTTCATTGATTTCTGCTCTGATCTTTATGATTTCTCTTCTCCTGCTGGGCTTAGGGTTTCTTTCTTGTTCTTTCTCCAGCTCCTTTAGGTGTAGGGTTAGGTTGTGTACCTGAGACCTTTCTTGTTTCTTGAGAAAGGCTTGTACCGCTATATATTTTCCTCTCAGGACTGCCTTTGTTGTGTCCCACAGATTTTGAACCGTTGTATTTTCATTATCATTTGTTTCCATGATTTTTTTCAATTCTTCTTTAATTTCCCGGTTGACCCATTCATTCTTTAGAAGGATACTCTTTAGTCTCCATGTATTTGGGTTCTTTCCAAACTTCCTTTTGTGGTTGAGTTCTAGCTTTAGAGCATTGTGGTCTGAAAATATGCAGGGAATGATCCCAATCTTTTGATACCGGTTGAGTCCTGATTTAGGACCGAGGATGTGATCTATTCTGGAGAATGTACCATGTGCACTAGAGAAGAATGTGTATTCTGTTGCTTTGGGATGAAATATTCTGAATATATCTGTGATGTCCATCTGGTCCAGTGTGTCATTTAAGGCCTTTATTTCCTTGCTGATCTTTTGCTTGGATGACCTGTCCATTTCAGTGAGGGGAATATTAAAGTCCCCTACTATTATTGTATTGTTGTTTATGTGTTTCTTTGATTTTGTTATTAATTGGTTTATATAGTTGGCTGCTCCCACGTTGGGGGCATAGATATTTAAAATTGTTAAATCTTCTTGTTGGACAGACCCTTTGAGTATGATATAGTGTCCTTCCTCATCTCTTATTACAGTCTTTGGCTTAAAATCTAATTGATCTGATATAAGGATTGCCACTCCTGCTTTCTTCTGATGTCCATTAGCATGGTAAATTCTTTTCCACCCCCTCACTTTAAATCTGGAGGTGTCTTCGGGCTTAAAATGTGTTTCTTGGAGGCAACATATAGATGGGTTTTGTTTTTTTATCCATTCTGATACCCTGTGTCTTTTGACAGGGGCATTTAGCCCATTCACATTCAGGGTAACTATTGAGAGATATGAATTTAGTGCCATTGTATTGCCTGTAAGGTGACTGTTACTGTATATGGTCTCTGTTCCTTTCTGATCTACCACTTGTAGGCTCTCTCTTTGCTTAGAGGACCCCTTTCAATATTTCCTGTAGAGCTGGTTTGGTATTTGCAAATTCTTTCAGTTGTTGTTTGTCCTGGAAGCTTTTAATCTCTCCTTCTATTTTCAATGATAGCCTAGCTGGATATAGTATTCTTGGCTGCATGTTTTTCTCGTTTAGTGCTCTGAAAATATCATGCCAGCTCTTTCTGGCCTGCCAGGTCTCTGTGGATAAGTCAGCTGCCAATCTAATATTTTTACCATTGTATGTTACAGACTTCTTTTCCCGGGCTGCTTTCAGGATTTTCTCTTTGTCATTGAGACTTGTAAATTTTACTATTATGTGACGGGGTGTGGGCCTATTCTTATTTATTTTGAGGGGCATTCTCTGAACCTCCTGAATTTTGATGCTTGTTCCCTTTGCCATATTGGGGAAATTCTCCCCAATAATTCTCTCCAGTATACCTTCTGCTCCCCTCTCACTTTCTTCTTCTTCTGGAATCCCAATTATTCTAATGTTGTTTCGTCTTATGGTGTCACTTATTTCTCGAATTCTCCCCTCGTGGTCCAGTAGCTGTTTGTCCCTCTTTTGATCAGCTTCTTTATTCTCTGTCATTTGGTCTTCTATATCACTAATTCTTTCTTCTGCCTCATTTATCCTAGCAGTGAGAGCCTCCATTTTTGATTGCACCTCATTAATAGCTTTTTTGATTTCAACTTGGTTAGATTTTAGTTCTTTTATTTCTCCAGAAAGGGCTTTTATATCTCTCGAGAGGGTTTCTCTAATATCTTCCATGCCTTTTTCGAGCCCGGCTAGAACCTTGAGAATTGTCATTCTGAACTCTAGATCTGACATATTACCGATGTCTGTATTGATTAGGTCCCTAGCCTTCGGTACTGCCTCTTGTTCTTTTTTTTGTGGTGAATTTTTACGTCTTGTCATTTTGTCCAGATAAGAGTAAATGAAGGGGCAAGTAAAATACTAAAAGGGTGGCAACAACCCCAGGAAAATATGCTTTAGCCAAATTAGAAGAGATCCAAAATCGTGAGTGGGGAGAAAGGGGATAAAAAGAGGTTCAAAAAGGAAGAAAGAAAAAAGAAAAAAAAAAAAAAAAAAGAAAAGAATTTTTTTTTAAAAAAGAAAACACCTAAGAAAAATGTAAAAAAATATATATATATATTAGATAAACTAGTAAAAAATCGTTAAAAAAGAAAAAGGTAACAGTTAAAAAAAAAAAAATTTTACCCGAAGGCGAGAAAAAAAAAAAAAATGAAAAAGAAAAAATTAAATTAACTGCAAGACTAAAAAAAATCACAGGAAAAAAGCCATGAGTTCCGTGCTTGGCTTTCTCCTCCTCTGGAATTCTGCTGCTCTCCTTGGTATTGAAACCGCACTCCTTGGTAGGTGAGCTTGGTCTCGGCTGGATTTCTTGTTGATCTTCTGGGGGAGGGGCCTGTTGTAGTGATTTTCAAGTGTCTTTGCCCCAGGCGGAATTACACCGCCCTTACCCGGGGCCGGGGTGAGTAATCCGCTCGGGTTTGCTTTCAGGAGCTTTTGTTCCCTGAGCGCTTTCCGTAGAGTTCCAGAGGACGGGAATACAAATGGCGGCCTCCTGGTCTCCGGCCCGGAGGAGCCGAGAGCCCAGGGCCCCACTCCTCAGTGCGCCCTCAGAGAACAGCGCCCAGTTACTCCCGTCTGCCTGACCTCCGGCCGCGCTCCGAGCTCACCGAGCCTGCGACCGGTTCAAGGTAACACGGAGCTGCGAGCTTACTGTCGGCTCTGTCTCTGTAGCCGGCTTTCCCGTTCCAATACCCGCAAGCTCTGCGACACTCAGACACCCCCGATCCTTCTGTGACCCTGCGGGACCTGAGGCCACGCTGACCCCGCGTGGGCTTCGCTCCGGTTTAGCCTCTGGAGCGATGTCCCTCCGCGGAACAGACTTTTAAAAGTCCTGATTTTGTGCGCGGTTGCTCCGCCGCTTGCCGGGAGCCGGCCCCTCCCCCCGGGGTCTATCTTCCCGTCGCTTTGGATTCACTTCTCCGCCGGTCCTACCTTTCAGAAAGTGGTTGTTTTTCTGTTTCCAGAATTGCTGTTCTTCTTCTCTTCGATCTGCCGATGGATTTTCAGGTGTTTGCAATCTTTAGATAAGCTATCTAGCTGATCTCCGGCTAGCTGAAGCAGTCTCAGCTTGCTACTTCTCCACCATCTTTCCTGTCTGAATCTTCTAATGCCCAGAAGTAGCAACAACAACCACTCCAACTGTGAAAATCTGAAGAACATACAAAACATAGAAAACGATCTTCAGAACCAGCATTCTGGCTGCGCCCCCAATGGTAGAAAGAGGAGGCCTAAAGGAAAGAGCCTTCCTTCCCAACCTCAACTGAGCAAAGTACCCTACACAACCAGCAGCCCAGACACATCTGTGCACAGCTGCAGGATGAGCTTGCCGAATTGGCCTATTCTGAGGATGGGCTGCTTTTTTAGCCAGAAAATGGTCCTAAGAGTTCAGGGGGGAAAAAAATTCAGGCGTTCCCATGAAATTTTTTCTGCCTGCCTAACTGCCACTTACCTGTTTGCAGTGCTGCGTCATCTCCCTCTTTGTGAAAACAGATGACATTTCAGTATCTCTAAGGACATAAAATCATAGGGTTTTAGAATGAGAAGACCCCGAGGGACCCTCTAAGGCTGATCATTCACTCTCTTAAAAGGATCAGCCATGGGGGTCCCTTAAAATGACAAGCTCATCATGTGCCTTGAAAGTGGAATTCCATTACAAAAATTAAGTCCACACAGACACGCTCATGTCTCCAGGAACGTGACCACCACATATCAGGAGTTGGACCCATAACACTATTTGATTTGGGTTGATCTTGTAAGAGCTAAAAATGCCAAAGAATAAACTCCAAAACAGAAGTTCTGGGGTCACCTTCTCATTTAGAGAAACTATAGTGGTTATTGTTACCAAGCCTGCTCCCACCCCAGGGCCTTTTCCCTGCCATTCCTCCAGCCCCAAATACATTTTTCCCCAGATGTATGAATCACCGACCCTTCCCTCCATCCAGGTCTCTGTCCAAATGCTCTCAGAGAAAGTTTCCCTGCTCCCTCGAGCTCAAGCACTTCCTCCCGCCTCACCTATCCCAAATGCTGCTTTATCTCTGTTCATCCTGCTTCCCACCCTGTGGCTTAGCAAGTCTCTTCAGCCGTTAGCAGCTGCCCTGACTAAAGTATATGCTCCATAAAGACAGGCTTTTTTTTTTTTTTTCTGTTTTGTTCACTAGTTTCATTTCTAGTCTCTATAACAGAGTCTGGCACGTACAGGTCAGTAAATACTGAGCAGATGAGTGAAGGAAGGAACAAGCAGGCACATGAGTCCTTGGCCGTGTCTCACACACGTTCTGGAGAACTTTCAGAATCTTGTCCTGCCCCCCATCTGTGGCAAACTCCAGTGTGATGCTCCTGTCGTGTGAAGAGCTCTCTCCTTTGGCAAGCCTCTCCGGGATGGCATTGGGGACGGAACCGGTTGTGTAATCCCTCCAACCCCTGCTGCATGCCAGATACCACGCGTGAACAAACATGGAATGACTAGAGAGTGTAAGAGTGAAGGTGAGAGCAAATGGCAAACGTGACCCCACGAGGGCCACAGTCTAAAGGATGAATCAGAGTAGCCAGACTGGGATGAAGAGAGGGGCATTCCAGGAGGAGAAACCAAAACACATGGAGGTCTTAAAACAACAGAAATGACGGAAGGATCAGGAAGGAAACTAGCTAAAAGAAAAGGCAAAAAGAACGCTGAATGAAACGTGAGGTTCTCGAATGAACGAAAAGCCTCCCGTGAACAGTCTCGCGTCCCCCATTGCCTACAGCCCAGACTCTGCCACGAGCCCCACTGGCCTATTACAGGCAGCAGCCGCTGCAGCCTGTCCAAGGAACAGCCGCCGGCAGCCCTCGTGGGAAGGCTGGAGGGCGGTCCCGCCACGGCTGCCGGCGAGCAAGGGACAGAGACAGCTGCCAGTGCAGCCAGTCCTGAAATTGTCAGATGGAAATAAGCCTCACCTGGCAGAGTCACTAGACTTTCACAACCATGAATTTGATGATAACCTTGGTAGAGATCATCTGCCTAGTTTCATTTTCTGGTTTGTAAGCAAAGAGAGACCAGAACTGATAGAGAGAGTCACTTGAGCATTCAAGGTCCCCCTGCACTCACTTCAGACCTGGACACATCCAGCCCATCGTTTTATACTTGATTTTTTTAAAGAAACCCAAAGCCAACTAGAGGAAACCTATCGCGTATCAGACATGATACCCATACTCTTGAAAATATTATCCCCATCGGACTGAATGATAGCCCTGAGAGGCCATTATACACATTCTCCATCTTACAAGTGAGCAGACGGAGGCTCTGAAGAGGTACCGTGACTTTCCCAAGAGCGTAGACCTACTGAGTAAAGCTAAGCCTTAAGCTAAACATGTCTGACCTCCAAAGACCCAATTCATATCCACTGATATCCAGCTACCTGGATGTAAGAAACTCATCCACGGGTGGAGGTATTTATTGGATCAAACGCAAACTCAAGCCATGATTTGAGAGAATGGATGAAAGTGCCCTTGTAATGGAGAACTTTCCACAGCCCTATTCCTCCTATCTGCCAATGCCTTGTCAAGACCAAGATCAAGTTCCAGGGCCTGAATCTATCCCTTGCTTTGTTCTTCAGTCAAAATATACAGGGCTCTTAAGTGGCTCAGTCGGTTAAGCATTTGCCTTTGGCTCAAGTCATGATCCCAGGCTCCAGGGATGGAACCCCGCATCGGGCTCCCTGATCAGCCCGGAGCCTGCTTCCCTTCCTCTCTCTCTGCCTTTCTCTCTGCCTACTTGGGATATATATATCTCTCTCTCTCTCCTTTCTGTTAAATAAATAAATAAATAAATAAATAAATAAAATATTTTTTAAAAAATAAAATAAAAATAAAACAATGTTCCTAAGGAGTTTTGAATGTTGAGGAAAATGTTTTTGAAATAAAGTAAGAGAAAAAAAGCAGATTCGAAAATCTAGACACCATGGTTCTTAACTGTATCAGGACAAACAGGTATGCCATGACAGAATAACTGGGAATGCACAGTCCACTTACTATAGCAACTAGAAAATAAAAATAAAACTACACCAACAATGGTTTCTGAATACTGAGCAGCAAACAGTCATTGTAGGACTATGATTTCTGGAAAAAAAAAAAAAAAAAGGAGACATGGTAAGCCTTATTTTTGCCCTAACTGTTGCCTGAACGAAACTTACACACCATCGGCAGGGAGAAGAATCCCAAGCAAGTTGGCCGTCTTGCTGGTTAAGATACAGAGCTCTGATCTTGAGAAGGCCGAGACAGTCAGACTTCGTGGGGGCAAAATTCCAAAGAAAGACCTATACTGAGAAAGCGCTTCAGAAAATTCATCAGAGTCCCCTTGAGCTTGTTGCCAAGTACGAAGGGTGAAGCCCCGCAAAGCCAAGAAGGTAATGGCTAGGGATCTGTAAGCTGAGCACTCTCCAGGACTGAAGGGGCTGAGAGGTATTTAAGTTTTGACCAGACAGCGTAGTGACTCATCATTGATCACCGAGATCATTCAGTATGGAATCTAGAAGGGCCACACCCTGGTCGTGGGGCTAAATTCGAGCCGGGGTAAAGACTACCACAGAATGACCCCAATGAAACAGGAAACAAGCCCTCAAAGGAATAGGCTGGTCCTCAAGGAGCACAACTCCCTGCCAGGACAAAGCCTGGCACTTCTTAAAGGAAAAAACAAAACAAAAAGCAAAACGTCAATGCTACAGACAGAACTGTTTCATCCAAATTTACGTGTTGAAACCCTAATCTCCAAGTGACTATATTTGGAGATAGAGGTTTTTTAAAGGTAATTAAGGTTAAATGAGACCATAAACCCTAATCCAATATTATTAGGGTTCTTATTAGAAAAAGAAGCTACATCAATGAAGCATGTACACAAAGGAAAGGCCATGTGACTCAACTGGAGAAAAATCAATCAAGTGAAACACATCCAGAAATGATGAAAATGGCAGATAAGAATTTTAAAAACATGGGGCTCCTGGGTGGCTCAGTGGGTTAAAGCCTCTGCCTTTGGTTTAGGTCATGATCCCAGGGTGCTGGGATAGAGCCCCACATCGGGCTCTCTGCCCTGCAGGGAGCCTCCTTTCTCCTCTCTCTCTGCCTGCCTCTCTGCCTACTTGTGATCTCTGTCAAGCAAATAAATAAATAAAATCTTTAAAAAAAAGAATTTTAAAAACATCTCTTATAAACATGATCAAGAATAAAGAACAATATGAACAGAAGTGCAGATATTTAAATGACATGAAGAAAAGAACCAAATAGAACTTTAAGGCATGAAAGTTATATCAAAAATGAAAAAATTACCAAATGTAACTGTATTAGTGTTCTCCAGAGTCACAGAACCAATAAGATATATATTAAGAGAGGGAGTTTTGGGTTGTGTGTTTTTTGGCTTGTTTGTTTTTTATGTAGGCTCCACACTGGGCATGGACTCCAACTCAGGGCTTGAACTCACCACCCTGAGATCAAGACCTAAGCTGAATCAGATGCTTAAGAGTCAGATGCTTAATCAACTAAGCCACCCAGGCACCCTGAGAGAGATTTATTTTAAAGAACTGCTTACGAGTGCCTGCATGGCTCAGTTCATGGTGTCAGGGTCTTGGAATTAAGCTCTGCGTTGGTCTCCCTGCTCAGCAGGGAGTCTGCTTCTCCCTCTGCCTCTCTGCCTTCCTCATGCTCTCTCTGTTTGAATCAAATAAACAAAATCTTAAAAAAAAAAAAAAAGAAAGAAAGAAAAGAAGGAAAAGAAAAGAAAAGAAAAAGAACAAGAAAAAGAATTGCTTCACATGAGTGTGGAGGCTGGCAAGTCCAAAATCTGCAGGGTAGGCAGGCAGCTTGGAGACCCAAGGAAGAGCCAATATTATAAATCATGGATAGGGTTCTCTCATGGAAGAATTCCTTCTAGCTCAGGGGAGGTCAGTCTTTGTTCTGTTAAGGTTTTCAACTGATGGGATGAGGTCCACCTTCATTATGGAGGACAATCTGTCCTTCTCAAACCTCATCACTTCTTCACCATTATATCAAGAAGACATAATCCTTAATGTATATGTACCCAATAAGAAAGATTCAAATTACATGAAGCTTCAAATAACTTAAAGAGACCAAAAGGAGAAATAGACAAATCTAGAATTATAGTCAGAGATATTAACACTTGCCTCTCATTAAAGTAGCAAAAAAAAAAAAAAAAAAAAAATCAGGAAGGCTACAGAAGATTTGAACACTTTGAACCAACTTGAGCTAATTGACAGTTATAGAGACTACCCAATAACAACAACAAAATACTCATTGTTTCCAAGTGCTCATGGAAATTTTACTGAGATAGGTCATCTTCTGGGCCATAAAATAAATTTCAATAAGTTTAAAGGAATTGAAATCATGCAGAGTATGTTTTCTGACCACACTGAAGTCAGTAATAAATAAGAGAAAATATCTGGAAAATCTTCAAATATTTAGAAATTAAACAAAGACACTTCTAAATAACTCACGGGCCAAAGAAGAAATTACCAAGGAAACTAGAAAATATTTTGAACTAAATGAAAAGAAAAACCAACATATCAAAAACTGTAAGATATTGCGGCAGCCATGCTTAGAGAATTTATCATTTTAAATATGTAGACAAGAAAAGAAGAGCAATTTTAAATCAAAGACCCCAAACTTCTGCATTAAAAGTTAGAAAAGGAAATGATAAGTGCACAATAAATGGAAGAAGTGAGAAGCAATATGAAAATTAATAAAAAAGTAATGTAAAAAATAGAGAAAATCAATGAAACCAAAGTCTAGTTCTTTGAAAAGATACAAATAAATTAATATTTTAAAAGGAATATTCAAAAAATCCTAATATGTGTTTTTCTTGGTTAGATTATAATTGTTTAATTTTATTATTTATATTTCATAGTTCCTAAATCTTTTTAATGAGCACAAAATCAGATTCTAATCAGAAAACCAAGGCACTATTTTTTTGAACTGCCACTCCTGTGTTAATTTCAGAAGCTCTACAGTGATATGTCCTCTAAGGAAGGATGCTTGTCCTTCTTCAAGTCTGTTGAGTAAGTAATGTAACTATTTGAAAGAGAGCACCTCCCACCCAAGTTTCCACTGAAAAGAAGAGAGCCGTACTCCTTTCTAGATGGCTCCAGACCCAGAATGAGCACTCCTGTTTCTGACCACAACACACTTTAACCTTCTGGAGAGCCTGAAATCCAAGGGGTCCACGTAACCCATTGGTCCTTTAGCGTAGAACTGATTTCCTTCTCTGCCTTGCCCTTCTCCCTCCTATACCTTACTCTCTGAATCAAGTCTGCTTTCTTCCTTACCTGAATAGGCCCTTCCTCACCTTCCCCTCCCTGTACCCCCACTGCAGGTAAGACCTGCTGTTTTCCACCTCTGCCTCCGAGCACTTGTGAAATTGCACCTGATAGGAAGATGCCCCACTGGGTGCTCCAACTCATCTTCATCAGTATCAAACATGAGACTATGATCTAATTCCCATTGGGCAACTTGTGTCTATTTCCAGTTGGTTAGAATCTTGAGAAAAGGAGAGGCCTTAGCCTACTCTCCCTTTCAATATATTGCTGCATCCATAATCTGTTTCTATGAGATAACATAAGCCTTTTCCTGATTAAGCCATACACATGTGACAAATGCACCCAACTGTGTTACAAATGAATGACATGACCTCTGTGATAGGGCTGGAGAAGAAAGGAACAGATCTAAATCACCCTGGAAAACAAGATTTTATCTAGATGCTGTAAAGTTAAAGCCATAAAACCTGTCAAAAACACAATATTCTGGTTGGTAAATTTGTTTTCTCACAGGAACACAGGTTAGATGCCTACCTATACTAGGATTGGATAATAAATATATTGCACATAATGACAGCCAGGTTTTTCACCATGAAAGAAAGAAGAAATGAAAGAAACATCTAAAATGAGCTCTCTGAAAACTACAGAACACTTATGAAAGAAACTAAAGAAGACACAAAGAAATGGAAAAACATTCATGCTCACAGATTGGAGGAACAAATATTGTGAAAATGTCCATGCTACCCAGAGCTATCTACACATCAATGCAGTCCCTGTCAAAATACCATCAGCCTTTTTCACAGAGCTGGAACAAACAATCCTAAAATTTGTATGGAACCAGAAAAGACCCCAAATAGCTAACGAAATATTGAAAAAGAAACCAAAGCTGGAGGCATCACAATTTCAAACTTCAAGCTCTATTACAAAGCTGTAATCATCAAGACAGTACGGTACTGGCACAAAAACAGACATGTAAATCAATGGAACAGAATAGAGAGCCCAGAAATGGACCCTCAACTCTGTGGTCAACTAATCTTTGACAAAGCAGGAAGAATATCTAATGGAAAAAAAAGTCTTTTCAACAGAGAGTGTTGGGAAAATTGGACAACCAAATGCAAAAGAATGAAACTGTACCACTTTCTTACACCACATACAAAAATAAACTCAAAATTGTGAGATACCACCTCACACCTGTCAGAATGGCTAAAATTAACCAGACAGGAAATAACAGGTGTTGGCAAGGATGTGGAGAAAGGGGAATGCTCCTACATTGTTGGTTGGAATGCAAGCTGCTGCAACTACTCTTGAAAACAGCATAGAGGTTCCTCAGAAAGTTGAAAATAGGGCACCTGGGTGACTCAGTGAGTTAAAGCCCCTGCCTTCAGCTCAGGTCGTGGTCTCAGGGTCCTGGGATCAAGCTCCGCATCCAGCTCTCTGCTCAGCAGGGAGCCTGCTTCTCCCCACCCCCCCACCTGCCTCTCTGCCTACTTGTGATCTCTGTCAAATAAATAAATAAAAATCTTTAAAAAAAAAAAGTTTAAAATACAGCTACCCTACAACCCAGTGATTGCACTACTGGGTATTTACCCTAAAGATACAAATGTAGTGATCTGAAGGAGCACATGAACCTAAATATTTACAGCAGCAATGTCCACAATAGCCAAACTATGGAAGGAGCCTAGATGTCCATCAACAGATGAACAGATGAAGAAAATGTGGTATATATATATATATATATATATATATATATATATATGGTATATATATATATATATATATGGTATATATATGGTATATATATATATATATATGGTATATATATATATATATATATATATACACACACACACACACACACAATGGAATACTACGTAGCCATCAGAAAATAATATCTCGGGACGCCTGGGTGGCTCAGTTGGTTGAGCCGCTGCCTTCGGCTCAGGTCATGATTCCAGGGTCCTGGGATCGAGTCCCACATCAGGCTCCTTGCTCGGCGGGGAGCCTGCTTCTCTCGTCACTGCCTCTGCCTGCCTCTCTGCCTGCTTGTGTGTACTCTCTCTCTCTGTCTCTGGCAAATAAATAAAATCTTTAAAAAATAAAAAAAAATTTTAAAAAAAGAAAAGAATATCTCATCATTTGGAACTAGAAGGTATTATGCTAAGCAAAATAAGTCAATCAGAGAAAGATAATTATCAGATGCTCTCTCTGATATGAGGAATTTGAGAGGCAGAGCAAGGGGTTGTTGGGGGAAGGGAGAAAAAAATGAACCGACGTGGGACCGGGGAGGGAGACAAACCATAAGACTCTTACTCTTGGGAAATAGATGGAGGGTTGCTGGAGGGGAGGGGGGTGGAAGGGATAGGGTAGCTGGGTTATGGACATTGGGGAGGGTATGTGCTATGGTGAGTGCTGTGACTTGCATAAGACTGATGATTCACAGACCTGTACCCCTGAAATAAATAATACATTATATGTTAATAGAAAAATAAAATAAAATAAAATAAACTCAAAATGGATGAAAGACCTCAACATGAGACAGGAAGCCATCAAAATCATAGAGGAGAACACAGGCAGCAACCTCTTTGACCTCAGCTATGGCAACTTCTTGTTAGAAACATCTCCAAAGGCAAGGGAAACAAAACCAAAAATGAACTTTTGGGACTTCATCAGGATAAAAAGCTTTTGCAAGGTAAAGGAAACAATCAACAAAACCAAAAGGCAACCCACAGAACGGGAGAAGATATTCACAAATGACATATTGGATTAAGGGCTAATATTAAAAAAAATCTATAAAAGATTTATCAAACTCAAGAGCCAAAAAACAAATAATCCAATCAAGAAATGGGCAGAAGACATGAACAGACATTTCTCCAAAGAAATGGGTTAACAGACACATGAAAAAAAATGCTTCCCCCTAAAAATGCCCAACATCACTCAGCATCAGGGAAATACAAATCAAAACCACGATGAGATACCAACTCACATCAGTCAGAATGGCTAAAGTTAACAACACAGGAAACAACAGATGTTGGCGAGGATGCGGAGAAAGGGGAACCCTCCTACGGTGTTGCTGGGAACGCAAGCTGGAGCAGCCACTCTGGAAAAAAGTATGGAGGTTCCTCAAAAAGTTAAAAATAGAACTACCTTATGACTGAGCAATTGCACTACTAGGTATTTATCCAAAAAATACAAACATAGTGATTCAAAGAGGCACCTGCACCCCAATGTTTATAGCAGCAACATCCACTATAGCCAAACTAAGGAAAGAGCTCAGATGTCCATCAACAGGTGAATGGATAAAGATGTGGTATATATATATATATATATACAATGGAATATTAGTCATCAAAAAGAATGAAATCTTGCCATTTGCAATGACATGGATGGAACTAGAGGATATTATACTAATGAAAACGAGTCAGAGAAAAACAAATACCATATTATTTCACTCATACACAGAATTTAGGAAACAAAACAGATGAATATGATAGAGGAAGAGAAAGAAAAATAAAATGAGATAAAAACAGAGAGGGAAGAAAACCATAAGAGACCCTGAACTATAGGAAACAAAGTGAGGTGGTAACAAAGAAAGCAAGGGGATGGGGGGTAGGGTGACTGGGTGATGGGCATTAAGGACAACACTTGATGTAATGAGAACTGGGGATTATATGCAATTGATGAGGCACTAAGTTCTACCCCTAACAATAATAATACAGTGTATGTTAACTAAATCAAATTTAAATTAAAAATTTATCAAAAAATTAAAAATAATAAAATGAGCCCCGTGGCACTAGATTTGAGTCAGGGATATCAGTAGAAATACATTTTATTCAAACATCTATACAAATGGATACATAAATGAATCTAGATATGGATTCTTACAAGTGTATACATGTGTATGCTGTGTAATTCCTCAGCTATGTCTACTGAGAAGGCCTAGAAGCTGTGACATCCCAAGAGCAGTGAACACAAATAATACCCAGATCTTGATTTCTAAATACCATTTCCCAATAAAAAGAAATGGTTGAATTTAGGTCTGAAATCTAAAAGATCTCATAGTGCCAGAAAATAAGAGAGTACTTAAATTTAAAAAGTAAAAAAAAAAAAAAAAAAAAAGTGCCAGACCTAAGGCAAATATTACCTGATTCCACTTATATGAAGTATCTTAAATAGTCAAGTTCATAGACTCAAAGAATCAAACGGCGGTTGCCAGCGGCAAGGCGAGCAGGAAATGAGGACTTACTAATTATCAGGCATAAAGTTTCAGTCAAGCCAAGATAAATAAGCTCTAAAGGTCTGCTGTACAATCTTGTGCCCATAGTTAACAATACATTATTGTAGACTTAAAAAAAAAAAATGTTCAAATGGTAGATCTCGTGTTAAGTTCTTACTACGATTTAGAAAAATGAAAAGCATGTCGAGGGACACAGGAATGTACCTGAAAGAGCTCCCAGTATCCAAGCTTGAAAAATATGAGCAACAAAATAAGTAACAATAGTATGGGACTATAATCCAAAGAATAAAGATTCATTTTTCCATACTGATTTAAATAAATAAGAGAAATCTTTTTATAAAAGAATTCCAAGCAAAAAAAAGCAGAAGGAAAGAAAGAAACAGAAAAACACTATGAGAAACCACAGGGATAACTGCTACAGCCAATATCCACTAAAGAATGCTAAAATTAGGGGTGCCTGGGTGGCTCAGTGGGTTGGGCCTCTGCCTTGGGCTCGGGTCGTGATCTCGGGGGTCCTGGGATCGAGTCCCACATCTGGCTGTCTGCTCAGTGGGGGGGCCTGCTTCCTCCTCTCTCTCTGCCTGCCTCTCTGCCTACTTGTGATCTCTGTCAAATAAATAAATAAAATCTTAAAAAAAAAAAAGAATGCTAAAATTAAGGGGTAACCCTTGAAGGACAAACAGGATATTTGTAGGGCCTCAAAGTATGTTCCCTAAAATATGTATTAATTACTGTGGAGGTTTTAAGATGTCCACATAGCCTCTGATACTTCTCCCTCCGGGAGGTGGAGCTTTCTTTTCCTTACCTGAGCGACAGCTGGACTGAGTGACTGACTTCTGAGGACAGAGTATGGAAAGGGAAAAACCGCAGTGGAGAATACTGGGCAGACACTGCCTTCACTGAGTGATGAAAACCACTATCCACAGTCCTACGTCCCACTGATCTGTGGAAATGTGTGATAGCATGTAATGAGGAGGTGCCACCTCTGTGACATTCTTCCCCAGTATCCATAACCTCAAGCTAAGGATGAGAAAATAGCCCCAACTCCAAACCGAGAGGCACTCTCCACAATTCCTGACAGCACGCATCAAAAGTGGCAAAGTCATCGAAGACAAAGACAAGAGGCAATAGGAATATTCAAACTACATGGGCATCTGGGTGGCTCAGTCAGTGAAGCATCTGACTTTGGCTCAGGTCATGAACTCAGGGTCCTTGGATCGAGCCCCCGGTCAGGCTTTCTACTGGGAATCTGTTTGTCCTTCTGCCTCTCCCTGCTCAATCTCTCTCTCTCTCTTTAAAAAATAATCTTTAAAAAAAAAAAAAAAAAAGAATGTTCCAACTACAAATAAATGCATAACAGATGAATGTCATAAACATGCTATTGAGCCAAATAAACCAGGGGCGCCTGGGTGGCTCAGTGGGTGAAAGCCTCTGCTCAGGTCCTGATCCCGGAGTCCTGGGATGGATCAAGCCCCACATCAGGGTCTCTGCCCAGCAGGGAGCCTGCTTCCCACCCCCCCTTCTCTCTCTGCCTACCTCTCTGCCTACTTGTGATCTCAGTCGAATAAATAAATAAAATGTTTTTAGAAAAAAGTATAATTCCATTTATATAAAGTTCAAAAATGGGCAAAACTGCTCTAAGGCATCAGAAGTGAGAAGAGTGGGTTTCCCGTGGTGAAGGGGGTGGACGAGGGAAGGGCAGATGTTGACTGAGGGAGGCTTCTGGCTGCTGCTCTCCTGCGTTTTGATCTGAGTGTTGATTAGACCAGTGTGTTGTTTGTGAATATTCATCAAGTGATACAGGATTTGTGTACTTTCTAAATGTATGTTATACATAACAATAAGTTTCCAGGGAGGGGAGAGAGCTACATACATGCCTCTAAAAGGCCCTTGAGGAGGACTGTGGGGGAAGAAACCGATCAACAAGAGAGATGTAAGCCCCCTCCCGGATACACTTTCCTGATCAAAGGGCAGCCCAGAGGCTGTGGAGGGAGCCAGCCAGTGGTAGAAAACAGAAATTCCCAATCAGCCCGGATGCAGATCTCTGGCTAGGTGCAGCTCCTTTTAGGCTTGAGTCCTTGGCTCAGTTCCCATCAACATTCTCATTTCTCTCACTCCTTTTCCCTCCCTAGCTCAAGAGCACCAGAACAGAACTGGAGAGAGACTGCTCACGCTGGACTCCGCCTTGAACTGTATCTCTTAACCACCTCACCAAGTCAGGCTGCCAAGGTCTCACAAGAAATTCATGGGGAAAGGCAGCAACAGGAACGCCATCTCTAAAGGTTGGAGAACATGGAGGCTGGCCACCAATGTGTCCACAGGAGCTGTTCCTGGGACGAACGAATGTGAGGACATCAGGAAAACACAAAGTTCTTTTTGTCAGCAAGAAACTTGACGCTGTGTCCTTCACCTTGCTATCAATCAAAGGATCTTGGTGATTTCATCTCTAGATAAATACTCATTCCAGTGACACTTGTGTCTTGTCTCCGACCATAAAGTCAAGATTTAAGAACCATGTGATGCGGGAAGCTTAGGGATTAATTAGGATTGTCTAGAATTTGTCCTTAGATCACCAGCTAAGTTTTGATTTAATGCCAATTTTTTTCAAGTGTGGGGGGACGCCCTGAACCATGTGACTCGTCTGTAGTAAACTTGAGTTGACCCTCTGTGCCTCCCTTAGACCATCTGTCTTTAAAATGTCCCCTGCCCCGTCTGGCCTCCCATGGCATTTCATGAGTCAGAGTGTCCAAAGGCCTGAGCTACTTCCCAAATTACCAACACGCTGGTGACCATGTCAAATCTTGCCTTGGCACTTGTTGACACAGTGCCTGGCCATTCTGTATATCCTTCCAGATCATGCTGGAAGGGAAGAATTCACCTTCTCTATTACCCCTTCCCTCACCCTGGCCTAACTCAAGAGTCCCGACACCCTTTCCACATGTCCCTACACACAGTTCTGCCATTGCAGGGTTCACATGGTGGTGTAATTCCTTCCGTGGCTTTTTCCCCTACTAGACCTTGACCTTTACAAAGGTGGGAACTGTTAACTTATGCACCATGCTATCCACAGCTCCCTACACAGCGCTTAATATCTTTATTGCTTTTTCTGATAATGTATGTAATACAAGGCAATAAATTCAGATAACACAATAAAGTTCAAATATCACAGAAATACAAAGTGTAGACAATGAAACTGCCCCCAGAATCTTCGGTCATAAGACAACCATTGCCAGTATGATGTATATTCTGTCAACAATTTGTGTGTAAAAAATATATTAATTATTAGCATTACAATTTTTCCTGAAGAGGAAATCACTGCCTATATGTTGTTTTGCAACTTGCTTTCACCACTAAGCAGCATAAGCAGCAGCATACTTCCTTGATGAAGCACGTGGCCTTACATTGTTCATCTTAACAGCTGCATAATGTTCCACTGTGGGGAGATACCATCATTTATATACCCACTCTTCTATGGAAGGACTTTTGCATTACATTCACTTCCCTTGCTATACAAACAATAGCACCATGCATCTTTTTTATACATATCTCCTTGCATCCATGAAGAAGTCTTTTTCTGGGATAGCTTCTAGAAGTTGAAATGCTGGGTCCTTACCACCTCTGTCTCCCTCTGCAGAGAACCAATGTGGTATCCATAATCAAGAGTGCCTCCAAAATGATTGTTGACTGGCCGAACAATGGGAGTTGATAAAAGAAATGCTCTTAAAAAGACAGGTTCTATTTCTTGCGTAAATAGCTTTAGCAAACTACCTGGCCCCTTAGGTAAGAATTCTGACACTACAGTCTTCCCCACTAGGCTGAAGGCAAAGTTCATGTCTAATTTGTATTGGTTCAGTTCACCAAATATTTTCTGAGTCCACCCTAAGCTAGAAGCAGGGGTGAAATTATCAGCAGTAATTTCTGGTAAAAAGATGATTTCTCCTGATGAAATACAGAACATCCTTTATTAGTTAATTTCCCTTTATGTCTTCTCCGCCAGGAAGTTCAACACTCAGTGCTGATAAGAGCTCTCCTCTTTGGGTTTCTGCTATTTGCAATCAGCCTTCTTAGAATTCCATTCCATTGTTTGTTACTTTTTTTTTTTTTAAGATTTTATTTATTTATCGGGGGGTGGGGCAGAGAGCGAGCACAGGCAGACAGAGAGGCAGGCAGAGGCAGAGGGAGAAGCAGGCTCCCCGCCGAGCAAGGAGCCCGATGCGGGACTCGATCCCAAGACGCTGGGATCATGACCTGAGCCGAATGCAGCTGCTTAACCAACTGAGCCACCCAGGCATCCCTACTTTTTTTTTAACCTAAAGTTCTACTGCAGGTGTATTTTGTTGCTAACTACCTCAAACTGACGTTAAGGGTAATTACAGTTACTAGTTTCTTTATACGGAATTTACAAGTGTTGTTTAATTTAATCTTTTTTTTTTATGGTGTAATGAAGGTAAGACAAGGATAATCACTGTCATCTCAAAGTTTTGGCAAACTGAGGATCAGAAAAATTAAGTGATTCACTCAAGACAACACAGCCAGGAAAACAATGATTTGAGACTCTATGTGGGGTCTCAGGATTATATCATGGGGAAAAAAATGAAAATTAAAATGAACTATGCACTGAGTCAAATGAACACCTAACTTCTTCCTTCTCCCTCTACAGTTAAATATACTCATTTTCACCCAGACACCCCCATCCTCAAAGTAAACAAAAAAGGAAGTTCTTGAGGGAAGGGCAGGTGAAGCAGAATCTTACCTCGGTAACAGGTGTGTCAAGATTAACAGAGTCACCCAACCAGGACCACCATAAATGTCACTTTCTTCAACCTTCATTTCTCACTTTGCTCCAAGACACAACTATTTCCCTTATGTCTATTATGATTCCTGCATAATTTTTCCAGAATCTTCCAGAAGTGTTGAATCACATGACAGAGGGAGTGAGGAAGAAGGGCGGTTGGGTGAGGAGAATATGTGTAGGGAAGGTGGGGAGAGAGAGAAAGAGGGAGGAACAGGGAGAGAGAGACAGAAATGTTAACTGTTGAATAGATTAAGCCAGTGAAAGACCCTTTCCAGTGTCCGGTAAAAGTGCTCCCTTTTCTTCCTAGCTTTGCTTTGCTTTTCTATCCTTCCTAGGGTGGGGAGGACTGTTGCAAAACAAGTAGAACCATAAGCTCCATTTTACCATTTATGTAGTGATTTCAAGTCATTTGGAGTTGTCTTAGAGTTCCAACAGCTACAGTTTTGTGGGTTTTTTTCCTCTGGGGAGAGCCTGAGAGGCAAAGACCCTACACCCTTCCCAACACCACCTATTTATGACCCATACCCTGGGCATTTCACAGGTTAGTTTGTAGCGATTCTCCACACCAGCTTCTCTGAACACCGGATTCAGGGCTTTCCCCCTGCTCATTCCTGGTGTCACTGAGATGACTTCTGGAACCCATGGGTCATTCTCTAGCTGAGACCTTCAAGTGTGTTGTCCCCATTGGCTTCCTAGCCCATGACAAGCTGTGGTACCACAGTGCCTTATGACCACTGCTTGATGCCCCACTCTACGGACACTAGTTAGTATCTGACGGTGATGGCTCATTTTTTACATCAGCGACACTGGGCTAAGGGATACTCACATGGCTGATAAAATTCGATTTCTGAGTGTGACTGCGAGCGTGTATCCAGAAGATATTAGCATTTGAATCAGGAGACTAAGTAAGTAAAGAAGATACTCCCTCATCAAGAACGTGGGCAACATTCAGTCCCTGGAGCCCAGACTAGAACAAAAAGGCAGAGGAAGGGCAAATTCACGCTCTCCCTACCTGGACTGAGATAGCCATCTTCTCTTAGCCTCAGACATTGGGACTCTGGCTTGGGGGCTCTTAGACTGAGACCAGGACTCACACCTTGGCCTCCTGATTCAAGCCTTTGGACCCAGAATGAATTACACCACCAGCTTTCTTGGATCTCTAGCTTGCTTCTTGGCCTCCATGTTTGCATGGGCCAATTCCTAAAATAAATCTCATCTCGATCTGTATCTCTACCATCTACATCAACTATGTCATTATTTATCTGTGTCTCTAGCTTTTTGGCTCTGTTTCCTCCAAGAACCCTAATACACTGACTGGCCAACAGGAGGGGTGGGAAAAGAACAATGTTAAAAGGTCTCCACTTTGAAGGGGTTTCAGACTCCTGTTATTCAAAGTCCGGGGAGGTGGAACAAGTGTGTGGCGCCTTGTAAATCCTGCACAGCAGCTGAAGGGGTCACGTTCTTCAAGCAAGGGACACTCAGAGTCAAGAAAAATCTGTGCTACCAAATCGTGGAATTTCAAAACCGTCTCTCTCTGGAACAGATCTGTGTTCTGAACACCAGCGCCGCACCTCACCTGCCTTCTTGGTGACTCCATCCACACGGCTCAGGCAGCTTCAGCTTCCCAAGTACAAAACTGAAGCCGCCATATTCCCCGTCCCCGCCCTCTCCAGGTTTCCCATCCCGGGCAGTTCCGCGTGTTCCAAGAAGAAAGGCTAGAGCCATGCTGACATCTCCATCTCCTCAACCATTGACAGGTTTGCCTCCTGGGGATTTCTCCAATATATTCCCCACATTACAGCTCCACTACCACCACCCTGCCCATGATTTTGTGACCAGGCTAACTCCTTACTCTTGACTGTGTTCAATCAGCTTCAACAGGAGAGTAAGTTTTAAGAACACAAACCATGGTACAAACAATGGCTTCCTATTGCTTTCAGAATTAAGTACACACACTTGGCTTTGGCTCATGGAGACCTGCACAGGTCTGACCCCTGCAAGTCTCTCCAGCCTCATCTCTCACCAGTCTATACCATACTAGCTTTCTTTTGGTTGCTCAAAGGCACTGTGTCCTTCCCTGCCCCACAGTTTTTGCACACGCCGCTCGTCAGTGTCTACATGGAAACCTGGGTACCCGCTCATCTTCACTTGGCCAACTCGTGATCCCCCAGGGCTTGGCTTTAATGGCACCTTCTCAAGGAAGCCTTCCTGACCCTCGGTAATGAGCTCTAGATCATCCTGTGTTTTAGTCACAGTATTTAGGATAATGGTAATAAATTATTTTTTAATTATTTACTAAATGTCCATCTCCCCTTCCCTCACCCCCATCTCCGAACCAGAAGTTCAGTGAGGGCAGAGAGGACGATCTACATCCTTAGATGATCTACGGCATTCTCAGTCTGCAACTGCGAAATGCTCAGTGAGGGTCTGTGGTAGGACAAATGGAAATAAGTGGGGAAAAGAAGAGGACAGGACAGTTAATTCGTTCTTTTCTGAACTGATTTCTCCTGGTGTTTGGAACAGAGGGAACAATAGTTTCCTAGAAGATTTAAAGGAAAGTGGTTTTTGAAAAAGTATGTGCATAGGTGTATGTATAAATATATGTTCTTCTTTCCTGACTACTTTAATAAGGAAAGAAGCCTAGACTTCCACGTAAACCTTGACAACAGTGGAACCATTTGAAGAAAATGTGTCAGTTATAAATGAAGACTGTGTATGGAAAACTCAACTCAGTATGGCCAACCACCATTTTCCTGGATTCCAAATAACTGGAATGTGTGATAATCTTCTTTTAATAACATTTTTTTCCTCTTTCCAAAAGTTACACAGATCCCTTGGGAATATTAAGGATTTTCAACGTCTTTGGCAGAAACAGTACAGTTCTAGAATCCATTGCTCTGGGAAACCACCAAATCTGTCAACTATCGATGAGAAATGCCTGAATCCAGCCACCAGACTTGAAAGTTTGAGCAGCAGGGTTCGGCACAGTACCCGCCCCCCAACGGCAGTCCCAAGCTCCCTAGGTTCATGGTTGCTGTGGGCCATGAAGCTATATGACAAGCCCACCCACCCCACAAATAGCATCCCTCCCAAAGCTGTCATCCTAGGAGGTCATACCCTTATTCCTAACACCAAGCTGCCACCCAAACTAGTTCTGTAACTACTTCTACATATCTGCAGTCACGGCTACTTCTACCTGGTGAGGTTCAAAGAATGAGGGGTTTGGGAAGTGTCTAAGAGACATGTGGGGTCACGCTTGGTGCATAAATGGAAAATCAAGATGAATACTTTTTTTTTGGTGGGCAGGGGGACTTCACAACACCTTCTACATATTATCCAGGACATAGAAAGCTTCATGTCATTTGGCTTTTTTATAGGCACTTCCCAAAGAACTATCTTGAGTGGACCACCATGTAAGAAAATTGTACTTATGTCTTCAGTGAAAGTACGGATCACCTACATTAGAATTGCAGAGTCTGGGGAGCTTGTTAAATGGCAGATCAGAGCCCCATCCTGAACCTGTGAGGAAATTAAACTGAACCCTCTGGTGGAGAATAATGAGCGAGATTGGCAAGACCTCTGACAAGACCCACAGTGTAAGAGGAGCCAAAATGGGAGACGCAGCAGGCAAGAAATTGAACCCAGGAAGACTCTGCCATGGGGCCATGCTTCAGGGACCAGAAAGGAAACCTTGGTGGCAGAAGCCCCGGGAGTGAGGCAGAGACCACAGGAGATGGGGTGGAAGGGGCAGGCTTCCCCGGGATGGGGAGTCCCTGAAGAATCTTAAGCAGTCGAGTCCCCGGGGTGACTGGTGTTCTCTGAAGACTGCTCTGATGCCGTGTGGAGAAGATATTCGGCAAGGCAAGGAAGGAAATCAGAAGACCACTTGGAATTGGACTAGGTCAGTAAAAGTGACAACGGAGAGATGTGCAAGTCTGAGGTACACCACAGAAGTGGGCTCACGGGCTGAATGAAAGCCGAGGGGAGAGCGACTCTGGGATGGCGCTGGGGGAAAGTGGGGAGTCAAAAAACCCCCTTGGACATGATCTGCTTGGGAGTCTGATCTATAAAGTGGAGATAACTCCACCAGCCTCCATGGCTTTTATGATTAGAAATAATATATGCAAAGCACCTCAAGAAACGTAGTAGCAACCCAATGAGTGGTATCTATACTCTTATCTTATGATTATCAAACTTAAGAATATTCGTTGGTACACTGCACACATTTAAGCTGCCACGTCTTCCCTTTTTCCTCCTGAAAATGCCATTTATCGAAGCTGGACTGAACAAGGCCCACCACACAAGCCCAGCCTCAGAGATTTACCCAGAGGTTGGCTCTCCTCCGCCGAACACCAACACTTGATCCACTTTGCTCCGCTTGACTGACAGGAAATATCCAGAACCATAAGGATTGTGTTCCCAAGGATGCATATGTGGGGCAATTTGTACGTGTTCAGTCCCCAGGCCACTGCTTATTCCCCTCTTTGGTCTCACTCTGCCCCCTTCAAGCCTGTGAGTAGAGAAGATGCAAAGAAAATCAATCCTGCCTGAAAATCAGCAAGCCCAAAGAGATTCCCCTGGCGATGAGAGGAAGTGAGGGGATGGCCAGGAGCTCAAATCCCCAAAGTACATTCTAATGCCTTAATGTGATCAAGAATACAGCCCTGTTGTCACTAGGAGCATTCTGAGGGACTCTGAGGAATTAAGTGATTCCAAAAATGTCTGCAGGAGGAATCTGAAGAGACTTAGGGAGCAAGCAAAACACCACTCTGAGTAAACTGTCCCCGACACCAGGTGACAGCTGGCCCGCTGCAGCCACCCGGCGGGTTCGGGAAGTGAGGCTTGACGTCAAAAGTCTTTTGCTGCCAGAAGAGCAGGAAGGTAATGATTGTGGCTGACGGGGCAAGGAAGGCCAGAAAGGGAAACAATATGATTGGGGTCAGAGACTGGGTGCTCATCATACCAGCCTCGCAAGGAACAATCAAGAGTGTCTACTCCAGGGCCACAATCAGATGGGGCAGGGGGCCGGCCACAAGCCCGTGGCACTCTCAGGAGCTGGAGAGCTCAACCTGAAGGAGGGGCCGGTCCCACCAAGTGGTCCCACCATTTACGATCCAGCCAGGATACAGCCAGGGAGGTGGGCGAAGGGTCAGAGCGGGCAATTAAGAAGGTGCTAAAGGGGGTGCCAGCCCCCCCCCACCCTAATGGCGGCAGACTCCCCAGCTTCCCAGGTAGACCGCCTGCATGCTGGCCTCTCTAATCAGGGAAGAGGCAACCGTCAGGCTCAAACAACCTCCAGCATTGCTGGGACTGGTACAAATGTTTATCTCAGAGGGTAGTCACTTGTCAAATACCATCCTTCTCTTTCTAAAACTTCCCCCACAGGGCATTGAATCCCAGCCCTGGCCCACAGTGTTGCCTCACCAGCACTGGGCTAGACAGAAGGATGTCATCCCAGTGATAAAATACCTTCCAGCCACAAGCTATTGGAGCACGTGGTCACCCTGATTATCCACCCCCCGGCAGGATCTCGGCTGAGGAGGGAGAGGAGCGTGCAAGTGAGGAACAGGGGGACAAGGCTTTCCATCGCACGGCCATCGCCAAAGGAGCAGGCCTCGCGTCTTCTCAGATGAAGTTTAAAAGAGGCAGGAGTTGAGGCGTTTTTTTGTTTTTGGGGTTTTTTTAGGTTTTAAAAAATTTATTTTTAAAAGTTAACATGTGCATAGAAGGAAACTGAAAGCAAAGAGCGAAGTCATCCATAATCACAAGCAGTGTACAGTTTGACTTTTAGGTCCCATATGTTATCTACAAAAGTCAGCATTTTAATGTAATTGAGATCATAGTTATATGTCAGGCTTTTTTTATACACCATGAGTATTTATCATTTCAAAATCCCCAAACTATGAGTATCTTTATATCCAAGAATACACTACACCAACTCCATCTGAAAGAAAAAAAATGTAATCCTGCCATTCTTGGTGACAAAAATTTCATAAAAGACAAAAATGGCAACAGGCCTCTAGATAAAGGTATTGGCAGGCTTACAATTAAAATACTTCATTCCCTTAATGTTCAATTAAAACTGAGACATAAAGGGGGTGCCTGGGTGGCTCAGTGGATTAAAGCCTCTGCCCTTGGCTCAGGTCATGATCTCAGGGTCCTGGGATCGAGCCCCGCATCGGGCTCTGTGCTCAGCGGGGAGCCTGCTTCCCCCTCTCTCTCTGCCTGCCTCTCTGCCTACTTGTGATCTCTGTCTGTCAGACAAATAAATAAATAAAATCCTTTTAAAAAACTGAGACATAAAGTAAGAGTATACAATGTATTATGCTTCTAAACGAGTTCATTTTCCAACCTATACTATTCAAATATTAGCAAGGAGGCATGATTCCATTGAATCACTTAATGTATTCCTATAGTACAGCCAAAGAGACACATACGAGACACACACACGCAAAACAGTTATCATCACAGTGTAAGTATGAACACATCCACATCCATCTCTCCCTCTGTACTTCCTTCTGCCCCCCACTGCCAACCTAGTAAGTCCTGACATTTCTCAGAGAAAGCGTAACAATTCCACGTCCAAGATCCTTCTTTCTTATCAATGATAACAAAAAGAAACTTATAAATTGGCTAATTCACTAGCTGTACATTTTATCATACATTGTCACTTCAGGACAACCAAAAAGCTCAGAAGTTACAAAATGATGAAACGTGTCCACAACAAACACAGGTACTTCATAAAAATGCACATACGGACCTATGGTTATAACCTAAAACAGTCTTCTAGATGTGGAGAGAGTAGCAAGAAGCCTTCCCTTCACCCCTCCTCTGCTCCCTCCACCATTTTAATGACTAAGTACAGGACCACATCTAGCTCTAAAAGATGGATTGACAGACACTCCCAGAACCGACCTTCCTAAAAACGAACAAAAGGGCATTCATAAAGGGAGTATTTTACTATCTCTACTTTTAATATATTTTGGGTATTCGGACTTGTTTATACTTTGACACCCAGCAATATTAACTAAAATGCACATACAGAACTTTAAGGACTCGTGGGCACAGAACCCTTCTCTCCTCCCTTCCCTGCCCCTGCCCCCGTCCCCTAGTGAACCCAGAGAACACTCAGCATAATCTCCAAGACATCAAGTTTAACTCCATTCGCAAAATACAAACATTCCCATGATATAACAATAGTTAAAATGTGTTGTTACTCTATCTACTTCTAACGTGTTGTTCACTTCCAAACATCCAGAAGACTAGATTTTTCAAGTCAGGATTTATTTAAAATTTGCCCACTACATACATAGTAGCACTGAAAGAATACTCTGGCTTAGAACCCTCCCTCTTCTCATCTTTGTCAGTCTACTGGGAGTACAAGCATCTGCAATGCTTAGAGGGGATTGTAACAATTTCACTTCCTCTAGTTATTTTCAGAATAGACTTTCCTATGAATTTAAACACAAAGTGAACACAATGTACTTGTTTACTAACTACTTTGGTATACACTGGTAACCTCCTGGACATCTAGAAAGACTAGATGTTGTAAATTAGGACTCATTTATCCTTTATATACACAGCTAAGTAAAACAAAATGCAGGCATACAGGACAATGGTTAATCCCACCTAACTAGAAACATACTAGTATAAAGCCCTTTGTGCTTTCTTCTCCTTCCTCCCTGAACCAGCACAAACATCATATAATGTGCACTGCTCTGAGAGGTGGTTTGATTACTTTGATCATTCCATTTTCAAAAGACAATATATCATATGAATTCTAACAAAAGGATTATCGACAAAATGTATTAATATTACTACCTCTACTTTTTTTTTAAAGATTTTATGTATTTATTTGACAGAGAGAGATCACAAGTAAGCAAAGAGGCAGGCAGAGAGAGAGGAAGGGAAGCAGGCTCCCTGCCAAGCAGAGAGCCCGATGCGGGACTCAATCCCAGGACCCTGAGATCATGACCTGAGCCGAAGGCAGCGGTGTAACCCACTGAGCCACCCAGGTGCCCACTACCTCTACTTTTAACATACTTTGTGCATTTCTAAACATCTAGAAAGGCTAGATGTTTCAAATAAGGACTTAAATCTGTCCACTATGTACACAGTAGTGTTGAGTAAACCACACACATGTAACAATGGGTTACATCTGTAAGTGTATTCTGCATGGGAACATTCCAGTCTAGAACCCCTCATTTCTCACAACTCTTCTCTACCACCAACCCAGTGGATGAGTGCAAATAGGCACGTGTCACTTAGATTTGACTACAATGTCATCTCTATAGGTCCTTTTCAGAAGACAGCTTTCAATGAATTTTAACACAAAGTGTGCAGAAAATGAGTTAGTTTACGAACTCTACTTTTTGTCATACATTGGCAACCTCTTTAATATCTAGAGACTAGATATTATAAAATTAGGACATACTTGTCCAGTATATATACAATATATTCAGTCAAGTTAAATGCACAAAACATACAGGGCAATGGATAAGCTGAAATCCCCTAGCACATAGAGCAAAGCATCTTCTGCAATTTCTTTCCTCCCACCTCCCTCAAACCAAGGAACACGTATATTGTTCATAAGGGTCGTGTAGCAATTCCATTTCCAAAGATAATATTTCCCATCCGTTTTTAAAAGTTATGCATAAGAAGCATTACTCCACTTCTACCTCTAAATACATCAAGCATTTCTAAATATTGAGAAAAACTAGATGTTTCGTGTAAGTACTTGTCCACTATGTACACAACAGCACGGTTAAATGAAATTGCACGCACCTAACAATGGGTGTAACCTGAGGTATCTTCTAAAGATGCCTTCCGTCACTTCCTTCTCTCCACCACCAACCCAGCAGATAAACACAGGCAAGTATAATGCTTAAAGGTGGTTGAACAAATTCATATCCAAAATTCATTTACAGAAGAAAAGCTTTCCTTTGAATTTCAGCACAGTGGGTACAGAATGTGCTAATTTTACTACTTTGGCATACGCTGGCAACCTCTTTAACACCTAGACACTAGATGTTGCAAAACTAGGATTCACTTGTCCATTATATACACGATATACACAGCAAAACAAAATGTACAGAACATACAAAAAATGGTTTTGTCTGAAAATATCGAAGCATGAACACACCAGCATATTATCTTCTGCAATTTTTTTCCCTTCCACCTCCTTCAAGCCACTGAACAAAAGATACATGACAGGATACTGCTCAGACAGGACACTGCTCAAATTGTTGGTTAACAATTCCAACCCCAAGATGGTTATTTCCTATGAATTTTAGCAAAAAGATATTTATTTTCCTACCTCCACATGTAACAAACATTGAGTACTTTTAAACATCTAGACAGACTGGATGTTTTAAATAAGGACCTAATTTGTCCACTATACACACAGCAGTCTTGAATAAACTCCACACATATAACAGTTATAATCTGAAAGTGTCTTCAAAATATGAACATTCTTGCCTAAGACGAACCCTCCTCTTCTCTCCTTCCTCCACCAACCCAGTAGGCTCTATGAGGTTCAAATTTCAGAAGACAATCCTTCTAGGAATTTTAACACAAAATGTACACAATGTATTAGTTTACTAACTCTATTTTTGTCATATACTGGCAAGCTCTTGAACATCTAGAAAGACTAGATGTTAAAAATCAGGACTCATTTGTCCAGTATATACACTATATACACAGCTAAGTAAACCAAAATGCAGGTACACAAAGGACAATGGTTAATCTTCCCTCGGTATAAACACACTGGCAGAGCTCTCTGCACTTTCTTCTCCTTCCTCCTCCTTTGAACCAGCGCGCAAACACAACGTGCACTACTCAAAGAGGTGGTTTGGCCATTCCCCCTTAATTACACAGCATTTCATATGAATGTTAACCAAAAGATATTTACAAGAATGTCTTTTTACTACCTCTATTTTTTTCCTTAGCATGCTTTATTTTTTTTCTTTATTTTTCCAGTGTTCCAAGATTCATTGTTTATCCACCACACCCAGTGCTCCATGCAATATGTGCCCTCCTTAATACCCACCACCAGGCTCATCCATCCCCCTACCCCCTCTCCTCCAAAACCCTCAGTTTATCTCTCAGAGTCCAGAGTCTCTCATGGTTTATCTCCCCCTATGACTTCCCCCAACTCACTTCTCCTCTCTAACTCCCAATGTCCTCCATGTTCTTCCTTACGCTCCACAAGTAAGTGAAACCATATGATAATTGACTCTCTCTGCTTGATTTATTTCACTCAGCATAATCTCCTCCAGTCCCATCCATGTTGATACAAAAGTTGGGTATTCATCCTTTCTGATGGCTGTGTAATATTCCACTGTAGGTATAGACCATATCTTCTTGATCCATTCATTTGTTGAAGGGCATCTTGGCTCCTTCCACAGTGGACATTGCTGCTATTACTCCCTCTATTTTTAAGATTTTATTTATTTATTTGACAGAAATCACAAGTAGGCAGAGAGGCAGGCAGAGAGAGAGAAAGGGAAGCAGGCCCCCTGCTGAGCAAAGAGCCCCACATGGGACTCAATCCCAGGACCCTGAGATCATGACCTGAGCCGAAGACAGCGGCTTAACCCACTGAGCCACCCAGGCACCCACTACCTCTATTTTTAACATGTATCAGGCACTGTAGAACATCTAGAAAGACTAGATATTTCAAAAAAGTACTTAGCATTGTCAATTATATATACAGTAGTTGAGGGATAAAATGCAGACACAAAACAATGGTTATAATATGAAAATGTCTTTCAAATATGACCAGTCTGGCACAAAACCTTCTTTTCTTCCTCCTCAAGGTCATCTACTTCATGTCCTCTTACCCAATGAACAAACGTGGATGCATGTCGCTCCTGATATCCCTTCTAGAGGTGGTCTAACAACTTCATTTCAAAGTCATTTCCAGGGGCACCTGGGTGGCTCAGAGGGTTAAGCTGCTGCCTTCGGCTCAGGTCATGATCCCAGGGTCCTGGGATCGAGTCCCACATCAGGCTATCTGCTCAGTGGGGAGCCTGCTTTCCTCTCTCTCTCTGCCTGCCTCTCTGTCTACTTGTGATTTCTCTCTGTCAAATAAACAAAAAAAATTTTAAAAAAAAGCAAAGTCATTTCCAAAACACATTTCTTTTCTATGATTTAAAAAATGAAAAAGCAAGTAGGCATTTGCAAGACGTGTGATTTTACTAACTCTACTTTATTTATCATATGTTGGCAACCTCTTTACATCTAGAAGGTCTAGATGTGGCAAAAGTCTTTTGAAAGGTTGGGGGGGGAAGCTGAGAGCTGCTTTTACATATCATATACACAGGCCTTCTAAAAACGGCCACTAGGTCTTCCCAAAGGATGGTCTTCTTATTGACCAAATGTGGTACCTAATTCTCCCATTTCGATCTTCCAACATTAAGGTCTGGTGGAATGAAGACCAACCGCCTATGGCTCATTAAACATTCCACCTGTCGTCCACCGGGGCTTTCCTCACCTTCTGGGCCCGCTAGGGCCTCTGTCCACCATTCTCCATAGAAGGTGAGGTTTCGTCCAGTGGGGATGGAGCAGTGATCCCAGGGCCGGACCTGCAGGGCTCTAAGGCCCAAGGGTGGCCGAGCTCATGTCCAGGCAGACCCACCTTCTTGGGCCCTCAGCGGCCCCAACAGCCGTCCATAGCATTCACGTGGCTGCCATTCTTCTCACCCGCCACACCCAATGTCCAAAGGCACCACATGACAGCTGCCTGGGCAGGGCTTGGTGGAGGCCCCGCGGAGCTGGGCTGGGGGAGTGGGCAGCAGGCGAGGTCTGGGCTCCAAGAGGCGAGTGCCAGTGGCACCGAGGTGGCGGTCAGGGTGGGGGTGGGGATAGAGAGAAGCTCACAGCTTCACAGTCTGGGCCTAACCGGTGGGCAGCCGCGGCGAGGGCACCAGGTCTCTGCAGGTCAGAGCCTGCAACCTGCCCCTGAGACCCCCAGTTCACCCACTGGCCTCATGTCAGAGGGCCAGGAGGGCCCCAGGACAGACAGCCACACTGCATTTCTCGCCTCACTCTCTGCGGGAACTGAGTTGAGGAGTTTTTAATGCATTTTTCATTTTAGTTGTTGAGACACAGCAGGATGTAATCAGCTTATGAGTTAGAGACATCTGTCTGTTTCTACCTGAGATCTCCCAGCTTGCAGTACATGGCCCTGAGTGCTTTTGAATAAAGCAACAGGATAAAGATACATAAACACGTACACACAGAAATGCAGAGTGCAGCCAGTTCCTTTCCACAGCCCTCCCACGCCTCCCCTAGGTCAAGGATTCCCTGGCCCCTAAGAGTAGGCGCCTTGCGTTTTCCCAACAGGTGAGATCGGCCGGGCTGCCCATAGCCAAACTTCATCTAAATGTCATGGCAGCTACAGGGGCAGCTTCTGGAGAAAACAAAAAAGTCCTTCCAGACTGAGGTGTTCCCCATACTGCCCTGGTTATGGATTCCCAATCCTGCTGCCACCGCTGAACACAGACGACCTGGAAAAAGCACTCAGTGGGTCACGCAACAGTGATTCCCTGAGCACCTCCTTTGTGCCAGGCCCGCTGCTAGCAGGCAGAAGACAAAACAGGACGGATCGCAAAGTTATGCGCAAAAGGGAGGAGGAAGAAAAGCACACGCATGAGCGAGAGCTGAATGCGGAAGGTGAAGGGCCATGAGGAAGATACGGAGGGCCGGGGAAGACAGGGCCGGGGAAGACAGGGCCGGCGGGGCAGTGCGTTTGCTGCAATAGCCAGGGAGGGTAAATCTGAGGACACGGCACCGGGTCGCAACCTGGAGGTGATGGAGAAGGCAGATGCCAGCAAAGGGAGCAGAGACTGTCACAACGGCGCCAGCAGACTCGACGACGAAGCCAGTTCCAGCCACGCGAGGTGAAGAGAGAAAAGCAGCGAATGTAGGAACCACGCACAAGGCAGCTGATGGTTCACACACACACACACACACACACACACACACACACACACACCTGTGTGTACTTGCACACAAGACACCCCATGTTCCACCCACCGCCGGAGGGCCTGTCTGGCTTTCCTCAGCAGGCCCCAGGCACAGCCAGGAAGTGGAAATGAAGGGCCAGAGGGACACATCAAGCCAGTCTGAAGGCCATGGGAAGCCACCCCGCACCTGCCATCAGGGTCACCTGTTTGCTCCAAACGGAGCTTTCCCAGCTCCTCCTCCGCGCTCTTAGGGAAACCTGTGGTCACCACTGCAAGAGAGGCATGTTTCCCCCCAGATGGTCTGGACCAGACAGAGCTCCCTTACATTTCATAACAAGCTCAGGCCTGAATTTATGCCAGGTCATTTTGTTCCATTAAGGTTGCCATGGTTACGCCTGGCCTGGGGTACCTGGACTTCAGATGTTCTGGATGCAGGGGCGACAGCGGCTCTGCTGCTCCTGCGATTTACCAGGAAAGCAGCTGCCTTGGGAGAAGCTGTCCCAGCCACTCTGTGCTGGATTGGACCCCAGAGTTCAGAGAAACTGCAGGCAGGAAAAACGCACCACTCACCCTCAAACACTAAGGTTCTTTCCTAAATCCAGTAGCCTGTGAGCTCCAGCCAGGTAAAGACCCAGACTGATCACCCCTGGTGTCCCCCAGCACCTGGTACATAATGTCCCCATAGATGTGACTGGTTCATTTTGTGGAAAGTGGGGGGAAAGATCACAAAAGAATTCAAATAAAGAACCCATCTTAGGTTCTGACCTCTTTAGAAGTCAAGGGGTAATGAGGAGATGACAAGAACTGTGCCCCTCTCGTGGTAAACTGGAGACCACAGGGTGACGTTTCTCTCAGTGAGGGAAAGGACCCAAATGTGAGAAGGGAAGCTTGCGTCAGTCCCCCAAGAAGCAGATGCCAAGATAGCATTAGACAGGGAACAGAGGTGTTTGGGGAAAATGCCTATAAAGGAGAAAGGGGGAAGGAAGTGGGAGACCACACTGAAGGGGAGAAGGAAGATTGGTAGGAAGAGCCTCGGACTCCAGGGCAGCTCTGGAAAAGTCTCAGCCAAGTGAATGGAGAGCCTCCGGGCAAAGTTAGAGGAGTCCCACACGGAGCAGAAATGGCCAAGCCTAGTGTCCCCACTGCACCCAGTCATGGTCTGGGCAGGGTCCAGGAGAAGGGTGATCTTGACATTTCTATAATGGGAAATTCAAAGGTAGGCAGCTGAGGCCATCCAGCAGATGTCCGCCCCCTCCCATCCCCAGCAAGGAGACCTGGGCAGGGCACCTTCACTGCCATTCAGGGTGGGGGTGTTTGGAGAGGGTGTCAGGGAGGAGAAGACGCCCCCCAGGAGGGTAGAGGCTGGCACCCGCGCGGCTGGACATACGGGCCACGTCTTCGGGTCACAGAGACAAAAACGGGAAATGGCTGGGAGGCTGATTACCTACTTAGTGTCTGCCCTGCCGTTCCTGCGCCAGGACAGAGCCAACGTAGGTTCCCTCGCAGCGAGGGGTGGCCACGTAACCCCCGCCTGGCTGGTGAGGCGGAAGCATGGCAGGAGAAAGCTGCGGGATGTTCCTGATAGAAAGGGCCTGGCTCCCCTGGCCTTTGCCTCCTGGCTCCTGGGAAGGAGGGCCTGAAGCCTGCAGGGGCAGCAATCCTCTTGCCTGCGTGAGAGGATCACCCTGAGGACGAAGACCACACAGCAGAGCCTGTGGGGCGCAAAGGACCCTGACAACGCGGGGGGCTGCTGCCCGGGGGGCGCCCAGCTCCAGAATTCTGGTTACATGAGAACGATGAGCCCTCATGGGATGAAGCTGTGAACGTCAATCTGGCGTTCCACGTTGTCAAACCCAAACCCAATGCAATCCAGAGGAGATTCAGATGGAGGCTGCTCTGAGGTGAACAGGGGGACTCCCCTCCCCGTCTCTGTATAAGACGTTTGAACAGCTTCGTGAGGAGGGGAGGGTCGGGCGGGGGGCCCCCCGGGGGAGGTGGGCATGACAAAGATATTCTGTGTTCAGAGCCTGCCACAGGACAAGAGAAGAGGCTGTCCGAAAGAAACAGTCACCTACGTTATGAACGGACGAGCCCTAAATTCTACCCTCAAGCAGCTTACAATCTCACTGAAAAAACAAAGCAGAGAAATTCTACCTTCATCCACATAGCAAGCCTTCTGTGCCACAGCTCAGTCACTGCCAGCCGGCTCTTCTGCCCATGCCCACCAGCCATGACAGACGTCAGCGACAGTCAGGTCACTCTCTCCCCAAGGCCCGGCCCCCTCCCTGCCCCTGGGCAGCCCCCACCACTCAGGTGCGGTCGGCTGCTGGAAGGAACCTGATTTACCTCTCTCGATGTCATCATCTGCAAACCTAAAGATCGTAGGCCGCAGAAGAGAGAGTTGAAATACACTTTTTCTCTCATCTTGATACGACTTAAATGAAACAGTTTTCCCCTAGGGAGCCCCAGAATATATGTGCCGCCCAGGTACCAGGGAACATGAAACAGGCACCCCAACCTGCTCTCTCACTCTGGCCAAGGTTCGCAAGTGGCCCATCCGGTCCAACTTATCTGGCAGAGGGAACTCCTACTTGCGAACCTCGGGGAGGAGAACTGGCCCAGAGCAATTGCCCTGACAAACTTGGTGCAGTGAGGCGGCAGAGGAGAGAGCTCCAGGTCACACTTCACTTGTCAGCACGCCAACCTCAGAGTGTCAGCAGGAACCGACGCTTACCACCACCGCTCCACGGGCCAAGCGCGGGACAGCGGATCAACCCTCCATGCTCCATGAAGGCAAGGCACACGGTCCAGAAAATTAATTAAAGCCTCTAAAGGAAACAGAAAATTCCGGTCTTTAGAAAGTGAACCAACCCCCCCTCCTCCCTTCTCATCCCCAAGAGACTTGCACAAAGTCAATCTTCTCATGTAAGCACAAGTCCCATAACCTTTTCTAACGGCCTTAATGAGAGAAAGTTCCCCATGGACCACTTCCGCTGTTCCTTCAATCTGGAGAAAATACATTTGATTAATAATCATGTAATTACATTTCCAATTCAGTGACCATTCTCACTGGATGTAGATCAAGATGAAGTCCATCAGTAACTCCAACAGCAAAGTCTTCATCAGAGTGGGGTCATTGGCGATGGCAGGGAGGCTTTGCAAGGACCGCAGTCACCATGTCCTTAAATGATTGGACTCTGACCTTTCTGCGGACTTTGTCTAAAAACAGACCTCTGCTAAGTCCAACAGATGAAATTAGGAAGATAAAGACACACAGAAGCCCCCAAGATTGCTAACACATCCTCAGCAAATCTAGGAAGCCACACTCCCGGTCCTTGAACCCCCAACTCTGTCGCTCAGGACCCATCATCCCAGCCATTTGCCTCACTTCTGTGGCTCAGGTGTGCCAACTGCCCATCACCTGCTTATCTCTTACACACCTGATCTCACCTGGGTGGGGCGAGCTAGCTTTTTCAACAGATCTTTGGCTACAAATCTCCTCCTGCCACTGTTTATTTGGTTGAACCCTGACTGATAAAGCTAAGATACATATAATTTAGAATGTTCTCTCTCAAGCACTCACCTTTTTTTACTAAAATAAATAATATTTTGCACACAGAAGTTGTATCTCTACCATAAGTAGGAAACTCATACCACCTGCCTGAATGGAAGGAAACCATGAAGACAAATACAATTTTAAAAACCCAGTGATGCCATGCAATTCCAGCTGGATATCATCGCCTGCCAAAGGCTCTGAGCATGAGGTCTGCCCTGGCAGCGTTAAAAAGATGAGAGAGTTGATTTGATGCTGCGGTGTGTCTCCATCAGGGACAAAAGTCTCAGGGAGACGCTGATTGGAAAGAGAGATTGCTAGAGAACTGAGAAGGGAATCCATTTCTCACCCCCGTGCTCCCTGTGATTTAATGCTATGTCTGTGCACGTCTGTCTGAAATCCTATCCTGTGCAACCAGAAGTTTCCATCCAGCACTTGCAGACCCAACACAGCAGGGCTGTGAAGCGAAGCCTGGGAGCATACAGAAGGAGTTCCTTCATGGTGGTTACTTGGGGTCCAAAGCAACTGGTCTTGGTTTAACCACAGGAATTGCCAAAACCGGTCAAGAGGACAGTGGAGTCTATCCATGGATTTCATCTTTCATATGGGCTCTGAAAAGAGGGCCCTGCAGAAGGCTCCCTAGTGATGTATTAGGGTGACAAGGTCAGACCCCTTCTCAGTAATAAAAGCAGCAGAAGCCACAGTAATACTGTCCCTTCCCCCAAGGAGGCATCACCCCCAGATTCTCAGCTGTGACTGCTGGGGTTCCCTGTGCCAAAGGGAAAAGTTCCTAGGCCCCAGGAAGCAGTGTGGAGTGGGAAGAGGCTCTTGGTGACCCCTCAGCTCCCCACGGAACTCGCTCTGTGCCTACCCCAGTGCTACCATCCTTCGGGTCCCACCAAGCACATAAGTAACCAAATTCATAACACAAAGAGGAGCTCTTTCCAAATCCCCCACCTGTGTCCCTGGCTCGCTTCCTGTTTGACAATAGGCTTCCTTTGTTCACAAGTAGCCTGTCGGACTCTCAGCCTACAGAAAGACAAAACAGGCGCTCTTGAAACAGGACAGACCCCAAACGGGCTAAATAATGCAAAGAAGATGAGGTCAGGATTCAAATTTCAACTCTGGTACTCCCCAGTGGTAAGATCTTGGAGCAAATTACATAATTCTGTGACCCTCAATCTCTTCATCTATGAAATGGACCCAAGAATAGAACTGGAATAGACGTCTTTTTTTTTTTTTTTTTTTTTTCCCTTTGGGTTAAGGAATCCTGATTTTCTTTGGGAATGCCATCCCTCCCACTCGCAGTCCATGGGCTGTCAGTGGGTGGACCTTGATCCCTCCCCCTAAGCACCTGCAGGACATACATGACCTGGCTCTTGCCAACCAACCCAGTCCACCTTTCTGGTTCAGGAATGAGAATGCAAGCAAAGGTAGTCCAGTGAGGCAAAGCCCATTCTTTCCACTTGGCTGTCGAGGCTGCAAGGATTATAATATAACATAATCCTTGGGGTCCATGAGGAGTCTGTACCAATTAGAACTTTCCAGTCAGGCAAAATCTGGAATATAAGCCAGAGCTACTGGTGGCCATCTTTGCCATGTCACAAAGAGTTCCTGGTGAGAACAAAGTCAGTATAAAGGAAGGCAAGGCAGTATGAGAAGAGACAGAGACAGAGAGAGGCAGAGAGGCCCATCATATTATCTGAGCACCTGGGTTCTGCCAGGCCTAAAGCTATTACGATTTATCCCAAAGACTTTTTTTCAGTTTCATCCTCCAATGACACTAGCCGGGACATCCATGGAAGCTGAATCAAGTGAACTATTACTTGTATCCTCGCTAGGCATCTACATCTCATAGGATGATATGAAGAGTGAACGAGAATGCCATAAATAGTAGGTGCTCAATAAACACTAGCAGTCATGCGGTGGGGGGGGGGGCTCCCTGAAATAATGCCACCCACTTCTCCAGCTGCTTACACTGGGTGAGCACTCATTCAATACATGACAGTCATTACTTCTCTCCGTGGCAGCAGTGGTAAAAGCCAATGCATTCACCCAGCAGCCAAAACAAGTAAGAAAATTCTTGCAAAGCTCCTGGTGGCCACAGCTCCGTGCTGTGTAGCTTCGTGGACCTTACTTAGCAAAGCTCTTCAAACAGAAAAATCATTTTGCTACTGGTCAAGTTGGACAAGCTCTGAGAAGTCATCATTATATGCTGCCACAGAAGCTGAACTTTCTTGAAAGGAAAAATGGTAGGGGTGAGAGAAAAATTCATCTTGCTTCAAAAATCCAGATTTAGATGCTGCCAAGAGTTACGCATGACACACAACCCCACTACATCTTGATGACAAGAAAGATTTAATAATTACTTTTTTTAAAGGTTGACATACTTAAGCATTCTTCCAAAAATACCAACAGAGAGGGGAGGGGGGAGAAACAGATGGAAAGTGACAAAAATGCATCAATTGCCCACACCATTTCTTAACACCAGCAGTCAGAAGGAGAAGTCAGTCAGCAAGTGATCAAACTGCCATCTTTAGATCCAGCTGCCACTGGCAGATTTCATTTGTACCTGCTGCAGATAAGCCCCAGCCTCTAAAACACACACACACACACACACACACACACACACACACACACAAATATATATACACATATATATATAGAAGGGATGTTGCTGGATAAACTCTTTAAAAAATGATTTGTTTTAAAAGATTTTGCTTTATTTACTCAACAGACAGGGATCACAAGTAGGCAGAGAAGCAGGCAGAGACAGAGGGGGCAGCAGGCTCCCCGCTGTGCAGAGAGCCCGATGCGGGGCTCGATCCCAGGACCCTGAGATCACGACCCGAGCTGAAGGCAGAGGCTTAACCCACTGAGCCATCCAGGCGCCCCTAAAAAATGATCTTTTAACGGTTCTGAAATCTTCCAAGGTCAGTGTCATGGACAGGCAACTTATGACATGGGTTTTATCCTGCTGGGGTCAGGGCAAGAGGGCGGTAAGAAATAAACTTATTGGGTGGCCACCGTACGGGTTCCCTTTCAATCCTAATCCTCATTCCATAAGATGCTTGATTAGTGACCCCACTGCACAGATCTTGAGTTTGAAATGATTACGCAATATACTTGAATTCACACTAGCAATGACAAAGGACGGGTCTGCATACTCTAAAACTTACATGCCAAATACCACTGCCCACCCTATGAGTCCTTCCTTTCTCTCTCCCTCTCCCAGTTTTTATTGTGTTTCTCCTTTTATTCCCTCTCTATAAGACCTGGAGCTTGGGGAGTATATGGACCAGGTCTATCCTGTTTACTTAATTTACTACATGACAGTTATTATTCTCCATGTAACCATCTTATGCACTGGTTCATTTATCCAGCAGCCCAAGATGCTACTTTCACTCTAGGCAGGTATAATCTGTTCAAAAAAAATTTTGAGGAAGGACCCAGGGAAGAAGGAAGGAGAGTTGGTCTAGCCAGGTACCTTCTGACCCTCAAAGAAGCTCAAAAGCTAGATAGAAGTAATGGTAACCACTATTTGAATGGCTTTCCTCTGTTCTGGTCTTTCAATCCCTTTGGGTCCATGAGGAGTCTATACCAATTAAAACTTTCCAATCAGGCAAAATCTAAGAAACAGGAGGAGGCACTTGAGGTCACAATATAATTGCTAAGATTTTTTTACCTATGTCCTTCCCATCTGACTGACCTCCTTTTAATCATTTCATTTACATTACCTCAGAGACTCCACAGCAATGCTGTGAGCTACTGTCATCCCTTGCACTTTCACCCAAAGAGGCGAAGCCGTGTGACCAAGATCAGCCAGCTGATAGATCGTACAAACCAAAGCATCTGGCTCTGGAGCCCGTGCGGGAATCTACCACACTGGTCCTCAGTGGGGAAGCGTGACCCATCACCTATGTGTCTCCTCGGTTTCAGGCACATCTGCACAAGAGGACTTTGCCTGAAGAAACAAGGAGTCCAGGGGACAACGGACGTGGAGCTGTCCAAGTCCTCCCCAAACATAAGAAGCCAGTGTCAGGATGAGGAAGGAGTTTCAGACCATCTCCCAACCCAGCCCCCAAAGACTCAGAGGACCTTGGCAGTCGAAGGCAGAATAACAGAGGCAGTAACATGAAAAGTGCTGGGTCCCTGAGTGGATTCAGTGGCTACTGGAGGCAGCCCCCAGACACAGACACAGTCCTCCTCCTGGGTGACGCTCAGCGGGGCACAGAGCAGACGTCAGGAGCTGCCACAGGCCTGGAGACAGAGCGGCGGCTGTCGGCATCCCCCCAGCCAGGAACAGCAGAGCAGGAGAGCCAGCAGATGTGGCAGGTTACCCAGAAGAGAGCAGACATGATCACGACAAGTTTGAGGGGAGCTGGCATTTTCATAGATCACATGGCGTAGAGACAGAGAAACTTCATCTGTCTCTATCATCAAGACCCTACTTTTACCTCAGTCTGGTTGTCATCTGGAAAGTACAATGATCTTCATCCAGGAAAAAAAAAAAAAAAACAATAAATCAACCATCAGATGGGTATATACATATATATACACACACACGGATTTTGTATGTGGGTATATGTACGGACAGTTGTGTACTCACACTTTCTTCATTTATAATTTTAACAAGTGTGTATATTTTCTTCTTCCCTGAGTCACTGAGTCATTTGAAAACATAGAGAAGTCATACTTAACTCTTGTAGTGATTTCTTCAGTTTACCTGAATGAAGAACTTCTTAGAAGACCTATTTGGAGCAAACATCTGGAATTCAACTCATAAAACACAGTTGCCTATTTTTAAGACCCAACAACAGCAATGAGCAATGACCTTCATTCCCACAGCCCTCTTCCTCCACACCACACATGCTGCTCCTTCAGATCTCGGGGCACCTGCTACACCTCCTCAGCCTGCTTTTAAATCCCTTTGGCCAAGAACTGGCTCCCCCACCTCTCTCCCTCCCATCCCAGGGCCCAGAGAACAGCGGTGAGCCCTGCAACTCTCCACTCAACATGAGGAAGTAGAGATTTGAGAAGCAGAGCCCCTGGAATCAGCTCTCCCTGTGCCATCCTGCCTTCTTGGGAAAGCCACAGTCTCCAGTTCTGGAATGACCCATAGAGACGGAGTGGGATGTAGACCAAGCCAAGAAGCAGTGCTGAAAAGGTACCATGGAGGTTTCTCAGTCCCCCATTCATCCAACAAATGTTAACTGAGCATTTACAGGACGACGAGCAACTTCTAAATCCTGACAGAAGGAGTACAGGTCAGCTTATTTCCGCAGCTGTCGATCTCTTCTTCTGCTATACAACTCCAAATCATTAGAAATTCCACTCACATACTGTATCAAAATCTGCCACCCCAAAACTTACCTCTTCGGATTTAGGTGTCAGTTTAAACTGCATCGTAACTAAACTATGAGGATTTAAATGTAAAAACAAAACCCAAAGGGTATTGGGGAAAAAATATAGAGAAACACGTAATCTTAGATCAGGAGAGATTTTTCTAGATGCGACACCAAGAGAGAATTAAATAAAAATTTTTGACAGATTAAAAATTAAGGATAATTTTTGATGGATTTGCTAATAGATATACCCCAAATCCGTATACACCAAATCAAGGACAAGAAAGAAACTGAAAAGAAACATTTGTAACCTAGATGGCAGGTGGAGGCTAAGAAGCTGAATATTAAAAACTTATAAAGTCACTAAGAAAAATTTAATACAGGCAGGGAAAAGTGGACAAAAGATGCAAATAGGCAATGCATAAGAAGATACACAGGTATGAAAAAAAAGACACTTAACCTCACTAATAATCCAAAACATGAAAATTAAGTCAAGATGCCCCATTTTACTCACCAATCTGGCAAGATATTTTAAGATCCTAATACCCAGTACCAGGGAGGATGTGGGGAGACAGGTGCTCACAGGTAGAGCTGCCTGGGGAACCATGTGGCCACACATACCAAAGAAAAAAAAATGAAATATCTTAAAATGTTCATGATCCAGGATGCCCGGATGACTCAGTCAGTTAAGCCACTGCCTTCAGCTCAAGTCATGATCCCAGGGTCCTGGGATCGAGTCCCACAGCGGGCTTCTTGCTTATCGAGGAGTCTGCTTCTCTCTCTACATCTGCCTGCCACTCTGCCTGCTTGAACTCACTCTCTCTCTCTCTCTCTCTCTCTCTCTGACAAATACGTAAATAAAGTCTTTTAAAAAAATGTTCATGATCCTTCACACTTCAAGGACTTTATATTAAAGAAGTACTCAAGGGTATGCACAAACTATATTCCCAATGCCATTCATCCCAGCATTTGCTGTATTAGATAAAAATTGAGGGGGGAACATATAAAAGAGAATCTTATAAATAAGTCATGATCAATCTCTGAAGTAGATACTTTGCAACACTTGAAAATGGTATTGTGGAAAAATATTTAATGACTTTGAAAGTTACTTAAAATATTTTGTTGTAAAAAATATTTAGTTGTAAATATATTTATAAATATAGCTTTATATATACATGCGTGTGTATGTATATACATATAGTTTTCAAAATATGTTCTTTCAAAAATGGTACCCTCATGTACACAGGATGTGTATTTGCCTAGAAAAAATAATAGGTTATAACCCAATGGGTTCACTGATAATTGTGAAAGAGGGGACTCACTCTCTCTCTTCTCTTTCTCATTTCTTTGTAATTTTCCAATATTTTGGCAACGAGTATCAGCTTCATTTCTACTAGTAAAAGTTTGCATTGTAAGCTAAGATTACATCTAGTGTTTTAAGAAGCTCTACCATACAACGTGTTCATGTTTAATCTTTCATTAAAAAAAAGAAAAAGCCAAGGGACATTTTTTCCCCTGATGTTACCTAGTTGATTTTTTAAATCAAAATGCCTTTTTTTTCTTTCTTTTTTTTTTTTTTTTTTTTTGGCATTTATGCCTGCAGAATGTCACCATGTTGCCTGGGACTCTGACTTCCAGTCTGCTGGGGTCCTCTGTACTCCTGTTTCTTTCATGGACACCTTAGCTGCCTGGCTCTGCACCTTTGGGAGATTGAATCAGTGCGCCTTCTTCTCCCTCCTGCAGTCCCCCTGCGTACAGAATCAAGGAGGGGCCACTGTGAGGTCATCCTCCCCATCGAATCCTTCATGGGCAGCAGATCAGGAAGAAGCAGAGAGCAAGACTTACCATATCAACCCTTTGGATGCAGGAGCAGAATGGCAGAGAGGAAAATAGCATCAAAACAGAGACATTCTATGAAGGAGCCACAGAAAAACATTCTGCCTCCAATCTGATTACAGAGCCAAAGAAGTAAGACCTCCGGGGCCAGCTCTCCTGGCTGCTGCCTCGTCCGCAGACCCAGGCACTGTGGCTGACCCACTCGGCATCACTCACTTAAATGGCAACGACATCTGACAGACAGAGCATCGAGCCATGGCCCCGTGTGTCCCTAATGTGGTTAGAGCTGGAGAAATTATTCATCAGAGAATATGCTAAAGTGTTTAGTGTCCCCTGGATGCATTAGGGGCGGGTTCTGTCAGCCTCTGCGCATCACCTCTGTGTGTTTATCCTGAAAACCCCTGAGCTGGCTCCACGCTGCCCTCATTACTCATCTCCAGAAGCCCAGCCAGTCTCCGTGACTCAGCCAGGTGGCCCCATCATGGCCCCTTTTCTCTCTTCATTTCCTTCCAGGTCTCTTCTGGGTCACTCGCCTCCCTCTTTCCGAGAAGCCACTGTCCCCAGCCAAGCCATCAAGGGCTCCCACTTGATGTCCTCACCGTCAGCCGCCCATGCCCACCCCCACCCCCACGGCCCCCAACTGTTCCCTGCTCCCCAGCGTTCCTGCCTACCCTTCCTGAGCTTCAGGGCCTGGCAAAGGCCACACCTTCTCCTGAAGTCTTCTCAGCTCTTCTTAGCCAGAATTAGGAGCGTTCTCAAGTGCCTGCAGAGAACTCTTATTTCTCTCCAGCACTTCCGAAGCAAGCATCGAAGGACAGGAGGAGAGGTGGGGGGCTATCGTAAGAGAGATGGTCAGCTCCTACAGAGAGGAGAGACCACCACCTCCTGAGCTTTTACACTTTGCATACAGCATGAAACCAAGCATGTGGGCTTCTCCTATTATACAGACCACATTATACTCCATTATACTCTCCCCGTATAGAGAGAATACATTATACTCTACTATCCCTATGCTCTGATTTCCTGTGAAAAAGAAGGGCTTACCATCATTCCCAAGGACCATTATCACAGAAACACCTGCCTAATATTCTGAAGTCTGAGTTTAGGAAAAGATGTTTACTTTACAGAAGCAACTCATTACAATTACAACATTGTTATTTTTGCTGCCATTGTTAATCACCTTCATTTATTACACAGCTTTTATGAACCACGTCCTGTTCTATGTGTTCTGCACATGCTGTTTCTAATCATTACAATATTACCACAAGGTAAGTCCTAACGCCACTATCATCATCAAGATCATTAAGATTCCAGCAATACTGCCCATGTGACCGAGAAAACTGAAGACCTCCGTGAAGGATTTTCTTGCCCTGTTCTCCTACATAACCCATGTCAATCAACAGACTTTTCTCAAGTCTCAGATATAACTCCCTTCCTTCTGCAGTCAGTGCGCTAACCACGTAATAGCAAAAGCACAAAGACCATTCAAAGGCTGACCTACTGCTCTTGCAGGAACACATAAGCCTACGTCCACAGACATAGCACACAGTAGGCACTTGCTAAATATCTGCAACATGATGAGTATTTATGGTGGAGGCAGCTCTCCTGCGGTGCCAGCTTGGCAGTCAACCATCCACACTGCTCTGATTCGATCACCTAGTTATAAAGGAACAGGTGGTAGGTATTACAAGGAAGAAAAGCACTTAGTCAGAAGACCCAGGTTTAAGTCCTAGCTCTGCTGCTTAGAAGCTGGGTGACTTTGGGCAAATCACTTGCCTCTCTGGGATAAAAAGGGGATAATTTGCCTTGCCTTGTTGTGGGAACTCCATATAATCAATGCATGAAAACTACCTAACACAGGCCTGATGTGGTGTTCGTGGACATTTGTAGGATATGAACTTGTTTCTGTGATTTTGCTAGGCTTCTTTCCTGACCCTCAACCTCAGGACCCAGAATTTTATTTGTATCCATCTTACCAGCATCCAAACTAAGAGGAAGGAAGAGTAGAAAACAGAAATGAAAAAGTGACTCCTTGGGAGAAATGGGTGCCTTATCCAATTGGACTAGGGGTGGGGCTGAGGGAAAGCATGAGAGGAAACCATCACACACACACACACACACACACACACACACGTATGCAACCAGATGCTGAGTATGATAATGTGGAAAAACTTTATTTTAGCTATATAAAACTTGACCAAGTATACTCCTTTATGGGAACCACTTACTATTTCTGCCCAACTGTATCCTTGGCACATTCTGAAATATATTTGGTTTCCCGTGGCTATATGCATGCCAGCATCGTCACCAGTGTGTTAACTATTTGTTGGAGTCAGACAGCTACTGTTTGTAAAAACTTAAAGAATACGTTGCCTCTTATTCTTGTGACCAAGAAAAGAGCAACTTAAAAGAACATATATGGATGGAACCATTAGAATGCAATTACCAACAACAATAAAATGGAAAATGACAAGTGTTGGTGAGGATGAGGCGAAACACAGAGAAACTAAAAGCCTGTGCTAGTGGGACTTTAAAATGGTGCAGCCACTGAGGAAAACAGTATGGTGGTTCCTCAAAAAATCAAACATAGAAATACCGTGTAATCCAACAATTCCGCTTCTGGATTTCTACTCAGAAGAAGGAAGAGCAGAGACTGGGGGATATTTATCCAACACTATTCACGGCAGCATTATTTATAATAGACAAAAGGTGGGAACAGCCCAAATGTCTACCAAAACATGAATGAGGAAACAAACACATACAAGGAGATACTCCCCAGCCTTAACAAGAAAGGGGATTCTGATATAACACTACAAATGGACAGACCTTGAAGACGTTATACGTAAAAGACATAAAAGGACAAATACTGCATGATTCTACTCATATGAAGGAACTAGAAGAGGCAAATTCATACAGACAGAAAGTAGAGTGGTGGTCAACAGGAGCTGGGGGGAAGGAGTCATGGGGAGTTGTTTAATGGGTACAGAAATGATGCTTGAAAACATTGTCATTGTACTTAATACTGCTGAATTCTACACTTAAAAGTGGTTAAAATGGCAAAGATTATGCTGTGTTATATTACAATTAAAAATTATATACAATAGGGGCACCCGGGTGGCTCAGTGGGTTAAAGCCTCTGCCTTTGGCTCAGGTCATGATCCCAGGGTCCTGGGATCGAGCCCCCCCCCCCCCCCCCCGCATCAGGCTCTCTGCTCAGCGGGGAGCCTGCTTTCCCCTTTCTCTCTGCCTACCTGTGATCTCTGTCTGTCAAATAAATAAAATCTTTTTTTTTAAATTATATATAATATATAGAGAATTATTATAATATATAATCTGTAATTATAATATATGGAATTATATGTTATAATATGTAATAATATATATGGAATTATTGTGTATATATTATATATGAATACAATACACACATATATACATATATGTATTAATATGCATATATATTTTATGTATCCAATTTTATGTATATATGTATACATTTGTATATATATATATATATATATATATAATGCATTTCTCTTGCATGGTGTTCGGGTTGGTTCTCAATTTCTCCTTAACTGTTCCAGTATAATAACTGGCAAATTGGCAATGGAGGAAGTATCCCAAGCTGGCCAACTTCAGTTCCTTTCTGGAGACCGGCATTTGGAAGAATCCTGAAGGAACACAATTTTCAATTCTTCCTCTTGAGTGTCCAAAACCCCGCCAACAGGGCTGGCAAAATGCTGAACTAGGCCACTCTCCTTCCGGAGTCTGGGACTCCCTGGCAGAACCTTGACTGAGAACAACCCCACCTAGAGTCCTGTGCTGGGCTTCTGTACCCAGTCCCCAAAATGACCTGCCGGGGCTTCCCAGGAACCACTTAAGTAACCAGAACTAATTCAAGAATCTGGTGTTAGAGACTCAATAGCTTAGCAGGCAGCCTCTCCCAGAGAACATATTTGCATTTTCCCTGGGGTTATCTGGACACCATCATTTAAATCAAAGAAGCAGATAAAAATCCATTCTCTCAACAAATACTTGTGGGTTCTAGGACACACAGCTACACAATATTTGTCCTTTCAAGGATATGCAGGTAGCATCAGGGAAGGCCAGAGTTCACCCCCCACACCTATCCCCCCCACCCCTTCTACCCTCCCCCAGGGCCTCCTACCACCACTACCATCACCACCCCCACCCCAGACCACCCCACCCCACCCAGTGGAAAGAACAGAACGCTGAGCCCGGGCAGAGAACCATGGTCTCCCCTCCGTTTTGCGGGGGTCTCAGCCTATTATAGTGATCCTGTAGGCTCAAAAGGCCTGAGAGCTACAGCCCTGGGTCCAAGTTCCCTGCAACCAATGCGGTGGCAGGACCAGCCCTTGTGGTTCTTTTTACGATTGTGAGAAGCTCTCAAAAATAACCGGCTGGAAACTTTGGAAAACAACACTTAGTACTCACAGGTCCTGGGAAGTACACAGCACAGCCCGGGCCACGCAGCGAGGTCATGGGTAGAGAGAGAGGGCACACAGTCCTGAGGTTCTGCTTTTATAAGGGTCAAGAGTAGAGGACGTGGGTTTTGCAGATTCACTCTTTATTGGTGAATTTAAAACATAAAGGTGAGAATTTAAACACAAGAAGAAGGGGGGCAGGGAGAGGGGAGTAGTCAACAGGTCAATTCTCTAAGTCAACCAAAGACTTCTAAAAACCGCTGAGGTTGGAGCAAAGGGCAGCCTGGATCTTTACTGGGTGGCTGGCCGGGTTGTTACTGAGAGAGCTGTCTCTGAATGGCTGCCCCAGCGATCAAAGCTTAAATCAGGCACTTGAATTACAAAAAGCAAAACCAACTGTCCAAGCTCACCCCATACTCTACGCATGGGTCCCCTCATTTAAAAAAGAGATTCTGGGCTGCTTCTCTCTCTCAGGGCCAGTCTGCTTCTAAATGACACAATCACGCTCAGCTCCAGCCACACCAGCCTCTCCGGTTACTCACCTGAGCCACACCCCCAACCCTAGGGCTTGGTAAACGGGTAACAATGCCTTCCCACCCAGTTAAGCCTATGGGTCACCTGAACAGGGCCAGGCCAACAGCAGCCTTTATCCTCAGCGCTTGTGGTTATTGGATCACCCCCCACGTTTCCAGCTAAATTCCTTTAACTTGAAGCTTTACTTTTTTTTTTTTTTTTTTTTTCCTTAAGAGAGGGTAAATGAAGGAGGAGCAAAAGGAAAGGGAGACAGTGAATCTAAAGCAGACATGGGGCCCGATCTCATAACCCCGAGATTATGACCTGAGCTGAAATCAAGAGTCTTAACGGATTGAGCCACCCAGGCACCCCTCAGGATTTATTTTCCAAGAGTTATTTATTTGAGAGAGAGAGAGCACGCACGAGTGTGGGGTCGTGGGGGACAGAGGGAGACAGAATTTCAAGCAGCAGACTCCTGAGCATGAAGCCTGATGCGGGGCTCGATCTCAGGACCCTGAGATCATGACCTGAGCAGAAATCAAGAGTGGGACATGCAATCGATGGAGCCACTCAGGCACCCCTCAAAGCTTTACTTTTGAACCAGACTGACATTTGTTCCCAAATGAGCAGGGACAAGGCCCCAGAGGCTACCTTGTTCTCTCCCACAATGAGTCCTCCAGACCGGCTCTCAGTCCACAGGGGTAAGGGGCTCATAGTTTAGTGTCTCTGAAGGAGGCAAGCAGGAGCAGGAGCCCCCTGCGGAGGAGGAGCCGTGCCACCTGTCCCTCCTCTCGCCGGCCCTCCAGGTAGCTCAGGCCAAGCCATCCTCAAAGGGCAATTCTAGCCGGAAGGGGTCAGGACTCTTGGTGGGAAGCATGGAGGAGAGGACGGAAGGGAACAGTGGGCTCAGGGCCTGCCTCCCCCCGAGCCCTCCGCGGACGGACTAACCCCGCTCAACAGCGTCAGCAGCAGCCGCTCATGATGGAGCCCGTGTGCACTGTACAGTGTATGGGCGTGTGTGACCTTCAGGTGACACAGACTGTTATCTCTTCTGTATAAATGGTGGGACTGACTTTACAGGAAAGCAAATCTGTAGCTCCCCTTGGCTCCTCATGGCAAACCTTTTGCCCCCTCTCTGTTAAGACTCCTCATTTCCTCAGGGAGAGGTAGACGCTTCTCCGTGGCCCCCCAACCTGGGACAGCCCTTTCCCCTGCCTCTGTCCTTAGAAACAGTCATGAACATCCGCCGCGCTCTGCGCTGGAGGGTCAGGCTCGAGCCTCGTCCATCTTGGATCCCAGCTGAGCGGACATGACACCCATGTGGGTTGACACAGGAGGAAACCCTAGGAACCTGGCTGTCTTCCAAGGCCTTCCAGGGATGCTGACTTTGAAAAGACCATGAGACACCCTGTTCCCATCCTCCAGGACCGAGGGACACCACGCTGACTCTTGCCTATGGTCTACAAGTAATAGCAACGCCAGTATTTTCTCAGTCTTAAGGAGTCATTTCTTCAAAAATACCCAACAGCTGTGCATGCCACAGTCGACTGTCCATTAATCATGCATCACGGGGGAACAGGCCGTCGCTGCTTCCAAATCTCCTGTGAACGCCCAGACGGGCACCCAGTTTCTAAGCCGCCGGGGAATAGAGACAGGCCTCTAAATTCCAGCTGGCCCTCTCTGAGTGCTGTAAAGCCCCAGACATCTGGCTAGAAAGATTGGCAAGTGTGCAGTCCGTTGGCAGTGGAGCACATGGTTATTATATAAGGGTTTGAGCACCATTTGGTAAAGTCACATTCACTCTCTCCAGCCCTGTGATGGTCTGAGATACCACCTCAGCTCACGCCTTTTCCTTCTCCCTCTCTGTCTCTCTCTTTCTCTCTCTCTCTCTCTCTCTCTCTCAGCAGTTCAGGGCAATACATGTTAGAAATAATTAGATTCACAATATTAATTTAATAACAATGAAGCCATTGTATTTGCTGAAGGCCTACTGTGTGCCAGGCAGGGCCCCAAGCCTCATGCATTCCCTGCAGGCTGCGCCGAATCATCCCCATCTGCAAAGGAGGCAACCCGAGCCAACGGAGATGGAGATACTTCCGCAGGTCACACAGCCGGGAAGTGGCAGAGCCAGGATTCAATCCCTGATCTGGCTGATGCCCTCAGCGCATTTTCTCTTCTTTCCCACAATCCTGTAGGGCCCTCCTGCAATCTCTGTTACCTGGTCAGGATCCCAAAGCCCAGAAATGAAAAATGATTCACCAGTGAGGCCCGGGCAGCTCAGGGCAGGTCAGGGGCCAGGAGGGAGAAGGGGAAGGAGGAAGGTGTGGGAGCGGAAGAAGCCGAAGAGGGAGACGCTGCAGAAGGAAAACTGTTTGTTGTGAAACGTTTAATTATTGCACTTGGGGGTAATTTATTATCAGGGAAATTAAGTGATTCCATTAGCCTCCTGTCGCTTTCCAAAATAAATCTGTCAGAGTGAGATGAGGGGGAAAGGAGATGAGAGCTGCTCTGTTTTAATTTGTTTTTCTGTCGATTGCCAAATGGAGGTCCAGACTCCATTTATCTATGGGAAGGGAGTTGGCGGCCCTCCTGTGTGAGCCTCTATGCTACATTCAGCCCCTCTGCAGCCGCATTTCCATATCAGAACAACAAAAAAAGAGCCCTGCTTGGAAAAATGGGGCAAGTGCCCAGTCAGCACAGGAAGAGACAAGAGGCCTGAGAGCTGGAGCCAGCCCTGCCCCCCTCCAAGACCTTGAGCAATGCGGTCCCCAGCTCAGAAATGAGATTCTCCAGTGGTAATGTCCCTTCTCCCCCCACACCAACATCCCCTGAGCATGAGCTGATGCCAGCTTCCAGGCACTGTCCTGCCTCAGTCCCACAATCAACTTCTAACAAGGACTCGGTCGATGCAGGGCTCTCCTTCGCCCGCCCACTGGGTACCGCCACTCTCTGGATCCAACAGGTACCGCTCTGAGGGAACCAGAACCCGGGTCTGAGCCTCAGCCTCGACCAGTGCTCTAAGCCACTGGCCTGCACGGCCACCTGACTCCACGGGGGCGTAGGGAATGTTCTTCATGCACGAGCGGAGCAACACCTGCCCAGACTGTGAGCGATGGAAGACAAGGCGCTATTGTTTGCTTCTGTGTGTCGGAATGACTCCAGCGCCTAAGCAAATCAGAAGTGCTTTGTTATTCTTCGTATTCTCAGGGCCTGGTACTCAGCGGGTACCCGATATATACTTGTTGAATTAATCGATCTCCCTGTGATATAAAATTTCTCACTTAGCTGAATGGATAACCAGATCTTAACCAAGGGGGAGGAAATTGCAGTTTTTTTTTATTATGATTACAGAAAATCTAGCTATCTGGAGAGAGACGAGCTGAGAGCAATCTAGTAATTCCAAAGGGGAGAAGCCAAAGTTTGCTGCTCCGCCCCAAGAGCTCTGATTTCCTCACCAACTCCACTGTGGCTCCGTGAAGATAAATGTCCCCCACAGAGAACGGTGCCAGAGGCCACTGGCTGAAGGAATCTGCTGTTCGCAGATGCCCCTCCCTGGTCATGGACCCGGGGAGCTGCAGTCTTCCTCCTGGCCCAGGTCCCTGGCTCACTTCCTCATCTAGAACGTGACAACAGAGCAGCATCACCCAACCCCTGAAGACAGGGCCAGGAAAGCCAGGCAACCAAGATTGTGTTTAGGCCATTGGCAGACCCAGGCACTGAATGAGCCCTTCTGGAAGGTTCAGCACCTGGGAGTCAGACCATTTCATGGTCAAGGCAGGCACCAAGCTCAAAGCCAAGGGGGCCCAACACTGCCATTTCACAGAGGCACCAGGACATGGGGCTGCCCCTATCAAAGAATTGTTCCAGCTCCCGGGTCACAGATCATGTATTGGAAGTGAGGCTTCCCCACCACGGATACTGTGTGGGACCTCACCCCAGCCCACCACCGGTGTTCACTCAGTGGTCCACTGAGCTGGAAGGAACACACACACAAGCCCTCACACACATTCTAGGTTTCCTGAGGAAGAAACAGCTGTGGTTGAAGATGTGAAGCCAGTGAATGCAGGCTGGGGGAGAGACCCAGGTCCCTGACCTAAGTGCCCTATGTCCCTGTCCCCACCTCCTCGTGTCGGGGGTTGGGGGAAGAACCACCCCGTCTCCTCAACGATGACTGCCTAGGTCCCTTATTCGTATCTTCCATAAGCTAGCTAATGTCAAGCAAGTTGCCCAGATCTGTGGGTCCTGAGCTTTAATGCACACATGAATCAACTGGAGACACAGGTTTTAGTATATCAGGATAAGGCAAGGGCCTGAAATCCTGCATTTTTAGCAAGCTCTCGGGTGATGCTCAAGCTCCTGGTCTGCAGACCACGCTTAGAGCGGCAATGCCCTAACCTCCTGCATCCTCCATTTCATCTGTAAAATGGGGCTCACACTAGCTACCTTCCAAGTTAGAGACTAAACCTCATCACATCTGTGAAGTGCCCAGCAGAGCGTCTGGCATATAACGGGCGGTATAAGCAATAGGAGTTTCGCCTTCCCTGTACTTCCACATCTTTCTAGCTCACCCCCGAGCCAATGGCTCTTGACCTTGTTTGGCCAACGGGTCCTTCTGAGACCCTCATGAAAACTAAAGGTTCTTGAGCAGCCATGAGCTAGACTGTGTTGTGATAATGAAAAGTCCCAAATCTCCATGGCGTAACTCAACCAAAGCGTATTCCATGCTCCTGCTACACGTCCAACTTGGCTCAGGGTGGGCTGTGCTCCCTATCGTCATTCAAAGACCCTGATGACAGAACCTGCATGTCCACATACTAGTGCCTGTTCCGGCTCTGACACTGACTGTAACACCACCTGCTCAGAAGGAACCTGTGGCACTTCTCCTCTTTCAGAGACCAAGACAAGTTCCTGCACAATGCTTCATTTCAAAGGAGCCGAGGACATGCAGGTCTGCCCTTGCCTGGAAGATGGAGATCCAGAAATATGTGGTGAAGAACGCTCATGATTACGCCCCACCTGCTTCCCAGGGGAGAGCATGCAGTATGGAAGCTTGCTCATAATTCCAGGAGGCCCACAGACCTCCCAAGCCCAGTCCACCCTTTATACGTTTTGAGCATGTTCGAAGGAAACCAGGGAGGAGGAGGGCTCATCCAACAGTTCAATAAATGTTAATTGAGCATCTACAATATCAGGCACATTCTGGGAGGGAAACAAGGTAGAACTGGTCCATGCTCTCATGGGTCTCATCCTCGAGAGGGGATAAACACACAATAAGGGGGGAATGACAGCAGGTAGTAAGTACTATCGAGGTAATGAACAAGAATGAGCTGTAACAGAGTAACCAGAAGGTTGGGAGAGACCTACTTTAGATGGAGAGGTCAGGGAAGGCCCCCTCTGTGAGCTAAGAGCTGAAACCAAAATAGAAGAACCAGAAGAAGCCAGACGTGTGGCCGGGTACAAGAAATGCATTCCGGGTAGAGGAAGCCACAAGTGCAAAGGCCATGTTTCTGGAAGAGATCAGTCTGCTGGGTGGACGGACAGAAGGCCAGTGCGGGGCAGTCTTCGTGAGTGAAGTGGGCAGCGGTAGAAGTTGAAGTGGGACAAAGAGTCAGGGAGCTCAGCAGGGGCCAGATCACGGAAGCCCTGGCTACGGCTCATGCCGCCTGACCTCAGTCCTGGGAATCCTTCCCCCGTTACAAGGGGAGCTGGCGAGAACCTGAAGGCCAAAAGTGGAGTCAGCTAGAACCTCAGGACAAGACAGCTCAGTCCAGGGCCTACAGGACAGATGGTCCTCGTGGTAAGTCTAGGAGCCTAGACAACAAGACCCTCCGCTAAAACGCTGCCAGTCCAGTCTTCTCTCTCCCCGCAGCAGGACCCAGCTTGAGGGCTTCCTTCTAGAACTCAACACATCTCCCTTTGCTCTTGTACAAAGACCCATGCTGCCCTCTTCTCCTGTCCTCAGCTGTACCTGGCAGGCCTCCCTGACTCCAGAACAAGTCTCCTGCATTCCTACTTCCAAGATGTTATGATATTCCTTCCTTAAAATGCTATGTAATGTCCTCTGTACCTGAAGAATGGTCCTCTCGGCAGAGGGCCATTCTTCCTTCAGAAAACAGCTTAAATCCCACCTTCTTTCTGACAGCTCTAGGGACCACGCACACGATGGAGCCGCTGACCTCTTCTTAAATTTTTTAAGCTGCAGTGAATCGGCCTCATCGCACAGTCACTATTTCACACGTAATTCTCCTCTCTCAGGAAACTACGAGCCAGCAAAGAGCAAGAATGACGTCATCCCGTTGCTGCTCCTCATCTCCCACAGCTGGTACTCGGGAAACCGTTTGACTTAAGACAGAGGTAGTGGACTGGGAAGCGTGCCAACATCGCCCTCTTGACCCAGGCCTCCTGGAGAACAGGGATGGGCCCACGGCTTGCTCATCTCGGCCTCCCGGTGCCCTAACGCAGGACCTGGAGCTGCACTCAGGGGATGTTTGTGAAATAAACCACGGGACTCAGTAAGGCTGGGGATTTTGAATCAGTGACTTGCCATAGCTCAGCCTTGGTTTCCTTATCACTAAGCGGGGGATGATGAATTCCTTCCACATCAGCTTGTTGTAAAGACCAGGTGAAACGTAAGAGGGAGAGTGGAGTCCTCACGTATTACGAGGGGCTAAGTGGCTCCCTGGTCAACAGACTTGGGTCACTCCCAGGGAGCACCACACCCAACAGAGAAGGATGTGAACCAGAAGATTGACTGATATGTCCTGTTTCCTACGAAAGCAGGCCAGACCAAAAGCAAAGAACGAGGGGCGCCTGGGTGGCTCTTTGGGTTAAAGCCTCTGCCTTTGGCTCAGGTCATGATCCCAGGGTCCTGGGATGGAGCCCCGAGTCGGGCTCTCTGCTCAGCCTCTCTGTCTACTTGTAATCTCTGTTAAATGAAAAAAATAAAATAAAATAAAATAAAAAAAGCAAAGAACGACAAGGTTGTGTTTCAAGGGAGAGCATCAGTGCTTTGCAAGATAAGGATCTTCTCCCCCACCCTGTCTGGTATCAACTCTGCTTACCCTCTGATTCCCTCTCTTGGCTTGTGGGGAGAGCAGAGGGGAGCTTGGGCAGCCGGGTGTTATAATCATGTTCTTGGTCTCCAGGCTCCCCTTTATTTGCTTCTCGGGGGGCTGGTTGGAGTTGGGTTGCCCTCCAGAGGTCTGCTCTGGCTTCCCACACATTCCATACAACAAAACAGTCTCTTGGGAGCAGCAGCAAAAGTCAGTGAGTCTATGAGATGTGCAGACAAAAGGTTTAGATCCCACTAAGCAGTGAATGAGGCAGATCGGAGGGCCAAGACCACTTTCAGCCCCTGCACACCCAACTAAGGTTTCACAGGCAGACAGGGATGAGTGGAATTCTGGCTCTCCATGTATAGCTGTGTGACCTTGGACAAGTCCCCGAAGCCTTCAAGATTCACTTTCCTCCTAGTACCTACTTCAGAAGGCTTTAGTAAGATGGCATCTGGATAATGTTTAATAAAGAGCCTGGTCAAGAGCCACACTTGGGGATCTCCTCTGTGGCTCGGGCACCCCCCTGACACTCTCAGAGACGAAGGTGTCTGAGCCTTGTGAGCTTCTGCTGGACAACACAGGCAGAACAAACTGGAAAGTGTCTATGCTGGCAAGGTCCCAGAACATGATCATTCACAGAAGAACCACATGTCAAAATTCTCCTTTGGATTATGAAGCAAGAGAACTGGCAGAAGGCTGAGCTCTCGAACATTCCTTTATCAAAGCCATGCCAAGGCAGGGCACACAGTACCACCGGGGATGTCTCACCTTGTCAACTAGTGGATGGGGAAGGAAGTTTCCCTCCCCACCGCTCCCCCCCCCCCGGTGCAGGGAAGTGATGTGGCGTGGGTCACCTACCTGCCTTGTTCGCCTCACCCATTTCTGAATTTCTCAAAGGCAGAGATAAGCCTATACATCTTTAGAGGGCCAACACCTGACAAAGGGCATGCACCCAATAAATGCTTGCTTAATTCAACTGAGAGGAGAGAATCCTTTTTCTCTGCCCACAGGTGCAGAGAGCAACCAGCCTGACCTAAGGAGGTAGCTTCCAGAGAACTCCACCAGCGTTCCTGGGGCAGACGCACATCCAGCCTGGTGACCCACCTTCCCTGCACCATACCGGCATTTCAGTCTTGGGCTTTGGTTACCAGTGGACATCTGCCCCTCTATCTGAACATATGAGCTTCTGAAGAGTAGAGACACTCTGTCTTCTGGTGCAGAGGGGGCACAAGCATTATTAGTATGATATGCTGGCTACTCTTCATTTGCCCATCCAAGTCCTTCCTCCACTTTTTTCTGCTGTATTCTGTGTCATGGGAGGCTGAACTCCATGAACTGCATCAACAAGGTTTCCTGGTAGCTGGCTTCCAGATGGTTTCAGTCAATGGGAGGCACTAACAGATGATCAAAAGTTGGAAGGAGAGGACAGGGTATTTATTTCCCCCAAAAAACCTCCCTGATGGACTGTGGTTCGGCTAGTGGCTCTACTCCCTTATGCAAGTCCACGGCTTCTGTTGGGTGCTCCTCTCCTGCACTATTGCTCTCTCCAGGTTCCATAACTGGTTCCATCCTTCCCTTGAGCCCTTCAGAGGCAGGTGGAAATGGCATTCTGCTGTTACTGACCCTGGGGTCCTTCATCATCCTTGTCGGTACCCCCTGAACCCCGCCCATTGCTTTATAAACAGTCCCCTCATTGAATTCCCCCTCATGACTAGCCTAACTGTGACATCTGCTTCCTAAAGTTCAACAGATAGGCCTGGAAATCCCAGAGGAGGGAAGCTCCAGTCCTGGCAAGTGGGACAAGTGACCACGGGCCTTTGGTAAGGCCCCGCCCCTTCTGGGTTTCAGTCTTTCCCTCTGAATGATGGAGGATGATTTGACTAAGTGTCTCTAAGTCCCCTTTATTTTACAAATTGTTCCCATGTATTCTCGCAGGATCCCTGGGACAGTACGGTGCAGAGCTGGTTAGGAAACTACTTGATGGAAGGTTGCCAAGGTGAGGAAGAGAGAGAGTAGATGGGGGAGGGCAGGGACATAGGGGAAGGTGATTGAGACCGAGATTAACGTCAATACGATGCTGTTCGTTGACAGAAAGGTGAACAGTCTGCAGCAGAGGAAACTGGTTTCCTGTGACCTGGGTTTTGTGCTTTATGTGGCTGCAATGGCCAGTGAGGAACAACGAGATTTGGCTCAGGGGAGGTGTGTAGAAACAGAGCAACTAATGTAGAAGCATCCAGCATGGGATGAGAGAAAAGCGTCCTGAATTCAGGTCTCAACTGTGCCATTTCCCAGCTCTGCAGCCATACTCGTTCCACCCTCTAACCTCCCATCCCTTTCCTTAGAGTGAGGATTATATGAACAACTTCCTCAAGGAACAGATGTGAGAGTGAGAAATGCATGTGTAGCATTTGTCGCAGTGCCTGGAACGCAGTGCTCAATAAACATCACCTATCCCAATAGACAGCACCTATCCTGTGACCGATCGGCCGGACTGGGAAGCGGCTACCATCCAGTATGAGAACCAACAAGGCCGTAGATCCCATTCACCCCAACAGCCAAGCTAGGAGACAGGGAATGACACCCAAACTATCTTAGGGGGCAAGTCAGAAGAAACAAGATAAGAGCCTGTAAATACCCCTACTCTCTTTCGAGCGACGATTTCCCAATTTTGATGCCATGAACTTGAATCTAAACAGAGCACGTCAGTTTCAGTAAGCTTAAGCAGCAGAGACTAGACTCCAAGACAGCAGAAGACGCTGACATCTGCAGGACAGGGTGCACACATGCGGGATGAGACTATCTAGTCCTGACCAGACAGTGACTGCTGCAGGTTCAAAGGCTGAAGAGACATATGAGCTGAAGAGTGCTGGGGGACACTAGAGCTCTGACCCAGTCAGAGGGCGAAGAGCTCTCAGATTCCTTGTTAACATGCCATGCACCCAGATGAAACACCAGCATTCAAGGACTTAAAGGAAAATATTGCCTTAATAAATGCACAGATGGGGAATCTCATAAGGAAGAAAAATAAAAAGTATTTAAATAAAGAATCGGGCGCCTGGGTGGCTCAGTGGGTTAAGCCGCTGCCTTCGGCTCAGGTCATGATCTCAGGGTCCTGGGATCGAGGCCCGCATCGGGCTCTCTGCTCAGCAGGGAGCCTGCTTCCTCCTCTCTGCCTGCCTCTCTGCCTGCTTTGTGATCTCTCTCTGTCAAATAAATAAATAAAATAAAATAAAATAAATAAATAAATAAAGAATCAAATACAAATTATACAACTGAAAATTAGCACTGCTGAAGGGTGCTTAGGTGGCTCAGTTAGTTAATCGTCTGCCTTTGGCTCAGGTCATAATCCCAGGGTCCTCCCTGCATCAGGCTCCATGCTCAGCAGGGAGTCTGCTTCTCCCTCTCCCTCTGCCCCTCCCCCCCAACTCATGCTCTGCCACTGGCTCTCGCTCTATCTCAAATAAATAAGTAAAACCTTAAAAAAAAGAAAATTATCACTGCTGAAATGAAAGTTTCACTAGATACGCTTAACTTGAGATAGCAGAAGAGTCAGTAAACAAAAAGACAGACATACAGAAATTATTAATCTGAAGAATAAAGAGACAAGAGATCAAGGAAAAGTAGAGCTTCAAAGATCAATAGGGCAAAATCATATGGCTTCACATATCTGTAATTTCAGTGCTAAAAGAGAAAATAATGAGATACGGTAAAAAAAAAAAAAAAAAAAAAAAAAGTTAAGAAATAACAGGAAAGGGATACCTGGGTGGCTCAGTGGGTTAAGCCTCTGCTTTTGGCTCAGGTCATGATCTCAGGGTCCTGGGATTGAGCCCCATGTCAGGCTCTCTAATTCCCCCTCTCTCTCTCTCTGCCTGCCTCTCTACTGGCCTGTGATCTCTGTCTCTCTGTCAAATAAATACAATAAAATATTAAAATCTTCAAAAAAAAAAAAAGAAAGAAAGAAAGAAAGAAAGAAAGAATAGGAAAAAAATTCCAAATCTGATGAAAACATACCAACTTAGAGAACCAAGGAGCACAACCCGATGCATGATAGTCTCATTTGCCTCTCTCCTGTCCTGGCCCTTCTCCCTCTTTAACGAGTCTGGCTTGAACACTGGTCTAACATCAGATCTTCCCAGATTGAGAAGACAGAGTCAAGGGGGAAGCATCCTTGAGTTGGTCACCAAAGAAAGAGGGGGCTCAGGAGGATGTAGAACCATGGACCCAGAAGGCACGAGTGTAGGAGCTGAAGTGTGACTACCCAGCCAATGTGTGGGTCCAGATTTGTGCCCTGGCTACACTCCACAAAGTGGAACACAGAGTGAACTATATGGTGAGGAACATCTCACTATTTTCTACCGAAATAACCATCTCCTGGACAAACAGCCAGGATCTCCCTTTGCCTGTATCCATCTCTACTGAAATGTAAAGCCAGGTCTTCCCCACACTCTGAATCCTCGCTCCCCAGATGAGAAAAAGAACGTGCTGTATCTGCCCAGGGTAGCTCATGGCTTTAAAAGCAGGACTTCTCAGCGTTTATGGCTGGAAGTTCCCTGAGATCTAGCAGCAAAGAGAGGACCCTGAATCCTCCTCCCAAAAGGTATTTTTCAGATATGTTAGGAGATGCAATCCTGCTAGGAGATGTCAAGTTGAGCATCAAAGTTAAAGCATAACCACCTAGTTCAGGCCTTGTGTCTGAGCAGCCCAGAGGCTCAGTGGGGCCAAAGCTTCCAGAGAAGAAGACTTCATACTTCCGTGCCCTCCTGCTGCTTGCTGCCTGAGGCACCCGAATCAAAGAGGAAGTGGGAGGGTAGAGCTGAGGGTGAAGGTCAAGCTCACTTGTAAGACCAGAGAAGAGATCAGGTTAACCCAGGCAGCTGGCCAGAAGCTGCTCTGGAATTTCTGAGTAGGAAGCACTCAGGAGCAGCAGTCACATGGAACCCGCCCCTGGGAACATGTCACTGCGCATCAAAGACGGGGAGGTTGATGGGACTAGTCTCCAAGGGCCACCTAATGCCACTCGCCCTCTTGGCACTGAATCCAGAGACTGTGGCTGAAAGGGGGAAAGTTAGGGGGGCTTTTCCCCAGATGGTTTAGAGACTAGACAGACCCCCCAAAACTAGCTGCTCACAGTGGTGTTTCAGGCATCAGTAAGAGAGTCTGTGGGAGGACAGGGAACATTCTCTAACTCTTCAACTCACACTGCCTGTTGTACCCACTATCAAAGCAGGCCCTGGCTCTGGGTTCAGCTTGGGGAAGAGAGAGCAACATAATCAGAGGACCTGACTGGGTCCTTGGCTCTCTGTGTCAGTCAGAGTTCTCTGAAGACACAGAACCAAGAAAACACACTGTGTGTGGAGACGGACAGACAGGAAGACTGATTGATTTTATGCCTCTGGTGGGTCCAGCGAGACTCAGCTCTGCAGCGAAGGCCGGCGGGCTGGAGGCCCAGGGAAGAGCTGAGCCCGTGGTCTCAGTCAGAAAGCCGACTTCTGCAGAAATTCCTCTTCTTTGGTCTTTTTTACTCGGGAGGAAGCCAGTCGTTTTGGGGTTTTTTTTTTTCTGTTTTTTGTTTTGTTTTTTTTGGTTTCTGTTTGTTTGTTGTTGTTGTTGTTGTTGTTTTTATGGAACCCTTCACGAATTTGTGTGTCATCCTTGCGCAGGGGCCAACAAGCTCATCTTCTCTGTATCGTTCCAATTTTAGTACATGTGCTGCCGAAGCGAGCACAAGGCCAGTCATTTTTATTAAGGCCTTAGGCGGACAGGATGCAGCCCAATCCCATTGGAGGGAGGAGCTAATCTGCTTTACTCAATATCTATTGATTCAAGTGCTTATCTCATCAAAAACCTTCACAGCAACACTCAGAATCATGTTTCACCAAACACCTGGGTCCTATAGCCTAGCCAAGTTGACACAAAATTAACCATCACACCATCATTCTGACAAGCGGCACCTGCTCCGGGAAGGACCTGTGCAGGACGCAGATGAGCCTGAGGACAAGGTCAACCAGGGCCGACGGGGGACTGAGACTACCAGATGTGACTGTTCTCCTAGACAGCAGCCATAGAAGTCACGGGACCGTTTCCTTTCAGGGAGGCTAGACCAGAGCATCTCCAATTTGAATGTGCAAGTCAGTCACTCAGGGATCCCAGGATCTTGACATTCAGCATTTCCCATGAGGCCTGAGCGACTGACTGCCTGCAGGTCTGTGGGCCACACCTAGGGTCAGGAGCACAGGCCCGGAGCTAGACTTCCAGGTCCAGTCCCAGATCCACCCCCTCACACGCTGTGTTAAATTTGAACAAGGGAAGTACTTACCCTGCTTGAATCTCATCTATAAAGGTGGGTTGGGGGTGGGGGGAGGGGAACCAACAGTATGAACTTCAGGAGGTCTTTGTGAAATTAAAGAGAAAATAAACAGGATGTATTGGGGCAAACAGTTCAATCTCAATAAATGCTCTTGGCTACTACATTAATATGCGTAGAAGATTTTAAAAGAATCCATGTCAGGTAAGATAAATAAATCTTATATCCATTGATTAGCTTGGTAAAAGGACCTAGACATAAAAACCACAGGAAGAACAGTTAATAAAATTGAGAACATTCACCCTAGAGAAGAATGGATGTCGGGAGGAGGCAGGAGAGTGGAGGCACTGAACATCCTTGAACTAGAGTATCCATGAAAACAAAACGAGAATGACCCTACAAAGCTCTACTAGGTTAAACTTCTGAGGAAGTCAAGATGCAATCAGTAATAGGACCTGGGAGCCATCGAAGTTATCCAAATGTGAAGCATGCTGTGAGGACCGAGTCATCTGTCCCCTATCCGGAAGACAGCCCAACCAGCAAGACAGTCGGAGACAAGATATTGGTGCCACAAATGCACGTGACAATTCCCCCAACCCTCCAAGCCCTTCTAGAACTCAGAGCAGCTTATATTGCTGGCTCCCCCTGGGGATGGTCTCCACCCTGCAGTCCTGGCGCTCCAGACCTGTTGTCCAAGGACCTCTCCTGGGGGATACTTGGCAACCTGCAAGCTTAGTCATGATGCATCAAGCAATTCATTCAGATTTCTCCAATTCCATTACCCGGCCCTTTGGGAGCCAGATGGGAAAAAGAATCCGTTCATGTGAGGGCCAGAGAAGCAGCTGTGTCCAAACAGCCTTGCTCCCATGAAAACACTAGCCTGTCCTCCTGCAGCCTCCCAGACCCGAGCTGCCATGGTGCCAGAACATTCCGACAACCACCCTGCGGGGTCATATATCAAACACTTGGCACACCCATGGAGACAGTTCTCCCCATACCCTCTACCCCAGACCCTACCCCATGACCCACTGGATTGCTCCACAGTCTAGGGACCCAAACTTAAAACCTGGCTCAACAGGGGCCTGGGTCTTCCCAACATCCAGTCACCAGCTGTGCAATATGTTGACATCACCCCATACATTCTAGCCATGCCCCCAGGACCCAGCAGTCGGGTGCTCCTTGCTTCTTGCCTGTGTCTGAGAGTTCCTTCCAACCTGAGCAGAGGCTCCCCAGGAGCTAGAAGGACAAGGGAAACCACTGCTTCCCCAAACACACCTAGATTTGTGTGCTCTTCCATGCCCCCCATCACCTTCCCCTTGCAAGAGAAGAGAGCCTAGAAGAGAAACAGAATAAAGAGGGAAGACCCAGGCTTGGATGAGAGTACCCGGGCCTAGCTATTAAGTTAGGTGGTTGGACCATCGGCGGGCGGGGGCAGGGTACTCTTTGCCTCTACATTGGAAGAACCAGCCTGCTTTGTCCTCCAAGCCCCTGAGAATGGAGAGTATATTTGTTCTTCCTGCAGGAACAGTGAGGTCATCAAGAACAAGACAGATGTGACAGTCAAGCAGACAGACCTGACCTCAAATCCTGGGCCTGTCACTCACTACCTGTGTATTGTGGGGTAACTGCCTCTCTTAGACTCTCCATTTCTCTATCTGTAAAAGGGAGATGAGAATAAAAACAGTGCCTGCCTCACAGGGCTATCATGAGGTTAAAAGAGATTAAAGCCCATAAAACACTTAGTCTGCTCTTGGTTTTCAGTACTGAATAAATGTGGGAGTTAGATCTCATTAGAGACACCCCTGCCCCCAAGTGTGGTCCCAAATCTGACAACACTCATCAAACTGAGTAGAATTGGGGTCCATCAGGCATACTCGCCAGCTCCCAGGTCCATCTGCATGTGGGCTCTGGGGTGGACGCAGCTGTCTCCCAGCACCCCCTCACCTCACCTGTCAGCAGGAGCCAAGGTCAAGGAGATGGGGGTCTCCCCGTCTAAGGTCTACCAAGGGAGACAAGAGCTCTGCAGAGTTCAAAGAGCCAAGGCTCATGCTGTGGAGGTGCTTCAAAGTCATAGTTCCTTCAGCAGAAAGGCAGGGGGTGGGCAGGAATGAGGAGGGAGAGGTAGGACCCCCCACCCAGGAGGCCTTGCTCCCATCTCTACCAGGCCCAAGCAGCTTTAGCCGGAACAGTCTAGCTTCTCTCTGCCAGATATCCTCCCCGCCCCTCCTCCACAGGGGCTTCTTACTCTAAATCTAGAAGGGAGTTGGACCCACATCTGGCACCAGCAGCCTCCCCTGAGAGCGGGACAACCAGAGACAGGCCGACAGGGAGGCTGTGGCCTTGGATGCTCACCCCCAGGCAGCCGAGGCTCTGGAGGTGAGCCTATCCTGATAACTCAGTGAACAGTGGGGCATCTGTTGGGTGCCAGCCTCTGTGCCCCTTAGAGGGGAAAATGAGGCATTCCATCTGCGGAGGGAGCGGGGAGGGGGATGGCTGCCCCAATGCCCATTGACTAAGGCAAAGGGCCACGGGGATCTAGCTACCTCTCACAGGGGCTTCCGTGGGGACGCAGGACCAGCGGCTTGTCCTTCAGAGAGAGGCTTACAGACCAATAAGGAAGTGCCCAGGGGCCGAGGACAAAGACCACAAGAGAACGTGGGTCATATCCATTGAGGTGGGGTCACAGAAAAGCAGGGAGGAACACCTGAAGCAGAGGGACAGGAGAAGGTCTCCCACCTGGGATCTGAAATTAGCACTCCCAGGGACAATGGGAGAAACACTGACTGGGAAGAAACACACCTGCAGAGGTCAGTGGTCAGGGGTCCAAGGAGAAGACCCTGGAAGCTGCTCTCAGGCCACGTTGTCCCCCACCCATAGAGCAGAGGGAGATCTCCGACCCTGGAGAACCCCAAGTAGCCTGGGTACCCACTCCCTTCTCTGTAGCAAGGCTTCTGAAGAGGCCAAGCCCCAAGAGGCGGGTCTGATTGGCTTCAGCCAATCATGGTGGTCCCTTGGTCACAGATGTGTGATTCTGGCCAACGAGATACAAGCCTGCTGGAGGGGCGCTGGTCAAAAGTTCCTCACAGGGAAGCAATGGGCGCCAGATGCAACTATATGGATGTGGCACCTGGAGATAGTGCAACCATCTTGTGACCATGAGGAGCACCAACATGAAGGCCAAGCTGAGAGAACCTCAGAGCAGGCAGAGCTGGAGCTCATGGGACTCCCTGCATCTGGACTCATGACCAATAGAAAACCCCCTTACTGCCCAAGCCCATCTATCCTCTCGGGGTTTTGTTAGCTGTGGGCCTTCTAAGAGATTTAGAGACCCCATTTTCTCTCTTCTCCCCACATGCTGCTTGAGAACTACCCAGAGCTTAGGGTTGCTGAAGGAAACTAAGGTTAACAAATAAAAATACAGGGCACCAGTTAACTGAAACTTCAGGTAAACTAGAAGTAATTTTTCCAGTATAAGCGTTGTATGCCGTATTTGGGACTCACACTAAAATATATATATAAATATCCATTGCTTATGTGAAACCTAAATTTAACTGGTCATCCTATATTTTATCTGACAAACTACTCCAAATCCCCCGTTTTCTCTCACTCAGTAGTAAATTATCCTCCAAAATGGCTTCCCCACCCTGAGGGGCTTCTGGGACAGCCGCAGTACACCCCCTCACAGAGTCACACACACCACCCTGCATCCCCCTCTTCCCTGCCAGATCCTAACAAATGGTGACAGAGGAATGAGAAGGAGGGGGACCAAAATACCACCTTCATGACTGAGAAAGCTGTTGTGGGGGAATTTGGCCAAGAGCGGCAAGCAACTGGGCTCCTAATACTGAGTCCCAGAACAAGACAGAACACCTACCCAGTCCCTGGCAGCCTGGGACTCTCCCAATCCTACTATGGGTAGGGTTGGGGCCAACCCCCAAGTAGCCCCATGACCAGAAACAATGGAGACTCAGGCAGAGGTCTAAGCTTTGCGCTGGCGGAGACCTTGCTTCCAATCCTGACACCCCACTTAGTGGCCATGTGACCCTGGGCAAGTTGCTTTCCCTTCCTGCAATCCCTTCAGATTGAAATACGTCCCTATTATGAGATATATTATTTACTTTAAAATACTTAAGTAGAAACAATATGATGTAAATGCATATGTGCATATTAATTTATTTTCAACTTCACCCTAAGGCAATTATTAATCACTATAGTTCCCTATCAGGGATCCACATTCTAGTAAGTACTACTAAGGGCTTCAAATATCCTTATCTAAATTTGTACCCCAAGGTCAGTAGCCTAACCTCCTGAAGGTCAGACATACTGGTCATGGGTGAAATGACAGAGGAAACCGGGCAGCTGGAAAGACTGTGCAGCCTTCTAACCTTCACATGAACAGGGTTCAAGAATCCAAAACCCCAGCCGCCTAGCCCAATGCTGGCACTCAAGTTCCTTTGGTCCCGTGTGCCCCACCTCTGACTTCATGGAGGGGTCTGTCATCTGATCTGCCTCAAAAGGTGGCAGGTGCTACCATCAAAATACCATTTCCTCCCCATGGAGTGGTTTTTATGCACAGAGCTTGTCCAAGTGCCAAGGTCAACGCCGGGAGCATGCTGAACTTGTAGGAACAGGTGTGCCGAGTTAGCCATCACTTACCTGCAGCTCTTCACGTGGCAGAATCTGAGACTTACGCTCATTGCCATGCACATCCAAGCAGCAAGAAGGTGCAGAATTCCAGCCCAGGGGTGGTCCCTGGAAGCTGTGTGCTAACAAAACAAAACAAAACCCTGAGAGTTGCTACATGGCCAAGTTGATTTAGACTTCCTCTCCGCTTCTCCTTCTGGCTCATTGGGAGGATTCCTGATAAGAACATGAAACACGTGAAATACAAAATTGATATACTCATCATTCTTTTTCTTATTCCAGCCTCCCTCTTCTTTAGTCAAAGAACCTCTCTCTGTCCTGGGGAGATGGACTGAGAAGAGGAGGGAGGAGGGAAGACTGTTTACTGAGATTTAGAAAACCACAGAGCACATCCCGCCAACATGTCCCCCGAGGTCGCACTGCCAGCAATCTCAGGGCACGTGGGGCTCGAAGAGGCTCTCTCATTGGTGACAAGAGCCCACGCAGGGTCCTCTGCAACCAACGTCATGAATTCGCATCACTCTAATCTCGTGGTCTCGTGTGAGCGGCTGGAGCCCGCGACCCTCCCACATCGGCCAGTGACACATGACTCTGAGACACAGCTATCTTGATGTGGGCACATTTTGTCATGGAGATATTTTGATGATTATCATAATAACATCAGAAATAACTATCGTATTGTACCTAGCACATAGTAAGAGAAACAATGCTAGCTGAGTTCTTCATGTGAATGTTCTCATAACACAATACCTTATGAAGTCTACAACAGGGAAGGTGAAACTTTAAAAAAATTCCCAAACTCCTGGAGTAAAGGGTAATTGGGATTTTAACTCGAGTGGTCTCATTCTGAACCTGTATCCTGAACCACTGGTTTACAGAAAACACACAGGATTGGGGGCAGAAGGTACAGAAGTAGAAAATCACATCCTAAAGTTCAGAAAGAGCCCTAAACAAACTAAAATATCCATGGAAGCTCCGAAAAAGAAGATCTATGAAGAATATGCTATATATTCCCCAAAATTAAATCAGTGTGTCATGGCATATGTGCAGACAAATATCCCAATCAAACAAAAGAAAAGGCAAGAAGCAGACCCCACGATGTATGGAATTGAGTACGTGATCAATGTGATGTCTCGGATCAGGGAGGGAAATAGGGATGATCGATAAGTGATAAGGGGCCAACTGGTGACCATCTGCAGAAAAAGAAAGTCAGCTCCACGCTCCACACCGTATACAAAGACAAGGTTCAAAGTGATCAAAGATTTAGATTGAGGGGCACCTGCCTGGCTCAGTGAGCTAAGCATCTGACTCCTGGTTTTGGCTCAGGTCATGAACTTGGGATCATAAGATAGAGCCTCGCATCAGGCACTGCTCAGCGGGGAGTTTGCTTGAGGTGTTCTTCCTCCCTCTGCCCCTCCCTTCTAATTTGCTCTCTCCCAAATGAATAAATAAACCTTAAAAAAAAAAAAAAAAAAAAGACTTGGGGCACCTGGGTGGCTCAGTGGGTTAAAGCCTCTGCCTTTGGCTCAGGTCATGATCCCAGGGTCCTGGGATCGAGCCCCATGTCGGGCTCTCTGCTCTGCTGGGAGCCTGCTTCCTCCTCTCTCTCTCTGCCTGCCTCTCTGCCTACTTGTGATCTTTGTCTGTCAAATAAATAAAATCTTAAAAAAATAAAAATAAAAATAAAAATAAAAAGACTTAAGAAAACATGAAATCACAAACTGACTGGAAGAAAAAAGAATTTCTATACAGCCTGGTGTAAAACCCTCTAACCAAGACTCAAATTTCAGAAGTCATAAAAGACAGACCAATTTGACTAATACAAATTAAAACTTCTGCATGGAAAAAATGATAAGCAATAAAATTCTGGGAAGAAATATTTATAACTCATATCACAGATAGAGGGCAGTTCTCTCTAAAATGTGCAAACTCTTACAAGTTGCTAAGGAAAGACACCACTAATGGATATGCGTAGAGCGTTCATAGAAAAGGAAACAAAAATGGCCCTTAAATATATGAAAAGGTGGGGCGCCTGCGTGGCTCAGTTGCTTAAGTGTCTGCCTTTGGCTCAGGTCATGATCTCAGGGTCCTGGGATGGAGCCGTTCTTGGACTTTCTGCTCAGCAGGGAGTCTGCTTCTCCCTCTGCCTCTCCCTCCCCACACTCGTGTTCTCTTTCTCAAATAAACAGAATCTTATGTATATACATATGTTTATATATACACATACATATGTATGTATATATATGAAAAGATGCCCCACCTTCTTCATAATAAAAAAAATGTGAAGGAAAACTTGAGATAATACTGTTTATCTAGCAAGCTGGCCAAAACCCAAACATGTAACTCTCTGCTCTGTTGGAGAGCCCATGGAAAGATAAGCTCCCTCACACATTGCTTACAGGAGAACCCCCTTGGAGGGCAATTTGGCAACATCTGTCAAAATTATGAATGCATGGACCCCTTCACCAATAATCTCACCTCTGGGAATGTATCCCACACACAGACTTGCAAATGTGAACTAATGTACTCACAAGGTTATTCACTGAAACATAATTTGTTATAGTAGGAAAAGATGGAAAACAGTCAAATGCTCGTCAGTAGGGAATGGCCAAGAAAATCATGACATTACGGTATATCCACCCAATGATGTGTTGTGCCGCTGTTTGGAAAGAAAGAAGAATGAGGAAGCTCTTTATGTCCTGATACAAAAGGAACTCCAGGATATGTAGTGACTGGAGGAAAGTGCAGAACAATGTTTGTAGTATGCTACTTTTGGTGTAAAAAAATGGGAAGGGAGTATTTTCTTAAATTCACTTATATTTTCAAAATAAACTAAAATTTACAAAAGAAACAAGAATGATCCTGCATTAAAGGTAGAGGGCAGGAACTGCGCACAGAGGAGGGCTGAGGCGGGAGGGAGAATTTGCACCTTCAACCTTTCCTTGAACCATGCGAGTATATATGCCCTACTTCAAAAATCAACATTTTTAGAAATTTTAATGTTACATTTTCAGCTTTTTTCATGATTTACCAAGTGCTATTTGAAAAGAGACATCCTCCCCTACTCCCTCGAATGAGGCTCAGGGACCATTTAAGTGAAAAAAATGAGGGTCAGAAATAACTGCTGGGTGTGTTCCTTGGAAATTAAAACAGCGGTTTTGCATTTTGATGAGACTATCAACATGCCCCACATCCGGTCACACAGGTAGAAGGCTGCAGAGAGCACTGTGGACACTGGGACTTCCAGAGCCCCTAATGAGTCCCATACGTGCACCGGAGAGGAAGCCATCACATGGAGAAGTGCCCTGCAGGAGGTCCAGCCTCACACTTGGCCTTTCTCCTCGGACTGGCACAAAGGAATCAGAACTGACTTCCAGGCTCAGCCTGGCACGGTGCCACTGGACAGGTCCCCCAGACCCTCTGGGCCTCCCTCTCCTCACGGCCCAATGGGGAGTCATGCCTATGACATGGGCTTTCTGTGGTACAACTTGTAGACCAACAGACGTCATCTGGAGCAAATAAACCGGACCCCGTGACTCAAACCAGCGAGTAAGGCAATGCCTGGGAAGTGGGAAGTCCTCCCTCACCTCTAACATTTTCTCTCAGGTGGCTTCTTGGCCATGGAGGCATTAAAAGTCCTAGAGAGCCAGAGGGCAGGGACCAGGAGACAAAGGCTTAGCAGGAACGACCACCGAGGTGGACAGAGGAGCCAAGTTTAAGGAAAGTTGCTTTCTTGAGGGCTTCAGACAATGGTCCACACAGGTATGTGGAAGAGAAGGAACCGCATGTGAGGTGCTCAGAGTATGGGGCCCGTGGGGAGTACAGGTGCCCTGGAGTGGATCCCATGGCCAGTTTCTCTCTCTCACCCTCTTCGTTCCAAGCCAGGGTCAGGGTCCCTTTCAGACCCAGAACCTCAACTGATACTGATTCCAGGAAGGCACATGTACCAAAAGCTTTCCGACCCTTTGTGTGTATGACCTCCAGGTACTCCTATCATCCCCACTGCACAAAGGAGGAAACAGAGACACAGAAAAGGAGTCTGTCCCGCATCACTTGCTGAAGGCTTTTAGTCTCAGCCCCCCAACACCCTCACCGCTCCTGGGATGTGCTGTAGGCGCAAAATGCACTGTGGTTTAATGTACCAGGAAAACAATGTAAAATACCTCATTAACAATTTTTTTAATAAATATATTTGTTGAGAGGAGAGAGAGAGAGCACAAGCAGGGGGAGCAGCAGGCAGAGGGAGAAGCAGGTCCCCAGCAGAGCAAGGAGCCTGAAGCAGGACTCGATCCCAGGACCCTGGGATCACGACCTGAGCCGAAGGCAGAGGCTTAACCAACTGAACCACCCAGGTGTCCCCTCGTTAACAATTTTTATATTTTTTATACTTTGGATAGTGTTGTGATATGTTGGATAGTATTGGGATATGTTGTAAAAATACATTTAAATGTATTAAAATTAATTTCAACTTTTTTATGTTTTTAATGTGATCACTAGAAATTTTCCAATTACATATACGGCTCCCGGTATATTTCTATGCAGCTGCGCTGCTTCGGGACCTAAGTGGGGGGAACAGGGCAAGGCAAACATTATTTATGAGCGACACTCGTTTCACATAACTTTCTGAGGGCATACCTGTCTCCCAGCCGGCTTCAGGCCGTATCCAAACTGTGTCTTAGTTGACTCCCACTGTTGGTCCCTTCTCAGTCCTGAGCACCGAGCACTCAGAGGGCAGGCCCTTGGGGCGAATGCTGGAGCACGGTGCCAGGTGCCTAGTGTGGCCTCGGGCAGGGTCAGCGCAGGAAGATGATGGCAATGAGGCAAGTGAAATCCACACCGGGTCCCCGCGGCTGGACGAGGTGGGAGGCCCCGGGCCGCTCAGCCGGGTGGGGCAGATGAAGGAAGGATCCCCGGCACACACATGGTGCTCCAGCTCCTTCTCTCTACTCCGCTCCCGGGGACCCCCAGGCCTCCCTGGCTACACTCCTCTGAGCCCGCTGCCCTGCTCTCGATAGAACAGGTGACGGGCTAGGACGGTGGCTTTGGGAGAGCTTGCCCTGCCTCCCTGCCCTTCCAGTTCATCGGAGAAGCTGAGTGTGAGAATGACATGGGGCCTGAGCCCCCTCACCTCCAAAAGACGCCACGTGTCACCCAGACAGACACACAGGAAGCCAACAGGCCCCCAGGGAAAGAAACATCAGCAGGCCACGGAACAGCCCACCGTGTTCCCCACAGTGGCCACACTGCACTGAGCACAGCGGGGACTCAGCTTCCCGGAGGCGGGTGTCAGGCAGAGAAGGAATGACGGTGCCCCTGCTCAGCGCTGAGCTCCGACTGGCTGACCGGCTGGCTGACCGTCTGTGCACAGGGCCCCACAGGCCGCACGTGCTCTTCCTTGCCTGGAACAGCCTCATCACCTGGCACACCTTCCACTCTTCCATCACGTCTTGGCTCCGGCCTCTCCTCTGTGACACCGCCCCTGACCCCCCCACCCCCGTGACAACGGCACCTCCCACCTCTGTCCCACTGCCACCCCTGGCACTGCCCTCACCAGGGCGCCCCGCGTGGTGCCAGCGCCCCCCCCTGCACCGCCCGCACCCGGGGAGGATTAAAGACACGGGCCCTGCTGGCACAGCCAGCCCCGCGGTGTCCCCCACGACACCAGACAAGCACTGTTTTATCTCCACCTTCCCCTTTTTATTCCGAACACGAAAGAGAGAAGTTTTATCAAGCACATTTAATCACCGCTCTTCCTCCTCTCCTCTCATGACAAGGAGGGTGACTTAAGCTGTGTCCTTGGCAGGCTGGAACAAACAGGGATAAAAATTCAAGTCACTTCCCGACACATCCCAGAGTTCTTCCTCCCCATGTCGGCTCATTCCAGAAACCTTCCCCCAGATGCTCCTGGAGCCAGGGACAGCACCACACTGCCGTCACACGGTGGTCCCCAGCCACGGAGGTGGACAGGCTAATGGAAGGGACAGCCTGCTGTGTCTCCAAGCTGTTGGAGCATCTGTTTCTACACGCTCTTCTAGAGCAGGAGATGAACAGAATGCTATGGGGAAGCAGGCGATGGAGGGGCAGAATCTGTCTGAGGAGCAGGGAAGACTGGCCAGAGGAAGGGACATGTTAGCTGCGTCTTAAAGGATGACAAGGGGAGAGATGTCCCGGGCAAAGGCAACAGCATGTGCAAATGCCAAGAGAAATGAAAGTACACGTGCTGCTGAGCCCAGGGAAGAGAGCTGGGCCCAGAGCTTGGAGGGCCACCTGTGTTGCTGTAGGCCATGGGGAGCCACAGGGGTCTAATCTGTAGGAAGTTCACGGTGGAAGCTAAGTGGAGGCCAGACCATTCTGGAGCATGTGCTGGGCACGGCGTGTTCAACTCTTGTATAACAGAACAACTGACCTGTTATTTTAAAGGTCTTAGGACTACAGACTGGCCAGGTAGGGGGAGAGGAAATTTAATAGAATTCCCAAACACGGGATAACACAAGTGCCACCACTCCTCTGTCCCTGGCAGGCATGGCTAATCAATCACAGCCTCGTCTTCATCGTACAACCAAGGAACCAGGAAGAGGCGGAAAGGCAGGCCCAGGGCCCCGCCACGCAGGAGGTTACAGAGCCAGGGCTAGCGTCCACACACAGCGGGGTAGGCCCTGACGGGCCACGGATTCAGACAAACATCGGTGTGTATCCAGGTTTTTCCATCTGCTGGATGAGTGTCTGCATGGTCACTCACCCTCCCTGTGCCTCAGTCTCCTCAGCTGTAACGTGGGGATAATAATACCCCTTCACAGGGGATGACAAAGGCCAAGTGTGAGTTCAGAGCTGGGCATGTACTAAGTGCTCGAGGAATGGCAACTCTTAGTCGTGTTAATCACACTGTTATTTCTCACGCCTACCATGCCATCTTTCTCTAGGTCTTGCCCAACGATCCCCCGGCTCCCATCTTTTCTTTCAACAAGTTGCCAAGGAAGTGGAGTGGGAGGTTCTCGAAACAGTCATGGCGCAGATGTGAGCCTGATCTGGCCTCTATGCTTTGCTCTGGATGGACTGAGAGACGAGCCTCCGGCCTTTCAGCAATGAAGGGAGACGAGGAAAGCAGCTGCCATGGGCTGGTGCTGCCCATGTGTCGTCTGGGCCACCACTTGGGTTTCTAGGAAGGGAATTATCTCGAACCTTCACAATATTAACACGGGGCCAGCTCCGCGGCTGCCAGGAGCCCCACCCATACGACCGGACTCCAGAAACTCCCCTGGAAATTTAATATGATGAGACATATTTCAAAGGGTTGCTTTCAGGGAAAGTCCAAGGATCTTGGAAGATTTTTCTGGACAGGCTCTTTAGGCTATGGAACGTTCTCTCTGGTGTATGCTGAAAACATGAGATGGTCCCTACATGCGATGGAGACAACTCTCTGATGAGCCTTCAAGCTGCTGGTACATTTGGGACCAGAGCTAAGTGGTTCAGGGCAGGGGAGGAAAGGCTGAGGGTCTTCCCTGATCTCCTCTGCATTCTGGAGGAATATATATATATATATATATTTTAAGATTTTACTTATTTGACAGACAGAGATCACAAGTAGGCAGAGAGGCAGGCAGAGAGAGAGAAAGGGAAGCAGACTCCAGGTTGAGCAGAGAGCCCGATGTGGGGCTCGATCCCAGGACCCTGGAATCATGACCTGAGCCGAAGGCAGAGGCTTTAACCTACTGAGCCACCCACGCGCCTCATCTGGAGGAATTCATTTTTAAAGGCTACTGAGATATCTGCCAGCCTGGGGTAACTACATTTTTTGGCCAGCACAGGCCTCAGGGACAAAGGGACCACTGCAGAAACCCAGAAACCCCTTCCCAAGGGGTACAGGGGTCTCTGTCTGGAGTCCGGACAGAAGCAGGAACACTGGAAAGAGGAAAGTGGAGAGGTGCCAGCCATGCAATTCTCCTGCGATGCTGCCACTGAGAGTGTCCAGCACCAGCCTGTACCAGGCAGATGCAGGTATCAGGCAGATATTGCCGGAACTGCTGGACCTGACCTGGGCACACCAAGATAGGAGCAGACCCATCGGGACATCAGAAGGGCCAGGGAACTGGGTCAGATAGGGTGTGTCAGGCCACTGACCCTGAGGCAAAGTCTGGAGAGAGCTGAACTAATTTTTTTCCCGGGATCTGCTTACAGTTCCACAGACCTGAGGGGGGACCATGGGCTGAAAAGTTGGCCTGGCATTGGCCCCTCCACGTGCAAAAGCTACACACTTCCCACTGGAACAGCTGGCTCGCATTGCATATGGTCTTTAATCTTTGGGCTATGCCTGCAAAATCAGTAGCCTTTTCACAGAGGAAGAAACTGAGGTTCGGGTTCAGGACTCAGCCTCAGGTTGGCCAGGGACCCTGCCCTGGTCTGGAAAGGGCTTCCCGTGGGTGTCCCACCGATACACCGGTGATGGCAGATGAGCTTTCTAGTCTGCGGCGTGGCCCTGACTGAGGGGTCCCGGCAGGGTCTGCAAGAGTCCACCCTTCCATGGGTCAGAGAAAGAGCATGGGTCCTAAGCCCAGCCAGGTGATGGGTTCTTGACCTGTTAGTGACCCAGTGGGGCTTTGTACATCCGGGTGAAAGGGAAGCAAATACGTGGTTCTTGGCAGTGCCCAGCAAGGAAAGTGGATGGGTCCCCTGCACTCAGCACCTTGCAGCTGGTCTAGTCTAGAAACACCAGGACCAATATCTCTCCTTCTGCTTCTTAGGGTGAGGTGGGGGAAGTGGGAGGAGGTAAGGCAGGCCCTGGGCAAGGGTCAAGCACAGAGAAGGGAGGATCAAAAGGCCAACATGGTATTTGCTTGTTCCAGATGCTTGCCAAAGGCCACAGGTAGCTGACTGACAGCTGGAGCACAAAGCCCAAATCTTCCTCAGGACTTGAGCATTCTGGAATTCTCCAGTGGGAAAAGGTAGGGGGGAAGGCCTCAGATGGGTTCTCAACTCTTTCCTAGCCAAGGGAAGAGTGGGCTTCTTGAGCCAGACAAGGAATCCAGCTACCCTGCCCCCAGCACCCCTGAGAACCCCAACTAGATGGTTTCTTGTTTAAATCAGACTTTGCAACTCCCTTCTCCTTCTGCAGGCAAAAGTGGAAATTGGAAGGCAAGACCTGTGATGGCAAGGACTTGAAAATTGTTTATAATTTCCAAGTGTGTGGTAGAGAGAGTGACAGGTGCATGATGATTACTGTGTGATTCCATCACTTTGTAGGAAAGTTAATCCCGAGGTACTTTTTTTTCAAAGTCCTTTCCCAAGGTTTTGAACTTGATTCTTCTCCACCAGTCCCTTGGGTTTATTTTGAATACTTCCTTCTTGGGAACTTCTACAATAAGCTCTTCTCGCTGGTGCCACTTGTTCTAGACTAATGTCAACGTTCGGTTTTATTTTTCCTGGGACGAGAATGGCAAACATGCTTCGTTTCAAGTGCCACGTAAGCCAAATAGTGGCGGCTACCTGGAGCTCAGCCTTGGGAAGAAATCTGTGGCCAAGACCAGACTCAGCAGGAAATTATGCTATGATTGATTAGTAATATGTACCAGGGACATGGGACAGAGGAGAGGTAATTCCTGAGCTATCCCCTATGTGGAGATTAAATTAAATTTCCTCCCCTCTACCCAGCCATAAGACCGTTAAAATGAAAAGTTATACAAGAGTCCAATATACTGTGCCCAGCACAGGGCCCTACCTGTTCCAGAATGGTCTAGCTTCCACTCAGCTTCCGCTGTGAACTTCCTACAAAGTAGTCACCAACAGCTCCCCATGGCCTACACCAATGCAGGTGGTCCTTCAAATTCTGGGCCCAATTTTCCTCCCTGGGTTCATCAACACGTGTTCTTTTGCGCCTCCTTGCCTTTGCCTGGAACATGTCTCCCTTTCTTGTTATCCTTTCAGACCCAGCCAACATGGCCATCCCACTGTCCAGTCTTCCTTGTTCCCCAGACGGACTCTGCCCCTCCGTGGTCTGTTTCCCCCACAGCGTTCTGTCCATTTCCCCGTTCGAGTAATAGACCAATAAACAGCACCAAAAAAGCATTCATAAACTGCAAAGGATTACAACCACCGAGCATCTCGGTGCTTGTGGAGCGAGAGTGAATTCTTCTGAGGGAGAAAGGCACCCTTTGACTCCTCGGAGCCTGGAAGGTCCTGGTTCCTCCTCTTCCCCTTGGAAACGCTTAATGAAATAAACAAGCTCCAGGTCGAGCCTCAGCCACGCCAACTTCAGGCTCCTCGAACCCTACGTCCTGACGCTCCCTCGTTCATGTCTGCCCCGATGTGACTCAGCACGATCACGTGCCTCCCCGCGAAGCCAGGTTGCACGGGGCCCCCACACGGGGAGATGGCTGGCTTTTTCCCATGTGAACAAGTAATACAAGATATGAAAATAGAAATGGACGGAGGAACTCCACCCGACTGCTGATTGGTCTCACTGAGCTAAAAAGGAGAATGGGGTTTTAAGACCCGGGCAAAATCAACAATGAATTGGCTTGTGGGGAGGAAAAGAGATGGCATTTTCTTGAGCTAAAGAGACTAAAAATAGTGTAAGGTTTTCCAAGAGGCTGCAGTGGCCCTTCAGGATATGACTGTGAAGCGTTTATTCCAACAGTTATTGGCACACGCAAAGTCAAAGCCGTTGGCGGGCCGTCTGGTCGCCAGGCCCCGGGAGGAGAGGGTTGCCTCTTGAACGTCAGGCCTCAGCTCTCAGCAGAGCTCCCGCCCAGAATGCCAGCCTTGTCCCCACATGGAGTCCAGATGCCCCATGCCCTGGTTCCAGCCACTCCCCTGAACTGCATTTCTCAAAGAGAAATTACAACGCGGGGAGAGTCAGATCTGAGCCAATAGAGGCTACCCTAAGCATAAAACTTCCTCCAAATCTCAGATATATCCTGAGAATTCATGAAAACTATCTCATTCTACTAAAAATAAATAAATAAATAAAAGTCCCAGTTTGTGTGAGTGTTTAGAAATCAGTTAGTTCGGGCGCCTGGATGGCTCAGTGGTTAAGCCTCTGCCTTCAGCTCAGGTCATGGTCTCAGGGTCCTGGGATCGAGCCCCGCATCGGGCTCTCTGCTCAGCAGGGAGCCTGCTTCCCTCTCTCTCTCTCTCTACCTGCCTCTCTGCCTACTTGTGATCTCTGTCTGTCAAATAAATAAATAAAATCTTAAAAAAAAAAAAAAATCAGTTTGTTCTCCAATCTCACAATTACATCATTGTTCCAGAAAGGAAGGTGGTGTTTATCCTGGGACATCAGGAGCTCCCCAGCCCACCACTGCCTGTGCCTGGCACCCCACAGTGACATAAAAGAAGCTCTCACTGAGGACCTCAGTCTCAGAGCTCCTTCAGCCATCAAAGGGAATCACTCATTCACCCATCAGTCCATTCATTTATTCACTCAACAGGTATTTACTGGGTTCCTTTAATGGCCCAGAACTTGGGATGAGGCGAGGAGGATCCCAGCCCTCCAGGAACTGTCGCCGAGGGAGAAACAGACCGGAACATGAGGCATCACACAGCTCCTCGATGAATGTTCCAGCAGGGAATAAACACCACGGCCCTGGGGGCAGGGAGGTGGGGCTCCGGAAAGCCTTCCACGGAAAGCACAAACCAGACTACTCCAGCCTAGCAGTCAAGACACGTGGGTGTCCCTGGGCACACCAGTTAACCTCTCAGTTTCCTCATCCATGAAATGGGTACAACAGCTTCACACAGGTTTCACGGGGATTACAGTAGTTATGTAATGCAACGTGATTCAGGCTAAGGTTCGATAAATATTATCTGTTGAACGGAGAGCCGAGGAGTGGATGGAGCTGGGATGCCGGGGGGGGGGGGGGGTGATGGGGGCAGAGACAGAGGAGGAGGGAGGGCAAAAGCGTGTTCCAGACAGAGCGAACACCATGTTTAAGGACAGAAACTCAATAAATATTTGTTGAATGAATAAATTCTTTAACGGAAGTGAGAGCAATGCAACCTGAGCGAGCCACACCCTTTATCTCTCGTTTCCTGGTAGGTGTGTGTGGAGGTGGACAAGAGAGGCCCCTCAGCCAGGCACCTGCAGGCAAGCCTGCTGCATTTTTCTAACCAGCATGTCAAACACTTCAGGGCCAAGACTGAGTCCTTCTCTTCTCCCAGGCCCAGAGCCCTGAGCCGGTAACCCCTTAGGGGTGACCAATTCCCCTCTCTCTTCCCTCTTTCGGCTATTTCACCGTCATCTCCACCCTGGGAAAGGACTTGACCAAGATTATTGGAGAGAGCTCATGCGTGACCTGAGAAAAGCAAACAGGGGCAGGGGTTGGACAAGGAGCCCTGAACCTGTGGTCAGAGGCCCTGGATTCAAGTCCTTGTTCTGCCAGCCGGCAGCCCTAAGACCGGTGACCTTGGGCGAGTCGCCTAGGACACCAGTCCCAAAAGCCCACGGGGCTCCCATGATGAGCAGGTTTGGGGAGGGAGAGGGGTGAGCAGTAGGGTCACCAAGCATCCTGGTTTTCATGGGACTGAGAGATTTCCTGAGATTTAGGGCTTTCAGTGCCCAAACCAGGAAAGTCTCAAGCCAAGAGGGGTGACCTGGTCACCTGAAGCCTTGCCTCTCCCCTGCCATGTTCGGCCCCCTCTGCTTCCCTAGACCTGCATCACAAGTCAGCACAGAGCAGCACAGAGCCCTTTGGCTCCAAGGCTGAGCCATGGGGCCATGTCTATGCGGAAGGAGGGAAGAAGAGGAAGAACAAAGCTTTGATGATGCCACCATGATGTTTCTCCACTGGACACTGGCTGCGATTCACTAAGGTGGCCCGCTGTTTGTGGGTCGGGCCAGAGTTGCTCAGAGATTCAACGTAGGGCAAAAACCAGGCTAGCCGGGGACTGGGGGCACAGACGGAGGGCTGGTCTGTGCTGCTCTCCAACGGGTTGGGGTGATGGAATTTATGACCCTGGTGGCCCTGAGCCCATCGCTCGTCCCCACAAGAGCTAACTGGGCTGGTCAGCCCCATGTTGACCCGCCAGCCAAAAAGTAGGCAAGAGGCTGCAGGCAGGTGCTCTCAGCTGAATGGCCCTTCTCAGGATGGGCTCCACCCCATCCACGCTGGTTACAAGGGGACAGCCTCCTGGGACCTCTGCTCAGAACCCCATTGCGGGCCCTGCCATGGAGATCACAGCGGGCTCCCTGCCATCCCGTTGGAGAGACAGCTTGTGTTTTCAATTACCAGTCCCCGTTTCCACCCTGCTTTGGGCTCGGATGCCAGGCTATATTAGGGCATGCCGAGACAGGCCTGTGGGGCTTTCTCATTAGCCACAGCACATCGTATTTTTAGGGGCGGCCAAAACAGAGACAATGCCAGAGGGCTGCCTGTCTCCCTGATTCCCTGAGCGCTATCTCCAAGAACATACCACACTCGAAGATCCGAGGGCCCCCATGGTTCCCACTGCAGCCTGGAAAGGAGTCATCTCTGAGAAAGGGGCGAGTGATGGGATGAATCAGAGGCAACAAGGAACATGGCCCCTCTGCCTGTTTCTCCACCCACTCAAGCCACCTACACTCAGCTGGCCCCAGGCCCTACCGAGCTCCTGGTATCTTATGGCCCCAGGCAGAAGGATAAAGATTCAAGACGCATGTGGGGACCAAACTGTCTTCCTCAGAGCCACCTTCCTGTCCCTCTGGTCCCTCCAGAGGGACCAGAGCAGCGCGGGGGGCCTACCACCCTCTTGTCTGTTCCGTCCATCGTCACTGCAGCAGGAACCTCACAGTTTCCAAAGTGCTGCCCCACTCATGGGAGCATCAGACTCACCCACGGGGCTTGCTGTGGGACACCTGTTCCACAGCTGAGACCATAAAAAGGGAGTTGATGGGCCCAGGTCCTGGAGACAGTATATGCGGACTTCGGGGCCTCAGTCGAAGTGGCTGAGAAGCCAAGGCCCAGCCGCCCGGTGAAGCCGCACTCTTGGTCAGCGAGGAGGAGCTGTCAGGAGTGGGATTCCTTCCCCGAAGACCCTGATTACCTGCTCACGGTGGACGCAGCAAGTCCTGCACGTGCCGGAGCCCTCGGTACTTCTCTCCTGTCCCAGCCGTCGTCTCGAGCCGGGACAGTCACCCTCATGGGAGTGGACAGTGCTCCCCATGACTTTCCACCTAACTCTGGTCCCTATTCCTGTTCCACCTTAAATCAGCCTCTCTGGCTCGCTCTCTGACTCTCACACACAACATACACAGACGGGCACACATGTGCACTTGCCCGTGGTGACTCTGGGATGAGAAGAAACCCCCCATCCCCCAGGCCAGCTCGGGGTGCAGGAGGAAGACAAGGCTATTCCTCCTGTTCTTCCCCAGTTCACAACCGAGCACAGTGCCACTGTACAGGGCCTTGGGCTGAAGGATGGCTCCCAGAGCGGGGCTATGGTCATACTGGGGCAGAGGTAGCAGAGCCGAAGTCCCACTTCAATGCAGCGGCTTTGGAAACAGGGCTGGGATCTTCAAGATCTCTGTGTCCATGAGATCCTTACAATAAGGCCGCAGACAGAAGGCAGGGACCCTTTCCAGATGCTTCCACACTCTCTTCCAGAGAAAGGAAAGGGCAAGCCCTTTGCCTAGTGCTCTGTGGCCGCCAGCCCTTCCATGCCAGGCATGCGTCATGGGGTCAACTTCTTTCTTTCATTGACCACTTCCTCCAACATCTGGCCACCCCACCTACACCTCCCTTCCCACATCTAACTTCTGCTCTTTCCTCACACCCACTGGCTGCCTCCTATCCCCACGGCAGCAAAGATCCTAAGATCGACAAAGCCCTATCAGATACCCTGTATCTGCAGGGCACAAGAGTAGGCGAGGTTGGTTTGTAGAGAAGGAAGGCATAGTCTCAACCCACCCAGCAGTTTCAGGTTAGTTAGAGAGAAGGGAAAAGCTTACATAGACCCCACCACCACCACCAAAAAAAGATGACAATATGACAAGATAAAAAGATCCAGGATTCATCCCCCTAGGTGGTGGAATTAAGCACTCTGGAAAGATCAGAAGGTCAGCCTTGGGGGGGGACACCAGGAAGAGGAATTGGTAGAGTTGATGACAGCCCAGTTTGTCTTGGAAAGACAAGACAAATGTGGACTTCAGGCATCTCTCTCTTTCTGGTACCACATAACTTAGAAGGAACGCAGGTCTGCAGATCCCAGAGCCCAGACTCTTGACCTCAATGTTCTTTCATTTTCCCTGGACTCACGTCACACAGAGCTGATTTACAACCATAACTGACACTTAGAAGATTCATGCCCAATCACCACTGCACAGTTTCAAAGGCTGGGATCCATATGCATGTGTAAAGAAGCAGAATGTAAGTGCAGAAAGCTGGAAACCCAAATGGCCCAGGCGCTTAGCCCATATGGTTTCATTTTGCCAACGAGATCAAAGAAGAATATTCCAAAAACTCAATAAACATGCAAAAAAAATGCATACACATTTCAACAACCTCTAAATCCCATTCCTGGAAGGTCTGGCCATGAAATCAATCACTGGGTGACAACAGCTCCTGTTTGGGGACAGTCAGGATTTGAGCCATAAACTCGATTTCTTCTGGTAATGAAGACAGTGTTGGACTATTTGCTCAGCCAGGAAACTGCTGTGAGAACAATTGTTCTGTCCTCTTTAAAAACACATTAAAAGTAAACTCGACCCTGGAAGTGGAAATCTGGATGACCAGGAACCTCACACCTCCCACCCACAGCTTCGAAGAATTCCAAGAACCAATGGATGACCGCTAGTTCCTCCCAACTCTTCCAAGCAGTTGTACCAACTATGCCTGTAAACATGGTCTGTAGGCTCCCACAACGTGTGCGTGGCTTAGGGGTTTCTAATATTGGAATGATGGCCTCCAGACAAGTTCAAAGAACTATTTAAGGCCATTGGAAACCAAGAACAGTGTTGACACAGTTTAAATAAGAGAATGGGCCCTAACACTAGGACCAAGTGCCACTGGCTGACGTACAACTATACTCACCTCAAGGTCATGCAGCCTTTCAGGTAATTTTGACCCAAAGATCACAGGGCTGTACCCACTGGGATTTTCTTGGTTTTAAGTGACAGAAAACCCAACTGAACCGGCTTAAATAAATGGAAGGGAATTTATCAACTCGTGAATTTTTCTTTTTTAAGTCTAGACGTAGGTCTTATTTCATGCACATCTGAATTAGGGACTAAACTGATGTCATCGAGACTCCATCTCCTTCTCAGCTCTGCTCTCCACCATGGTCACCCCAGGTGATAGCTGGACCTAGAAGGTCCAGTCAAAAAGCATACCTGCCTCTCTCCCAACAGTTCCAGCAAAGTCTTCTGGGATCTCATTGGTTCTGACTAAGTCAGGGATGGATCCATGACTGCTATGGCCTGAATGTTTATATTCACCCACAAAATTTGTATTTTGAAACCCTTAACCTGCAATGTGATGGCCTTAGGACATAGGGATATGGGAGGTGCTCAGGTCCTGACAGTAGAGTCCTCATGGATGAGATTCATATTCTTATAAAAGAAACCCCAGAGAATTCTTTGCCCCACCTGCCATACAAGGATAAAACAAAGTCTTTAACAGGGAAGAGGGTCCTCACCCAATTACGCTCGCACCCTACTCTTGGACTTTCTAGCCCCAAGAACTGTGAGAAATGAACCTCTGTTGTTTATAAGTCACCCAGTGTGTGATATCATGGTCTGTGTAACAGGGGACTGAAGGGACTAAGACAATGACCTGGTCACTATGGTCAGGGTGGGACATACACTATGGCCTTCATGTCTGGGCTTAGCTCATATGACCATCTTGGAGCCCAAGAAGAGCCCATATGACGACCATCCTGGAGCCTACCCCGACCACAGGGGCTGACAGTAGTAAGAGGAAAGTGTCCAAACACAGACAGGGGCGGGAGGAGAGAGAGAAGGGAGTGGGATCTCTGGAGGCAAACCACAAATGTTCACCTCCTTATACCAAATGAATCCATTTTCACATGTGGATATCGTCATACACACGACCTTGATGAGCTCCAGATAGATACCATCACCTCTGTTCTCTCTGTCCCAGGGCAGGAAGATTCCTGGAAATGCTTTGGGAAAGCCAGGGAGAAAAAGAACAAAGCCCAGGAAGAGTTTAGAGGTGACCCCTTAGCAAAGTGCATGGTAGATCTCCTGTCTCCTTCCACTTTGCTCCCATGGTCCTCTGCCCATGAGAGCCGTGTAGGCCCTATCTGCAAAGCTGCAATCAAGGGAGTGTGAGTCATCCCTGCCCCCTCACAGTAGGGCCCCCGGGACCGGGTCAGAGAGGCATGTCCAAGACAATCTCCACACGTTGCTGGGACAGAGAGCAGGCGGTGCCATTACTGAACAAGTAACGTCCAAGGCTCAGAAGACGGCAGCAGGAGCCAGATCCAAAACAAAACAAATTTAACACAAGCACACAAGTGACCACATTGGTCACCAGCACAGTCAAGAGCAAGCTATGACAGGTGCTGGGCAGGGGAATTATGGTGAGTGGTTCTGGACCAGTCCCATGAACAGGGATTACATCCCAGGGCTGCCTGAAGATCTGTGAAAGGGGTGGGAAGACCCAGGCCCTGCTGGGTCCGGGCCACATCACAGAGAACCCAGAAGCAGCTACTAATGCACAAAGTTTCCCTGGCTTGAGGCTCCCCCCTCGCAGTCTCCATGAGGAGTGACATAGAGGAGCAGAGTCACCCAGAAAGCAAAATAGAGGGTGGGGTGTGTTGTTGTCCCCCAGGGGGCCACCATGATTGTGATGGTGAAGCTGTGAATCATACAAACTGATTGCTTCTGACCCCTTTCTTGTCCTTCCCCATGCAGTCAGGGCCAGGCTTAATGAGCTGAAACCACCTTTTGTACATGGACCGAAAGCTGGAACAGGAACACTTGTCCCCAACCCCCAACTCCACTGCTCTGAGTACAAACATCTAGATCAGAGTTCTGTTTCAAACCCATCTGGGATGGTTAGTTTTATGCGTCAGATTCGGCTAGTCCCAGATACTTAGTCAAATGTTATTCGAGATATTTCTGTGAAGGCATTTTTAGAGGAGATTCACATTTAGATCAGCAGACTCTGAGTATAGCAGTTAGCTCCCTGTGGTGGTGGTGGGCCTCGCCTAGTCAGCTGAGGGCCTCCACGGAGAGACTGACCTTCCCCAAGCAGGAGGAAATTCTGCGAGCAAACTAGCTTTGGACTCAAACTGCAGTTCTTCCTGGGCCTCCAGCCCACCCGCCTATCCTGCAGGTGTTGGAGGTGTTGTTCTAGCCTCCACTATTGTGTGAACCACTTCTCTAAAGTAAATCCACATGGTAAATGATGATGATGATGATGGATAGGTGGATGGATGGATGTGTAAACAGAGGCATAGACAGGTATGTGCATATGTTGGAGAGACAGAGTTAGAAATGGCCGAGAGAGAAAGACAATGGAAAGAGAGAGAGAAATGTATACATACATACATCCTGTGGTTCTGTTCCTCTGCAGAACCCTGATTAATATACCAGCTGTCTGGGTTTAAACCTGAAACCCTTTCCACATCCCCACACACTCATCCCACTGTCGTAGGAGATGAATATGTAGCCTATCTACCGTATCCCATATATATTTGCATCACATATACTATATACCATACACACACACACACACACACACACGCCCCTCCACGCCTCCAGGCTCTGCAGAAAGGTGTGCTCTCTGGGGATCCCTCCATGATCCTCAGGCTCTAAGGTCTACAGCCTGCAGGTCAGTCCACACACCCGGGAGCACCTGCCTTCATTTCTAGTCATTTCAGGCACCAAGGAACAGCAGAACCACAGCTCATGAAGGTCAGAAGAGCCAGAGATGTCAGCGGCTTCCACCAAAGCCCAGAGAAAAGCCGTTTTACTAGACCCACCACTGCCTAAAAACCTTTAGGAGAGGGCCCTTATCAAGCCGGAGGAAGGCTCCCCCCCCGCCCCATAGACTGCTCTGTCTGGTCCCCGAGAATAGAATCTGCTCCGCCCCACCCAGTGGGCATGCGTATGCAGGGAGTGTCCCACAGCATGTGCCTGTTTCACACTTGACACAATGTATTCTCCTGTGTGCCTGCCATTCTGTGTCTGAGCGTGGTTCCCGAAGGTCCCATCTACCGAGTGGGGTGCCCTCCGTCACATCACGTGTCATTCACCCATTCATCCGACAAAGGCTCAGTGGACACCTACTGGGGGCTGGAGGTGCCTGGGACCCAGCAGGAAACAAAGCCCTGCCCTGCGTGGAATGGACACTCCCGTAGGTAGAACATGATAAGCACACGGGTATGACATGATACCCACGCAGCCAGGACGCTGTGGAAAAAGATCTTACCCAATTTTTCAGAGAAGGACAGTGAAACTCCAGAAAAGGAAACAACTTGTCCAAGGTCACAGAGACAGCCAGAAATGAGGCCACAGAGCCGCCCACGTCTGTCTAACACCAGCACCCGAGCTCCCCTTCCCCGGGTGCCGGAGAGCATGGGAGAACATGCCGGCGACCAGTGGCTGGAAGGCAAGATGGCTTTCCGAAGGCAGAGTATCTGCATTTCTCATGCTCTCCTCGCCTTTACATCTCCAGCTCGCCTGACCAAAAGTTCCCTATGATGTGGGCACAGTGGATCTGGCGAAGATGCCAGGCCCTGGCTCGAAAGCCACATGAGCAAGAAGAGCGGCAGTGAGCAGACCCTCCCGCAGAGCTCCAGAAGACTCCAGAGGCAGTCCCGTTCGGGCATCGGCTGCCTTCAGGGACCGCGAGGGAAGTTGGCAGGGAGTCAGACCCATGTTCTAAGCCCTGGGAAACTTAATGCCAAACCTCGGCTCCTTTCCTCCATTAAAATTAAAAAGTACTGCGGTGAAGCTTGGCTTTGCAGTTTGGGTGTGATTTCCTGAGGCAGCTGGGGAAGACTGTGCGTGGTGTTCCCGGTGCAGGACAGCTTGGGCAGTTATGGAGGAAGAAACGAGGGAGCTGGGATCAGGAGACAGTAAAACCCACCTGCGGGGAACAAGGCAGCAAAGAGCAGGATCCTGGGTGCCGGGAGACCTTGGTTTCAGGGCTGCTGCTCTGGAGACCACTGTGGTCATCATGGGTCTTAGACAGGCTTCAGCGTTCATCCACTCCCACTTTCTCGCTCTACTGAAGAACACAAGGTCTTTCTTTCATCAGGCTGGAAATGAGAAAGCCAAGAGCCTAAGAGGTCACATCCCTGTCACAGATCACTCCGAAACAATGGCTCTACGGGCATGCTGTTGGCTGCCCCCAACTGGCCAGCCCAGCTTCATGAACAGACCCCAGCCTCCAGCTCTCAGGCTGGGGTGGAAAGTTCCTGCCCTCTGCTGAGCACTGCCCTGGGGAACCCACCAAAACGCTAGCAACTATGACCAAGTCACAGTGAGGAAACAGGCTTGGTCACCTTCTTGAGGTCACAATCAAAGCCTCGGGACAGATCCAGGACGGGAATCCCAGCTTTCCAACCCCAGTGTCTTACCAGGAACACCAGCCATTCCCTCCAAGACCTGGGACGCTCCGGGAATGCCTCAGAGAGGAGGATCCCTCTCAAGCAAGCAAATGTTGAAAGTGTAACGATTGGGTTTCAAGTCAACAAACAAGTGGAGAATGACAGAAACAGACCCCCCAGGAACCGTGAGCCGGCTGCTCGGAGCTCCAGGGGCAGGCAGAGCAGACAGGCGTGTCAAGTCCCAGGCTCCCCACACTCCTGGCAAGCAGAAGGCTTTTCCCGAGGAGGGGCCTGGACAGGCCTGGTACAGCAGTGAGCAGGGAGAGTCCCCGTGTTGGGGCTTATCAGGTATCTCTCGGCTCCGAGCAGGAGCTCTGGGGTGCTGAGTGTTTGTAAACGCTCATCCGCCCCTGCGTGGCCCCCCAGTCTTCAGCCGCTCGGCCTGCTTGGGTTCCTCCCCGGCCTGTGGTAGACACAACCACCGAGGCTGGGAGATGGAAGCGTGTCAGGCCAGGTTGGACCTACACAGTGCCAAGGCCAACCAAGTCACCTGCCCAAGGGGATGAGTGCATGGAAACCTGCCCGGGAAGCTCTGAGTCCAGGAACCACTAAGGATGGAAATCCACGATGGGGGCGGCAGGGGTACAGTATTTCACGGCAAGGGTACCTCTGAAATCCCAGAGACTGGGTCAGCATAGGGAGGGACTGACACTGCCCTTGGGTGACCCTAGGGACAGTAGGAGCCGTGGCTTCCTGAGGGTCATGTCAGCACCCTGGCCAGGCCACGGTCAGCTCTGGGTTACTGCTCTCAACTCCACCCAGCTAGCCTCCAGCCACAGCCAGAGTGACCTATGAACTGTGCTCCCACCCCCAAAAGCTCTGCAGTAGCTCCCCATTGCCCTCGAGACAAAGCTTTCCAGGTGGCTGTGTGACAGGCCCTGCCCCCTCCCCCTCCCCGCCTGCCTTTCAGCTTCTCACGCCCAGACCCACCAAAGTGGGCTCTGCTGAGTTGCTTGAACAGACGAAACTTCCCCCCCCAACCCCCACGGTCCTTGCCAGACCCTTTCCCACCCAACCCTCTGTTCTCATCTGGCTGTCACTTGGGAGGATCCTCCCCAGTGCCTGAGCCCAGGCCAGGCCCCCTGGCAGTGAGTCCCCACTGCCTCCTGCTTACTACTCCATGGTGCCCACTTACTATCTGTCTCCCTCTGAAAGGTGTGTGGCAAGACAAAGCCCCTCGGTATCTTGTTAACCACTCTGTCCCCAGCACTGAGCACAGAGCAAGATCAGTGATCTTAGTTTGGGGACAGTTCCCAAAAAGAACTGTTGAATGAATGAATGGATTCATCATTCGTTTAAAACTCCTGAGGCCAAGGCATAAAAAAGGAACTTTAAGGTGAGGATCTGCTGGGAAAAAAAAGGCTACGAGGTACACACAGGTGCTAAGGAAGGAACCCCAGAATCCCCAGCCTACCCTGGGGACTGGTGGGGTCACTGACCCGGGCAAGTCCTCACCACTCCTCACCAAGCCCCAGCTTCGTGGGTCACCACCCGGCATCTCCTAAGCTGGAACCAAGCCACAGGCATGGGGAGAACCTGGAGAGCTTTGATCAAGAGCCCAGCCCATGGTTCCCTGGGCTCTCTCTCACCTGACTCACCAGCGGGCAGGGAGGACGGTCCGTGTGTCTGAGTCCACTTATGTCTGTGTGTCTATGTCTCTGTACGCAGGCGCACTCTGCCATTACCCACCACAGAGTGGATGGAAGGAGGGTCTGTTTTTCTTCTACAGCTGCCCAGTGACCCACGCAACTGGCTTGTGGACAAACGGAAGGAACCACACCGCCTGCCTCCCCCCAGCTGTCCCCCAAAGTGGTAGCACCTGGCCGCTCTCGAGCACTGGGTCCTACCCTGGCTGTTCCTGACCTGCCCCTCTGGCCAAAGCCTCTGCCTTGGTCCATCCTGTTCCAAGTCCCAGAAGGCTGTCCCCAGGAGCCGATGCCTCACCCTGACTCTCTCCGGCGCTCACTGCACTCTAAGGGCAGCCCTCTGGTGCGGGACTGAGAGTGAAGGCACTGATTCTCTGGGTTGCCCCGTCCAGGCACGGTCTGACAGTGGCTGCAGTGGCCCTCTGCCCACAGCGCCCACCAGGCTCCCCTCCCACAGCTGCAATTCTAACAGTTTTGGTAACAGCTCCCTCCCTCACCCCCTCAGGCTGAGGGTGCTCACAGCCCCCACTGTGCAACCCCAAGGGGCTTCACCACCATTTGTGGGCTCCCCTTCAGCTTGCCTGCACCCTCTCAGTAGTCCCCTTTTTAATCTCTCTTGACTAGCCGTTTTAGGATGCCATCTTGTTTTTTCAGATACAGATTCTAGAGAGGCCCCAAGTTCCTGCCCTTGACGGATGGAGAGAGACTTAAAGTCCAGTCCAGCTTGGCCTCCCAAACCATCCTGAACGCTCTGGAATCACATAAATTCCCTCTTCCATGGAGAGTGGCTGTTAAAAAAAAAACACCTGCTGGAGAACCAGCGTTGGCCTCTCCAAAATGTCCACAGTCCATCCTCCTGTCCTCCTCCTAGGAAGCTCTAGTAAGCTCTGTTATCATGGTAGGGACCGGGGATCCCAGCCTTGGGGGTGAGGAGGAGCCAAATCACAAGTTGGAGAGGGGCCAAGTGTGATGAGAATCAAGGACACAATACCGCAGTCCCCTTTAATTCCCTTTGTGACCTCTTCCTCTAGGACACACACATTTGCCCTCAACTCCCCTGATGCTTCTACCCCAGGTCCTGGTGAGCAAAATATCCCCATGAAAGAGGTCTTGAACCTGTTTGCACATGGAGAGACATGTGCACACACATACACATTCACATACATTCTCACACACGTACATGTAGCCCTTCACACACGTGAGCACATACACTTATTCACATGTACACACATACATAAAGGTAAAACCCACATTTGAAAAACACACCGAACTTCCACCCAAATTTTCAGTGAGGCTCATGACTCTTTAAGCCATTTATTCCCAAGGACAACCTCTGGCCCTGCCCAGTGGCTTACCTGAAGCAGAGACACAAGGAGAAAGCAGAGTCAGTCTTTCATAGAATCTTAAAACGGATCAACAGAAAGGCCCAGTGAGATTTCTTAGCCCAACATTACCCAACAAGTGTTCCAGTGAATGTGAGTCTCTGAGCTGCTCTATGAAAAATAAAATTCCGCAGTCCAGGCAGTTTGGGAAACAGGCCGACATATTATCCCCTCTCAGAGAATCCCAAGGCTCTGTGAGGTCCTGAAGAAAAGGTTCCTGCTAAAGGTCATTTCACACAGCATTTCAGTGGTAGATGATAGGTAGACAGATGGACCAAGAGACAGATAGTACATATGTGAAGAGGAGGAAAGAGAGTGGGAAACTGAGATTGATTTTGAAGTTAAACTCTATGTACACATGTTTAAATAACATTGACATAGACCAACCATTTTCATAATTAATAGAGGCTCAGAAAGGGCTTTGCCCAAGGTCACTAGCTAGTAAAAGGCAAAGGTGGGACTAGAACTCAGGCCTCCTAATGCCCACACTTCTTCCAACAGGCTCTGTTCCTGTTTTTTTTTTGTTTTGTTTTTTTTTTTTTAATTTAATTCTAACCCCCAGGATCTCTGGGAATCGAAGAGATCAATGCTATTTTCAAAACAAACCCTGGTGTTTGTGACTGCCCTTGGTGACCTCACAAGGCTTCCCTCACAGACACACCCTCTGCTGAGGAAGACGCCCCCTCCTGCATTCCCGTCTCCCAGGGTGGCAGGGCCCAGGGCGGAGGCCTGAGGGCTAGGTCTGATGAGGAGTCCTGGCTCTGGCAAGGCCAGGGGCCTGGATACTGGGTCCTGCTACTCTACTTGAGGTGGGGAGGGAGGCTTCCTGACTGGTGAACCCAAATGGCACAACGCTCACAGTGCCATCCCCAGGGATGGGGTTGGAGAAATGAAAGCCGAGGTCTGAGGCCTGGGTGTGCCTCCTCGGCCCGGCACTCCTTCTACAGGGCTCAGCTACTAGAACTAGAGCTCTCTTCCCACCCCTCCTCCCTCAGCCAAGGTCCTGGCACCCTGCCTCCCATGTCCTATCCCCTGAGCTCCCAGCCACAGTGACCTCTCCCTCACTGCACACTCATGGCCCAGAGAAATGCCCAATGCCCTCAGTGGGCCTGGACCTCCACTGCCCCTCACCCCTCCCCCACCCCCGCCACACAGTCACCGGGGTTTGGCTACTTAATTAAGTCTTCCTCCAGCACCTCCTGTCTCCCCACGCAGCATGGAGGCTTCCAAAGCCCAGGGCAGGCCCTAATTTCAGCTACCTCCCGCAGAGCAAGTGCCAGGCCCTGCAGGCGCATACACAGACGAAGAGAACCTTCTCGCGGTGCCCGGCGTGGTGTTTGGCACACAGCAGGCACAGAGGGGGGCCTGGGTTTATGGGCAACTTCCTCCTCCAACAGCAAAATAGAATTCATTTTGGAGCTCCGTCACAGGACAGAGGAACCACAAGGAGGAGGCTTCTGGAGCGCTTCCGGGATGCCACACCACCCATTGGCCTATGAGGGTCTCGGGTCCCTGAACAGCACCATGTCGGGGCAGAAGACATGTGTGGGCATTTCTGGCCCTTGACTCTGATTTGGTTATAGACTCACAGAAAGGGAAAGGCCAAGTGCTTCCCATGCTCCCCTGCAGGTCTTGAGCACAGCTGAGCTGAACAGAGAGAATTACAGGGAGAAGGCCGTGCTCGCGGCTGGGCGCAAACGGGGCACTAGCCCTCCCCAGCTCAAGGTGCCTCCCAGGAGTAAATCTGGCAAGACATGCTTCACACCCAAAAGCCAGTGGCTTTTGATACCTCAACCGAAGTTCCATAAAACAGGAGGTTCAGCTGCAAAGACAGATTCTCCTGGCCTACACACTCAGGAGGAGATGAGGAGAGAAAGGTGTGGGGAAAATCTTATCTCCTGATCCTGAGGCAAAGATCCCCAGTGGGCCACTTCTCCTCAAATCTCCCCCCTGCCCCGCACAGCCCCCCCACCCCCCGCCCCTGCAGGCTGTTGCTTGAGCCCTCCGTGGAGCAAGCAGTGATGACCACTGTGAACTCAGAAACCCAACCCTCACTCCTCCACCTTCCCCCGCCCCATCCATCTCTGAGGCTTCTCAGCTGCTGGCATGGGGGAGGGGGGTGCCCACCAGAGGCCTGCACTGTGTGCCACCATTGCTCATACTTGTCTCTTTCCCAAGCAGCAAGGGCCTCTGGGGGCGAGGGCAAGGCCAACACCTCCCAGGCAGACAGAACAGAACAGAGAGAGTCAACAACAGCAGTGTTTGTATCTGCTCCTTTGTCTGGGACACACAGCCCAGTTCCTGGGGGCTTGCCAGGATGGCCTATTGTCTGGCAGTGTTTGCCTTTGGGGCGAGAGGTGCCCTGGAGTGGGAAGTGGGTGGGGGGAGGGAAAGCAGGGCCCGGCACCACACCAGGCAGCCAGCCTGGGTGCCAGAGGCCATGGCTCATGAAGCCCCTGGGCGAGGAGCCAAGGGCCTGCCCACTCTTCTGTCTGCAGGCTCAGATGACCAGTGACGGCAGGAACTCCCCCCCACACAGAGACCTCTCAGAGCCATCGTCCTCCCCCCCCCCCCAGGCCCCTTCCTGGCTCTTCACTCTCCCACCCCTGCACACCTACCCTCACTCCCAACTCAAGGAAGGTAAGAGACACTGGATAGTACTGCCCAGAGGGGACAGAAACAGCTCAGGGAGAGCCGAGGACCTGCTTCTGGGGGGATGTCCAGCGTCGGTCTGCGCATGTGTTAGAGGTAGCTGGCCTTACCGTTCAGCCTTCCCCAAACCACTGCCTGTGCCTTGATTGCCCTCAAACCCAGCTCCTGCATGAGCAGCTCTCTTCCATCAGGGCCACACGTCCATCAGCTGCTGCTAAACTGAACGAGGCAGCATGTCCCCGGAGCTGTAGGACCCTTCGCAAGTCAGTTCCTCTCTGACTAGGAGGGGCTGGATTTCTGGGTCTCTCAAGGCCCTTTCAGCTTCAAAGTCACAGAACCAGAACCACAGGGCAAGGGTCTGAAGCCATCCTAGACATCAGAGCGGAAACGGATACTACAGGAACGCAACAGGAAGGATCCGGGCCTTCGGCCCGAGACCATTCAAGCCACCAACGAAGACACGGTTCTGTGCAGGTGTCTCCACCACACACTGTGCAGAGACCACACCCTGAGCTGTATACCGCAGGCTGCAGATCCTCACACTGTAAGGAGTCATGCACACTTTGAAGTATACTGCACACTTCGGGGTCTACGCACACTTTGAGGTGTATACACACTTCGGGGCACACAGACACTTTGCAGCATGTAACACTTTGTAGATCTACACACTTGAGCGGTATCCCATACTTTGTGTATCTACCACACTCTGCATAGAGACTTCCCTGCTGGGAGCACTCGCTAGTGTGAATGACTCTGGCAGGGCTCTGAGGCTCAGCCTGCAGACCGGGAACCAGACAAAGCTGGGTGGGATGCCTTTCCGCCATTTGTTAACCTTGAGCAAATCACTTGCCCTCTGAGACTCAGTATCTTCACCTGTACTAGGGGGATAATAATAGTACCTACCTCTTGGGGCTTGAGGGCAAGATTAAATGAAGCTGAGCCTACAATGGGCTCACGATAGCGTCCAGCGCACAGAGACCCCTGGTAAAGGGTGCCTGGGTGCCTTGGTCAGTTAAGCTTCAGACTCTTGTCTGCCAAGGTCACGATAGCAGGGTCGTGAGCTCCCACTTGGGTGGGGAGCCCTTCGTGGAGCCCCCTCCTCCCATTCCTCTTGGAGCCCTGGGTTGGCCTTCCTGGGATTTCAGCTTCTCTTCCTCTCCTTTCGCCCCTCCCCACCCCCCATTGCACGCATGCGCGCTCTCCTGCCCTAAAACGAATCTTAAAAAAAAAGAAACAAACAAACAAACACTTGGTAAATGGTAGCCTTGCCATTGCTCACACTTTCAAAGTTGAGTTGTTTTATAATGTACTCTACTGTTTAATTTAAAAATTTTAATTGAAGAAAAAAAAAAATATATATATATATATAATAGGATGCTCCCAGGGTCGTGAAGCTTTGGAAACTCAGATAACAGACAGAACCATTTAATTCATATTTATTTCACATTTGATCTGTAAACTTTTTATTAAAAAAAATCCACTGTCATTAGCAACGAGTGCTGCCGTTAGTTTATCTTTAGTGAAATAAGAGCGCAGGCCTTAAAGAGTCTCTGTCTAAAACGTGTAGAAACTTCGATGTAAACACGAGGTGTCCGCCCTCCTCCCTTGATTTTGGGAGTTCGTCAATGACATGATCTCAACCAGAAAAGCAAGGGGGAAAGGACAGCACTTTGATACCTAAGAGCTCCCGGGGCAGGAACTGCACGGTTTGGCAGGCTCATTTGTCTTTTTGAACTGTTTACCTTGGGCAAATTGTATCAGGTTTGCTTCTTCCACATAATTTCCACTCCTCCATCTAAAAACAGCAGCTAAAAGATTTCTTGCAGTCAGCACTTTCAGAGAAGGAGGGGCAGGTGCACAAACATACAAGAGAGAAACATACATATTCTTCAAGCAGTGGCCCTGGAGAGAGGGAAGGTGGGACAGAGGGAGGGAGGGACCCAGGAAAGAAAGACTTTTAAAGTGAGTTACTGGGGCGAAGGGTGCATCAGAGGATAATGGCTTTATACACAGGGCTGCTGCAAGGCAAAAAGGTTCGTTTCCTTCTGTCTTGGTCCCTCCTTGTAATATTTACATAGGAAAAGGCAATTATGCTGTTAGGCACAGGGGAAAAAAATGGACAGAAAGCTTTTCCCCCTCAGGGAATCTCAAAGCAGGTCCAGCCCCAAGGGGCAGTCACCAGAAAGGGACTTGCATTGCAAAGGGGCCGGGCCTGAACCTAAGATCATGTGTCTGCCTCAAAGGCATCTCCAACAGCATCACAAGCCCAGACACTGGGGACCTTAGCGTGTACTATCAAAAATAGTGTTTATTTACAGTGGGGGGAAGGGCGGATGGGCAGGGCTGCCCTGAGCATTTTTTTAAAAACAGAGTTGGGGGGAAAGAGAGAGCAATTAGCTAGGACGGGTAACCCCCATCCCTTAATCCTTCGTGAACCATACCCTCTGGGGTCCATTCAGTGCTTTTTTGCTGTGATCTGCACTGACAGCTGGACTCAAGGGAGGTGAAAATACCTTTAGGAAACAATACTGTTTAGGGGACGCCCAGGAACCAAGGAGGATCGCTCCAAGTCATAAGCGACCCTAACAACAACTGGGGGGCCTCCTGTCCCCCCAGCCAGTTCTTTTCCCTGGGGGGAGGGGAGTAGGGAAGAGTAGAGGCCCACAGGAGCCGCAGGGCAAGGCCGGGCCAGGAAAACACCGAGTAGGCAGGACCCGGGTTTCAGTGTGCTGGGACTGCATAGATGCGCCCCTCGATCCCCGCCAACTACAGCGGGCGCCAGTCTGTTCGCGGGCCGCGCACCCGGCGCTCACACGATCCGTTTCCTGTCCCCCCGGCAGAGGATCTTCTTGAAGGCCCGGCGGAAATCGTGGTTGAAGATGGTGTAGATGACCGGGTTCAACGAGCTGTTGCAGTAGCCGAACCAGAAGAAGAACTTGAAAAGCGTGCGCGGCACGGAGCAGCCCACGGCCGTGAGCGTGTACGTGAAGAAGAAGGGGAACCAGCACACCACGAACACGCCGATGACCACGGCCAGCACGAACGTGAAGCGCTTCTCGCGGTTCTGCCGCCCGCGCCAGCGCGACGCCTTGGCGCCCCCGCCACGCTCCTCCCCTGGCCCCGCCGCCGACGCCCCGAGCCCCGTGGCCCCCGGCCCGCGCCGCGGCAGGCTGTCCCCGGGCTTCACCTGGCTCGCCCGGGCCTTGCCCTTGGCCCGGGGACCGCGCTCGGACCTGCGGGGCCCCGGGGGCCGCTCGGCGTGCTCGGACGACGAGCTCTCCTCCAGGTCCAGCGCGTCCGCGTCGCGCGGCCCGGCCGGCGCGGGCTCCCCGGGGGCGCCGTTGAGCTGCGCGGGCAGAGGCTCGGCCTCGGCGCCCACGGGACCCACGCCGCGCTCCGGGCCCAGGCCGTTGGGCCTGCGCTCGGCGCCCCCCGGCGGCGCGGCGGCGGCGTCCGGGCCCCGGCGGCTGGGCGGCACGCGGGTGCGGCGCTTGGCGATCTGGTAGATGCGCACGTAGACCAGGATCATGATGAGGCAGGGCGCGAAGAAGGAGCCGATGCACGACGAGATAACGTACCACTTCTGGTCGTTGATCTCGCAGCGCGGCTCGGCCGGCTGCGGGCCGCCGCCGCCGCCCTTCTTCTCGATGGAGATGAGCGGCGGGAAGGAGATGACGGCCGAGATGACCCACACGGTGACGATGATGGCCTTGATGCGGCGCGGCGTGCGCTTCAGGTTGTACTCGATGGCCTGCGTGATGGACCAGTAGCGATCCAGGCTGATGGCGCACAGGTGCACGATGGACGAGGTGCAGAAGAGCACGTCGAGCGCCAGGTAGATCTCACACCACGCCTTGCCGAAATACCAGTAGCCCATGACCTCGTTGGCCAGCGAGAAAGGGATGACGAGCGTGGCCACCAGGATGTCGGCCGAGGCCAGAGACACCAGGAAGAGGTTCTGGGGCGCCTTCAGCGCGCGGCTTGTGAACACCGCGATGATGACAAGCACGTTGCCGAACACCGTGAGCAGCATGAGCAGGCCGGCCAGGCACACCAGAGTCAGCGTCACCTGCAGGGAGTAAGGGGTGGCCCGGGCGCCGCCCCCTGGCGCCTCGGTCCCGTTCCAGCTCGCGTTGCCCGCGTCCGGCTGCAGGGAGCCCATGGGCGCGAAGCTGCCCTCGGCCAGCGGCTGCTCCTGGCGGAACATGAACGCGGGTGCCCGCTTGCCTGGGTCTGCTGCCAGCTGCCTTCCGGCCCGGCGCCCGTGGGTCCTCCTCTTCCTCCCGCGCCCCGATCGCCCTGCGGCGCCTCACATGGGGAGGGGGCCGCGGGGACGCCGGCCTGAGCTGGGGGGCGGCTAGCAGCCCATGGACCCGGCTCCCGCGAACGGCGCCCGGCCCGCGCTGCTGGCGCTCGTGGGGGGCGACTTCTCCTTCCCAGCTCCGCACAAGTTTTATTTCTAAGCGGCGGGAGAGAGTAGGTCGAGCCGATGGGGAAAGGGAGATTTGTTCTTCAAGAAGGGAGAACAGAAATCATCGGTGGCCTGATCGCTTGGAGGGATGACAGAAAATTTAAAATCTAGCTCTATCTTGACTCTCGAGCCTGAGCGAAAGCAAGAGGTCTTACCGTGTGCGGGGCCCGCCCCCACCCCGGGAGGCAACCGAGGGGCGCCGATGCGGGCCTGGGGTCCTATGTCTGTCTTCTCACATCCCCGAAGCGATTACCGACTCTCTCGCTGCCCCCAGAAGCGGCGATGCCGGCCGGGCCCGGGCTGGGGCCAGGGTGCGGACTCTGCCGCCTCTCTCCGAGCGCCGCCGGACTTCCAAAGTTGCGTGCCCAGCTGGGGCTGGGGCTGGGCGCGCGGAGCTCGGGGGCGGCGACGGCGGCGGGGTGAGCCGTGTGCGGGCCGCATGAAGACGCCCCCGTCCTCAGGTGGGCCGGGGCAGGTGGCCGATGGACCCTCCGAGAGCCGCGGCCGAGGCACACGGTCTCCTTGGGCGTTGGCCCGGCGACTGCGGGCGCTGGGGGCAGCCGAACCGGCCGGGGTCCGAGGGCAGCTTGAGTTGGGGCAGGAACGCGGGGCCAGGGGGAGAAGGTGCTGGGGGTGGCCGGGAGGCGGCGCGCCGGCTGCTAGGCGTCTGCAACGAAGCCGGAGCCGCTGCTGCTCCGCCGCGCTCACGGTGGACTGGTTTTATAGCCCCAGGATCAAGCCGGCGTTGCCGAGCAGCCGGCGTCAGCCCCCACGTGGGAAACCGACCCTCCCCCGCCCCTTGCGCCTCTCCTCCGCGGGTCTAGCGCCCTCGCCCCGCGTGGGACCTTGGGGAGCGCTGCTCCCCTGGTGGGACGGGCTCTTTGGAGAGGCGGGTACCTGGAGCGAGGGGTTTAAAGAGCCCGGGGAGTGGGAGCGGCCCCTGCTGGGAATTGGCCGAGCAGCTCCGGGCCGGCCCAGTCGAGGGCAGCTGGTACCGGGGAGTGCCCCCATCGAGCTGGGTCGGAGGAAAGAGAGTGGGGGACCCTGGCCCGAATCGGGAGCAGCACCCACCGGGACCAGCAGCACCCGAAGCAGCCTGGTCCTGGGCCGCGCCGCTCTCGCCCGCAAGGGCTCCTGGCGGTGAGGCGAGTGGGGTCCTGGTGAGAAAGGAAGGCTCGGGTTCGGATCGAACCCTTGGGGCGGAATGGGACGGACCCCCGGAGAGCGGGACCCGCCTGAGTCCAGAGCTCCGCTCTGGGGAGAGGAGGCCACGTGCGGTCTGAGCCTCAGAGCAGCCTGCGGGACGCCGGCGGCAGGAGGTGTCTGGACCGCGCCCCCTTACACAGCGGTGAGGAGGGGTCCTGGAGGCGGCGGCCAGGCGCCGCGACTGAGCGAGGGCGCACTGACACCTGCTGGCAGCTCTTCGTCACGGCCGCCACGCCGGGCGCTTTCTTCCGCCTCTGCAGTCCTTTGCCTACAGCGCCTTCTCCTTTTTCAAGACAAGTTTGGGTCCGAGCTCAGGAAGAGAGAACCCAGATTTTAAATGGCATTTTGTCACGTTGCAGAAATCTTCCTAAAGCATATACTTGGTGTGTCGAGAGTGGGAGTTCGCCTGAGAAAGTCACATTGGGAAGGGCTCAGCAGGCTTCAGGACCGGGACTGGCATCCCATCCTGGCCAAGGCACCGCCCGCCGTGCCCACAGATCCGAGATGCCTGCGGCGTACCCTAATGATTGCCCAGTTCTAGCCGGCCACCAACCATTTTGTGTTGGTGGAGGCAGGAGAGCTAGTCTCCTCCCCTTCCCCGCCCCCATCTCGGATGCTTGTCCAGCGTCTTTTAGTTAAGGAGGAGAGGTGCTGGCCCAAAGAGGAGAGAATCATTTCCGTGTTCTCTCTGACCGGAATAGCCTGCAGCCAGGGGAAGGACTAGTTCTTCTCAGCCTGCTGGTTGCGGGACCATAGATCTCAGCAGTTGCCCACGGACCAGCCTGAGTTGTGTTATCTCCGCTTTTCAGATCAGCAGGCAGTTTAAGGGTAAGCCCAGGAGGACAGGCTCTGTTAATGCTAGAGATTAAGAGAAAAGTTACCTAATTGAAGGACCTGATAAAGCAGAATGCCTTCTGGAATCCAGTAAGTTGGAATTTCAAGACCCAGCAGATCACCTCCCCCAACGGCAAGGTGCAGGCTAGGGGTGGGGAGGAATGCAAGGCCTGGAGCCTCACATTAGGTCCCAGATGATGTCTACATATCGCACCAGTGATACAGTGATTGAAACAGCATCTCTGGATGGACATAGTCAGGAAGTCTGTATCTTTTCAAAGCATTTCGCAGAGTCTCATTTGACTTTCATCTCCCAATCTCTGATCCAGTCGGAAGAACTCCTCTACTAGTCTTCATTCTGAGGAGCCAAAAAGCCCTTTTCTGGAGGATCTAAAGAAAGCTGAGAAGACAGAATTTCCTCCCTCTGTTGAGCCCATCATTCCCCACCCTCTACTCAAATCTCGGCTCTGAGTCTCCTAGCAGGATGCAGTAACATGGCACTAGGCTCAGCTGGCCAGGTGATACACTCATTTTTGCACAGCAACCAGGAGCCCTGAACTTCGAGTATGAATGATGAGAGACACAAAAACCCAAGGCCAAGGCATTCTGGGGCTCACGGTGCTATTGACAGAACTTGAGGAGGGCGTCCCGGACAGCCTCCGCTGCCCCTCTCCCGACCCCTGCGAACGCGCTGCGGTCCTCCCGTCTCATTTCAGAAGCAAGACAGAAAGTGAAAACTTGCAGGCTGAAGGACTTTCCTTTCTTGGTTCTCTGCGGCTAGCCTGTGTATGACCCCTCTTGCCACATTTTCTGAAGGCTTCCCAAACAGCCAGTTCCTTAATTCCTGGGTTTGGAGTCTTTTCTACTAAAATGAGGAGAGAGGTCTTTCAAGGCACTAAGGTCTGTGAGACCAGTCGCCAACATTTCCTAGCTTTGGCTAGTCCCGGGCTGTGTCCAGAGCCCCTCACCTGCAGAGTTCTCCCTCCTTCCTCTTGTACATGCCCCTTATCACCAGGCCCTTGGCCTCCTTTCTTTGACACACAGGGTCAGTCTAACTGAGCTTAAAAAGCTAAGTGGGCACCATTATTTTTTGCTAGAAGATTTAGTGCTGTGCTAGCTGAATGAGGCAACACTGAGCAGAGAGACATCCACAAAGACAATACTTCCTAACCAGGCTTATTTGTCAGCATTGCCCGGGAAGGTCAAACACACTTATCAGTGCTCCCCCCGCACTGTCATGATTTGTCAGGTCTGTGGTGGGAGGCAGCACGTGTATTTGAAAAGGTTGCTTGGCAGGTGCTAACCAGTGCGCTCAGGACTCAGTGGCCTAAGGGAGACAGGTTGGGGGGGGGCAGGGAGGGAGCAACCAAACACCCTGAGGACTTTCAGCCAGTCAACCTTAACTACAGAGAAGGTGTTCCAGATTAGGAATCACTGCCCTGGCGGCCAGTGGGACAGCCAGGGGGCTATCCCAGGCCTCAGGGATCTGAGGCAGAACAGGTAAGAGCCACTGCAATATGGAGGTTGACTTCTGTGGCTCAAGAAGTCACCTCTGGGCATCCAAGTGGGGGTCCACCGCTATTGTTAGTATTAATAAAAATAAATACTATTTGTTAGCACTGACCCCATACCAGGCATGATGCTAAGCAGTTTATGTATTCCATGTATTGTGTATGATCCCCCAAAACAACCCTATAATGTATATACTACCTATCTTTGCAGATGGGAAAAACAAGACTCAGAGAGGAAAACCGGCTAAGTAGAAAGTTCATCTAATAAGTAGCAGGGTCAGATCTGTCCTGATTTTAAGCCCACTGAGCTTTCTAACTGCCTTTCTGTGGGTGCTGTCCTCTACCACACTGACAATAGGAAACCTGCAAGAGAATCCTCAGAAATACGAGTGTGGACGAGCTGTCAGTTGGTCCCTGTATCCTCTTCGTTCTAGTCCATCGTGTGGCCGCCAGAGCAGGGCAGTGCGGGGCCAGACGCGTCCCTTCACTCCACATCTGACGCTGCCACATGAGAGGAAGCATCGAGCGTCCTCCCCACAAGACTGAGCACTTGATGGAGAGCCAGCACCAAAACACCGCTTACACAACCACGGAGTTGTGACAGAAGTCACAACCCCACTCTCCTGGGCGCCCATACGTACTCCCTTAATGGCTCGGGTGACCTTTTATTGCACCTGCTCACCTGTTCGTTCATACGGTAGTATAGTAAGGGGGAAGGACTGTTCTGTTCATCTTTGTATGCCAAGAACTTACATAAACCAGGCTTTCTGGAAATCAAGTTTCTGGAACCTACCCCTTGGAGATTCAACAAGACTGTGGTAGGACTTGTATTATTAACAAGTTCCTGGGTAATCCGATAAATACCAAATGTAAGACGCGCTGGCATAGATAACGGTTAAATGCGTGGGTGATGACTGCATCAAAGAATTAGGGAATGGATGGATACCACTTTCCATTAAGGTTTCCAAGAGGGAAGAGGCCCACAAGAAGGTGCCTACGATGGCTAGCACTTCATTCCAAAGTCAGGAATTAGTTGAGGTATCTTAAGTAGTTCGGGGACTTGAGTATAGGATTCTCTCATAGTCTATCTATCTATCTCTGTCTTTTATTATGTCTCTGTAGATTTTTTCCTAAAAAAAAAAAAAAAGGAAAAAATATAAGTAATGAGAGATGTTCTATTTATAACTATCAGCTAGGTAATTTGCCAGTAAATGAAAGCTGCTTAAACTCCATAATGTGTTTGTCCTGGAATTCCATTTGTAACTAAAGGGTCAGTCAACACCAAATTATACCTTGCCTTTGTCTGAAGGGAGCGAGGGAACTGGGTAGGAGGTATTATTAATTGCTTAATTTCTTTCTTCTTGAAGGCTTGACTAAGGGAAAAAAAAAAACAAAAAACAAAAAAACCCAACAAACTCATGCCTCATTAGCCTGGGCTCCTAGGCTGTGACATAACCCTCAGGAACAGGAGTGCAGACACACAAACATAGGGCACACACCCACGCATGCAGACGGTACTCAACACACATTGTCATCCATCCGAACACCAGGAGCAGGTGGGGAACGCCGTGTCCCCACCGCTGCCCCCGCCACGTGCACAGCTGGCACGGAATGCTGCCCCGAACCAGGGACATCTGTCAAATCCCTGCCACAGGGGTGGTGGGAGGGCAGTCACTAGGAAAAAAATCCTGTTGCTCCCTCTGAGCCATTGTTTAATTCCTGCACTTTCTTGTAACCCGTGCCAGAGCCCTTCGGGGTCCCACCATAAGGGAGGGAGGGTGAGTGTAAGTGCAGAGAAAGGCCAGGATGAGAGCTGTTGTTCGGTGCTGCCTGATCTCCCCCTTCCTGCGTGCGTCTCATCACAAGCTGCCTGCTGCCGGGTTGTCTCGCTGTGCTCACAAAAACAAGTGAGACGTCCTGCCGCTGCCTCCTGCTTTTTCTCGAGAGCACTGGCCCTTCTCACCCATATCCCTGAGAGAGGAAGGTGGGTGTCTTCTGCCACCACCAGCCCCAGACCAAGAAGAGAGCCCTGTGCCAGGATGGGCGATCCCTCCCGGGTGCAAGAACAGGCTGGGCTCCTCTCTGGCCCCTCGCGGCAGCCCTGGACATGGACGTGTTTGTGTTTCCACAACCCTGGGACCGGGGAGGGCCGTGTGTGCCCACACAGGAACCTTGTCGTCACTTCCTGCAGCTCTGCAGGGCAGTCCCCATAAATAAGTGCCCTTTCCCATCACGTCCAGGCGATTATCTTGCCTGTTCCGTCCAGAAGCGTAAGGAAAAGCAAACCTCGAATCAGTTACATCAGGTGATGGCTGTTCATTCTCAGGTGTGATAGGAGCTGCTCCTGGGGGTAAAGGAGATAGTGGTCACCGATGTTAATAACTCTTAAACTAACATTCATTCATCTGGATAGGTAAGGTGAATTCACCCTTCACATTTACTCAAAGAAACCATGGAGACACGGTGCCTGAAACATAACACACACACACACACGCACGCATGCATGTGCACACACACCCATGCACACACGCACACAACGTAAAATGTGGTCTGGCTCTCAACGCTCCCTGGAAATGATTTCACAAACTCCAGAAGAAATCCATCTTTCTAACCAAGAAACACAGAAAGGGTGTGTTTGCTACAAGTGATAGCGTCAGGGGAACCCCGAGAGAAGGGAGCAGGGGTCCTCGCAGCAGTAAACCCCAGCTCACCTGGGAGCTGTGCCTGTGTGTGACCGACAGATTGCAGCAGAGCAGACACTTCGAACACTCTACTTTGGCAACAGTGGCCATAAAAGGAAAGACAAAACCTGTGGTCCGAAACCAGCCTGAGCACTGCTATGTATTTGCTCAGTCTTATAATGTGTATAAAATAGTTTCAGCACTGCTTCTTCAGCTATGCCACTACAAAAAAAAAAAAAGAAAAAAATCAAGCTACTAAAAGGAGTTCAGAGACTACAGTATGCTAAGGGAAAGAGACCAGACACAGAAGTCATGTACTGTAGGATTGCATTTACACACAAGATTCCAAATTGGCAAATCCAGGAAGGCAGAAAGCAGATTTGTCCTTGCCGGGGCTTTAAGAAGGTGAAGGGGGAGCAAGCACTTTTGGGGTGTGAGGATTGTTGTGGGGGTGATGAAAAAATGTTTTGGAACTAGGTAGAGGTGACAGTTGCTCAACATTATGAAATAATCACTTTAAAATGGCTCATTAAAAAAATAAAATGGGTAATTTTGTGTCATCTGAATTTTATCTAAAATTTTTTAAAGATTTTATTTATTTATTTGAGAGAGAGAGAGATCACAAGCAGGGGTTTCTGCAGAGGGAGAGGGAGAAGCAGGCTCCCTACTGAGTAAGGAGCCCAATGTGGGACTCCATCCCAGGACTCTGGGATCATGACCTGAGCCAAAGGCAGGCGCTTAGCCGACTGAGCCACCCAGGCGCCCCCTCACCTAAACTTTTTTTTAAAGAGTTCAGAAATTGTAAGCAGTTCTCCTCTACCTTGCACCCGACTGAAGAAATATAATTCCCTCAGGACAGTCAAATACAGTTTTATATGTTTGTTTGCTTCCAGTGTTTTTTGGTTTTTTTTTTTTTTAAGTTTCCCCTTCTGATTTACTTTACATTATGAATATGCAAAATATGCTTCCAAAAGTCAAAACTATACAAAACAGAAAAGTGTCATCGCATCGTGATGCCTCCCACCACCTCCCCACTTAAACCAGTTTCATTGTCTTCCTTCTGTGAAGATAAGCAAACAACATATCTCCTGTAAATCACTCCATATCAGTTCGTATCGACCTTATTTTCATCTTTTTTTTAATAGCTGCATAGCATTCCATGGTGTGTACATATCATTGCTTATTCAACCAATTTCCTATGCTTGGACATCTTGGTGATTCCAGTACTTTGCCATTATAAATGATGCTGGGACGGGTAACTCGTGCATGCGCACTCTCCTTTTGTTGGAAACATAGCTTGAGCTTACATTCCTAGGAGTGAGACTGCTGGGTTAAAAGGCAAATGCGTGTGATATTGCTGCGTTTCCTTCCACAGGGCTTGCACCATTTTGCATTCTCTCGGGTCACATATTCAAGGGCTCATTTCCCCAAGTCTTGTAAATGGAGCATATCATATTGTCAAACTTTCAAATTTTGCAAACCTGATGGGTGAATAATAGTATCTCATTGTAGCCTTAGTATGCATTTCTCTTATGAGTACAGCTAAGCATCCTTTCCAGACCTACATTGGTCAAGTTTACATCTTTTTGTCAATGGTCTATATTTTTAGCTTATTTTTTCTATATTTAGCTATTTTGGTCATAGTTAGAAAGGTTTTCTCACCTATGTTTTCCTCCAGTTACTTGTATAGTTTTAATTTTTACATTTAGATCTCTTAATCTTAGTAATAATAATAAAAGAATAAAAGCTTTAATTTTTTTCAGTATTATTTTATTATTTGTCTGATAAGACTAGTCCCCTCTCTGAGTGCTTCCATTTCAGTGCTCTTGTTGGTATTCTTGAATATTCATTTTTTCATAAAAACTTTAACATTGACTTGTTTTCCTCCATACAAACTCATAGGTATTTTTTTCACTAAAATCTTTTAAATTCTTTATTTAAATTCAGTTCAGCTGACATACACTGTCGTATTAGTTTCAGGGGTAGAATTGAGTGATTCACCAGTTGCATATAACATCCAGTGCTCATTATATCAAGTCCCCTCCTTAATGCCCGTCACCCAGTTACCCCATCCTCACACCATCCCCCCCTCCAGCAACCCTGTTTGTTTCCTAGAGTTTAACATCTCTTCTAGCTTGCCTCCCTCTCTATTTTCATCTTACTTTATTTCTCCTTCCCTTCCCTTATGTTCATTTGTTTTGTTTCTTAAATACTGCATAGGAGTGAAATCATATATGATTTGCTTTCTCGGACTTATTTTATTTAGTATAATACCCTCTAGCTCCATCCACACTATTGCAAAAGGCACGATTTCATTCTTTTTGATAGCTGAGTAATATCCTATTATATTCATATATACACAGTATGTATGAGAAGATATATATACAGAAGATAGACTATATATATATCTTATTATACATACTGTGTATATAATGTATATAATGAAATATATATATATATATACTGTATATAGTATGTATATACTGTATTTTCTTTATTCATTCATCAGTCAATGGATATCTGGGATCTTCCTGTATTTGGGCTATTGTGTACATTGCTATTAATTTAGGGAGAATCAATATCTGGATGATGCTGAGATATCCTATTTGAGAAGAAGAAATGTCTTTCAAATTGTTCAAGTCTCCTCTGTTTTTTAGGAGTGTTTTTTACAATATGTATTTTTATATGTTTTTTACTGTATGTATTAATATCTACATCTGTATCTATGCTTTTGAACATTTCTTATTATTTCTTATTTATTATTATTTTATGTTTCTTCTTCCTAATGTAAATGGGATTTTCTCATCCATTTTATCTACTGGTTATTATTCATGTATATCATACATTCTCAATGAGTCAATAGCATACAGTATATTGTGTTAAGTTTTGGTCTCATTTTTGTCATAGTATCTTATCTTAAAATTCTGTATTATATTAATTGTGTTCTCTATTTTTTCCTTTCTTGATTTAACAGAAATTAGGTAGGAAGGCTTGTCTTTTTCTTCTAGTGGTTATCTTTGAATTAATATGTTTTTTAATAATGCCTAGGTTTTTTTTTTCTTACTAACCTTTCATTATATGGTATATTGCTTTTCAGTGGTATCTTTCAGCTGTCATCTACACAAAAATTACCTCTATTTTCCTCTCTCTCCCTTTTCAACAATTTCATCAAGATATAATTCATATACCACAATTCATCCACCTAAACAATTCAATGATTCTTAGTATATTCTCAGAATTGTACAAGCACCCCCACAATCAGTTATAGGAAACTGTCATCACTCCAAAAAGGAATAGTGTACCAATTAGAAATCACTTTCCATTTCCCACACTTCTCCCAGCCCGGGCAACCATTTATCTACTTTCAGTCTCTATAGTTTTCTCTCTACTGACATTTTGTGTAGATGAAATCATGTAATTTGTGGCATTTTGTGACTGGATTGTTTCATTTAGCATGTTTCCAGTGTTTATCCATATTGTAATATAATCAGTATTCCTCTTTTTTATTGACAAATACTATTCCATTCTGTGGGTATATCACATTCTATTTATTCATTAATCGATGATTAGTTGACTATTTCCACTTTTAGCTATTATTAATAATGCTGAACGAATATTAATGTACATGTTTTTATGTAGACACATGTTTTCATTTCCCTTGGATGTATATCTAGGAGTTGGGTCATCTATAGGTCTGTGTTAATATTTTGGAACTTCCAGACTCTTTTCCAAAGCATCTGCACCACTTTACATTTCCACCAGTAATCTGAGCATTCCAGTTTCTTCACGTCCTTACCAATGTGTGGTATTAGCTTTCTTTTTTATTATAGCCATCCTAGTGGGCATTAAGTGGTACCTCATTATGGTGTTAATTGGTATCCCTTCTCCCCTTTTTTGGATTGCATCCTTCCTACTTTGCCAGAATA